>NC_137906.1:1595459-2872959 GCF_963455335.1 Martes martes | reverse complement strand
AGTTGAGTACTTTTTTCCGTATGTTTATTAGCCATTTGTATTTTCTCTTCCATGAACTGACCTCTCTGCATTGGAGAGGAAGGGGGAGTTTCCAAGGGCATCTAGAGAAAAGAAGCCCTGGGGGCAGGAGCTGCGGGAGCGGGGATGGGGAGAGTGAAGAGCCTCCCAGGAACCGCCAGAGGACCCCTGAATTCCTAAACCTGAGTGGGGCTTTCTACAATCTACGTTTCTTGGCTACCTTTTTATTTGTTCTGTTAAATAGTTCGGATTTTTCACAGGGGCTCGTCTCATTCCACTCAAGCCCGTGCTTATCATTCTTCTTGGGTAGACGACCAGCATGCCTGTTCAGTGTGGGGGTGTGGGGGTTGGTTTTTTTTTGGCTCCGGGCGTCCCATTGGTTCGCGGCGCATTGCTGTAGATCTTGCCTGAGTCTTTTACGATCCCTGCCACCAGCCAGGAGCTGTGACGGCTCCGTAACCTTCCTGGATTTAAATCTGTCGCTCGCGTTCTCCTCGTGGTGTTACAGAGCAGCAGAGCCCATCCATACTGATGTCTTCATATCATTCTCTCCTTCCTGGATTTATAGAGTAAAATAAACCCTCTGCCATAGAAATGCTTATTGATTACTGAAGTACATAATAAAGCCCAAGAATAAAGTAGGACCAAGTAATGGGTCCTGTTCCTAGCGGATGACGGTAAACCCTGGCCTAGGAGGCTCCCTTTTAATTAGGCGTCCAAATAGTAGGCAGTGAATGATAGAAACCAGACAAGAAGAGTTCGTACTGTATGATTCCATTTATATAAAACTCTAGAAAATATACAAACTAAGCTGTAGTGACAGAAAGCAGATCCGCGGCGGGGCGGGGCGGTAGGGACAGGGAGGGGAGAGCGGGATTAACAAAGGAGCAAGGGGGAGACTTTGGGGGGCTGGGGATGCATTTACTGTCTCGATGGGGGTGACGGTTTCATGGGTGTATACCTGTGGACAGATGTGTCAGACACGCGTTTTAAACATGACCAGTATATTCTTGTCAGGGACAGCTCAATAAAGCCATTAAAGCCACTTGAAATAAAAAGTAAGCCGTATAAAGGGACAATCCATGGCTCATTTTGTGCTAGAAAAATTCTTCTCTTTTCTTAGGAAGCTATATTTTAAGGAATATTTAGGAGGACTTGTGAGGCTCCGTTTCGCCTTCACATTTGGATAAATGGGGGTTTCAGAAGACTGAGTGGTGCCGTCAAAACTAAAATCAGAAGGCCTGACAAAGGCAAGAGAGCCCGTTCTTTCTGGATCCCTTTTCCTTTCTTACATCTGAACCTTAAAGATGGCTTTTTACATACAATTTTTGGTAAAATTAAAGAATCTGAGCCTTCTAGAAAGCGTCATTAGTTCCCTTCTCCCCGGCTCTGTCTGCCTTTTTACCCCCAGCACCCCGCCCGGGAAGGGGTTCTCTAAAGAAGGGAGGGAAAGTGGTCCAGAGTGCGGGCAGTCTGAAGGGGCAGGCGCTGCAACACGGAGAGATCTGTTGCATTTGAACTCTTCATTTTTGACCCAGTGGGAAACGCCAGCAGGGCTGCCCTTCACAATGTCGCCGTACCGTGGTGCTCTGATGGCCTCCGTCACAGGGGTGGTGTGACAAAGGCCAGGAGACAAAGCACATGAGGCCGAAGACGGGGCCTGCCTGCCGAGGCGCTGGTCCATTTCCCTGCTCTCGAACGTTGTTTCTCTTCTCCGGCCTCACGGGGAGTCACTCAGGGAGACTGAAGCTGGAATCCGTACAACCCCTTTTCAGTCCCCTTGATTTTAATCAAAAATACACAATTATTCTCTTCCTCCAAATAGAGAAACTCAATCCCCATTTTAAATTCAATTATTGTAATTGCAGCATTCAGAAAAATAGCACATTCATTTTCTAATAAGAGATTGTGGGTACCAAATTACTGCATATAGGATGTCAAAACAGGAAACTTGAGACTGGCAGACCAGTGGGTGTTCTTATCTTGGCGATTTGTGCTTTCTTGCCGACAATTTATAGTAATCCTACCCTTCCTTGTTTATGATTTATAAGATGGGCTTTCAAGCCATCCTAAAAGAAAGGCTGTTGTTAGGTACAATTTAATTTGAAACGCCGGTTATGAAGATGATGGATTCTAAAGAGGGGCAGGAGTGAAATGCCTGGTAGGTGAAGGGGGAAAAAATCCATTTCTGGATCGTCTGGAATGGCAGGCCACCATGTCTTTGGATCTTCTGGAACAGTCCTCTCACATTTGGAACTTACTTCGTCTCAGGCCGCATTTCTGTTCCTTTAGCTGTGCCTTTCACTCTCTTGCATTTTTAAACCAAAACAACAAGTCTGACGGGTGGGAGGTTGCTAATGTGACCGTTATGTTTCAGCGACGTGAGCGCCCCGTGCTTCCTTTCCTCTTCAATTCTAGTCACTTCGTTTGGCTTGAAGTGAGTCAAATGTAAAGAAGAAAGATTTTAGGATTTTGAGTCTCCTGAGTTTCTTAAGAGAATAACTTAAAATTGGATTTCTTCGGGTGTACGGTGTTACTTTCTTCGGAGTTTCTTTTACCTTGAAATTATTTCTGTGTCTTTCTCGTACGCACATTCAGACACCCATACTTTCAGACACTGACGTCTCCGTTCCGTCAACCACTGTACCTTTCTCGATCCCCTCAATTACACAGTTTCCATGACACCTGCCCTCAGATGGTTTGCTAATGGGATTTACGAAGTCATTTTTGCACACGTATGTATGGAGCACCTTTGAGGCGTCAGATTTCGGAAGAACAGGATATAAGTAAACACTGACCACGGTGTTGAAGAAGCAGAGAAGTCAGAGGAAACCTTCATGCCTACGGGAGAGAGCAGAGGCCTTCCCGAGTGGGAAGCAAGTCGTCTGGCCCGTTTGTCGGGTGAGCCTACTAAGTGCCAGGCATTTGAGTTACACTCCCTCAACCAGTCTCGTGTGTGCGATTACCAGCGTTAATGCTCCCAGAAGTTTCTACCTGCTCCCAAGGTTACTCTGATGGTAGGTTTTGTTAGGTAAGTCCTTAAGTCAGCCTCGCATATATATAAATTCTGTGCCAAGGGCTCTCCAGGTAGCCCCTAGCCCTGACTGCTCGGAATCCCTGGACAGATTTCAGGGCAGCCGGCTTCCTGGCTGCACCGATAATGCCCAGACATTTGAGATGCCCCGTCTGTCTAGTCATTCATTTTGCCAGTTTGAATTTGAGGGAACATCTTGCCAATATCAAAAGCCCCAAGTCATCACTAGACCCTGCATAGCTGACAAGTTTGACTCCAACTCCCATATCTGGGTATTTTACTTTCGTTCATATGCACGGGTTCCTGGCTGCTCTTTGACCAAAGAATAAATCCAGATTGTGTCCACCCAGAAACAGGTGCCTCAGGCACCTAAAGGAGCACTTAGAAAATGGAATTGTGAGGAGACTGGCCTTGTGGGTGTAGCCATACGTCATGTGACCCCCTTCCCTTCGTGGTGCCTCACAGACCCCTTGTTTCGCACGTACTGAATTGAAGGTCTGTGGAAACTCGGAATTAAGCAATTCTGTCGGTGCTATTTTCCAACAACGCTTGCTCAGTTCATCTCTCTGTCACATTTTGGGGATTCTCGCGGTATTTCAGACTCTTTCCTTTTTATTATATTTGCAGTGGTGATCTGCAATCAGCGGTCTTCGATGTCACTATTGTAATTGTTTTGGGGTGCCCTGAACTGTGCTCCCACCAGGCAGTAGGCTTACGAGGGAAAGGTTGTGTGTGTTCTGATGGCTGCACTGCCTGGCCGTTCCCCCAGCTCCCTCTCCTAGGGCCTCCCTTTTCTCCGAGACCCAGTGATTTTGAAATCGGGCCAGTTGATAACCCTACAGTGACCTCTGAGTGTCCAAGGAAGAGCCGCAAGTGTCCCCCTTTAAATCGAAAGCTGCAGATGATTGAGCTTAGTGAAGAAAGCTCGTCTAAAGCCAAGAAAGCCCGAAAGCAAGGCCTCTTGCACCAAACACTTAGTCAAGTTGTGACTGCAAAGGAAAAGTTTTAGAAGGAAATTAAAAGTGTTACCTAATGAACACATGAATGTAAGGTTGAAGCAGCCTTATTGCTGACAGAGAGACAATTTGAAGGGTCTGGATAGAAGATCAAACCAGCCACAACATTCCCTTAAGCCAGAGCCCAATCTAGCGCAAGGCCCTACCTCTGTTTAATCCAGCAAAGGCTGGGAGAGGTGAGGACGTGGCAGAAGCACAGTTTAAAGCCAGCAGGGATTGATTTAGGAAAGAAGCCACCTCCCTAACATCAAAGTGCAAAACTAGAAGCTGCGAGTGGCCCAGAAGATCTAGCTAAGATCGTCAGTGAAGGGGGCTACACCGAACAGTAGACCTTCATGGAGAGGACACAGTCTTCTTCTGCAAGCGGCCGCCCTGGAAGACTTGCAGAGCCAGGGAGGAGCCATCCTTGATGCTAGACGTCCGTGCCCGGCTTCAAAGCTTCAGAGGACAAACCGGCTCTTGTTAGTGGCTCGTACAACTGGTGACTTTAAGTGGAAGCCGTGCTTAGGGCCCTTCAGAATTGTGCTGAAGCCACTCTGCCTGTGCCCTGTAAACGGACATGAAGCGTACGTGACGGCACGTCTGTTGGCAAATGGTTTACTGAATATTTTAAGCCCACTGTTGAGACATGCTCCTCAGACAATGACATTCCTTTCTTTCCTTTTTTTTTTTTTTAAAGATTTTATTTATTTATTTGACAGAGAGAGATCACAAGTAGGCAGAGAGGCAGGCAGAGGGGGAGGGGGAAGCAGGCTCCCCGCCGAGCAGAGAGCCCGATGCGGGGCTCGATCCCAGGACCCTGAGATCATGACCTGAGCCGAAGGCAGAGACTCAACCCACTGAGCCACCCAGGCGCCCCTCCTTCCAAAATATGACTGCTCATTGACAATATACCTGTTCGCCCAAGAGCTCTGATGGTGACGTAGAATGAGATTAATGTGATTTTCGTACCTATGAACACAACCATCCATTCTGCAGCCTGAGGGTCAAGGCGTCCCTTCAACTTTCGAATCCCATTACTTAAGAAGTACATTTCATTAGGCCGTAGCTGCCGTAGGTAGTGATTTCTCTGATGGATCTGGGCAGCATCAATTGAAAACTCCCTGGAAAGGCTTCACCATACTCAATGGCATTAAATACATTCGTGATTTATAGGAAGAAATCAAATATCGACACTGAGGGGAGTTTGGAAGAAGTTGATTCCAACGCTCATGGATAACTTTGAGGGGTTCAGTGCTTCAGGGGAGGCAGTCACCGCAGGGTGCCGGAGCAAGAGAACTGGAGGTAGAAGCGGAGCCTGCAGGTGGGACTGCATCGCTACCGTCCCGTGCTCCCTCTGCGTGAGCACAGAAGGTGCTTTTTGAGGTGGGATCTGCTCCTGGTGAAGATGCTGTGAAGACTGTTGCAATGACAACAAAGGACTTAGAAAATGACATCAATGTAGTTGGTAAAGCAGCAGACGGATTTGAGAGGATTGGCTCCAATTTTAAAAGAAGTTCTCCTGCGGGTGAAATGCTCTCAGACAGCATCGCACGCCCCAGAGAAGTCGTTCATGATGGGGAAGTTCAACCGATGTGGCCAACTTCATCGCCACCTTATTTTAAGAAATGGCCACAGCCCCCCCACGGTTCAGCAACCACCACCCTGATCAGTCAGCAGCTTGGCCACACCGAGGCAAGACCCCCCCCCCCCCCAGCGAGAAGGTGACTCACCGAAAGTTCAGATGATGGTTCGCATTTTTTTGCAATAAAGTATTTATTAACTAAGGTGCGTACGTTGTGTTTTTTTTAGACATGGTGCTGTTGCACACTTAATAGACTACAGTGTCATGTAAACATAACTTTTATATGCGCTGGGAAACCAAAAATTTCATTTGACTCACTTTATTTCGATACTCATTTTATTGCAGTGGGCTGGAACCAAGCCTGTGCTGTCTCCCAAGGCATGCGTGTGTTTTATCAGTGAAATGAAACTGTTTGTTATTCTACTTCGGGAGGGAATGATAGTTTCTGTTTCTGCTTCTTTGTTTGGGCTGTTGTTCCTCCTTCTGTCCAGTGTAGTAGCGAGTCTTCAAACACCTCCCAAGCAGAAATTCTTACAGGATGTGATTTCCCGTCTGGCAATAAAATCATAAAGAAATTAAACCCAACATTTAAATAACGGTCATTGCCTCATTTCCGTGTGTGATATAGCATTTCTTTCATGAAAGAGTTGGACAGAGTAAAGCTCTTAGTATTTCTTTCTGGCTGCTTTCAAATGCTTGAACTCATTTCATTCTAACAAAAATTCCATGTATGTACCCTTCCTGTTTACCGGCTGGGAAAGAAGGAAGGTGGGCTCCAGGGTATTGTGTGTCTTTGCCAAGACTGCATTGCTGCTAAGTCAGAGGGATCAGAATTTGAACCTAGGTCAGCCTCAGATTTAATGAGCACTTTCCTGAGCCAGGTACTGTGCTAGGTTGTCCTCCAAAGGGAGAGCTGTCTGGGGTGGGGTAGAAATGGGGCTGCCTGTCTGCCTTTGCTGCCTCTTTCCGGTTTCAGCCTGCCTCTACCCATGCCAAGCAATTAATCAGAAAGATGTTTTTCAAGTAGTCTCTTTGCACAGGGCGTGAGCGAGCGACAGGGCTGTATTGTGCGTGCTGGGAACACGAGCTGCGGAGGACAGACCTGGGTTCAAGGAGTGCCTGTGCCGTCAGAAGCCTTCACTTGTCCTCTTGAAAACACAAGTGTCCTAACACTTCCCTCCCAGGGCTGTTGTCAGAACATTCTTTTTAAGTGACTGATGGCTGTCGGCTGGCTATTGTAGGGGAAAAGACGGTCTGAGAGAGGGTTCCTGTGCAGGATCCCTGCCCGGGAAGGGCCGCGCGGCAGAGATAAGATGTGACCCGCACGTCGGGAACCAGGCGTTTCCAAAGTAGAGGGCTCAGAGCTGCTGGGCTGTCACCGGCCCTCCTCCCTCTCCTGTGGTCCCTGTGGCGAGGAATTGAATCTTGTAGGTGCTACTTAGCACGGAGAGCAGGGGCTGCATCCCGCACCCCACAACGTTAGGGGCTGGAAGGAAGAAGGGTGTGCAGCAGCGTCATTACCCGGGGAAGAGGAACTCCGAGTCACAGGCACTTTAAGAAAGATGCTTTTACTTTGAGTGTTGGAGAAAATAGAACAATTACCTATTGAAGGCAAAGTGGATGAAAAAAGGTCTCTGTTCATACCACCCCGATCATTTAATCTGCACAGATTCATCGAGCCTTCCCAAAGGTGGTTCAGTCCGGACTGTCTGTTCCTTTCCCAGGCTAGGGCACACGGCGATCGCCCGAGGGTCCCCACGAAAGATGAATTTCCAGCTCCAAGAGGAGATGCCTCTGAGGGCTCGTCCTCCAGACATATGCAATGAGGAGGAAGACGAGGGAGGAAGGGGGAATCCGTAAATCATCAAATCCGTGTTGAGCATCCTTTGGGGTCCTTAAGATGGCCCTCGGCCCTGTGATGCTTCCAGGGACAACCAGAGTGCTGTCGAGGAGCTCACCGCCCGCCAGGGGATTAAGACGTATAGATGCGAAATCGATGAAGAATTAATTGTGTTCTATTGAAACCGCAGCCAGGTAGCTCTCCGGCACCCGGCATGCGTCTTCTTAAGAAAAAGAGATACTCAGTCTTTGTCGAAGAATGAAGGAATGCCTGCTTTCTGACATCTGCAGAGCGCCTCCTACAGATGACGCACGGTTCTGCACCTTTTAATGTCATATATAAACACACACGTATATACACAATAATTTCATACATATAGTAAATAATTGTATAAATATATGTATATATATTTTAATATAGATTAAATATATATACACATTTACATTATGTATATGATATATTATGTTTATAAATATACATAGCATGTATGTATATATTTATAAAATTATTTATTATATATACAAAATTATTGCATTTTATGCATATACATAACTATTGTATTATCTATGTATATTTTATTGTTGTATGTTTATGAATGTGAATGCTCCCAACAACCCTGGGAGGGAGTTCACTGTCAGTGGCCCCATTTGGTAGCAAAGTAAACCGAGGCGCAGAAAGGTCAAGTGAGTTGCCTGAGACCCTCTGGATCGTAAGGAGTAGAACAGCGATCTGAACCCAGGCAAACGGATTCCACCGTTCTGCGTGAGAGGGCACATGGGCTTTGCAAGAGCTTGTTGCCATTTTTGGTTGGGACTGAGAGCTCCCAGGCTTTGTTATCTGATCGTCTGGCTTTGGCTTTCCCGAGGCTTGGAGCTCCCTCCCCCTTCCCAGCACCTGGACCGGTGCAGACCACCCCGTGTGCACTTCCCACCCTCCTGAGCCACAGCCCCGCCGGGTCTCTCGTTTGTAGTTCGTCTTACGGAGCACATTTCCAGACGAGGACGGTTGCTGCGCTTTAAGGACATACGAATGGCTCGCCCTCACCTGTCAAGCATGATCCTTGTATTTTACCAGGCCCATTATGAACGCAATCTTTCTGTCGAAAATTTGCATACCTCCTTTCTTGAAAAGTAATGACAGCAATTTCTTTCCCTCCGCTCACTTTCTGAGTGTCTCATTTAACGGCACCTGTGAAACCGACAGGCGCAGAGATGAGAAGTGAAAGAGAGCAGTTGATTAAATCATCATCAAGCCGGGCCTCAGAAAGTCAATTCTGCTTGCCGTCTGCAATGATATCCTTTTATCTTAAAGTAATGAGCTATGGCACTTTTGCATCGGGTAATGCGATAAGTTCTATTAGCATGTTCCATTTGCCTCACAAGCAAGGGCAAGTCATTTTAGCTGGCTCGTATCGCCGCAATCAAAGCAATTGGCTTCCCAGGCAGAGAAGAAAGGGGGAAAGGCTCAGGGTGATTTCTATGGATCACAACACAGCGGAAAAAATAGACTCTTGTATTATTTTAACCCGTAACATGCTTTTCCTTCTCACTCATCAGCTGATTTGGGTTTTATTAGCTCGCACGGGACTCGGAAAAGAACCAAGGTTTGGTTGAAGCAAAACCGGGGGGCCCAGGCCCCCCACCCAAAGGAACAAGCAGCGGTGACCTGGAAAGGGAAGACGGCAGCGTTACGGGGGGTCACGAATGCAATGCTGCCGGGAAGGTCTCCCTGGCAATGATCATACTGTGGCCTCGTAATAAACTCTTGCTGCCCACCATCTTCAAAGTCGTCTGTAATCGGTCCCCAGGCAGGTAGGGATTAAGGCTATTGATGACTTAGAATCAGTAAGTCAATGACAAAGAGGCAGAGGATCTGTTGCTTAAGCTTCCGAGAGATCATTTACAAATCACCGGGCCCTAGACTGTCCGTTTCACCTATAGACGAGAAACTCATTTTTCTCATTTTGGCAACCACTGAGGCTTGCGGGCTCTGGGTTTTAAGTAAATTTCATCTTGGGGGTTTATGTATGTTTATACTTGGCAAAGTGTGACTTCCTTTCTTCTAAGGGGGGAAAAAAAGCTGAACTCCAAAGATTTGTGAAATATCCACTTCTTCCACTTCCAAAAGCCCAACGATATTTTAATGAGCTGAGTGGAAATTTACAGCGCACAGATTGTTTTATGAAATATACCTGCATTTGAAAGTGACAAGAAGGGGGGAAAATGTTGGAAAGTCATCTGTGACCTTTAGAACTTCATTTTTGGACAACTTGATTTCCGGCGATGTATTTGTACTGCTAGTGGGTGGTCAGAAGGAGCCTAAGCACATAGTAGACACTTTTTAAAATTATTTGTTGAATGGAAGTGTGTGATCATCTGAGAGACCCCGGAGGAGAATAAGAAGTGTTCTGTTAGCCCCTCACATTGCGTTGGCTGTTTGAGACCTGGCCAATTCAAGCTGAGAACTTGCAAAAGTGCCAGGTTCTGAGAGCTCCCCATAGGAATAACAGGTCACCAGTACAGAATTCCAGAAGCTTCTGAAGACTGGCTCTGCTTTCTGCCTCCCGAACAGCTGAAGACCGGTAGACCCTCTATTATTTCCTAATGCGCTCGTTTTGTGACCGTCAGAAGCTTTCCTCTCCTCCCTTAAACGACCGTTTGGCAAACAAATCTTTCGATCACGCTTTTGCCCTTTTAGAGCTATTTTGTTTGCTCGGGCATAGTTACTGCTGAGGTGGAAGGGAAGCGAGCCAATGGCATCGTATGACCATCAGTAAGAGTACCTCACACCATTTTCAGGATTAAAAGATTCCTTTTATTTCAGGGTTCCCAATAGCTTTGAATTTCACTTCGAGCCCAAAGCCAATGCGAGCGCGGTGTAAACAGTGTGAAACGGGGGCTTTGCGGGGTGACAGAAGACAGACAGCATCAGAGTTGCCACGTGTGGACACAGAATGGCACCACGTTCACGCGCGTACAAGCAATTGGGCAGACGGGAAGATGGTGGCGGACATGGTTCCCGTCACTGTGCCGCTCCCTTACTTCTTTAAATAAGAAAATAAGTGTCATGTTTTCTCTAGGTGGCTTCTTCTGAAATTGCTTTTAGGTGAGGGATGTCTTTACAGTCGCAGATAAACCGCCGGCCCCAAAGGGAAATCGATTTGTTTTGTCACTGGCAAAGTTAAATTGTACTTGATGTTAGACGTCGTAGTTTACAAGTTGGGGTTCTCCCTCATTTTCCTCTTATTTCCTTTAGGCAGAAAGAGGAATAAAATAACTTTGTTCAGTGATGGCGTGCAGCCCTGACATCTTTGGTGGCAGTGATAAATGGATTTGAGATACAAAATAACTGTTCCCGCAAGGTCCATTGAGCAGAATAGAGAGCGATGCCCTCCTCAATGTCATTGTCTGCGATCTATTCAATGATTGCCACTTTCTGCTTAAGAATGCATTCCATCACAAGGTACCTGGAATTCCATCTTGTTCCTTCGTTCCGAATGAGGCGGAGAGGTGTCGCAGACCCTGACTCATTTCGATTTGGAGCAGAGTCTTAAAACAAGATATTGAGATTCCCAAATGGAAATGAGAAATGTTTGCTTTTGAGGAATATACCAAAAATCATCATCGTGTCTTGTCTGGGCCTTTTAATGGAAGGCGTGTCTCCCTGGGCCCCAGCGCCAGGCTCTGCTAATGATTTTGACCCTACCCGGTGTGTTCAAGCCTCCGCCGCACGATATTAAGCAGTTGACTTAGGCATTGTTTCCCACTTTGGAGTTACTTGCTTTTTCAGAATCCTAGTTTGCTGATGTTACCTGGAATCAACCACAGTTTGAGGAATTCTGAGGAGGAACAAGATGGGTTTATCAATACGTCTGAGCACCTTCCATATCCCAAGGACTGACTGCCCTGACCTGCCCAGAGCTTACTCTCTAGTGGGGATGGCTCTCGTGGCAGACAATGAAAATGCAGTATTTTGTAAGGGACGGAGACAGAAACAGTTAATTCTAAGATGAGTACTGTAATTCTAAGAATTCCTAATTCTAAGAAAAGTATTGGATAATTCACAGAGGGAACTGCGTTTTCGAGGGTAGAATTCCAGGCAGAGGGAATTGATGAGCACAAAGATAGTAGGTCCTGGGCGTGTGAGCGAGTGTGCCCGAGTGTGGCGAGCGCTAGGGGTGTGTGAAGGTAGTGCTACTCGAAGTGTAGCTGCAGACAGAGGCCACGCCATGAGCCCTCTCGCTCAACTGTCTGCTGCGAGATTGGCTTGGCCGCTGAGAGCAAAGCGTTTGGAAACTTTTAGAGCAATTCAGTGGAGTAATTTTGTATCTCTTAAACATAATAACACATACTTTTATATGTCTTGTCTTTTCTTTTTCATTTTCGTAGCAATTTATTTTTTATTGTATTTTACAGAAGCATCAGTCTATGATGTTTGGGAAATTAAAGGAAACAAAACAAAAACAAATGGTCCTTCGCCACAGAGAGCTTGAGACGCACTGTGTTGGAGGAGTGGTTGGACTTGGGGAAGGCACGGGAAGAGTTTTCATGGCCGTGGGAGGTGTCATAATGACCAGAGGGAAAATGAGGAGATCCGCCCTGGTCAGTAGGGCTTGGGTTAGGAAACGAGGAGACCAGAGTCCCTGAAAGCAGTCCCTGGCCTCTTGTCATGATGAGATACAAGGTTGAGGGAAGCAGTGGCCATGGTGGTGGAGGTGGGACGGATTCAGAAAGCAGAGTCAGTAATTTGGTGAGAGAAGAGGGTAGGTCTGCTCGAGATCGGAGCCAAGGGTGATAACAAGACTCTCGGCGGAGACTGAACGCTGGCGGCATTACCAGGGACCAGCGGGAGAGGGGAAGGCTCGGGGGGAGCGGAAGACAGCGGGTCCGGATTTAGACGGACGCCTGCTTGAGTCTGTTTGCAGGGCTTCGGGAAGGGGGCACAGCCAACAGGAACATACGTGGGTAACCCGTACCGTGTACCGTTCGCCCTGACTCTCTGCCGCACGTTGTCTGAGTCGTGCACGCGCGCTGGCTTGTTTTATTCTGACCGTCCTCTGAGGGCAACGCCATTATCACCCACATTTTACAGATACGGAAACTGAGATGCGGAGAACTGAAACAGTTCTCCCAAAGTCACGGAGCTGGCAGACAGTGGGCATGGGGATTGTGTAGCGTCGACATATACATGGTAGATGGGACGAAGGGAATCGCTAAAGGCCGCCCTGGAAATCACGGGGAAATGGTAGGACTGCAGTTTCAACTCCGGGGAGACGGTGACATTAAGGGATATGCAGAGGAGGAAGGGCCATGAGAAGATACTAGGGAAGAGGCGTATCGGTGCGTGTGTACGAGGGGAACATTCCAGAACGTTCAGTCAAGACGATCGAGATAACAGCACTGTTATTCTATTATTTATTTTCTTACTAGATTAGTTACAGTCCATACAGTGGATTACTGCACAGCCTTTTTTTTTTTGTCTAGTTATGTTATATATTTCTTTTTTCTTTTTTTTAATTTAACTTTATTTTTTCAGTGTTTCAAGATTCGTTGTTTGTGCATCACACCCAATGCTTTTTTTTTTTTTAATGATGTGGCGGCAAATTTCGCTCATTGAACAAAATATTTGACACATTATGTGAAAACAAAATAGGCTACAATACAGTGGGAATTTATTTTCATTTCTTAAAATGTGTGTGGGAAGGACGGAGGAAAGACTGGAGGGAATTCTACAGGTGTACTGCTGTTTACCTAGGCTCGTGGGTGACTTTTAAAACTATCTTCCATAAGTATACACTAATTTTTAAAAGGAGAAAATATTGGATGGGTACATGGGGGGAGGGGTTGACGCGTTTAAAGGGTGGGAATTAAGCACAAAAGGAAGCAGTTGGCCCCAGAATCTCCCTTCTGATTGGTGAACCCGGAGGAGACAGAGGTGAAGGTGGCGTTGGCGGGGATGGCGTCCCGCGCCGGCTGTGCTGTGCCCCAGCACTAGCCCCTTTCTGAATCCTCCTTTTGAGGCCTGCGGCTTGGATTTCGTGCTCCTGTTTCCTTCTCTGGTCTGTGCTGGGTTTGGGTCACGTGTTTGTCTGAAGACGCGTTGACCAGGAATTTTTCGCTGCCTGGGCCGGAAGGACCACTTGTTCCTTTTCATTTCTTGCTTTAGAAGTGGAGGCAGGTATTTTCAGTGTCTCACAAAGGCCTTTGAAATCCGGTCCTGGGGAGTACCCTGCCACCTCGAGCTGGTCGTGAGCCTGCAACCTGTGTGCCGGGAGACCAGTGCGGGACCTGATGTCAACATGCTCACAACGGTCCCGTCAGCTGGAGCCCCGTTTGTGCCCTCGACGTGCCTGTCGCACCTCTCGGCCTCACGCAGAACGGACGCCCGAGTCGGGACGTGGCTCGCAGGGACCCCCGTGAATTGGAGCGGGCGTCTGGAGACCGGGGAGCAGACACTCCTTCCTTTGACCTTCCAAGACCGAGAACCATTTGGCCTAAAATGCACAACGCGCTGAGCTCAGGGCGTGAAAGCCGCGCAGTGTATTAAATGTGAATTTAGACCCCGACTTCTGCCCGCACCGACTCCATAAAACAGCCCCTTTTCCAGAAAGCCGGCCCGTAAACGGCTGCCAGCGAGGCGGAAAGACTCCTCAGGACCGGGGCTCGCTTTCCGTCTGGGGTTGTCAACAAACCCCCTTTATGAGCGGCGCGGACCTCTTGCATGTGTCGAGCTTCTGGCTTTTACGGAGCGTGTTGGGAGCCAGGCTCGGCGAGCGTTGGGCGCTGTTTGCGGAGCGCGTTTATTGCCTTTGCATAATTTATGAGCTGGAGGGGTTGACCATCATTCGTCTCTGCCAGGGGCTGGCACTCGAGGCTCCGGAGAGCAGAGCTGTAAATTGGATGGTTCGCTCCTGCTGAGCCCACGGCAGAGTCCTCGGGTCAGTATGGGAATTTAATACCAGAAATGGAACTGTTTTCTCAGCGCACCATGTGGGCCCCCGCGCCGCAGAGCCTGTTTTGGCAGACTCTGCGACTGGCCTCGTCGAGGAGCTGTCACTCACCCGGCGTGTCGTGTGGGGAGCTGGAGCATTTGTAATCGGCTTGGCACCCGTGCTGCTTCCATAATGGACACCAGTAGGTCTCAGTTCTTCACCATATGCTTAACTCTGGAGACAAGGTGCTTCTGGGTATATCAGTAATTACTTGATGCAGAATTAAGTGGACCTTGAAATTAGAACTGGACTGTTGGAAAGCAGAAGGCTTAACACTCTGATACAAATAACCATTCCCGGGGACATACTGCTGTTAGGATCGGTGGGGGGACGTGGACAGCGGTGGCCCTTTCCCAGCCTCCCCACTCCTTCGACCCCCTGCACACCAGTCCTTGGGGATGTGGGCGAGGGCTGGGCCGCAGCCCTCAGCTGTCACTGATACCTCATAAGGCGGCTGTGAACATCTGGGGAGATGAACCCGCCTGGCAAAACACACTCTCCCCCCACCCCTCCCTCTTCTGAATCATGCTTTGTCACTCTTGAAAATGTGCCCAGAACGTAGGAACCTCAAAGAAGCCCTAATTAAAAGCAATGGGGGGAAAAATCACACAATGAGGAGAAGAGGACTTCATCTCTGTTGTTCTAGGCCTTCAAAGTCTTCATCTCACCTCTTGATTTATTATAATAGAGAAATCGCTCTTCAGGCAGAAGTAAGCTTAGACCCTCTGAGTCTGGAAGCCTGGTCGAGCACGATTCAGTCGTACTTGGTAGCAGCTCGGTCGCTGAAACTCTGATCTCCCTATGGCATGGAGGGGCCAGTGCAGACGGTAGAAAGTGTTAGAACCTTCTAGTCTATGAGTTTGTGATGTGAGTTCCTAAATACTTAAAGTGCAGAGAGGGTAAGCTAGAAAGAGGAAATAGTCCCCCAGTCGTGGCTTATAAGAGCAAGATGTCCATTGGAATGGAGTTGTCGTTACTCGCAATTGAAAGCGCTCTAGAGGTGGCTTATATGATAAGGTAACTCATTTTTATCTGAACAAAAATGTCCGGAGGCAGGCCGCTCTTAGGTTGGTTCAAGTGTCTCCATTGGGCCACCGCCATCTTGTTTTCGTACTTAGACTTTCTGCTGCCTCATTTTCGCAAGGTGGCTGCTACAGATCTGGACATCACATCCTCCTACAACCATGTTCAAAAGCAAGAGACAAGTGCTTCCTGCTTGTCTTCTTTTTTTGAGGAGAGAAAATTTTTTCAGAGCCCCCAGAGGACATCTCCTCAAGTCTAAGCCAGGAGTGTGTCTTGCGGCCACCTTTGGCTGCCAGGAATGTTGGAAAAGAGAGCCTACCTGGCTTTCTTCAGCCTCAAAATGTCAGGAGGAGGGGTTTGTGAATAACTGTGGGTATCCAGCCAGTCGAAGCTGTTGTATAAGCAAATTTATTTTCTGTTTCTGTTCGTAGCTGCACCAACTCCCGTGTCCAGGTGGCCACACTAAAAACCTTGGCATCATCCCAGACTCATCCCTCTTCCTGGTTTCTCATGTCCATGTGTTACCACGTCCTGTTGGTTCCACCTTCAGAATTGCCGGGCCATCTGTTCCTCCCTTTCTTCAACCATGCGTCACGCTGGTTTAGACGGTGTCGTCACGGTTGCCAGACTGGTCACCCAGGACCCGTGTCTTCCCCCACAGTGCGTGGTCTGTCCTCCTCTGCCCTGTGGGGAGAGTCATCCCGATGGACTGTGGCTCTCACCACACCACACCTCTGCTCGGCGTTTGTGTTCTAGCTTTCTCTCTACTGCTAACCTGAAAGCCGCTCTGGGGCCAGTCCCGCATCTCGGTGGAACATCGGTCCGTGCAGCAGCGCCTGTCAAGGACTGCTCGTGTACAGACAAATACATTGACCTGCTGTGCATTCGCTCTGACAAAACACATCCCCCTTTTTAAGATCCAACGGATAACAAACACTCTTGGTTTAAAAAAGAAAATGTGGTTTTTATCGTTTCCCCTTCACATCTAATGAGGAAGCCAAAGTTTGGAGTTAACTCGTTCTCTGGTTATTCCAGACTCAGCTCACCAGTTGGAATTTGGGATCTGTTAGGTATGACGCGAGTCTGCGGCCTTAACACGTACTTCTTCACCTGTATTATTGATTTACTTCCCTGACCTCCTCTTGTCCTTGGTAGGTTTTCTGTAGAGAACATTCCCTCTTTCTTCTGGGCCTTAGAAAAGGCAGCCATCACAGCTGGTGAGCTCTGCCCATTATGTTCTCTTTCCTTCAGAGTCCACATGAGAAAATGCAGCACCCAGACCAGAGGCTTTCCTCTTTTTCTGGGTAAAAGCACCAGGAGAGACAGAACCTTTCACGTTAGCTGAAGGTAGAAGGTCTCCTTCTGAAGGTATCGACTGACCCTGAATCCCACTGAATGGTCCTGATTCACCTTAATCCTGTGGCTGGATTGGTTCCTCGGTGGGCACCCCCTCTCCTGTGCGCTGGGGTGCTCACCGTTGTGGTCAGGCACCTTGCCAGCCCGTGTCCGCAGGCCGCCAGGAGAACCGCGGAGCACAGGCATCCATGAGACCCACGCAGCAGCTTCTCCGCGTTTCGCTTCTCGTTCGGTTTATGAGCGTTTGAGCGGAAGAAACTCTGTACAGCTCAGCTAACGTTTCCTCATTCCTTTATTTGTCTTCATTTTTTTCTGTATCAAAAAACAAGAATCTGCTCAGTGTTTCCACTAACCCTTATTCTCTTGTCTTTCTTTTCAGTGTGACAGCGACAGTGACCAGGAAGAGAAGGTAAGACCCCCCCGCCCCACCATCGTGGGCGCAGTCGAGCGCTGTGGTTCTCGCACCCAGTCCCAGGGTGGTGGGATGCCGGCTCCACGCTGACCACAGCTTTTCTGCTCTGCAAGACCAGTCGCGTTGACACAGCAAAGTTGCCTATGATAAGAAATAGCGTATTTACTTCGTGACGTCCATTTCTTTTTTAAAACGTGCCCATTAAGATTGGGTGTATGTAACGTCAAGTGTTCACTTTAGAGATTTTTGAGAGAGGGAGCTATTTTGATAACCATCTGACTTTTCCTTTTTAATCCTTTACTGGAAGATTAAACGTGCTAGTCTGCACTGATAATGTCATTTCTCCATTTCTTGTACTGACCTCCCTGCTTCTTCCTGCTTTTCTGTACATCGTGGCCTTCTTGGTAGAAATACGAATGGTGTGTTTCTGGGCCTGTTGTCATGGGGTGACATGGGGTGTGTCATGGGGAGCTCGGGTGGGAGCGGCTCTCCTCGTCCGGGGGACGCCAGGTGGGAGGGCCGTTCTTCCTGCAGGTGTGTGCGAGGCTGGTGGCCGCCAGGCTCTGTGCATCCAGGCCACGCGGAGCTTTCAGAAGATCGGATCACGACCCGGTAAAGTGAACTTTTCCGTGCCTGAAGCAAAGGGATGGCTTGGTCTTTCTCTCTAGCTGTCCCAGCCCCCCAACCAGACGTCTTCCTCATTTTATTCCTACCTTACGTATTTCAGAAAGAGGTCCCTGAACACCACGGTTTCCGTATTGCCTGGCATCGGAAGGAAGGGCCCTGTATCCCCCCGCCAGTTTCTGGGTCTGTCCTGCGTCTCGCTGGGTTTCTGGAGCCCCAGCCTCCGGCTCTCGCGCCCCACTCGCTTGTGGGTTTTACTCAGAATCAGGCTGTCCGTGTTTGGTGGCGTCTTCCCATCCAGCCCAGAATTTCCCTCCTTCTCTGCTTCCGGCCTCCGAGAGAGATCTGAGGGCTCCTGTTCCGTCCTGTTGTTAATTTGAATTCAGCACATGTAGCCTGTTATAAAATGCGAGACATCATCATTGGAGCAGGTCAAGCATATTCAGATGAAGACAAATGGTGCTTATTTGATTTCCTTAAAATCAGGAAATGAAAAAAGTGCTCTCTGGAGAAATCATGTTCTGCCTGACTTGGATGATAGACCAATGCATGTCCCCTAGATAAGAACAGGCTCTCGCCTTGAGGTTTTTATCTCTGAAGGACGGCCCGGACTGTCAGCTTGCTGACATGTGCATTATCTGTGTCATTTTAAACAAAGTGACCTATGGAAGGGTGCGCTGTGCTGTGACATGGTAATGGGCTGTTGGATGACAGTGAAAGTACACACTGCAGAGGGGCTGTGGATTATTCTTTTGTTTAACTGACAAGTAGGCGCTTCCTTCCTCCAGCCCCCCGGAGTCTTAGCTCCTCGCGAGGGGGTCCCCGGTGCCTCGGGCGGCCGGTGTGCTGTGGGCGCTGGAGGCCGATGGGCAGCGGTGGAGGCCCAGGGTCTGAGGCGTGCTTGCTGGCCCTGGAGCCTTCTAGGCCCCATTCCCCATGGCGGTCTTCCCATCGTCCTGACGGGCAGCCCGGCCACCCAGGGAGGGACCCGTACTTCCTCACCTTTTAAAGGTGGTCGTTGATCTCACCTTCCAAGCTGGTGGCACTTCTCTGAGGGGATGAGCCTTCTTCGAGGTTTCTTGAAAAGGCAGCGCGCATTCCCGAAGCGCCAGCCCTGGGAGAAGGCGGTGAGATGGTCTGGTGGTGTATTGCGCGTGGGTGTGTCCGCATCAGCTGTCTCGACCTTGAAGGCACAGCCGGGTCACCGGGCGGGGCGGGGAGTGGGGGGACCTGCAGACCACCCGATGCCTGGGCCTCATCCCAGCCCAGTTACCTCGAACCTCGGCAGGTGTCCAGCGCCGCTTGTCGGGATCATCACCTGACTCTGGCGATTCCTAGAATTCCCGCAGCCGTCTGTGGTTTCCAGGGTGCTCCGGGGGCCCAGGCGTCCCCTACACACTGACAGCATCCCAGCCAGCCCCTCCCCGGGCCCCAAAGACCCGTGTCCTCGCGGCCCCGGGTTCCCGCTCGGAGCTCAGGAAGCGGCAGAGCCCCTGAGCAGAGGGCTGGCGGTGGGAAGGGAGCCAGGGCCACACCGCTCAGAGCCAGGGGGCATCTGGGGGGCCATGAAGGACAGAAAAGTGATTATATAGTGAGCACACGAGCCGGGCGCCGGCCAGCGAGGGGAGAGTGCAGTCCGGCCCGGTGGCCCGTGGTGTCCCTGCGGGCCCTCCTCCTCCCCCGGAGCTGCCGCATAGCCGCACTCCCATCACCCGTCCCTGCCCTGCCCCCCGGTCTCCCTCCGGAGGGCTCCCAGCAGGAGCAATCAAGACTGTAATTGCAGTCGTGCCTGCTTGGCTCTGGCACAGTCAAGACTGTCAGGCTTCCCCTTTTGGACTGAGATCGTCTGGTGTTTATCACCGACGTTCACACCATCCGCCCAGACTTCTGCCGCGCGCCGGAGCCCGGGCCGCTGTCAGCCTCCTCTGAGCCAGAGCCTCTTGCCTGGGCCCCCTCCGAGCCCCACAGCCAACTGGGGCTGCTTTCATGTGCTGCTCGGAGGATCGGAATTGCTAATGGGGGAAGAGATGCCACTCGGTGTCCTGGGACCCCTTCGGCAGCCTCACCAGGGATGCTGTTGGAGGCAAGAGTGAGACTTGTAGGGACCCGCTGGGGTTTCTCTCCGGAAGACCTGTCATTCTCTTACTCCACGGGGATCTGCAGCACCGGCGGGCTAAAATTAGGGCACTGTATTTCGCACAGCTGACTGAATTAAGATAAACTCTGCTTTCCTCTGATACGAAGTTGTAATTTATAAAATGATACCCTTACTAATTGATGTGGAAGTGACTGGGAGAGGGGCGAAGAAGACGGGGCTTTCCGTGCGTGCGGGAGACGCACATGTGTGTGGCAAAGGCCCTGATGAGACACGGAGCAAAGCACCTCTCGCCGCCCCCTCCCGCCGTGCGGGCACGCGTCGCACTCGTGGCAGAGAACCCGGAGGACTTTGCGAAGGCAGGCGATGGCGTGGGGGCTAGAGACGGCTCCGGACACTCCGAGGCGCCTTCGGTGTGGGGACAGTCTTTCCTGCACTTGGGGTAAAGAAAGGAGGAAGCCCTTTGCACCGTAATCGCCCAAATGAAGCCGTGGGTCGTCTCCCACTCAAAGTGCGTTGCTGTCGCAAGAACAAAGAGACGACGTGCATATCTCCACGTATTTGGTCCAGTTTTCCTCAGTTTCCTCTCTTCCCCTCCCCTGGCAGCGGACCATCTTGCCAAGAAACACTCCCTATTTGGTTATGACACTAACGTAGGGATTAAAAGTGGTTCTCTCTCCGTTCCCCCAGTTCCTGGCCACTGTGTGGCCACAGGACAGAGCTGGTCGGAAGGCGTCTTGCCCAGTGGTCACGCTCGCGGGCCTCTGAGTCTGAAGGCTCAGGCTTGGCCCTGCTTTCCCACGTCGTGGCAGCGGACAAGCCTCAGTGCTCCTATCTGCCGAATGGGATACCAGCAGCCCCGCCGCAGTTGTGTGACCATTAAACCAAGACGCTGGGCTCAGCTCCTGGTCCGTAGTCAGTGCTCCTCAATGTTAGCTCTCCTGACGCTTACCCGGGGTGAGTGAGACTCGTTTGGGAAGTGAGGAAGGCTACCCTCCTCTTCAGAGAGCTCAAGAGCCACCCGGGATGCCGGAGGATGGGGGGTGGGGCGTGTGCTTTTCACTCAAACCTGAGGCTTGGCCCTCATCCCCGAGGGCATGTCCTGTTACAGACTGAGTGGAAGTGTTGGGAAATCTGGAAGGATCCCTGTACAATGATTTTTAAACTCCTTCTCCCAAATAGCAGGCTTCCCTCTGGCCACAGCCCGGAGCCCAGAGCAAGCGAGCTGTCCTGCAGGGTCGGGTGGCGGTTCGGTAGGCTGTGGGCCTGGTACTCTGCCGGACTCTGTCAGTTCCCGACACCCATCACAGGAGAGAGGGGCCAGAGCACTGCCTCCGGGGTGGGCCAGTGAACAGGATTCCTGATGGTACTTTCCTCTCTGGGCTTTTAACACCCAGAGAGGGTCACTTGGTCCCCCTGACTTGCTCCCAAGGGATCGGGACAGCCTGGGACCCCGACTGTGTACATCAGCTCCCTGCACCGCCCCCACCTCCCCTCCCCTGCCCTGTCCCCGGCGTGCACACACTTTTTGCTGCCTTCTCGTTTTTTGATTCATGCTGAAATGTGTTGTGTTTGATCATTTTGTGTTCACTTGTGTGGGAAGGGGGCAGCTTCTAAGAAAAGCAGCGAGAAAATCAGCGGAGGCTTATGTTCCTAACTCCGCACAAACCACATGCCTCCCTTGGCTTCTGAAGGGCTCCGAAACCGCGAGATGTCGAGCTGCAGACTGGGCATGTGGCTTGTGCGTGTAGCGGAGGAGTCCCGTCCCTCGACTGGCCGCGATTCACACTTGGTGAAGATTGTGCCTCCTCAGCAACATTCCAGGAGGAGGCTCAGAAGGCCCCCGTTGCTCGTAGAACCGCCGTTCAGTGCTCGGGTTTGAAACAGGACCTGTTCTGATCAGGAGACAATGAGAGGCACGGTCCTGTTTTGCAGCTGGAGAAAGGAATTCCCCCCCCCTTCCCAGTTTCATAGCAGCAAAGCAAACAGCCATTGCCCAGGAGGAGAGCAGAGACCTGCACTCGTCTTTTTATCCCCGCACTTAGCAGAGCACCTGGCACAAATTGGGTGATCAGTAACGTTCATTCTTTTTGCTCAATGGGCATTTCCTTTCCTGGATATCCATCTCCAGATGGAGGGTAAGTGAAACAGGTTCAGAAAACGGACGCCCGGACTTGAGTGTGCTTTGTGTCAATCCCGGGGTTTAGCTCCCAGACTCGAGCGGATAAGTGCTCTCATCTTCAGATTTCTGGATTTCCTTTACAATTTTATTTTCTCCTGAGATGCTTCTAAGCCATTTATAAATTTGCTAGGTTATTTGGGCAGTTTCTACAATTTTGGGCTGAGTTTCAAGAGCTTTCTGTGTGGGGCGCCTGGTTTCCATGATGCCCGTCCACTCCGCTCCTTCTTGCCCCTCTGAGCCTCTGCCCAGGTCCAAAATGACATTTTCTTGTTCTTCGAACATCATCGTATCTCCGGCTGATTTAATCGCATCGTATCCATCCAGAATTTCTGTTCAGACCGCCCTGGGATTAAATTTCTTCTGCAGATTATTTTAAATCCTGGCCCGTGTGAAGTTACTCTCTTTTTTACGTCATAGAGTTGTCACACCAAACCAGAAATTGCTTCCCTGACAATGTGTTCGTAGCGTATCTGTCCATTACTATCATGCCATATGCCTGAAAAAGAGAGGTTATAAATACACAGATTTTTAAATTAAATATAAATCAGTAAAAGGAATACTCAGGAGTTATTGGAAATTGGTCAGACACCATTAGCCAAACTCTTGTTTCTTAGACTGAATAGTGAAAAACGGGTTCTGAATGTTCTCTGGTTCATCTTGGGTGGGCTTTGGAGGATGCCCAGAAGACCTAGCTTCTGACTTCACACTAATGAGCTGTGCGGTCTTGGGCAAGTTACCGGATAATGCTGAGCCTAGGTTTTGCCATCTGTAAGGTGAAGCTGGATTCAGTGATCTAACGCTGAATGGCCTGATTTCCTGTGTAGCCATTTTCCTAGGCTCCAACAACATGGCAACCCAGAGGGAAATGAATACGTACTTGTATTTTCTCTTGACCCGTGTAGAAAGAAGATTCTAGAAGGAGTGTCTTCATTCTTTGTTCTCTCTCTAATTCCTAAGAGGGAATAAACCCAGTGGGTAGGTTGTGGCACACCTGTGTTGACTCTTCCAAGTGACTAAAGGAAACTTGCATACGTGCCTAATGTCCAAACAAGGTCATTATCTGTCTGTTGGGTCATTCATGCAGTCGTTCACGTCTGCTATGTTTTTTTCCCGAGTGTCAGTGAAGGAATGCGGGCGTTGTTGCTGCCTGGCTCTGTTAGGTATGTCCCTGTGCCTCTGTAGAGAGGGGGCAGAGCAATTAGTAGTTCAATCTCTACTCCTCAGTTACCCTAACTGTCAAGGAGAGCACGGGAACTAGTGAAGAGCTGGCTTACGTGATGTGTTTTAAGAACTCCATTGACCAGTAATGAGTAGTATTTGGCCTGTGAAAGGAATTCTTGTGGGGATTCTGGAAATCACCTGGGGTTGAGTTCACGATTCTACAGTCCCAGAGCAAAAGTCAGCTGCTTTCTCTTAGGATGAACCATTGGCTTGGATTTTACAGCTGACCTGCAGGAAGGTTACAAGGCCAAGGAAGAGGTAGATGGAGGCAATGGCTTTCATCCCCATTGACCATTGATCAATTGACCATGAACCCGAGTCACCCGAATGGGCAGGAAGCTCGTGAGCAGAGCCCTTTGTGCTAGTGATGCCCTTAACAACACGTTCTATGCACGTGGCTTTTCATAGGGTGTAACCCGGGTTGGGTTGCTCTTTGGTTGTCAGAGGAATCTGTCTTGTTCTGTCCCCAAGAAAGACGTATGAATTTCTTTTTAGTCCTGCACATGGGTATTTGTGTATGTGGTTACCTCGGTTAATCCCCGCTTGGCAACTTCTGGTTGGTAATGTAGTTACAGTTCACTGCTCCCTATAATTTTGCCATTCTAGATGTAATAAAGATAATAAAATCGCTGTAAGGCTGTATTCATAATTAGCCAAATTTTAACCTTTCCGAAGTCCCAAAATTCAGTGGGTTAATGTATATTACCTTTCTTACTCTTTTTGTTCTTTTTCTAATCAAAGCCACAGCTGGGAGGGTCAAATTGCCCACCTCGTATACGTCGTAGAGCTTTTCCTTATTTCTTGGTCGCAGAATGTAGATGCTATTCAGTTCTTGGCAGCTGTAAATCAATGCGATTGGGGTTAATAATTAGATTAGAAGAAGAAATGCCACTTCACGACAGAGAGAACATGGTACTATTCAAAACACTTCTACAAATGTCATCTTCTGTCACCTGTTTAAATATTTATTGTGGGGCTCTCTGGGCATCTTCATATACAACACTGTTGATCATCTAAAATGCGCCAAACTCGTGACAGAGCCGATCAAGGACCTTGTCTTCTCAAATGTGTATCATCATTTTACAAATGATGAAAATGAAACGGAAGAGCTGAGATGTGAACCATGTCTTACGATTCCAGGATCTGGGCTCTTTTCCCCATAACATGCTGCTTCCCTGTTCATCGGGGTGAATTCGGGATAGGCCCAGAAGTCCCACCTGAGAGCCTTTGTGATATATTTCTCCCTGTGCCTCCCCCTCCTTCTGCTAGAAGAGACCAAGACTGTGTCTTACCTATTTACCCACAACCCCACTAGCTCCGAAAAGTTCAAACGTGTCAGTTGTTCAATGACTATTGAATAAATACAGTTGGGGCTCGCTTACAACTCAGATGTGCAAGCTGTTCTCAAATGTGAGTCTTTAAATTTGACCTGGGAACCGCCTGTCCAAGGCGAGAAGGGAGACCTACAAAGTATATGGTTTGACTCTTGCAGATGCGAGGCAAAAGCAGCCTGTGGGCCGCTGCGAGTAGTCAGGGAGCTTTCCCAACAGCAGACGAAGCACGAACTGTTGCTCAAGGATCTCTGTCTTCTCTAGTGCATATCTGTGTGCAACCCTCTCCTATCTTTCTTTCTTTAATTATTTTTTTAAACTATAATGTATATTATATACTATATGTATGATGTATTATTTGCCCCAGGGGTACAGGTCTGTGAATCATCAGGCTTACACAATTCACATCACTACCATAGCACATACCCTCCCCAGTGTCCATCCCCCAGCCACCCCATCCCTCCCACCCCCCTCCACTCCAGCAACCCTCAGTTTGTTTCCTGAGATTAAGAGTCTCTTATGGTTTGTCTCCTTTCCAATCCCATCTTGTTTCATTTTTTCCTTCCCTACACCCTACGACCCCCTGCCCTGCTTCTCAAATTCCTCGTATCTGAGAGATTAGACCTCCCCTATCTTATTAAACCGTCCGCTCCTGGCAAGTCCCCCACACCTAGCACGTGCTTCACATCTAGTAGGTGCTCTAAATATCAGCGCTCTGCCCGCACATGCTCCGTCAGTGATCGCAGTCCCAGAAGCCGGGAGAGGGACTCGTCACAGTTGCCCAGGCAGCGTGGGGAAGCACAGGGCCTGGAACGGAGGCTCCTGTCAGAGCTGTTGGTCCGGAGCCCCTCTTACATCTCCTGTGGTCTCTCCAGGCTTTTTCTCCTGCGGCCAACACCTGGGAGGAGGGTCTGTGGTCCCAGCGCGGCTCCTGAGCTACACCCCGCCAGGCAGCTTCACTCTTTGCTGTCATCGGCCACCTCCAGGACCCCTTGTCCACCCCCAGACACCGTCTCCCACCTTTGCAGAGGGTCTCGGCCTGGGGTAAGGGGCCGCGGGGGGTCATCAGGGCCATGGGGTCGCTCCTCTTCTGGCAGCAAATGCCGCGTGGGGCGTCCTTGCGGCCAGGGTGGTGGTGAGTGTCTGCAGCAGTGTCCGTGTTAAAGATTATGTATTTGCCACTAAGGGGAGAATATAGTGTTTACCGGCTGGAGTGCGGCCGGCTGAGCTGATTACGGCGCGGCACTCTGTCAGCCAATGATTTGTCCCGTCCTTTATCATCTGTGTCACTCAGCGGTGGGC
Source organism: Martes martes (assembly GCF_963455335.1). NCBI lineage: Eukaryota > Metazoa > Chordata > Mammalia > Carnivora > Mustelidae > Martes > Martes martes. Next base: position 2,846,950 of record NC_137906.1, on the reverse strand, counting down.
TGGCGAAGGGAACGGATGGCCCCCTTCCCTTTTTTTGTACCCATTTCGTGTAGAAAATTTGTATTTACTTTGGGAGTGTAATTCGTTCCTCATGGATAATGTGACCCTGAGCGGAGCTGGATCATGGGTTAGTTGAAGTGATATTTTCCGCTAATGGCGGTCGTACATCATTGCTGTCAGCTCGGGTTAGGAGGCAAGCACGTTACAGCTCCATTTTACCTCTGCGGGCGTCTGGGATTATTTGCCATAACCGAGTATGACATGACCGCACTACAGAGTGCATTAAAATTTTACTGGCTTCTCAGGCAAGTTCCCCAGCTCCGGCGCGCGCTTCGGGCAGGCGTCTGATGGGGAGCCCAGGGGCCCTGCCTTCCTGCGCAGAGGTGCTGCAGGGGGGTGGCCTGAGCGGGGGCTCTTCTCCTCTTGTTCCGAGAAGGAAGCCAGGGAAGGAGTTTATGGGGGAGCCAGCCTGCAGGTGTGTGTGTCCCTGGACATCCCGGCCTGGCGGGCGGCTGGCTGCCCGGCACATATGGACGCGCTCGCTCTCCTTGATGTGTAGCCCTCTGAGGTGGGTGAGGGCAGGAGAGCCAGGGCAAGCCCCGGTCCCTGCCAGACCTTGGCTGATTTCATTGTGCTTGTCTGTCTTTGGTCAGACAGAGGGAAGGAAACATGGGTCCTCAGTGTGGCCGAATCCGTGTCCATCCATGCAGCGGGCCTGATCGTCTCCTAAACCCACTTAGAAATGTTTGCCAGGATGTTTTACACATGATCCCTTATGAGAGTCACAGTCACCGAATAAAGTGTGGGCATGATTACCCCATCTTACGTATAAGGAAACCGAGTTTCAAAAACGTTAGGTAACTCACCTCATGTCCTAATGATGGCAGAGATGGGATTCCTAACCTCTTACCCAGACCTCCCCGACTTCACGTCCTGCGTGTTCCATGCCACATAGAGATAATTAACAAGTACTAAGTAAATAGTGTTTATGTGTGCTTTACGTGTTTTGACTGATTTAACCCACACTGTAATCCTAACGGTAGGTGCTAATACTGTCACTGGTTTACAGAGGAAGAAACTGAGTCACAGAGAGCTTAGGTAACGTGCCCAGCGTTAATACACCGGCCGGTGGCAGAGCCGGGTTTCCAACCATGTTGTCTTGGCCCCGGAGGCAGCGCTCTGAGCCACTGAGCTGGGATCCCCCTCATTGCCGTGTTCCAGTGAGCCTGAGGACTGATCGGAAAAGGCCATGGAGAATAGTAACGTGTTAGAAATAAAAGGAAATGTTCAAAGAGTGTTTTATCACTCTCAATTGTAATTCTAACATCCAACAAAATATTGCTCAAAAAAGATTTTCTGTGATGAGCTTTAATTAAGCACTGAGTCCCATTTGCAGGTAGAACATTACTCGCATGCAAACGGTGCCTCGCAGGTACTCGAAAGGCATTGATTTGGTGAGGGTGAGGGTAAGCAGCCACTCAGGCAGAACGTTTCTTCCTTTCATATCGCTTGGCATCCTTTCTCTTACTCTTATTGGAAAGGCCGTGATAAACATCTGTTGAATCATGTTCTTTCGAGTGCCTGTCTCCCAATAAAACAGGTCACGGCCCGTCCTGTCAGAGCAAAATCATGGCAAATTCCATCCCGGCGGATCCTGAGGGTACTTGAACCATCACACGGGCCTCCAACATGGACGTTGTCTTGTGTTCTCCACCTCTCTAGCCCCATCATCTCTCCCCCTCCCAAGCCTGGGACGCTCCCCTGCCTAGACAGAACAGACCGGCCGGGCGCCCCGTGGCTTTGCAGGTGGCGGCGGCGTCAGTTCATGAGCGTGTCCAGTAAGCCGCACACGGGATGAGCTCTCCCCGTAGCCTCCGGGCAGGTGTGTGAACACTGCATCAGAGGAGCCCCAGATAGCCACAGCTTTCCTCATGGAGAGATGGGAAATCAAGCGCGCGCACAAGGGATGACACTCCCTGGCCTCGCTCTCCTCCTTGGGCTCCCAGGAGCACGCACTGATCTGCCCCGGGAGACTGCGGTAGGTCTCGGGGACTGACCTGACTTTCTCCTCTGGCCTGAGATCCAATCACTCAAGTAGTACAGGACAAAAACAAAAATATTGATCTAGTCATTGAGAAGTAATTATCCCTCTCCGATGGCCTACTTAGAATGCAGCAATAATTTTAAATTAATGTGTTCCCCCGGGACAGCGTGACCACGTATGTGGATCGTTTTCCAAGTAGAGTCACGCTTGCGCTCTCCCCGCCTGAACGTACAGTGATGTGCAGGTAGGCCCACTTGAAGAAGAAGGAGAAATTCGGCACTGACCACCAAGTCCAGCACAGAGCACCTCTTCATTGTATAAAGGGACTCGTCAAGCTTTTGTACCTTGATAGAATGTGTGATCTCCACATCCTCAAATACGTACTTAGACTAGAACTCCTCCAAGAGCCTTTAGGAGGTCTTTGGTTCGTTTTAGCACTCTTAAAGTTTAACTGCTTTGGCTATATTTGTGTTTTCTGGGGTTTTGTTTTGTGTTTTCGGGATTTTTTGTTTGTTTGTTTCAAATAGCGGAAATTAAATCAAAGTAACAAGGAAATGTATGTGCTTTTGGAATTCACGTAAGTGTTGCAGTAACTGAGCCATCAGCATGGCAGAGATATAGACTGTGGTTTTTTTTTATTTTTTTTTTTGTTTTTTTTTTTAAGATTTTATTTATTTATTTGACAGAGAGAGAGAGATCACAAGTAGGCAGAGAGGCGGATGGGGTGGGGGAAGCAGCTCCCCGCTGAGCAGGGAGCCCAGTGCGGGGCTCGATCCCAGGCCCCTGAGATCACGACCTGAGCCCAAGGCAGAGACTCAACCCATTGAGCCCCCCAGGCGCCCCAGGACTATACTTCAGCAGCACAGACCAGCATATTCAGTGCCCTCCAGGTCTTGTCTCTAGTCTGTGCCTGTCCACTTCGTTTTGATTGTTTCTGAGACTTCGTTTCTCCTGTTGGTTGAAATCGTGACCCATTCTTTTAGCCTCAGCCAGTGAAGAAGACACTGCCTGGCCTTTTCCACTGTAGCTACTAAAATCTAAGGCAGCGACTCCCATTGGCCCAGGCCGGGTTAGGTTCTAGGTCTGTTCTCCAGACGGGGACTGTGGCAAGACTGGTCCGTGTTGTATGTAACTCTGTTCCGGAGGTGACCTGTGTGGTGCTGGGGTGGGCGGAGGGCCCAGACTGGGGAGGGTTGAGCAGACTCAGCGTGTCCACAGCATGACCCCCCCCCCCGCACCCTCCCACCTTGTGGGCGGGCCGCTCCGAGGCCCGTCTTGCCAGCTGTCCCGGCTGCCTTGATCTCCCCAAGCCAGTACTTGGTAGTGACCGCAGGGTCTCAAATATGAACACATATAATACATATAATAATTACATATTATAATTATATAAAATAGTTTCCTAAATCTTTATAGAATCACCCGAAGTGCATTCACAGATTTGTTCTATCTTGCTTAAGTTGTTAAAAGTCAGAGAAGGGCACAGGACTTCAGAGAGTGGGAGGGTTCATATGTACATGTCCTCAGAGGAGTCCAGAATTTATTAATACTTTTAATATAGTGGCTGATGTCATAATCCCCAAGTATAAAACAGTCCCCTTGGGGCGCCCGGGTGGCTCTGTCGGTTAAGCGTCTGACTCTTGATTTCGGCCCAGGTCATGATCTCAGGGTCTTGAGATCGAGCCCCACGTTGGGCTCCATGCTGGGCGTGGAACCTGTTTAGGATTCTCTGACCCCCTCTGGCCCTCCCCCACCCCCTAAAGAGATACAAGGATCCAAGTCACCGGGATACCGGCTAGTCGGTTACTTGCCCAGAGTCCCAGGTGTGTTGTGGGCATCCTGGGGTACCTCCTTTGTGTCCAGGGCCAGACTTCGTCCGCCGCCACAGGCGGCCTCGCTGAGGCGGTGTTCCTGAGACCAGAAGTGAAGACGCTCGGCCACAGCCACTTTCACTCCTGGCTCATTCTGCAGCTTTGGCCCTCATGGTTGGCCTAGGCGGGGCGGGCGCCATCCTGGGAACTAGGGCTGGAGAGTGAACAAAGATAGAGCAACTCTGCAGAGAGAGAAGGTCTGACGGCAACGGAGGCTGAGGCGCCTCGATGAGTCACAGGGCCCCCCCAGAGTGTCTGCTGAAGAGTGGCACGGTGTCGGACTACCGACAACCAAACCGTAGCGTCTAGGAGAATAGTTCTGACTAGAACACGCGGGCGTGGAGGACTGCTAGGGACCGAGGAGGGAGAGGACCACAGGCCAACGGGATATTGTTCGTGAGAGAGCAAAGAGCTGTGAGGTGTGCGCTGGTACAAGGAAGGCCGACATGCAGAAGGGCCTGATGGCAGCCAAGGGTTTGCCCTTGATCCAGACAGGAGCCCGCCGAGTGCTTCTTATTGGTGAAGACACATCAGATATGACTTTCTGGAAGGGAATTTTGGCAGTGGTGTGAAGGGTAGGAAGGAAGCTCTGGCCGGTTGACCAAAGAGGATGTTGTCCCACTAGCTGAGGTGATAGGGATGTCAGCTCCTAGAATGGGAAAGGCAGGAGTTAGATCTTAGGAGGCCTTCCTAAGTGGAATGACTGTGGTTGGGTGACCCCCGGTTTAGGGAGGAGTCGTGGGTGGTTGGTCTCAAGGACGTCCGCGGGATGGATCTGGGTGCTGCCGTCAGTCCGTCTCTGAGAGTGAACGATCCGGAACCGTAGGTCAGTGTCTGGGAGACCAGGAGCCCGCGGAGCCGTGGAGACAGCTGGAGCCGTGGGCGTGAGTGGGAGCCCGGCCAGATCCCTGTGGATTTGTCTGCATCTGATTTAGGAATAAATGTACGTGGGGACTGTAGCCAGTAAGAACAAAATAGCCCTATATGCATCCTAGCCCCTGACGTTTGTGGAGCTTTCTTTTCAGTGAGATTCAGAATGCCTTCCTTTGTTTACCGTGCCGGCAAAAACCAACAGAATGTGCCACCTTGATCCCTCGGAAGTGTGCGTCTCAACGGTGGCACGTGCGCTGTCGTGAGGCCTGTGTGGCTTCTTTACACTAACTGTGGGAAAGCGCCATACACTGAGTTCCCCGGAACCCCGTAGCAAACACTCCCAGATAAAGGAATATTTAATCTCCTTTTTCCGAGGGAGTATCTCCAAGCCGAGGATGGACCAGGCCGAAGGTCAAGGCTTCGGCGATAATTCCCCCCACGCCTTCTCTGGTGAGTGTCGCAGTCACGCCACACCGTCCTCACAGCGGACCCGGCCATCGCTCACTGACATCCTAAGGTCGCAGAGCTTTGTTTAAGGAAACCGAGCAGAGTCAGCCGGGAAGGTCAGCTTCCGCACCCTGGTCTGTGGTCAAGAGGGAGCTGATTTCCCCGTCCTTGAACATGCAGGACTCAGCAGCCCTAAGGACCCGTGGGGTTCGCGGCGGTCTCAGCGCGGGCAGGTCCTCGGGGCCTGGCTGGCCGTGGCCCGGCGTCCCTGCACGGGCCCCTGGAGACTCGAGGCCCGGCACCCCGGTTGCCGTAAACACGGACAGGGGAGCATAGCGGGGATACTGGTGGACGAAGGCCGTAAGGTTTTAGGGTCCTGGCAGGAAGTAAGGTCGGGGGCTGCTTCTTTCGGCTCTGAATTAGTAAGGGAAGGAAGATGGATGCAGGCAGAGCCGCCCCAGCCCCTTCTCCACCCTCCTCTCCCTCAGGGACCTGGAGGGGCTGGCTTAGGAGGGGAGAGCCGGATCTCCCACCCTTGTTCCTGGACTTGGAAACCAGGTGGTCGGCATCTGAAAAGCGCAACCAGACGTCTCCTCTGAGCGAGCTACAGGTTGCTCGGCAGAGAGGAAGGCCAGGGACGGGGGCCGAGCAGGGGGCGGGTTCTGAGTTCGGGACGCCCGGCACTCACACCGGGTCACCTTGACTTTCAGGAGCAGCTTTCAAGCTGGCAAGTCACCACGCACCGGGGGGTACTCAGACTCCCAGGCCCCCCCCCCCCCGCCCCGAGGCAGCGGTTGCCGCCGCACCTAAAATCCAGCGTGAAGCTAATCCTTTAAGAGAGCGGGTGGTGTTTGCAAGGGTTTTGTTGTTGCTTTTTTTTTTTTTTAATTTTTTTTTTTATTTTGAGATAATTTTAGATTTCCCCAGAATAACACCGGACGCTCCCAGAGCCCTTCCACCCGCTTTTCCCTGACATCGTGTTCTCTAAAGCCGGGAAATAACCTTCGTACCGTGCCGTTAGCTGAATCGACAGACCTCTTTCCCCCGTTACGCTCTTTATCCCGGGATCCGAGGAGGGAATTCTGCGGACTGTCCGTCCTGCGGTTTGGGTTTGTCCCATGTTTTCTCCTGATTAGACTGAGGTTGTACCGTTTGGGCAGGAATACCGTGGGGGTGATGGGCCCTTCTCGGTGCATCATGTGAGGCGGCCGGTGAGCTCCTCCTGCCGCTGATGGCGGCTTGGACCCTCGGTTAACCTCACGTCTGCCGGGTTTCACGCTGTAAAGGTACTGGTTCCTCTTTTTAAAGTAAGGATCTTTGGAGATACTTTGTGTGTTTTACCCACGAACTGTGGTGCTCATCGCTGGGTTTTGGCCGGAGTAAATGCACTGTGGTCTTTGCCCCATGGCAAGACATGTGCTTTTAAACCGGCCAGGGCACTCCGTATCCGGCTGCGCTCCGCGTGATAGCTAGCCTCTGGCAGAAAGTGCGTGAACCGTGCAGGCCGGCAGGCCAAGACAGGGCTCCCGGAGGTTTGGTCCTAAGGTGCTCCTCTCTGGATGTCAGACGGGAGGTTAGAGGTCACGAAGCTTTGGGTGGAGGGGATGCCTAGAAAGATAAGGCAGTGAGACCACATTCTAGTTGGATCTGGATAATGTGCTGACCGTGACCTTGACCTCGGGCAGTTTACCTAATGCCTCTGAGCTGCTGCTGATTTGTTTTCTAATCTAGATGCAGAACATCTAGAATGATAGGGTCTCCAGTAATAGTCAGTCTTTGATTTCAGTCCCCTCCACACGGTTACCCCTGCTGGTCCCCTGCTGCTGCTTCCCGCCCGTCAGCCCCCTCCCCAAATCCTAGTACACATCAGCTGATGAATGTGTTACAGCCGAGTCAGCTTGCAGGGGCACACTTCTTGGGGAACAGGACCCAGAATAGGTCCGTCTTCGAGAGGCAGAAGAAGATGAGAGAGAAGTGACAGCACAGCCGTGTCACGGTCGGTGAGATCCGGGAGCAAGGCCCTGGGGCAGGGATCTGCGGGAACTCACTAAGCTTTGAAGGACCGGGAGACCCAGAAGGGCAAGACAGGCTTTATCATCTCTAAGTAGATTCACACAAGGTCCCTCTCCACCTCAGCTCTGGTTTCCCTTCTGAGGAGACTTTTCAAATAATTTCTGTGGAATTTACTCCTGTTGCACACTGTGAGATTTCTTACCACCCCCCACCCCCACCCCCGCCCCCATGCTCCTTGTCCGGGACTCCCGATCCCACGAGATGTTCCTCACACCGTTGCCAAGACAGAGCCCGGGTGTGATGCGTACTCAAGAGGTGCAGCTTCCTGGTTCCACCAGGTGCGACAGGGTGTCCTGGCTGCTTTAGGGCGGAGGGCACAGGGGGTCCTGCCTGCTGGGGTGGCCGCTGTCGGTGAGGGCTGCTCCCATCCACCGCCCGTGAAGCAAACTGGGGATTTTACTGGCCGGGGCACTCTCTAAGGATGGCGGCACCGGGCTGGGGGAGGCGGCACAGGAGAGACCTCCCAGCGCTCATGGGGATCGGCGAAGACGCTTCAAGGAAGGGTCTGCTCTGGTCAGAAACGAGCAGTGCCTCTGTCGGCCTCGTTTAAGTTTTGCTCTCCGAGTACAACAGAGACCGGGGACCTGGGACGTGGTCAGCTGCAGCAGCAGAATGGCCAGCAGTGGCTCGGGCACTGCGTGGACTGTGACTGTGGCTGCAAATGACCACCAACGTGGTCGCTTTAAAACAACAGAAAAGTATTCTCTTACAGAGCTGGCGGCCAGGTCGGCCTCGAGCCCTGGGCCGAGCTCTCTCTGTCCGTCCCTCTCCTCTTCCAGCTGCTGGTGCTTGCCGGCCTTTCTCTTCTCGAAGCCGCATCACCCCCGACTCTGCCTCTGTCTTCACGTGCCTTTCTCCTCTTCTGTGTGTCGGACTTCCCTCTGCCTCTGTCTTATGAGGACACTCGTGATCCCATTCGGAGCCTACCCTGAATCTGACAATCTGAGATCATCTCCTCACTGCGAGATCTTTAATTGAGTGACGTCAGCAAAACCCTTTTTCCTTACAAGGTTACATGCAAGGTCCTTGCAGAAGGCAAACAAGAAGGAGGTAGATGGTCAAGGGCCTTGTATCTCTCTTTGGCTGCAACAGCCCATTCCTAGGCGCATAGGAAACGAGAAAAGCAAAAACGACCTAGATTTCCCCGATCGATCGGGATTGTCCCGGGGAGCTGGCGTTGTGCTGTCCCAGAGCTCTGTTTTGCGATGAAGAAGTGGGGGGAGTAGCTTCTAGGGAGGCAGAGAGCCGTGCCTGCCCCAGAGGATGTGGGTCTCCAGACCTTCTGATGTGGACAGATGCAGTGTCTGAAGGAGTGTCTTCTCTTGCCTTGTGCAGGTGACACTGCTCTAACGTCTCTGTTTAAACCGTCCCCACTCAGTCACACCGGGAAACTACCATAGTCTTGGGTTTCTGACTCTCAGTCTATTCCTGGGATCCAGTGATGAGGAAAGTAGGCTTTGGTCTTGGACTCGGAAGGCCTAGATCCAGACCCAACTGCTGGGGTGACTTAACTCATCATGGAACCTCCCAGAAGCTTGGTAAGAGTTCCGTCCAAGCCACGGTGACACGGTGACGAGCTGCTGAAACGATACTGTTGTGTGAAGTTCTGTCGTCCTGCTGATCCCTCCCGCCTCCATCAGACTCTCATACACTTCCTTCTCCCCTGTGGCTGTCCTTCCTTTATTTTCGCTCGGAGCTCTGACTAGGAATGCACCTTAGGTGCTGATGTTGGGGCCGCTCTCGTTCACATTCCTGGGGCTGATTTCAGTAGTGAGCCGACAGTACTGGGTGAGTTCTGGCCCTTGCAAGAGTCCTGTCCTGTCCTGTTCTGAACCCTGACGAGTAGAGCGGAGGCTCCTAAAATTGCAGCTTTATTTCCTCTCGTGCCTGTGGTTAGGCGCACGGCCTTGGTCCTGGTGGCCTTGATCCTGGGACGTGGCAGGTGGCAATGGCAGGGACTAAGAAGGGAGAGCGAACTTGCTCCTAGCATCTGTGTCTGGTCCTGGCTCCGTCATTGATCAGGTCAGATCGTCAGCGAGCCTTTGGTGGCGGCCCGCAGAGCCGAAGGAGAGAGGGAACACCTGGTCCAGGGTTGAGAATGGAGTGTGGGGCTGCCCGGCAGCCGAGCGTGGAGGGGGGTCCCCCGCCCAGCGGCACAGCACAGTCACCCGAGTGCTGTGTGCACAGAGACACTTCACACAAGCCTGGGGACTCTGGCGGAGAAGTTTCCAGGGGATGAGTCTCCACGTGGAGTGCGGGAACCTGCGTTTCTGAAACCGCCCCTGACGCTTCTAGTGCACGGCCCGCATGACAGGGACACGGTTTCAACAAAGCACCACAAGCTCAGGGTCAGAAAACCTGGTTTTGGGGACAGCCAAGCCCCTTTCTAGCTGTCTGAGCTCCATCAGTCAGCAGATCCCCTCTTAACTTCAGTCCCCTTAGATTTAAGGCAGCACCATGCTACTCCCGCCTCGCGGGGCCGGTAGGATGTTGAGAAGGGACTACGACACGCACACACAAGTGTTTGCGTGAATGCGCCCCGCAGGTGCCCGGGGCACATTCCATTTCCTTCCTTGCCCAGTGCAGGAAGCCAGCGGTCAGATGGGCCCGCTCACTTCGGCTCTGATGCCTCCCACCGCTCGCCCCCAGCCCCGTGCCCGTGGCCCGGGGCCAAACCGTTATTTTCATCCACGGTGACTCCTAGAAGCTTTTCCTCTGGTTTTGGCTAAAGAGAACTCTTGGTGCGAGAGTGTTTCCTCCCATCGCCGACACAGCCTTGGGAACCGCTGCCCTTGCTATGGTCACATCTACCTGGATGAACGTGGCTCCTCCTAGTGTGAGTGTCCAGTCATTTGGGAGGAATTCCGTTGTCACTTAGCATGAATAACGCCCGCTAACGGTCTGGTCTTTGGTGGTACCGACATCAGCCACGCTCCCGGAGCGCTCAGAGAGGACGTGAGACCTCTGAGGGACAGGGACGCTGAGCAGCGCTGAGTGACGACAGAGGTGGTGGCAGGCCAGCCCTCACGTCTCCGGCCACAGGTGCTCAGAGGACACAACCGGAGACCCGCGCAGAGCCCGCCCGCCCGCCGGCCTCCCGGCACCCCTGTCCCCGGCTCTCCCGCTGCCCTCCGTGACCTCTGCTCCCAACCGCAGCTGCCCCGCATGTCGAGTTTGGACCTGGTGTCACCCAGCTGCACGTGCCAGCAGCCGGGCCCTGGAGCGTGAAGTGGGATTTGCCGAGGGCCCCACGCACCCTGGCCCCCCCTGCAGTGTCCCCCTGCGGCCCTCCTTTGGGACGGAGGCTGCCAGCAAGGCCTTGAGGTGGAGTCCAAGAAGCCATCGGGGCACCCCCCCGGCAGGTGTGAAGTCGGTCTGTTCGTTGACCTCCCCGGGTTTCGCCAGCGCCTCCTCCTGAGGGCACCGTGTATGCGAGGTAGTGCGCGTGTGTCCCCACCGCAGGGGCGCGGGGTGCGACCTCAGGGGCAGGGGCGCGACCTCAGGGGCAAGGCCACGGCCCTACTTGCCCTTTGTTCCAGGCAGCACGGCTCAGGCCCCGGTCTCCGCCTGCCCGCTGCGGAACCTGGGCCGCGTGGCTCTCACCTAGAAGAGGGGGGCATTCTGCCCTTTTGTCAAGTGCCAGGAAGTGCTCCGTGGCCCGTGTGCTGCTGAGTGCCTGCCGTCCTGAGAAACGTCGGAAGACCGCGGAGCACCGTCCTGCCTCTCGTTGCTCAGCCGTGCGCTCTGTCCCCGGGAGGCAGCCAGGAGCCACCTTTCAGCCACTCCCGCTGCCCCAGGGAGCCCAGTCCCAAAACCCTGCAGTGGCTTTAACGTCTTCTGTCCACATCCCCACGCAAGCCAAACGCAGTGCACTGGCAGCTGCCTGTCCTGGGGAGGAAAGGTATTTTGGCATCTAGACGTTTCTGCCGTGTGGACGGGCTGCCGCGTGTGTGTGGGACCCGTCGGACCCCCGCCGGGCCGATGGGGACGTGTCACTTACAGAGACGCAGAGGCACAATTTTAAAAGACTCAGATTACAGTTAAAAATGCTTAAGTCAGATTCTCCTGAACACGGCTTCATCTCTCTCTGATGACCGAAGGGCCCTTCAGAATCTTCAGGGCCGGTACGTGGCGCAGCGCTTTTGTCACGAACGTCCTCGGGGTAGAGAAGCGGGGGCAGGCAGCGCACTTCGCTCCGACGCCATCCAGCCCGTGCCTTGTCCGCCTCTTGGTTTCCAAGAGCTCTTGGGCCACACGCCTCGCCTTCCCAAGAGAGGTAGAGGAGCCTGCAAAAGGCCCAGCACGAAGCCTGCCCACACCCGGCGTCCCCCTGCCCACACCTGGCGTCCCCCTGCCCACACCCGGCGTCCCCCTCCAACGGCTGCTGCTTTGCTGACACGAGGCCTTGAGCCCGATGCCCATCCTGTGCTCGGCCCCCTCCTCAGGCTGCCGCCGGGGCTGGGGGTGCCGGGGCAGGGGGTGCCCGGGGCGGGGGGTGCCGGGGCGGGGGCACGTCCCAGGTGTGGCCTGCAGCGACTCTCCAGTTCACAGGGACGTGATTCCCTCCGCCTTGTACAACTTAACCCGTCCACACCGCTCGTCCTCTGCATTACACGTCTCCGTCAGGATGTCAGCAGAAACGATAAGCCTCTCGAAACAGCAGCCGCTCTTAGGTGCGCCAGGGCCCCCCAGCCCCACTCCTGCTGCTGAATTCTGCGATTTTTAGCGTGGCCTCTCAAGTGTGAGGACGGCCCTGCCTCCGGACCCCAGCCTCTTGTTAGCTGACGGATGAAATCTTGTCTTAAGCTGACTCCCTTGTCTATTACGTTTTCAAAATTCAAGGTTCCTCTGCACATTCTTGGGCGGCCGCCAAGTGGCCGGGCTTTGTGAGGAGGCGAGTGGCTCCTCTCTTGTGCTCCTTAAACAGGAAGTCCTTGTTGTCTGGGGTGAAGGAAGGGGAGCTGCCGTCCACCACCCTTCCCGGACTTTGTTGATGTTTCCAGGCGGCTGGTGGGAATTTACTCCTCTGCCTCCTTTCGGAAACTTCTCCTCAGAGACCGTCGCTCAGGAGGGAACCCCGTCTCGAGCAAGCCGTCGCCTTGCTCTGTGGGTCCTGGATTTTCTTGCCGGGCCATGTCGCTCAGAATCGCCCTGCAGCTTCTGGACAGCTTCTCTGCCTGACTCCAGAGCGGACAGCTGGCGGACGTCGTCTTGCGGTGGCCGCCGTGGTGTGTGGGGTGGCCGCCTGCCCCTCTCTGCCGCTGCTCCCGGCCTGGACTCGTCAGAAGCAGCCGCCGTGGGGCCGGCGGGCAGCCCGCACGAGCCAGCTCGAGGCCCTCTTCGTTGGCCGGGGTGCGTGGTCTTCCCTGAGGCCTCCGTGGAAACCTAAACGTGGGGAAGGACGCAGGTCGTGGTCCTTCCCTTCTCTGCAAACTTGTGTCGCAGAACCCCACGCATTTCTTGTGATGAGTCGTCAGTCACGGCCTCCTTCACTGTTTTCCTCCTCAAATTCTGACAGAAGTTTTGTCCCTTCATGAGCATCAGCAGTGGGAGAATGATGTCCTCAGACCGCTCGTGAAACGGAGGCGCGGCGTAGCTCTTCTCGGTTGGGAAGGTTCTAGAACAGGCATGCAGGAGACAGGGAAGGTGTCTGGTTCCCGGCAGGGGTGACGTCAGCTGTGGGTGTAAACCGAGCGTGTTCTCCGCGCAGCTCTCGGCTGACTTGTGGGTCTGCAGGTGCTTCGAGCCCGGGTCATCAGAGCCATCGCTAAACTGAGTCTGGCTCTCCGGCACCGCACTGTGTCCGGAGAAGCCGTTCTTCCTCGGCTCCTTGTGGGACCATCTCACAGCGGAGCCTGAATCTAAACGAAAAACACAAAACACTGTTTGGCACCATCCAGAGCCCAGACACCTGGGCTTCGTTACCTGCACAACGGAGGTCACAGACACAGTGGCCCGGGTGCCTTTGCAGCTCAGAGGTGCTGGGCCTGAGAGCCCCTTCTGGGTCCGCAATGGGTGGGTTCGGCGAGACCCCTGCGTAAGCCACGGTTCGCAGAGCCGGACGGGGCGGCGGGAGGTCTCCTGGTCTTCACGGCAACGTGACCGTCGTGAGTCCGGTCTTTGGGACAGGAAACTAGCGTGCTGAAGGAAGGGTGTGGGACCAGGCCCTCTACAAAGTGTTAGTCCCTTAAGCCCTTACCACAGTCACGAGGCGCCCATGAGGAACCTGCCCCCGGCTGGCGAGGTTCGGAGACGCAGGGCCGCCAGCCCCACGACCTGCCGCTCTCCCGTGTTGCCGGCTCTTCTCTGAAGTCCCCCGGAGGTCTGGGTGCCACGGCGCAGGAGAACCACAGGGCGCCTCGTAGAAGGGGTGGCAGAGCTCTATCCAGCGAGATCCCCAGAAGGAGAAGGACCGCCGCCTTGTCTTCTGGAGCAGGCAGAGTCCCTCACACACTGCGAGGCTGGGTGTTGCAAGTTTTGGTCGCCTCTGTCAGTGTCACCTTGTCTGCACAGTGTGGCTCAACATGGCCGTGTCACCATGTTTCAGTGAGTTCAGGCCTGTGAACATGCCAGCACGGTGCCCGATTGGTATCTGGTCAGTCCTGCAATGCCACAGACTCCTAGAATGATCCAGGATGCCCCGGCCCCACTGGGAGGCTGGGACACCTGGCGAGTGGCGAGCCCTGGTTTGGGGAAGGGAAGTCCACGAGGGGTGGCCCATTAAGTCTAGGAAGGCGTTTGGCGTCAGGTCATAAAGGGCCTTGAAAACCTACCAGGTTAGTTCAGAGTTTGGGTTGGGTTTGGTTTTGTAAAGAAACAAGATGGTGAGATTTTCTTTAGGGGAAGATGGTGGTAGCAACGAGGAGGGTTGGAAAGCGCCCCCACAACAATTCGTGTGGCTTAACCACGGAGGGAAGTTTCGTTTTCCCCTGGCAAGGCGGCCGTCACACGTCCTCGACTGATGACCGTAGGAACGGCTGGGTTATTGCAGACATTTTGCTTCCGGAATATGTCTGTGGTTACCCTCCCTTTTCATCTTTCAGTCATCCGTTTAGGATCAGGGGACACAGGGATTTTTTCCTCAGTTACATACCACTCCGGGCTTGGCTCAGGCATGCCAGGCCGGTCGTGGGCTCAGCAGTGGACCCCGTATCTCTGCTTCTCCCACCCCAGCTTCTCACCATTTCCCCTCGCCAACACAGGCTATTCGAGGCTGCACGTGGTCGTGATGACGTTGATGATACTAACAGCGACCATAGGAACGGCTAACACTTGTACCGCATTTCCTTCCTATGGGCCGGGAACTTGCTGCTGGTTTGGCACCGTTTCGTGTAACTATTACCTCTTCTTGACATGCGAGAAGATCAGAAGGTAATGTGCTAGCTTTTCCAAGGACACACCGTGAGGATGTGGTCGGTTGGGGTCCCACCCTTCCTGGGTCTCAGGTGAGGCATTTGCCAGGTTGGGGAGCTGTCTGCCATCTCACCTGGTCCTGTCTGGAGCCCCAGCGGCAGGTGGAGGTGGGCACACGTTGTTAGGACATCGGGGGCCTGACCCCGCTTCAGTCAGAGTGGCTTCATTTTCATTTGCTTCATGGATTAACTTCTCTCAGGAGAGTTGACTTAGAGAAAGCATTCTACAAACAGCTTTAAAGAATAGGTATTTTAGGGGCACCTGGGTGGCTCAGTGGGTTAAAGCCTCTGCCTTCGGCTCAGGTCATGATCCCAGGGTCCTGGGATCAAGTCCTGCATGGGGCTCTCTGCTCAGCAGGGAGCCTGCCTCCTCCTCTCTCTCTGCCTGCCTCTCTGCCTACTTGTGATCTCTGTCAAATAAATAAATAAAATTTTTTTAAAAAAGGAATAGGTATTTCTAAAAAGCAATTGAAAAGAAGACAGATTGGTAGATATATAGGAGGCTGGCGAGATGGGATAGACACATGAGAAAATAGGAAAACAGGTGACGTGTAATATAATGATAGGGTCGTGGCATCGGGTCTGTGTGTGTTCCCTGTAAAGTTCCTTCCACTCTTCTGTTTCATAATAAAATATTAGGGGAGGAACCAAGTAGATCATTTCTAAAGGTTCTTCCAGATTCTTAAAAAAACACAATTTCTTATGCTTCTCTCTGTGTTGCGTCACTGTACAACCACAGGCCGTAGACCTTCTGGTCACTGTTGGATTCTGCCTTGCCGTTAAAAAAAAAAAAAAATCTGCTGAGGAAAGCACAGTTGGTCATCAGTCACTTTCTTCTCGACCTACCCACTCCCAGACTGGGAATTCACAAGTCGGGTCGATGTCAGACATGCCCGCTGGAGAGCTGTAGGTCTATAGTTCTGCAAATGAGAGACGGGTGTAGACGCAGAAGTGTCCTGTTTCGGGGCGATGAGTTGTTTTGGATCGGTCTCTGGCAGAGGTTTCGTGGAGCTCTCCAGCCCCCAGAATTCATAGCGTTCCTATTCACTCAGTTTGGCAGAGTCTTTGGGAGGAGATGTGCCACCAGAAAGATCTAGAAGCCTGCAGAGAGCCCCAGCAGAAGGCAGCATCTTTAGTCCGTGGGGGCCTGGGTGTTTGCCCTGATCATAGCGCTCGGTGACACACATGCAGTGCTCGCATCAAACCCGCTCGCTCCAGCACACCCCGGGTGCCCCTCGCTGAACCACGTGTTGTAATGCACAAGGAGCGGACTATGTCCAGCCTGTTGTGACAATAACCTTGTCAGCACGTTGCCGGGAGTTTATCTGAGAGCCATGCCCGATTACGATCGCGCAGCACACGGAGCGGCCTCTGACGGCCGATGGCCCGGGAGTGCCAGCCGACGGACAAGAACGCACTTGCCCGTCTTTCGAGGCCGTGGAAGTGGATCTCTCGTCTTCTCGGCCCTTCCCCAGGCTCCCGTCCAGTGCTCTCTGGTAGATTCCACACGGGTTCGACTCCGCACCGGGCCTGCCTCCCACCTTTGTTCTCGGGGGTTTACCGAGTAATTAGTCTCATTGTGCTCACGTGGAAACAGTCCCTAGAATCTCGGGACAGCAGGGAGAGGGCGTAAGGGGGACGGACCCTGGCGGGGGGGTGGGTGGTTTAATTGGTTCTTTCGCCTCATGGTAGTTTGTCAATTAAGGAGATACTTAGAGAAAGTGAAATTAATCCATATGGGTCAAAAGCAGCTATTAATTTTTAATCAAAACAAAATGTTCAGCCAATTTGTAGCTCTGTTCAGTGTACATGCGAGCAGGCCATCAGCCTCTTCGAGAAGGATGCGGGGGCAGGCCTGGGGAAGAGGGGGCCTGTCAGTGTAGACAAGACGTGCCTCATCATGTACCCCTGCCCACCTCGTAACCTCCTTCATCCTGTTACTCAACATCTGTTACGTTTCCTGGTGCATAGCCAACACCTCAGGGACCTCACTCTTCTGAAACCCTTTGAATCCCTCTTACCTATACTGCCTTGGCATAATTCAGATAGGTTTTAGGCATAATATCTGTTCTCCAACAGCTTCCGGTCCGGCTGCAGAAGCAGAGAAGGTATTTGTGAACGCACTCGGAACAGCGTATGATCGAGGGTTCCGATGCGTGGTAAACTGTGAAGTTTGGCATTTGTTGAGCACCAGCTGTATACCCAACGCTTTTAAGCCCTTTGCATAGACCAGGGACATTCATCTTGATAATGACACAGTGAAGTGGACGTCATTTTTAGTGTCCCCATTTGAAAGAGGGTCACGAGGCCCAGCAAGTTGAGGGAACCGGCCCAGCGTCTCACAGCTAGCACAGTCGCCTGCGGGGACTCGCATCTCCCCTACTGTGAAAGCCCCAGCCAGATATCTGGACTTTGAGGGGAAGAACCCACCTGCGGACTCCACCACTCAGGGAGCGTCCCTCTGCCTCCGCCTGCCGACGAGGAAGCAGGCTGTAGGACCGTGCCGTTCCCCGACTCTCATAGCAACGTGACTTGGGGGTTAGGAAGGACTCTGTCCCAAGGGCACTTCTTCAGGCTGCTGACAACAGTGTGAAACCTGTCACTAGGGGACCAAACCTCTCCTTTCCCAATGAGGCTGCAGGTGCCGAGGGCCTGGGACAGGCAACAGGGTGCACAGAATCCCATTACCTGGAACAGAGGAGGCCAGAGACCTGTGGGGAGAGGTGCAAGCCCCGGGTAGTATTTTCTTTTCTTTGTTAGGTACCTTATGGCCTGGCCTCCTTGGGCCACTGGGCTGATGACAGCTGGTGGTCTTTTCCGGAGAAATGCCAGTGGATTGTGCCGTGGCAGCAAAGGAGATAGTAGGGGAATATTAAAGCAGATATTTAGGTGAAGGGAATTCTCAGCCCCCGTATCCTGCAGCGGTCGAGCAGGTGCTGCGTAAACCAAGCAAGTGACCGGAATGTCCTCGAGGACTGTTCCCGAAAGCACAGAGCTGAGAAGGGGCCTGAGCAGGTGCGTTGTTCTTGCTCCGGGAGGCCGGCCACAGCTGTTCGCTGCTCGCTGCGGGAGATCGGCTGCGGGAGGGTCGGACTGAAGCTGGGAGCGGAAATCGGGAAGCACAGTAAAGACCCAAAGTCTTGGACAGAAGGTAGGAGGAAGGAGGTAGGTGGGACGGGCGGTGTTCTCACCGCGTCTCCCAGGCCTGGCAGAGTGGAGAGAATGGAGGTAGCTAATGCTGTATGGTTTGGCGATTAAAAATAATAATAATAATAATAGAATTAGGGTTTCTTGACTGGCCCTAGCGTTAGACTCTCACCCAGCAATGAAGTGCCTCTTGCACGGGTAGGAAAGTGCGGCTGCTCAGGGGACACTCAGGCCAACACGAGGAAGAGGAGGCTCTCCTTGATCAACCACGGGATGAGCTGCTCTGGACGAGATTGTTATGTGAGGGGAAGGAGGACGGTTTTGGTGCCTAGCGATGATTAATAGACAATAATGTTAATAATGTCATTATTATAACCTCACCTGTCAATCAATAGATGCCCACAGGATCGTAATGGTGAAATTCAGGATCTTTCCTGTAAAAAGGAGCTTGGCCCGTCACGGCTGTCCCCTGTGCATTCATTTAGTCCTTCCTTTGACATACGCCGATCAAAACCTACTGTGTGCCGGGTCATAATGTAACCTCTGGGGACACAGCAGTAAACGAAGTGGACCTGTTCCCTGCCCTGAAGATTTAGTGCGAAATACAGCCTTTAAAATCTCGAATTTTTTGCACTGATTAGGATTTTCTCTGTGGGCAAACACATGATTAATTTTATAGCTCTTACGTGCACGTATGACTAAAATACGTTATTTCCATTTACACGTACAAGAATCTCTAAATATCTATGAAACAAAATGTGTTAATTTTGAAATGTAAGACAAAGGCATCAAGTACCGGATGAGTGTGTGTGTGAGTGTGTAGTTTCGATCTTGACAAGACCAACCGGAAGCCGCCGTAGCGTTTCAAGCAGGGACAGACGTGATCTGACTGATCCGTTAAAGCGCGGGCCCCGGCGCTGGGTGGAGGGTGGGCTGTGGCAAGCCAGGGCGAAGCCGGCCGTCAGGAGACTTAGTAGTGTCCAGGTGAGAGATGGCGGCTCGGGACAGGCAGTTTGGGGGTGGGGAGAAGGAAAGGAATTGAATTCATTTTGAGACAAATTAGCAAGATTTGACAGTGGACGCGAGAGAGCATGCAACGGTTCTCTCCTTCCTAGGTCGGTCGTGGAATTGGGCAGGGTGCCGTTTGCTTCATCTTACAGACAAGGAGGTAGAGACCGAACGTGACCGAGAGGAAGGGCAGTGAGCCCCACAGCCTCTGAGGTCTCTGCGCGCCCCGCAGGAAAGCCGGGTGTGCGGAGGGCGCCTCCTCGAGTCCGCAGGAAGCTGTGAACCCGCGGCCTCCAGGCCTTCCACTTGCTACGCTTGCCAGGACCTCTCCCAACGCCAGCACGGGGCCCGGCGTTCCTGACCGTGTGTTCTTTTCTAAGCAAGCGCCCCCGTAAGTGTTCAGGGTTCAGAAAGCACAACCACCTTATCTTCTAGCTGAGCAGGTTCAGCGTTGTGGACCAGCTCTGAGACTCGAGGCGACGAAACCCAAGATGGCGATCTGCCCTGCTGGGGGGAAGGTCTTGAGTTTAGGTGGGGATTGCGTGGGAGAGAAGCAGGCGTCCTCCTGGAGGCACTTGTGTCATACTGTATTTGTGGGCTACTTTCCTTTGTGGCAGGCCCTGTATTGGACTCTTTTTTTTGCTATTACCGGATTTCGTCTTTATTCAGCCTCATGAGGTGTGAGCTTTCATTGTTACATTTTCTCTGTGAGGAAACCGAGCCCTGGTGAGATTAAGTGAATGATGAAATCATCATTCTAGGTAGGCGAGCTGGACTGGCGTCTCACCAGCCTGACTCTGAAGTTGAGGCTGTCTTTAACCCCCACAGCGGGAGGGACTGTGGTCCAAAGCCAGACCCTCCCACCGGTTCTTGACTTACCGTATCAGAACTTGATCTCCCAGAACTTAGAGGAAGTAACATCTGATTCTACCCTACTCCCCCAAAAAGAACTGCTCGGTGAGCTGTCAGCAGGAGGAGGTAATCTCTCTGTCTTCAGATAAAAAGGATCGAGCCCGTATCTGACATACACCACAGACGACGGCAAGACTCTGAGGCTTGAGGCGTTCCAGAGGCTCTCTGAGGGCGAGGGGAGGCGACTAGAAGGCATTCACCATGCAAATGATGTGATCTCATTCATGGGTTTTGTTTTGTTTTTGTTTTTAAGGTTCTTTGAGGGAGAGAGAGCAGGGGAGAGGGTAGAAGGAGGCACAGAGAGATAATCTCTAGTAGACTCCCCAGTGGGCGTGGAGCGTGGAGCCCGACACAGGGCTCAGTCTCATGACCTTGAGATCATGACCTGAGCCGAAACCAAGAGTCAGAGGTCCAATCAGCTAAGACCCGCGAGGCCCCTCTTAGTCATGTTTTTTAAAGACTCATTCTGGAGGATACCATAGGGCCGTGTAACGGGCGGCTCTTCAAGTACTGGGTGAGACCTACGTGCCTTAGCCATACCAGATGCAGAAATGACCTTGACATTTTCATGAAGACTTTCCATAATCGTGGCAAGAGTGTAACTTGCTGGAGGGAAAAACTAACAACAGTAAATGCTGTATTGTATTCAGAATGACCAATGGGGAACGTTTTTTATCCCCGTATATCCCCCGGCCCCCACTCCCAGCCTCCGTCTCTGAAATCTCTTAGGATAAGGACCTCGTTTATGACCCTAGCCTCTTACTCACTGGCCATCACCAGCCCCACCCTGCGGTCTCTAGAGTGTAAGCCATCCAGCAGAGGGAGGGGAGCATCAGAGACCGGCTACAACGTTGGGTGACCCGGAATGCTGTTCAGAACTCCAAACCCAGGAGACCTGGCAGAAGGAGGTGAGAGGGTCCGAATGGAAGAGAGCCTCGCTGAAGGTCTGCTTGGATGGGGGGGATTAATTTTGGCCCTTGTGGTCGGTGCTACCACAGATTTGTATTCCATATATGAAATGCATTTCTTACAGTCTACACTGTGTCATCGTGGGCTGCGCATCACACCATCGGAGGTGGGCAAACAGACTGGACAAACTCAGACAGAGCTAGGGAGAGACTTAAGTCATGAAGGAGACAGGATGCCGCACCTGAAAATAGGAGACAGGGAAGCGGTGGAGAGAATCACAGGATGGTAAAGGGCAGAGAAAGAGAAGCCTGTGGATTGTGGATGCGGTGTTCACCTCTACTCCTAGAGGGAATAGCCACGCTGGGTTGGTTACCCCTGCCCCCCCAATCCCGTTCCCCATGTCTCTTGCCCTCCAGCCAAACCAGCAACAAACAGCATTGTATAGTAGTCCGTGTCAGAAGTAAAAGCCATGGGGATCTGACCCCCAGCAGTGTGTTTTCAGCCTGTGAATTTCCTGGCTATCTTTACAGGGGATCATTCCTGGGGAAGGGCAGGCTGGAAATAATATAAGGAGATCAAGAAGGAAGTCAAGCAAGTGACACCTTTAAACAGGCGAAGCGAGGCGGGCTCTGCCCCCATGGGACAGTTAGAGTTATGCAGAGCGGTAATTAACCCAGCAGCCCACTGGATGTGTCTATTTCACTGCACAAAGGCTGTTGAAAGAAGGATTCTTGAAGAAAGAGGTTCCAATTCAAATGGTATTTGAGTAAGTCCCTTGTTGGATATACTATTTCTAGAGTTTATGACTATAATCAACAAAACATGGCCATTCTTTCATGCAGGTTTTTCTTATGACTTTCCTAGTACTGTTCTTTTAAAAGAAAAAGAAAAAAAACACATCCAGAATCGGCTCTGGGTAGGATGGGGGGGAAGGGGGAGAGAGGTGGCTGGAATCAAATTAAGGACTTTGGTTTCCTTCTCAGAGGATCTCGAAAACACTAAAGGACCAGGTGTGGCATTCCTTCACACGCTGGGACTCAGATATGTAAGAAAATTGCCCGTTTGCTGTACAAACACTGCACAATTACTGTATTAGCCTCCCTAACCCCGATCCCTTGTTTTTCATTTTAACAAACTTTTTTTTGCCTGCCCACCCTGTATCAGGTACAATTACAAATGCTAGAAACATGACTATGTCTCCCATGCCTCCCGGAGCTGATAGCGGGGAGAGATGGACAAAACCATGGAGATGTGTGGACTAGTTCTATCAGATGACGCGTTATCTAGAGAAAAAAGAGCAGGGAGGGAAGTGGGGCGGGAACAGTGACAGCGTTAGATGTGGTCCAGGGGGGCCTCGGTCGGTGCGAGTCTGCGGGAGATGAGATGTGGATGCCCGTGGGGTTGGGGGGAGGCACAGTTCCAGACAGACTGCGTGGGAAGGGCACGAGGGCGAGGTAGGAGCACACATGGTGTGTTTGAGGAACGGCCAACAGGCCTGCGGGGTTGCAGTTGTGTGAGAGAGAGAGAGAGAGAGCAGGAGCAGGAGGCGTTGAAGGCAGAGGCTCTGTCATCTCAGCAAAGCTGCCTTGAATTGCCCTGAACAAAGGTCCTCATCTGGGCCAGAACACACTGGTCTGGGTTCTAGAAAAATGAGCCTTAATGCCAGCCCCTTTACTCCCACACCCCGTGGGTGCTGGTCATTCAAAATGGCGCCCACTAAACATGCAGCTGTCGGAAACAAAATGAAATTGTCGTTGTGCTGCTCTGTACCGTTGGTTGGTCCCGGAGTTCTGTGCCAAAGCATTTATGCAGTGTGCAACCCAACCCCCTTGTCCCATTCCTGAGGGCATACTGAGGGACCCGTGGTTGTCAAGCTCTAGGAAAGAACCCCAAATCAGAATCCCTAGCCAAGTCTAACTTATAAATCAGTAGGCAAATTGTTTGGGTTTTTTCCTTTAGTGTTTTTGTTTTGTTCTTTATGATTTTATTGTTAGGACCTTTTGGGTTGCTTTGGTTTTGCTTCTGGAAGTAACTCTACAACTTATAGACATGGCGGAGCATTGTAGAGGCGCTGTCTCCCGCCACGAGGCTCACCCAGTCGCTGCTGACTGGCGAACCTGCAGAGGCGGAGGGTTTGTAAGGCTCGTGGGCATCTTGTCTACATGTACACGTACTAAAATATCCTATAAAATAATTACCGGCCGCTAAAGGTACGTTAGCTAACTAATGGGGGTAAGAATGCGGGAACCACAACGAGGAAAGCTTTGTTTAAGAGGATTAGAGGACCTCACCATCCGGAATCAAGATTCCAGCAGCGAGTCTGCATTTTTAGGGCGACAGCTCTGTAAGTAGAAACAGGCGCGTCCGGAGGGGGAAGCGCCCGTCCGGCTCCCGCTCTTCCCTCCCTGTCACCTCTGATTGGATTCGACGTCACAGAAAGTTCCGCGGACCCGTGCGTCATGTCAGGTCTAACCCCTCCAGTTGAAGAGCATCCTTGTGGGGTTCCGGGGAGAGAAATTCAGTTTCTCCCGCCAGAGCCGTGGCACCGAGTCAGGTTCCAAGGGGGCAACGTCAGTAAACTCCGTCGGCTACGAGACGCATGTCCTTCCCGAGGCTCTGTAGCTGCGAAGTTGGCTCTTTGCAGCCACAGTCTGATCTTTCATTTTACTGTAATGCAGTTAGACAACCCAGTTACGCAGGCACAGACTTCTCTGGTTTTCATTATCCCCGAATAACATTTGATGCCCAAGTAGGGAAGACGGGAAGGGGGGAGGGGAGCCGTGCGTTTTTCACAGCTTGTGTGAAATGCTCCATATTTGAGAGTCTTTCAAATACACTGAACACATACATTCCAGCTTTATAAGACTCACATAACATGTTCCGAAGTTTTATGAATTTCAGCGTGTAACCAGAGTCCGCGTTCGCCTGTTTTAAATAAGCCCTAATGGCCTGGCAGCGAATCTGCGTGGTGGGCAGATCCCTCCCGTGTCCCAGCAGCCACTCCTTACCAGGTCGCTACAAAGTACGGGTTTTACCAGTTTCTGTGGGACTCCCTAAGTCAGTGTGGGAGCCGATCGCAGCCTGATGCCGGTTTTAAGAGCACAGAACCCAGGGCCCGGTGATGAGGTGATAGTTTGTTTTGATTTTAATGGCGTGGCACGAAGCAGGGTGGCTGGGGAACATGGCTGGACTCTCATATCCTGTTGGGAGGCTCGGCTCCAGAAACGCCTTCCACGAGCCCAGGGCCACACAGACGTAGCAGGCTCCCCCCCTTTTCTCCGTGGAGCCTGCAGAGTGCTCAGAGCCCAGAGGAGGCATTTTTTACTTGCTCAGGACAGGAACGCCTCGAGTGATACTTTTTAGGTGAGGATCTCCTTTCGGTGATGGTCGGGGCATCAGACTTGCTGGGACGAACCCAGTTGTAGCCCATCCGCCGTGCTCCGTGTTAGGGATCAGGCAGGGGCCTGTCTCTCAAAGGTGAGGGCCGTATGTGACCAGACCCCACATTTCAAGAGGATCTTCCAGCTCCCTCGATAAAACCGTACCTGCTCCTCGAGGCATGGCAAAGGGAGGAAGACGTTCGTGTGTGAAAAAGCTGTAGATTCACCTTGGCCTCGGTGACCCCGCAGGCATCACCTGCCGTGGACCAGACTGGCTTCGAGGGACACTCCCGCCGCACTGGCACTCTGGCATCGAGCGCCACTCTAATTACAAACACTGCAGTAGAGAACAGGCTAGAGCATTTAAATAAGACTGATCTAAAGGCTGTGGGCCAGAAAATGATCACAGAGGGGAACACGTAATTAGGAGATCTGATGCTCAAGGTAACATTTATCCACTCTCGTTGTGGGGAGAGCCAATAGCGCTACCTCCTCAGCCCGTGTTCCGTACCCACAGTTATCACCTCGGAGCCCAGCCTCCCAGGGGGCTCTCAGCAGTGCTGATGCTCCGAAGGCGGATCCCAGAGTGTCCCAGAGGAAAGCATTGCCTCCTCTCTGTGGTGGAACACCGCCCCCAAAACATGCCACTCGCCATTTAGCGCCCACGACACATCTGTTGAAAGGTTGGATTCCATAGGTCTTTATTTCCAGACGTCTAACCTTTATGATAGGGAATATGGAAGTAGAACCACCCACGGAGGCGTGTAAAACTCCCGTCGTGTGTAGGAGCGGCACACTTCGGGGCGGGCACTCACGTTGGAGCTCTTGTTCATAATCACGATCTCACAGCCTTTTGTGACATTCCCTTCCCGGCAGTGACGTCCCGGAGATGTCAGAACTCGTGCAGGAAAGACCATCTGATTAGGACCCGCCGTGGAGAACCAGGAAACAGACCCGAAGTACTTTATGGCAAGAAGCTGTAGATGAGGAAACGGGAGGTTTTCCTTCCCGTCCCTTGAGGCCTGGTTCCAGCTCCCTGGGGCGGTCTGGGGGCTGGTCTCCACCTCCACAGAAACGGGACCTGCAGCCTTCCTCCAACCGGCTTACCCCAGAGGGCAGCGACCGTTGTGTCTGCCTTCTGTTGGTTGGTTCTGTTTCCGAAGATGTGCTCGGCCTGGCGTGCTGGAAAGTTGCCGGTCTGATGTGTGGCGGTGCCCGTGTGCACACGGTCTACCCCTTCACTGGAGAGCCAAGTACCAGCCTTCCGCGGAGGCAGGCAAAGCTTACCTAGCCCCGGTGCGTGGAACTTTGCCGCTGGGGAGGAGGGGAACGGTCTGAAACGTTTCTGAGTGAAACTGAATCTGGTCCTTGCTCTCCCCCTGGCTTCGCGCTCATCCTTCTCCTCTAGGGAGGGGTTCCTGGGTGGGACGTGATCTGCCCTCCTGTCTGGTAAATCGCACCCTTTTCTGCACACCTTTGTCCCTTCAGCACGTTGACTGGTTTTCTTTCTAGTGTGTGCTCCCCACGGTCGTGGTCCCGGGGCCTGCACGGCTGGGACCACGTCTTCTACTTGCTGTCTCGCATGGCACTCAGCGATTTATAAACGTTGTTCATTTTCCCTATGGTGCCCCACGTACGGCAGTGTCCGGTCACGACGTCCACTTGAAGAGGAACATGCTAGTAAGTCAACAAATTGCTGCACTCCATGTGTCGAGGAGCCCAGGAAGTGCAAAGGAGACCCCCCTGCCCTCCAGGAATTTATTGTCTAATGGGGAGTACAGGGGTATGAAAAGTGATGTGGAAAGTAACGATACCATTCCGTGTCCGGTCTCTGCCCCAATGAGGACCAGGGACGGTGATCACGGCACTTTGCCTGTTTTCGCCCGTCCCCATAACAGGTCTGTAAAGCAGATGGCCCTCGCGTTCTTAGACTCAGTTCCCTGCCCCAGGACTGAGCACAAGTGACTTGTCCGAGGCAGTGCCAGGGAGCCCTGGGGTTCGGAAGATGTATTAAGGAGGGTCAGCTGTATTGCTCACTGCCGTGACACAAGATCGGAGACGAACGGTGGTGATACTTGGGTATTTGCGTCAGAAAGAAGTCGTCCAGAGGCAGTTCATCCCACAGTTCGTACGTGAATGAGAGGGGTCCCATGATGGTCATTTATTTAAGTGGCATCGAAGTACGTGTAAGTTTCTCTAAGGCCTATGCTGACTGGACTGTTCCTGCGGGTTTCAAAGGGAAGGTGAGCTTCCCACTTGATTTAGAAACTCATCTTCCGGAGGTCAGAGGCTGGGCAAATGTCCCTGCAGAGTGTTGAGTACAATAGGTCTGCTTGCGTTGTTGTTAACTGTCCCTATAGTCCTGGGCCCAGGCTCACGTTCCGACTCTACCGTTGACAAGCCCTAGAGCCTCCAGCAAGCTGGGTGACTTCTCAGAGCCTGTCTTCTCCGCAGGTAGAATGAGCATGATAATGCCTGTCTCAGAGTTGTTGTGTTCACCACGGTACCTGGTCTAGCCCTGTGACCTGTGGTGGTCGTGACGACCTTGCTCTGTCCCTGCCTGAGCCGTAGAACCTGAAATCACACTCAGAGCTGGAGCCCCCAGAACTCTTCCCCAGCGGGGAGCAGTTACCTGCCCTGAAACAGCCTCTCCCTTTGGGGGACGATGCTACACCTTTTCCAGGCTTCCCGTAAGTCCTAGAGGATGCGCTGTTTGGGTAAAATCTAGTGACTTTGACCGACGGAAATGAATTGCTGTCTGAAAGTACACTCCTTTGACCTCTTTGTGCCCTTGGACGGTGCCAGGCTAGCTCCAGGCCTGATGAGAAAACCTTCCTTTTTAGCGAGTCCATATTTGCAGACCTCTTCCTTTCCCAGCCGTAATTTTCGCTTCCCAACGGCAGGATCCATGAAGGGCGGAAGCACAACCCGTGCGTCAACCCCGTGCAGATGAGCCGAGCTTTCTCTCTTTTCATGTAAAGGAAGGAAGCTCCATCCAATCTGTGGACCATTCCCAGGCGGGGGGGAGAGATGGCAGGTCACGTGAGGAAGAAGGGCACAAAGTTAGTCGAAAGAGATGCATCCAAAAGTCCCTTTTCCAGCCTCCTTCAATGACGCGGGAGGAAAGGAGCTTCGAGTGTCCTGTTCAAGGTTGAGCTCGCTGGGAGCCCAGGGAACCTTGCCAGAGGCTGTGAACTTGGCCCAGAGGGCACCCTCAGAATCGCCCTCTGCGCCGTGGATCACTGCCCTCCCATGACTCGCCTGGCACATACCCGATTTGGTTGATATTTCCATAATTAATTTATAACAGCAATAACCCCGAGATGAGCCTATTTATAGGTTTGTGCAGGCTGGGTCAGAATATAGATTAAATCTTGGGTCATTAACACACTCCAAGTACTTGGGGGAGTTCTGTGATGGTCAAGTGACGGGACAGAAGGGCTCCCGGCTCCGAGTGCCGGCAGGCCACGAGGCTGTTTCCCTCCCCAGGCGCAGAAACAAGACAGCAGCCGAAAGTAAGCGTGTGCCCCTCCCGGCCACCACTGCGGTGTCGTGGGGAAACCTGGTCATATCACCCTCTCGGGGCTCTTCACTTCCCTCCCAACTTGCCCCCAGTCGGCAGTGTTGGCCTGAGGGCCTGGCGGCCGCTGTCCCCACCCGCTGAGGGTCCCCATGCTGTGCCCCTGGGACAAGAACCCACCACCCACCGTGGACAGCTGCCAACTCCCTTCTTCACTTTCGGACCCCACCGCTCAGAAAACCACCACGCAGAGGTGGTTCCCATCTCCCTGCCTTTTCTTTTTCCCTTTTCTCCAACCCCCAACCCTGTTCGTCCTTCCATACCGTGGCTGCCCCGTGACAGTGCACCCACGGCCCCCTTCCTTCCTTCTGAGACCCTGTGGCCCTTTGGCACAGAGAGGGAGGCCTTCCCACCAGAGGAGTGCCTTCCTCGTTGTTTCTTTTTTTTCTTTTTTCTTTTTTCTTTTTTTTACTTTTGTTCTAGATTTTTAAGTATCAAACCGGCTACAAGACTCTTAAAATCAAATTACTGTCCGTATAGGCAAGATCATCATAAATGGTTACACATGCACACAGATGATTATGAATTTAGTTGTTTGATTTCTTAATGATTTTACAAACTTCGAGCTCCCTGAAAGTAGAGATTAGATACTATGTCGCCACACTTCCCACTGTACTTGTTGGCATATTATAAATACTTGATTAATATTTATTGAATTAAGATGAGAATGAAAATGAAGAGAAAATTTAATTACCCGGTCTACTTTTTTATCTCAGCAGTTAAGTGCAGACAAAAAGGAGGTCACATAAAAATGATGAAAAAATAGTATCTTAGAACAATTTTTATGGTATATCAGTGCATTTTTTGTGCTAAGGTATCACTATTAACCCAAGTAAGGACCCTTTTTAATGATTTTTTAAAATCTTGACGATGCCCTTTTCACTTCTTTCCTAAATGAACATTAATATAAAGCCATAAAAATTCCCTTAGAGGGTTTCGTGAATTACTGCATTGTAAGATTGGGAAAAGGCCATTTGCAGCCATTTGTTTTATGGAACTTGATTCTGAAATGCAGCATCTCTGACCCTTCAGGGGCATCCCCGAGTCAGGGAGCTTTTCTTGAGGACAGTGAGCCCTGGCCCTTCTCCCCAGACCACACCAGTCACGTGCCCCACGCGGGCCACTTCCCCGGAGTCAGCAGTGTCAACCACCAAGCCCTGTCCTCTGTGCAGAGCCTAGACACAGCACAGGGAGGGAGGCAGAAACTATTCATGACGCGTGGGATGGCTTTTCTCCCATAACGGAGATTGATTTTCAGTTCACCCGCAGAGATCCTGTTTGCCGAATGACTCTTCGGTCATGGAGTTCTTGAAAACATGGTGCCAAAGACTAGACCCCCGGTCTGGGGCGTGGGCTTGCAGACTCGTTTTACCTGCTGACCGTGCGGTGGAAGGCTGATGTGTAAAATAGAGGCGGGGATTTGAGGGCCCAGAGCTGTCCTGCACCCCCGGGCCAACCCTAAGTCAGCTTGTCACAGCTCACTTTGGGACACCCTGGGTCGAGAGGGACGGAGATAGAAGATGAAGGAAGATAAGCCCAGGACGGAAAGCCGTAAGGAAGACGATCGGAATCAGAATAGCTCTCTTGCTTTGAGGCCTTGCCGTGTGCCAGATACCATGCTAAGTACTGACTTTCCTCCCCAAAACCGTTCGGGTGTGATGTCTGAGGCAGAGGATGGTGTCGGCTGCCCGAAAACACTGGGAAAAAATGATCAGATCGCGCGCTCTCTGGCAACGGGCCGGATTATCTTGAAAGATGTCTTGGTCACCACGGTTGTCTTTGACCTCCACTGCTCCGCGGGAGGAGGTCTCTCGGGTGAGACCCAGACACACAGAAGTACGGCACTTACGGTTCAGCACGTTTGCACACATACGTGTGTGTGCGCGTGTGCACAGGGAGGACTTCGATCCAGGTGCGTAAGCCAGGTCCTCGGGCACACCGAGCCGCGCTTCAGTCGCACACGGGCACCCCAGCAGATGTGCCATTTTAAGGTTGAGTCAGGGCTTTGAGGTAGACACAGGTCAGAAAACAACAACAAAACGGGGCACGTGACTTAGGTGGCTGGATCCGTGGGCGTTTGTTTCGACGGATCGTAAAGTCACAAAGCAGCAAATCCTGGGGCTCACCGAGGGCCTATCCTCTCTCGTCGTTTTGGGCAGATGCCTGTCGGTCTGAACCAACCCTGGAGAGGGCCCCGCGTCCGTCTTCTTGCCCCCGTCACTCCCTGAGCATCTTGGGAAGCCGCGGGCGACCAGGTCACCGGGACGAGGTGCTTCTTAGACCTGAGGGGCGCCTGGCCGGCCGGTCCGTCCACAGCCCTATTCTGTGCCAGGCCCCCCACGTTGGTGGAAGGCGAGCAGGGCAGGGAATGTGGCAGAAGCTCCGAGCACACGGTCTAGTTGGGAGAACAGAGAGACCCAGGGAAACCCGAGGGACTCCAGACGATGGTGGGGGGAGCCAGGAGCTCAGAGCTTGGTTCGGAGGAGAAGGAGACATGTAAGTAAGCCCAAGGCTGGGGGGGTTTGGGTAGCTCCACTGGGACAGGCAGCCCTCGCTGAGGTCGGGGGGGGGGGGCGCCGAGGAAAGACAGGGACTTGGCAACGCGTCCGCTGTTCTTGCCGGAACCACACACTTGACGTAGCTCTGAGGCGTGTTTAGGGCAGTGAGGCGGACCGGCTGGAGAACACCAGGAAGGGAACACCTTCAACATTTGGAGCCTTTAAATTTGGAGCCTTTAAAATATTTTTGAGCAAAGAAAGGACGCAAGGGGAACGGTTCATGGAAAACTGACGGCACCTGAGAGATGGGCCGGATTGCAGATTTGCTCAGAAAGCGCGGTGTGAGGAGAGAGCCCGGAGAGCCAGAGTCTCTCCTGGAGCCCTCACCAAGGGAGACCCAAGTTTGTTCTCTCATCCGACAGGCATTTTCGGACGTGAATAAAGGCCACATCACGTGTTCATGGTCACAGCGAGCTTAACGACAACAAGCCACCCACACGGGATTTCTCTCGGAAGTGTCCTGACTTTCCGACAAGGCTGGTGCTGCCCGGGTCCAGGGCTAGGGCCTGCCGGGCCTCCCCCTCGCCCCCTCAGAGTCAACACCTGCCCTCTGGGCCCAGCGCGCACGTCTCACACCGGCCCGTTTAACAGAGCCGGGCCTGTTGCCGACCCCCAGATATTTAATTTGTAAACACTTAATAAAGCGCTGTCGGCGGGTCGGCTCGTCTTTTCTGTCGGCCGCATCAAAATCGATACGTCCCTTGGGTGCTCCGCCGTGATTGTCTGGGCTGGGGAATCTAATAGGATTAAGTGTTTGGGGTCCTATCTGACGCCACAGTCCACAGCCCTAGTTAGATGAGGTTAAAGACTGGCTTGCCATTGTGAAGGCGCGATTGCTTAGGGGTCTGAAAAATCATTAAAGCTTGTCCTCTTAAACGTTGATTGTTCCCTGGTGATTTATTGACAAAACACAAAAAAGTGCTCTATACTGCACTCTAATTATATGTATGAGGCCATAAGATCTCATGGGAAATTAAATAAAATTTACAGCTTGATGGTTTTATGCTCCTGGGAGACATACCTTCTTAATAAGATCTTATAGCTGGGAATATTTATGAGGTTAAAGTCCGTAGGCTTGAGCAAAGACCTAACCTTTCCCTAGGAGGGGAGACGGGGTGCGTTTTGATTTCTTTGAAGATAAATGATTGTAGTGAAATTTCAGGGGTTTAGGAGGAAATGCTCAGCGAGACACAGGAAGCATTCCTCCCCGAGACCTCTGGAGGGCAAAGCTGTAAGGGCACGGGGCTTACTGGGACCCTGGATCACACGTCCGGCTCCGGTCACCCTACCCAGCACCTCGGGGGCATCCCGTCCTCCTAAGCCCACGTGACGGTCTCATCCCAGAAGCCCCCGCAGCGGTCTGAAAGGGAGAGAAGACGCTAGCTAAGGGCAACCAGCGAGGAGGTCAAGGAAGGGGAGAGAATCGGGGGTGGGGGGCGCGGGCGGGAAGGAGACGGAAAGAGAAAATATGCGTGAGAGTCACCCCGACGTTCTCCAGCCCATAAAAAGCCGACTCTCAGATCCAAACGGCCCCTGGGCCATCCCTGCACCCCGTGGACGTTTGCTGTCTTTCTAAATCCCCTGTCTTTGCAACCAGGGGCTGGGGGCCAGGCCCTCATCCCACAAGACGACAGGATGCTATTCTGGACAAGGAATCAGAACCTCTCTCGGGTAGGGGTGGGGGGTGGGGAGAGCCTCTGCAGATCGTGTAAACACAGCACCTTGGCTCCGACTAGCGTGTTTTCCCAGGTGCACACTTTAACCGTCCCGGTGACCGTTGTTGCTCCTGTCCCAAGTCGACGTAGATCCCGCGAAGGTCTGTGCTTTAAAATGGGTTTCGACAAGAGCCAAGGGTGTCCTTTATGCTACCCACCCCCCATTTCTGCTTTTCTCCCCCAAGAGTTCTGAAGTGGCAGAAGGGGGAAGGTAGATGGACAGACAGATGGACAGGCAGACAGATAGATATATATATGCCCCTCGTTCTTAAGTATAGCATTACACTTTCATCCAAAGAGGGATCATTACGTGGAACTCATGGTCAGGGCCCTGTCACGTGTGGTCTGTTTTCCTGCGGGTTGTTTAATAAGTATTTTTGTATATGAGGTTCTGCGTGGCCTCTTCGGGGTGTGTGAGAAGGACCGTGACTGCGGGCGGCGGGGGGGGGAGTTGGGGATCAAGCTCACGGGGGTCAGGAGAGATGGGCACACCGTCCGTCTGGGGCCCCTGACTTTGGGATCTTTGCAGCTGCCTTTCCCATCTAGGGCAGCTTATGACCGTGTTTTCCTCTGTGCTCTGGCTTATTTAGGAGAGGCAGGGCACGCCTCCCCCCTGCTAACAGCCCCCGCCTGTGCTCACGTGAACCGCAGAGCACTGTTCCGTGAAGAGGGGCTTGTACTGAGCTTACCTGCGCTGCGATGCACAGCGTCGAGAGCCTCCTTATTCTGATGGCCAGGTAGCCGTGCCCCTCTCCTTCCCGTCTCCACAATCACCCAAAACAAAACAAAAGGAAAAGAAAATAGACTCGGAACGCCCACGACTTAGATCTGTGTTAGAGGCCGTCTTCCATCCCCCCGGTTGAGGTGGGTTTCCCAAAGCGAGGGGAAGAGCGTGGCCCGGCGAGGACTGGAGGGAGCAACACGGCTCTGAGCCGGGCCTGCTGGTTCTCGCTTGTCACTGCGTCCCTCTCCCTGGGACCGGGTTCCTCATCTGTAAAATGAAGAGCTCAGGCGACGTGATTTTAGGGTCCCTCTCAGCTCTAAAATACAGTTCTAGGATTTATGTAGGAGAACAGCATTTCGCTCTATGCCCTGCTTTAGCCTCCTGAGTGGAAGTGAGGTGGGGAGGACGTCAGTGGAGACGCAGCCGGCTCAAGCCCCAGGTCTCAGATAAAAGGAGAAAAAAAAAACACCTTATTGCAGATAGCTAAGTTCCCCTGATAAGCAGCAAGTGAGAAATCCCTGATTTAATTTAAATATGATATTTCTGTCTTGATTAATCTAAAGCATGTATATGATAATGTATCCTTTTTTATTTAGTGCTCTGTCCTGGAGGGAAAGAAAAGCCTGGTGGTGCAGCAGAGGGGCAAAGGTTTGGGTACTTTTTAATAAAGATGAATATCCCCCAAAATGCTTGAATTATATGGAAGTAAGATTTGTTGCAAGTTGCAAATCAAAGCCTGAAATGTCACTTATCTCCTAATGATACTTCTACACAGATTATTAATTTCATTTTAGAAGCCCAATGAATGTTATATTTTATGACATTGATTAAACATCTTGCTGCCATCTACCCATCCATCCTTTTCGTTTTCAAAAATCCATATCGGAATTTAACAAAAACAGCTCATAAATTCGTGTTTTCCAGCCTAGCACAGTGGACTGGCCCCCACTTTTGCTTACCACCAGACCCATCCTGAACTCTGGGCTTGCGCCATTTTCCTTGTCGAAAGGCAGGCCTTTCTAAACCGACCTTGTGTGGTAGGACTGCGGGATTTCTTTGGAAGAGCGTGTGTGGCTCCTAGAACCGCAGAGCCTCGGGGTGGGGGTGGGGGTGGGGGCGTGCGGTGGCCGGGCTGGTCCCTGACTGGGAGTCGGGGACTCTTCCCTTCTGCTTCTCAGACGAGCCAGCTGCCTCCCTGCTGTGTGTCCTGGGGATGGTTACAGCCTCCCCTGGCTGGTCACAGTGCCGTGGTGGGGATGGATGAGATAAAAGGTGGGGAAACACGTCCCACCTTCGGAGGGAAGCAGGGCCGATTTAAGGCCAATAAAGAACAGAATGGGATGATGGGTTTGGGATCATCCGCGGCCTTTTAGGGAAGGTTTAGGATGACTCTTCTGAAAGCGGAGAGAAAGGGCTTTATACGGTTGGTGCACCGGGTTATTATTCATGTACCTTCACCAGTAGAAGTCCCTGTGCTTCCTCCAGACTCACACCTGTGTTTCCTTGAAGCCACTGAGGGCTTCTCCGCCAGCAGCGGCTCCGGTCAGAGACCGCCTTTGTCCCCACAGCTTTTTTCCTCCCATTTGGTGTCATTTCTGTCCAGAGAGGTGGCGCGGGCACGGAAATCTCCACGTCAGGGTGAGCTGCAGCCACCTCAGAGACGTATTCTGGGACTCAGAATCAGGATTACGGGGGAGCCCCCAGAAGCTGCCGCATCTCGAAGACCTCGCCTTGCCGAGGTTTGGGGGGCCGGGCGGGGGGGAGATGAGCAGGAGGCCTGGTGAGGAGGTTGGTGTCCCTGGAGGCTGGAAGGGGAGCCAACGCCGTGCACTCGGGAAGGCTCGTGGGCCCAGCAGAACACAGGGGCAGGGCGGAGGCCGAGGAGGGACCCCGCTAGGACTCACATCCCGGCTCTCCCTGTACCCTCAGGGCACTCACCAGGCTCAGCCTCACCTCGGTTTCCTCATCCGTAGAGCCCGTCACAGAGGGGCCTCGGGACGGCGGAGTGAGCCAGCAGTGACAGATGTGACGTGCTTAGCGCGGCACCAGGCTCCAGTTAGTGCCTGATAAATGTGACCTGTGGTCAGGGGTCCGGACGGTCGTTTCTGCATCGGGGGTTTTTCTCATCGGTGGTGGTGGTGGTGGTGGGTTTTTTGGTTTTGTGTCTGTTTTGTTGTTTCTGTACCCCCCCCCCCAATAAATAAAAAGTAGAATGGCATCGCTTAAAAAACCAGAGCGGGCAGTACCTGGCCCGGGCTCTGCAGGGCCTCTCACTGTGGGTGTGGTGACAGGCTGGTTTCCAGGGACAGAGGATCATTAAGCGCGGCTGGCGGGCGGCGACAGCCGCTCTGTGTCTGGGGGATGGACGCGTGGGCAGGAGCGTTGGGGAGGACTGAGGCCGGGGAGCGAAGAGTCCCTCCAGCGCGCTGCGAAAGGTTCCCAGGTGCCCTGTTTTGCCCCCGTTTGGGGGCTCCTTTCCCTCCCATCCCCCCTCCTTTCCCCCTCACTCCGGGCCGCCCCTCCACCCCCCAGCCCTGCATAGTGTGCGCCGGCACGGGGATGCTGCATAAAGGGAAAATATGGCATGTTTACAGAGAGAATTTTCAAGAAGTGTTAATTTAATATGCTAAAGTGTTCCCTTCAGCATTTTACCTTTCTTGTTGTTTTCACAAAACAGCCAAGACTAAATAATGAGCCCGGGGCTGTGCCCTTCGGTGGCCTGATAGCTCATTACCCACGAGCGGCCTCCATCTGCCCTCATGGCTGCATAGGGAGCCATTACGATTATGATGGAAATCTCAGAAGCCATTACCAAGATGCAACCGAGGGCCTACTGCAGACAGCCTAATGGACTAATTTGTAATTGGGAGAGGGAAATGAGTTAGCGGGCTGGGGCCGGTTTTGATGAGCGTGGAAGTGCGCATGCTAAATGTGATAGATGAATAGGAATGTGTGTTTGCGCAGGGGGCTCGACAAGGCTTTCCATCTCTCCTGGGGCGCGGAGGCGTGCTGACGAGCCGCGAGGAGCGAGGAGGGAAGGGCTCAGGGGAGGCGAGCAGGATTCAAGGAGAGTAGCTAAGGATAAATCGGTGAGGAAAACTAATGGCAGTAAAATCCAAGGAAATGACTGCATCTGCCATGAAAGTAGTAATTAGGAAGCATTTGGTGTGCGTGTCTTTAACCGTTAAAATAGGGCCGAGGAGGAGCCCTGGTGCTCGTTGGGGGGAACGGACGGCTGGCACGGGGATGTTCCAAGAGGGAAGGGCCTCGTGGAGGGCTCATGCCCTCGGATCTCATGGTCTGCACCAGCTCTGCCCGCCTGAAACGGAGCTCAGCCCCGAAACACCCCGAGAGCCCTCTCCCCCGAGCGCGGCTGCCCGCTGGCCCTGGGAAGGCCCTGCAGGCCCCGAGGCAGCCTTTGTGGAAGGGGAGGAGCCCTGGGTACGGGTGCCAGACCCCCGTGTATCCAGACCCCATGCATCCAGACCCTGTGCATCCAAACCCCGTGTATCCAGACCCCCATGCATCCGGGCCAGAAGGCTTCTGATCTTAAAGGGCTGCGGAATCCCCTCATAAGCCCTCTGGCCAAGGAGGGCTAGGTGTGGGCACAGCTACAGGTGCCCAGGGGTCTGATTTCTGGAAACTGCCAGGGCCTCTCTTAGTAGGTTGGCTCCCAACAGCGCAGCAGCCCAGCTGAGAGAGAGCGCCCCAGATGTTCCTTCTCACACTGAGGTGCCCCACTCCCCGCCTCCATCGGTCTGAGACCACTCCTGCTTGGAACCGTCCCAAGTCTGCTGTTTTCTTTGCCCTGGTGGTGCTCCTTGCTTCTCTCCCCTGACCTCCAAGCCCTGGCGGTGGTTCTTTCCTAGGTCAGACCTTTGCATCCCGAAAGCTGCAGCTCGAGGCCTTCATGTGTCCCTTTCTCCCAGCGACCTGCTGTCCTCAGTGCTTTCGGTGGATCTCACTCGTCCTCTTGGGGCAGCCTGATGGAAGCCTCGGGGTTGTCCTCCCTCTCGGGATTCTTCCTGCTCCCAGACCTTCTCATCCCTTTGCCGAGGAGGACCGTTCGGGCTTTCGAAACAGCCTGGGGGGGAACATAGTCGTTCAGGGAAGAAGGAGGCACTGGAACCAACTAATTGGGCCCCAGCCCAGGGCTTCCCGAGGTGAGAGACCAAACTAGCGGACTCCTACCCTCTCTCCCACCTCTGTCCCAGGGGTGCCCTTTTCCCATCACATTCCCAAGTCCATAGGAAGAATTCCCATTTTCACCGACCACCAGAAGACAAGATTTCTAATTAACTCCCTAATGGGGTGAGGACAGTCCTGATCAGCAGAATGTCATTGGCAGCCCATTTGATTGATGACATGATCGATTGGCCCCACCTACTTTGAAAATGTATGCGATGAAATCAACAAAAAGCACAGATACATTGAGACCCAAAACGACTCAGTCTGGGAGAAACCAGTTAATCGACGAGAGTCTGAGAAACATTACCAGATATTACGAGTTTAAAGAAAGTTATTGGAAAAACACAAATGTGTCTTCCTCAAAGTCATAGGAAGGGGGCAGCTGGATGAGTGCCTTTGATTACTAGTAGGAGCTCATTGGTGTACCGGGAGAAACTGACTTCTTCCCATCCATTGTTTGCTCTTAAGTAGACCTTGGTGATGCCATCAATGCCACTGAAACCCAGAGCCCCGTTAGCCGTCCCATCAATGGGATAAGAGATTGAGATTCTCTGTGTTGCTTAGCTATCCTTTCATGAAAGGCCTACAGTTTGTCAGCCCTGGACTAAGCCCTGGGGAGACTGTAGAACTGAGGTTCTTGCTGTACCCAGCCTCCCATTCTAGTGGGGCACACCTGTACTCGGGTAACTAGTTTAGTTACGTAGAAGGTAACAGTGGGTTTAGAAATCATACAAGAAGAAGTCATCAACCCCTTAACAAATATTCACTGAGTGCGTGATGTGGCGCAGACACTAGACTCATTGTTGGAGACACAACGTTAAATAAGTGGGCGTGGCCCCTGTCCTCATGAAGCTTATGGTCTAATTCCAACCGAAGGGAAGGGAGACTCTGGGGAGTGGTGGTGGTAGGGAAGCATTTGATCTGCCTTTCAAGTTAGAAGGAGTTCATCAGAAATCAACAGCAATGAGATATCCAGGAAGATGGCAAATATTTGGAAACTAAGCAACATATTTCTAAATATAGGTCAAAGAGAAAGTCACAAGAAAAATTAGAAAATGTTTTGAACTAGATGATATTAAAATTTTGCATATTAAAATTTGTGGGTTGCAGCTAAAGTAGTGCCAAGAGAGGAATTAATAGTTTTAAATGCTTATATCAGAATAGAAGAAAGGCCTAGAATCAATGACCCAGATTCCTCCATGAGAAACTAGGGAAAGAAGATGTAAATAAAACCAAATTAAGAAAAAGGAAGGAAATAATGAAGAAAATAGCAGATATTATTGAAATAGAAAACAGGTGATAGAGAAAAATTAAGGCAGAAATCGGTTCTTCAAAGGGGCACCTGGCTGGTTCAGTCAGTAGAGCACGTGAGTCTTGATCTCAGGGTTTTGAGTTCAAGCCCATGTTGGATGTAGACATTACTTAAAAATAAAATCTTAAAAAATTGATCCTTAGAAAAGATCAGCAAAATTGAGAAACCCTTAGCTATAATGAACAAGGGGGGAAAACACATAAATACCAAAAGATCAAGAATGTGAAAGATACGATCAGTACAGATCTTACAGACCTTAAAAGGATAGCCAGGACAGGAGTTCAGCAAGCAGAAGGGAAGAACATGAACTTTATCTGGAATTCCTAGTTATATGTGCATTTTAGGGGATACCAGGAGAGGCAAAAAAAAGATGGCTCGCAACCAGGTTCTGACCAGCATTGTCACTCCGTACAGCGACCCAGGGCCCGTATTCACAGCCCAGGTTACTGTGCCTTTTACCAACACAGTCCTCAACATATGACCAGTAGAAGCCAAACTAAGGGTAGGTCTCTACATGGGCCATAATACCCCACATTCAGGGCACCTAAATTTCCTCAGAACACTTTTGGACACGGACCAAAAAGTAAAAGTAATAGGTCTGTGTCTGCAGCCCCCAAAATATGACCATCATTTCTCCCCTCCCAACCTTCTGGCTCATCATCAATCCATGATCAGAACTGATCATGACACCATCCTTGCCATATCTCATATACTTCTGAAGATGGAGCTGGTGTTTCAGATGAGCCTGACGGCTGACACCACATGATGCTCACCGGAGCCCAGCTGCTCCGCACAGCTGACAGGTCAGCAGGAGCCCACCGGGGCCCATTCTTAGGTCAGCCTCGGAAGAGACGAGAGTTGGCGGTATCGGCGGGCTCCCACCCACCAGTCACAGCACTGGCACCTGTCAGCCGTGAGAATGTAGACAAGGTCCTGCCTCTGAATTCCGCCCCCCCCCCCACTCAGGCTTTTGCTGACCCCGAGTTCCTGGCTCCTCTTTGCTGCTCTTGGTGGAACCGAAGCCCCCTTGCCGCCTCTCGTCTGACCCGTGTTCCTGCGAGGGGCAGTATCTCGCAAAGTGCTTCAGAGATCTCTGAATGGGTCCTGGCGCACGGTAAGTGCTGGAAGTCTTTCCAGATCACGAGCTTGGTTGGGGGAGCCTTTGACCTTCTGCAGTCCTTGTCTTCCTCAGGCTCACAACCCTGGTATCCCCATTTGGGGGGGCCACTCCTCCCCCCGTCCCTCCCAGGATAGACCTAATCCTCACTTCCTGCAGGCATCCTAGGTCAAACAGCAGGTTAGGCTCAGGAGTCCTTGCCCTGCTGGGGCTGCCGGATGCCGACCCTCAGTTGACTCCTGGGGTTCTCCAAGCTTCTGAGACCTTTTACTTAATGAACTGGAAGCTTTCATCTCCCCTAAAATAGACTTCGCGCCGATGCAGCCACCCGGCCCGCTGGGCACCTGGTCTTCCCCGGCCGTTCACGTTCTGACTGTAGTGCAGGCAAGAGAGGACGGAAAACCTGAGCCAGGGGACAGGGAAGAGGAGGGAGGAGCGGAGCTTACCCTCCTGTGGGGCATCCCGTTGAGCTGGGTGAGCGTGACATCAGGCTCTGGTGTCTTACGTTACTTTTTCAGAACATGCTTGCATGTGTCATCTTGCATGTGTATGTATCCTTACCACGTGTCTAGGAATTAGATTTTGGCCTGAGTAGCTATTTTCTTTAGTAATGAAAAGCTGAAGGCCCAGCAGGCCAAAGGTCTCGCTCAAGGTCACACAACTGCTTTCCGACAGGGGCGGAGACCCGAGCCCGGAGGCGCCCACTCCCCGGGGCCCCCCACAGGGAGCCACTTGAGGAAAGTCCCGGTGAACTACGGTCTGAGTGATGTGCGCGGCTCCCTCTTGGCAGGAGGACAGGCCTTGGCTTGTAGCAAGACCAACGCGGAGCAGCCCGGGGCGCCCTCAGGTTGCGGGTGAAACCCTGGGAGGGAAGTGCAGTGTCCTGAACGTTTAGCCCTCCGCTGGGTGTTTCCGAGCGAGTGTTGTTCTCTCATTCTGGATTTAATGAATAAATTATAATAACTTTTGCATTTTTATCCAGATTGTGCCTGTTTACCTGCCCTCCCCACATAATTTCTCTCTCCTGGTTTTTCCTACTATATTTCTTTCCGGGCCGCCGGATATAGATATAGATATATTTTAAAAGCTTATTCTTAGTGATTGCTGATAAAGATGCACACCTCCTTGTGCTCCGTTTAGATGTGTTTCTGCTCAGAGCCAGGAACTCTGGGAAGAGTGTCTGGAAGAAAGTACATTCAGACTTTCAAGGAGGGGCTACTCTTCCAGGAGTCAAGAGAGGGTGAAAAGAGGCATATGGCCTTCGGTGGCATGTGAAGGAGTCGATCGTATCTCATGGGTCTGTCTCCAGCGCTGGAACGGAGCCTCGCGTCCAGTAGCCCCTTCGGTGCATTTGTGGAACACACGCATTAGTGGGGGGCTCGGGGGCTGATGGGCTGGTGGAGGCCTTGAACGCCGATCTTCCGTGGATCGCGGTGGGAAGGGGACTTCTCAACTAACTCTCCGCCTAGATGCCATTTCAGTGTACTCCCTCAGATGCATACTGCCCAGTACACAGGATTTCTTTCTGTTCTTAGTGGTGAAGGGTTACCTCTGTAATTTGCTGAGGAGCATACCTCCCTCTCCCCGCAAAGTGCTCCATCAACATAAATATGATTAAGGAGCCAGAGCAGACTCTGGGAGGAAGGTTAACAAAGCCTAAGAATTAGCTTGGATGTGACTTGTAATTTACAATCTTCGGTTTTCTACTATTTCTACTAGTTTGCCAAAAAACCTTTCTTGGAAGGTCTGCTACATTTTTTTTTGAAAAAGGATATTTATTGTACGTTGTGTAATAATATATTAAGCACTGTTATTACTAGGGTGTTTTTAGGGCAAGAGAATGATATTTAGAAGTAAGATATAGTTCTAAGCAATTAAATAAAATCCACTGACCACAAAAAAAAAAAAAAAAGAAAGAAAAGTAAGATGATAGGGCAGGAGAAGAAGTCGTCTCTGCCAAGAACATTAGCCATGAAAATAGTACGGATTTATGTGTAGCAAGTCCTGAGGTTAAAATTTTAAATAAATAAGTGAAAAGGACGACATGATTTGAAATCAGCTTCATCTTTGAGCGAGGCATTCAAAACTCGGCATAAAACGGGCCTCTTCGCTCCAGAGCAGACCTTTGCAGCTGGCCTCCCATTTCCACCAGGGGCACTTCGGTTGAGGACAGGAGACGTCCTTGCCAAGGAGCTCGTCTTCTTAAACCGCGAGTGGTTTTCCAAGAAACAAATGCCGAGTTGGGAAATCTTGCTAATCTTTCCTTTCAGAGTCTAGGTTTGGATTCTATTTTTTTCCCCAAAAAATCACTTTTATTTTATGAATAATCAGACTCTAACAGAGCTTTCTGTCTTCTCATTGCTCTCAAAAAGCGTAGCGGATCTCAGTTTGACTCCGCTAAAACGGCTCCGGAAAGAGCTTCTTGTTGGGGACCCACGGCAGGGAGAACCCCGGAATCTAGCAGATGAGGCGATGATCAGAGGGAGGAGGCTAGTCATGACCAGCCCTGGCTGCCTTCTTCCCTCATTGCGTCTTTCTTCCTCGTCTGACAAGTTCCCCGCGTTCCCACAGCCTGCCCTTGACCCGGTCCGTGCCCACCGGCTGCCATTCTCTCTCTCTGCGCCGCTTCCAGCTCAAGTCCGCTTACAGGCACAACCTGGAGACCTTCGTAGGCCGCGCAGAGACTTATTGCGTAGCAGGAACTTCACTGAACTTCCCAATTTGATTTTTTTAGTCTCGAAAATCAAACAGAGTTCAAAAAGTAAACATCACAGGTTGACATCCCAGCCGAAAGCAGAGGAAAAATGTCTCATGTTAAATTTTTTGGCACATAACAGAATTTATGAGCATTTTCAATGTTTTCATTTTTTCCCCCAGTCACTGTTATTCCTCACCCCCCAGAGTTAGGTGTGGAGAGATTATGTTGGCCGGTTTCCATGGTGACACCGAAGAAAGTAATTTTTTAAAGTCGCTTTCTACTGTGTTATTTCACATGCATGAAACATCAACATCGATGCTGTGTGGCTGTTACCCCGAAACGTAAAGACATATAAATGGTTCGAGTATTTCATATAAATAGACAAGTGGGGGTGATATTTTCCTTGGTCCCCTGCCGACCCTAGTACAAAAGTCGCTCAGTTACCGGGCACCTGGGAGGGAGCGAGGGAACAGTTCTGCTCAGTGTTCAGCAGCCTCTCTCCTATGAATACCCACTAAAAAAACATACACACACAGAGCTCAGATTGAAAGTCCACCCGGCCAGCTAAGCTAGGGACCAGATGAAAAGTTCCCCCTGGGGCTCAGTGCTCCAACAACCAGAATTTTAAAACCTTAATCTCTGACTTCAGTCTAAGTCACTCGGTCAAGCCCTTCAAGTACCTCCTTCTGTAAGGAGTCATCTAGAACCTTCCTGCCCCAAGAAACGTTCCACTGCCTCCAGCCTCTCTTAGAGATGAGGTCGGGGGACGTCTTCAGCTTTAGCCACACAAGTGTGGAAAGGCTCTTGTCTCTTCTCTTGCCGCCTCAGCGCAAAGCCCGTGAACACACACACACACACACAGGCACTTTCTTGATGCTTTTGACAGGGGCTTTCTGCCGTCGGTGGCAAGTCAAATGCTTGAAGTGGGAGAGAATGGGTGAATTACCGCCTCGTTTCCCTGACCCGTAACCATGGCTGGATATACTTGCGGTGCTTCATAGCTGAGAATGCTTGGTTTTTGGAAGAGTCAGATGGAAAGCGCTGCCTTATCTTGAAGAACCGTATCGCCTTGCGTGTGGAGAGTGCAGTGAACTTTTCCAAGTTCTCTCCCGCGTGTTATTTTTTTCACGCTTTCTCAGAATCCTGGAAGATCGCTTTTCTTGGCCGTCGCCTTGTTTCAGAACAGTGAGGACAGAAGTTTGGGTTGCCCACCACGCAAGGGACAGAGCGGAGTCGGGAATTGAGGACCCGTGCATGATACACCCCCTCCCAATGTCGTTACTCATCCCGCCCTTGGCGTTTTCCACGCAGCCAGTGTTCTCGGTCAGGAGGGGAGACAGGACAGGGTGGGCAGCTCCCTGGGACCGTCCGGACACGTGCAGACCGTCAGGAGGAATCTGCTTGCTGTTAACTGATACTTCTTGACCCCTGCACCACGTGGGATGCTGTTCTACACAGCAGTGACCAAACGGTCAAGAATGCCTACATTCGGGGGGCGGGGGCAGGTGATGGGTGAGGTGTCTGACCGTGAGCAGTGCTGCGGAGAAAAAAATAAAGCGGGAAAGGAAATGGAGGGTGTAGGGGGCGAGAGGAAGACGTCTCGCCGTCCCGAGCGATGAACGGAGAAGGTCTTGTTGAGCAAAGCCTTGGAGGTGCTGACAGAGCAAATGTCGAGGACGTCTGGGGGGAGGTCCCCTTGAAGAGGGAGAGCGAGGCGTGTGGAAAGCCCTGTGTATCGCTTTCCTTAAATCTGCAAATGCTATGTACTTGACGTGCGTGTGTGTATATTCGTGTGTGTGTTTGAAAACTTTTCTCAAATTCGGGGCTTGGTACGTGACTTTCGTTTTTGCCCTAATGACTTCCTGCACTTTGGGACTCTTTTAATAGATGCATTCTGAAGGTTGTAATCATCAGTCCTGGGCTCATATCACATTACCTACGTGGAAACAGCAGAATTGCTTTGGCGCTGATTGGATCTTGGGACGGTGACTCTCTTTTCCTGGTTTTTTAATGCAGATCATTGAAAACATGTCAGAGCCCCGGTCTCAAGGGTTTCTCTTAAACAGGGGAGAATCAGGTTCCTATATGCAGGGGGTACAGGAAGGGACTCGGGGTGGGGGGGTGCGCAGAAGGGTTCTTAGATTTTAAATGCCAGTCAGCTGCAACCACTAGTTGTCTGGAGCCTGTTCAAACTCATTTGGAGAACAGTTGAATTTTTAAAGTGCCTTTTGATTCTCT
Source organism: Martes martes (assembly GCF_963455335.1). NCBI lineage: Eukaryota > Metazoa > Chordata > Mammalia > Carnivora > Mustelidae > Martes > Martes martes. The sequence continues at coordinate 2,802,747 of NC_137906.1, read as the reverse complement.
CTTTCATTTATTTTAACTGATCTGCTGGGATTAGGAGCTTGGTAGGGGAACACCAGAACGCTTGCCAAAATGTGTGAATAATTAGAGCTCCGACGATGTGTGCCAGATAGAAGGGGAGTATTCACACTTCTGATTAGATCCAGCTAAATGCCGTTGTAAATCACGGCTGCCGCAGCGACAGAGCCCCACCGGGGCTAGCGGCGGGGGAGGGGGGATGAGGGGCCGCCCCGAGGGATGAGGCGTGAAGAGGAGGACAAGGAGCTTGGTTCCAGTTACCAGCCGCAGCCAGAGCCACGGTGATTTTGGCATCTCTCTCCCCATTCGGTTTCCCCGTCTTGAGTCTCGCGGGCTGCCATCTCGACAAATGAACGAGGTGCGCGCCTGCTCTCTGGACGCGGACGGTCTCCCGGGGGGCGGATGAGCCCCACGGTGCAGCCAGTGTGCTGAGGGCGTCAAGAGGACAGGCACCGTACAGACAGAGCCCAGGGGAGGGGGCCGTGCTGCAGAAGGGAAGGAGGAAGGGAGAGCGGGAAAGGCAGCAGCTTCAAGCCTTCGGAGATGGAAGGTGACGTTTCTGAGCGCTCAGCAGGACAAACTCCAAGCCAAGGGGACCGCATGCACAAAGGCACAGACAGAAAAGGGCCCCTTAGTCTAAAAGCGCACTACCCCTCGTGGTGGCTAGAGACGGAGGAACAGCACCGGAGAGGAGGGTACGCCCCAGACATGCATGGTGCCCTGGGTCAGAATGGAAGGGTCTTGAAAGAAGCTCTTTTGCAAATTCCGTACGGCTGCAGAGCTCCTGGCCACCTCTGACCGTGGTCAGTCTCCCACCTCAGCGAGGGAACCACCTTAGCCAGAGCCATGGGTAGGACTGTGTTCGTGATCTTTCGATACCTTAGGGCGGGGGGGAGGGGGGGATGTTTCGCCGCACTCAGCAGTGGGGAGCCCCAAGGTTAAAAACCTGAAGAATGAAATATAAAATGGTTAATATAAGAAGGCACCCGGCAGAAACTATGGTGCAGAATTATCCATTTGAGGGGCTAAGCCTGCAGACTCCTGGGCTGGAGGTCGCCGGGAGCCCAGGGTCATGGTCTAAGCAAAGGCAATGGCCCAAGAAGTCCTCTTCAAGAGAGACTTTGCAGTGGAATCAGTCAGGCAGTGGGCTGGGGTCCTCGGTGAGCGGAAAGAGGCCTGTCATGAGCTCTCTGGCATTATCCTAACCGCACTGATCTCTGCTGCCATGAATGGTCATCGCCAAAGACCGTGTCGTGCAGGAAGCACACAGTGAGCACACAGGTGCTCAAGTGTGGCCCCAGGGCTGGCATCTCCGGCCCCGTTCCCTAGCCTCCCCTCCCCCAGTGTTGCCAAAGGTAGGGTGGCCTTGAAGGGAAAAACTCACCTCTTTTCAAGTACAGACAGCCGTGGATGCCCCCTCCGGCCCCTCCTTCTGTCCTGTTCTTTGAAGAGGGGCCCACTTTCTCTGTCTTGATAATGCAACAGGTTGTTCTGGAACTAACCAGCAGCTTGAGGTGGGAGTTAAAAGCCCAGGAAAAGGAATGCAGGGGAAGCGCCGCAGAATGGCATGAAACCCAAAGCAAATGGTAAAAATGAGCAACACATGGAGAATGTGGGGGTGGGGGGGGGACATGAGATTCACAACCACATCTGACATCTCTAGAAATGGCAAGAGACAGAGGGAATGACAACACATGTGGCTCTCAAGTCGGAAAGATGCGTCGGCACCATTCGGTGGTGGACGAGGGCGGCGTCTTCTGGAAGACTCAAACCCTTTTCAAGTTGTTCCGCCTGCCTTTTGTTTCTTCCGCTTTGCCCAGGGAGTGCGGACACTCTGAGAAGAGCTTGGTCTTCCAAGTTTTCTCCAGCCACACAGCACTGCTCTGAACTCAGGCTTTCCAAAGCGTGCAGTTTGGGATGGGAGGAGAAAAACAGAGAACCGCTGTTTCTACTTCTTTTCATCTCACCCTTCTGGGTTTATTTTGTGTGTGTCTGTTTTAGAAATAGGCTCGTCCAGCGGGGTGTGAGTCCAGCGTCCAAATAAACAGAAAATACATTAAGGGAGTTCCATTTGTTTGGTTTTCTGTTTGTTTTTACCTTGGGGGCACATGACCCAAATGTAAAGACCACCAAGGTAGTTACTGGAGATGCTGTTCGAAGCTGGGGGCAGAAAGAGTGCTTTCAAGTTGGGAGATTCCGTATGGAAACGGGATTCAGCTGGAAGGCTTGTTCCTTGCTAGCCTATGGGATGGCCTGAATGCTTTCAAGCTGTGAGATTCCTTATGGAAATGGGATTTAACTGGAAGGCTTGTTTCTACTTAGCCTATGGGATGGCCTGCAACTCTGCGTACTCCCCCATAAAGCCCTTCCAAGTCCGTAGTCGGAACCCAGCGACAAGGAAATTCCACAGGTAAAGGGTCCCTTTGGACAAGAGGTGGCCATGTTCCTTTCGCCCATAATCAGATCTTGGAGCCGCACCCACAGGGCGGGTACACAGTTCGAAGTGACCCTCAGGGAGCCTGGCCCCTTCCTGCCCCTTTCCCAGAGCTGCCATGTCTTGGTTGTCACTGCTTCGGCTGGGGGTGTGATGGGCCTGTTTGTTTTCGCTTCCAGCACCGCGACGAGACGTTCCAGAGTCCTGCAGGGTCGCGAGCCTTCCCTACCAGCACCCCCCGCCCCAAGTAGAACCTAAAACAACATGTAACCTGTAGAGTCAAACCTAGGGCCAGTTTGCAGCCATCCCGGCCTTTTTTTTTTTTTTCTTTTTTCCAGACTTAAACTCCAACCTAGCTCCACCTCAGAAATCCCATTAATGTCAGAGAAGCAGGTGGCATTGGGGTGCCCGTCACCTGTGTTGTCCGCTGCGCGTCTGCAGCTCGGGAACTCACCCTCCTGCCCCCACCCGCAGGCAGTCTTCTCGGCTGGTCGGGTTCTCACTCCTTTCTCATCCACTAGACCTGGACCATAGTCAGGCTGTTCCTAAATGATGCATCTCTTCCAGAAACATCCTCTGATAAGAAACAAAAGAGCACCCACGGCTTTCCTCACCGCACTCGCAGACAGCTGTGTCCTAGGGTCGGACAAGCCCGAAGGTCTCTGGCTAGCAGAATGCTCATGGACCGCCTCGGGCTCCCCTTCCCCCTTCTCTCCGGCCACATGTCTCACACAGCTCCGCGTTACTGGGGACGCTTCGAGATGCTGGACAAACCCCGTAGTCTTGTCTAAGAACGCGCCATCGACAGCCACGGAAGACATTGTACGTTATGGTTCGGTCGCTCCTTACCCTGTCGAATCGGAACAGGAAGTGAACCACGTGGGTTTGAAACAAGCGGAGTGAATCACTGCTGATGAGTAGCGTCCCGAAGGAAGTAAACCATCATGGAGATGAATCTCCTACCGGGATGATTTTTGCCCACAGCTCCCCGCGGTGCTTGGAGAACTCAGGATCTTGGAGAACTCAGGATCTTGGAGAACTCAGGATCTTGGAGAACTCAGGGTCTTGGAGAACTCAGGGTCTTGGAGAACTCAGGGTCTTGGAGAACTCAGGGTCTTGGAGAACTCAGGGTCTTGGAGAACTCAGGGTCTTGGAGAACTCAGGATCTTGGAGAACTCAGGATCACGACTCCCCGGCAGCGTGGCTTCCGGGAGCCCCACAGCTCGGGGTGAGGTGCTCTGGGAGCGCTTGTGGCCGCTCGTGCCCAGGGCTGCGATCGTCTCACGGCTTGTGACCTTCGGGACGTCCCATTCAGGCAGGCCTCGGACAGCAAGTCTCCAGCTGCCACCTGCCGAGACACGTGACGACATTGCTCTGCCCACTAAGTACAAGTAGCCCTCCGATCACCTTGGCACCTGAACCACGTCCCCCAGATGCTTCCCGGGCTCCCTGAAGGGAGCGGAGGGAAGAGGAGAACAGAAGCGAGAAGGTGGCCTCACCTGTAGGTGTTCACAGACCGCGTGCAGCTAATTATTTTGCTCCAACCCAGGCAAAGCCGCTCAAACATTTTGCAAAGAGAAGGTCGGTCCCCACAGGTGGCCCTGACTGTGGTCCACTACAATGTCACATGGTAACCCAACTCTGCCGGTCGTGGACTGAATCTGTTTGGGCCACCAAATAGTGGCGGTGTGGTTAGACTTACACAGTGCAGGTCCAGAATTAGCGCCGACGCCGATAAAGTGTAGAATGCGTCTGTGGGTTTGCGATGATCCTTAGGAGGGACCCGGTCAGGTAATGGGCCCGAATGCAGAGAACACGTTTATTATCAGTGAAAGATCACTTTTCGAAAAGCCCCCTTCCCTTTGTTTGGTTTTCCCATTTACCCCAACCATCCCCTCCCTGCTGAAGAACTGAGATCGTTTCTTAGTTGAGCTGTAGCAACAACGACTTCGAATTTTTAAATCTGAGATTTTTCATTAATCTGATAATAAGTCGTGAATTTTAAGCGGAGTTATAAAAATCACGATACTGCTTTTGTCTGTATTCAGACATTTCTCATCTGCCGCTTTGCAAGTCGCTGCGCCTGAGCCTGAGTACATAGATTTGTCGTAAATTAAATATTAAAGCTTTATAGACTATTTTTACTTTCTTCCGCTTGCATTCCCTCTCCTGGCTTTAATCGCCGCGTGCACAGTCTTTAAAGGAAGCCAATTTTAGAGAAGTTGAATGAAGAGAGTTTACCGGGCGGGAGAAGGGGAGCCACGCTGACCCCGTACCGCACCTTTGCCACACAATCGGAGACCTCTGTCGAAGCGATTCTGGGAAATATCTCCTCTCGCCAGAAGCTGTCCTCCGTTGTCAGTGAGGAGGTATTAGGTGCAGGTGTCAAACATGACTAATGAGGCATGACGAGTCGACAGCAAAATAACAGATTACGGGCACAGAGGACTTGTGACTGAAGTGTGAACAGCAGTGTAGATGTGAGAGTGACACAGAAAAGAGGGAGACGGGCACAAAGGAGCGGCATCGATCACGCCCTGCAAAGAACAGGCAATTTCAGTTATCTGACGGATACCTTCTCGTAAGACGTAGTGGGCTTGGGGGGTGGGAATCTAAGTTGTTTTTCTCTTTAAATTGTGAGGTTCCTGCGAGTGTTTGGGTTTGGCAGCAAAGTGGCCAGAATCTTCTAAGACGAGCCAGAGTCGTCTTTTTCAGTCTTCAGGTTTACACAGCTTGTCTTCTTGCGAAAACGTCAGAAAGGACGAGATGTGTTTGCTCTTGAACTCTGTGAGCAGAGTGTCCCGGTGATAGTGGGTGTACACTGCCCTCCAAAGGACTTGGGGTGTGTCCGTGATCACGCAGGCTTTCCGTAGGACAGGTGCTGCGCCGTTCTCCTCCGGGCCCCACAGAGCTCCCATCGGTCCTCGGGCCTCCATGGAGCCTGGATTCGAACTGGAAGAGACCGAGAAGAAAGAAATCAGAGAAGGGTACACCTCGTTGCAGCCGTGTAAACGCTACACCCCAAGAGCATTATAGGGCCTGAGTGTGAAGGCTACACCCCAAGAGCGTTAGAGGGCCTGAGTGTGAAGGCTACACCCCAAGAGCGTTAGAGGGCCTGAGACTCCAACCCCAGGGGCTCTGGCTTCACCAGACGGGGCATCTTCATCATGACTCTCCAGCGCCCGGCTCCGGGCCTTCGCTCTATGGGCGCTGGCTCAGTGATAATGGCTCAGTTTTTATTTGTCCGTTAACCTTGGGGGAGGCTACCGAAGAGATGCGTTTTCAGGACTGCCTGTCTTCGGATGAGACGCAGAAGTCTAGGGGAGAAGGCAGAAGGAAACAGAAGCCAAGTGAAGCCAGGTGGGGGACGGCTCCCTCTCAGGGTCCTCTTCCCCGTTCTCCCAGAGTCGCGATGAAGAGGAAGTTCACGTGACGAACGTTGATCTTCCTAAAAGCAGCTCCCAACAACGGGCCCCGGACAGGTTTCTAAACAGCTGTTATTCAGATCAGAGGCAAGGACTTGATGTATGGCCCCCATTAGAAAGTGTCCTAATGGAGAAGGCCTGCACTTTCTCCAGGTCCCATCTGAATTAAACAATTGGAGTATTTTAAATCGAGGGTCATAAGTGTCAACAAGACGGAGAGCTTTGCCTCTTGATTAAAAGAGGCCTGTGAGTTACTTGGGAAGTTCTTGCGGGCACGAGGGCGCGTGGCTCCTCTGAGCCGTTGTTCCAGCCGCGTCCCATCCCGCTGCTGCCCCGAGGAGAGAGCAGGTGAGCCGGGCCTGAACACACGGCTGTGGAGTTCAAGTCCCACGCTCCAAGGTCCTGCTGACCGTAGGGCATCGGGACGTAGGGCCTGTCGCATTTCTTGGCCAGATCGTCCCCGTGTCAGGGGTCACGTGTCCTGCCAGGCTGTGATGGGGACTTGTGGAACCCTCCCGCCTTATTTTTTGTGTTTGTGTTCGCGTCCCTGTGAGTAACGTCTCCCTTACTTAGCCTCTTTCCAGTCTCAGAGTACAAGTGCTGCTCTGGGATCAGGCTTTGCGCCCAGTGTGACCCACCCGGCGCGTGGGATCTCAGTCCGGCACTGAGATGGGACGTCCCTGTAGCCCCGGGGTTCTTTTCGCCCCCGGGACTGAAGACAGGGGTGCAGTCCCCATCAGAGAGGAAGGCTGCAGACTTGCCAAGGAGAGGGGAACAGAGAAGGGGAGGGTGTGGGTGGGTGAGGAGGGAGAGCGCAGAGCCGCGGCAGCAGTAGTGAGGGCGGCAGCGTCTGGAGCAAGAGGCGACAGATGTCTCTAGGTAGATGCCCTTATGGCAAGTCTTCTGGAGAGAGAGGAAAATCCCAGCAATATTAACAGGGCTACGACAAATGAAAATTGGGAGATAACCAGATGGAACATGCCTCGTTCAGCTTTCATCATCAGGAACTCTGAGTCTGCGAGCGAGTATGGCTGACTGTCGTTCAGACCGTCTGCCCTTCACTTTCAGAGACCGTGTGGCGTCCTCCTCTCCCCGAGGGCTGGGGGGTGGAGGTCAGAGCCTGTGGGAGGGAGGGAGCAAGGGGGGCAGAGACTAATTATTCTCAGCTGTCCTGTAAAAAAACAAACATGTGACCGCGCCTTGGGGAAGGTCAAGTGCGGACGGACGCCGTCCATCTCGAGAGACTGGAGTCGCCGGCTTCACCGCAGGGCTCTTTCCAGGCTTGGGGGGACCCCTCCTGGCTGCCCTCCCCATCTCAACTGTAAGCACCTTAAAGGCAGGCTTTGCTGCTGCTTCTCAGGGGTTGGGCTGGAGGTGGGGGGGGGAGGGGGGAACCCAGCGTCTCATCTGTATGGGGGGATTGACCGCGCTAAGTGCTCTGTGCATCCCAGCCCATGCTGAGCCCTGCCCGGGGCCCCTCTGTGTCCTTGCAAGTATTTCGGAGGCTTGGCTGGGGTCGCGCACGGCGCTGTGGGTCCCGAGAGGCCGGGAGAGGATAGGAATCTGGTAAAGCCGGAATCTCCAAGACGGGGGACTGCTGATCGTGAGGCAGCCCCGGCCCAGACCAAACCTTGGCACCCACTTTTTTAAAACTAACTTGTTATTCAGGAGGCAACACCATGACAACCTTAAGGAGATAAATTTAAACGGCGAACCGCTCACAGACTGCGTTAGCCTGCTCGATTTATGTATTCCTTTCCCTCGACTAACCTGAGAAACAGAATAAATAAAGCTCTTATCACTTTGTAAATTGTTTCATCAAGAATCCTGTATCCGAGGTGCAGATGAACGTGTAATTCTTTTTTTTTTTTTTTTTAACATGACAGCAGCTGGCTCATTTATTGAGCTTTTCTGAACATTTATAGAACGGAAATCTGAAATACAAAAACCAACCAAAAATACCTATCGGGGGTGGGGTGGTGGTTCTGACAGTTGCACACGTGTGTGTGTGCGCGCGTGGGCACGCGTGGGCACCGAGACCAGGGGCCTTCCAAAGACTTGTAATGGTTTAAGTGTTGGCTCCTGTTTGTTCATAGCCCGGTGGTGTTAACAAGCAGTGGGTTGTTAGTGACAATCGCACTCTCCAGCACTTGCAGCCGAGGCTTGATGTGATCGAAGAGCTGTCATTTATTACTCTGTTGCGTGATTCCAGGGGGGTGAGTCACTGATCGAGCTTGGGCCCCTGGAGCAGCTTTTTCTTTTTCTTTTTCTTTTTTCTTTTTTTTTTTTTTTGTTATGTCTAAATCCTCAATACAAATTGCAGTATTTCTGGACTCCCAGCGGGACCCATTAGAGCCTGTGGGGCATTAACGATCATTAATAGTGCTGTCGGGAGGGGGTGGGGGGTTTGGGAGGGAAGCAAAGAAAGGGAGGGGGGCGCATAAGAGTCGCCAGAGTTGGGCAGCTTGTTCAGAAATGGAGAATCAGCGCCTCCGTGTTGCTCGCAGCGACCAGGCCTGGTGTTCGTTAGCATCCCCGGTGACCTAAGTTAGTGTCGGCCAGGTATGTACCTCCCCGCACGGGAATCCTGGAACTGCCCCAGATCCTGTTTCCCTGTCCACATCCTTCCCCATGTCTCCCCAGCGTCTGCCTGTCCCCCAGGGTGAAGCTGGTTTTCAATCGCCAGCCCCGAAAGGCACACACGCGCGCCCGCCGTGACCCACGGACCTGCCCGTGACCCACGGTCCTGCCTGCGCCGTCTGGTAGCGGTGCCTCCCGTCTCGGCCCTTGACTGTAGCGATCAGACCAAGTGTTTTAATCACGACTGACCAGCGTCCTCACCAGGACGGGGCAGAAGGGCAGGTGTTCACGAGGCGAGCACACGTCTGCTCGCACTTAAGACCACCGCTGTTGGAGCCGAGATGCGCCCTGACCTGGGGGCTCGCTCACGACTGAAGCTGGTTCCCAGCAGCCTTCCTCCCGCAGAACCCACGTCCACACCAGGCCGCCTCGGCTCTGCCTTCCTTGTGGTGTCCATTTTCCTCCTGCTCTTTCCATTTTTCTTTCCAATTTCAGATCCTTCAAGTCTCAGCTTCTGCATCTGTGATATCCCCCCAAACCACAGAAAGAAGTGTTGCCGAACGATTAATTAAAAAGTCAGTGTTAGGGGTGCCTGGGTGGCTCCGTGGGTTAAAGCCTCTGCCTTCGGCTCAGGTCATATCTCAGGGTCCTGGGATCAAGCCCCGCGTTGGGCTCTCTGCTCAGCAGGGAGCTGCTTCCCCCTCCCCCTCTGCCTGCCTCTCTGCCTGCTTGTGATCTCTGTCAAATAAATAAAATCTTCCAAAAAAAAAAAAAAAGTGGGTGTTACATCCTCGTTCCTTCGCTCACTCCAGCATTGTGTGCCTGTGAAGGACGAGACGCTATACTCGACACAGGGGATATGGTGCCCAGAACACCCCCAAGCCATGGTTCTGGCCCTCGCAGAGCTTCCGCTGTGTGGCCCGAGGCGCCTGGGTGGCTCAGTCTGTTAAGCGGCAGTTTGTGCTCAGGTCCTGCTCTCCAGGGTGTGAGATCAAGTCCCGTGTGGGGCTGCGCGCTGATCGAGAGTCCGCTTGAGGTTCTCTCTGTCCCTCCGCCCCTCCCCCTGCTCACACTCCTGCTCTCTCAAATAACTAAATCTTAAAAAAAAAAAAAGAATCCCACCGAGTCGGGTGGCAGCACAGCCGTGGCACCCAGGAGAGGCATAGGGAGCGCGAGAAACCATAAGGCATTCCAGCCCCGGAGGGGAGGTCGAGGACGTGTTTCCACAGACGCTGCACAGACTAGTAGAAAGGGAGAGCGGACGAGGGGTTCCCTTGTTCCGGACGGTCCTGTGGCAGGTGTTTTTCCCTGAATTGCTTCAGCTCATCCTCACAACCCCAGAGCAGGGCAGGGGGGTCTCCGGTTTCCCGGTGGGGAAGCTGAGGTTTAGCACGGGCTGAGCTGCCTGGCGCACCTGTGGCTGGAGCCCGTGGCTCAGGGCGAAACAGTCCTGGTGCCCAGGGCTTGACCTTGGAAAGCAGCCGTTCCGTCTTCTCTTCACCCCTGTCAGCGTCCTCGAGCCCGGGTGAGCCAGGCTGACTGAGGAAGTCACTCAGCACTCCCGGAGGCCTCGGAGTGGCCTGGTGCTGTGCTCCCAGCGGGGACAAGGGCCCCACTCTGTGGCGGTGGCTTCCCAAGTTAGGCAAGACCAATTAAAAAAAACATGAATAGGACCCTCGTCCAGCACCGCTAGCGTGGAAGGAATACCACATTTCTTTGCTTCCTTAAAGCAACGTCCTTTTCTACTGACATCGGTACCCCTAAGGGGAACTTGAACTTCAGGAATTCCTGGTGCTGCCTTTATCCTCAGAGTCGCGGCCAGGTTCAGTGGCTTGCCTGTTGCCAAGGGATTCTGAAGTTTGGGAGGTTAGGCTGTCCGGCCCCTATCTCACTCTCGGTACGTCCCCCATCTCTATCCACACAGCACACCTTTGTCTGGGATGGCCTTTTCCTCAGCGAGGGTCTTGCTTCTGCTGGGGGCTATCCCAAAACAGGAGCCTGGGTCCTGGATATTCTGAAAACAGCCCCTCCTCTGCCTCTCCATCCCAAGTAAATCTTTCTGCACATCCTTGTCTTCATAAAGCCCTTCCCGCACATCATCGGCTCTAGAATTCTTTCCTCAAACTTGATCTTCCTCGTTCAGATAGATTTTGATGGCCTTTAATAAAACTCAATGCCAGAATCATTAGCAACTGAAAAGAACTAGTTTCCCTTTCTTCTAGACTAGAGAGGGACTAGTGACCAAATATTCCTAGAAAGTAGGGAAACGTTTTCATTCCTTCATTCCAAGAACCCAGTGATTCTCCAAATGTGGTCCACGTCTGGAGAGGGGAGGGTCCCTTTCCGGAGTTCCGCAGCATCAAGACTGTTTTCATTAGAATAAAACATTGTTTGGCTTTTCCAGCCCCTCCCATGCTTTCACACGTGTACAGCGGAGTTTTTCCAGACACATGATTGAGGCAGATCAAATGCAAAAGTGATAGGAGGACCCGGCTGTCTTCTATCAAACCGGACGTTAGAGAGATTTGCAAAGATCTAAGACAGTGTTACTCTTCTCGCTAAGATTTGTTTTGTTTTGTTTTGGAAATTATAGGGTTTTTTATTTCTTAAAAATATTTTCTTTATTAACAGGTAATGGATTTATTGTTGCTTTTTAAAAATGAATTAATACTTCATCATGTTCTCAGCTTTTTTATAAGATAACCGTGAATAGCTACAATACACATAAACAATGGCTTTTTGGAATCCTTCCAAAAATTTAAAGCGTATGAAAGGATTCTGCAGCCAAAACACTTGAGAAATGCTACAGTAGAGCGACGCAAGGGAATAAAAACCAAGTAGTCCAGTTTCCTTGCGAAACAGGCCCTGCTACATTGACCGTCTCCAATCTGGATTGTGTCTTCCAGTGAGAGGAGGAGTTATTTGAATATTTTGGCGTAGCCTGTTTTTCTTTTTCTGTTTTTTTTTGTTTTTTTTTTCCTTTCATGTTTGGAGAGGCCTTAAAAACCAGTTGTCCCCTAAACCCAGGTAACCACAGCCTCCGGTTTCCCTGGGACAGTCCCTTTTGCCTGTCTTTTGCCTTGACATAATTTTTAAGAGTTCCCCCTTCAATTCTGCAGAGTGTCCCAGTTTGAGTGATAAGTCCTAAGTCAGCCTGTCCAAACCGCATTCATGAGCTTCTAAGTGACAAAGGGAGACCCCGGTCTTCCTGTCATGCAGAGTTACAGCTGTGCTCCCTTTGGCTGGATTGGCAGGGCTGTGGCGGGCGGCACGGGCTTGTCGGTGACACTCCTATCCCAGCTGTGAAGGTGGGTGTCCTCGATGACCTCCTCTGGGCCCTGGGCCACCAGGTTTCCGAGACCAGGGTGGTGGGGCCCTGGCTGGCCACATGTTCAGAAAGCTCCCAAGCTACTAGCAGCTCAGATGACCTCCAGGTCCGTCGAAACTGGCGACACGCAGGGGCCTGCAGGGCTCTTTCGGGACATCGCTAAGCCTGCGGGATCTAAGATTTCAAATGCTGTTCTGAGCTACTTGACGCAGAGGTGAAGCCAGACCACTTGGCGAGAAGTGTGAAATTGTTCAGTCCTTCCACTCACTTGTGACTCTATAAAAATTATCCCAGGGTCAGAAACAAGGGAGCCGAGGACGGCGACGCTCCAAATGCAAACCGGGGGGCGGCCCGGGGCGCATCCTTCCCCTCCCACTTCCCCAGGAGGAAACTGTCCCCTGCTCTCCGTAGTGCTCGCTTACGTGACTTGGGGTGTGCCCTAACTGCCCCTCCAGAAGGACTACGATCCTCGTTAACAGGAAACTTCTCACTCTCGGGTTGTGGGCCCAGGAGTGCGGAAATTGGAATTCTTTTTAATTGACCATATGGTTCGTTGTGCAGCTTCGTGAAGCCATAAATCTTTGGTGGAGGTGCAACCCGGCCGAAATGTCACCGGAGGAAAAATCACTTCGTTTGGCTTTTCCTCTTGTTTCCTTCCCAAACTCCTTTTTTTTTTTTTTAAACCCATGCAGCTTTTGGTACCTCCACATCGGTGAGGGAGGCGCAGGGGGCCAGGAGGTCTTGGACCAGTGAGCCTGGCAGGGATCTGTCAGGCGGATCCAACAGTCCCAGCCACATTCCGAGAGCTCGCGATTTGGCTTCTGCTGGTGCCAGCAATTACAAAAGAGGCCTACTCAGCTTTAAGCACTCAAGTGTTGATGGACAAAGTGCTAGTTTAACAGATCTGTGTAATGGGGAACAGGTGAATAAATACAGGATTAGTGCGCCCTTCCCAGGAACAGCCTATGATCACGTGTCAGGTGGGGTTTCTGCCCCCATCTGACAACCTGGGTTGTGTAGAAGTTTTTAAGTAACACAACATGGAGGAACCCTTCATCACGAAGCACTGAAACAATTAATCAAGATTTATCTAAATCTCTGGGTAGGAATGGTCCGTCTACCCAAGTGGCCATTTCTGAGCAGGTGCACAGCCTCCCAAATGAGTCCATGGAGAGCACGGCCCCGGAAGCCACTGCGTCCTGAGAGGCGCGGTTGTTTTCCGTAACTCTCCAGTTATGGAGGAAAGGCCGCGTTAAAAGCCTGTGTGCAGCTGAAGAGCATTGCACTGTGCGCGTGGGGAGGTAGTAAGGGGGTGGTTTTGAGCCTGTCCAGCCTGGAAGGCATGTTCTTTTTTTTTTAAATGTAAGATTTTTTTTTTTTTAAGATTTTATTTATCAGACAGAGAGAGAGAGCACAAGTAGGGGGAGCAGCAGGCAGAGGCGGAAGGGAGACGCAGGCTCCTGACAGAGCGAGGAGCCAGATGTGCGGCTCGATCCCAGGATCCTGGGATCATGACCTGAGCTGAAGGCAGACACTTAGCCGTCGGAGCCACCCAGGCGCCCCAGGAAGGCATGTTCTTTATCCCCCTCCCCACAGCCGACTGCGCTGACCGGTCGCTCCACTCTCAAAGACTTGCTGTAATCCCTCTCTTGCTCCTAGGGAGGTATTTTGGCCCTGACCTAGCCCCTTTATTAAAAAGAAACACTGTCAGTGTAGAGGTCCTCTACTATTCCCTTCGGATGGCCCTGCAACTTAGTGAGTAAACACGGGATTTGTTTTACATTGTTTTGCAATGTTTCCACTCTGGATCGGGTCCTCCATACTTAGCCGTCTGAAAGTCGCTTCCTTAGTGACACATTATGTTTCCGACGTTTATCTGTTTGAGGCACAGCTCCCATTTATTTTAACCTCTGTATGGTATTTCATCATGTGGCTAAGTCATACTTTATTAATCCTCCTGGCGATGGATATTTGGATCGTCTTCATTTCTGCCATCCTGACGAAGTCGGCGAGTAAACCAAGCTCCTTGACTGCTGCTGACTGCTAGTTGTTCTGGGTGGTGGTGGAACCCGTTTCCACGTCCCCAAAGCATGCGAGAGTTCCCTTTTGCCACGCCTTGCCCAACATTTAGTGTCAAAGCCGTTTTAATCTCACTACTATTATAACTTAGATTGTCCCGATCAGTACTGACGCGGAGCATCTCTTTATTCGTCTGTAGGTTATTCGGCAATATTGATGTGTTTTGCCCATTTTTTTTTTTTTTTAATTTAGGTTGCTCATCTTTTGTTACATTGACCCGTAGAGCTCCTCATACACTGGGGACTCATGTTTTCCATCATGCACTTTGTAACCGTTCCCTGTTTCCTTCCTTGCTTTTGTGAAGCGGCAAAGGACGTAGCCAAGTAGACCTTGGGAGCTGTAGCATAGGGAGGCTTTGCAGGCGGTGCTTAGGAGTTGAGAGTCTCTCCGGTAGGCAGTGGGGAGCCATCGAGGGTTATTAAAATTGTTCAGATTTGCTTTAGAAAGGGGAGTCTAGCAGCAGAACGGAGGATGGGTTGAGGAGAGGAGAGAAGAAGGAAGGTGATGGCGCTTAAGAGGCTTTTACAAGAATCCAGGGGAGGAAGAATGAGGTCCTGAACCCAAATCATGGCCATGACTCCCACAAGCATTCCCAAGGATTTCTTGGGATCATCTGGGAATGGGGTGGGACGGAAGCGGTGAAAATTCAGTAGAGCACTTCACTGCCATCTCCTACCGATTCATGAGGTTGCTCTTATTACTTGCCTTAATGAGGGTGGTTCTCGTTCCCACCATCCCGCGGACACCCAAGTCTGCTCACCAGCTTGGAAGCTTATCAGGTCCTTGACGCCCCGCTAGGTTTCCCTTGTCCCAGGAGGACATTCTGCCGAGCCCGGACGGATCTTAATTCTCCCTTTGGCCCTCGCTTGTTCCCTTCATGCCACCTTGTCTGCCTCTCTCCGTCTCTCCCTCTCCCTTTTTTTAAAAATTTTATTTCCCATTTTAAATCTTGCACAGTATAATACAATAAGCATTAAATCATGCAAATTGGTCTAGGTTACATTTTGAAAAATGTTAAGAGGAAACTGTTAAGAGACCAGTTTCTGACAGGCAATGCATTTTAAAGTTGAGGGATTTGAAATATTTCAGCAGTGGACCTAAAACAGCATTATAAATTAGTTCAACTTATCAGCCCTAAACAGAATTATTCATCTTCCAAAAGGGTATTTCATGGCCGCTGGGCCCAAACGATCGTTCACCTTCATTTTTGCCCTGCTCTAAGGGTAGGTCTCACTTTACTGAATTCTCCTGATTCATTACTGTGTGTTACTTTATGAATTTTTTATCAGCATTTTAATAGCTCTTTCAGATGATTGAATGTAACTGATTCTTGTAGCAGAACACTGATTGAACAGAAAGACAGTAATGTATGTCGTAGGGGTTAGCTTCAAGCCAAGCAACAGAGTTTTTACCTATAAGATGTGCTTTTTTCCCCTCGGTAAGAGTCTCTGCAGATGGAAAGAGCCCCCCCCCCCCCACACACACACCTGCACCTTGCCTCTCCAGGAGGATTTGGGGAGGAACCTGCCATTTCCAGGCATGGTAGTGCAAGCAAAGGGGGAGGAAGTCAGTGCAGGCCTGAAACATCCTTTCATTGTGCTTTAGAAGGATGAAATGATCGCAGTTTCCAAGGTTCTCAGAATGAGAGAAAGACTTTAGACTTGCTCAGCCCCGGGGGTGGGGGAGGCTAGTGTAGTGTGGGAAGAGCAGGGAATCTGAGCTCAGTGTGGGTCTCGACTGTCACTTCTTTGCTGTGTGACCTTGGGGACTTTTTCCCATTGTCTGGGTTTTTTTTTTTTTTTTCACTTCCCTATAGATCAGAACAAGCCCCCTTACCCAGAAGCCTTGAGGATTGAATGAAAACTTGTATCGGAAAGCCCCAAGCATATAACAGGCCCTAAGGAAATGTTTGTTGCATATGAATAATGTACATGAAAGCACTTTTAAACTTTTAAAGCACTGTACAAATATAAGTTATTAATATAGGCCAGCATTGATGTTTGGGCTTCCCTGGAATACTGTATGCTGAGGTGAGCCATCTGAAAGGCTGTATCTGTTGATCAGAAGTGGCCACATAATCAGCAAATGCAGATGGTTCAACCTAATCCCTTTACACCGTTTGATTATATGTGACTTAAGTGATTAAAATTTAAAAATTGTGGAGGATTTGTATTTCGATGTTGTAAATAATTAAGTGCAAGTCTGCGTGTCGGTGAGGAAACTGAGTCCAGACCCCACTGGTGGTCAGCAGCAGATCCAGGAACAAGCCGGTTCCCATTCCTAGACCCTTGGACTTCGGCGCTACACCAGCCTTACAGGAGATGGGATTTCCTTACTCCGAAGATAGGTGACAGGGCTCGAAAGAGAAAGCACATCCCCCCAGCCTTCAGAGGACTCTTTCTTCTGTGCGTGCTGAGCCGGGAATTATCCAGCACTCCCTAAGTCCCCAAGGTGGCGGAGGGGAGGGGGGCGCTCCCTAGGCAACTGGTCGACTCAGAACGGCAACGAGAGACAAGTCAAAATGAGTCTTAGACTTCGATACCCAGTGGGTGTGCTGCTGTCAGGTGACTTGGCTCATGCCCGAATCCACTCACGAAGCCTATTTGATGCTTTGGTGGTTCTTCTACCTTGGAGACAAACCCAGTTGAGATGGACAGGGATTAGCAGACAATCTACAGGAGAACCAGCTGGAATCCTGCGTTGCTGGACATCTTGCGTGGGATCGGTGTCCACTTAATGACAGAAATAGCTTGCTTTTCTCAAGCTCTAAAAGTCGTAGACCAACAGAAAAAGATACAAATGGAAGAGAAGGCATGCAAGAAATGAATGGAAGTTAAATATCTTATTTGGCAAAGGAAAATATAGCCATTTGGAAAGATACTTTCTCTTTTTTCTTTTTTTTTAAGATTTTATTTATTTATGTCTGAGAGAGAGCCAAGCAAGGGGACCAGCAGGCAGAGGGAGAAGCAGGCTCCCCTCTAAGCAGGGAACGTGATGCAGGACTTGATCCCAGGACCCCAGGATCACAACCTGAGCCGAAGGTAGACGCTAAACGACTGAGCCCCCCAGGCACCTCAGGAGAATACCTTCTCCTTGAAATGCTGGTAAAATACTTGAACTGCCAATACCCTTATTTGCTTCCTTGTTCGTGTCAACATCTTCACATAAAATGTAATAACAGCGAACATTTAGAAACAGTCTGGAAAGGCCTGGACCTAATTCATTTTAATGTCCTTTTTTTTTTTCTTTTTAATTTTTAAAGCCAACTCTCCAAATGTGCCTTCAAAGTTATTTTTTTGTAACATGTGTTTTAAGATCATAGGACTGAAATACAGCACTTGGGGGCAAGCGGGGTCTAGGAGAGAAGTTACATGAAAGTTGAGGAAAGATTAGAAGGTTTTCATTGTCAGTTTTCATAATTCTGCTAAATTATGCGGCCAGAAAGGGCACTCCGGAAAAGGTAGTATATACCTCTATTTGCACGCACAGTTGCTATTTAAGAGCTTTACCCATTAGGGGGAAAAAAATAACAACACTAAAAGCCTTTACTGACCCTGTTTGCTTTCACTCTGACATCTCCTTCATATCCTTTTCTGACTGAAAATAGTTGGGGACCTCAGGTATCAAATAAAAATGGTGGCATCAACTAGGTCACGGGGGACTTTGATATTCAAAGGACATACATGCGCATGGCAAGATGAAGGGTAGACTAGTAGTTCAAGGAAAGTGTCAGGTTTGTGGGGTTCAACAACTCGGGAAAGGACAGGACTGATGTCTTTTTTAAGCAGATTCTCACCTTTGAAAGACAGAGCTCCTGTGAGACATGGATTTGGTCCTTCGTCCTTTTAAAACGTGTAGACGAGAATGAACGGTGAGTGCCGCCACATCCTTTCTTCCCGGACCAGCCGTGGTGCCGAGAACCAGTCCCCCTGTCCCAGAATGAATGGATGCCAAGTCCGAATGCCACTAAAACCCAATTAGAATTTAACAGACAACATAAATAGAGTGTTAACCGTGGCAAACTAACTTGGAGATAAGTCCCAGGGCTCGCAAGGAGGCGTAACAGCTCAACAAGAACAAAACCTTTATGAACAGCCTCACATCTCGTATCCAACAGCTCATCATTTAGATAAATAGTACAGATCTCATTACTGTTTTATAGGAGCAAAAGTGAGGTTTGGCGAGGTTGTAACTTGCACGAGGACACAAAAAGTGACATTGGCCACGCCGTTCTGCTTGCTGTGACCAACGTCAGCCTGAGGAGGTGTTCTCGTCGGCCGCCCTTGAAGAAGGTCAAAGAAAGAAGGGGGTAGGGAGTCTGAGCTGCCAAAAGAGGCTGTTGGCTGAGGGCACTATTTCTGAAACTTTACTGAGATGTAGTTCACAGATCATAAAGTTGACCCATTTTAAGTATATATAGTTCAATTCTTCTTGTATGTCATGAATACAAATCCTTTCTTTGTATCTTCTCCCAGCATGTGTATGATTTGTCTTTTCATTTTCTTCATGGTGTCTTTGAAACACAAAAGTTAGCAATTTTTTTAAAGATTTTATTTATTTATTTGACACAGAGAGAGAGAGAGAGAGAGAGAGCGAGTGCACAAGCAAGGGGGGCAACAGAGGAAGAGGGGGAAGCAAGCTCCCTGCCGAGCAGGGAGCCCAATGCAGGACTTGATCCCAGAACCCTGAGATCACGACCTGAGCCAAAAGCAGAGGCTTAACCATCTGAGCCATCCAGGCACCCCAAAAGTTAACAATTTTGATGTAAGTCCAGTTTATAATTTTTTTTTCCTTTTACGGTGGATACTTCTGTTGTCTCATCTGAGCAGTCATAGCCTCATTGCAGAGAATCCTTTCCAAACCTAAGTACTATCAGACCTCTCCCTTTCTCTCTCGCACACACACGCATAGACGTGCACTAAAGTCCACCAGTGTCTACTCCCTTCATTTGGAGTAAAATCCAGGCCTCCTGCTATGGCCCAGGAGGCCTTCCTGCGATCTGGCTCCCCTGCCCGATCTTTCCCAGGTCACCATGCCCCACCCCTGTGGCCTCCACTGTTCCTCCCACGAGCTGCGTCTGAGCCTGGTGGGGCCCGGGCTCTCGTGGCTGCCTGGGCTGGGAACCCCCTTCCCCACCTCGGCCTCAGCCACCTCCTTCCTTTCATGCATACCCAGTGTAGATATCGCAGCCCTTGTGATGGCTTCCCAGATCTTCCTAGCTAGGAGGTTCTTACGAAAGGACCCCTCCATCCAGCCAGTAATGCCTTCCCTTATTCCTTTCCCAATACTTCTCACTTTCTGGGATTATTTTGACTTTTCTGCCGTGTGTGTGTGTGTGTGTGTGTGTGTGTGTGTGTGTCTGATCCTCCCCCATACGCCCGACCCCCCCACCCAGGGCAGAGAGCTTGTCTGTGCGCCCACTGCTGTCTTCCCTGCCCCAGCGGCAGGGCGGTACCTGGCACAAGGCTGGGGCTTCCCAAGGATGCGGAGGCGTCGTGAACGGATGTGAAGCTGAGAAGGACTTCCCGGATCAGATTTACTGCGGAAACACGTACGGGCCTCCAACAGGTCCCTTTCTCAGCGCGCCCTTCTCTACTGAGCTTGTTTGCCCAGGATCCTTCTTGTGCTTACGCCACGCCCAGCCCATCCGTCCCGTGCTGCCTTCACTTGCTGTGCAGGTGGCTTTGCCTTTGCTTTCTTCTAGCGCGGAGGTTTTGTCTCCCCAGTCCGCTAGGGAGCTCTCAGCAGCAGCATCCGTGTGGTGTGGCCTGGAAGGTGCTCGGTCTTTGGTCAGTGAATGGGCGAACGAGCAGATGTCCTGAGCCTCACCCCTGTGGCCTGAACTAATGGGGACCCAATGGCAAAGGACTATAACATACGACGCGCTCAGAGGAGCAGGGGGAAGGCAGGGGTCGCATCTTGCCGTGGGACGCGAACATCAGTCACATCACCGTGACCACCTCCTCGCGGTGGTGGGCGGACGGAGCACCGCGCGAGACCAGGCATCCGGGCTTCCCAAGGGCGCCAAGTCATTTGCAGCTCTGGGATGCCTGCAGGGCGGGGTAGGAAATCTCTCAAAAGCACTTTACACGCCAGTGTTTTGAAGAGGTTAATGGTTCTTTGTTCACTTTTTTAGCTTTTGCCAAAATAGATGATCTAAACTCGTGGTTTGGTCTTACCTACAAAATATGCTTTCATCTTCCCCTAATCCTCGGTCACTGTCCCACGGGCTTAGCTGAGGCTATGAGAAGTACAGGTGTCGGCACCAAGAGACAGACCCCGTGCAGTGCTTTACCATGCAGCAAGGGCGGTGGGGGCCGGGTCCCAGCCTTAGATGGCAGGAGCCGGCTCCTGCTCCGTTAGCCTGATCGCCCTCCCTCCGCATGGCCCGTTGCAGTGAGTGGGAATACCTTGCCACGCTTGCGGTGGGACGGGACTCGGGTGTGATCCTGCTGTCACTGGGTGTGTGCAGGCCGGCTGCCTCCCTTCTTGGAGCCTCCATGTTCTCGTCTGTAAAATGAGGCTACTAGGACCTAACTTAGAGGGTTATTACGAGGGTTAAGGGGCGCCTGGGTGGCTCAGCTGGTTGTGCATCTGACTCTTGGTTTCGGCTCAGGTCGTGATCTCATGCGCCGTAGAATCGAGTGGGCTCTGCGCCCAGCGCGGAGTCTGCTTGAGATTCTCTCTCTCTGCCCCTTCCCCCACGTGCACACATGCACGCTCTCTCTCTCTCTCTGTCTTTTTTTTTTTAAAGAGGGTTACATAGAACACTGTGTGAAACACTGCTAATACAGTGCCCAGACACAGAAAGTACAGAATAAGGGTAGCTTTGTCGAGTGTGACTGTGATTGTCAGTTAGTGCTATCATTTCTGTGGCGACAGCCGGCACTGCCAAGAAGAGAATGGCCGCTCCAGCGAGCATAACTCCGTAGGCCCAGATTTTAAATGAACGGATGTCCACGGCATTCTTGATTTTCTTAGACCATTACCTGCTTCCATGAAAGTTCTAGGACAGATTATTCTAAAAATGCACCAAAGCATCAAATCGGCACTAGCAAGAGAAAGTAGCGACCGAGGAAAGAAGAACATGGATTTGGAAAACCCGGGGATCGGTGTAGTTGCCACAGTTGAGCTCTGGAGCTGGCACTGGGATTCCTGGCAGCCACGGTCAAAGTCACTATGAAACTACTCGGACAAGGAGACCGTCGCTCCTTCAAAAATCAAGGCTCCTTCCAAAGGCACCCTCCTAGGTAACTTCCTCACTCTTCGTGGTGAACAGGATTCTGGCAATGTCTTCCTCGAGCGCAATCATGGATTTCGGACGACTGCTTCCTGTACGTAATTTTTTGATAAGAGCAAACGGCGCGACATGAAAACACGATCGGGGCCAGCCGTTCTGTGTGGGTCTGAAGTAATGTGGCCCCACGTGTGGCTGCGAGGTGGTCAGATTTGATCCCTGGATAGGATTTAGAATGTTTCGAAGGACGGATGAACTGCTTGTCCTTCAAATAATCTTTTGTAAATATTGCTTTTCTCAGCTGGGCTTTTGACGGGAGCTGAATAGCAGACTGTTTGAGATTGTATTCTGTGACAAGAGCCTGGCGTGTTTGTATTCTCTGCTGCTGGTCTAGGCCAGAGGCTCATGCCTCAGAAATCAAAAGTGCAGGCACGAAAGTTGACATCTTATTGGGAAAAGCGGACCCCCGCCTGCACAGAAGGCCATTCCGGCTCTCCCCAGGTGGGGCTGCGGGAGTGTTTGTGAGCAGATCCAGACCCCTTTTCAGGCCTCCATCTGGGGCTCTCTTCTGACGCTCAGATAAGTTCTCAAACCAGTGTTGTCCAGCGGGTCTCCGCGGCAGGGCAGCTCCCTCTGGGTAGGGGGGGTCCAGGAGAGAGGGTGGTAGGAGGATGAGTCACAGTCGGGAGCTAGAAGGTCCAGCCTGCCCTGCCCCTGTGGCGTCCTTGACAGCTGCCCGTGGGTCCAGAAGGAGTCTGTCTGCAACTGGGAATATCACCCATGTGGTTCCGAGCAAAATCCTTTCTCTAGCAGGTGGCCGGGACGTTCCCAGCCTGGGTTCTTCGCTGCGAGCCATAGAAAATGCCATTTCTTGCCAGGATTCTGAGCAACATGACTTCGTGGGAGAGCTGGCCGATCCACAAGCTCCAGAATTTTCCCTTAAAAATTTAAACGAATCAATCCGCTCAGTGAAGTTATTTGTACAAGCCAGGTGCATTTGGAGGCAAGTGGGCTGTTTTCGTCCGTATAGTTACTACTGAGCCCTTCCTTCTGACCCCAGGTGCCAAGACCAATTGTCTATGGACACGAGCTTATGTCAGGGTCTGTAAGGGAGCACCGTGGGAGCAGAGAATAATCAGACAGAAAGGAGCCATGGTGATGGGCCAGTGCAGGCTTCTTGTTCCCCAGAGACCCGAGGAAGCCGTGACTCTCCACTTACAAAGTCCGTTACCCTGGGCGAAGACTGTTTCTACGCACCGTATGGTGGGTCATGCGCATGTCCAAGGGAGATGCGAGGGAAAACGAAAGTGGCTGTTGGACCCTCGGGCGTTGAGGGCCACATCAGCATCCATAGACGTTCAGCTCGTGCCGATGTGAACTTGGAGGAGAGCTCTGGGCTCCGTTCAGCTCCCTGCCAAAAACAAATGGCCATTTCCTTGTCACAAATGAGATAGGGTTGTCCGGGACTCCCCGAAGAGCCGAGAGGCATCGGGGAAGTACGTCGCGAGTTTGTCGTCTGGAAGTTAAGCCGGTCTCTTGGCTTTCCAGAAGCTCCGAGTTGACTTGACCATGACTCCAGTTCACTAAATGTTCGTGGGTTATCAATACAGGAAGAGTAATCCCCAAAGTCCCTTGAATATGTTTTATTCTCCTCTTGAACAAACGATTAACATCAGTAGGAATTGTTCAGTAGATGGTGTCTGTGAGACTCCTTGCTCCTGGAGGCTTTCTCCCGGAGTTTATAGCCCTGTGTGGACGGCTAAGCGGAGAAGGCAGTAAGCGTTTGTATCGTCTGGTCAGGGAAATGGACGTGGGAAAGAATCTGATGAGAGCCCCGGCTGGAGCGCAGTGGCTCGGCCGTACATCACACCGTTCCTTTCCCTCTCGGTAGGTCCTGCTTATAGGATCTTCATGTCTCCGAGATGGAAAAGGCCCGGATGTTGTTTTTTTCCAGCTTCCCATTCTTGAAGGAATTCCTTCTGTAGCTTCCCTGGCGGATGGTCACGTAGCATCTGCCTTCACCTCGGGGGAAGGGGCCCCGCCACCCCCCACCCAGACACCTCATTCTCCTTTGCGGTTCTGCTGTTGGAAGGTTTCCTCCTCTCCCTGTCACTCCTCACAGTTCCCCTTCCTTCTCCTCAGGATGCTCAGTAGAGGGTCATTGTTCACGTCCTCGGTCGCCTCCCCTAAAGGACTAGAGGCCAGGGGCGGGTCCTTTTTTGCTCACTGTTTAGCACAGCACGTGGCCCATTGAAGGAGATCGGTGATTCCGGCTGAACGGAGGGAGGGAGGAATGGACGAAGGAACACGTGCACACGTGCTCGCAAAAATTTCAGAAGAGCGCAGGGAAGGAATTATGTAACGTGAAAATGGTAACGGGGTATTTTTTCCCAGATACCAGCTGATCTGCTCAAGATGACTTTGAAGTGGAGGCAGGGAGAAGCACTGGGGAAAAGCGTCTTTTAAAAAATCACTGTGAACGTAGTGACAATGAGGTATCCGGGAGATTATAGGTTTGGAACCGAGAGAAAATCCACAGTATGAGAAAAGCCTAGTGATACCCAAGATTAAAAAAAAATTTTTTTTTGAGGGAGACCAAAAACACGCAGAGCCTGGGAAAGCCTAACTGATCGTGATTTTTTTTTTTTTTTAACATAGTGTGGTGGTAAATGCGGTCTCAGAAATGGCACAGATCTGGTGAGACTAAAAGAGATCAGAAAAGGGATCGAAAGGTGTTCCGTAGGCAGGGGAGAGGCCCGGTTTGCAGAGAAGATGAACCCTTGAGTGGCCTGGAGGAGACCATTCAAGTGACGACAGGCCCCGGCCTCCAGCCACGGGGGGTAGTTCCAAACCCCGGGCAGAGGCCTGAACCTGCAAACAGCACCAACCCCTACGTAGGCAGTGTGTGTCCCGACACACGCGTCCCTGGATGCCGTGTGGCTTCTGAATTAGCCTCGGTGAGAGACCGTCAACAAGAACTAATGATGAAACAGACCAATTGCAACAAAACCCTGCGAGAGAAGTTACCTAAATACGGAGCCTTTTCCCCAGAATATCTCAGGGTACCGCGCTCACCCTTCTTGTGATGGTGTGAATGATGAAACGGCGACATGAGAGGCAAAGGGGACGTGGGCGCCCTGACGGACCGTGAGGCTGTCAGTGACCTTGCGAGGCTGCCTCCGCTTCGGGACTGCTGCTGGCCGCGGATCAGTGCCACCGCGAGAGGCGAAACCGCGGATAAGATTATGGGAACCACCGTACTTGGGGCCGCAAGTCCGCTGCCGAAGGAGCTCAGAGCACCTGGACAGGAGCCCCAGCCAGACTCACAGCACAGCTCCGGGGGGGGGGGGGGGACAGTTAGCGCCTGCCCGCGGCCCCCGCACCCTGCAGTGACAAATGTGTGGAGCGTCGCCTGGTGCTCCCCACCCCGAGGCGGCTGCTCCTCCGGCTCTGGTCTCCGAGGAAGAAGTCACGGTCTTGCTTTCTGTCACCTGCCCCATCTCGCGAGGCACCCAGTGTTGTCACTGCTGTCCTCGGGCTGCCTCTCGACACACCCTCCTTCCCGCTCAGGTAGCTCCGACCCCAGGTGTTGTCCCAGGGATCTCCTTCCTCGCCTGACACGGGACGGGGCTGCCCTTCCACACCAGATCTTGGCTCCCGGCTGCCGGCCGTACTTCCCGCCGGTCAGGCTCTGTGCAGCCTCCGATCCTGCTACCGGCCCATCCCACTTAAAAGGCTTTCTTTCCGGGGGCGCCGGGGTGGCTCGTTCGGGTGGGCGTGTGCCTGCTGCTCCGGTCATGATCCGCGGGTCCTGGGATGGATCCTGGGATCAAGCCCCAAGTCAGGCTTCCCGCTCGGCAAGGAGTCTGGTCTGCTTCTGTCTCTCCCCCTCTGCCTGCAGGGAGTCTGCTGCTGTCTCTCTCTCTCTCCCCACCCTGTCTCTCCTCACTGCTCGTTCTCTCTCTCTGTCTCTCAAATAAAATTAAAAAAATCTTAAAAAAAAAAAAGGAAAAGGAAGAAAAGGCTCGTCTCCCTCTCTCCATGACTGCCTGCCCGTCTCCTTCTGCTCCCCGGCCTCTGATCCCGCCTCCTCCTATCCTCACAGCCCTCCCCGCCACCTGCTCTGTGTGTTCGAAGTTCCTGCCTCCCCCTCCCCGTGCCCCACACCCTCACCCCTGCTACACTCTCACCCCCTTGCTTCCAGGCAGCCTTGGCCCCAGCTCTGTGTCCCCATACGAGCGGCAGGAAATGTTTGTTGACTTGAATGGGATGTTTCTTCCCAAGACCGAGATTCCAAGTGCTTCTTACCCTTCTGAGTTACCACGCTTTTCCGAATATTTAAACAGAGTCTATTCCGCATCGCTCCTGGGGCTGATCCAAACGAGCCGAGCTGTCGTCCTGGGGTTCACTCTGTTGTCCTTTGCCTATCTCCGTCTTCCTGGGCTCTTCTTCTTCTCCAGAAATCCGTTAAGATTAGTGTCTGCAGGGGCCCCGGTCGGGTTCTTCACGCTGCGACGCTGGCCACCTGGGCCAGGAAACATGAGCTCGTTCCGACCCGTCCCCATGCGCTCGGGGCCGACGAGGACGGGCCTCTTGTCGGAGGCTCGGGCTCAGAGGCAGACGTGAAAATCCCAGCCTCTCCGGCAGAGTCGGATTACGTGTCCCTCTCCGACGCAGAAGTGCTTGCTTCTCTCTCCGTGGTTACCGAGCTCCCCGGCCACCCCCGACCCCGTATTCCAAGGGGGCAGCCGCTTTGCTGTCATGACTGTTCCTACTCCTGACTCGATACTCTTCGGTCTAGAGCCACATGATATTTGTTTTATAAGGGCCTGTAAATTCCTTCCCCGTGCACATGCCCACCACGAGAAGCAGCTGCTCTTCCCGTCATCGCTGGGCGCAAATGGAATGAACTAGATGCCTCCCTTTGCGATACTGTATCCCACTTCTTCCTTTGTTCAGAAGAGACATGAAGGAGAAGAAAACGCTGGTCTACATAAATAGCACTAAATACAATATACACAGCGGAAGTGGGCTTGTGGGTTGAAAACTCTACAGGGGAGTTGTCATGGCAACCGAAAGTTGTCTTCGGTGGGGGGACGTGTCCGTATTAATGAGATAAGATCGAACCGCGCCTCCAGTGGTAACTGCGCTCTCCAAGATTGTTCTTCCTTCTGAGACGAGAAGCGAAGCTCTTATTTTATCAGTGACATCTGGATGTAGCAGTGGGGGACAAATTGGGTGGGTCGCAGGCCTGGAGGTAGGTTTCCAGGCTGAGTTTCATAATCCCCTGTTTAGAGGAATTAGGTCCTCTCCTAACACGTCTGCTTTACTTAGACCATTAATTCCCTCATGGGAGCCTGCAGTTCACTTAAACATAAGGAGATTTTTTGACTGGAAGAGATTTTCCTGTAGGGAAAGGGTGATAAGAAATCCTTGATGCTGGGACCGTCCAGGGGCTGAGTCCCCCCAGCGGAGATGGGCTGTGGGTCAGGATCTTCCAACAGAGAAGAAACCCTGATGTCTGGGGAGAGGGGAAAAACGACAGTCAGCAGGATATAGGATGCCCTGCTTCCAGCGGCGAGGGAAGGGTTGCCAGGGACCCTGAGCACGTACCGCCACACGTGACTCTTGCCTCCGAGTTTGGGGGGGGAGAAGGAGGAGACAGCATGAGCCTGCCTTGGTAATAGAAGGAAATAAATAGTAAAATGTGTTTTATGAAAGATGATCTGAGAGGCAGAGTGCACTGTTTCCTAAAGCCGGAGACGCGTGGAGAAGAGGCCTCAGGTGGCGGCGGGGTATTGGGTGGGGGCGATGGTGTGAACAAGGACCAGCAGTGGACATGTTTTTCTAGAATGCACTGTCTAGAAAGGAAGTGTTGAGCCCCAGGGCACAAAGAGAAAGACCAGAAAAGCAAAAGCTGGCAAAGCCAAGCATGGAGGTAAGAGCACCAGGGACGGCTTCTCCCCAGATAGCGTGTATTTGTGGAAAGGGTAATCTCATTCGCAAACTGCTTCCCGAAGGAGCCCCGGGAGGGCTGTGTTCGCTGACGCCTGCCGCAGAGGAGTCCGGAGCCACTCAGAACCCAGCACCACAGACACACACAGAACCTGCCTGCGGGCAGACCGTCCGAGGGATGGTCTAGAACAATAAGCACGGCGAATCCTACCTACAAAGTCGTGTCCAATCACACGGACTTCACATGAAATGACTTGGGAGGGCTCCTGCCTTTCATCCCCGGCTGTCCTCCTGGCCGCTGGCACATTCACCGCATGTCACAGCTTCGCTGCCCGGAGCCTCGCCGGGGAGAACACACGGCCGGTCTGCCCCGCGGCCGCTGTGCCCTTGTGAAGTGGGAGAACGTGGAGAGGGACAGGGGGTGCTCCTCGGGGGGCGGGGGGGGCCAGCGTTCCCCGGACGCCTCGGTGAATCGGGGCTTTGTATCTTTTCAGGAACGGGCTCCAGGACCGCACTGGTCTCTGCCTTCCACATAAATAAATATCAGACAGGATAGCTGAGGTCAGTCTAGAAAATTAGAATTTGCTTGGGGGAAAAAATATGTTCTGGAAAAGATAAACAGTGGCTTGCAGTTGCGCTGTTGGAACATTTGTTACAAGGTTCTGGTATTGATCTTTTATCACCCAATTCCCACTGGGAGCTGTGATCTATCACCGCGCTGGGGAGCACTAGTGCGAGTGCGCGAATCCGGGGAGCCCCTCCGCGGCATCTGGGCGGCATCCACTCGGGGGAGGGCGGGGGAGGGGCAGGGGCGGCGCGAGCTGCCAGATTCCAAGGGGAGTTGTGCGGTTGTGCTGTGTGCAAATGCATATCCGTGCTGGGGAGTGTTACGGGTTTATGAGGAGAGTGATTAAAATTGCATCAAAGAGGCTGGTGAAGCTTATGGTTCAAGTTAACTGTACGAAGTAAACAGCCTTTAACGGCCTCCTGGGAGTGTGACAGATAGTCTGTGGGTGTTGCGGCAACATGGTACTGGTGAATGTTCTGGCCATCCCCAACTAATCACCATCTGTGAGCACGGGTCTCTGGGGAGCGTCTGGTGGTTGGACAATCATGGTAGTTAGCATTTTTAATCAGCTTCTGGGCAGCACAGATAGAAACCTTATGCTCAAGCCTTTATTTCTCCTATCCGTGTAGAATTACTTACGGTGACGACAGTGGAGCTGACAAGGAGTCGGGATGTGCTTCGGCAAAAAGCATTTTGTGATTCTTTCCACTCTTTCTTTCCCGGGCCCCCGGCCTGACCTGAAAATGAGCCAGAATGCTTGCTTATGGTCACTGCTCTCATGCTTCTGTTTGCCGCCGGCAGAAGGGACCTCGGGGGGCGGGGAAGGGAGGTTGCTTCTGTGTCCAGTGGGACAGGCTGTCTCAGCTCAGTGCCTTGAATGTGACATGACCCCCCCCTCCACCCCGCAACTGCTCTTTCTATCCCCGCCACCCCTGTGCCTACGCTCAGCGCACTTACCCACCAGCCACTGACTTCTTTTCTTTCCCCATTATTTGGGGCGATGTCACTTGAGGGCTCCAGCTGGACACCCCGTAGGGCGTGACAGAAGGTCAACGGCAATGTCCTTAGGAGCGGGCAGGCCTGCAGGCAGCTGGGTCTTCCAACTGACACTGAAAGGAGATGCTATTAATTAGCTTTTGTTACATAACCAACCACCCCGCAACCTGGGGACTTCAAACAACAACTCTCACACAGTTCATAATTTCGTGGGTCATGTGGGTGTTCGAGCTTGTCTGGGCCAGCTTGGGGGACTCCTGCGGGACCCCCTCCGTCGTCCCTGGCCGACTGGGCTGGGCTGTTCTGGGGCGTTCGGTGGCACCTGGTGATTGACGGACTGGTTGGTCTGGGGTGGTCATCTCGGTGGAGACAGCCCGTTTTTGCTGCGTGGGCTCTCTCGTTCCGCAGGAGGCCGCCGGGACCCCAGTCCACACCATCTCCTGCTGCTCAAGGGGTTCCGAGGACGGACTGGGGGTTCTTCTTGGTAATCGAGTCTGTCCCCGTGTGAAAGAACGGATACACTCCTGCTTTTTGGTTTCTTTGCCTTCAGTCTGGAGAAGAGGGAATGGCCATGAGTACAGCGGGACTGTCTCGGCGATGCCGGGGTCTGGGAGCCTCGTGGGATGACTGTGCTGTAGCCCTCAGGGCTCGGGAGCCGGCGCGGCCGGAGGAAGATCTTACGTCCCGCATCGCCTGGCTGCAGGGTGGCAGGCTACCCGTCCGCCGTCACTGTGGGTCATTACCGTGGGACAGAATGACTAGTGTCCGGCAGAGGCCTGGGTGGGACAGCTTCGCGATGCTTCTCGTCCGCTGCTGCTGAAGGACCCGCAGGCTCGGGGTCGCTCTCGGACCCCTGCGAGAGCTGGCACTTTGGGAAACGCCCACGAAGAGGTTTTTCACATTTGAGATTTTTCAGCAAGTGTAAGATACGGAAGATGGAGTATGTGGGGGGTTGCCGGGAATACATGTTTTTTACTATTTTTTAAGTAAGAACTCAGAAAACAATATTTCTGTTGTCTGTGAACACCTAGCAGGAGACCATACGGTAGTGGTAACGATGATGATGGTGGTGATGGGTTCACTGTGTGCCAGGCACCGATCTAAGTAATTTTTTAAAAAGATTTTATTTATTTATTTACTTGAGAGAGAGAGAGAGAGTGAGTGGGGGGGTGGGTCAGAGGGAGAGGGAGACTCTCAAGCAGACTCCGCTGAGCACAGAGCCTGACCCGGAGCTCGATCCCACAACCCTGAGATCATGACCCGAGCTGAAATCAAGAGTCCCACGCTTAACCAACTGAGCCACCCGGTTACCCCTTTTTAAAAATTTTATTATTTTATTTTATTTTTTAAAGATGACCTAAGTACTTTACAGGTATCACCTCACTTAATTCTTAGGACAACTTTATAAGCACTGAAGTGATCCCCATTTTTACATATGAGAAAACTGAGCAACCAAAGGGTAGAGCGACGTAGCCGGGGTCACACGACAAATCGGTTCGGGTTAGGATACAAGGGGGCTGAGTCTTTGTTACACGTGTCCGTATTGTAGAATCTCATTCAGTGGAACGACGCCGAGGGGTGACAGGCCAGCTTCTGGTGGCCCAAAGAAAAATCGCAGTTGGCCCCACGATGCTTTCCTTGCCTGGTTTGGTATCACATGCTTTAGTCTGATTCCCGAAGAGGTTATCAGGCTTTGGGATTTCACTAATGCAGTTAAAAAAAATTATTTTTTAATTGTAAGGGGGCTGCATAGAATGGAGTTGCTGAGGGTATATATTACCAAATAAGAATTTTTAAAAATACAAATACCATGTATTATCATCCTTATTTCATACAAAAAAAAAAAAGATGTCGTGGTGAAGAGCTCTGGGTCCGATTTTGATGATGATGCTGACTTGGAAGTCACATGACCTTGGGAAGTATAAATAACTTCTCTGCCTCAGTTCCCTCATTGTAAGATGGAGATGGTTGTAGCAGTGCCCGTCTTTTGGGATAACTGGGAGGAATAAGTGAAATACTGTACGTAAGGCACTGAGGGCCTGGCACAGAGAAGCCCTCGATACCTTTGATGCTTCAAGATGCAAGAAATAGGCAATATGAGAATCATATCAAATACACTTGAAATTTCACTGCACCATCTTCCTCGTCCTGCTGGTCCCAGGCCAGCCGTGATCTGGGAGCCATCGGCTGGGCACCACTGACTCTCAGTCTGTTTCCTTCCTCGGCCAAGAGCGCCGACACCCTCCCACCCAGTAAGGAGGTCGGCAGGAGAGGCGGTGAAGGGCTGCACGTGGGCAGAGCAGTTTGGTGTCAAGGGCGGATATGTAAAGCAAACAGGATCAGTAAGGGAGTTTGCAAATGTGGAAACTGCCCTGCGCCAGTGGCCCCTACCCCTACCTACTTGGTGGTTCCTGGAAAAGTAGTTAAAAGGCAAATGGCACCACTAAGAAGAGGCGTGAGATGAAATTCAGTGCTGTAGATGCAACTTTTTCCTATTTTAGAACTTCTTACCACACGGGGGCCCAAGCAGGCCGGTGTGGTAGAAGAGAGAAGAATGCCCTGACCTTGGCTCTGGCCACGGAGAGGCAGAGTGGGTGTGCCCCTCAGTGGAGAGCTCCTCCAAGAACCTAAACTCAGCGATCTGATGATCCCACCGCTGCTGCTGTGCCGAAGCCAAGGTCCTCTTTAGCAGGAGAATCAGCGGCATCCACAGGACGCCAAGTGTTTTTGGCTTGTAGGACATCCGATGCCTACCCAAGCGTCCGACCAGCTGGCCTCTGGTCCCCAGGCCCCCTGCGCCCCACCACCCTGGCGTCCCAGCTGGAGACCTTGCGGCTCGGGACCCCCAGGCTCTGCCCACACGCAGCGTGTCCCCTCACTTGCAGTCCCTTACGTGTGTGGTGCCCGTGCCCGGCCAGCCTGCGGAGCGAGGACAAACACTCAGTCTTGGCTGTACGCCTCCAGCAGGCCTCGGCATGAGATGGGCACACAGTAGGTCCTTCATAAATCCGTGAAAAGCAAAATCGAAGCATTTGACCTGTAACCAGGACCTGTGTGTCTGCCCTCTCCGACCCCCAGATGCCACAGCGTCGCATCTTGGTGGCTGTTGGATCAAAGTTCGAGTCTTTCACAGTTAATTCTGTTTTGTCAAAATTGGACATGACAGGCCATGTTTTTGAAACCTGCTAAAGTGTGTAGAACAATTGTGGGAGAAGAGGGCTTTTTGGTCTGGAGGTGATTGGTGTTGTACTTGCAAACTCCGTGGAAGTCAAACCGTGCTTCGCGGTGCCATGAAGAGTTTCCAGCGGGCAGTTCGCCCCATTTTATTTAGAGGTCCCAGGGACTCTTGCAAACTGCCGTCTTTGCAGTAGGAATGGAGGGGATTGGGTCTGGGGGGATAAAAAAAAAAGCTCACATTTAACCTTTAAATGAGAGGCAGCATTCGGGGTTGGCACGGGGAAGGCAGTCCAGCTCTGTCTTCTCCAGAGAAATCAAATGGTCTCAACTGAGAGGCATTTTACCACTTCCCGAGAACCCCGAAGGTTACAGGAAAGAGGAAATGAAGGCAGATGAGGAATTAAAGACAGGGGAGTGGAGACTGCAGGAAGGGAAGAGCGTAAATATTTCAGTAGACTGAGAAGTGCAGGGCTGCTGGACAAAGTGTTTGGTCTGGACGACCGGGGACATCCAGGTGTCTGGAGGCATGTGCAGCCGCCACAACATGTGGCCTTTGTCCTTTCAGAGGGATAAATAAAATCGCTGCTGCATAAAGCCATCACACTACATGTCTTTAATGTTGGGGAAATGGTTTGTATTTTACTTAAAGGCTTTTAGTTGATAGGTTTTTTCTCACCTGTCTGTAAAACAGAATGTCTGGTTCTTGCATTGTGAGTATGAATGAACTTCTAAAATGTGTGCTTCAGGGCACCTGGGGGGCTCAGCTGGTTAAGGGTCTGCCTTCGGCTCAGGTCATGATCCCGGGGTCCTGGGATCGAGCCCCACGTCCGGCTCCTTGCTGAGCGGGGAGTCTGCTTCCCCCTGCCCCTCCCCCCACTCGTGCTCTCTCTCACTCTCTTTCTCTTTCAAAAAATAAAATCTTTCAAAAGACCAAATAAAAATAAGATAAGATGTACGCTCTGTAGCTTGAAGAAGGAAGATACGCAGGTGTTTCAGACCAAACCTTTCCCTTAAGAGAGTCCCTCATCACTTTATAGAATGTTTGTTCATTCATTCATCCAACAATGAATCCGGCGCTTTAATGGTGCACCAGATACGGTGCCGGGTTCAAGGTGAATAAAAGAGGTTAAAAAAAGAAACCCAAAAAACTCCCTGACCCCTTGGAAAAGGCACTGAGTGACTTCTCAGGCGCGCTTGGTAACACCGTCATGGGGGAGGAGGAGGCCTTGAACCTGAGAGGTGGGCCCCAGCGTTGCGAGAAGCACCTCTGGGCCCAGCCTCTCTCTGGGGCATCTGTCCCCAGGGCGCCGTGGCCTTGGGGAAGCGTTAGCCAGCGATCCTTGCATCACCCACAAGGGAGTTTCCTCCTGTTCTGGGACGCAGGCTCTGCACCCTTCTGGACGGGGGACTTGACCGCTGTCATTGGGAGGCAGACCTGCGCGAGGCTCCTCTCCTTCTGGGAGCTCACCACCACCTCTGGCCTCCCTTTGGTCTTGGCTGCCATCTTGCTGTTTGCCAGCGGAAGGGGGTTTGGGGCTTCCTTTTCTCCAGCCTGGTCGGGCTTGCAGGTCTCGTGGGGAAGCCAACGAGCCCGGCTGCGAACGGCCCCGGCCCGGCCGGCCCTTCTCTCAAACGCCCTGCAGAACTGGGTCACCGGGCCGGCGGAGGGCCCTTGCCCGGACGACGCCGCGCGCAACTTTTAATGTGCGCTGCCTATGGGATCCCCAACTTGTTTCCAAACTAAATAGTTTCCAATGAGGATTTAATGGGGGCTTTTCATTTGAAATAGATTGAAAACAAGCCATTTCCTACTCCCATTTCAAACAAATTTTGGTCCAATTATTTTCCTTTTTTTAACATAAAGTTAAATGGACTATTCTGCCCATCCCTGACTGAGCCGAACCGTGATTTCTCTTGATTATGCTTTTATGCTGTGAATCACAAGGCTCCAGAGACATAATGGACGTCTGTGGGAGAGTGGCAGCAATTTTTAAAATTCTGCCAGTGCTCGTCAGCTTTCAGCCTGGTGCCTGCTGCGCAGGAAGAAAGCGCCCCAGCAGAAGAAAAAAATCGGCCAACAAAACCGGCCCTGTGCGCCCGTCCTCCGGGGCCGGCCTGGGGCCGGGCCTCCTCTCCGCAGGCCTCCGTCGGCCACGCTCTCAGCCACCGGAGAAGCCCAGTTTCCAGCTCTCCCGCCCTCCTCCTCCCCCTGTTTTCCAGCCATTCGCTTTTTGTGGCGCTGGCGGTTTCTACCCCCCCCCCCCGCCCCCACCCCAGTCTCATTTTTCTTGGTTTTACTTGGACCAGCGCCTCAGGGAAAAGGAGTTCCTGGCACCCTGCCTTCCGCTCACTTGGTCCTTCACCTCCAGCAGCCTAACAAAATGGAAAAGAGAACGCCTCACCGAGGCCCTCTCCTTGGGTGGTGGGGTTATTCTGGTGGAGGTGGTGGTCGTCCTCTAGGATCTGTAGAAGGTTCCAGAACACTTGGGAGAAGAACGTACCTCTGGCTACCAGCTCCTGGTTTGGGTAAGGGCAGGTCTGTGGGAGGCCTGCGGAGCGATGTCTGTTGATGGGAGTAGTTTCTGCTCTCACCCGGCACTGCCAAGAATTTAACTAGCCCCCACTGAGGAAGGGAAAAAACAAAAAACAAAAAACCTTAATCCCAGCTGCCAAGTTGGGAAGCACAAAATACTTCCTTGGTCTTCGGTGAAAGCCCTTTGTGCCTGCCCGGATGTCTCTGGGGCAGGAGCAGTCCCGGCTTTGCCTCCGGGGAGAGGTGGAAGGCGTCGGACGGCTCCTGTCTCCAGGTTCCATCGAGTCACAGGCCTCATGTCGGGGGTGGGGGGGGCTCCGCGCTGCTGCCCACAGGCTCTGCGGGCTCACATCCTCCCACAAGTTCCCTGCCGAGAGGCGCCACCTGCTTATGCTGGCGAGGCAGACGGATCTCCGATCCAAACACCACCCCGCCTCTCCCCGCAAAAGCCCAACTGTGGTGTCCCTGGCAGCCTCTCCCGCGGACTGTGAGGACGGCGAGGGGCGGCGGGCGGCGTCGTGAGCAGGAAAGCACGGCCGAGCCGCTCAGCACGCTGGCGAGGGTGCCCAGCACCTTTGTAAGTGTCCTCGGCATCGCCGGGGAGAGGCGAGCTGGCCCCTGCCTGGACCTCCTCTGCTGGGGAAAACAGCCCTGAGCAAGAACCCCGAGGAAGCGTCTCATTCTTACAGAATTTCCTCCTGCGTGACATGGAGTCTGTTCCTGTCTCCCATCGGGCCGCCCCTCCTGGGGCCACCAAGAATGAATCCGGCGTCCTTGCCATCGTCCCTCTAAACGCCTGGAAATTACGTATTCCCGGCGACGCTTTTCTTCTCTGGGCCTGCTGTCGCTCCTTTGAGCCATTCCGGCATTGCTGGGTTTGCCGGCCCCGTGTCCCTCCCGTTCCTCCCCCCAGACCGGCTCGTTTGTGAGTTCTCAGGCGTGAGCTACCCAGAATGGGGCGCGAGGCCGTCCCTGCCTCGGACAGCTACCCGTGCCACCCCCCAGTGGTACTGGCTCTCCCGATGGTTTTACCAGAAGGCCTTCACTTATTCCAAACTTAATCTGAGTCTTTCCGTGCGTACAGAACCGTTCAGGGATCTGTCGCACCTCCACGTATGCATTTGTTAATTTCTGAGCCGTGGGGTGAACCGGAAGTAGCCTGGCTCCAGGCCCCCTTGCCGGGGTCGACAGGGACGCCGCCGCCCCTCCGGTCTGTTACGATCCTCTGCGTCCGTGTTTCATGAGCCGCTGTCCTGCCACGCCCAGCTTCGTGTCACGTGAGCACCGTGTGCATCCCTGCGTGCGAGACACGTTGCCGGGCCTGGGGATCCAACAGAGAACAAGATCGGCACCGTGACCTCCCGAAGAGTTCGTGGGGACAGACGGCGCTTGAGACGGGAAATACAGACGCACCCAGGGACGTGCGTAACACGTTTGGGCTTCCTGGAACGTGGGGCGAGTAGGAGCTGGCCAAGGGGTGAATGTTCAGGCAGGACGAACTGGTGTGAGAGGTGACAGAGCACGGTGTCGGCAGCCGCTCGTCAGCAGCTCGCGCCCCCGATCCTCATGACTTGCTAATACAGATGGGGAGCCTGATAGGTGTGAGAAATGACTGTTCAGACCTTCGTCCTCTCCCGTGGGGCACATCAAACATTTATGAGCTCACCTAATTGCATTTCTGTCCCCACCACGCTTCTCTGTCTTGACCATCTGAACCGCACGTGAAGGCTCATTTATATCTCACTGAATACAGGCCTGCCCTGTCTACATTATTTTCCAAGTTTATCAATCTCGTGCCTCGTGAAAAAAGTCTTGTTCCGATGACTTGTTCCCCGTAACTCACATGGGCGTCGAGTGAGCACCATTTCCCCTTCCTCACGGTCCTCCCGATAATCCGTCTTATTTTCCAAGTCACTAGCTAACGAATAGGTGACTGGCAGGTTGTACCTAGAACCCCAGTGTCTCTAACCGCCTCGTCCGGACGTCTTTTCTTTCTAACATTCTGCCCTCCGGTGCCCGTCCTGTAGGAGCAGACACCACACCGGCTTCTTTCTGAGAGCGTCTGGTCAGTCCCGCCGTGCCCTGGAGGGCAGCCCGGCCAGCCAAGCTGCTACCCCACTGAGAATGGGAGGGGAGGGGCCGTTCCAACCATGCCCGGGGCTGGGTTGGTGCCTTTCCTGTCCTCAGGAGGCCTTCAGAGTAAACAGATGCGAGGCTTTGTGGCTAACAAAGCCGCCGACATCGATCCTCTCCCTCCTTTGTCACTCCTGCCGAGTCCGAGTCCGAGTCCGAGTCCGTGGGGAAACACTCTTGCCCCCATTGAGCAGCTGGAGTCAAGAGACTTGGCCAAAGTCACGTATATGAAGTCGCCCAGCTCTGGTGGCCCCAAGGACTTCAGGCTTCTCTCCCCTTCTATCAGGGATGATATCTGACCTCTCCCTTCTCCGGAATGCGGCTGGGTGACTGGGTAAGAGAGTATTAATAGAAGGAGAGAAAAAAAAGAATAGATTAAGTTCCAGGCACTAAGTAGGCAAGACAACTGAATGCCGGGGCCTGCCACGGACCTTTAGATCATTTTGCTGACACTCTCTAGCTGCAAAGGAGCACGGGCTAGTGACCCCCCCGCCCCTCAATCCCTAGGCTTAACCGACTGTCTTGCAGAAACAAGCCCGGTAGGAGCTATTCTAAGCAGGATGACAGGATTGGAATTCGGTAACGTTAGATCCAAATAGAGGAGTGTTGGTAAGAGCTCTATAAAAATGGTTTAAAATAACAAGCTCGCAGCGAGAGGAACGCAGAAGCGCAGACCAGATTTGCTGCTCTGACCTGGGCATGCTCGCCGCCGTTGGGGTGGGGGGGATCGTTGAGCAGATCGCGGTGCAAAGCCTCGAGATTACCTTCCGAGTGCCCCCCGGGCTCGGGGACCAAGGGCCGCCTAAGTGAGAGCCATTAATTGTCTAGATCCTTTACGTGGGAATCAGAAATAACCAGGGGTGGACATTTTCCTCACGGGTGTGGGGAGGCTTGATAGAAGAGTGGCGAAGACCACGGGCGTGTTTCTGGTCTGGGACGCGCTGAGTCGTTGAAGTCTAGGAGAACTCCCGGCTCCAGGGCTCCTTGATTCCTCAGCAAGAGCAAAGGGACAAGTGCTCTGTGTTACGGTCCTTGGTGAATTAGACCTTGAGACTTCATAATTAAAATGGATTTAATAGAGGAAGGAGGCTGGGATATCTGCCCCAGTAAGTAGGCATCTTCTGTCAGTAGGAGAGTGTGTCCTTTGTATTTAAACAGCTTCTCCAAAAGGCTCTAAATGAGATTTGGGACTTAAACAAGATTTGGTGTGATTTGCTAATTACCCAAGTTACTATTACCTGATTAACACAGGAATCCTAATAGTCTGTTGCAGCGCCTTTCTTCTGGGTGCCAGGAGGCTTGACATCTGTCACCTGTTCACTCGGAGGCATTTTAATTAACCCAAATTATGTATGTCTTTTCTGCTTTACGATTTGGTGCCTGGATTTTATATTTAAAAGTTAATAACTACCTAAAGGAGGTTTGCTGCCAAAACACAAGGAACGGAAAAGCCTGACAGATCTGTCTGTGGCTGAGAACCGGGTGGAGTTCTTGGTGAGTTGCAGGTCATTACCTGGAGAGCGACAGGCCAGACAGGGAGGAGGGCTTCCTGGTGACCGGTCACAGGCGTCAGGTATAAACCCCCTCCGCTCCCTCTCTGCCTTCCCAGCCCCAGCCTCGAACACCGTGTGGGTAGAACGGCAGGGTTAGGAAGCGGAAGCTGCCTTGCTTTCTCAAGGGCACACGGGGGGCAAGGACTGACTCAGATGAAATCGCCGTCGTCATAAATAATCACAGTGACTGTTCCCTTTGGCCACCGGCAGGCTGCGTTGACGGGCATCTCAGAGGTAAGGTTGCAGCGGGATCAAGTCACCTGGGCTAGAGCCTGAGGCTTCCCTTGAGATCGAACGGCTTCCGGGGATGCTGGGGGGGCTCTGTGCCGCCTCTGGGACCCGTTTTTCCCCCTCAAGTAAAGGTGGCGCACTTACCTGATTCTGAGTGCCGAAGCCTGTCTCCACGCGTGCTCCTATGGAAAGGAGGCCCTCCGAGGGGCCTGGGACCCCCGTGCTGAGTGATCAGACTCTTCTCCAAAAGCAGGGAGCCGGCTCTGCGCAGAGACCAGCTGCCAGTCAGAAGGTGGAGAACCGAGGGCCATTCCCTGAGCCGGCGTGTGCCCGCCTTGCCTTTGGATGCGAAGAGGCTCCTGGGGCTGGGGCTGGGGCTGGGGCTGGGGCTGGGGGGTGCCCGAGGACAGAGGACCCTCCAGGGTTTGCTCCCTCCCCGCCTTTGGTGGGCGGGGCCCCTGCTGTCCAGGTTCACCGGGTGAAAAATAACCCACCCGGGCAACAAGCCGGTCGGCCCATGAAGTGATTAGTTCCTCCAGGCTCCAGGCTCTGTAACCGACTTGGCCCCGGTGCTCTCCGTGGGCCCCGGTGCACCGGGAAAGTTAACCTCATTCACCTTCCGTGCATGAGCCGATGGTTCCCGGAAAACCGTTCGCTCGTGTTTGACCCGGCACAGCCCCCGTGTGGATGGCAAAGACTCTTCTGACCTCCCAAGTTAACCGTGATCTTTCTTTCTTCTGACTCTGCCAGGCCTTTCCTTCTGGAAAGAGGTAGTATGTTAGGGGTGGGGCATCATTCTCAGAGGGCTCTCCTCTGCCCCTCCTCGCCAGACCCCGCACCGCCCCCCCAGAACTGCTGGCGCTCCTGTTCCGACTCTCGGCCCAACAGACAGCTTGGTCCCCTTCCCCTGAAGCCCGGGGCGGCGGGCGACAGGACTGGCCAGGAGTTGACAGTTGTTGAAGTCGTGATTGGAAGTTCGCTAGACCATGCTGGCTCCCTTCATATGCGGTGGACACTTTCCAGGAGAAAAAGTGAAGAACAAATAGGGGTTATCAAGGGCCTTTGGCAGTACTGTCCCCACGCCCGAGTGTAGGCAATGGAATATGCCTTTGGAATACTGACCAAAATCGGAAGTTAGCAGGGCTCAGAGAAGACATCGGTACAAAGTTCAGTTCTGAAGTTTCAGCATAAAACACACGCTTCCTTATTTTAGAAAACATGTTGGTCCAACCAGACAGGGAGCACCGCCACTGCAGAGGGTTGGGCCTGCAAAGCCTTTCTGTGTGGGGGTTACCCATAAATGTGTGCATGCTTCTATAGCTTTGAAGGTGTTTTTTACTTCAGCTTTATTAAAACTGAATTGCCCAAATTTTAAGATACTTTAAGTATACGCTGTTGTGACTTGAAATTACACACACGTTGCGAAAGGATGTAGTTAACTAACACATGCATCATTTCACCTTTCTTCCCTTCCACTTCCTGCCTTCTTTCTTTTGTTGTGGTGGTGCTGGTATTGGTGGCAACATTTAAGTGCTCTCTGAGCAAATTTCTTATTCAGCCACGAGAAAGAAAGACGTCCTGCCGTTTGTGACAACGTGGATGGACCTTGAGGGCATCGTGCTAAATGAGATAAGCCAGACAGAGAAAGACAAATGATGGCTGGTATCAATTATATGTGAAACCTAGTGGGGGAAAAAAGTCAAACTCCTAGAAAGAGAGTCCAAAAAAGTAGTTTCCAGAGCAGGAGTGGTGAAGGAAATTCGGAGACTTTGGTCAAAGGTACAACTTTCAGATCTCAGATGAGCAAGGTTTAAGGGTCTGATGTAAAATATGATGAAAATATGCTTTAAGGTTAGATTTTGTTTTCTTTTGCTTCGTTGTTCTCTGTTTTGTTTTGTTTTCCAATGCGATCACATTAAACATATTTATGAACTTTAACTTGCTTTAACAGGTTTGTTCAGATCTAATTCATACGCCAGAAAATTCACTCATACTGAGTGTCCAGTTGAATGACTTTTGGTGACTCTGCAGGGTTGTGTCACCGTCACTTAGGACATTTTCATCAGCACGCCTGGACACTCCCTGATGCCCGTTGCGCGGCAGTCGGCCCCCATCCCCACCCCCAGTCCAAGGCGACCTTCCGTCGGCACAGATTGGCCTTTTCTGAACGTTTTGTGGAGATGGAATCATGCAATGGGTAATCTTTCGTAGCCGGCTGCTCTCACTTTGCCTCGTGTTTTGGGGTTCTGTGCCGTAGTGTCTGTCGGTAGTTTGGGTCCCTTCACTGATGAAAGATGCCCCGCTGAACGGATAGGACGTATTTGTTGCCTATTCCCCACTTAAGGGACATTTGTTTCCACTTCCAGGGTCTTCCTGATCGTGCCTCCGTGAGCATCCACGCACATACCTTTCAGTGGAGACACGTCTTTATTTCCCCCCTAGGACGGAGTAGTTGGGCTGTACACTCCATTTCTGCGGCAGAGTTTTAAGATACTGCCAATGTGCTTTTTTCTGAAGTGGCTGCAGAATGCAGACATTCCCCCAGTAACATGTGAGCGTTCTGACTTCCCCACTCCCGCGCCAACATTTGTAATTGTCTGACTTTTTTTATTAGAGCCATCCTTGTGCATGTGAAGTGTATCTCATTGTGGTTTTAATTTGCATGTCCCCAGTGGCTAATGATGCCAAGCATCTTTTCATGTGTTATTATTAGCCATCTGTATATCTTTGATGAAATACTATTCAGATCTTCTGCCCATTTTTTTTAATTGGGTTGTATTCTTAAAATTGACTTTTTAAGAATTCTTTATATATTCTGGATACAAGTCCTTTAGCAAGTATATGATTTGCAAATATTTTCTCCCCATCAGCTGCTTGAAAATACATATTTATAATGGTGTCTTTGGAAGCACAAGGTTTTTAGTTTTGATGAACTCTAATTTGTCAGTATTTTTCTTTCTTGTTTTATGAGAGCTTTGTCTCAGCACTAAGTCCCAGAGATGATCTCAGTGCTTTGTTTTTTTTTTCTAAAAGGTTTATAATTTTTTTAAGATTTTATTTATTTATTCGACAGGCAGAGATCACAAAGTAGGCAGAGAGAGGGGGGGAAGCAGGCTCACCCCTGAGCAGAGAGCCCAATGCGGGGCTCAATCCCGGGACCCTGAAATCATGATCTGAGCTGAAGGCAGAGGCTTAACCCACTGAGCCACCCAGGCGCCCCTAAAAGGTTTATAATTTTAGCTCATGCATTTAGATCTGTGTGATCCGGTGGACTTCCGTGTATGGTGCAAAGTAAGCATCCCATCTTCCCACAAGTGGATATCCGGTCGTCCCAGCACCCTTTGTCGGAAAGACTATCCTCTCCCCACTGCAGTGCCTTGATACTTTTTGTCAAAAATCGCCTGACCATAAATATAATGTATCATCCATCCATATTTATTTCCAGACTCTCATTTCTGAACCTTTGATCTGTATGTCTGTCTATCCTGATCTCGGCACAAGACTATCTTGACTCCTGTAGCTTTGTGAGATGTTTTGAAATTGGAAACTGTGAGTCCTCTAGCTTTAGTCTCCTTTTTAAAGATCGTTTGGGCTTTTTGGGGTTCTTGGCATTTCCTGGGATCATCTCATCAATTTCTGCAAGAAAAAAAAAGTCTGATGGGATTGTGAGGGGCCTGCGTTTAATCCGCAGATCGATCTGGGCAGAATCTTAACAATATTCGGTCTTTCATTTATTCAGATTTTCTTTAAATTCGTTCAAAAACGTTTTGTAGTTTTCAACATAACCATTCTGTAGTTCTTTTGTTAAATGTATTCGTAGGCACTTAGGTCTTTTTGGTGTTATGGTGAGTGCAATTGTTTAAATGTCTTTTTTGAAGTCTTCTTGCTGCTGTATAGAAATCTTATATAAAGCAACTTTACTTGATTTGTTTATTAGTTCTAATAACAATAAACTAGTAGTTGTTTTGTGGATTCCTAAGGATTTTCTACATTTAGGATCGCGCCGTCTACTACCTCTTTTCCCATCTGGGTGGATGCCCTTTTAGTTTCTTGTCTTGCCTGATACAGAATCTTAAAGGACTAAAACTTACCTAATAATGTCCTGGCAAATTTTCATGATTACAATTATAACGTAAATGAGAGGACACATAGCCAACTTTTGCAATTTCAGATGAGCCGTATAGAGGCAGAGGGAAGCACTGCTCACTGCCCTAGCAGACGAGTAAAAATGCCACTTTGCATAGACGTGTGGCTTCATGATTTTCCTCTTAGTGGGTGGCTCTTTCAGCAGCCTGACCAGAGCAGATATGAAAACGCCTGAACCAGGCACGAAGTACCCTGTCTAGGCAAAGATAAATGCCACGCGTCTTCCAAGCTCATTTACGTAACCCACTGGAAAATCTCAGATCTGTCCTGAACCTCGTCTTTAAACCTACATGTTGTTTTAATAAGCATGGGTATTGGGTTTTCTAGGGTTCTTTTTTTTTTTTTGTATTGGTTTGGTTGGGGATTTTTTGTAACTATGCTTTAGGAATGGTGTTAGAGAAAAGAGAAACCAAGAGCTGAGCACAAAGGACACCAGAAAGCGAAAGGAGGATAGCTAACAGTGAGGGAAGAAATTGAAAAAGCATTAAATACTCCATATATATTTCCCGGACACCTACCAGTGCGAGCCTCGTACTCAAGAACTGAAAAGCGCCACTGGCAAACCAATTGAAGGCAACTTCCCGGTCTCAGTAGGCTGTGAGCAAAGCCAAAACCCCAGGGACCCCATCCGTTTCTTTTGTGGCTGATGAATCAGATTCGAGTGCAATGCTTTGTAATTTTCCCTATGAAATTCTAGCTTGTTAGAGTCAACCCATTGTTCTGGTCTTTTATGATCTCTTTGGATTCTGATTCTCTTTTCTGAGCCGAAGATTAGTAACTAAGCCAAACAGTGATTTCTCACAGTGATAGCCCTGTGTCCTCACAAAAGTGAAATCCCACTTACTGCGGAATAAACACATGAGCTCACATAGCTTCTTAAAAAGTTCCTCATCAAGGAATATTAGAAAAATGTATACAGTAACAAAGCCAAAACCCACTGTCTAGCCAGGCTTCTCACTGTTGGAGTAGGGTCGTACAGGGCAACAGTGGGAATGGATCTGAGTTGGAGACGTCAGTACGAGCTCACGTTCAGGGTCATGGAGGTACAGAGGGTTGCCCATAGAACTATTTATAGATCTGTGTACGTACTGAAGGGCAGCGTGCACATGTGTACTTTCCTTGCCCCGTCAGCGGACGAGGCCTAAGGGAAAGGACGCTCTGGGAACAACAAGCACATCTACATCCAGATCCTGGTTTCTAATATCATTCTCCAGTCAGGGGCAAAATGGCTCCTAAGAGATGGCTGATTCTGGGGTTGGGGTGAGAAATACCCAAGATAAGCCTGGAGAATTCTATGGTGCCAGAAAAGGCAGTGCCCCCCCCCCAAAAAAAGGAAGAAGAAGAAGGGAAAAAAATGAGTGGAGGTATGCGAGAGGGTCACAGGATGCTCTAGGGTTCCTAGTGGCCAGACCTGGAACTGTTTTATTAGCAAAGCCATGAAGGAGCATTGGATTATACGCCCAAGTGTAAAATAAATATCCATGATTCCATATGGATATAAATAAATGGATAAGTTTGGGAGAAGAGATAAACCTCCCGTGTAGAATTCCAAATAGTTCACAAAGGTGCTCTGCCCTTCGCAGGATGGCCTAACTCCTTACTCCTTAGATGTGGGCCGTGCATAGTGACTTTCTTCCAAAAAGGACGTATGAAAGGGGAGGGGAAACTGTGCAGTGGAGACACCGGTTAAACACCACTCCAGCCTGGTGAACATCCAGCCAAGGTCGTCA
Organism: Martes martes; assembly: GCF_963455335.1. NCBI lineage: Eukaryota > Metazoa > Chordata > Mammalia > Carnivora > Mustelidae > Martes > Martes martes. Next base: position 2,758,627 of record NC_137906.1, on the reverse strand, counting down.
GCAAGAGTCATAAATCATGATGATAGAAACTACTATTGATATGATATGATGAAAATGACACCCAGCCTCTGTGGTCTTCCTCCCCAAAACCCATAAACGCGGTCTTATTATGAGAAAACAAATATATCGCAGTAGTGGGGCATCGTACAGAAGAGCTCACTTCTCCAAAAACATGTCAAGGTCCTCAAAACCAAAGACTTTTGGAGAAACTGCCCCAGCCGAAAGGAGCCCAAAGAGACATGAGGATTAAATATAATACAGGATCCTGGCTAGGATTCTGGACCAGAAAGAGGACATTAGGTAAACCCTAAGAAAATCTAAATAAACTACAACTTCAGTTAATCATAATGTATCGGTATTGGCTCACAAACTGTAACGAATGTGCCGTATTTACGTAAGATCAGGGACTCATGATAAGGGAACGTAGTAATAGCGGAAACTGGGTGTGGGGTATATGACAATACGCTGCTGCCTTCTCAGTTTCTTTGTAAATGTAAAATTGTAAAAATAAAATCTACGTAAGAGAAAAAACAAGGTCACTACCAATTTTGAAAAATCTTAAAAGGTTAGCATCAGTCATCTGGAAAATTTATTTGTGAGGAAGCCTGTTCTGTTATGGTGATGGGTAAGTGCAGGCTTGCTGAATTGTCTCTCCCTCTCTGAGCAAGTTCATGTTTCTAAGGACAGAGGATGGGGTTGAGTAGAGGAAGGAAGTGTGTGTGTGCGTGCGTGCATGTTTAAACAAGAAGAAAAAGTGAATTCTAAAATGTTAAAACCTTAGAGTGGAACTTAATCTAATTGACAAGCAGTTCCACTGGAGATGTGCAAGGATTTCTTGTTGTTGTTGCTAAAGAGAAAAACTAGTTTCAAGCATTATTAAGCTTTTTTTCCCCTCCCAGAAGCTAAGAAAACCATCTGTGAGAACCTGTTTGCATGTTTGTTTTCTACAATAAAATGCAAAATACTTCTTCCTGTTAGCGGATTATACCATATGTCTCTCCCTCTAACAAAATCAGCATGTTTATTAATGAACCCAATCAGAGGCAAAGATTTAGAAAGATTTAAGGAACTGAGTTTTCCATTCAATATTTCAGCAAAAGAAACTTCTGGTTAGACATCATTGTTGTGCTTGGAAAATAGAAGCTTTGTTTTCGCTTTGAAATCAACTTAAACTTGGCAGGGGACAGGGAGCAGGAGGAAAGGCCTTTGAAATTTTTTTGTTAAAAAAAAAAAGAGAAAATCCTGCCTTTGAGAATGGCCTTCCTGCCTGATGATTCCCCTACTGATTTATCTACAGTTTATATGTGATTAATATTTAATTTGATCAGTTTCATTTTTTTCCAGACAGACTAATTAAAGTGCTTGATGGCCCAGATCCCCCATATCTGAATGCAGTGACAAGGCCTGTAGGCTTCCTGGGGTGACAGGGAGCGAACGAAGTAGTTTCAGCCCTACTGGCAAAGCAGGCCGGGGGACCCACGATGGAAACATCGGAGGCTTCCAGCGGGCAGACCCTCCCTGGCAGTCCCGCTGACCATCGGAATCATCGAGCGGATTGGTGGGTCTGGGAGCATTAGAAAGAGGTCGGGCCCAGCACCCCGGGCCTGCGGCGCAGCCGCGGTGATGCCGTGAACCGGGCAAGCAGCCTGGAGCAAATACCTTCCTCTCCAGGCCCTCGGTGACTCCTCTGATAAGCGAGGACATCAGCTCAGCCGCTCTTTGATTTCTGCCCTTGTGGGCACGTGGACTTGCCAGCAGAGACCATGAGCGGTGGAAGTCTTGGAAGCCAGACACGGGGCCGATGGTAGGGTAGATGTTCTGCTGTGTACATTGAAGCTCCATCCAAATGTTCCTTCTCCTTGATGGTGTAGACAGCCCCGCAGACTTGCTTCTCCTTACATTGCAGTCATTTTTCTTTATAGATTTTATTTATTTATTTGTCAGGGAGAGAGAGCGAGCGAGCACTGGCAGAGGCAGAGGGAGAAGCAGGCTCCCCGCTGAGCGAGGAGCCCGATGTGGGACTCGATCCCAGGACGCTGGGATCATGACCTGAGCTGAAGGCAGCCGCTTAACCAGCTGAGCCACCCAAGTGTCCCAACATTGCATTCATTTTTCATGTCCCATGTCTTCCTAGAAATCTTACAAGAAAATGAAACACCTGGTACCAGGGGCATAGCTTTAAGGGGAAAAAGTGACTTGCGAGCCTTGGGAAGGGCCCGGGCAGGCCATGGAGCCACGTTGAGGCCGCGCCGGAACAGCCGTTCTACCTCGGGGGGCGGGGGCGGGGGCACCGGGTGTGGCGACACGTCACATCCAGATCTCAGCGGGGCAGCGGACCCGGTGTCCGCTCTGTGCCTGTCGGCAGTACAGAGAAGCATGACACTGTTCTTAGGAGCCCGTGAGAGCAGGGGGACGTGTGGGCAACTTTGTAACTATAGAGGGCAGAAGCTGTTTTGAATGTGGGGACGTGGGCTGAGTCAGAGCAGGGAGAGCTCAATATTTACACGCGATTGATTTTGAAAAGGGTTCTCGGGGCGGGTTGGGAATCCTCGTGACAAGGCCTTCTGACTTCAGCTGCCCCTTCTCTGGGCTGGACGCTTAACAGCCCCCAGCCCACCCTCGTCCTCCACGTGCCCTGCCGTCCGAGGGAAAACACGCCTCCACCCACAAACCCCGTGTTCTCGAGGAGTGCTCTGGTCCCCGGACACTCTGGCTTCTCCGATCTCTCTCCCGTCGTGGCTTTCCTTCGCCAGAGGAGCGGGTCCAGGGGAAGAGGGGCGAGGGCCTGGCCACAGAGTCGGCTGCCCTGTGTGGCCAGGTTGGAGCTAAGTCAAGGGCTAGAGAGCGAGGAGGCGCCACCCACTGAGGATCTGAGCCCAAGTGCCCGAGTGACCACCAAGGGGCAGGCCAGATGGACAGGGACGAGCTGTCACGTTGGACAGCTGCTCTCCCGTGACGAGAGCACGTGCTGAGGGGACCAGGTTGAAGCTCTGAGCCCACATCCATTGATTTTGCTCTACTCCGTCATTAGGCAGTTTTCTAATTCAGCAAATACACACCAGTTTCCGGGTTTTGTTTTGTTTTTTAAAGGTTTTATTTATTTATTTGACAGAGAGAGATCACAAGTAGGCAGAGAGGCAGGCAGAGAGAGAGGGAAGCAGGCTTCCTGCTGAGCAGAGAGCCCGATGCAGGGCTCGATCCCAGGACCCTGAGATCATGACCTGAGCTGAAGGCAGAGGCTTAACCCACTGAGCCACCCGGGTGCCCCGTGGTTTCCTGGTTTTGCCCACCAGCAGAGCAAGACACAAGGCGGAGATGGATAAAATAAATACGTTGTCTACCTCATGGAGAGACGAGTGTAAACAAGTAGATGTCACTTATTACAAGGGATCCTCGATCATCTCGAGAGAACAGTAGAGCCAGCCCTGAGACGGACTGTGGGAAGTGTGTGGTGAGCACAGCCCCAGCCCCTCTGCCCCAGTCGCAGACCCACTCCAAACCGAGACCCAGCTGGAGGAGGCATTCCCGTTAGCGCGTCGGAGCCGCATTTCCTTCATTCTTCCAAGGACCATTAAAAACATAACTTGAAAAAATGGCTCCGTAAACACTACTTTGGGCAGTAGTGGGCTCCACACAGTTAGGCACGTAGCTTTCATGGGTGAGTTGTTTTGAACTACAGAACTTCTCAGAGCCTTGAGAGTGCTAAGTGGCCTTGGTGAATATCCCAGAGGAAGCTGTGGTAATGAGGGTTTTGGCTTGAAAGCCTTTCCCCACGGAGAACCTCCTTGGTGGACCCGGGACCCTCATGTCCTTGGACCCCGGCACAGTGTCCTCTCGGGACTGGGAGTTTGCAGACTGGCCACGGTGGCACGGCCTTGGGAAATCCTGTACCCTTCTCTGGCCCCATTTCCTCATCGAGACAATGTGGTCGTGCCACTGGCCTGTCTTCCAGGCTTGTAATGAAATACTCGATAGGAAAACAGTGTGTCCTAATAAGGACTAGGATTACATCTGCGGCATAGGGACGGTCCTGGGTATGACCCAGCCCAGCAGGCCTCAACTGCGAGACCGCCCTGAGGCTTGGAACCCCTCCGTCCCTGCAGAAATTTCCCTGTCCTTACGTCCCTAACCCCTCTCCGCTACTTCTGCAAGCCCCCCCTTCAGCTAAACGTCAGCGCCCCCTGAGACTTCAGTCTTCGGAGCTTTTCCTTTCCACCCCGGACCATTTCTCAGACTTTCCATCGTGTCGACGTCACCTGTAGCTGGCCGCCCGGGCTCCTATCTCCGGCGTGAGCTGCTCTCGTCAGCTCTGGCTCCAGATTCCAGGTCCGCACCGGGCATTTCTGTGCATTTGTCTCCCACGGAACGTGGGTACATCTGCTTACCATTCCCCGCACACTGCGCTCCGTGCCGACCGCGCGGCACCCCGCGAGCTGCCGGTGAACTCCTGGCCTGCCTTCAAAACCCAATTTCAATGTCTCTTCCTTGCGTTTGCCTCCCCCTGGGCCCCCAGAGAGCTTTGTGCCTGCCTCTAACGCGTCACGTCTCACGTCGGCATCGCGGTCACCGGGTTTTATGGAGCGAGGACTATGCCTCGTTGGTGTTTAAATTCTCGCCATGAAGCGGAGTGCCGGGCACGTGGTAGGTCCGGGAGGGAGATGCCCAGGCCTCATTCTAGTCATGCCTGTGCAGCAGAGGACAGTTTCATCTTTAATGCTTCACCTGCCTCTACACCAGAGCCCCAAACCTGCCGGAAACCACTTTTTTTTTCCCTTTTCCCCCCGCCGGCCAGGGCTTGCAGACCCCCAGCTGCTGAAGCCCCGAGGAGGCTCCCAAGGAGGCCACAGGTGCCTCTGGCTGCAGCTCGCCCTCGGCTCCCAGCCGGCCAGTGCTCCCGGCCCATGGCCCTTGGCGGGGGGAAGGGAGCAGGAGGCCCCCAGCTTGGCCGAGTCGTGTTGATACTCGGGCTGCACAGCCGGGCTTGTTACCGAGCACATGCTTTGCAGATTAGCCTGTTTGTATAGCCAATCGAACATGTGCTCCATTAAAAATTAAAGCATCCTGTTTCAAGGATGGGGCAGGCCACATCAGCTGCCACTGTGTAGCAGACATGCAAAGCCCCAGAGCCCATTACCATAGGTTACAGCAAATGTTAATCAGCGCCAGCGCGGTTAAATAATGCAGCTCGTGCAGATGGCGGCTGCTCCGTCTCCTCGCAGATGTGTCCTCGAGTCCCGGAGGTTGCCGTATCACAGGAGTTGTCGGGAGCAGTCAGATCTGACGCCGACTGTCAATATCACCTTTTGTGTTCGCGCATCCAGCAGCCGGCTGCGCGGCGATGAGCGGGATGCCTGCGGGCCCTGCTTCCAGCGGCCCCTCCGGAAGCAGGAGCAGAGTCTGCGCGGGGCTCCGGGGAGAGCGGGCGTATGTCGCGAAATAGCCCGGAACCCCCGAGTGACGCCCTCCAGTCTGTTCATGCAGCCTGACCCAGCCGCGCCCTGTGGGACGCGTCCAAGCCGGGTGGGGCGTGGGGGGCAGCGTTCCCACCTTCACTCCTCACTGTGCGCTGGTTCCTGGAGGCGGAGAACGTGCACGCGTTCCTCCCAGCTGGCGGGGCAAGGGCAAGGACACCTCCCCGTATCCCACGTTGGAGTCGAGACACCTCCTGCTGTGCAAACAGTGCCCGATTCTGAGCAGCAACGTGTCGTTCCTGAAGCCGGCGCTCTTGGTTCTCTGGTCCAGGTGTCCCTACTCCAGGGCCCCGATCAGACGCTTTATGTAAAATTAAGGAGCAGGTCGCTGTCCTCGCTGCCAGCAGTAAGCAGCAACTGATGGTGACGGGGAGAGACGGGACTGTCACCGCTGGACCCGCGCTGCAGTCTCCTGGGGCCTCTGTGCTAGGAGGCGCCCGGGGGACCCTTTGGCGAAGGGGCAGACACCCCGCGGACACGCACACACCAGGCCCCGCCAGCGTGACGTTTCGGTCGGGGACAGGAACTGTTCCCGAGCCCCGTAACGAGCCCCTGCTACCAGGAGGAGAGGAGATGAAGCTCCGAGTCATCCAGTTGGAAATCCTTTAGCCGAGACTCAAGGAGGGTTTCTCTTGATAGAGCTAAATGCTTTACATAAAGGGTACACTCCAGCTTTCTGGAAAGCACACGGCTGTAGGACAGCCCTTTCCTGAAAATCATCCCGCGCGGGAGGGAATAATGCAGGGCTGAGAAAAGTGGTGGGCAGGTGTATTCATCCTCTGGTCCTTCTAGACAAACTCCAGCCTCCTCTTCATCCCTAGGGGTGCACGTTGCTGGTGGGGCGTGTAACCTGCTGCGTATCCCTGCGCTCGAGGGAGCCCGGGAAGCAGTGGTCTGCTTCCTTCCGTCTAAATAGGATACGTGATTCCTCCTTCATCTTAAAAAGATGCTGCTTTGAAAGCCACGCGTCTGGCAGCGTCACTTCTACCCTGTCTTATCTGCTGTCCTCCCCTCGTTTGTTGAAGATTTGAGTGTCCACCTCACTCTCCTCTTCCCGCCGAGACTCGGCGGTCACACGGACAGCCCGTCTGCACCTCGGGCCCCTCGATTCCTGACCTCTTGCAACCCCCTCCACCTCCCCCCCAATCCCATTGTCACACCCTACGTCTTGGTGCTACCAGTAATGACACCAGCTGTTGAAACTGTGATTCCCAAATCACCAGAGACAAGGAGATCCAAGAACTGAGTCCAGGATGCTCAGAACCTTCCCTCAGTTTCTGTCACATTTCAGCAGAGGTGCTTCCCTTACCCGGACCCTGCCTGCTGCTCCGCCTTCGTCTCCCAGCCCTCCAGCCAGTCCCAGCGGCCTTGGTCTGTCCTTCCAACGAGCTGGGCTGGTTCGCACGCTGGAGACTTGCTCCGTCGGCCTTAGTGCTCTCCCCCCGGATGGGGTCACTTGCCTTGTTCCCTGACGTCATAAGGGTCCCCTATGTAAATGTCATTCCCTGAGAGAGGCTTTCCCTGACGACCGTATCAGGACACCAGGCCCCACCACACCCCAGATGACTCTGCATCTCCCGGTCCCAACTTGCTTTTCTTTCTTTCTTTCTTTTTTTTATTTCTTTTCAGCGTAACAGTATTCATTGTTTTTGCACCACACCCAGTGCTCCATGCAATCCGTGCCCTCCCCAATACCCACCACCTGGTTCCCCCAACCTCCCACCCCCCGCCCCTTCAAAACCCTCGGGTTTTTCCTCAGAGTCCACAGTCTCTCATGGTTCACCTCCCCTTCCAATTTCCCGCAACTCCCTTCTCCTCTCCAGCTCCTCCATGTTGTTCCTTATGCTCCACAAATAAGTGAAACCATATGATAATTGACTCTCTCTGCTTGACTTATTTCACTCAGCATAATCTCTTCCAGTCCCGTCCATGTTGCTACAAAAGTTGGGTGTTCATCCTTTCCGATGGAGGCATCATACTCCATAGTGTATATGGACCACATCTTCCTTATCCATTCGTCCATTGAAGGGCATCTTGGCTCTTTCCACAGTTTGGCGACCGTGGCCATTGCTGCTATAAACATTGGGGTACAGATGGCCCTTCTTTTCACTACATCTGTATCTTTGGGGTAAATACCCAGCAGTGCAATTGCAGGGTTGTAGGGAAGCTCTATTTTTAATTTTGTGAGGAATCTCCACACTGTTCTCCAAAGTGGCTGCACCAACTTGCATTCCCACCAACAGTGTAAGAGGGTTCCCCTTTCTCCACATCTTCTCCAACACACGTTGTTTCCTGTCCTGCTAATTTTGGCCATTCTAACTGGTGTACGGTGGTATCTCAGTGTCGTTTTGATTTGAATCTCCCTGATGGCCTATTCTCCTGAAGCTGTTTCAAAAAATTGAAGCAGAAGGAAAACTTCCAGACTCTTTTTATGAAGCCAGCATTACCCTGATCCCCAAACCAGGCAAAGACCACACCAAAAAGGAGAATTTCAGACCAATATCACTGATGAATATGGATGCTAAGATTCTCAACAAGATCCTAGCAAACAGGATCCAACAGCACATTAAAAAGATTATCCACAATGACCAGGTGGGATTCATCCCTGGGATGCAAGGATGGTTCAACATTCGCAAATCAATCAATGTGATAGAACAAATCAATAAGAGAAGAGAGAAGAACCAACTTGCTTTTCTTTGTAGCGCTTAACCAGCATTTACACATGCACACACGCACACACGCACACCCTACACAGGCATTCAGATATCCCTTGTTCATAGCCTGCACTGGAGTGTCCATGCCCTGAGGACAGGGATTTTGTATTGAGGTCTGCCACTACACTGCGCGGTCTGTAATGACCTTCCAGCAGAGACTTAACTAACTGAATGGTTAAAGGAAGGAAGGAGGAAGTTTGACTGGAAGCAGGTTTCTGAAGCAGGGTTTTAAGAAGACAGGGTCATTGATAAAGCTTTCCAGTAAACTGTCTATCAAAACTATATTTTTTCCAAATACTTACACTTTGTAAATGAGCACTTTTCAGTTCCAAGGATTTGGGAAGGCAGAGTAATTCGTTTTCCTAATATTTGGTGAAATCCGGGACAGAATAATTCAAGCAGTGAGGTTCCTTGTGCTAGCCCAGAGGCCCCCCCCCATCCCTGTATCACTTCACTGATAGACTCCTTTCCTCTTCTGTTTTCCCCCAAACTTTTGTTAACTTTTAATTTTGTCCTTTGAGGACAAAAACAAGGTTTTAGAACGCCATGCCAGGCACATACAGCTGACCGTTTTCGTGGGTTTGGCGATCTGTGTGAAAGCAGATGGGCCACATGGCTGTGGAACTGTGGCTTGTGGTCCCAGCCACGCCAAAGGGACCCGTCTCTGGAGTCCTCTAGGCAGTTCATTCTCTTTACTTTTTAAGATATAAATCATAACATCAGTCCCCTTTACTTTCGACAAATTAGACTAGAAAGTCTTAAAGTTTGTGTCCATGAGCAAAAGGGACGTAAGATGGTTCTCTTGTAGAGAACCATCTTTTCTTCTGGTTTGGAAGAAAAGCTCCAATCCACGGGGGCATTGTCACTGTCTTCTAATAGTTCAGTTTCCCTTTTGTCTTCGCCCTCCCTCCTAGATCATGCAGGGGAGATCATAGCTTCCCCCTCCAACTTTTTCAATTGGCTTCTCTCTTGTCTTACCCATAGGAGCATAATTCTCGACTCAGCCAATCCATCACTAGGGCGGGAAGGTGGGAACACACCCACCACTCCACCTGCTCTAAAGACATGGGACGCATCGGGCCACAGGTAACAGAAGGCCTAACCAGAAGTAGCCACAAAAGTTAATTATCTCACACAGCGAGTTGTCCAGGGTTAGCCGGATGAGTGTTGCACTGGCTTCTCTGAGGGTCTCTTGGTTTCACCTTCCATTGATAAGATAGCGGCCACAGCCACAAGCATTGCGTCCCAACTCCGTACACCCAAGCGAGGAAGGAAGGGGGCAGACCTATTGCTTCACTGTTTGTTTCTTTTCATTAGGAGGGAAAACCCTTTCCAAAGGTCCTGCCGCGGACCTCCCCTAATGTCTCATTAGTGACCTGGCCGGAGCCAGGTTCCATGTCTACCCAAAACCAGTCACGAGCAATACTGGTGAGCTTTTCCCGCTTGGTCATCTCCTGGGCTGGGCACATGGCGGTCTGATGCCTGAACTAAGGTGGGTTTTTCTAGCAACAGGGAAAGGGGGACAAGCTGCTAGGGAGACCCATTGCTTCTACTGAGAAAAATTCAGTCCAAGTGGAGTAGTAGATTAGCCTGGGGTCTGTTTTGACAGACCAGAGTATTCTAAAGCATCTAGAAGTGATCTGAGAGCACTTGCTTATTTAAGACCCTGCCGTTTGTGTCCATACCTGCATACCGTGTCACGATTGTGTCTGCATGTCACAGGGGCCTCTGACTTCTTCTTTGTGTCCGTATCACCCGGGCTTGAACTTGATAAAGGTAGAGGCCACCTCAGCATTTGCTCAGGGAATGAATGAACAGATAAGCACATGTCAAGGAAGGCATTTATGAAGCCATGTCTTAGGAAAAACAGTTGAAAGAATGGCAGGTGTTTACCTGGAGATGGAATGAATAAGCAAACAAAGGGACAATCAAATGATGACTAAGGTGTTTTTGAAGCCCTGTCCTGTGACCTGTGAAAATGGCTCTCTCTACCTACAGAAGAAAAGATCGGAGGAATTCAGTGACCTTCCGAGATGCAGCCCTTAAAATCCTTTCCCGCAAAAGAGAGGTTGGAATTACCTCGTGGGATCTCTGAGTATGGAACTAGGAGAAATGAGTGGAAAGTGCAAAGAGACGGAAAACTCTTCCTTGTATTGAGCCAAAGTCTAAAAGCGGAGTTATGTAAAGATGGAATTTGCTGCTCAGGCAAGAGCGAGCTTGCGGTCGCCAAGCACAGAGCCACTAGCCACTTGGCCGGGTACCGTAAGGGGAGGTTCCGTTTGCTCTCAGAGATTAGACCAGATGTCGCCTCTTCTCTGATATAACCCTGGCAGGGACGGGATCCTCTGAAATTCTAAGAAACCTTCAGAAACAAAACTCTTACCACTAAACGTTGCAATGGAGGAAGTACAGTAGTTATTTCTGAAGTAGCAAGAGATGTCATGATGCTATAAAATGTTTTTTAGTAAACCCATCTGTATTTGTTATTCCCAACTGTATGTGCTCTTCTTCTCCTGAGCTCAATATTTTGGTACAAAAAGTTCTTCAAAGAGGATGAGATCTTCGATCTCACTGGTTTCGTCCATCTTGGTGGGATCTGCTGCTCGCGGCAGAATATTGTCCTGTTTGTATAAGTTTCTTAGGTCTAAAGTTCACCTTGTGAACTCTTGACATATTCGGGGCGAGCACAAAGAGAGGTGCTTAGCTCCTGAGACGTGGGGGAGTGGGGCTGGGTCCACGGGTGCTCGTCCGCCTACCCACCTGGTGAACGGCAAGCCAGAGAAGAGAGGTGGAAATGCAAAACGGTGGGGCATCGCTCACTCTTGTGGCTCTAGTGGGGGAGGGTACCGCACACGTATGTTCCCTGAGTAAAACAGGTCTTCTGCCCTTCCCGTGGTAATCGTAGACAATCTCAGAGCAATCATCTTTGCTCCCTTCATGTGACAGTGGTAGTGTTTTCCACGTTTACCCGTGATGTGGAAAGCTCGCTCACCCTTGACAAAATCAAACTGCGTGTCGATTTTCTGAAATAAGCCCCCTTTCTGGAAATATTTTGTGGTTAGTTTCAAAATGCAATATCCTGAGGAAGGTTTAGGTTGGCTTTTTATTTTAATATAAAAGAAGAAAGTAAAATCACTGTGCAATGAGTGATTTTACTTCCATTAGCCTTAATGTCTTCGTGGTTTCGTTTGAGGTCACTACTGGATTATTTTTCTTGCATTATTTCATCAGCTGTCAGTTCTAGTAATATCATGGAATTTATTCAGTGCCGTGAGTTTTAGAAGACATGAATGTAAGCACGGAAGGCAGTTTGGGGGAAGTTTATTTAGATGATCGTAGGGTGTCTGCCTCAGTCTCCCGCATGCTCACCATCTGAAGGGTCACCTACTGATCGCCCATGATCTTGGATGCTCAAGTGGTGATTCATGACTGTGTTTTTATACCCAGCACATAAAAATATACCTGCAGCTTCTTTATTACCATCTCCTGAAAGACCCTGGCTGGCCTGTGGGGCACGCAATTGCGTTTGCTACGTAGATTACAGGATATGTGATAGATCTCGTTATTTAACACTAATGGTAACCCTTTTTAAAAAGGCGGTTTTATTTCAGGCTTACTCTATTAATGTATTCGCTCTTGGGCTTTGATTACAATAATGCAGTGAATTTATGTTTGCATGTGTAGTGAGGATCATTCAGGAAATCATTTGAAAATCATTCATTAAACACCAACTACACACATCTTGTTAGTCCCTAATGGTTATAGAGAAACTAGAAATTCTCTGCTCTTGAACTCCAATCCATGATTGAGATCCATGAAAGCATCTAGAGAAGTGGTTCTTTAGTTTGTTTTTGGAATTTGAGAATAATTTTTAAATGTTAAAAAAAATCAGAGCCCTACCTAATAATAGTTGTACCTTTGCCATCTTGCAGTTTAAAAAATGTAGAACTCATGCACAGAAACACACGCAAATAAAATGATATAGAGTCCCAGGTTTGTTTTAGAAATGATGCAGGGAGGGGGAGTGGTGGAATGGATAGGGTGTCGATGAAACACCGTTGGCCGTGAGTTGATAATTATTGAAGCTGGGTGATGGTAATTGGGGGTTTATTATACAGTTCTTTCTACTTTAACTATGTTTGAGATTGTCCATTAAAACTGCATAAGGAAGGGGCACCTGGGTGGCTCAGTAGGTTAAGCGTCTGCCTTTGGCTCGGGTCATGATCTCAGAGTCCTGAGATCAAGCCCTGAATCGGGCTCCCTCCTCCGCAGGGAGCCTGCTTCTCCCTCTCCTGCTCCCCCTGGTTTTGCTCACTTTCTCTGTCTGTTAAATAAACAAAATCTTTTAAAAAATGGAGGGAAAAGTTCATAAGGAATAAAACCTGACAATGAATTGTAAAAGGAAAATGTATTTTTATAATCACTGAAGCATCCCTACATGTTTGGAAAGTCACATTAGTTCATGAAAATGGCGTATGGTGTGTTGAGACTCGAGACAGAGCTTGGCACTTATGGGGATCCCAGAGCCCCTGTGCTGTAACTATTGGAGGACAACAGATAAGCGAGCTCGAGGCAGCTTGATGCCTGCTTGGTGCACAAACATGGGCACCTTCTAAGTGACATCAGCCCTGTGGCTGTGTGCTCCGGAGGGGTCACGTCTATGAGAGACGTTGAGCAGGGATGACATTTCCCACAGACTGTGGTGGAGACCGGCTGAAAAATCTAGCAGAGGAAGCAGATAATCGAATCCACTCAGAAACTCGGAAGCCTCCACGAAATAGCATTTGACTCTCATTCAGCCTCTACCGAATCTGCCCTTGGCCACCCGTCGCCAATGCCGCGTAACCAACGACTTCCTTTTCTGACTCAGTCACGTTGACCTAGTCCTAGTGTCTCCACAAGCAGGATTTAAACCATCTATGTTGTATTTCGAGGTCTTTGAAGATTGGAGAGAGAAAGGATGTTCGCTGTCTTCTGTCCCTGGCCACTTTTCACTGGGACCTTATTTCCATGAAATTCTTGGCCCTAAAAAAAGTATGCAAGTGAAATTGTCCTTAATTTATAATTACATACATTTAAAATCTTAGATTACATGGGAATTGAATATCTAGAATGAATCAGCCTTAGGAAAGTGTTTCTTTGTAAAAAAAAAAAAATTATTGAATAGTGGAACATTATACAAAAAAATAACACCGGGATATTTAATTCAGGGTTCAGCTCTGTTGTTCATTTAAAGGTTTAACTATTTCCCACTGTTTAAATATCTCTATCTGATCTTCTGTGCTAACCCAGCATGTCCAAAATATTGAAAACCAGATAAATGATCAAGGAATTCAAGGAACACTCCCCCAGTGAAGCCAGAAGGATATTCTGGAGGAGAAAAACAGAATGCATGAAACTTATTTAACAAGAAAGATTCGAGTCAGGTAATCTACATAATATATCCGGCGGCATTAAGGCTGTCATCTCGGTATTGCATTTCTGGTACGAATTCCGCAATAGCTGTCTTTCACTGTCGGTTCTAATAAAGAGTGTTGGTCAGCTCGAACTCCCTGGGAGCTCGGAGCTCTGTTTTGTGAACTGCAAGTGCCCGAGGCCCCTCATGCATGATTTAAACTGCTTTGTAAATGTCAGTAGGTGGGAAAGCATCGGGTCCCTCGTAGATTTGTCCAAATCCTCTAAGATGCGTATGCCATGTATAAACCATGCCGCACTCTCAAGGCCATTGCCGTTTTTTATACGTGCCTAACTGGGGGTTTAAGGTATTGCCGGAAGCAAAATATCAGCGTGTGCAAGTCTCGAGCCAACCGGCCAATGAAACCCTGTATTAAGAAAACCTTTGCCCCAGAGAAACCTCTCCAGTGACCTGAAATGGGCACAGCTCATGAATGTTGAATGTTCTTCAAACTCTATTTCTTCATTCTTGACTTTCTTTCAAAACACACATTTGACTTGATTGAATTTGCCGATTTCATAGCGCTGCTTTTATTCCATGGGCAGCTCCGCGGGGTTGTAGAAAAACATTTTCACGGGGAGTGCCCGCCCCGGGTTCCGTCCCGGTTCTGCCCCCCTCTGGCTGTTTGTCCTTGGACAAGGCACTTAACCTCTGGGCGGGGAGAGCGGGCGCAGGAGGGGGCTTCCCGCTCCCGGACCCGTCGAGGTCGAGTTAAATGATCTCCAGTGATTCCTCTCAGCTTCAGCATCTTGGATTCTAAGAGACATGACAGCCCGCCAGTGTGACACTTTTAAAGCCAAGGGAACGCACGTGAGTTTTTAATTAGGCTTCTGCTCTCTTCTGGGCAGTGCAGCATGCCAGCAGGAGCCCCCAAATGGCCAGCAGAAATCCCATAAAGAGACCTGAATGTCAGCCTGAAGGCTTACCAACTCGGCTTGGTTCAAAGCTCTTCCTGGTGACGTTTCCCACTGGCCTGCGAACAGGGCGTGGGTACTCCCCTCGCTGTCCGGCCCCCTCAGTGGGCCCTCCGGCTGCAGTCCCCAGGGAGAAGGTGTTTTCTAATGCCCAAAGAGGGGAAGGCAAGTGGCGTTCCAGGGCAGGCCCTTCCCCCCATGAGAAAAAACCGCCAGCCTGGCTTCCTCACGGGGCTCTTTCGTGCTCATTTTTTGTACCCCGCAGCCCAGCGAGGTGCCCAGAGACAGCGGCGCTAGAATTCGCTTGTTGCGTAAATACGGCAGAATGCACTTGGTCAGAGTCAACCGTCGAAGCAGGGACGGCCTTCTGTTCTTCCTCTGTTTTTGATTCCTACATAGTTCCGGATGGGACGCGTTGATCTTTTCTTTCCCTATGTCCTAACACGGGTTCCAACACTGGGTCTCCTTGAGGGGACGGTTGGAGGGGTGGACGGTGAGGACGCGCACGTATGGCGCTCTGAAGCCGGCCTGCCCGAGTGTGACCGCGGACTTTTCTTACCAGCTGTCCGATGTCGAGTGGTGTATGGAAACTTTCTGTGTTTAAATCTGCAAAAAGGGGCTCCCACGAGTACCTGTCCCATTAGGGGCTGCGGATTAACTGGGCTGTCCACAGAAGGCTCTTCGAACAGCGCCTGGCAGAGGGATGCGCTGGCTGCTCTGAACCTTGTTTCTCTTGATGCTCTCATTGTTCGTGAAAAGTGTTATTTCGGCCGAACCTTTTAAAAAAGAGCCAGGACAGTGGCACCCGCCTTGAAGAAAAATCACTGCCCATCCCGTCCTCCCGTGCCCCTCACCCCACACCCCCCGGGCAGCAGGGGGGCCCGAGGTCTCGGTCGCTCAGGCCAGGGTTCCGTCCGCTGGTTTATGCCCCCACTGCTCCTGGAGCTCGCCACCTCGAGGTCCTCATCCTTGGCAGCCACGCCGCCGTGGGCCTGCAGCCCCACAAACTGGGGAGACCTCCGCCCGCCGTCCCCGCCAGCGTGCCCCCGGCGTGCTTGCAGAAGGTCGAGGGAGCACGTGCTCCGTCCCCCTCCGACGTGACCGCGGGATTACCTTCTGCAGTTGTTGACAAATCTTTGGACATCCCGGTTTTATCAGCGGAAACCTTGAAGAGTGACAGATGGCTCTTGGAAGGGTTGGTACATACTATAAAATGTCAGCCGGCTCATTTACAACCCGGCGACGTCCGGCGTCTAGGCCACGCTCTCAGCATGCTCGTAGATAACTCAACCTCGTGACGCTCTGTTCTCCCCCAGTACTCCGCGCCGCGGTTCTGGTTGAAGACCCAGTAGACACCGATAATAGATCTCCAGTGGAGAGCCTCTGACTTTATCACTCTCTGTGTTCCAGCGCCGGCGGTCCCCGCGGACGGCGGGAAACAGGCCGCCGGCACATTATGGGAAAGGTGACTTGCTGAGCCCCTGTGCCCCGAGGCCATTATTAAGTGCCGGGAAGCCTTGTTAGCTCGTAAAGTTGGTTCAAACCAATTATTGCCGGGCGACCACTACCATGGCCAAGAATGCAGCTCTTTTAAATTCTTGCCCGGAAAGCCGATCTTTCCGTCGCGCTGTGTCCTAGAACAAGGCTTCTGATCCGGCCGCGGTTGTGTCCCACTGGCTGCGGAAACCAAACCTCGCATCTGCCGCTCGATGTCGGTCACCCTTCAGTGGCTCACGGAGGCGGCAAGACGGCTATTTATAGATTTACTTTCTGTCTCCCTAGTTCGGAGCAGTCAGTTTTGACACACTGTCCCAGTAATCTGATCAGCCATGCTGCTTTTAAATGAAGGTCTAGGCCTTGGCCTCCGCCGCGTGGGTGACAGCTGTCAGATACAGATAGCAGGCTCCAGATCCTGGCTGCCGAAACCCTCTCATTCATTCCCGTTACAGACCATTGGCCGCAGCTTGAAGCCGTGCTTTACAGTCGGCCGATTAGTTGGCAAGAGATCTACATACTGTATTAGCAAGGTCAACACTGAGATGAAGGCAAAAGCTTAAACCCCCGCACTATTTTTAAACCAGCGGCCATTTGTTAAAGCCGGTTATTTTGGTCCATGTCTCGCTGCCTTTCTTTCTTTCTTTTTTTTTTTCTCTCACAAAACAAAACTAAAGGAACTTGTTAAGATTCTTTGTCAGAGCTAATGAGCAGAGCTCAGAGGATGAGCGGCGGCGGGGTGCAAAACAGGCCTCCGCGCTCCTGCTTTGCATGAGTCGCAAGGCATCTGGGGATCTCGGCCCGGGGCTCCCCAGGGGGGTCCAGCCTGCGGGAGTCCTTTCCGGCCGTGAGAGTGGATGAAACCCTTGCTCGCCCCTCTGTGACGTGACCGGTCTTCCTGCTGGCTCCGATGACTGGGTCCATTTCGCGGGTGATCTCTGCCCCGGGTCCTCCCTCCCCCGGCGCCTGCCGCTGGGTGTCCAAGAAGCCTGGCACGTTCAAGCCGCCCGTGTCAGACTCGCCTAAGGAGAACCTGGACTTGGGAAACCCCTCGCTGTGAAAGTGATTCATGGACTCCTGTCCCGGCTGTTCCAGAATCAACACAAATGACCAAAATTTGGATCTTAGCTTTACCGGTAGAGTGTCCACCCACGAGGTCTTGACCTTTACCATGTAACCACCCTGGCCCCCTGCTTTCTCCTCTCCTGCTCCTTCACTCCCACCGAATGTTCCTTTGCCTTCCGTTCCCACACGTCCTCACGCCTCTGCTCTATCTACGGTGTATTTCCTTCCTTCTCGCCTACGAAAGTGTCCCCTTCTCCTGTTGCGCTACCATCTCCCGTCTGATCTCTCCTCTTTCGCTCTCTGCTTTTTGTTGACTTGTGACCAAGTCCAGTTTCCTTAGGGTTCAGGGGCACTCAGGGCCCTTGACCACGTGTCTCCGTCTGTCATCTTGTCGTCTTGCCTCTGATCCCATTTCTCTTCCGCCCCTCCGAGGCCCCGTGCACGCATCTCCCGAAGGCGCCCTTCACAGACAAGCTCCTTCCGCTGTTCTCTGGTTCGTCTCTCGCCCTGGAGGATCTTCATGATGACACCTCTTAGTACACACACACACTCAGTGTGTATCTGTAGGATGAGCGCGGAACAGAAGTCAGAGGTTTGACGTTATTATCTGCGTTGATCCAAGCCCTTTGAACTAAAAGGCCAATAAAGATTAGTAGAAGGAGCTTAGGTGTGACCACAAACAAACGAGATTGAGTCACTCCCCAGAAGTAGGACTTGAGGCAGATTACTGGGACTTGACATTCTCATCTGAAATAGGAGGTAAATGCTATCAGCTTCAGAAATTCTTAAGAGGATTAAAGGGGAGAGTTGGAAGTAGGGTGCCCAGCACAGCCCCCGGCAGGCAGGAAGGTCTAGAGCGATGCTACTGAGCCAGGGGGCCGCGCGACACCCACTCCTCTCCTCAGCGTTCTGTGAAATTCATTTCCATTTACCCTTGGAAAGCTCCAAGTAAGACCCCTTCGGTGGAAGAGAGGAGGCTGGGAGTTAGATAAAACCCCCGGTTTCCGGACTTTTTGCTGTAATAAGCACAAGGGGATGTTAAACAGTTTCTGGCCCCCAAAAGGGGACTCACACTCACGTCCTCGGCTTCCTGCTCAGAGAGCTGGGATACTTTTGCCGGTATGGGGGAGCCTTGGGCTGCTGGGCTGCTGTGGGTGTGCGAGAGGGATTCGCGTCAGCCCTGGGACCAGCACAGGCCTGGGCTCCAGACACACAGGGCGGTCACACCTCTGCTGGGGGTAAAGCAGCCGCCCAAGAACTCTCTCCCGCCGCATCTAGCAGCCATCGTGGGTGGGATCTGGAAGGAGTCTGATCCTGTTAGGAGGGAGGGAGAAGACCTGGGTGCTGTGCAGAGCAGCTCTGTGCTCCAAAGGGGAAACTCACCCATTTCATGTATTTGCCCTAAAATACAGGAGATGAATGCACATCTGCAGGCAGCCGATACGTTCGTCAAGTTCAGAAGTAATGCAGGCGTGTGATGGCGGGGGTGGGGGGAGGCTCCTGGTGGCTTTGGGAGTTGTCTCTTGTTAGGAGTTCAGGTCCTGGGGACTCATCTGGCCTCGCTGTGGCAGCCCAGGGGGAGGGGACGGTGCCAGCGGGCACACGTGATACCCATGACCGCCTTCGGCCGCTGCCAGGCGTGTGACGCCATCCCGGGCGCCCGCCAATGCGGATGAGGTGGGAGGGAGGCGGAGGAGGGGCCGCTCCTGTTTCGGGAGGGGACACGCAGGATCACCTTTGTGGGTGGAGAATAGTGAGGTCCTGCGACGCGCTTCTAATGAATTCCTTACACGCTGTCGAAATGGCAGCGATCATAATAGCTTGTTTCATGTGCCTTTGAAGGGTTCCAGCAAATTGAGTCTAAGAAAGGCAGGGGCGGTGGGGGGGAGGCCGGGGAAGGGGGGAGAAAGTGAAATATTACTACTTAAAACATATTCCTAGACATAATAAAGCATTAAAGTGAAAATATTGTTGAGACAGCTTTCATTATGCATGTTCCAGGCCTCATTACGGGGTAAGCAGAACCGACTGCACGCGAGGCCTGACAGTATCTGCACTGAATTCCTATTATGGAAGGAAGGCTTTCTAGTCCCTGCCAGTGTCGGGATGTGGTGGTTGGTTTTCAATAAAGGTCAGAATCGGTGCCATACTGAATAGAGCTAAAAGTGTGTTTCATTCTTTTGTAGGCCACGGGCACTGTTGGGGATTGATCTGAAAATCTGGCCTGTTACGGGCCTTTCCTCTCAAGGGAGATTAATATTTTAGCGATTCCTTTCTGTTCAGGGCTTCTAAATGTATTTGGAATGAAAAGAAAGGTTAAAGAGGGGCTCTGGGACGGCTAGCTTCAGAGACTAGATCATTTCATGAAGGGAAATCAATTAAAAAAGGTTGACTGTGAACATTTATCCATTTAGCTCAGCGCTATTGAATTTTCATGATGGACTTCGACTCTTTGGAGAGAACGGAGCTAATGGCGATTGTTCCTTTCTCCTCAAAATTTATTATCTAGTTTATTCAATGGAAAACACTCCATCAAACCAGATAGAGGCCTTAGGCCTATTGATAGATTTGCCTGTGTGGGGTTGGAATGGGGAGGTTTGTCACAGATGTCCGGCCTTTGAAGGAAAATTAAACAAGTATCTCATTACGGAATGCTTCACTGGTCCCCGGAGGTGGCCGCAGACGCAGTGGATTTAATGAGCTGGGAATGTCAATGCTGCCAAAGTTTTCCTCGACCTGTCTTTCTGAAGAACCCCTCTATTTAGGCCCACTCAAGCAAAGGAGAAAGGCACCATGCTGTTTCCTCCCTTTCAACTCCAAAGAAGGGGATAATGCACTTTTTGTGCCATGCATCCAGGGGAATTATGTGTGCTAATTTGATTAGGGGAGATTTGATTAACTGGAAAATGAGGGCTTTGCTAAGACTTTCACACGCTTAATTTATCCCTTGCAAAGCAGACGCAACGTTGTGTCATGAAACTCAGAAGGCATATGGGAACAGTATTCAGCGGTTCGACGGCCTTTCAGACCCAACAATATCAAGGATTGCCACGGTTCATATTGGGATAATCATTTTAGAGCATTCGCTTTGCTGCAGAATACAAATTGCATTTGGCATTGCTGGTTATACGGTTCAAAGGATAATGAGATTAATATAGTCGGAAACTTAGCTGAGCAAAAGCTTTTTTTTTTTTTTTTTTTTTAACACCATTGCATAACTAGTTTCAAGGCAAACTTTAGTTGAAAAATGCCACTGGTTTTCTCCAAAGAATTCATGATGTTTCCTGGTTCCATATACTCCTGGTCTTTCTTGGTTTAAAAAAAAAAAAAAGTTTCCATCATCATAATTTCCCCGAACTTTGGGGGATATGACTGTTGAAGCGAAGACAGGTTTCCTTTGATGCATTAGGGCAGCCCCTTTCTCCACGAAGTGTAGAAGCCTGAGCTTGGCTGTGGACGTGGGAGGCCTGGGCTGTTTTCCATTTCCTTTAAAATGTGCTTTAGTGATGCGATGAGCGGCCAAGATCTAGTCCTGTCCCCCCAACCCCAAGGTCCTTTGGGAATTACCAACAGACGTCTTCAACACCTGACGTTCCTAGGGGCTTATGTAAGGAGGCTTCCTACCCTTACTTTCCTGGGAGCATATATTTTTTTTAAAAAACAGACCAGCAATACCAATTTCTGCTAACATCTGAAAAAAAGATTTTTTTCTTAAATCATTCAGTGTTTAGAGGACACCTGGAATGCCCCTGCGGGGAGAGCTCTAGGCTCCACGTGCCAATAATCTTTTAATAGAATCCCTCGGAGTTCCCGCCCCAAAGACTTCTCCTGAAGCTCTCCTTGCCCTTGACGACGACGGCAGGCTTCTCTCTGGCTTCGGGCGCCGTATCCGTGGCGCCCAGCGTATTCACAGGCGGGTTTTGCCGTCTCGGTAACTTAGACCTCTGGGCGCAGGTAGATTTTGAACCCCCGTTTTGCTGTTAGCACCAGAAATTTGGGCTTTTCCATTAAAATCCGCCAGCAGGTCAGTCCGGGAAGTGCGCACGCGTGCTGGGTTTTCCGCTTTCACACAGGCAGGGCTTTAACTTCGCTGGTGAATCAGGACGGCCTCCTGCCATTCTCCATTGGCTTGCGGCGCTGCAGAGAACGATAAAAGGAGCCACGAACGAGGGCAGACCGCTGACCCGATTTGGACAGAGCTGCTTTGTTTTAGCTGGACCCGGGGGTTTAAATCTTCAGTCGGTTGTGGGGTTCCCCTCTCCCCTGCCCCCCGCCCCCACCCCCACCACCTCTGTCTACAGAGGAGACCTTCCCCCGGCACCTGACTGCCCGTTCTCTCTCTGGGGTTAGATCAAGACGGAAAGGAGAGCCTGTTTGTCTGCTCGTCGCTTTCCTGCTGTAGTAGCCGCGCTGGGTCGGGCCATGCGCATCCTGAGGAAACAGCCCCCTACCACTTGAAGCGGAGTTGCTGGGCAATCGTTCCGCTCCGTTGCATACCCAGAAAGGGATGTGTCAGTACGGGGACCCGCAGACAGCGAAGGCTTCATTAAAGCGCTCGCGGAGACCTGGACAGATGAGTGTCTCCAGTTGGAGTTCTTTCCATCTCCCCATCTGTTCGCCGCAGTTTTAATTAAATCTACTGAGATTATTTTTGGCCTTCTCCAGGAACAGAGAGCCAGCCTGTGCCAATGTCCACTCGTTTCTGCGCTTTACTGCCAGACACTAATGAGCAGGCACAGGGGGCATCGCCGCCCGTGTGCACCCCCTCCCTTTGCCAGCCATCATGAGTTGCTAATAGGGTAGGAACCAAAAGTGCCAAGCCCGGGCCTCTCCGCCTTCTCCCGCCCGCACCCCCCAGCCTCAGCCCCACCTTGGTACTAAAGAAAGCCAGCTAATGAATGATTCCACTTGTGGTTAGCTAGCTAATGGAAATGACAGGCTTCAAATAACCTTAAAGCATGCAGCCCGATGCTTGTCTGTCTGATCAGGGCCCTTTCTGCTGGCACCTGACACTTTCAATACCGTAATGGCATCCACATGCATTCTTTTTGAATGCTGTCATATAGCAAGACCTTTCTTCTCCTCGTTTGCTGGGAGGATGCCTGGCAAAGCTATTAAGTCTGTGATGGAAATGACAGTTAACTGCGGGCCTGTCAGTCCCACTTTGGAAGTCAGCACATCCCTACACCCATTAGGGGCGTATCATGGGAACTTCAGAAATAACCACCCGTAATATACTGTGGGGCCGTTGCACGCCGGCTCGCGTACCACCCAGCACGCTTGCTGACAGCCCTGCCTTGCCTCTCATTAAGGGTTTGATCTTCTGATGTTTGGGAGATACTTTATTTTAAAATTTCAGGTTAGGGGTCGTCATTACTCCCGGAGAAAGACCACATCGCTGTCCCCGGTTGGCCGGGAGATCGTCGTTCGTCGGGTCTATGGTCAGTGCTTCCTGGATTCGGAAGACCCTGTGTGCTGGGTTTTCGAGAGAAACTGTGTCTTGGGATCCAGATCCCGAATCGGCCCCCTTGGTTTCCAAACGGGACTGTAGGTAGACGTGGGTTATTTTTTTTACCAGCTGAGTCTCTGGTCCCGAATTCCAGTCTAATCCCCCACTGGCCTGTCTGAGTAAGTTTCAGGGGTTCCTCTTGCCCCGGACTGGAGCCCACCCTAGTGGCCTGCTCTCCTCGAGGCCCCCTGAGATTAAAAAAGAAAAAAGAAAAGAAAAGAAATAGGCCAAAGAGAGGGATCCAGGAGCTGCCCTGGCTCAGCTCTCTTGTAACCACTCATCCCTCCCTCTACCACAGGGACACTTCCATCTGACCTTGAAGACGCCATCTTGTTCTTGGCCCATAGTAACATTTCCGTTGGGGGAGTGTAGAGGGGACGTTATGGAACCCAACCGTTCGTTCGTTAGAAGGTTGGACTTATGGCTGTTAGAGTCTTGGTTTGTCCACGTATCCAGTGTGGCTACCTGCTGGGGCGCGCGCGTCCCCTTCCAGCTGGCAACGGAGAACCGAAGCCTTCCCCGTACACCGCGAAACGCCTCTCAGGCTCACTGCCGTCCAGCAGCTCTCGAAACTTCGCTGAGAGAAATCATGTTGTGCAAAGATTCTGTAGAGATACGCGGTCCTTTTCCTCTAGATTGGCGTTTTTCTGAAACGTTGCCTGGAAGAATTTGCCGTAAGATGCTGATAGGTGTCCCTAGGAGGGAGGATTTTGTTAAGAATCCTGACCGGCCCAGTCGGTGGACCGTGCGACTCTTGAGGTCAGAGTTCTAAGTTTGAGCCCCACAGTGGGTGTAGAGAGTACTTAAAAATAAAATCTGTAGAATTACTGAGTTAAATGAAATTAAGCAAACTTATTTGGAAGGGTGGCTGGGGGGCAGGGGGGCGGGTGTGGTCATAGTGTGCTGTGTTTACCAAACAGGTTGGACCTTAGGACACCTGCTAACGTCTCATCAGTCCCTTGCCCTGTGTAGTTTGGGAGATACTACTTCTTCACATCCGTTGGAGTAAGCCCAGGTACCCGAGAACCAGAGCGTTAACCTTCACAGCCTTCTGCCTAGGGATGGCACGTGGGGCCGTGAGCTCTGCAGAGACTACAACGGCCACGTGGAACTCATTGCTGGCAATTCCAGACGGATGGGGCAAAAGATTATATTGCACCTTGTGTGCCGTTTCTTTGTGTAGACCCTCGGGAGAAGTAGCCCTCTGGTTGTAGAGTCAGGAATAGTTGCTTTCTCCGTATCTGGTGGCCCCCAGGAACTGCACGACTGAGTCAGTTTCCTTCTTCCCAGTGGCTGCTAGGAGCCTCGAGCCAGCTTCGGGGCCCTCTTGCTGTAAGTGAGTGGCAGGTGGCCGGCACACAAACCCCATTCTTACCACTACTATACCTACCTGCCTTGTTTCTTTGTCTCTGTTTCTCATCCACCAGCGATTTTTCAAAGGTGTTTCTTTTCATT
This sequence comes from Martes martes, assembly GCF_963455335.1. Taxonomy (NCBI): domain Eukaryota; kingdom Metazoa; phylum Chordata; class Mammalia; order Carnivora; family Mustelidae; genus Martes; species Martes martes. The sequence continues at coordinate 2,734,550 of NC_137906.1, read as the reverse complement.
ATCTCGAAAGCTGCCTGAACACCTTTTTGGTCCCAGGCGGGCCAGATGACACACCCCAGTACCTCTTACCACTCTAGCTGCCTAACTACACGGGTATTGACTTGTCTGAGGCCATGGGCACTTTGGGCTTATCGACAAGGTCGCTACACACTTGACGTGCCACCCCAGCTGTGGCAAGAGTTAGTTACTTAGCTCAAGGGCATACAGTGTTTTGGCCCTGGAGACTCTGAGGTATGGCAGTCCTTGTTTTTCTAGTTTTCCAATCATTGGAGCCATGAAAACAATTCACTAAGCCATGTTTTCCGTTTTTTCCCCATCTCTGGCAAGCTCGTAAAATGGTCTTTTGTCCATATATGTTTTATCCCCGGTAGACCCCTAGTGGGATATGAAAATAATTTATAAAAGATTCCCTACAAATTTAAAGCTAGAGAGGGCCTTCAAGTTCATCCAGGCGAGGGCTGGCTGAAAGGCTTCAAGTGTGCTATTGCCAGTCCGTTAGGGGGCTGCGGGAGGGCTGTGTTGAGAGCTCCGGGACAGGAGGGAACGCAAGCCCGGACGGGTTGGTGACGTCCGCCGTGAAGGACAGGAGGAGCTCCACGCACTGTCCGTCCCCACTGTCTCTCTTTTGACAGATGAAGTTACCTGAGGTGAAGATGGCGTTAGAAATCAAGCGTCCTCACGCTGAGTCTGCGACGCGTTTTACCCCATCTTGCCAAGATAATTCTTTTTCTTCCAACTATACAGATAGTTAACTAGAGCGCTGAAAAAATTGGGCTATGGGTAGACTGGCCATTGAGTTGAGTATAAAGTAAAACACAGCACCCTCCTCTCCCCTCCTTTTTCCGAGTTCCGATAGAGTTAAGAAATAAGGCCTTTACATAGACCTCACCAAGCTGTTCCTGTCCACAGTGAGCCATGTTATCTTTGTGCCTTTTTTTTTTTTTTTTAATAAAGCCTATCTGTTGCATTGAAACACATCCCCCGGTAAGTTATCTCCCCCTGAGTACTTCCTTGGTCAAGGATGCTGTTAGCTAAAACTAGACTAACAGATTTCAGACTCCTAAGGTATGTTCTCCTTCCTTGGGGGGAAAAACAGAAGCTATAGGAGGGACACTTTAGGAAAATCAGATTTGGTGACTTTCCTGTCTCAAAATGCAATGCTGATAAATTCACATTAGCAAATATTAATCTTTCCAAATAATAATCCAACCATCATTGAGATGAACAGTTTCACTCATGAGGATTTTTTTTTCCCTTGAAACAATACAATTCCTTTCCCTAAGCAGTTTGCTCATAAAAAATTGGTGCCGTCTTGTTTCTTCCTCTTTGCCTTATCGCCTCAGAAATCAGGTTAGCCGTCTCGGTCACATCTTCCCTGATGGAACATGCCGCCACATCCTCATAAGTGTTGGAGACATGAGTTTCAAGTGTCCAGAGATAGGACGGGATACGTGCAGTTAATACATCACCTTTTCAAGCGTTGCCTCCGGTGGTCTGTAGACCGCTTTCCCCTGACATGAGTCAAGCTATTTAATGTGATGGAATCCGTCTTGTAGGGCCTTCTCCACTCAGGCTTAAGTGATTGAACTCATGGTCCCACTGATTTCATGTCTCGTTTGTCACTTTGTCGAGGAGACGTTTTTGGACCCACTTAGGTGGCGGACTGGCCGGAGTGGGAAGTGGGGGAGAACCTGCCCTAAGCCACCGTTTCTCCGCTCCTCCAGCGTGATTCAGAATCCGCCTGGAAGGAGGAAGCAGAGGTTGTCTTCTGTGAAATGGATGGGACGAGCCTCTAAGAGGCTTTCCTCCTGGATCCTGGGATCAGATCCCCAGGGATCCAGTCATTTCAGTGACGTGGCTCTCTGGAACACAGTGCCTCCAAATTTCACCAGCGCGGGCTTGTTGGAGCCATACTTCTCTCTAACGCACCAGGCCTCAAAGAAAATCTCGTCTTTTAGCTGCCAGCAGCCCAGTGCCAATTAGAGCGAACACACTTGACAGTTTTGTTCTTGTAAGCCCTGAACAGTGCAGTTTTGGCCCTGGAAACGGGCCGGTCTCGCACTGACCTGAAGCTATGCAGATGTGCCCCGCGCAGGAGCTCGGCTGCCTGCAGAATGGGAATGGGGTAGGTGCGTGCGCCCCGGCGTCATTGACATTCCTGGAGGGTGCCTCCTGCCCGTCTTCCTCCCCGCCTGGCGCCGCATCTCCTATTAGTTCTTTGGGAAGGAAGGCAGGTCAGGAAGGTGGAAAAAGTAGGTCAGAAAGAGGGCAGTCTCTAATGGAGAGCGGGACGCCTACTTATTTGCTGGGAGGAATTCTCTCCTCTGGAAAAAAGGGTTCCGAATGAAGGCTTAGGCTCCAGGCCCTACCCCTCAAGGTGCTCAGGCCGTTAGGGCTCCCCCCGCCCCCCCCGGTCTTCTGTTTGCTGACCTTCTGCTCTCTGGCCAAACACACCAGACTCCCTGTAGAATTGCTTACGTTTTAATTGGAGAATACATTTCTGCTTGAGAAAATGGGAACCCGAAAACCTCCAAGGCAGTGCGAGAGCAAACAGATGTTCCAGTGTCTGGCCCTAAAACAGGGGGTTTTATCTCCGATGAATGTGCCGCTGCAGAGTCTGTGGGCAAGCTCCCGGGACCCTGCGCTCCCGTGAATGTGGGTTTCAAGTTGGGTTTATTTGGGCCCCTGTACCCTTGACTCCGAAGACGGTCCACAGCGTTCATCAGACTTTCAAGTAGATCTGTAACAATAACAACGGAAGTCGAGATTCCCTGGGCCGGCAAACGTGAAATATGCACAAATTGTCTTTAAGTCACACCCTGTTTGCAGTCCACCCCAGAGACGGTCACCGTCCCCACCCCCGTCTCCCCACCTCACCAGAGCGCTAACACAGGTCGACCCCGAGTCCCAGGGAGCTGTATTCATCCAGCAAAGATCTGAGGACCCGAACCTTCCACAGGTGTAAGAAAGACTCGACAGTCACTTCTATTTCGTCTTTGTCCAGGCAATCTTCTGCTATGGTACAGCTGGTTTTTTTTTTAAGCCCTTGTATTTTACATTGTTCCTGCGGTTCAAACATGTCTGTCTCAAAGTCCCCTGTTCCGTTTTTTTTAATCCCTTGGTCAAGACGGGGCCCAAAGTGAGCTTTGGCGGGTGTGTGGCAACATTTGCTTTTACCCAGAATAATGCAACCTGAGTTCTGGGGCTTGTCTTATCCAACCCCAACCCACTCCTTGGACCACGGAGGCCCACGACACGAATGGAGTCACACGCGTGGTTGTCAGCGGAGGTAACACATTATGTCGTTCTCTGCTTTTATCGAAGAAAGGAAGGTCCTGAATTAATGGAATTTGACAAAGGTGGGGGTTTTCTTTACGGTCATCATTAGAAGAAGGCACAGTGTCGTGATGTGGAAATGGCAGGAAAGGCCCATCTTTCCGGCCTTTTTGAGACCCGGACCCTCCCCCACCTCTTCTTGCCCGTGCTCCCCCTTCCCCCACCCGCCCCGGCCTCGTCAAGCGGAGGGTAGAGCGAGCACCCCCGGGGAGCGCAGAGGGCTTCCTCCCGGGTCCTCTGGCCCGCGTTCCGAGCTGTGCGACCGCACGTGGAAAACACGCAGGTTCGATCGCGTGCTCTGGCTTTAAACGACCCGGTCTACCCACTGCGCTGCCCCAAGAAACAGGAAGGTCAGCCAAAGGGGTGTCCCCCCGGGGGGCGACTCGAGACTTGCCACTTCCCAGGATTCCAGGTGTAGACGCCTCTTCATCGGGTGGAGAGCTGCGGTGCGTGTAGAAGGGCGGGTTTTGTTAGCGGATCACTGTTGCTTTCCTCCTCCTTTACGGTTCCTCGCGGCTCTCAGATACCCCCTCTGTTTGGACTCGACCCGCTGCAGGGCTAGAGGTGTTTGCACAGCGAGCCCCTTCCCTACGACCGGGAACTCCGTTTACCTCCGTTCAAATTGTCCCACCATGTTGCTGCCTTACGAAAAAAAAAAAAAAAAAAGTGTTGTATATATAACCTTGATTATGTCCCCATAAAGTGAATTTGTAACGACTCCCTCGTGAGCTTAGCAAAAGTATGTCTAGACAATTTTTTCTGGCTTTCCCTCCCAGACCTCTTTGGGTTAAAAATAGGGAAGGATTTGTTTTAATACAGTGTAGTACTGTATCTTTAACCTTTTGTCCAAACGCGTACTGCCTGTTGAGGTTTTATTTAGGGAAAGTGTGTAACAGGGAAACCAGCTCCGTCAGACCCCGAGACTGTCCCTGGCTGGTCTTCTTGCTGCCAGCGGCTTAGCCAAGTCTCCAGAAGTGTTTTACAGGAAGCTTAGATGGAGGGAAGCACTTAATTATTATCCAAATTTTTCCCTTTAGTTAAGTCTTATGGTAAGATATCCCGGAGATTATATTTTTAGCAACCGCTTTAAAGAGACTGGGGAGATTAATTTAAAATTGATAATCGCACGACAGCACCACAGTTTAACAAGCCCGAGGTCGGCCTTGTGGAGCCGCCTGCTCTCAGGGGACTCCGGTTCAATTCTCTTTGCTGCCAGTTGAAATCAGAAATCACAACCGCAGTGATTAGCAGTGAATTCCCTGATCTCCGTGCCCCAGGCAGGCGGAGAGGGGGCCTGTTTTGGCGGTGGCCAGTGGTTAACCCTTGCGTGGGAGAGGTGACAGGCAGGGGAAATGATTCATGGGTATGAGATGGGGCCTGGTGATGTCTATCTTTACGATTGTCAGGTCCGGGAGCCACTGCTCTGGGTGGGGAGTGATGGTGCATGGAGACCGAAGGAGCCTGTCCTCTAGCCACCGCGACCGCGGCCACCTTTACCTGCGTGGTTTAGAGGCCTCCAGTGGGCCCTGCTTTCGTGGCTGCCCAGCAGCTTTGTCAAGCCGGGAGAGGCGTTCTCTGTAGAGGGAAGCAGAGCAGCCTGCTTTCGGCCCCTCTCCCAGCTCTCCGTCTTTAAAAAATGGCCTCTGGCTACCAAGTGGCCGATTATGGATAGTCCTGTAGAGCGGCAGTAAGCGGTGTTAATGAGCTGCGGGATATCAGGCACAAAAAAAGAAAATATTTTCCCTGCGGGCCGAACAAAATTAATTTTAAAAATTAATGTAAACCTCGAATGCTGCAAGTGCGTCCATTAAATTATAGGACTGTGACATGTACAATGCGATATTTTTGCTATTGAATTTGTTATCTAAGAGGTGTTCATTGTTTGTTACGGTGTGAAAAGCTGTTTTCCTCCAGATAAGCTTGTTCATTAGTAAACTGGATCCCTGCCACTCCCCTGTTTCTTTGCTCTGAAGCAATGCCTTGTAGCATAAATGCAGACAGCCGCTCTGCTTTTCATATCAGAAATGTAAATCAGCAGCGTCCAGCCTGGTTTTAAATGGCTTCAGTCTTTCTCAGGATGAAATCTGGGGGAAAAATTCTTCTCTCTGCTGCTTCTGACACCGCGGCGTTGGCAGACAGGCCCTGAAAGAGGCTGATAATTATTAAACAAAGTATCTTGTTTCCCACCGAGGTCTCGGGATCACTCTGTCATTAGACTGGATTTATTTCTAGGGTTTCATTCACGCTGTGACAGTTTGGGATTGATAAATCCCGTGTTTTAATTTCAGGCAGAAATGAAACTGGTCGAATGCAATTTGGGAGGGAACGAGCCTTGATAAAACGGCCGTGCGTCTTAATGCCTGGACACAGAGCCGGGATGAGGAAGGCATCTTGGGGGATGCGCGGAGCCCTGGGCCAAAGCAGGGAGCTCCAGAGAGCCAGGCTGGGAGGCCGTAGGGAGACAGGCCCCGGGAAGGCCAGGCTGGGGGCGGGCGCAGAGCCCCTCCACGAATGACACCTCACTGGGTTTGTGAGCCCTGGCCTTGGCCCTGAGGTCCCACGTCCCGCTAGGCCAATCCAGAGAGCCAGGTGTGTGCCGCCAAGTGAGGGCAGACTTTGGTGTGCCCTCGGTTCCGTTGCCCTCCGTCCCTGCACCCCCATGCTCTGCTTCTGAAAGTATTGAATGAGCTCGGGGTCTGATCTTTTTTTCCTTCAAAGGGAGCTAAACTGACTGATTCCTCTGATACTCTTTTTGGCTCCCACTTACTTACTTAGCAAATACCAAATTCAGCATAATTTCAGATCGGACGGGTGCACCGGTAACTGGTTGAGAGCAGAGAGACAACCTGATCCCAGTAAAGCTGATTTCCGTAGAAGAGGATGATTAAGATGCCGTGTGAAAAAGCACTTGGAGAGCCCTGACCGGTCAGCATTCAGTGGTCCCGCGAGGGGGCCGCCTGTCCCTGCCCCGGTGTGCAAACCGCTGACTGACACACGGGAAGGACGCCCTGTCCTCTGCAGGGCTCCATGGCTTCCCATGGGACGGCTGCTATCCACAGGGCCATGTGCACCACCACACGGGCAACACGAGTGGTGTTCAGAGGCCCCTCCGCCTTCCAGACTCTGCATTTCATTACCAAGGAAACTGGGGGTCCCGGTAATGGCTTGCTGCTAAAAAGGAAAAAAAGGGGGGAAAAAAGGCGGACGCTAACTGACTCATTCTAAGGGGCCCATCGGAAACTTACAAAGGCCTCTGACTGGTCATGCTCGTCACATGTATTAAGGCAGGTGCTGATCTGCCACCACTGAGAGGACCCTGTGTCCCGGTTTGCCTGGGACAGTCCCGCCTTACACACGGCATCGTTGTTAACATCACTCCCTCCGCTCTTCAAAACAACTCAGTTTGAAAGTGACATGATGAGGTCACCCTAGCCATCACCCATGACCTAGCCAGTTCCTTCAAGGCAATTTACAAGGCTGAAATGGCCCCATGAATCAAAATCTTGCTTGGAAGTTGTAGGGTACAGAGTGAACAAAACCACTGAAATCAAGTTCTGAGAAGTGCAGAACAATACCGCACAATTTTAGCAAAGATATAAGTACCGCACGATGCGTGACAAATAATCAGATTAGTTGAGAGCGTCGCTCCATGAAGAGGTTTTCAAAATACATATTTCAGCTGCATGGAGGCCAGGTTTTCCTTACACATATTCTTATATTATCCTTTATTTTTTTGTAGGCAGGAATATTTCATGACTTAAAATAGTTTTCAAGACAGTTATGATTAGGTCAGTGGGGGCATGACTGCCCTGCAGTATAAGGACGTGTGTGTGGACAGCGACGGGGGAGATGATATTTAGGGTCAAGCGTTTTAAGACTCGCTGTTGGCTTCTGGAGATGAGGTTGCCGGGAGCAGGGATTAGGCTCTGCGTTTTACCTCAGGGAGGACACTGACACCCAGGGGCTCCAGGAAGGGGCGTGATGTAACCAGCCCAGGCCCCCGCTCCGGGACCTAGCGCCCTGCAAACTGAGGCTTGCGTCTGCGGTGGGACGGAGAAGCCAGCATTTTGGGTGGGTTTGCCTCCGGAGACTCTGCCGCTCAGTCACATTCAGTTTGCAGTCACTGATGTGTCCCCGAGGTCAGCACTTACCTGCAGATTTTCACAGTTCTATTTCCTTCTCACCCCAGCACTTGAAAGATCCGATCCGTTCTGTCCAGCCATTCGCAGTCAACAGAGGGAGGCGCACAAAGAGAAACGTGCATTCTTGGTGAGGGGCAGCCTCCCGGGGCGGGGGGCGGGGGGAGGAGGGACCGGACCAGCGGCCACTGGCCACATCCTAGCATCCACTGGAGAACCTCGTGCCGGTCCAGAGGACTGTGTCGAAGTCTGAGGGAATCCTCCTGCAATAATCTCAAGGAGGCTTTACGTGTGCCCAGGAGACTGCATTTTTAGGCTTGAACCTTCCCTGCAAACACCATCACAGCATCTAGTCCTGATCTCAGAACTGTCCAGCTTCCGGCCACTGTGCTTCTAGGCCAAGGAAGGACCTGCTCACCCTTCCCCCCAGGACTTCTCATCTTTACAGTTGGTGGTATCTTCCAGCTCCCAGAATTTCTGTCCCAAGTAGGTGTGGGCATCGTTCTGGGCATACTGACGAGCTTCTGAAAGCGGCCAGGAGTGAGTAAGACGGCCCCCAGAAAGAGAAGGAACGTTCCACACGGGAATGGACTTTTCTAGACAGATCAGACCTGAGAACAGAGAGGCATGAGAACGTGGGGTTCTCGTAGCCATGGTGCCAACTGTTTGCACTCTCTCCCGCGGGTAGGTGGGTCTTGGCAGGTCAGCGATGACCTGGTTTGGGCATTCTGCTTTTGGTCGTCTGCGTGGGGCTTGAACTCACAACCCTGAGATCCAGACCCGAGCTGAGATCAAGAGGCGGACGTTTGACCGACTGAGCCACCAGGGCGTCCCGTACTTTGGGGCACCTGGTCTAGTGACCTGCACACAGCCAGTGATGGATACCAGCCTCTTCCATGGAGACAGCAACAGCTCACCTTTACGGAGGGCACACCGCACCCCTGCCCTTTGGTACAACGCTCGATACCGTTTTCTGCCCTTACCCCATAGTCACCCGTTAAAGCGAGAATTTGGATCAACATGTGAAATTGCTGTTTTTGTATGTTGAAAGTAGTCCGGTGTCAGCAACTTCATGTGCTTCAGCATTAGCAATAATCCTCTGTATTAGTTTTGCGAACGCCACGGTTCAGACATGGGAACTCGCTCAAAGGCAGGCCAGCCGGCAGGTGACCGCGCTGGGACTGGAGGCAGGCAGTCCAGCCGCGGACCTCGGCACCACCCCGCCACGGGCTGCCTCCTCCTCGGGCGGAAGGCGCAGGCAGGTTTTGCGGCCCAGGGGTCCACATCAGTCCTTCCGCACCTCGGCCAGCGTCGCGATCAAAGATGGCCAGCCCAATGAATCAAATGTTTCCCGGAGCCTTGGGTTACACTCACGATGCTCGGTTTAAAAGGGATGGTATGTAGCGAGCACACCAGAAACCTGGAAGATGGAAAACTCTCTTTACGATCTCTGCTCCCCTCTCCAGAAAAGAAAGAAATCGGTGTGGTGCCCGCAGAGGTGTTCTCAGCAGGACCTGGCCCATTAAATGAAAGACTTCCATGCTGAGCCAATCAAGAGAGACCTGGACAAAAATCAGACTCTTTCCTGCCCTGGAAACCCATGCCTCGAATCTGTAATTCATCTGTTAAATCAAGTGTGCAGCCGGTGGTTTAGCGCAGAGGGGGACGGCAGAGAAGGGAAGAGAGAGGGACAGAAGCTGCGGCACTTGAATTTCTAGCATCAGAGCGAAGTTGGGAAAAAGACACAGGGCTGTGATAGCTTCTTGGACCTTATGTTTCCAGCAAAGAGAAACCAGCAGGAAAGATTTTGGAGAGCTGATGAGCCGGCGGAGGCGTTAGAACAGGGACCCCGGGGGCCGGATGAAGCACAGTTCTGCCGGTGCCTTTCAACGAAACTGAATAAAGTTTAGGGTTTTGTTGTTTTTTTTAAGGGACTTGTAGCCATTTTTAAACTTTCATTTTTCGTAATGTCACAGATAATCTTTTCATCTATTATCCGCTGGCCCTTTTCGGAGAGGCATTTGCATCAAATAGTACAGTACGGACCATGACTGTCTCTAGCGGGGAAGGCGGCTGGAAATGAAAGGTTATTCACTCCCTCTGCTTTCCCTGGCTTTGTTCTTGATTCTTGCACAGGTTTTTTTACATCTGAATTCGGGTATTTCTGGAGTTTTTCTTTAGAAACCCTTCCATTCTGAGATCTAAGCGCATCCAGACTCCAGTCTGTGTAGCGGGGGTTACAAAAGCTTGTGTTCCCTGAAATTCAGTGAAGCATCCACTTTGGAACATGTGTTAGGTACCCCGAGTCCTCCAGAATCCCTCTGGGGCGTTTCCTACGGAGGCAGCACTGGTAGCGCGGGGGACACTCCCGCCGCGGAGGGGGTGGGGGCCGCCCCTGGCCCCGGCCTCTGGTGGTGGGGGTAGAGCATGGCCTTTTAAGCGTGCACCGCCAGGCCCAGCTGGGCTGTCCGCTCCTCCCGCCGCAAGGGGAAGGGTCCGGGGGTGGATTCCGTGCAGCCCTTCCGGCATGTGGGGAAGAGCGGACCTGAGCTCCCCCAGCGGGAGGGGTGGGGCCGCGTGTGTTCCGAGCACACTGGAAACCAGGTTGTCACCTGGGCTCGCAGGAAGAGGAATTCAGAGCAAGCCCACTTGTTTGCAAAACCACATTGCGGGGACTGGGGCTGTGGGGGGTAAAGAATGGCCTAGAAAGTCATGGAGCTGTGACTGAGAGTTTCTGCTCAGCTTCTGTTCCTTGTCCCCCACAAGCTCCGGGGGGATTCCCACAGGGACCCGAGGGATTCTCAGGCCTGTGGGGCAAAATCTCTCAGGGAAGCACCTTCCTCCTGCCCTCCAGCTTCCTCCGCCGCCGCTCTCCTCCGGAACATTCCCACCGTTCCCTCCCACAGAGCCTAGAAACCTCTCTTTGCCTCTCCAGAAAGAGTGATTCTGCAGAGTCACTACGGTTGATGTGTTCAAACTGTGCATTGACCTTGGTCGCACCCAGCTGCGCTCAGGTGCACAGTGACCTCACGGCACAGTGGCCAGGGGCGTGCTTGTGCGTGTCTGCACCCACAGAGTCCCTAACGCAGGGAGCCCCTGGACCCGGGAGAAGTTCTTCATGGCTTTTGAGCGCCTCTCTCGGGGACTGCGCTTACCCTGAAGAGGGTGGCGGGGTGCGTGCGGAGCTCATCTGCCCCATAGGACACCCGAGCCCGGGGAGGTCAAAGCCAAGGTCATGGGCCGGTGGCTGAGTGAGCCTCAGCACTTGGGTCTGAGTGGGAATGGCTCGTTCTAACCGTCTCCTGCCTACCTCAGGTGCCCCTTCTTGGGGAGCACGCTGTTCCTTTCGTTTAGGGACTCTCGAGCCACACCACAGTGAGTGCGGCCATGTGCGGATCCGTTTTCAAGAGAACCGTAGCACTGTCGGCCTCATAAGGTCATTGCCTGGTCCCCTGAGCTTGTCCGTCCGGACCTTTGAGCCAGTCATCCTAGTTTTACATTTGTACGACCGAAAAGAAGTTTCTGTGAAGTCGTAAATATTCTAGAGCCCTTACGACTGAATACACGAAGGCATTCCCTCCCTGGGCGTGGCGCACTCCCCGCGCTGTGGCGGGAACTTGGGATGGTTCCTGAGCCGTCAACCCAGCGGAGCAGAGTTCCCGGTTGTAATGCACAGACACCGTCGCCGTGAATGTGAAACCCTCCCAGTAACCAAACTCGTTCTGTAGCGTGTGGTTTTCCCGACCAGCCGCGGCTCTTCTGGAAAGCTCTGTGACTTCAGTTTCGTTGTGCAGGTACCTGTGTATGCATGTGACACTTGTGCTAAGGAAGAGGGCCTGCTTGACTGCTTTTATTTAACTGGCTTCAGAGTTATAGGGAATGGTGGTTGCTGTTCTCTTGTCCCGACTGACAGAGTCACATGGACGGGCACCGTGCGTGGCCGGCACGCGGCGAGCCAACCTCGTCCTGGTCCGCCTCCCGCCGTGGCTGGAGCAGGTGCTTCTGCTTCTCTAGGACTCAGAAGAAAACAGTGCTGACACCCGCCCTGCCCACCCCGCCCACCCCGCTGCCCGGGGGAACCGGATAAGAGTCCCAGGGCGCTAATCTTAAAAAAAAGAGGGGGGGGCTTGGGGGGACGCCTGGGTGGCCCAGCGGGTTAAGCCTCTGCCTTCGGCTCAGGTCATGGTCTCAGGGTCCTGGGATCGAGCCCCGTGTCGGGCTCTCTGCGCGGCGGGGAGCCTGCTTCCCCCTCTCTCTCTGCCTGCTGCTCTGCCTGCTTGTGGTCTCTGTCTGTCACATAAATAAATAAAATCTTAAAAAAAAAAAAAAAAAGAGTCCCAGGGCTAATGAGGAAGAGTGGGTACCCCTGGATGTGACCTTGTGCCGGGCTCACTGGATGTGCTATGCCAGACCCGATCTGCGGTGTCCGCTTAGAAGTCTTCACTTCAGAGGACATGCTGTGCCTCTGGGGGGCGGGGGGCGGGTGGGAGTTCTGAGAGCCACGGGAGCCCACTCTTTACAGGAGGCCTTGCTCCCTGGGGACGGGATGACCCATGTGCCGTTGAAGCACCTGGTGCCTTTGCCCCTGTCGCCCTCTGGCCCCGACCTGGCTGCCAAGCAGATGACCCAACAGCCCTCCGTGTGGCGGGCACTGCGGTCGGCACGGCTCTCGAAACTGTGCAGCTGCGAGACGTGTAGAAACAAACCTCTTGGCCTCCTGGGAGGTTCAAGGGTCCCCGCCTGGCTGGGCCCTCCAGAGGGATTCTAGTCTGTAAAAATAAGAACCATTAAAAATGATGCGGGTCCTGTACCCCTGGGGATAAAAATACATTATATGTTTATTAAAATAAAAAAAATTTTTAAAAAAATGATGCGGGTTTCAGGGCGCCTAGGTGGCCCCGTCAGCTGAACATCTGACTCTTGATTTCGGCACAGGTTGTGATCTCGGGGGTGGGATCAAGCCCTGTGTCAGGGCTCTGTGCTCAGCAGGGAGTCTGCTTGTGATTCTTTCCCTCTGCCCCTCCCCCTGCTCACCCCCTGCTCTCATTCTCTCTCTAAAAAAATCTTTAAAAAATAAAGATGCAGGTTTCAAATGTAATACATAGCTGGTTGATAAAATTTAGAAAACTCAACACGTATTAAGAGATATTCACAAATGCCATCGAGATAGCTTACATATTTGTGTTTTTACTCTGTGGGAACCACTGTGTCATCTGCAGCATTAACTTGAGGGATGTGGTCTGGAAGCCAGACGGCCTGGGTTTAAATCCAGCTCTGCCACTCATCAACTCCATGACCTTGGACATGCTTCTTGTGTTTCTAATTCCACTGTCTCACCTGTGAACTAGGGGTAACAATACCACTTTACAGGGGTGCTCCAAGGCACGAGCACAAAAAAAAACACCGAGAATAATGCTTCCCGGCACGCGCTAAGCACTGAGTGATCTCAGTCGGTCATCTTTCTTTTTCCTGAAACGTGTTTTATTAAATGAAAACATAATATTTTACAAGTGAAAGGCCCCTGACCCCACGAAGTCATGCACTGAGCCTGGAGCGTCACCCCCTCCACGACTCACCCATTCTACCCTCGTCCCCGCAGGGGCGTAGGCACTACCCAGAACACCGACATGGGAACGATGTTCGAGCTGAGCTGCCTGCCTCACCATTCACGCCAGGGCCAGATTCTAGTCCGGTGACTCCGGCATCGGAGACCCACGTCCAGGACAGTCGGGGGCACATCCCTTAATGAGTGGAGGTCATGGCACGGGGCTTCAGCAAGCCCTGTATATTTTCAGCAACGCCTTATTTTTCTCCCCAAGATACAAAGTGCTGTTTAGTCCCCACCAAACCCAGGACAGCGAGTGAGGACCTGCTCTTCCCGCTGAGTGGGTGGGAAAGCCGAGTCCCGTGGGTGGGATTGGACTGTAGGGCCCCTCGGGGGGTAGGGGAGGCTGGCTCCCCTCCGTGTCAGGGTCTCTCCATGGTGATGTCTGGCTGCTTTTAAATCTCTCCCCATGACTCTGGAAGAGAATAGCCAAGCCTTTGCCTCAGAGCAGAAGGCCTCACTCAGCCCACAGGCCCCAGGGCAGGCACAGCCCACGACTGGCCCAGCGACCCTCGATCCTGTGACCTCTAGCGTGGAGATGAGGAGAAGACGGGGTCAGGCCAGTGATCTTGCAGTTAGATGAGGAAAACAAAACAAAACCCGGGCATGCCCACATCTCCTCACACCCTGCCCAGCAGCGGTCCAGCTGTGGCTGAGCCCAGTGGATCTCCAACACGTGTGCACCAGAATGCCCTGGCAGACTGCGGGCCCCTCGCCCCTGGAGTTTCTGACTAAGTAGGTCTGCGGTCGCGTCCAAGGATTAGAATTTCTAACGGGTTCCCAGATGGTGCTGCTGCAGGGATCACACTTGGAGAACCTGTGCTTTGATAGCCGGCCTGGTGCGCGGGCCTTGATCCCGGCTCGGGAGCATAGCAGGATGGTTCAGACGCCGAGCTCTGCACGTTCCAATTCCAGACACGAGGCAGCCAGGCCGGAAGCCCTTCTTGACTTTGTGCGTTCAGGGACCACTGAGAGAGGCTTTAGCGAGAGCTCTCTGGTCCTGGGCCCAGGGAAAGCTTTCTCCAGCTTGCGGCTTCTGTCTACCCCATTTTGATGCTTTCCTTCCATTTCTGAGGAGGGAGGTTGCAAAGGCCAGGCAAGAGACAATGAGCAGAATGGGTGCTGGGAGGAGGTGAGCGCAGTCCCTCTGGCGAGGGATAAACCTGTCCTTGGTGAGGGCTATGGCGGTGTTGTGGCTGAGACTCAGCACGGGGGGGAGGCTGAGGTTGCATGCCCGCTCTGTCACTCACCAGCCCAGGGCCAAAGAGGTTGCCAAGCCTCCGTTCCTACCGCGGAAGATGGAGATACTGAGCTCTGACTTCAGCGCTCTGGTTGAGGGTGCCCCGCCTGCATGCGTCCGGGGCTGTGCGGTGCATCCTTGGGCACGTCTCCAAGGTCGGGGCGCTCTGCAGGAAGGCAGCCTCAAGGGCAGCCCGGGGCTCTTGAGAAATGCTTAGGAGGAGGCGGGCGGCTGGCCGGCAGCTTCCCACCCGCTCGGCTCCCGAGTCCTCACCGTGTCTTTTCGTCTTCGGTGCCTGCCCTGCACCGCGAGGTCAGAGGAAGGGCTTCATTCGGAATCTCTTCTGGCTGTAAACGCCTGAGCCCGTCGTCAGCCGGAAGACTCCAACGCGGGCTGTGACGTCTCAACCCCCGGAGCAAGGCGCGGCTGCCGCGCGCCGCCAGTCTGGGTGGGTGGGGCGGGTCCGTGGCTCCCGGCACCGACGACCGCCCTGTCGCGCCGTCCCAAGTCTGCGAGCGCCTCGGGGCCGTCCTGGCACGCCGGGCCCCACCCCCGCGGGTCCCTCCCGGGCCGGGACGCCCAGACGTCCGAATGGGCGCGCGCGCCGCCTCGGCGGCCCCCAGACCCCGCGCCGGCACGCCCGGGCTCGCGGCGCAGCCAATCGGCGCGCGCACGGCGGGTGACCTCCCCCGGGCCGGGGATAAATCGTCAAGTTTCCCCCGCGCGGGCTCCACTCTTCCGGGCTAATTAGCGGAGCCGGGGCTGAGCCGCGCCCAGCTCGCGGGCGGTGCGCGGGGCCGGGGCCGGGCCGGGGCGGGCGCGCGGGGGTGCGCGCAGCGCGGCGGGGCTGCCGGCGTCCGGGGCCGCCCTCCAGCACCGCTCCCCGGCGCCGTCCCCGCTCGGCCGCTCGGCGCGCCGGCCCCGCCTCGGAACCGGCACCTGCAGACGCCGGCGCGCAGCGGCCCCAGGACCGTGGGCTCGGCCCCCCGCGGCCGCGATGCCCCTGCCCGCCCGCGGACCCCGGAGGCGCCCGCCCCGCGCACCCTGACCCTGGGCGACGGGAGACCGCGTCGGGCTCTTGTTCTCGGCGTCGGCTCCAGCTCGGCTTGGGCTTCGGGATTCTCTGGCTCCTGCCCGCGCCGTTCCTTGCGGTAAGTGCCCCGTGGGTCGCGGCGCCCGGCACCCGCCCCGGGGACAGCGGCCCCGAGAAGCCCCGGCCCGGAGCCGCGCGCGCAGAGGACCGGCCCCGCCGCCGGCCGCCAACGGGCCTGGATCCCGCCTCCCTCCGACGCAGCAGCCGCGTCTCGGGCAGGACCGCGCGGTCGGACCGGCCGGCCCCAGCCGGGAAGGCGGGAGCGGCCAGGAGTGCGGCCGCGAACGCACGTCCGTCGTCCGGGTCGAGTGCGAGTCCCGACAGGTCACGGCCGCGCCGGGTTGTGCGGTGTAATGAGGAGTTTCTGTCACTGCAGCGCGTTTCTTTCTCGGGGGAGCCCCGGGGCAGGAATGAAAGCACCCGCGGGGGGACGCGAAACCCATAGTGGGTGGATGCTGACCGGACATACAGGCGGGCGCCCTGCTCACGTGCCGTGACCTTCGATGAGTTTCCGACAAAGCCTCATGCCCGTTGGGCTCCAGCAGGACCTCCTTTTGGCTGCTGATTCCTGTCTGATACGGATCGGAACGGCTTAGACGCGGTTGGGTCGCCTCGGGCCGGGCGCACCACTCGGGTGGTTCCAAAGACATCAGAACCCGGCCCTCCCCCCCGGTAGGACCAGCCTAGTTTCGTGTTTTCCGTGGCTGTGTTTTCCGCATTCCCGGAGAAGGACGCGAGCGGGTCATTTGGGAGTGTTCTGCTGCCTGGGGTTTGCGTCTCCCAAGCCCGGGACTGAGCGGGCTGCTGCGCGCGGAGAGCCCAAGGTGCCGCCGAGCCTCCCGGAAGCCGCAGAGTGAGTGTGTCGCGGCGGATCCTGAGAGCTAATCTGTAATTATGAAGATGTTATTTTGTCCTTGCTGGTGTATTGTTTCCTTTACTATAATGTTCTCATGAAACTGTTCCCCTTGTGGGACGCGGTGAAACTGGAGAGAAATCCCTTCTCAGAGGATAATTTTCCTGTGTTGTTGGTTTTTTAATTTTATTTATTTATTTATTTATTTATTTATTTATTTATTGGGTGTAGGTTTCTGGGAACCCTTTTAACCCTGCAGTGGGATGTGTGTGTTTATTTCTGTAAGAGTCTCCAGCAGATTTGGACATCGCTAGGTTTTGCGTAGACTGGTAAATAAGGAGCACTTCAAATAATAATATTTATTTGTACCTTGACTTCTTTTTCTTGCTGACGCACAGTCTGGGGTTTTCAACAGGATGAGCTGGGACTACGTGCACCCGAGAGCTCCCCTGCTGCAAAGTGGGCTCTTTACAGGGCCATGACGGGTGCGTTGCGCTGCACAAGAGACAGCGAGTGGCAGGGGAGAGCGGCGGGTCTTCAGTCCTGCTCTGGTTCCCAAGTTCACAGAGCACTTTGGGAGCTGTCCTTAATGAGGGAAAGCAGGTCTGGAAGACATTTGCTGGACATGTGCCTCCCAGCCTCAGCCCTTCCCCGTGCCTGGAGCTTTAAGGCCTTTCCTTTACCCTGGTTTTTCCTTTGTCTCCCAGCCCTGTTTTGTCATTGTTGCAAACACCTACACTGGGATCTTCTGGAACCACTTCCTGGCTCACTCCAGTGGCTTGCTGCTGCCTCTTTGCATTCTGCCGGAGGCTCGGCAGACTCCCTTTTATTTTTCATGGAATTGTACCATTGGGCAGATTCTTAAAAACACGCAGCACGGGGCGGGGTGGGGGGACTGTGCAACTCATATCATTCAAGAATGACAAATTGCCAAGTTTCAAAACTTTCCTAAGAGTTCGTTGTTAAAGATCCCAGCATCATGATGTCCGTTTTCACTGAACATCCGCAGTTCCTCCTGCTTGTTGCTGGCTGTTAGAATAGGTCCGTGATGGCAGTAGAGGGTCACGGATGGCCATTCTCTGAGAAATGCTCGGCCCTGGCTTCTTTTTCTGACCGGTGGGTGTCTGCTGTGTTGCCATGAACGTCGCCTTGCTCGATGACATCTGTGAGACCGAATTCCCAATTCCTCTTTTCCTTTTTGTGCCCTGCTGGGAGTGTGTCACCCATGCAGTCATCCACCAGCAGCCTGAACAGGTAGAAAACCAAAAGACAAGTTACGGAGCTCCCGGGAAGTGAGGAACAGGCAGAGGTCAAAAACGGATTCCCACCTCCTAATGAAATGATCCAAGTTGGAAGCAAGACGCAAACTGGCCTGTAGGCTCTCTCGCACCTAGTGTGGGGACCAAAAGCATTGGAAAACATGGCAGACGTGACCCTTGCTTCTACATTTTTCTAGCACCCTTCCCACTCAGTCTTCTGTTCGGCGTATAGGCTGGGTCGCGGGTACCCGTCCCCACTTGTCTGCCGGTTGCATCATGCGGATTACTCATTTCTGCCCAGGTCCCGCCCTGCAGCCGGGCTGTCACAATAGAGTGGAGGGAGAGAAAGTAACACTCAAATTGGTCTTGGCCCCTGGCCTAGGGGATTAGCTCCTCAAAGTGCCCGAAAGGCCCTGGTTGAAACACACTCACCTGTGACCCAGTTCCTTGGCCTGGATCTCAAGGGCAGGATGATGTCTGCCTTTTTGGACCTATAAAATGAGATCTCTTTCCCTGTTCACATTTGACCTGATGGCTCCCAGGGTCTTCCCAGCATGGAGTCAGGAGAGTGCTTCAAGGAGCTTGTTAGAAATGCTAAAGGATGGGGCGCCTGGGTGGCTCAGTGGGTTAAAGCCTCTGCCTTCAGCTCAGGTCATGATCTCAGGGTCCTGGGATCGAGCCCCACATCGGGCTCTCTGCTCAGCAGGGAACCTGCTTCCCTTACCCCCCTCTCTCTGCCTGCCTCTGTGCCTACTTGTGATCTCTGACTGTGTGTCAAATAAATAAATAAAATCTTTAAAAAAAAAATGCTAAGAGTCAGATTTGTCCCTTGATGTTTCCAACCAGAGTCTGCCTTTAGCATGGTTCCCAGACGATCGGTCCGTGTCGTGACTTCTCCCATGACGAAGACGCTGAGCCAGAGTCCCACAAGCAGAGTAGTTACCCAGGAGTGTCCTTGGAGCCCGCACCTGTGTGAGCAGGACGGGCGCAGGAAGGAACGGGTAGGGAGAGGCAGAAGGTGCACCTGGAAGACAGGCCCCCGGCATAGGCTCCGCTGACCACATGGGTTGCTCCGGAGCTAGACCGGCCTTCAGAGCTGTCCCCTGGGGGGTGGCGGCGGGTCCGTCATCGGACAGTGCCCACCGCACACACGGGAGTTGGAGGAAGCCCTGCTCTGGGCAAGGGTTCTCACGGTGTGGTTCCAGATCAGCCGGACCTTCCGAACAGGGACTCGCTACTAAAGCCGGTTCCTGAGCCCCTCCCCAGACCACTGAGTCAGGAGCTGTAGGGGTGGCCCTGGCAGCCTGTGTCTGAGCAAGTTCTGGTGGCCGCTGCGAGCTCAAGTCTGAGAACCCCTGGTCTAAGGCAGCCTTTGGGTTGCTTTGTTTCTTAATAATGGCTTCAGTTTTTTAAAATATTTTATTTATTTGAGAGAGAGAGAGCATGAGTGAGGAGAGAGGCAGAGGGAGAGGGAGAAGCAGGCACCCTGGCAGGCTCCCTGCAGGGAGCCTGACATGGGGCTCGATCCCAGGACCCCGGGATCGTGACCTGAGCCGAAGGCAGACGCTTAACCTGCTGAGCCACCCAGGCACCCCTAATAACAGCTTCACTGAGATATGATTTATATTCCTTTTTTTTTTAAGATTTTTATCTTTAAGTAATCTCTACATCCAATGTGGGGCTCAAACCCACAACCCTGAGATCAAGAGTTGCACACTCCACTGACTGAGCCCGCCAGGGGCCCCCCTCAACTTGTTAAAACAGACAAGTCACATGGCCTTGTATGGATATACCACATTTTATCAGCTGATGAACGTGTATGTTGTTTCCCTTTCTGGCTCTCGTGAACAGAGCTAATCTGAACGTTCATGCACATGGTTTGTGTGGACAGTGTTCTTTGGTGAAGACCCGGAGGCAGAAAGTGCTGGCGTGTTATGGTAACTCCGCACCACGCTTTGTCCAAACTTCCGAAGCGGCCACAACCATTCTGCCCTGACAGCTGCAGAGCGGCCGGGTTCCAGTTTCTCCACGACTTCGCCAACACTGGTCGTTATCTTTTTATTAAAGTGCTTTTAGAGGGTGTGAGGCGGCAGCTCGCTGCGGTTTTCACGTGCAGGTCTCTAATGACTGGTGACGTTGAACGTCTTTCCACGTGCTCATTCTCCACGTTTGTATCTGCTTTGGGGAATTGTTCGGATCCTCCGCAGGACACACTTTAGTCTTTAAGGAATCGGTCTGGGTGCCACTGCTTTAGGGTTTGTAAAAGAAAGCCCAGGACGCGGTCGTTAACACCAGAAAGTTCTAATTAGATGCGACACAATGAAAAAAGAGGACGAGAGAGTCCACTGTCAAGGGCTAGGTCTATGACGCTCTGTGTTACAGAAGGACCCCGTGTGGGTTGCCGGGACAGAGCAGGTGTAAGGATTGTGGAGGATGTCCCCTACGTGCCTCGGAAAGTAAAATGATTTTTTTAAGATTTTTATCTCTAAGTAATCTCTGTACCCAACGTGGGGCTCAAACCTACAACCCCGAGATCAAGAGTCGCATGCCACACAGACTGAGCCCGCCAGGAGTCCCCTTCATCTTTTTACAATCTGTTTGCTCTTCTGGAAAGAGACTGCTTGCCTCCCTCCTCATCAGAGGCTGCGGAGATGCGTCCTGATGCTCTGTGAGTGGAGAGAAAAGCTTGCAGGTGTCCCCAGATAGTCTCTGCCTCCCTGTGAGCTGGTCCCATGGTGGCGGCGCCAGGCCTCTCCCAACCCCCACGGCAGGCTCCCTCTCTCAAGGTTCCGGAGTCTTCAGGGCTTCCAGCAGCGTCTCTGCACTGTCGCGGCACACCTCGAGTGTGGCATATTGAACAACAGGCTTTCAGTGCAGGTGTCGGGAGTAAGAGCCGTGTCCCACTCTCCTCCGGCGAGCCTCCCAGCTGCCTCTGCCCGTGCCCTGCCATCTCCCTGCAGAAGGGCTCTCAGCCTAGAGGGGAAGAAACCCGAGCACCCAAGATGTGACTGGTTCAGTGTTGCAGGAGAACCTGGTGTGACTAGGACCTGACCTCTGGCCCGTCCACACCCGGCCTGGTGTCCTTACCTGCAAGTTCTTCCTTTCCAGGTTGCTAAGGATTCACGGTGGGATGTTTTGGTTCCTGCTGTCAGGGGATCCCGTCCCAGGGGGTTCCAGGTCTCTTGATAGCGGGTGTACATGTTTGTTTGCTGTCGACACCGTGTGTTCCGTTGTACTAATATGTTCCAAGCGCGTGAGATCACCCTGGGTCTCTCTGAAGGAAAGTGTTTCGGAAGCTCGCAGAGAGGTTGAAGCATAAATGTTTTCCTGAATGCACTGCAGTTCTCGGGTTTTGGCCAGAAACCCTTCGATTGGCCGCATGATAATTAGAGTATTTGAGTCACTGTTTCTTGAACACCGAACCCTGGCCCAGGCAGAATTCAGAGATGGTTTGTGTCTGAGCTCACTCAGAGGGGCCTCATCTCGGATAAGGATGCGTCTTAAAAAGTCGAGCGTGGGTCAGGATTGAGTCATTGGAGCCCTGGTTGAAATTCTCGAGGGCCGCACCCTCAGGGAAGGTGAAATCTTCCGATAAAACAAAGAACCGTGTCGTGAGACGAGTGATGTTACCTCTCACCGTTCCGTTCGTCTGTCCGTCGACGTGCTTATGGCTTCAAAGCTGCTTACGTCTGTGGAGAACATTCCTATGCCCTTCTCTGTTTTTGTCTGCTTTGCTGTCGAAGACTAGGGCGTGTAGAAGCTCTTTGGAATCTCAGACACACGTTGGAGGCGGAAGGATGGGCCAAAGTGGCGTTTTACACCATTTTCCCATTTTCTTTCTTTTTTTTTTAAATGCCAAAACCTTCAAGTTTCTCAATACCCTTTGTGATAAGAGTTTTGCAACGAAAATTTCTTCACCTCCGCTTTCCCCCATGTCCCTAAGCCAGACACCCACTCACCAGGGGTTGCCGGTCCTGACTGATGAGACTCGGGACCCGGCCAGACCTTTGAAGAGGCTGCGTCAGCCCCGCAGACACCGCAGGGGTCTGGAGGTGGCCCCGGTGGTGGCCCTGCAGCTCCTCTGGCGTTCGGTGCTTGGCCTCTGCGGTGCGCCCTCCTGTCGCCTCTGCTCTGCTCCCCTGCTCCCAAGTCACTGGCTTGGGGGGCACGGGGGGCAGCTGCTGTCCTCGCCAGAAGCTAGTCCACAGCCTCCACCAGCGCCTGGTCCTTCTCCTGCCCGTAAAAGGAAAAGAGAAAGAGCAAGAGACAAAACACTTTCTTGTCAGAGACGATTTTGCCAATAGTTTCAGTGGCTGTTGCTTCTCTTGGTGAGGAATGAGTGATACGCAGCGCACCCCCCCAGCCCAGCTGAGAAGAGCTAAGAGACTAGCGGTGGTAGCACCTTACTCTGTCGTCCCGCAGACCCCAAGGGAGAGGCGTGCGTGGGGACACTGAAGCCTGATGCGGTCACGCGGTGCAGGGGGAGCCCGGCCCGCCTCGCGCGGCGGGTCCGGGTGCGCAGGCGCCCAGCACAGGGAGCGGGTTACAGGGTGCACGGGGTGCTGCCCAGAACTGGCCGGGGGCCCTCGGTGACTGCTGGCCAAGTATACAAATGGCTGAATCTCTTGGGGCCATTTTGTTCCTCTCGAAGGTCCTCTTAGGTGCTGTATCCCTCGCCACAGAAGTGACTTCTCTCACTTCCCTTTTTATCCTTGAGCAGGAGGAAAACTTACGCGGCTGTTGTTGGGTCCGGTTTCCCTCTCCACCCTGGGCTGGGGAGGGGCTGGGCTCCCACAAGAGCCCGGTGCCCACGCCACCCCCCAGGTGTGAACTGGCGACTGCATGAGGGGCGAACCTGTGATCTTTCCTTCTGGTGATGCCTTGGGACCGTTCTGTTGAGCGGACACATGGTCCAGGGACGTCTTTGAAGGGCTCCTCCTGCTCTATGAATCTTCTTTTTCAACATGTGAAGAATTTAGCATAACATTTTCCATGTGTCACTAAGGCGGCTCAACTTACAGGCGGTGACACATCCCCTTTCAAACAGCATAAAACAGCCTTGGCCGTGGCCCTGGGCTCACTTTGACATCACTTGGAACCATCACTGGGAAATCGTCGCCTGTTGGTTTTCGACACTGGCTGAGCACCTATTGCTAAATGAGACGAGTTGGAAGAATGACCCAAGAACTAGAATAGTGCAGTGCTGGTGTTCACAGGCTGAGTTAGCCAACAGGTACTAAAATAGGTGTCTTCCGTCGGAAAGATGTCAAACAACACAGCCATTGTAACCCAGCCACATCTGCCTCCAGATGCTCCCGGCACTGTGCGCTGTGACTTAAGTCTTCCTCCCTCCCTTCCTTCCTAACATCTTCCCTCCCTGTCTTGTCTTCTCTAAAGCAAACACAAGAACTCCCACTGCTATCTACTTCATTGCCTATATCTGGAACGTTTCTAGTAAACAGTGGAGAATTAGAGTTTGCCTGAGGTCAGCTGTCTCATGAAAGCTTATTGGGCACTGGATGAGATTATCAGAAGAGGTAACTCTGTCACCTCCAGATCTTTAAAAAGGAGTCTCATCCCGATCTGCTAGGTCTGAACTCCCCTGGAAGCCTGTGGGATTCACTCGATTTAGGATTTAGGAGACCCTCCCCCCAACTCCAGTCACCTGTGAGTCTTAAAAGAAAAATGGTGTTTGCAGCCTGTGTGACGTTTGTGACGTGTTTCGGTCTTGGTTTTGAAGCTTCATCATATTCAATCAACAAACATTTCCTGAGAACCTTCTGTGTGGGGGCAGTATATTAGGCTGAGAGTACAGTGGTGAAAAAAATAGACGCAACTTCTCCGCTCATGAAACGTATGCTACATACGTGATGTTTTCAAAATCTTCAGTTACTTAATAGTCTGGGCAGCTTGTCATTCATTTATACTTATGTGTACAAACCAGTCATTCTTGGATCGGTCCAAGGGTCTGTCCGCGGTTGGCCTAGTTCTTCCGGCAAGGGATGCTGCTCTCAGTGCTGCTCCTCTGGGAAGCGGAGAGGGGCTCCCGGCATCCGAGTTCCCTTATAGCTGCATGGCGCTTGCTGGTGTGTTAAGAAGACTGTTCAGTCTTCAGTGCTGACAAGATGCTCTTTTTAAAAAAAAAATATTTTATTTATTTATTTGACACAGAGAGAGCGAGCGAGCACAAGCAGGGGGAGCGGGAAAGGGGGAAGCAGTCTTTCCACTGAGCAGGGAGCCTGACGTGAGGCTTGACCGCAGACCCGGGGATCTTGACCTGAACCAAAGGCCGATGCTCAACCGACTGAGCCACCCAGGCATCCCAAGAATGCTCTTTTTAAAAAATGTGTGTGTCTCTCTGTTGGGAGATATGATCAGTTGAAGCCTTTGGGCAACATCCGTGGGAAGGAAGCCTATGGAGACATCGGACCTGGCAAAGGCGTGATATGGAGGGTACGGAGCAGCGAGATGCTGGCTGCTGGAGGAGCCAAGACACAGCTCGGGGTAGAGCTGTCGTGAATCCAAGAGGCCAGCCAGCTCTGGGACATGAACCCGTGAAAGCGGTGACTGTTACCTGGCGGTTTCTGCCTTCGAGCATGGTTCCCACACTTGGTCCTCCTCCCCTGGGCCTCTCCCACTGGTGGTGCGGCAGGCCTGCGTGTCGCGTGACGGTGACAGCGTCCCTGACGCGGGGATGAACTTGGCCCTCGGTGTTGTCCCAGTGAGGACGGTTGTGTGAAGACATACACGATTGTCCCTTCAGGAGGTGTCTTCATTCCTTCACCAGACACTTGTGTTGGGGAGGACAAAAGGAACCGTCTGGAGGACAGCTGCTTGTGCGTGTGCGAGTGATTTTGTAGGAGGTCTGCTGCTGTCTGTGTTCACTTAAAGGTAAAAGGGAATCACCTCCAGGAAGAAATTCCACATTGAAATGTGGGTAGTCAATGTGTTACGCCAAGAAATTAAAAACCTTTATTTTCACAAATGCTTACAAAAGTGTTGCTTTCCGTGAAGACAAATGAGAACACGTGCGCGCCCGGTGCAACGTCCTGGGACCCCTCTCGCGGCTTCTTGCCGACGCGGACTGCTTTCTCCTGGGTTGGTTGCTCCTCGACAGCGTGGCAGACGACGGCTGGTGCCCTGCCGTTTCGTCTGGGAGGTTTTAAAGTGCTGCCGCGTGGAGTGCGCGGATGATTCTCTGAGCCTGTGATGCCTTTTCTAGAACACGCTCCATTTTCTGCTTTCTCATTGGGATAACTTTTTCAGAGTGACGCCCCCCCGCCCCGGAAGATGAAAGGTCATCCAGAAGCATCCCCAGCTGGGATATCCTGATGAAAGGAACAAGTGTCTTAGAGGTTCCCTCCCCACATCGGGGGGGTGATGGATGTGGAACTGGGAACTCTGGCCTGGGTCCCGGGGATCTGGTAATTAGTGCCCTGGTGTGTGGCCTAGTGGGACCAGGGGCATGGCTAAGAATGTCAGTTGACTTCTTTTTTTTTTTTTTTTTTAAGATTTTTATTTATTTATTTGATAGAGAGTGAGAGAGCATGACAGGGGGAGAAGGTCAGAGGGAGAAGCAGACTCCTCATGGAGCTGGGAGCCTGACGCGGGACTCGATCCCGGGATTCCGGGATCATGACCTGAGCCGAAGGCAGTCGCTTAACCCACTGAGCCACCCAGGCGCCCCTGTCAGCTGACTTCTAACGCCCACTCTCCCCTTCTTCCTCAGAAATGGAGATTCTGATTTTTAGTTGGGCAAATGGTCCGACGGAATGGCCCCACTACACAGCGTGAAGACCACATTTCCTAGCCTCCCTTGCGGCAAGGGGGTCATGTGACTAAGTGGTGGCCACTGGGGATTCCCTGCAAGGGCCAGGAGCTCCTTGTGGAGCGTGTCCTTAAAGGGCCAGCGGCACGCCAGTCTGGAGCAGGGACATAGCGAGGGGGCTGCAGCCATAGTCCTGGGCCGTCACGTGGCTTTGGGCACTGAAGGCAATCGAGGCAATAAAGGAACAACAGTGGGTGTAGACCCCCCCCCCGGCCCTGGACTGCCCGCCTTGGGACTTCAGCTTTGAGAGCCAGAACAGGACTCTTGTCTAAGCCACTACATTCTAGGTCTCCTGTCACATTCAGCCAGACTTACTCCTCACCCAGCCAGTGGGGACGTGGCTCTACCAGGATCTGTCACTCACCTCCCTGAGTTCCTCGCATTTGGAAGTCCTCTCTTACGCAAGTCTTTGTGTGACAGTCACACAGTCACAATCGATCGCTGTCCACACTTCACCGTGGGGTGCAGGAAGGTTCCCGGAGAACAGAGGGATGAAAATCTCATACTCACTCGCTAGGATGTGCTCGAACAAGCATTTAGCAAAATGCCACTCCTGGCCTAGAGCATAATCAAATAAAAGAATGACTAATTAGCCTGGGATGTGGGCAACCAGACCAGACTTGTGCCTGACTTCTGTGATGGACTGAGGCACTAAAGTGTCGCTAGTAGTTCGCTAGGGCACTGCTGTTTTCTACAAAGGGAGCCTTACAAATGGGTTTTCAGTATTTCTCCAAATCTACAGATGGTAACTTGGAAACTCTCTGGGGTGTGTACATGTATGTGCATATATGTATGTACATGTTGGTTGTTACTCTGAAAGTAGCAGCAGTTGTCTGTGTCACAAAGGACAGATGACCCCCGGTTATGAGCTGCTAACAGACTGCTGTAGTTTTGGGGAAAAGAGAAAAGTACTGTGGGCTTCTGGATTCTAGCTAGAGGACAGAACTCGAGAATTCCCGTGTCGGGACCCATCAGCGCCATCAGTGACCGTGTGGTCACTCACGAATTATTCCTTTAGCTGATGCAGGGTATTAGAAGGTGTCTCCAGGCTTCTGCATTGTAAAGAGAGCTGTCTGCTGAGTCTGACACCCAGAGCTGGGACTGCTCGGACGCTGGGCCAAGAGGAGGAGCGGTCAGCCTCCGCCCCAGCAGAATGCGACTCTAGACGTAGGAACCTTTTCAGTCTGGAACAGAGTTTCTTCTGGATTTGAACCTTGCCGGTGTTCTGGTATGGACCTTTAATTTGGGGAAACTGAGGCCCTGGGACTCTAACGGGGCCTTCCCAAGGTCACCCGGCCCCCGGGACAGCACAGGCAGGAACCCAGAGCTCAGAGGTCTCTACCTGTCGTTCTCGGCACCGTGCAGCATGGCCTTCCGTTTCCACGACCGGCAAATGCCTAGTTTGGCAACGTAGCCGCCTTCGTTCTTCGTTGGAGAGATTAAAAAGACAAATAAAACGAAATGGTCTCATAAACAAGTGTCTTCCAAGCCGGGCAGGATTTATTTCTTCCCCTGTACCTTTGACTCATTTCTTTTCCTACCAGGGGGTGCAGCCCCAGGACTGAGAACTAAAGGAACAGATTGCTCGGCCCCCCCACGGGTCTGCTCTGGCGCTGGCTCATTAATGGCGTAGAAACCGAGGGCAGTGCTGGGCGGGCCCGGGCGGGGTGCGTGCCGCTTTAAGAGATTTATGTGGAGGTCTGAGCTGGGGAGCCAGCACAGCGTACATCATCATGCAGGCGACATCAGAGACTTTCTTCTTCGCTTGGGTGCATTATCATAAAAAGTGATTTAGACTGGAGCTGATTGATGCAAATGGCCCTATGTTCTTTCCTATCATTAGCGGCCTCTTTCAGTGGCCAGAGGCAGTGATTAAAGCTGTCATTTGGAGCTGCTCATTAAAGGCCCCAGAATAGCAAAAGGAAGGGAGGTCGGCGAGGCATATGTGTACATACAGATGTACGTATACGGCCGGAGGGGGCGCGCGCGTGTGTGTTTCGGGGCGGGGGCCTCGAAAGTGCACCGTCCCCTTCCAGATCAAACCCCTGAAATCGGGGCTGTAGAGACATTCCCATGGAGAGTATAGAATGCTCTTGTGCAAGTACTAGGAGGTTTTCCCGGAGTGTCGCAGTGGACTGTGATGACAACTCGCCGCCCTGTTCTGAAAGGAGGTGCGGAGGGTATGGTGTTAGCTGTGTTTCATCAGGGATCGACCCCAGTGAGAACTCATTACACCTCCTTGCTCTCAGGCTGGGACCTTCGGAGGTGAGCCACAGGGGAGCCGAGGGGAGGGTCGCCGAGAGTGGCTGGTCTCAGTAAGTACCCCCGTGACCGTGGTGACCCCAGGGATAGAGAGGGGGAGGAGAGCAGGGAGGGGCCTCTTTGCTGCGCCCAGAGGTGCCAGAGGGAGTGGGCACAGGCAGGCCCCCACAGAGGAGAGGAGTGGAAGGGACGGGAACAAAGCCAAGAGCCACACAGGCAGGAAGAGGGACGAATGCAAGGGTCTCGGGCTTCTCGGGGTGCTCCCGTCAGGGCACCAGGACTGGTTAGTAAACTTGTAGTGAACTGGGCTTTGCGGGGCACTTGCCAAGGGCTCCGTGAACACGTACCCGCATCCTCTTACACGCTGACTTTCGGTGAGTGTCCAAAGGGTGCTTCCAAGTGACAAACAGTTCCTTAAAGTCTCTGCAGTCGGGCTTCAGACGAGCTCCCCCACACCCCACGTGACGGCTGGGAGGGCGGGCGGGGGGCTGAACGTGGGAACACAGACGTGAC
Organism: Martes martes; assembly: GCF_963455335.1. Classification (NCBI taxonomy): domain Eukaryota; kingdom Metazoa; phylum Chordata; class Mammalia; order Carnivora; family Mustelidae; genus Martes; species Martes martes. Next base: position 2,706,422 of record NC_137906.1, on the reverse strand, counting down.
ACCAGGGAAGGAGGCACGCTTGACTCTTGAAATACACCGGTTTCAGGTCGGAGGTGCAGCTGGCCGCAGAGGCGGGCACACCCCCACTCCCGGGCTGGGTGATGTTCCGTGGCCGAAATCCCGCCAAACTTGGGCAGACGCCGCTCTTCGGCTCTCCGCAGAAGGTTCGCTGGGAGGAAAAAAATCAGAAATTATCAATTTAATTTCTCTGTCTAATGAACTGGTCTTATACATAAAAATTCAAATTACATCTTTTTTTTTTTTTAATGTGGAAGCAGCAACCACCCCAGTTAGGCCCCTGCCGCCGTCTCCGTGACAACAGCTCGGCTGTGCCAGCTCACGTGACCTCACAGTCACAGGCCCCTGAAACGCAGCAGGGAAAGTTTGAGTTTCTCGTCTGTGATTTCGGGGACCCCGGGGGCTCCCGTGATAGGGCAAAGTGGAGGCGTCAGGGTCCCTGTTTGGTGCGGACGGCAAAGAGTGGGAGGTGATGACATTCCTCAAGCCGCAGGGACTGGAATGTTCTGCGGAGAGCACCTCCTTCTCCGGTTCTGAGCCAGTTGCTGGCTTCGAACACGTGGCCTTTGTCCCCCTCTCTGCTACACCACCCCGCCCCCCGCTGTTTTCTCAGCCTGGGTCTGGCACATCAGGGCCTGTTAGTGCTGATGCTGGGCCGTGATGGTCCTCTCCTCGGGGAGCACGGCAGCAGAACTGAACAAAGTCACTAGTAATCTGTGCTTACAGCCTCCCCCCTGGGGAGAAAGCCCCGCCAGCTGGCACTCTCGTGCTGAGCACATTCACTTCCCCTGGCAGGCTGGCAGCCTGGCAGGAGCCCAGAGGCCAGCCGGCTGCAGGGCCAATCTGCCCCAGCACCCCAGGCCACCCAGCTCTGGATCACAAGTATTGTGCACTGCCTTCCAGACTGGACACTGGCTGAGACGTTGCATCTCATCTGCCTGGAACTTTCCAGCCAGCCACTGTGGCTCCCTAGAAATAAAACACATGAGTGCTGGATGCAGAAGAACCGGCTGGCCAAGCTACACGGGGGCAAATATGGGACCATCTCCCCTCCTTGTCTTTCTGTTTTCCCAGGCTCTAGGTCAGTGGCACAAGGGAAAAGTCTTGTGAGTTCGGTTTCCTGCAGTTGGAAAGCAGTTTGTACATCTGCCTTGGAGGGTGGGGTGGATAGTAGGTGGCAGGGAGGAGGAGGGGGAATGTCACATATGTATATATGTTTTAGAAAATGCCTGGAGTGGGGGGCGCCTGGGTGGCTCAGTGGGTTAAGCCTCTGCCTTCGGCTCAGGTCATGATCTCAGGGTCCTGGGATCGAGCCCCGCATCGGGCTCTCTGCTCGGCGGGGAGCCTGCTTCTCCCCCTCTCTCTGCCTGCCTCTCTGCCTACTTGTGATCTCTCTGTCTCTGTCAAATAAATAAATAAATAACATTAAAAAAAAAAAAAAAAGGAAAGAAAATGCCTGGAGCGGAAAAAATGAATGGGCTAAAACCCCTTTGGATCCCGGATGTCATGGATTTCCTGCCCAAGCCTACCTTCCCAGCACCCTCATTGTCGAAGTCAGAATTACCTCTTGAACAGACAGATTACTTAGGAACAAAATTGAATCGGTAATCCACAAACTCCCAACAAACAAAAGACCAGATGGCTTCACAGGAGAATTCTACCAAACATTTAAAGGAGAGTTAATACCTTTTCTTCTCAAACCATTCCAAAAAAGGAAAGAGGAAAGAAAAATATGAAAATAATTCTCTCTGGCCAGCTTTACCTTGATTCCAAAACCAGAGACATACACTACCAAGGAAGAAAACCATAGCCGGTACCTCTGATGAACGCAGATGCGAAAGTCTTCGACAAAATAATAGCGAACAAAATTCAGCAGTACGTTAAAAGGATCATTCACCACAATCAGCTGGGATTTATTCCACAGACGCAAGGTGGTTCAATATTCACAAATCAATCAGTATGCTACATCACATTAACAGGGGAGAGGATAAAAGCTGTATGATCCTTGTCGTAGATGCTGAGAAAGCATTTGACACGGTGTACAACATCCATTCCTGATAAAAACTCTCAACCAAGTGGGTTGAGAAGGAACATACTTCAACATAATAAAGGTCGTATGTGAAAAACCCACAGCTGGTATTATACTTAGTGATAAAATATAAAAAATGAGAGATTTCCCTCTAAGATCAGAAAAAAGACAAGGATGTCCACTCTCACCACTTTTATTCAGCATGATACTGGAAGTCCTAGCTCCGGCCATCAGGTAAGAAAAAGAAATAAAAGGCATCCAAATTGGTAAGGAAGAGGTAAAACTTTCAGTATTTGCAGAAGACGTGATACTGTACGTCAAAAACCTTGAAGACTACCAGAAATCTATTAGACTAAGAAATCAGTTCTGTAGAGTTACGTGATACAAAATTAGAATACAGAAATCTGTTGTGTTTCTGGACACAAATAATGAAGTACCAGAAAGAGAAACTAAGAAAAACAATCCCATTTGCAATTGTACCAAACAGAATTAAAAAAACTAGGAATAAGCTTATTCTCTAAACTGTATGACATTGCATTCAAAAAGAAAGGATAAGAACCATATGATCCTCTCAATTGATGCACAAAAAGCATTTGACAAAATATAGCATCCTTTCTTGATTTAAACTCTCCTCAGTCTAAGGATGGAGGAAACATACCTCGATATCATAAAAGCCGTCTACAAAAAAGCCCACAGCAAATATCATTCTCAGTGGGGAAAAACTGAGAGCTTTTCCGCTCTGGTCAGGAACACGACAGGGATGGCCACTCTGACCACTCTTGTTCAGCATAGTACTAGAACTCCTATCCTCAGCAATCAGACAACGAAAACAAGTAAAAGGCATTCAGATCGACAAAGAAGTCAAACTCTCACTCTTCACAGATGACATGACACTTTATGTGGAAAAGCCAAAGGACTCCACCCCAGAACTGCTAGAACTCCTACAGGAATTCAGCAATGTGGCAGGATATAAAATCAATGCACAGAAATCAGCTGCATTTCTGTACACTGAGAGTGTGACTGAAGAAAGGGAAATGAAGGAATCAGTCCCATTTACAGTTGCACCAAAAACCATAAGATGCCTAGGAGTAAACCTAATCAACAGGGTAAAGGCTCTGTCCTCTAAAAACTACAGAACACTCATGAGAGAAATTGAGGAAGACACAAAGAAATGGAAAAGCATTCCATGTTCATGGATCGGAAGAATAAATATTGTTAAAATGTCTATACTGCCCAGAGCAATCTATACATTCATTGCAATCCATATCAAAATATCACTGACATTTTTCACAGAGCTGCAACAAATCCTAAAATTTATATGGAACCAGGAAAGACTGAATAGCCAGAGGAATCTTGAAAAAGATTACCAAAGCTGGGGGCATCGCCATGCCAGCCTTTGAGCTATATTACAAAGGCCATCATCAAGACAGCATGCTACTGGTACAGAAACAGACACATAGATCAATGGAACAGAATAGAGAGCCCAGAAATGGACACTCAACTCTATGGTCAACTAATCTTCGACAAGCAGGGAAGAATGTCCAATGGAAAAAGAACTGTCTCTTCCATAAATGGCGTTGGGAAACTTAGACAGCCACATGCAGAAGAATGGAACTGGACCATTTTCTTACACTATCCACAAAGATAAACCCAAAATGGATGAAAGACCTCAATGTGAGACCGGAATCCATCAAAACCCTAGAGGAGAACACAGGCAGCAACCTCTTTGACCTCAGTCACAGCAACTTCTTGCTAGACACACCTCCAAAGGCAAGGGAAACAAAAGCAAAAATGAACTTTTTGGGACTTCATCAATTTAAAAAAAACTTCTGCACAGCAAAGGAAACAGTACACAACCCTAAAAGACAACCTGTGGAATGGGAGAAGATATTTGCAAAGGGAGCTTATCAAACTCAACACCCAAAAACCAAATAATCCAGTCAAGAAATAGGCAGAAGACATGAGGAGACATTTCTCCAAAGAAGACATCCAAATGGCCAACAAACACATGAGAAAATGTTCCACGTCACTTGGCATCAGGGAAATACAAATCAAAACCACAATGAGATACTACCCGACACTGGTCATAATGGCTAAAATTAACAAGACAGGAAACAACAGGGATTGTTGACAAGGATGCAGAGAAAGGGAACCCTCTTATACTGTTGGTGGGAATGCAGGCTGGAGCACAGTATGGAGGTTCCTCAAGAAATTAAAAATAAAGCTACCCTATGACCCAGCAATTGCACTACTTTATCTACCATAAAGATACAAATGTAGTGATCCGAAGGGACACCTGCACCCCAGTGTTTAGAGCAGCAATATCCACAATAGCCAAACTCTGGAAAGAGCTGAGATGTCCATCATCAGAGGAATATATAAAGAAGATAGAGGAATAGATAAAGAAAATAGTGGAATATTACTTGGCCATCAGAAGGAATGAATACTTACCATTTACATCGACGTGGATGGAACTGGAGTGTATTAGACTAAGCGAAATAGGTCAATCAGAAAGAGACAATTACCATAAACAAGCTAAGGGTTGCTGGAGGGGAGGTGGGTGGGGGATGCAGTAACTGGGTGATGGGTATTAAGGAGGGCATGGGATGTGATGAGCACTGGGTGTTAGAGGCAACTGATGAATTATTAAACACTGCATCTGAAACTAATGATGTATTATATGTTGGCTAATTGAATTTAAATAACAAAACTGTGTGACACTGATGTAAGAAATTAAAGATGACAGAAACAAATGGGAAGATATACCATGCTCATGGATTGGAAGAATTAATGTTGTTAAAATGCCCAAGGCATTTTACAGATTCGGTCCAATACTTATCAGAGCAATCTACAGATTCAATACAATACCTATCCAAATACCAGTAGTATTTTTCATGGAACCAGAACAAATAATTTTATAATTTAATGGAACCACAAAAGATCTGTGAAAGGCAAAGCAATCTTGAGAAAGAACAAAGCTGGAAGTATCATAATCCCAGATTCAAGAAATGCTACAAAGCTATACTAATCAAAACAGTGTGGTACTGGCACAAAGATAGACATATAAATCAATGGAACATGATAGTCCAGAAATAAAACCATACTAATATAGTCAATTAATCTATGACAGAGATGGCAAGAATGTACAGTGGGAAAAGGACTATCTTTTAAATTGGTGCTGGGAAAACTGTACAGCAATGTGCAAAGGAATGAAACGGAGCCGCTTATACCGTGCACAAAAAAAAAATTCAAAATGAATTAAGGATCTAAATGTGAGACCTGAAACCACAAAATTCCTAAAAGAAAGCATAGGCAGTAATCTCTTAGACATCACCCTTACCAGATTTGTGGATATGTATCTTCGAGTGAAGGAAACAAAATCAAAAATAAATTATTGGGACTACACCAAAATAAAAAGCATTTGCACAGCAGAGGAAACCGTCAACAAAATGAAAAGGCAGCCTATTGAATGGGAAAAGATATATGCAAATGATATATCCAACAAGGGGTTAATATGCAAAATTTATAAAGAACTTATACAACATAAGACCAAAGAAACAGTCTTCCGGGTCGGGAAGGGGGATAAAAAGCAACAAGTAATCTGTTTTTAAAATGGGTCGAGGACCCAAATAGGTATTTTTCCAAAGACCTACAGATGGCCGACAGACACATGAAAAGATGCTCCATATCACTCATCATCAGGGAAACAGAGATCAAAACTACAATGAGATCCCACCTCACACCGGTCAGAATGACTAGTATCAAAAAGACAAATAATAAGGGTTGATAAAGATTTGGAGAAAAGTAGACTGTTGTGCACTGTTGGTGGGAATGCAGACTGGGGCAGCCACTGTGGAAAACAGGATGGAAGTGCCTCAAAAAACTCAAAATTGAACTACCATATATGACCCAGTGATTTCACTACTAGCTTTTTACCCAAAGAAAACAAAACACTAATTCGAAAAGATACATGCACCCCATGTTTATTGTAGCATTATTTACAGCGGCCAAATTATGGAACCATCCCATGGGTCCATCAATAGATGAATGGATAGAGATGTGGCTATGTACACAACGGACTGTTCCTCAGCCATTAAAAAAGAATGAGATCTTGCCATTTGTGACAACATGAGTGGACGCTGAGGGGATTAGTGAGTTAAGGCAGGTAGAAAAAGACAAGTACCGCGTAAGTCCACTTAGTGTGTGAAATCTAAAAACTAAAACAAACAAGAACGGAGAGCAAACTGATGGTCGCCAGCGGGGAGGTGGGTGGAGGACGGATGGGAAAAAAAAAAGCAACAATTCCCTCACTTGGACCAGATCTTTTAACAAGGGAGGAGGAGGTCCCTCAGGGAAACAGCTCCGTCAGTCCGTGCCCTGACTTAGTAAGGGTCAGGAGCGGTCTACGGTTTTGTCCAAATTTTTAGGGATTCTCAGGCTTAGGATTTTGCCGCTCAGACTATAGAGAATACGCCCTGTAGCGTGGGTGGCTTTTCTAGGAAGAACATGCGACGAGCATTTGTTCTGCTCTGGTGCCATCCAAACATGTGTGTGGCTCCTGGTGACGAGGCTAAAGGGCAGTGCGTTGTGCTACAAAGTCTTACTTTACCAGAAGGTATTTAATGGAGGAATTTCTCCAGAAAGGAGTTTAAAGACCTGAATGAAATGGCTTTTGTGTCTCTTCTTCAAACGTCCTCTGTTCCCTTAGAGTCCGGAGTGATTGCTAAGATGTGCAGGGCACGTTCTCTGCCAGGCACTGTGCTGAGCCCTTGACGTGGCGGCGTGTCTTGCTGGAGGTAGTGCGGGGAGGGCGGTATGGGCACCAGCCCTGTTTGGCAGGTGAGGACACCGGCGCCCAGAGCCTTGTGAGCATCACGTAGCTCCCTTATGGGGGACCCAGGATCTTACCGTATGGCTCTCACAGCTGACACCGTAATGCCCCACTGTGGAAGGCAGCTCGAATTTTGCATCTGCAGTGGAATGATCTGATGACTGTGAGCTCGTCAAAGGCAAGGTCATGTCTACGTCCATGTGCAGCCAAGTCCCCAGCGTCTGTATGTGTGCAGGACATGGTTGTTGGGGGGAAAAGGACATGAATGGTGGGGCTTGAAACTCCGAGTAAACATGCTTTCCAAATCCAGGCCATTTTCCTAAGTACAGTATAAAATGAAAATCTTAAGATTGGAGAAACTTGAGCAGTAGGAATTATTGCAGAGGGGATAGGGAATTGTTGATGGAACGAGGTCCCGGAGGGGATCTTAAGGGACCGGGTCAAGGGCAGAGAAGAGTTTTCATTAGCAGAAAGAGGGCACTTCCCCCTTAGGGACCAGAGGTGAAGACGGAGGGAAAGTCAAGGGTCCCGTCCGTAGTCTTGGGCTTCGTGTCAAGGAGGAGTGCTTTCGGAGGCAAGGCATCGAGGGTGTGAGCAGCAGCGTGGGAAGTAATTACAGGTGTTCGTCCGTCTCTCACATGGTTGTGAGGAAGGTGCAGGCAGGCGACAGCTGTCATCGTTTGGTGGCTCCGCGGTGAGGACCGGTACCTTTGAGACGTTCTCGGCCCACCCTCACAGCCACGCTCCGGGTGTTGCGGTTCGTGGCACCACACCTGCATTCGAGGAAAAGAAAGGTCCTTCTTATCCTTTTTATCGCAGAAGTGGCAGCATTCCCGCCGACCTCTGCTGGTGGCTGTTGCTGGCCAGAGTCTCGAGGAGGACGGGAGAGTGAGCCTTCAGCCCCTACCCGGGCAGTGAGCAAGGGTGCCGAGGGGGTGGGACACCAGGCTCTGCGTGCTGCCTACCAGCGGCCCGGCGCAGGGCTGCGGCAACACGGTCGTGGCCGGACAGAGCGGCTAAGGGGAGTTCCAGGACCAGCGGGGTCTTCGCCTCTGCTGGGCTTCTTGCTTTTGGGGGGAGTAGAAGTTTGCGGGGGATCCCTGAGAGACTCCGTGGAGGGGAGGAAAAGTCAGTTACTCACCCCCGAGTTCCTAGAACTTCGTGAGGTTGGGAGCATCCCAGGTTCGTGAAATCTACTTTTGATGAAATGTACATCCCGGTCTTCGCTTTCTGTCTCCGCGCCCCTCCTCCCCCGCAAGAGAAACTGAGCCGTTACACGTAACAGAAGGGATTCTCCTCCGTACAAGCAGCTACTTCTGTCCGGTATCCCCACGTAGGATGACTGTCTGTCTGCTTCACACCTCCAGAAAACTTCCTCCCGGGAACAACTTAACTTGGAACATGGGGAAAACAAACCTAAGGAAAAAGACCCCCACTTAACATTCGTGAAGAGCCTTCCATGGCGGCCCTGAGATAAACATGTTTGCATCCTCTCCCTCTTAGACCAGCCTCGTCACACCCACCAGCATCTTCATTTACCAGTTACTAGTTGCATCCTACAGGTAGAGAGACGGAGCATTAACTAGTCTAGCGGTGACTGCGGCCAGGGGACCTCTGGAGAAGCCAGGGGAAGGCATTTGGTTGCCCTGGGCTTCTGCCGCCTCCGTGGGCAGGTCGCTTCACCTCTCCTGGGGCTGTAAAAGGAGGCTGGGCAGATCTCAGAGGACCCCACCAGCCCTTAACATCCTCTCAACCTTCCACGATTCCAGCTGCCCCGAGGGACAGCAAAGGTGGCCCCCGCCTCTCCCCAGCAGCATGTCCCCCGAGGGGTCAGCCTCCCGGGTCCTACTTAGCATCTCAGCTTCTGCCCTCGTTCTCCCCTGACCCTCATTAACCAAGAGGAAAAACCAATTCCAAAAAGGACTCCGTTCCCCATATTGTGTCTTTCACATCCGCAGAGCACGCTGTGCCCTAATAAGAATTACGCTGCCATCACTAAGCTCATCTCATTTGTGCCAGGGGCCTTGTTCAAAACCTGCTCTCCCAGCAGAGCGGGGCCAGTGGATTAGTCTCCCCCCATGCGCGGTGGAGTGGTTCTCATCTCTTTTTTAATGCCTTTGGCAAGGGCCAGAAACAGGCAGAGAGAGGGAAAGACGGGGAGAGAGAGCAAGAAAAAAAGGAAAATACAAAAGGAGAACAAGAGTGAGAGAAAGGCGCGCTAACAGCGGCCTCGCGTTTTGTTAGAACATTGGCTCCGCATTTATCAGGATTACCGGAGGGTGAGCTGGGTTTGATCCTGTTCTCCACTGGGAGAGGAAAAAGCTTTATTGTACCTTTTTTAACATCTCACAGTTAGATCAGAACAATACACGGTGTGTGTGCGTGCGCACGCGTGCGTGTACATACACACCGTGTGTGTGTGTGTGTGTGTGTGTGTGTGCGCACGCGCCTGCGGACGGACGGGGCTACTTGGGACACACCCTGTTTTCAAAGCCCTAGCGGATCAGGTGGTCCCGAGTCTGGCTCATAAAGCCAGCTACAGAGCACCACCGGGCTCCCTCCGAGGCTCCCTTTCTAACAGACCTTTTTTTTTTTTTTTTTCCTCCTTGCCCTGACTCGGATCAGCAGGATTCACTCCTGTCAAACAAATTACAGCATCTATGAAATGGGGATATCGACATGTGTGACTTGATCTGTTTTAATAGGGACCCCGGTGGGAGTTTCCTCCCTGCCCCACTGCGCTTTGAATTCTTTATGGAAAGGCAGACGGGGCCCTGGAGGAGGCTGTGGGCTTTAACCCTTTGCTGACAGCAGGTTGCCAGCCTCCCGCGTTCTAGCTGTTTCCTTTTTGTCCCCGGCCATTGTCTGGGGAGTGCACACAGCCCGCCATCCACTTCATGCTTATTATCTCACAGGAGACAAGCCCACCCCAGGAGGAGGAAGAGAGATCTGTGTTTTGAACCAGATCTTTTGATTCCCTGTCTTCCCTCTAAAATAATTAGAAGTACTGGTCGAGGTTAAAAAAAAAAAAAACCAACCAAGTGGGGAAAAAATACATTGTGTAACTAACCCTGGCATTTTGGTTTTTAAGACGTTATTGTCCTGGCTGCCATTTGACCCTTAAGGAATGACGAGCATCCAAGCCGTGTCTGCAGGGAGGTTTTGCGAGGGGATTTGACCCCTGACGGTGTGGAACAGGGACTTGCGTGGGTCCACGTGACACGTTCTCCTGGGTCCACGTGACACGTTCTCCTGTCGGATCGCTTTCTCCCCTTCCCTTTTCTCTGAGTCCATTCCTAAGGGAGGAACCTTCTAGAGCCTCCTGAGATAGCGGGCTCACCCCGGGGGCCCATTACCCGTCTCCCCCCACCCCCCCATCCCTGTCCCTCAGACTGGGAGCGCCCCAGCGCCAAGGGCAGGAAGCCCAGCTTCCCTTGTACCTTCTGTCTTCTCCTTACTTGTGAGCACAGTGTGGATGTGCCTCAGTTTATGGGAAAGACACCCTCCTGAGAAGGTGCGTGGATGGAATTTGGGGCAGGTGGAATCCTGGATGGCATCGAGCGCGAACATCCTGCTGTCCTGTTGACTTGCTGGTGTGGGAAGCTGGGCTCACGCCCCCTTCTGTAAAGGGAGAAATCCTTTACCAAAGCTCGTGTCTGGCCCTGACCTACCTGCTGCCGGAGTCCACTGCCAGAGAGGACACTCGTGCGCATGCGTGCAGCAGTGGGTGCAGACCCCCGGGGGGGGCGGAGGGAAGGAGCTGGGCAAGGCCCCCTGCTCTGAGGGGTGTGGCCACCCCCTGCTTCCCACGACATTGTCCTGAACCCTGAGTGTCCATGCCCTTGGGTCACGGGGCCGTCTGGGCTGGTGATTTCACTGGGATTTTCCCCCCCTTTCATATATTTCCTCAAGTCCCCAGGCAGAACTGGGAGCAAGCTAGTTGCATCTGTCTTTAATTTTCCTTTAGGGAGAAGAGCTCCACTGCCTGTCCCCCTCCCCCCCCACCCTCCTGCTGGCTGCTTCACAGCCTCTTGGTTGGGTTTTGGGGTTTTGCTGCTGCTCATGCCTTCCAGGACTAGACAAAAGGGCAGGGAGAGAAACCGGGGAGTTTTAGAGAAGGTTTTCCCTGCAAAATGACCCTCCCGTGGCGGGACTCTTGCCACCCGCACCATTCTAAACCCTTCCAGATTGTTCCCAGCGATTTTCTCTTTGCTCGCAGGCGTCTCTGCGTTAACCCAAAGTGTAGCCCCGAGTACAGCTCCGTACCGGTGTTTCTGACGACACTTTCCAGCTTTTGCCAGACTTGTTTTTCAGAAGCGGGGGAAACGGGACTGCTCCTGACGGAGGGTATTAGATCGAGAAACCCAGATCTGCAAAACTTTTTAGCTCCAATTCTTTTTGTCAGAATTGGATCAGAGCACGAGCAAAGATTGAGGAGGGGAGCCTCGCACAACGATGGCCACGCCGTGGGCCCGTTGAGACATCACCAAGTGCCCTGTAATGCGGTGGGTTGTCAGGCTCACTGAGTATGGACGTTTTAAAGACAAGTTGTGTGATTGGTAGATTGTACACCTAAAACTAATATAACATCGTGTATTAATTATACTTGATTGATAGGAAATAAAGAGAAGCCTAGGCCAGGTTCCTCTTAGAGCCACGATGGCCAGGCCACTGCCTTTCTGGGTCGTCTCTCACAAAAGCCTCTTTCTCCCAAGTTCTTCTGAAACTTCGACCTGCATCCCCTCATGCCTCAGGGGTACGTGGTCGTCCTCTGTTCCTGACATCTCCGCCCGAGCTGCCAGCCGAACCCGGCGTTCGCATGGGTCGGTGCTACGGCGGCTCTTGGGGCGACAACAGCGCGGGGCTCAGCCGGCCTCCGGGGCTTCTCAGCCCCACGGGGACTGCTCGGGTCCTCCGTCGCGCGGCCCCTCCTGCCAGCTCCGACGTCCTTGGAATCCGAACTCGCCCCAGTCACATCACCCAGGCTTCCCTTCCACAACCTCCCACCGTTCTCGCCAGGAACATTCTTCGGTAACCCAAAGTCGTATTGTTATTAGACATCAGACTAGGAAAGGGTTTGTCGTTTTTCTTTTCTGAAATCAGCTTTAATACGTTATGACAAAACTTAACTCGGGTTTCTAAACATTTTATGTAACGGTGGTGCTCTTTTGCGACTTACGGAAAATGGATCCAGAATTCTTGGCAGCCTTCGTGCGTCTTTCCCTGGCCTTTATCTTTGTGGACGGAAGTCAGCGAAGGGCCAGACGTAACCAGAATCATTGGCCATTGATCCCCTCCTGAAGGCTGTGTTTTATTACCACTGCAAGAGTTAGGGGTAGGGCGAAACGCTATCCAGACATGTCAGATCTTAATCGCAAGTGTTGAAAACAGAGATGTGTTTTATTCTAGACCATTAAGGTGGGAGTTAATTACGGCATTCATATGAACTCTCCGCCTGCCCTCCTGCCATGGCGATTAGGAAGAGAGTGGTTGCCTGTGTGCTGGAGGGTGTTTTATGGCCTTGGATTATATGGGAATTAGGAATGGGCTGGGGAAGCATTTGGTTCTCCTAGTTACCCAACACCAGGATGGCCCAACCCCAGATTTGTCAAAACCTCAAATGTTGTGTTTGGCAAACTCTCCAAAATCTGTTTGGTCACAACTAAATGGTTTCATTTAGCAGGCCGGTTTATTCAAGGGCGTGGGAGGAGTGTTCGGACCCGGACTTACTCTGGGAGGCCATCAGGAGCGTCTCTGAGCTTTGTCTACAGCTAGGGTAGGTTACGAGTAATGTCTGTTCTGAAACTTCGCAAAGCAGGGACGCCTTTGCTCGCTCCCAAGATGTGGATCTTGAGGGTTTCTCTGTCCAGTACGGTAGCCACTGGCCGCGTGTGGCTTTTGAAATCTACATTAAAATTATTAACTTGAAATAAAATCTGAATGACAGTTCCTCAGCGACACACGTTTTTAAGGACTTGATAACCACACGTGGCTCATGTATGGGGCCACACAGAGACTGTTTTCATCATCACAGAGGAGTCTGTTGGACACTGGTAGTGTTCTAGGGTCTCAAACATCACTTGCCCCGGGGTGGGGTGGGAGGCGCCGGGAGGTCACTGGATCGAAAGCCACTCCTAGAGGGACATCTTGGCTTCCCTGACGGTACTCCAGTGACTCAGCGCCACGGAGAAGGATCGCGTTCAGTCCAGCAAGGCCTCTGAGCTTTGTCTCTGGTCAGAATGTCAGCCACCCTGGGCATCGAACGCTGAGGGTCAGCCTTGGAGCACGGTCAGGGATGCCCAGGTTCTGACGGTGGCTTCTCGTACCACTGCCCACAGCCCTTCCCAGAAATCAGGGGAGGAAGGTGACTGTTCCCTGAAGATCTGCTGGGGACACTCGCTCCCTACCTCACGTAATGCCCCTCTGTCCTTTTCTCACAACCAGGGAACCACATCCTTGAAGGACATGGGCTTGTCTTCCTCAGTTGAATTATGTCTGATAGCTCATACTCTAGTGTTTGTACCTTGGGTTTCTTGATAACTGAAAAAACACAGCGTGAAGATAACTTGCATAGACTATGAAAATGGTTCGTAACTGAAGGTGCCGTTTGTGCAGATCGCATGGTCCTCGGGCTGTTGGGTGTTTCTCCCCGAGAACTGGGAAGCTTTCTTCCGTTGGAGAAACCAAATGACGTGACCCGTTCTTTCTCTCTTGCCCCGTCTTCTGGAAACGCCGGAGTTAAACAGCGCTCGGTCATACTGCCTTTACTGGCCCCTGTAGTTGTATCTCTTGGTTTCTCTTCCTTAATCGGGTATTTGATTTTCTGTTTCAACTCTAATAACTTTATACGTCTATCTGTGGATGTTATTTTAGCTCTCCTGAAGTTCTTCTCTGAGAGAGGCCGAGGGCCACAAATGAATCCAAACGCTTCATTATCTCATCCTCCCACTCGCTGTCTCCTGTTTTAAGGCATTCCCTCTGCAAGCCCCTGCCTCTGCCCCTGACATCGGTGTCAGGAGGGCCCGGGAACCTCCTGACAATCTCATTTTTCTTCTGTTCCCTCCCGAGTACGTAGCACGCTGCTGAGCATATGCCGATCGGAGGGATGTAAAGGCCGGGAAACACTGCGCCGCGCGGGAGAAAACGGGACAGAATCAACTCAGGAAGGAGGGTCACCTCTCAGATTTAGTCAGATGACAGCAGCGCCGGCCTCCCTGGGGCACAGAGATAGGGAAGGATTTGAATAATTATCATCATTATCATCACCACATTCATTAAACCCCATCTGCACATGGTACCGTGGAGGTCCCTGCAGGTTACTCTTGTGCCAGTGAGAGAGAATTCTGTCCAGCGGGGAGGATAAGCCTGAGCTCTCCCCTGCTCACCAGCCTCCCTTCCAGACTGTTCCTGGCACTCCCCTTCAAAGCGAGCGACAGGGGGTACCGCTGGAGTTGAGCACATGACCTCCGGTGTTCGTGGGACGCGGGTCCCGGTGGTCCTTGACCTACGAGCATCTCTAACATCGTGGGACCCCGGACCTTCACTTTGACAGCACTAACCACAGTGGCGGTGGAGGACCTCGATGCATAACGAGTTAGAGTCTCGTTCGTACTACGTGTCTGTCTTCTGGAACCCCCCATCATGTGTTGCATATCGTAAGCATAGGATACCTTTTATTTTAAGAAATAGATGAAATGAGTGAGTATCAGATTTTACTTTCGAGTTGTTTCCTGACTGAAAGCTGTTGGAGTTGCTGTTTTCCCCACGAATTTACCATCTTGGGATTCAAGGAGTGGTTGACAGGGACGGCTCCGCCACGGAGGGACACCCCGACATAAGGCACTCATCATTTGCACTCATGTGGCACTTGAGTAGCTGGAGGTTGGCGAACGCTCTTCAACTATCAGCTTTGATGGTGACTTGACCAAAATATTGTAAGCTCCTTGAGAATAAGTGTGAAGTCTTACTTTTATGTATTTCCAGGGAATGATTTGTATCCAATGCTCAGGAAACGTTTGTGGACTGAGCCAGTGAGGGGTGGGAAAGTGCCCAGTGGTCAGGTCCCTCCACAGACATTTAACAACAGGTACTTTCTCATCATGAGGAAGAGGGCAGAAGACAGACCTTGTGCAGTCTTAGTGACAGATCTGTTGGTAACTGACCATATCCACATGTGAGTAGAAATATTCTAAATGGTAGTTTCAGATAAACATGGGATTGGGGAGGTCATGGGTTTTCTACTCTAGAATGATCTGGAGAGCTTCTTAAAAGTCCCGGTGAATGGATCCCACCAGAGGAAAAAAAGTCCTCTCTGAGTCTAGGCACCGGGGAGTGAAAGACATTTTTGTAACACTTCAGATGTTTTTTAACATGCAAACGTCGTTGAGAACGACTGACCCCTTCTGCACGTGTGAATCGGAACCAGCTCATTATCCCATCCCGCCAACACTAACCCACGACTCGTTCTAGTTTGGTAACTTCCCTGGTGCAGAGACCAGAGTTGGAATTTGGGGGATGTGGGCGTGGCTCCAGTCCTATCGCTTCCCCAGCCCATTCCCAGCACAGTGTCCACCTAAGTATCCAGTCTTAGTGGAACTCCCCCACGGCCCTGGACAAAAAGGGATGCTTTGGTCTCAGATTGGCTTATGCATTCGTTAGCCATGTAGTTGTATCTACCGTGTACTTGGGGGGCGGGAGGCAGGTCCTTTCAGCATTGCGCAATCAAGACTGGGATGAGAGTGGTCAGGGTGTCCTGGGACCCTCCAAGGAGGGTCCTGCCTCCTGCCCGAAGTTGCTGGAAGAGCCTTCCCGGGAGAGAGGATGAGAGGACGGCGTTCTAGTGGTCGCCTAGGTACTGGGCTGGACGCACTTGCCGCCACCCTTGGCCTGGCTGATGAGGGGCGCGTGCACAGACGTGGAGGGCTGAGAGAAGGTAGCACAGGAATCTCACCCCATGTGGTCGTGCTGGCCGGAGCACAGTGTGGGGATGGGGGGAGGTGCCCTGGGGGTTGGGCGGGGCATCACCGCCTTTGGGCAGGAGCCTGAAGCCTTAGGACGAGGCCAGATCACAGAGGACCTGCTGGCGTTCCAGGTGGGGGTGAATTCTCCCGGAGGTGAGGCGGAGCCGCAGGACCCCTCACTGCCCCCGGCCCCTCTCAGACCCCCGCCTGTGTGCCAGCAGTGTCTTCACGTGACCACACGCTGCGTTTTATTGGGTTTTTGTTCCTTGCTTCAAATTAGCAAATTTCAATATAAGGTAAATTTTACCTTAAATCTGAGATACATTTTGGGGTGCCTGGGTGGCTCAGTGGGTTTCAGCTCAGGTCATGATCGCGGGGTCCTGGGATCGAGCCCCGCATTGGGCTCCCTGCTCCATGGGGAGCCTGCTTCCCCCTCTCCCTCTGCCTGACCCTTCCCCTGCTTGTTCTCTCTCTCTCTCTCTCTGTCAGATAAATAAATAAAATCTTAAAAAATATATGCGATAAATTTCCATAATAGTTTTGTATTTTGTATTATGTAAGCCCCTCCCCCCACTCCGGATGGTATAAGCTCAGAGCCCTACAGAACCTGGATCTGAGCTTAACAGCCTCCAAGTTTTCCTGAAATTCATGGGAGTTCTCGAAGAAGCCCTTGAACTCCTTGCTAGGAGTTGTAAGTAGGATCATCACGTATCATCCAAACAGGGACACTTGGAGAGCGAAGGGGCGTTTTAGGTAATAGTTACCCCCTCCCCCACCCCCTGCAAAATCCAATAACCAGAACTTCTCTGGGCAAAAACTAGCATATGAAAACTCTCCTTTAAAAAAGAAATTGTTACCTAGATTAGCCCCTTTATTTCGTAGGCTGGCGATGTTTCAGAGGGTGGCGCTTCTCCTGGTCTTTCCATCCCCTTGGCCTCCCCACGGCAGGTGTTACTGTGACAGCGGAAGTGGTGTCGTGGGCCCGGGCACCAGCAGCTCCCGTTTCCACGCGGGAACCACAGTGCCCGATGCCCACCTCACATCTTTCCATCTCTGTTTTGCCACAGAAGGAGCGAGTATCCTTGGGGGGGCGGCTTGTTTCCATCTTCCTCCCCGTGTCCCTGAGGGAGGCACATAATGGGTTCCATGTTTACCGATGGTTCTGACCCGCCCGGTGCCTTCAGCCGTGTCGCCGCGGAGACAGCTCCCAGCACAGAGAGCTGAAGTGCCCGTGGTGGGAGGACAGAGCTGGAGCGGGGGACCTGTCAGGGTGCTGTCCCATCCAGATGAGGTGACCGGGGTCTGACCTGAGACCCGGGCGGAAAGGTGGAGAACAGGAGGCGGGCATCCGGGCTGGGAGCTGGGATGGAGGCGCGGGAGGAGTCGGAGACCGAGGCCCGGGTTTCTGAGCTGGGCCGCGGGGTAGACGGCGGCGTCTCCCACTGGCCCAGGAGCAACCGTTGGCGGACGGGGAGGGTTCCATGAACTCCAGGGAAGGGCCTGTGGGGCAGCCGGCAGAGGGGCAGTTAGCTAAGTGCTGAGGTGGTGATGGCAGGTTCGGCTCTGTCCTGAGGCGGTTTGTCGGCGTCGCCTGAGTCCGTCAGGCCTGTCCCTTCCAGAGACCTCACGCCTCCGTGAGCACCAACTTGACTCCCCACGGAAGCCCCCGATGCGAAGAAGGGGTCGGGCGGCTGGCTGGCTGGTCCACGCGAGCCAGACCTTACTTTAAAACACAGCTAGAAGCCTGCCCGCCTCCCGTGTGGCTCTTCCCAGCCCCTCGGGAGTCTGAGCGGAGACCACCGCCGCTCCCATCACGGCAGCCGGTGGCTGCTGGGGCTCCTGGGGCCCTGCCCATGAGCTGACCCTGGATTCATTGGAAGTTCATTGTCACCACCATGAGCTTCTCTGACCAGCCCTCCCGAATTCTGAGTCTACGAAGGACTCTTGTTTGGTCGGTTGGTTGGCCGGGTTTTTGAAGCTGTAGGTCTGTATTTTGGCCAGAAAATGGTCCTTTTAGCTCCTGAGCTCACACTTAAATAAAAGGGCTCTCATGTTGGCCTTGATATATTTGCTTATTGGATTTGTTTAATGAAATATGGATTTATACCATAAATATTAGAGTTGGTGTAGTCCGTATTTCAATTAATGGATCGTTTATATGTCATGCTAACTTTGTAATTACTGAAATGTAGAAATATAGTGGATTGAAATGAGTTTCTGGTCTTTGCGTTCCTGCCCCCGTCCAACCATGTCTGAGCAGCTCAGGTCCCTGGAAGGGGAAAATTTATATGTGGGGTTTTCAAAGGGAAGGGGCAGGGGCTCAGAGAAGACGACTCCCACCCCTCGTGCTGCTGGAGACTCGGAATCCGCCATGTTCTCTGGGTTCCCCTAAACTGTGCGTGCGGCGGTCCTCCAAGGAGCAGGAAGCCGGGCTCCGGCAGGAGCGTCTGGTCCTCGTTTTGCAGACAGATCTCCATGATCGTTTCCGTCTCGGTGGTAAAGCACAGCCTATTTCCCCCTTTTGCCAAATCTCTGCCCTGATGGGCTCTGGATATACATAAATATAGATTTCTCACTGAGCCCTCCTTCCAGGAATCAGCTGGAAACCCTCACTAGACCTATGAGACAGAAAACTAGTAAATCGTGTTCTCCAGCCCCCGACCTGGGCCTCTCGCCTTCCGGGGCTCCTTCCTCCGGCAGTGGGCGCCGCCCACGCCCCCAGGACGCGGTGGTGAACTTGGCCCTCCCTCCCCCGCCCTCCCCTCCTCTGCCTGCCTGCCTGTTTGTTGACCAGAAAAATCTGGCTGGAGAGGCCCGTGCAGTGAGCGAACATCACATCCATAATTCTATCAGAATACATCCAAGGGTGGGGAATCATTGTTCTCGGGACTGGCTGAGCTGGAGCCCGAGCAGAACTACTAAAGTCAGTCGTGCCTTTGAGCTGCCTCTAACAGCGCCCTTTGGAGACCCATTTCATACAAAATTTGAAGCCTGTGTTTATTGCCCATTAAAGCAACCTTTATTTTATGGCAAATGTTGCAGTAATTGCCTTTTACGAAGAGCACTTTGTAACACACATGCACCGTTGAAAGAAAACCACTCTGGTATTGTCTATCGGGACTTAATGGCGCAATTAATTTTACTCCATCTGTTCCTGAGACTTTAAAGGAAAATGGATTTTTTTTCTGAGCGCACTTTAATGAAGAAGATAAAGCGGCCCGGCTGCCGTCCCACAGGCTCGGCGCAGTAAGTTCAGATTATTGCTCAGTCTGTCAGAATGGGCTGCTTCCCTCGGCAGCAGCCACCGCCAGCAGCCCGCTCTGGCCCCTCGCCGCGCCATTCCTGATGACAAACCGCCAGCCAGCTCCCACAAAAGCACGATTAAAATGTCAGCACAGGATGACGAAGGGGCCAAGAGGGTCCTCGGAGACAAACTGTGTTCAGTATGAGTTAATACTTTACAGCAGGGCTGGGGCCCGGCTTGCTGCTGGCTGCAGCGGCCCGCTGGCTCGCCTGGAAAGAATGCAAGGGCGGGGCCTGGCCACCTCGCGCGCCTGTCGCCTGTCGCTGCGTGGGGAGGAGGGCCTTCGGCTGCAGGAGGAGTTTCCTGGAGGACTCGGGGTGGGGGGTGGACCTCCCGTGCTCTCCCCTCCGTGGGAGCAGGGTAGGCAAGGAGGGCGGTGGCACGCCCCGGAACGTGGAATGCACGTGGCCCTGTCGGCGGTGGCCCCGGAGCCACGGGTTCGGTCCCCGATGTTCATGGCACCGGTGCGGGGACCGCGAGGGCAGCCATGAAAATGCCCGAGCTGCAGAAAACCACTGCTCACAAAGGGATGGTTGTGCGGGGCATATGGCCGGCAGCACTTTGTCCCATGTCCTGAGCCTTGGCCTTTGTGCGCATGGCTGGGCCACGGCGAGGGGGACAGCAGAGAATGTCCTTTCATCCAGACTGCTGCCTGACAACATCTTGTAAACCCCGGACCGTGTTTGCTAACTGGCTGGCGGGGGGCGGGGTGGGGGAAGGGGTGGGGGAGGGGGCGGCGCACAGCCACGCTCAGTGGCTTTGGCTTCATTCTCTCCCGAATCCCTCCTGTGCTTTGGTGGTGTCCTGTCCTCCTGGGACAGCCTGGGAGTCTTGCTCTGATGAAAAGGAGGAGGAGATTTGCATCTCTGGCCTCCTGTGGAGACCCGATCTGCCGGTCGGTCGTGGGCAGCAGGTGTGAGCGCCTGCCATTGTCCCTAATGGTTATTACCAGTGATAAGCAGGACAAATGTGAGGTCATCTCTCCCGCTGGCAGGTCAGAGGGGGCTGGATTTAGAGCCCCCGGGAGACTGGGAAATTAGATGGTCAGTGTCCACGGTGGAGGTTGTAACCCACCCCTGCTCCGGCGATCCCGGGACGGGGCAGCGGGGGCCCGGAGGAGTTGCTAGGTAAACAGGATCCAGATGTGCGGTGGTCCTGGGGGGCAGTCAAGAGCATCCACTGTCAGGCGGGGGGGCCAGGCCGCCATTAGTGCGGCGCACGCAGCGGAACAGAAGGCGGGAAGAGGCCCTGGCGATGGGCAGCCAGGGGACTTGGCTGCCTCTTGGTCCATAACCGCAGGCCGAGTCTTCACAAAAGAGAGAGCGGGGAAGCCCTGCTGGTTTCTAATGAAACCCCTTTGCCTCTGCCGGGGCGCCCTGGGACCTGGGGATGGCGCACAGCCTGGTTTCCTGAGCCTGCTGTCTGCCCCGGTCTCGTCCCCAACCCTCCTGTCTTCTGGCCCGTGTGCCTCCCCTGGAGCCAGCCTTCCCAGTCCGTCTCGGCTTCCCACTCCCTCCTGCCCTGTCCCCGAGTCTAGCTTGTTCTCTCCACTCGCGTGTCTCCCCCTCCCTTCCCCTCCCCTGCCCCCGCTCCGCTCCATCCATCACCCCTCCTCGCTCCTAGGAGTGCTCTCTAAATCCTATTGCCTTTTTATGTCTCTCCTGGGCTCTTCCTCCTGCCCTCTCCCGGAGCTCACTTTTCCTGTGTTTGGAGCATCCCACAGCTCACGCCAGTAATAGCGTCGTAATAGCCACGGTTGGCTTTTATGGGGCCAGCAGCCTTCTGTGGGCTCCCAAGGACACGGAGCCCCACTGGTGACCCAGAACACACCTCCTTCAAGCGGCCAGGGCCCCCCTGCCCCGCAGGCACTTCAGGCTGGTCCTTTGAGGTTTCCACCAGCCACGCCGCACCTTCGGCCCTCTGTGTTTGTATAAAACCTACAAGCCGCGAGCGGTGAAGAGAGCCCGTACCGTGAGAAAGGAGAGTCCGTGATGGAGGATAATGGAGACTCACACGGGGAGCGTCTCGGGAGGAGCACCCCCACCCCCCACGGGATGGGTGGTGAGAACATGACAGTCCAGGGCGCTTGTGGGGGGGGCAGTGAGGCATGGCCTGGGAGAACGTGTTGGGGGACCTCATGCAGAAGAGAGGTGTGGAGCACGTTCGGGGCGGGGGTCCCCCCAACACCCCGCTGGCTCTGCCGCCCGCTGTCCGGAGGACTCTGTCTCCGCGCGGCTCACTCACTCGTTCATTCCCTCCTTAGGTGTCCATGGAGCTGCCCTTGACCAGCAGAGTTGCAGTGCCTGATCCCTGACTGGGCCCCCCGTGTAACAGTTTTAAAAGTCATTGCAAAGGATATCTGTGGGACGATGGGGGACGTTTCAGTGTGGACGGTACATGAGATCATGTGCCCATTGAAATTTCTTTTTTTAATTAACGTATAATGTGTTATTTGCCCCAGGGTGACAGGTCTGTGAATCGCCAGGCTTACACACTTCACAGCACTCCCCAGTACCCCCCTGAAATTTCTGAATGATGTTTGCATTCTTGGGAAATACTATCTTTCCTTAATTTCAGTGTTTAGTGAAAAGAGATACATGTTATACACACACACACACACACACACACACACACACACAGAAATAAAGCAGGCGTGGAGCCCCTGGGTGGCTCAGTCGGTTCAGCGTCTGCCTTCAGCTTGAGTCATGATCCCGGGGTCCTGGGATCGAGTCCCACGTTGGGCTCCCTGTTCAGCGGGGGGCCTGCTTCTCCCTCTGCTGCTGCTCCCCCACCTGTGCTGTCTCTTTCTCTCTCACTCTCTGTCTCTGGTAAATGAAATATTTAAAAAAAAAAAAAAAAAAGAAATAAAGCAGATCCGGCGAAGTGCAGTAACTATGGAGAGCAGGTGAAGGACGGTGGGTATTCACCACATACTTTCTGTTTTTCTATTGGTTTGAAGTTTTTTCAAAGGCAAATATATGGCAAAGGGTATTTATGGGCGTCTGCTACGTGCCAGGATTGTTCTGGGCACAAGGCATGTGGTCAGTTGGCAAAAGCGGCAAAGGGTCCCTGCCCTCCCGGAGCTCCGTCCGTGGATGGCGGGGAGACCCCAGGCGTCGTCGGGAGCAGCTGTACTGTTAGCGGGCCAGGGAGGGGACCTGGGAGCCCTGACGTGGGAGAGGTCCTGCCTTCAACAGGGGCCCAGGGGGAGGCCCCACTCCCCCCACCCCGAGAAGGGGACCTGTGAGGCGAGGCTGAGGAGGTGAGGGAGCACTCCTGGCGAGGGGACAGCCCGCACACGGTATCTGGGGTACCCGCCCGCCTGCTCGGCCGCCGAGTAGATGCCGTGGCAAGGAGCGCCGAGCATCCCGCAAGTTCCACCGTCCGCACGTCCACCTCCGTTCCCCCCTCTACCCGCCACGTGCCGCATGGTGAACGCGGCCTTGGTGATGACCTCCAGTGCTGGCGGGGACCCTTTGGGTCTCAGCCGCACTGGCAGGAGCTGCAGCGAGCCTGTGATCCGTGCAGTGCGAGCGTGCCAGGGCTGGCCCGTCACCTCTGTCACCTAGAGTGTCGCTGTGTCCACACACACGATCATCTCTGCCCCCACGTCAAGGGGGGGTAACCGCGAGGGGAAGGAGCGCCAGGCCAGGAATAAGGCCTTGTGGGTCTGGGCCCTGCGGGTCCGTCACCCCATCTCACTCAGCTTCGGTGACCTTGGGGACCCGAGCTGACCACTTGGCCTTTCCGAGACTCGGTCTTCCTCACCTGTGAGATGGGAGCGAGTGCGCATTCGTCCCGGAGCGGTTCCGAGGGTTAAGGAGTAAACGCACGTCAGGGCAGACTGACCCGGCCGTCCCAGAAAGGCCGTGTCGTGTGCCGTTAGACCATCCGCATCCCCGGGCCCCCGAGTGCTGTGGCGCGGGCCAGCCAGCCCCACCGCCGAGGTGCCGAGCCCTTGAGGGGTCACCGAAGCGCGCACCCGTCCGTGAGGAGGGAAGTGGGTGTAGGTGACCTCGGCGGCCTCCTCCAGCTCGGGAGGAGCGCGATTCCGAGGTGGAGAGTGTGGAGAACCTGGCGATTCCCACTTGCCCAGACACGAAGAGGGTTTCGGCGTCTTTGATGCTGGGCTAGACGCCGGCTTCTGCTGTTGGCGGCCCAGCCTTGCTTGACCGGACCGCTTGGGTGAGCTCCGCTCACGTCTGTGCCCCGGGGACCCAGGCCAGATTGTGACAGTCAGATGGGCCTCTTCTGTGGGTCCCCCCATCTTTGTGACTTACCTTCTGGGCGGCCGGTGAGACTCTGAACATCGCAAAGGCAGAGGGTTTCGTGGAGCTGGAGCTTCTGGGGAAAGGGCCGGCCTTTCCGAGGCGGGAGGTGAGCTCCTGCGCGTCCTCAGGGCCCTGGGGAGACACCGTCCCTGTCCCGCTGCCTGTGTCTCGGGCCTTCCCGGGCATTTCGTCTCGGGACCACAGGCTCGGGAGCCGACGCGGCGTGTGCCTTACCGAGACTCTGTGACCGGGCGGGAGATGGGATTGGTCTCGCAGCTCCTCCCCGGAGCGTCCTGAGCTGGCCTTTGAGTGCAGGAGAAGGCTGGAGGGGAGCCCTACACCTCCCTGTGCCCTTGGGGGAGGAGGCGATCGGTGGTCGGGGAGGAGGGAGACGGGGAGAGCCTCTCGGGGGGACTCACGCTGCAGACTGTTCTGGAAACAGTGATCCGTGTTCTGTCGGCGTTGGCGGGTTTGAATTTCCCTGCCTGACGTGACTAAGGGCAGAAGGACCTGTCCGTGCCGTCAGGTGGCTGTAAGCCCGGGAGGGACCCTAGGAGAGACTTCTGAGGAGCGGTCGGTGACGGGCCGGGTCACGAGACGCGTGACGCAAGCGGCCTTCGCCCGCCCGGGCCTCCCCGGAAGCAGCGCTGTAGAGGCCGCCGGCCCGCCTCCCTCCGCTCTCTGCCCCCAGAGCAGACGCTGGGACCGTGCCAGGGGCTGGGGGTCTGGCCGGGGGTCTCAGCCCTTTCCGCCCCTGCAGGTCCTCGGACTCAGACTCCTGAGGGAGGGACCACGTGATGACGCACGGCCTCGGCCCGTAGGCAGCGCTCTCGTGGAGACGCAGGGATGAGGCCCTAGGACAAGGGGGTGGCCCAGCGTGGCTGGAAGGTGGCAGCGTCACCTGCTTACACAGACGCAAAGACAGAGTGTCTTCTAAGTGTGGTCCGCCACCAGCAGTTGGACGTCCCCCAAGGGGAACTCGTTAAAATGTCTAGTGGACTCGGGCGGCCTGAGGTGGAAGTCATTGGCGTCAGGTTCTCCTCTTCCATTTACCCCTTGTAGGACCTTGGGAAAGCACTGAATTGTTCCGGGCTAGTTTCCTCATCTATAAAATGGGAATAATCACACATGCTCTCCATGGCTTTTGTGGGAATGAAGTTCTTCTGACGCTTACGAAAGTACCTTATTATCCGACGGTGTTTTGTGTATAAGGTGATACCATTTTCAACTTCCAGAACGTTCAGGGGAAACAAAGGATGGCTTCTAGTTACTGAGCACCTAGCATTTTTCAGACCACAATAAAGTGATCGCTATGTATTACGTCAGGTGGCTTCTCTTATTATCCCACTTTCACTCAGGAGAACGCTGAGGCTGAGTTTACGTAACTTGGCGGAGCAGGACATCTAACCCAGTTCAGCCTGATTCCATAGCGGCTTTGAAGTTTCATGGGAGTCTGTGTTCTTGACGATTGGGCTTCCTGCGGGTTCTCAGCTCTGGCTGTACCTGCAGAGCTTCCAAAAATACCGAGCTTCTGAGTCTGCTGGGTTCAGGTGAAGCTTGGCCATGAGTGTTCCTTTTAGAATGCCCCGGGCACGCGTCATTAACACACGGGCAAGTTGTATAGATCCCACCACCCTTAGGTCCCAGAACAGTGGCTGCAAACTCAGAGACACGTGAGATAGGGAAATGCCACACAGCTTCGGCGAACGTGGGCAGTAGGTAAACGCATATTTGATTTGTGAGTTAAGACTTTGAATTAAGTATTTGAAAAGGAGCATTTACCACGGTTTTAATAATTCAGGTAACAGGTGTTCATTTGAGCAAAGTTGGAGACTCCAGGAAACCAGTGGCATATAATGGTCCCCATGACGCGCGAAGCCCTCCTCGTGAGGCTGGGAGGAGGTAGGAAGAGGTAGGCGTCGCTCTCCCCACATTAGAGGGAGGAAAGCGGCCCCCAGGGAGGCTAAGCAATTTCCCTAAGTAGGGATATTTTGGGGGTTGGTTTATAGAGTCGGTGGGCAGGGGGATGATAATGTAAATTTTGTACTTTGAGCTTTTGGGTAGAAAGGCAGATTCTGAAACCATTGTGTTGTATCTGCTGATTATGACAAAGGAGCAAATTCGGGGTCTTTGTTAACTCTCCTGCAGACTGAGTGAGTGCTTCCAAGGGCAATTTCCGTTCCCTCCTTTCTTTAGAAATTACCTTGAGCTGAAAAGTGAGCCAGCCCAGGTTGGCACGTAGATCTTTTCCGTTGCTGGGGAGTGGGGAGGGGGAAGAAACCGAAGAAACAGCTCTGACACTTGTAGCCGCGTTCTTTCCTCGAGGGTCTGTGGAGTGAGAGGCCTGAAAGTCTCATGAGTTGCCATGAGGGGCTGGGAAGGGTTTGGAAGGACCCCCCCTAGGAACCGCCGGAGAGCCAGATGCTCGTGAACCAAGATTCTCCGACCTCCTCCCAAAACCCAGAGTCACAGGGAGCCTGATCACCTTCATGTTTTTTTTTAAAAAACAAAAACAAAAACCAAACCGCACACAGAAATAATCCTCCCAAACCCCAGAACCCTGCGGCCTGGGTATGTGTCCTGCCATAAAACCGCTTTCCCATGTCTCCCCGAACAGTCAGCCCCCCGCTCGGGTACCGGGGGCTGGAGCTGCTGGTCTGTAATGGACCGCAGCCGCCGCCAAGTTCAAAAGTGCGAGCACCGTCCACTTGAGAACGACTCGGCGCACGCCGCCCGGCGCGGCGGAATGATTCAGGAGGCCCAACTCTGCCTCATCAAGCCAGAGACTTTTCTGCAAATGAACTTTTCAAGAGTGATGCCGTCGTTGGCATTACAGTATTACACACACGCCTGTTCCCGATCACTCACTGGAACTTATTTTGTAGTTAACCTCCATAAAGGACCGCGCGGGCGAGCCCAGGCCTGTCACACACACGTTATTTAGAAGCCCTTATTATTATTTTATTGCCAGTCCTTGACAGCTGAGGAAAAGCCAAGCGCTTTAATCTTTTTTTCCCTTTAGTTTACAGTGTAAGAGCTGCATGTTAGATGGATTTGATTAATATGTAACAGAGACGCAATTCTCTGTAAAATGTGCTGTACTTTGAGCGCCCTAGAAAACAAACTGCATCACAATGGCTTAAATCTCAGTCCATTGTATTATATAGACATCATAAATAATAGAGAGCAGGCAGATATCGCTGCGGGCTTCATCTGCATAACGCATCTGAGCTCGGTATAATGTGTTCGACTTGTCACTTTTAGCACAGAAGAGAGGCCATAAAGCTAACAGCTGACTAACACACATCAGCCCGACTTCCACTTCCAGGGGGGCGAACGCTCATTAAGCCATCTTAGCCCTGACTTTTAAAATCCATAACTCTTACAAATGTAAAAAAGTTGCCACAAAAGATTAAGCGCATAATATATGTCAAAGGATCGTTTTTCACGCATCTCGCCCCCCCCCCCCCAACTCCCGCTCCCTGCCGCCGCCACCCGCCACACCAAAATTCTGGTTTCTTTTATAGCCCTGGCGCTAGAGGAGAGAGAATAAAAAATCTGTTGTTCAGATAAAACCCAGTGAAATATCCTCGTCTCGGCATCGAGAAGGGGACTGCATCATCACTTTTGGTTGGGAGCCCACGAGCTGACCCCGGGAGGGTGGTCAGCCTTTCTCCCCATGTCCCTGGCAGACCAGCTGAAAGAGAAATAGGGAATCCGCCAGCCCCGACCTGGACGGCATGCACACGGGCCGTTAGGTCAGTCGTAGCAGCCTTGAGGACGGCCCGCCGGTCACCTGCCTCAGTTTCCCTGTCGGGCCCTGCCATTCCGTTCCCGATGGCTCTGCAGGACCGAGCTCCGTCCCATCTGGGGTTGCATCTGGCAGAGGTTGCCGAGTCGCCCTTGTGTTCTTCCTTCTGATCGGTGCTCTTGTGTTTTAGAGCAAAACTTGAAAACATGACAGTGTGTCCTCTTTTGTAATGACGGCTGAGCCTTTTTAAAGGGATCAAGGCTGTCGGGCAAAAGAAGAAGAAAAAAAGATATTTATACTCGGACTCGGAGCAGATGTGATCCCACGGGAGGCATTTTGGTGGCTAAAGGAGCGTTGTGACCTCTTCCCCGGGGGGGCTGTGATGTAAATAGGACATGGTTGTGATGTCTCATGACATTCACTTCTTTAGAAAATATACTTTAAAACATTTTTCTTGGTGCCCGTAAGAAAAATAAATGGTCGATGGTGGCCGGGACGGTGGGATGAAGCAGGAAATTTTTCCTGGAGGTCGTAATTCTCTCGAGGGAAGAAAGCTAGAGCCCCAGCCCTCGAGTCATGAAGAAGAGGCTGAACCAACCTCTGGAAAATAAACTTCGAGGGGGAAAAACAGCAAAAAACAAGGTAGGGAGGCTCGCGGGCTTGCCTAGTAGGAACAGGAAGTAGATCCACAAATCGCATGATGCTCTGGAGGGAAACACCGTTTGCTTCTCTGATCCATACAGGACTTGTCCTGTGTGTGTGTGTAAGACAGACAGACCAACGCACTGGGACAGAAGGGCTTTCATGGCCACCCGCGGTGCTTGTGGGTGAGGCATGAAAGAAGGCGTGGTTTCGTCGGACGGGGGTGTGGGCCTCGAACAGTGAGACACTTTGCCACGGCCACAATGACAGTTTGTTTTTGCAGAAAGTCATCATGAAACTCCCACGTGGGCCGCAGGCATCGCCGCTACCTCGGGATTTCGTGGAGGCCGCCCAGCAGGCCCCGCGAGCTCGGCCCCACTGCGGGGGCCCGAACCGTCATCGCGTTCAGCCCTTCCTCTCCAGGACTTCGTGTCTGTGCTCCCGGCCTCCTGGGTTTCCTCTCTTCCCCCTTCCACACCACGGCTGGTGTGCCCAGGTCTTTCCTTGGCTCCCGGGCTTACCCTCCAAAGTCACTCGCGACTGGTTTTTTTATCTCCCTCACTCGCGGGATTCCTGAACGCCCTTCCACTGCTTGCTCCAGCCTCTGACCGCCCTGGTCCGTTAGGGGTCCCTGTCACACCCAGTCTGTTCCCATCTCCATTCGGGCCACTGCTCTGGCTCAGAACACTCAGCTACAGAAGGGCCTCTCCCCGTCCTTCTGGACACACACGAACCCCACCACCTCCCCCAAAGACGTCGCAGACCCCTGCTTGAAATGCAGCTCTCCCACACACTTTAAAATTTTATGAATACATGTCAATACGAGCTTTCGGACAGGATAATCGAATTAATCCTGCTCCTCAGAGCGTGCTGGTCATCCAGGATCGACAGGAGGCCATTCTCTGGGTCTCCTTATCCCACCCCAGACCCCCAGCCTCACGTCGTGTTACTGGGTGGTGTTACTCTGCGAGGGGGTTGTGCTCACGGAAGCGGTGATGTGCCGTAAATGGCAGTTCTTGTATTTCACACAAAATTTTAAGATCTGCTCATGCCGCTGGACGCATGTATAGTCTGTCACTTCTCAGTGCTGCCCAGAATCCCACAGTATGCAATCCCCCATGAAGGATAGCCAAGGTTGCCTGCACCTCCCCCCGGGACAACCACGACCACCATAATCCTCCTCAAAGTGTGTCCGTTTACAGAACTCTCCGGTAGGTTCGCCAGGACACATCCCAGGAGATTTTATGGGGGTGTAAAACATAAATTATTTTCGGTAACTATTGCAGATTGCTTTCTGAATTGCGGTGAATGTCACCGTCCACCCGTAGTGTGTGAGCGTCCTCATCTCCAGGTGTCCTCACCAATACTTACTGTTACCCGCCTTTCTAGTTTTTGCCGTCTGATGGGATGAGACTGTCGCTGGTTGAGCGTTCTTCTGAGTTTCCGACTTCTTGTTGATTTGCAGGAGTTTTTGTGTGTCCTCTCTGTGTCACTTGTGATTCTTAGATGCTCAAGTCTCTTCTTCCCAGCGTATCTCCGTTAACTGTCTGGAGCGACCTTTATTAAGATCTTCTCCGTTCTCCTCCAGTGAGATACGCGCACTCTTGCGGTCTCACATTCAGGAGATCTGGCTTGGGAGATCTTGCTCTGGCCCCAGTCCGCAGACTCATTTTTTTTCTTTTATGAAAACCTTCATGTATTTTTTTTTTTTCATTTTCAGGTCTTTAACCCATCCCATAAAACTTTTCCACCTTCCCCAGCACTTGTCTTGAGTTTTATCTCCATCCATGGCCTCCATCAGATTTGGAGGCAAATCTTGGAAGCAAAACCGTCAAAGCCCCAGCTTTGCCTAGCCTCCACCTGGCTGGTCCACTTAGCTCTGCCCACACAGACTCCAGTGCTTCCCTCCTTTCTCAGCAGAAGAAGCATCACTCCTCCTGGGCAGACTCAGGACTCTGTGCACTGAGCTCCGCACCCCATCCCATCCCATCCTTCCTCCCCGGTGACCTCTCCGTTCTTGGGAGCTCAGTCTGCCTCTCAGCACGTATTGTGCTCACATGTCTCCCGATGCCCTGTGGAAGTCATTCCACCTCTGTTCTTGGATCTTTGTCCTCGGGCCCCTTGTCTCCCAGCCCCACGCACTTGTCGTCCTTGCCTGGCAGCTGGCCTGCCTCTGCCCAAGGAGGTCTCAGTGGTCCCCACTGGAGCTTTACAAATGCCCTTCTGATTTTTTTTTATGCTTTGTGACATTCTCTCCTCATCTTCTTAGCTCTCAACTCCCAGATCTCTTTCAGCGACCTTGCCTTCCAAGGCTTTATTCTCACTTGCCTGGGGATCCTTCACCCATCCCCATGGTTTTCACAACCACGTTGGGGATGGTGTTGGTGCTGGAGCACCGGTCAGATCCATTATGTCCTACAGCCCACATGACGGTGTGTCCATCCCAGGCCTCTCCCTGGAGCGTCCAATCTATGTCCTACAGCCAACGTGGCATCTCCCCACCACCACCACCACCACCACCACCACCACCACCACCACTGGTGTCTCAAGAGCACCGAAAATTAAAAATAGGCCAAACTGAACTTATCTTCTTTCCAATCTGTGTGTCCTCTGCCGATTCTCTGGTTTTTTAAATGACAACACCAGTGTCCTCAGATGGACTGCCGGGAATTTTTCTAGCTGGACTTCAAAATCCAAGGAGTTAACTTGATTACCAAGTAGCCATTGAATATACCATCATCTCTGCTTTCTCTCTTTCCCCCAAGCTTTTCCCGCTCCTATATTCCCATACTCACAACTCAGCCAGCTACCAAAGCCAGAAATCAACAAATGTCCCAGACTCTTCCTTTGCCAAGTGCTACATATTTTACCTCTCGAAAGATTGGCCCAGTCTGTCCCTTCCTCTCCATCAAAGCAGCCTCTGTTGTAACTCTCCACTGTCCTCTAACTCGGTGCCTCTTAGACCTAAGTGTGCAGCAGGCCTGCCCGCAGAGTTTTTTCGTCACAGAGCATGGACCACCACCCCAGAGCTTCTGACCCGGCAAATCTCGAGTAGGGCCTGAGAATTTGCCTTCCTACCCAGTTCCTAGGTGATGCTGGGGCTGCTGGTCGGGACAGCACTTTGAGAACCATGACCTCAGTCCGTCTGCCGTCCATCCGCGGGCTCCTTCAGCGAGTCGTTACTGAGCACCACGTCTGGGCGCCGATCCCAGTGCTGGAATTCGGCACAGAACAAAACAAAGTCACTCATGGGAGTGGGGGGGCAGACAATGAACAAATTAATGGGTAACATGATGGCTAGAGTGATAACTGCCAAGAGAAAACAGGGAGGTTGAAGGGATAGACGAGCCGTGATGGGGAGAGGTGTTTGGAGAAGGCTGACTGTGTAAGCGAGATGTCAGCAGGTACCCGGAGGAGAGAGTATCAAACAGAGGGAGCTGCGGATTCTTCTCATTAATCATCCTGAGACGCTGTCCTCACCGTGCCACTCCCCTGACAGAATAAAGGCGGCCACATCTGACTGCCATCCTGGGCTTGTCACCAACTGTGTCACACTCGCCCATCCCTTCATCCCTTTCACAACTAGCCCGACCTGACCCCTCCTGGGTCCCTCTCCTGGCCTGTCCTGCCACATAAGGGCGGTTACAGGGTCGTTTTCGTGTTGTTCCTCGCCCAGAACACCTTTTCCCTCATTTGCCTTATGTCCAGTTCCAGAACCTTCTTCCAGTTTTGCTTCAGGGACCACGTCCTCCATGAACCTTTCCCCAGTTCTCCCATTTACCAGTGTCCTCTTATCGCTGCAGGAACATTTATCCCAAAAGTGGTCCCTAACCTCATGACGTGCCATGGTTGTATGTTCCTTGCCTGTCTCGAATCCGTATTCCAGGGAGGATACAGGAGACATTGGGCGAACGCAGGGCAGAAACATTTCTCTTGCTCCTTGACTTCTCCAGGGGGCAGGTCTCTTGTGTTTCCTACAAGCCGGTGGCTTCCGCCATCGCTAAAGGGGAAAGTAAAGGCCGTGGCCCAGCTGGGATATTGAAGTCATTTCTGGAATTCTCTCTCTGTCCCAGCTTCCTCTGTGTGCCATTACCAAGATAATTGAGTTGGAAGTAGCAACATTTCCTTCATCTTCCTTCCTTCAGGCTCACAAGCATTTTTTCACCCAAAGGGAGGGAGATTAATTGACTTCTTTTATCTTCCATTCAAATGAGGCTTTCATGTGAATCACCCTCGAGCCCCCCCCCCAACCAAACCCAGCCCTCCTAATCTCCCCTGCTTTGTTAGGGACCGCACGTAGAAAGGACAGCACCTCAGACTCCCAGAGCCCCGCGACCTCACCGGGTTCCCCTCTTCCCACTTTCCCTCTAAACAGCTTGGACCTGGCACGACAGCAGCTCGGGTGGGGAATGTCACGGGGGGGCGAGGCAGATCCAACCGGAAGCCACACCAGCCACTGAACTCGCCACACACCGCCAGATGGCCTGGTGCAGCAACAGCCTTTCGGAATTAATAACTCTCCCTCCAGAGGGCCAGCTTCATTCAGGAACCGTTTCACATTTTCCAGCTAAGTGTGGGGTTTTTTTCCCCCCATAGTGTTTTCTGGCCGCTCTGTTCTGGGGAGACCACGGGGCCCACTCGTGAAGGCGAGGGAGATGTCTCTTGCTCCCTCCACCTTTCTTTGCCTTTGGCTTCTGACAGTGCAGCTTTTAATCTAGAAATTATGGTAACTTGTATGTGCATTTTGAGAGTATATCATTGCTGCATTTAATTAACGGTTATTAGCGTTCGCGTACTGCGCTGTATTCTATGTCACAAATCATCAAGTCTCCCAGAGCACTTATAGCAATTAAGAACTCCATCACACCTTCTGTACAGTCATTTGGTACTTTTCCAGGTCTTTTCAAAACTGGAAATTACTAATCAAATCATTTCTGCTCTATGACTCGGTATCGTTTATTCCATTCCTAATGATGTGCGACTTTTTTTCCTTTGGCCGTGAACGGAGGCATCCTTGCGTCGAGCCCATTTCGCACCACCGTCATGCTTTAGCGAGGCGATAATGAACTTGCAGGAGGAAGCCAGGCTTCGGTCCTCCTTGCAGAGCGCTGTCTTTCCTCTCCTGCTGTTGGGTGATTGAATTTTGAAACTGTAAAATGCATCGACAGACCCACCAACCTGACTTGCCAGAGCCACCGCCATCACGGTTTACCTTCAATGCAGAGCTCGGTGCGACCGCCGCCTGATCGATTTGTCATCCCTCTAAATGGAAACTAATTACTTCCCAGGGAAAGATCGCAGGCAAATCCCAGCCTCGCCGCAGCGGCCCTCCGCAGTGAGGTGAAGGCAGAGGCCGCAGGGTCTCACCGAGGGGGCCGTTTCCCTCTCTGCCGAGATCACATCGGGAAGAATTTTTATTCTCTCCGGCAGCCGTGAGCTTGCTATCACGTGCGCTGAGGTCAGCCGTCAAGGGCTCATCCCACTTCACGGGTCACCTGGACGGGCCTGAGTCCAATATCAGGGGCCGGCCGACCGCCAGCGCTCTCCAGAAACACCCTGGCGGGCTTCTGATTGTGCTTGGTTGAAGACGAGCCAGCCTGCTGGCAGGGTGGCCCGTCCCCTCCGGCCCCGCAAGGGGATTCTCTTTCTCCCCCTGCCCGAGAACGCCGGCCTGGAATCCTCCCTGGCGCGACTGAACCGTTGCCATGCGTACGGCCGCAAACAGACTGCGCTGCTGACAGCTGTAGGCAAGATTGACTTAGAGACGCTGCCAGGAGATCCAGGCCGCGCAAGGCTGCGCCTCCAGGCCCGCGGGAGCGCCAGGGCCCTGGCGCAGGGTGGTGGCGCTGGGGCTGGGCCAGGCCAGCCAGCTCGGAGGCTGTCGAACAATCTGATCACGGGAGGCCTTGCCAGTTCCCCACCTTTGCCCATTCTGGATGCCGTCTGCATGTCAGGCTGTCGGCTGGCTGACCGGTCTGGGGCTCAGGGCTGATCCCGCCACCTCTGGTTCTTTAGCCTGGCCCTCGCGAGGCCTGTTCCTGGACACTCTCCCAGCAGTGGTCAGCCGAGGCGGAGCAGAGAGGCTGCGTGCTCCGGCAGCCGATGGGAGGCACCGGACTGGGGCTCCGTGGTGGGGCCCCGAAGCTTCCGTAGAGGAGCCCGGACCCCAGTAACTGCCCATCCCAAAACTCCCTTCCGCTTCAGGACTCGTTCCTCATTCTCACCACCTGGCAGGCGAGCCGCCGAAGCTCCGGGTGGCTCTGTGGGCCGTCCGAGCTGGGATCAGGCCCCCAGACTTCGCCAGGCCTTGGGTTTCTTCTTCCTGCCACCGTTGACTATGCTTGGATAAGATGGTTCTGAAATATAATAAAAACCCAGAAAACCAGGTAGCCAGCTTGGTCGGCTCTGCTTGCAAGTGAGAAAGAGGGGTGCCTCCTTGAAATTGATGCTGCTGTGTAATTCCCTCTCTCTGTCTGTGCCAACTCAGGACAGGGCATCGGGGCTCACAGTGTCTCTCCCGTGCCGAGTTTCCTGGGACCTGCGCTTCAGTGAACAGGCAGGGACGCCCAACGGGGAGAGAAACTGGTTTTCGCTCCCATAGCTGCCTCCTGACCGCTCGCTCACCTGCGCACCTGCCCTCTCTTTCCACCTCCCTGTTCCCTGCTGTGAGTGTGCCAGGAAACGAGGTGACGGGAGACACAAAGGCTATGCTGCAGACACGTGGGACCCGCGCGTTAGAATGGAACATCGGCCTCTCTGGAACCCGGAACGTTCTCTGTGCTCTCGCCGCAGACCCCGTAGTGGAAGACACCAGGACGTCGGGAAGCCGCTGTGCTTCTTAGTTCCATGGCGATTGCAGCCTTTGCCCGGCCAGCAGTAGCCGTTGAGGGGGTGGCACGCCGTGGCCCGGTGGAGTGGGTAGGTGGCCGAACCATGATGGCATGTTGTTGAGCGTTGGGGAGCCCAGGGAAGTACTTGGCCTTTCTTTGTCTCCTGTTTTCTCACGTCTACGATGGCAGTAATGATAGTACCTGCCTCCCCAGGGGTTCCGGTAAGAGTTAAATGAGTCTAAATCCATGTGATTTAGATCCTAGACCAGAACCCAGGGTAGTTCCTGCTCTGCCCTAAGCCCAGGATGGGTGTGAGTTGCTGTTGTTACAGTTGGTGTCATTGTAATCACCCCCACCGGATGACCCCCGTTTCCTGCACCCCGTGGTGCCACCGGCCCACCGAGTCACCTCCACCGAGGCACTCGGTCTCCCCAGACCTCAGGTTCCTCGTCTGCAGCGTGAGAGAGAGAAGGCACTGGGCTGAGTCCGGCAACAGGTCCGTCGTCTGTGTGTGTACCACGTCGGGTTTTGTGGTCCTGAATAGAATTTATATACTCAGATCGTAACGCACGAGCACCGTCGCATGTTCTGATGGAGAGACGTGACGCACAAACTAGGAAGTCGGTGAGAGGAATGGAAGGAACATTTGGAAGGCATCGATAGGACAGTGTGCTCACATGAGCTCGTTAAGATAATCCCTCTGCATGACGGATTAGAAGACCTCTCTGGAGGAATGTGGAGAGTTCAGATTAGGGACGTACCTTTCCCTGTTGACCTAAATCTCGGATTTTGCGTCTGTCCACGTGAGCTTACAAAAAGTAGCAAACATGCCAGAGAGAGGCAGATAAACATTGCGAACACAGAAGCATACGTGGGTCTCTGGGGTTGCAGGGCCCGGCCAGTGCATCATTTAGTCTAAGAATGTCCTGGGTGGAGGCTGGGAGGGAGGGTGTGTGGTGGTCATCAGAGGTGACCTGTGTGTCAGATCTCCCATAGCTTGACAGTATGCCTCAGCCCTCTGGTGCCTGGGTTCTTAGCATGTTGGCACAGGAACTTCTCAGGCACAAGTAACAGAACTAAAATGGCTTAAACAGGTGGAGAATTAATACTCCCATACGGGGCTGGTTCATTCCACTAGGCAAGTATATTGGGGCACTGGGTTGGCTCCTGTTCTCTTAACTTTCTCATCGGGGCTTCAAGATGACGCTGTAGTTGCCAGTCGCCGTTTTCCCGAGAAGCCACACTCATAGACAGGAAGCAGGGGGAAGGTGCGTTTCCTTCTCAGTCTCTACGTTTTTATGAGGAAGAATTTATTTGGCAGAAGCCCCCCAGCAAACGTCTTCTCGGGTCTCATCGACTAGAACTGGGTCCAGTCCCTGCTCCTAAAGCAAGCGCTGGCAAAGGCTGATCGGATTCCCGAGGTTGGTCTCTGCCCCTGTCATGGGGGAAGGCTACGCAGTGCCATCTGGTACTCAAAATTGGGGTTCATTGAACTCAATGGCATTTTACTGGGGCGACCAGCAGGTTCTGCCTAGGACCTTAAGGGTTGTTGATTCTGACCAACCGCTTTGTAGATTAGGAATAGAACCTCTATGAACCTCAAAGAACGTGAAGCGATTAGTAGTAGACCTAGGACTAGAACGTCTTTCTTCTTACTGTCATCCCCGCTCTGGGTTCCTTCTGGCATGAGTTTCCATTTCAAATGCTTCACATCAAACACATAACAATCACACGTTTCAGTGAATACCGTTACCACTAACAACGGCCTTGCCGATAGCTACCAAGAATATTGTCGAGCATTCCCAGCTGGACTCCCTCGTCCAGCTTCTCTGACCATTAAACAGCTGTTTCATCAGATTCGTGCTACGCGCAAGGCAGATATACTCTTGGAAGTCCTTGACCTCAAGAAGTTTTCAGTCTAGATGAGAACGCGAATCCTGGACCCATGACAGCAACACACAGATTAGTAGTGCTGGCTGATTGATCGGTGACCTGGGTTCCTGTCAGGGCTGAGGACCGAGGAGAGGATTTCAGTTAGCAGAGAGGAGGGAGGAGGAAGTTTAAGTGAGATGACGATAACGATGGTAGTAATGACCACAACGTCTGTTAAGCACTTACTGTTTCCAAGACAAAATTCTATACGTGTTGTAACTTATTTTATCCTCACAAAGACCCCCAAGATGCAGTTTATTAATAAAAACAAAAAATAGGTCACCTGGGTGGCTTAATCATTTGAGCTTGGTTTCGGCTTAGGTCGTGGTCTTGGGGTCCTGGAATGGAGCCCCAGGTTGGACGCCGTGCTCTGCCTGGAGTCCGTGTGGGCTTCTCTCTCCCTCCCTTCTCCTTCCCCTCCTCTCCTCACATGCACTCTCTCTTTCTAAAATAAGCAAAATCTTAAATACATGCAAACACACGCATAAAGAGACCTTATGTATAAAGATAACGAGATGGAGAGTGAGCTAACTTACCAAGGTCAGTAAGTCCGTAAGTAGAAGAGCGGGACTCAGGGAGCGTGGCTCGGTCTCCGCTTACGCTCATGTACGCTCATCCTGGCTTCGCGGAAGCAAACTCATGACATAGGGAAGGTCAGGGCTTCGTCAGGAGACTTCTGTTTATTGGTTTAGCTGAAGGGAGGCTTTATGTATATAGTAAGATGTCGTGGGAGGTAAGGTAGGCAAAATTTTCACTAAACTCAGTAGTGCCTGGAACTTGGTCTGGCCATCTGGATCTCAGAAAAACACGGATGAACACATATGTCCTCGGAGAGGACATAAGCATGACTGATAAACGGGGCTTCTCCCTCATGCTTTTGTTCTTCCGTTTTGGGAGGAAGGGATGTTTATGTGTATCCGTGAGCAGTGAAGACGACGCCAGGTTGTTATGATCGTATGATACGTCTCAGAAGCCATCGTAACTGCACGTTGCCCTGATCCCATGTGTGTGCCTGTGATGGGGTGTCTGTGGGAAACCATCAATGCCCATTTATTTATGACTGACTAAGTGCTGGTTGACTGCTTCAACGCATCCCCCGTTTCTCTAAGTAGGACCCAACTCAAGATCACGGTAACCAACACACTGCCTCACGGTTTGAGGTGAAAGCTAGAGGCCTTTAGTTAACTGCAACATGCGCTTTGTGCTCCGTGGAATTAAGTCATAGCCCAAGACCCTGCCCTCACCCTCCCTGGTTTTTGTTTGTTTTCGTTTTTAGAGTTAAACAATTTATACCACTTGAGATATTAAAATGGGATTTACTGGGCGCCTGGGTGGCTCAGTCAGTTAAGCCTCTGCCTTCGACTCAGGTCGTAATCCCAGGATCCTGGGATCGAGACCTGCGTGGGGCTCCCTTCGCCACGAAGCCTGCTTCTCCCTCTCCGTTCTGCTCATGCTCTCTCTTGAGTGCATGCTGTTTCTCTCTCTCAAATAAATAAATAAAATCCTTAAAATGGAGTTTACTTGACAGAGAGAAAAGGGTTGTTATTATTAAACACGAGGAATTAAGAATGTAATGACCGTGAGGGTCCTCTGCCAAAGATGGAGTGCCCAAGTTCATACGGAAGACAACACCAAGAGAGACATCCCCAAGATAGGCCCAGTCAGAAAATGAGCCACATTATAGAAACCTAGAGTAGCCCCGAATTTAAAGAATGGTTTTATTGGTGGTATCTGTATCGGTGGTCTCTCGTTTACTCCTGGATATCTAGATCTGTCCTGACTTTTGACAGTAGTGGTCTATTTTGCTAGCTGGTTGGCTATGTCCGGCCTGATACCCAGATTCCTTTTTCTAGTGCAGATACCCTGTCGTAGTATAGTTGATATAACAACGTTCCTGCCTTATCTAACTAAAATGCTTAAAAATTTAAAAATAACATCATCTCTCATGCTTTTCTGTTTCTTCCCTGGAAATCCAACTACTCGATATGTTTCAAATGGCTTCCGGCAAATGCTTCCCGCTGGATGCCTGGTTCTCATACTACTTCCGATAGGTCAGTCTGTGAACTTGGGTGAAGTACATTAACCTCTATGATTCTCAGGTCCCTCTAGACTTCCCTCCTGCCACGTGCCCTCCCACCATTGCAGTTCAAATCCTACCCCTCTCTGAAGGCTCGTTTCAAATGCTGCTTCCGGAAGCTCTCCTTGATATAGTTTCCTCTTCATTTCCCCCGAACTGGCAATATCCGGTGGCATTGTTTCCTGAAGTGCGTGCTCCTTGAGAGTCAAGGTTGTGTCTGGAACCTTCAGTTATCTTTGTGTTCCAGAATGCTTTTCCACAGTAAGGACTCACATGTTGAAAGGATAAATAGATCAGTCAGTCCTGAGATCATGGACTGGATTTGTTTCTTTAAAATCAGTAATTCAGACCACGGTTCTCTACAAGGTGTTGGTCCCACTGGGGCATTGGAATCAATTTTAAGTGTATTGCAGTAATCGGTTATCCGTGATGGTTAGGACTTGGAAATTTGCAAACTACTTACTGTTTTTATAAATTACAGTGATTCTCTTCAGTAATATCCTTTAATTATGATAATAATATTATCATCCTCCCGTGTTAATACTTCACCATGACTTTCTCCCTTGCACTGTGATTTGTTTCTTGAATTGGAGAGAAAGAGCAGAATTAGAGTCAGGACCCAGGAAATTATATGTAATCCGCAGCCTATCTTTTCTGTGCCACAACCCACAATAAGCTAGAAATCATTGTTAATGGTTACAGAACTATGGAATTACTACAGTGCTTTGCTACTCTGCAAGATATGGGAGCATGGTCGGAATGAACATTATCTGTCAGTTTAGGGAAGGAATAACCATTATTTTAAACCAGGGTCAGCAAACATTTCCTGAAAAGGGCTAGACAGTAAATATTTGGGGCTGTGATGGCCACGCAGTCTCTCAACAGCTCCCCAACTCTGCTGGTGTCGCACAAAAACAGCCAAAGACAACACATAAACTATAGGACCTTACTGTGTTCCAATAAAACTTTATTTACAAAAGCAGGTGTTGAGCCACAGGTCCGTTCACAGCCACAGAGCACACAGAGGAGTATCAGTGCTCCTGGTTACGTCTTAAAAATTGTGCTCATCACATTCATTCTGCTTCTCGGTACTGGCTGCATTCCTGAGAAGCAAGGAAAACAGTGGGGTGGGGAACTCGCTTCCTTATTTCCAAGAACATACGGTCTTACATATCTCGGGGTTAATGGTCTCTAGACCTTCTCAGCGTAGGAACTAAGACTGAATTCTGTTCCTGGGTTAAATGCTGCCACGGAGGACACTTCTTCAGAGGAAGGTGAGGACGGCCTGATAAACCTCCTTACCTGCCAAGAAGTTTGCTTTTGTGGCGTTACCCGCGGCGCATTATTTTCTGGCTTGGTAGTTTCTCCCTGTGGGATACTCGGGCTCTGCCTTCCTGTTTGGCATTTTTGCTGATAATTACTTGAAAAATCGTCACTTCTCTTTCTAAACTACCGCGTGGAGGCATCGCCTTTCTTCTTGACAGTCGAAAGGCCAACAAATGCAACCACGTGAAATAAACTCTTAAAACAGGGCCCCAAGTGCGCTGCACGTTAACTTGACATAATTAGTCCCCGGAGTTTGGACGCCCACCATGGATGTCTTAGAACCCAGATTCGAAATGGTTCTGTCACCATCTGCGGTGGGAAACCGCCGCCACGGCTGGGTCCCACGCACTGGGGACATCCGGGCTGTCAGATTATCTGGGCGGTGTCTGTGAGGCGGGCCGCGGCCCACTTCCTTGCCCTCAAAGCTCAGGCCCTCTCCCGGGCTCCCTGGGACAGGAAGAGTGTCCCCCCGAGCGCTGGGGATACTACTGTCCCCATCCCCGGCCAAGACCGTGCCCTGCTCCGGAGGTTCTTCGGGGTCACGTGCCAAGTCTCTGTGCTGTCAGTCATGTGCTGGTGCCCCACATGTTCCTCGTGTCACAGCCGCGCCCTTTCATCTGGCATCTCCGTTGGCCCCTTGAACCGACTAGGAATGGAGCCGTCATCTTGGCACGTTGCAGAAAATCGCACTAAATATGACTTAAAAAAGAGATCCTGGGGGCGTCTGGGTGGCTCAGTGGGTTAACGCCTCTGCCTTCGGCTCAGGTCGTGATCCCAGGGTCCTGGGATCGAGCCCCACATCGGGCTCTCTGCTCAACAAGGAGCCTGCTTCTCCCGCTCCCACTCCCTCTGCCTGTATTTCCTCTCTCGCTGCCTCTCTCTTTCTGTCAAATAAATAAATAAAATCTTTAAAAAGAGAGAGAGAGAGAGATCCTGATCTCCCCTTACAAGCCTGTCGTAGAGGCTCAGTGTCGTCGCGGAGGGCGTGGCCTCTTCTCACTTTCCAACCTGCCATCTTGATATTTGGGGAATGACATCCCTCACAGAAGCAAGATGGCTGCAGAAACTCCAAGCAGAATGTCACCTCCCCACGCGGCCCCATGCCCCACAGGAAGGAAGGAGCGGGGATAAAATAGGGGCTCTTCTTTACGCTTTCCACTTCAGCGGGGAGAGTGTTCCCGGAAGCCTCCGGTGGTCTCCTTTTCGAGTGTACTCGCTAGAAAAGCATCGCTTGGTTTCTAGTGTAGGGACATGAGATGGCCACGATCGGCTTGGACAAGTCATAGCTCCCCTGGTGCTGGACATGTACCATAATTAGGGTTCTGTTGACAGAGAAGAAAAGGGAATGGCTTTGGGTAAGCAGCCAAATGTGTCTGCTGCCCCTGACCTAACCCCCCGCCCCCCAGTTGGTGGCTCGAGCATCTTTTGCTTTGACCCACAAATTAAAGCCTGGCCAGGAGTCTACTGTCTGTGGATAGTTCTCTGGAATTATTGCCAGCGGTCTTTCCTGATCGTTAGCAGACATCTGGATTCCCCATCCGTGGTTTTTCTACCTGGCAGGACTTAGGATGCCTATTAGGATCTAAGCTTGCTGGGTCTTTTGGATACAATGTCTTGTCCACCTGGCTGACTCTGGTTGGTGCCCTGCACCTTGATCTAGCCCTTCTGGGGTATAGATCGGCCACTTTGGGACCCTTGATGCATTTTAAAAAGTAATTTCACCTTTCATAGTGCAAATCATACAAGGCCTGCATTTTTTCCGTGGTCGCACAAGATAACGTGCCTTGGTATTACTTTGATGGGCCATTCTAAGTAATAGATAAGAATTGGAAAATTCAAAT
The DNA here is from genome assembly GCF_963455335.1 of Martes martes. Classification (NCBI taxonomy): domain Eukaryota; kingdom Metazoa; phylum Chordata; class Mammalia; order Carnivora; family Mustelidae; genus Martes; species Martes martes. The sequence goes on along the minus strand of NC_137906.1, from coordinate 2,664,610 downwards.
AAGTTGAAGGGGTTCTTTCCTGCCCATCCTAATTTCATGATATACTTTAAAATGTGATTTAATTCTGTGATTTAAACTACTGGCTCTTGGTTTTTTGAGACGACATGCATAAGAGGGTAAGAAATTGTTTAAGAACTATAAGGGTCCATTTCATCTTGCGAGAGGCCCAGTAGAACTAACGCTTAAATACTCTGTAGTTTTAGAGAGATTGAGAGTTTGCAAATCTCTTTCATCCCTATTTTTTTAATAGTTTCCATACCTGCTATCCCCATTTTACAGATGATGAGATAAGGCTGTAAAAATTAAGGTGACTTGGACGGGTCCTCGCAGTCTTCACGTAGTTGGTGCCGCAGCTGGCCCTTCCGAGCCTACTTCTGAGGCCGTTTCCTCTTTCTGCCCTAGAGGCTCCATGGCCAGGTGCAGTAGGATCAAAGAAGGCCATTCATGTCCTTGGATAGCCCAGCCATGCTCTCTACTCATTTCGACCTCTGCTACCCTGCCCAGACTTCTTCCAAGATTTCCTTTCTGTCCTTGGTGCAGTTTCCACCAAGAAATAGCAAATGCAAGCAAAGTGGCTATTGTAGGTTCAGCCATACGTGACCAAGACCTTAAAATAATAGTGGCTTGAAAGAGAAGTTTCTTTCATATGGAAAAGTCTGGACGTAGGCAGTGCAGAACCCTGTCCTTCTGAGCCCTCTGGGATTGAGTCTTCTTCCATCTTTGTGCTCCGTATGGCCTTCTTCTCATGGTTCAAAATGGACCCTCAGCCAGTCATCGACCTTTCAGGCAGCAGGACAGGTGGACGGGGGACGGACAAAGGAGGAAGAGGGCTAGGGGCAAGGATCAAGAGTCCGATTCCTAGAAGCTGCCAGAATTCTACCACAGGGCCTCTCCTAGCTTCAAGGAAGACTGGGAAATATGTTTCTATTTTGGATGACTACGTGGGATTAAAATTCTAGTACCATGGAAGAGAGGGAGGATAGCTGATAGGAGACTACTACGAGAGCTTGCAGAAAGTGCAGAAAAGCAGCAAATGTAGCCTGAATTGCCGTTAGGAAACCATTCCATTGGGAAGCTATTATTGGTATCTTTCGTGAAAGAAACCTGAAATTTCTGTTTATTCATTCGTTCATTCAACGGATACTTATTAAATACTCAGTATGTATCAGTCACTGTTGTAGATACTGAGGACATACATGGGGAGGAGTTGTTCTTTGAATGGTCAAGGAAGGATTCTCCCAGAGGTGACAACTGAACAGCAGAAGGATGTGGACAAGTGATCCGTAGAAAGATCTGGAGTGAGAGATGTTCTAGTCAGAGGGAAGAGTAGGTGAAAAGGCCCTGAAGTACAACTACACTTGGTGTGTCCAAGATCTGTGGATATGCAGAGAGGCAGATGCTGTGGTCGGAGCAGCAGAACCCACGGGAGCACGGTCAGAGGCAAAGTCGTAGAGGTTGTCAAGGGTAGACCCCACAGGGCCTAATGAACCATAGTAAGGAGGTTGGGATTCACTCTCAGTGTTATAGGAAGTTGTCAGATGGCTTTGATCAGGGCCACGATGTGGTTATGTTTGGATATCCCAGCTGGTAGGCAACCCAGTGTCACAGATCTGTTGGGCTCATCAAGGAAGGTCCTTACTTCTGTGGGGGTATTTGGCCCTTGCCTTCCTGCCAGTGACCCTGCTTCGTTCTTGCATTAAAACAAGTTATAATCGACCTTGAACCTACACCATAGGGAGACATTGCTCTAAGACAGCCATGCACTTGACAAGCATCGCCCACCATGTGTTGAGTTTCAAGACCCAGATTTCACACACATCCTAGAAGCAGCTGTATGGTTCATGCCGGGACTCAGTCCTATCTACATTCAGAATCCCAGAACGATCCCAGGAATGTTCTCAGGGACGAGGACCCTCAAGACCAAATGCCGAGTCCTGCCAGTGACTCTTCCCTGAGACTCCTCAGGTGTGTTGCTCATCCGCCTCTGACGGTTTCTCTGTGGCTTTCTGATGGCATTCCGTGGTTTGCCCGACTGTCCCCTCTGGTTGTGTCATGTCAGGACAAGGCCCGAGGATGAGCAGGATGTGGTTGCCTGGCAGCATTCGTCGCAGATGTCCTCGGCGTGTGTGGGCTGCAGTCAACCCACACTCGCCGCCTGCCTCCCCGGCCCCACGTGCAAGGACGCCTTAGGCAGGAAGGTCCCAGCGACGTGGCGAACTAGAATCCGCCGCTTTCTTCCAAAGAGGCAGGGGAGCTCCTTCGTAGCAGACTGAGTTGTAGAGTCTCTCTGGCATGCAAAACACAGACCTTTGTATTAGAAGTGAAATATTTAGATCGGGATCATTACGGAGCTCTTTTTACAGCAAGGCAGGCCTGATAAACAGAGGGAGCAGGGCGAGGAAGCACAAAGGAGGTAATAATATCTGATTAGCTAAGCAGCTGGATAACTGAAGGAGAATTTGTTAAAAACCCATCAAGACATCAGTGCTAGATGTGAGTTGTTCTGTCAGCCCGGGCCACTTGTGGAGCTGTCTCCGGAATGTTACCGGCGTCTAACTGGCTGCTGTTTTTTCCCCTCGCGCCACGTCCCAGCTCGGGGGCCCGGGCCGCGTAACCCAACCCGCCGCTGTCATCGGGCCTTTTTTCCATCCGTGGTGGCAGGGGATGCCGCCCTGGGGTCATCTCAGTCACCCCGGTCGTACTTGACCACGTGCTAGCAAGCCGCCTCCGGGTTTACGGGGACAGCAGGAAAGAACTGGCAGACTTGACCGCCTTGAAGCCCTCGGAGGATTGTTTTTGTAGAGCCCCAGATTTCGCCAGGGACTTATTTTCCAGTGCGTGGTACACCCAGTCCTTTCTGGCTTTCTTCTCGCTCCCTTAGCCCTGGTATGTCTGAGGTCCTGCCCTTCCTCTGCCCACTTGGAGGGCATGAGAGACCAGAGAAACCATGAAGTCCCTGCTTCCTTAGTTACCGGCTTTCGCTAAAGCAGATGCGAAGATTTGGCTGTAGTGAGCGTCTCCCATCTGCCTCGCTGTGCTGGTCCCCCGGTCGTCCAGAGCCATTGAAGCCCAAGTCTGGGCTGGTTGGTACCCCCCATGGACATGACAGAGCTCCTTTGGAAAACTGGGTGACGGGTCCTGGACTGGACTGCCTCAGCCGCTGCCCTCGGGGATGACTGTCCCCATTGTGGAGCCCCTGAAGATCGGTCTGGGGCACTGGGGATGCCAGAGCTCCCTCTGTCCCCCTTCTCCAGCACACACCATGCACACGTGCTGGTGCACAGAGGAGGCAGATTTTGGGGCTCTCGGGTAAGGGCTTCGGAGCTCTGCGGCGACCTCCCAGAGCCTTGGATCCGGTCTGTGCTGACTCCAGCCCCTCCTGAAGGCGGATTGTTCTGAACCCAGGGCAGCAGCCCCTCTCTAACTCTGAGTTCCCTTGCAGGACTAAGGATACCTGGGTGGGGGGTGGGGCCTCCTTTTATCTTCCCTATGGTATGAGGGGTGCTTATTTCAACATCATCCCAGGGAGGTGCTTTGGGGCTGAAAAGCAAAGAATTACAAAGAAGAGCCCAGGGTCCGGCAGCTTCCTCTGCAGTTTAGTTCAGAGAAACCACATGCGGGTAGGAAATAGAAAAAGAAGAGGGAATTCATCGTAAGGCCGCCTGTTTTCTTCTTTAGGGTACAGGGGGAGTGGAGAAATCCGTCATGGATAAAATCCAACTTTAATGACAATCCGCGGCCCCGAAGCACAGACATATTGCAGAGCTAATGTATTATTTTGTTTTTGTTTATTCTGCAGAAATGGGGAAATTTCATTTTTTAGTAGAATTACAGGCTCCCCTTCTATTAGTCACAGGCCCTAACACGCATGGCCACACGAGCCGCGGAGCGCTCAGCGCGTTTAACCCCGGTGGCCGCGCGAACCTAACCTGGTTCTCCAGCCCCCTCCCCGGCAGGCCGCGGGGCTTGCTGGAGGGTGTGATACGTGCGGAAAGCTGCTTAGGACAGCTCGGCAGCCCCGTGTTTTCCGGGGAGACCAGCTGCCTTGCTGGGAGGCTTACCTGAGCTCTGACGGGAAAGGATAACCTTCTTGGGCATTATCGGTGGGAGGTTGTCATGGACCGTGAGCTTTGGCAGTGACTCTCTTGTTTTTACTCCCTCACAACTGGTGCGCTCTCCTCCACGCCCTGAGCACTTGCTGGATGTCCCTCCTAAGACAGGTGACTCTCCACCTGCTTGGCACAATGAATGGGAGGTTTTGAACGTCCTAACTCCTGGTTCCTACTCACATTCTGATTCCCCTGGTCCCGGTGTGGCCTGGGCATGGAGGCTTTTAACTCCCGACCCCCAGCGAGGTGATTGTGTGTGCAGCTCAGGTTGACAGCGGTACCCTCATTGTTTCCAGCCGCCAGACAGGGTTGGTGACCTTGGCCATGCTCGCTGAGCCAGCTTCATGGTCTGTACAATTGTGGCATAGCTATGGTGCTCACAGCGCCGACCTCCTAGGGGTTATTGTGAGGTTTCAGTCCCTTTGTACTCGTTGGGAGGCTCCTATAGGCCAGGCACTGTCACAAGAACTGGGCTTCAGCTGGGGGTGGAGGATGACCAGAGGCCCCCCCTCCCCTTTGTGGAGACAGTGGAGACACAGAGAAACTTCCTAAGACCTGCTGTCCTGTCAAACAGTGGCGAGCGCCGCAAAGACACAGACGGCCGGGGGAGGGATGGCAGGCGCGTGCTGAATCCAGGCCCCGCGCTCCGTGCAAGTTGTGAGCGAGCAGAGATTCAGAGGGATGAGGGAGCAGTCCAGTGACTGACCGAGCCCCAGCACAGCGCGTACGTGCGGAACCCTTGCGCCATGCCAGGGCTGTTTAAATCATAGTGGGGCCAAAGAGGAGAAAGCGTGGCCCCTTCCCTTGTCTCCTACCCCATAGCTCTGACCGTGTCCTCTGCTGAGCTGGACAGCTGCCCGGCAGGGGACGTGCTGCATGGGACAGGCCCCGGCCAAGTGTGTTGTGTGGATCCTCTCGTTGTATCCTCACTCGGTGAAGTGGGTATCAGGTTTTCAACTCTGTCTTACATTAGAGGGAGCCGGGGCTTTGCTGGGCTGTAATTTGCTCGTGGACGCAGCAGGTGCGTGGAGAAGTTGGGAAGTCTTTCCTCCCAGACTGCGTTATTCTCCGTCCCTGAAGGACCACCATGCGCGTCAGAGGCCTACAGCGTGCCAAGGACTGACATTGCGTCATGAAATCATCAATCCCCGAAACACTCGGGCTTCCTGTCTGGTCCCACGCCCTCTCCGCACAGCACCCAGCGTGATCTCAAATGCAGAAGAGAAATCGGGTCGTGGCATCCCCTTGCTTGAAATGTCCAGAGGCCTCCCCGTGACCTTAAATCAATCCAGACTCTGGCCAGGAGGCCCCTACTCTTGCCTCTGTAACCCCTTCTGCCGTCCCTGCCCATTTCCACCCCCACGGCACCAGTCTCCCTCCTGTTCCTGCCGCAGGCTCGGCTCCTTCCCTCCGCACCTTGGCCCTTGCCCTCGGCCACATGCGCTGCCTACAGAGCTGCCCCTGTGGCTCGTTCTCCCCGGGTGTGGAGACCTGGTCCGTTCTCCATCTTCTGCCAATGGAGCCTTCTCAGCCTTCTTGGCCGTCCCCTATATCAGTCAGCTTGGCTGTCCTGACACCTGTCAAGTCTGCAATTGCCTTATTTTCCTCTTTATTTTTGAGAGAGGGAGAGAATGCGTGTGCTCCCACGTGTGCGTGCTTATGGGGGGAGGGGCAGAAGGAGGGAGGGAGAGAGAGAGAATCCCAAGCAGGCTCCACACCCACCGTGGAACCCGACACGGGACTCGATCTCACGACCCAGAGACCATGACCTGAGCCAAAATCAAGGGTCAGGGGGCTCCTGGGTGGCTCAATGTGTTAAGCCTCTGCCTTCAGCTCAGGTCATGATTCTAGGGTCCTGAGATCGAGCCCCGCATCGGGCTCTCTGCTCGGCAGGGAGCCTGCTTCCTCCTCTCTCTCTGCTTGCCTCTCTGCCTCCTTGTGATCTCTGTCTGTCAAATAAATAAATAAAATCTTTTTAAAAAAATGGTAATCAGGGCTCATACCTGATTATTTAAAAAAAAAAAAATCAAGGGTCAGACGCTCAATGGATGGAGCCCCCCAGGCACCCCTCCTTACGGACTTTGATTTCTCATTCTCCCGGACAGTGCAGGTACCAAGAGTGGGGTCTCTCTGCTCTTGTCACAGCTGGTATGGGAGCCCGGTCAGCCCGCAGTCTGGCGGGCCAGCCCCTAACTGACAGAGCATCTAAGACAGGGGCGGAAGGAAGGGAGATCGCAGGCAGGATATAGGGTATACGGGAGGGAACCACAGACCCTGCCCAAGAGGCCCCCTGCCGCACCTGCCTCAGATGAACTCCGCCCTGTGGGTGGGCGTTACCGGAATTAGGCCGCAGAGACCCTGGGAGGGCCTTGCCATGAGGAACGCATCAGGGAAGGTTGAAACGGCTGAAGAAGGCCCTGGAGGGCTTGGGAGTGACGAGGGCAGAGTTTCCTTTGCTGGCGCTTGGGGAGGACAGAGGGCAGCAGGAGGAGGAGGCATGGGGTACGCCTGCTCTTGGGGAAGGTCTCAGACCGCCCTTCGAGCTGCAGTTGCACCACCGAGAGCTTTGTGACCTTGGGCAACGTCCTGGAGTGCATCTGTAAAATGGGGATGAGCAGTCTTCACTTTGGTGGGAATGCAGTGAGCCTCTGCTGTCCACACATCGGGTGGTCGGTAAATGCTGGCGTTGAGCCCAACGTCTGATCCCCAGGCTGGGCGGGCGCCCCCGGGCTCCGCGGCACAGGCAGGCCCTTGGCTCTGGGGCCAAGGCCTGGACTCAGATGAGATACCGGAACGGCTCTCAGTTACTGCCTTTGACATTTTTCTGACACGAATAAAACTTAGAACACTAACAGCCACCCAGATAGCCGGACCCATCTCTGCCGAACAGCACCTTCATTGGCTGGAAAGAAAGTGGGAACTTTCTCTTGTCGTTGCACGGAGCCCTTGCCCGGTGAGCCGGACTGCGAGTGAGAGTGGACAGTGGGGAGACGGACACCCGAAGCCGGAGCTGGGGGCCGGGTGGGGGCTGCCGGCCCTTCCCACAGGCCCAGGCAGCTCCGCTGACACAGCTGTCCCTTTGGAAGTTGGCCCCGAGTGGGAAGGGCCACGGGACTCTCCCAGCCCCCAGCAGAATGCTCTCTGTTCATCGCCTGCGGGGCGGGGCGGTGCCGGTGCCCAGGGCGGTGGACACGGCCTCCTCACAACAGGGGGCAGACTCTGAGTTACACGTGACCCTGGCCAGGCACCCGGGCCAGGCCGTGGACGTGGGTCCCAGAGAGCAGAAAAGTCTTGCAGGAAGGAAAGGGAAATCCTAATTACCGCCCAGGAAACAATCCTCATTTCCAAACCCAGCAGGTCACCTGGCAGATAGCGTGGGGGCAGTGATTCATTAGGACACCGCAGTCCCCCATGTTAAAGCAGAGTTAGAACCGCATCTCGGGGCCAGGAGGGAGATCCGGGACTTCATAAATCACGGCTCTGGCACTGTTGCCTGCATGCCTAAGCCTGTAGCAATTTATCCCAAATGAGGAAATAATAATGTCGTTTTCCAGCAGCCTTTTCCTGGGGGAAGGTTCCATGATGGAGGGTAGGCAGGTGTTTAAAAGAATCTTCCTGGGCTGTGCCTCGTTATAAGGTCAGCATAAGGAAGTGCTCGCTCGCTCCCGCCTCTCCCCTCCCCTTGCCTTGTCAGTCACTTGTCAGTGGGGTTTCGGCAGTCAGAGGGCACGGTGGCCAAGGACTTAGACTTGGTCTCTCAACGTTTTCAGTTTGTTTTGCCGAAAGCAAAGTGATGTCACTGACAGCGGGTTTTCCCTAAAGCTTGAGCCAAGTTGTAGCAGGTAGGGTAGCCGGGGTCTCCTGTTGTTGCTACTTTTGTTTGCTGGTCTCTGCCGCTCTTCATCGGGACGTCTGCAGTCCCTTTCCCACACTTAGCCCCATTTTGCAGACAGAGGATGGTAAGTTGCAAGGGGAACCTGAAATGGGCAGAGGCGTGAAAGTGATAGATGCTCGTCTCTCGTGCCTCAGCCTTGACGTGGGGACTCCTGGTTGGCCCAGGAATCGCTACCAAGCAGGGATTCAGGGACCCTGCTTGCTGGATCTTGTGGCGTTGACATGCCCGAAGCTTCCTACTCTGCCCCATCCACCCAGCCCAGGGGAAGGAGACCAGAAGCGACGCTTACCTCCTCCGCTTATGGTCACTGCTCAGAGCTGGCCATGTGGCCTGAACTAGTTGCAAAGGGCTTGGGAGTGGCCAGGAGATGGCTTCCTTTGCTGGGCAGTTGCTTACCTGGGACAACTCTGTGCTCAGGAGTTTGGCGCTCTCTCTCTAAAAATGAATAAATAAAATCTTAAAAAAAAAAAAAAAGGGAGGGAGGGGCACCTGGGTGTCTCAGTGGAGCGTCGGACTCCTGGTTTCCGTGCAGGTCATGATCTCACAGTCGTGCGATCGAGCGCCAGGTCCGGCTCCGCGCTCAGTGGGGGTCTGCTTCAGGTTATTTCTCCCTCTCCCAGCTCACTCTTGCTCTCTCTCCCTCTCTCTCTAAATATGAATAAAATCTTTAAAAAAAAAAAAAAAAGAAGAAGAAGGATCGTGAGTTTGGTGTTTACATAGTGGGTGATTATCCGATGCCGCGTCTCAGCGGGTTTCACCATTTTCCCCCGCAGAGACATGGTCTTGGCTTAAGTCACATTCCCAACCGTGGGGTCTGGACCTGGACCCAAATAATCAGGCCATCATTTTGGAGTTTTTGTTTGTTTTTTGGCGACACGAAAGGGAGAAACGGAATTGTTGGGTTGAGGGGCACGTGGGCAGACAGACGCCAGCGGAGGCGAGACGGGCAGACCGTCGGTCTGTCCCGACTGACACGTTCGGTCCTTGCGGCGGATGGGAGCTGAACAACCCCTCTTCTGTTTGCAAGACGGCAAAGCCCCCCGGTGCTCGTTGCCTTTTCCTAATTCCAGACCCGCCCTCGTCCCTTGGCTCATCCTGTAAAGGGAACCACAGTTTTGTGCATGATTATGCGGCCGACCGTGTCACAGGTGGCTTCGTGGGAAGGTGTGTTTACAGTGGCCGTTGGTGCATCCCCGGCCCCGGAGGGGATGACCGCTGCGGGGCTGCCGGTTCTAGCCTGTGTTGTTGCCCAGCTGGGACAGTGAGGAGACCTCATTTCTGTCCGGGTTTACTCCCTCCCGGTCTGAGCAGCTGTACTGAAGTTTGTCGGGCCCGCCCATTAGCTTTTGCATGTAAAGATGGCCTTTTTATATTCAAATTTCAGTAATATATTATTTAATCATTAGGCAGTTTAGGAAGTGTGTATTTGGGGCCATTGTTCTTCCTGAACGCCTAATCACCAAACGGAAACATTGGGAAACAAACGCTTTCTTCCAGGAACTGTGGTTTCCGGGGTAGGGGTGAGGGACACACCTGGGTGTCGGAGCATTTTGCCCCCGGTGGCCCGGAGAGGGACCCGGATTGGGCTGCTCGGCCTGACCCCATGGGGGGGCCCAGCCAAGGGTACACTGAGCGACAGGCACTTGCTGATTTTCAGCCACTTTTGTCCTTCAAAACAGTAATTCCAGTGGATTCGGACTCACTCTAAACTGGGTTTCTAAGAAGGCTTTTGTCTGTGAGGCTCGAGGGCTCCGTTTTTCCCACCTCTGACCGGAGCATGTCGGGGTTCCTTGGAGTCGGCAGGGTCACGGGTCACAGACAGGGTGGCGTCGGGTCCTGCTGCGAAAGTGCCTGATGAGCGTGAAAACAGACCCACGCGCCGTGCCCCGGGACCAGTGTGCCCGACCCCGTGTGGCTACAGGAGGAAAGGGTCATCAGCCAGTGGCACTCTGCAGAGGGCAGGTGGGGTATGCCCTGGTCGGCAGAAGGTGCCAGGAGGAACATTCCCGCAGAGACTGGGCAGCCAGCACTGTAGCTGGTCATGAGCCTGGGACCCCGGACTGGGCTGCAAATCCTAGATCTGCCTCTCTCTTGCCGGCTCTGGGAGCTTGGGCCGTGTTTCAGCTTCCCTGTGCACCAGTTTCTTCATCTGCAAAATGGGGATAATAATGGTGATGTTAGAGTTTGTTGACAGGCTTAAAGGATTTGCTGTCCATAACGTGCTCAGCCAAGAGCTCAGCCCTGGACTCAGCGATCCCTAAATAGTGCGATTTTGATGCAGAGCTCAGGGGCGCTGAATGTGTTTGACAGGCAGTGAGTTCAGTCTGACGTCTTGGGAATGGAGGGGAAGCACGTTCTGGAAGGTAGGGCTGAGCTCCCAGGACAGAGATTGGGTGTGGTCCCCGCTCCCCGCCCCTGGGTGGAGGAAGCCCACAGGCTGGCCCGTTACCTGCCTGGTCTGTGCTTTCTTCTGCTCCCTCTTCCTATCTTAAAATCTCTAGTCCTTTTATTTATAGGAAACATACAGGTTTTCTCATTATGCTTTCTTAAAATACGCGTATGGCTGCGGAAGATGTCTATGTACCCCCCAGGATGCCTAGAGCACTTCTCCCGTCCGGTTCGGTGTGTCCGGGAGGGTGGTCAGAGCACAGCGCACAGCTCCTCCTCTGCGGCCCTCTTGCTGTGGTCTTTTTGATGGTACCAGGTGTACCCTGGGGCTGATTGTGTTCCTGGGAGTTGGAAGCTCTCACCCGAGGGTTAAATCAGCAACAGGAGAGCAACACTCCCAGGAACCTCGGAAAGAATAGGAAATGCTGCTCTTGAAGGGAGCGGGGAGCCCCTCGCTTTTGCCGTGCTCCGCACCGTCGTCTTGCGGGGAAGAGAGTTCCCCTCCCCCCGTCGTCTCTGCCTTCCCACAACACACCTTGTACTAAATACATTTTTCAGACCTGACTTTGTGCAAACACAATGTTGTTCTGCAAGCATTAAAAGGCAATTTAGTACTCAAAGGATTAAAAGCTCATGTTAAATTGAAGACTACACTTGGCATAAACATTAAAAATTGACAGAACACCCTGCACATTAACTGTACCGGGGCTTCGTAATTAGCATTTAAAAGTAAAACATCATTTCCTTACTGTTTCCTACTTACTCATTTATAATGCATTTATTATAATCCAGATGTGAGCAGGAAGCTTTCTACCATCGTCAGCGAATGAAAAATATACCTGAGATGAGAAAGAAGCCGGGATTTATTAATCCGTCCTAAAAAGCAAAACCAGTGGAGAAGGTGCCTCACTGGGCTGGTGAGGAAGCCTCCAGCTTCCGTGTGGAACACTGTCACGTGGTCCGGGGAACGATCGCCTCGGCGTGTCTTTCTCCTTTTTGAGCCTTTCTCTAGCAAACACTGGGCAGAAGAGCCAAGCAGGCTTCCAGCAGGCACACGCTGGCATCTAAAACCGGTCACCTGGCAGGTCACCAGGGGACAGGGGAGGAGCTCGTTGGCTCACTGCGGAGGCTTCTTCGAAACTTTGCGAAGACCGGAATCTAATTTCCGGATTGGAAGTGAAATTCTGCTGACTCAGCGCAGATGGCTGGGTTGGCAAATGAGGACACCTGTTCGTGACACCTTTGGGCTTCTGCTTCAGTTGGGGCTTTTGTAGCGAGCGTGATCAGGTTTGTAAATCTGAATGCCGTCCGAAGCTCGCCTGCCTTTCTTCCTCTTTCGCTAGTTCCGCACGCGCCGCTATGGCTGGTGTGACGCGCACCGGCCGCTGCCCCCCTGTCAGTGTGCTGGGTAGCCGTTCGCAAACTTCTGGGCACACTGCAGTCACGGGGGAGGGAGGGCGTCTCACTAAAATGCAGACGAGGCCAGAGCAGGTCCGGAATGAGCCCCGAGACCCTACATTTCTACTGCGCTCCGAGGTGGTGACACGCTTGGAGGACAGAGGTTGTGCAGAGATGCTGAAATCAGTGTTCAGCTGTTGAATTCAGATCAGCAAGTGGACAGGACCCTCCAAGAGGGCCGGGCCCCTGCGGGAACCCCACGGAGATGACAGAAATCACCAAACATGGCTCTTGCCCTCTATGAATTTACTCTCGAAACACCTGAGAACTCATTATCTGTCTCGGGCTTCTCCTGCTGGGCCTCGTTTGCAGTGTGACTGAGGACAGCTTCCCTCGGTGTGATCCAGAGATCCTGACAGACGTGTTCTGCTAAGGCAGACCTCCCCGGCTGTCCCCGAGGGGCCTCGGGTTCCCTGGCTGGGGCCCTGTGAAGTTTATCGGGCCAGCCAGTTCACAGGACAAATGCACTATCTGGGCTGCGAGGCCAGTCTGGGTGAACGCATGACATAGGGTGTTAAAAGCGGAGGGGAATTCTGAAAATAGATTTCGCCCTTGTCTGAACAGTGCCGGGGCTGGCTCAGCCCATGGGATGCCTCGGCCTTGGAGGATTTGGGCAGCGAAACACGTGTCCCCGGGGGACGGGGGCGGGGAGCAGCTCGGGGGAGAGGAGGGCTCCTCCCAGAGCCAGGTTCCCAAGGAACCAATTTGGCACCTGCTCTGTGGCAGTCTCTTGGACGCAAAGAGAGAAAAGAGGAGGCTTCAGGACAGATGTGGGAATAGGGTGATACCCAGCAGGCCCCTTCTATTTCCTTTTCATCATTTTAATGATTTTTAAAATTCCAGAAATGTATTCGTGCCCCTGCATGACTTGAAAATGCTTCTCTCTCCCGGAGAGCCATGGGCGAAAACACGCCCGAGCAGCAGTCGGGGCGGGGCCTGCTGTCTGAGGGGTGAGGCCGCGAGCCTGGATTCCGAGTCCGGCCCGCGTGGAAGCCCGGCGGGGCCTGGGGGGCGGCGGCGTGGGGTTTCCAGGGTTGTTAATTACCATCGTGTTTTTATGGGAAGATCCTTGGGTGTGTTTGTGGGAACAGAACCCGATTTTAATTACATCCCTTCTGGTTATTCTGACTCCGTGCTTCTAAGGCTCTTGTTTCTCTGGCTCTCATCTACCCTACAGAGGTACAGAAGGGCTTAAACATCGGAAAAACCCGTTTGCTGTGTTTGCAGAGACACAGGAGCAGAGGATTCGAGCTGAAAGGGAGTCGGTGTAGCTCGCGCCGCCCCCTCAGCTTGTAAGGACAACTCAGAGGCTCCAAGACATGCTAACGTGACTCGCCCAGGGTCACACCACTAGGACTAAAACCCTGGTCTCCTGAATCCCTCCACTTTGTACATCTTACTGGCCTGCACACGGGTTTTTTTCTTTTCAGAGTCTCAGTTAAAGTTAGAATCGGACAATTCCTTGTGCCGCCTTTCAGTGTTGAGCTGGCTGGGTAAAGAGCCCGTTATCACTCCCGTGGGCTTCTGACTTGGTTCTGGGGACACGTCCGCACAGAGCTGGGCAGAGGAGTGACCGCAGTTAGCCGGTTCGGAGAGACCCACCGCGCTCCTCGTGGGGCTTAGTGGGAGATGGGCCTCCTGGAGGCAAAGCAGGCAGTGGCTGGGGCGGGTGAGAACTGGAAACGTGCAGTGAGTACAAGTCGCACGCTTGTAGCATGGCCAAGGGGGGCCTCGTTTTTTTACCTTTCAATAAGACACGGGTTTTTTGCTGAAGAACAAAGTGGCATTCCCTGTAGGTGTGCGTCGAGTGTGCGTTCTCCCCGGCCAGGGGATGATTTCCTGCTCTGTCTGGGCTGTTTGTTACAGTGGAAGGACCTCCTCTCACAAACACTTATTTAATAATGGCACATGGCTTTTTAATATTTTATTTGATTTCTTTTTTACGGTATTTTTAATTGAACCCTGTTTTAATTGCCTTTTTTTGCACACGGAGGGCCGGGGTGGGGCAGGAAGGCTTACAGATGAAATGATGATTGTCGTTAGCTCCTCTGTCTCCGCCCCGTCTTCATCAAACTCTAGCTGATTCCGCGCATGTGTAAGCCCTGGTCCTCGTGTGCGTGTGGCAGAAAACAGCGCGTGTTGAGGAAGAAGTCTGGGAATGTGAAGCTAACCGAGAATAAGATGCGTCACCATTGTCACTGAGGGAGGAAAAGAAATGGGACAAATTCTGCCTAGTCAGACCGTGAAGCAGAGTGAAGCCTTCGGACCCATCGACCCAGAGTACTTGATCCGGGCTGCGCAGCCCGTGGTAGACAACGCGTCATGGGATCGTGAGCTGGAAGGGACCTAGGAGGGGAACTGGGTCCCTCCCCTGTGTCCAGGCACAGCCCAGGGCAGACAGAGCTCACCACGTCCGTGCTTCACCATGACCTCCACGAGCAAGGGCACCTTCTTTATAGTTGTTCAGCTTTCCAAGGGGGCAGTTACTGAGTTGCCCTGAGTAGAAGAGAACCAACAACCCCATTTCCTTTTACTTCCGCTCCTCCTCTACCCTTGCAACCCCAAGCCTATTTACAGATTTTGACCTAGTAGTTTTATGCCCAGCCACTGACTGTAGAGCGATTGCCGCCATCCTGAAGGGGCCTCGGTAGAGAATCACAAAACAGATCTGGCTCGCGCAGAGATGAGTTCTAGCCTCCCTGGGTCTTCTTCCTCCCTGGCTGGGTGTGCAGTGGGCAGCCATTCAGCAGGCTGGTGAAATGATTTAGATTTGATGGTTGAAGGGAAAGATAGTCAATCCTGGTAACTGCTTGAAGAAAGGAAAATTATCCCTGGAAAGGACGGCCCTACCCTTTGTGCTACTCTTCCTCTCCTTGGGACGTGCTAAAAGAGACTTCCTTATTCCAAAGGAAGTACAAATATTTGAGTTCCTACCGTGTACGGTATACAGGGCTGGGCACCACAGGCCAAGCAAGGCAAATCAAATGATTTTACTTTCCGGTTTCCCTTCCTTTCAGCCAAGATAGCTGTAAATGTCTAGGCTCTCCTTTGCACTGGATGGGATCTACCCAGTTTCCTCCTATCAGCCTAGGGTGTAGCAAGTTGCCAACCCACTGTGACAGATGAGGAAGCTTTGTTCAATGGGGTTAAGTACCTTGTCCAAGATCCGTGGACAAGATTGGTGGGGCAGAGGCGAGATCTGACAGCTAATCTCCATCCCTTCTTATTTGTCAACCTGGAAGGAGGAATCTGATGGTTTGGCACAGACCTCCGTCCTCGGGCCTGTCGTGTCTGGAGCCTTTACAAGGGTGAAAAGAGAGAGTGGAACACCAGGCTGGGAAGAGACAGTCAGTACCGCTACCCCAACCGGCTGAGGACGTGCACAAAAGCCAGGACCATGAGGATGGAAGGGAGGAAGGTGTCCAGAGGATCTGGTGAACTGAGGGGAGCAGAGGGGGCGGCCTAGTCCACGCCATGGGCAATCAAGAGGAAATGCCTATGAGTTCCTTTCTGGAAACTGATTTTTGAAGTGCCAGTGAGACAGTGCCACCGTCCAACAGTTGAGTTGGAAGTATGGCTCTGGAATGCAGGAGAAGTGTAGGGCTGGAGACTTGAGCACCATCTGCTCAGAAATTATGATAGAAGCTGGGGAATGGGTAAGAGCCTCCTACCTCCTTCTTTCTAGATGTTGAAGGGGACCTTGAAAAAATCCCACTATTAAAGGAAAAGCGAAACAAGAGGGTAATAATCACTGGCCGTCATGGAGCCCCAGTGAAAAAGGGAGTGGAAGTCAGCGAGTTGTGTAGAAGAAGAGACAGAAAGGGCCCTTGGATCTGTTCATTAGGAAAGCCTTGACCAGAGACCCCCACGGCCTCATACGCGCAGGAAGGCGGCATCACGCTTGCGGTGGAACCGCGTGAAGGGAAGTGAAGACATAGCAGTCACTGACTTACTGAAAAGAGTGGGACGCGTGATTTTTGAAAGCAGAGGGACAGAGGAAGCTCCTGTACCAGCTCCAACCCCCCCGCCAGTGGTGGTTACAGAACAGCAAGGGGGGAATGTAGATGGCGGCTCGCTTGCAGGCTCCTGGAAGGGCAGCTACATGATCCGGTCAGCCCGATCTGGAAACTCAGAGGGGATCGTGCTAATCGGACTCCAGGGAAGCCCACTAAATTACAACACCAATCTTTCTGTTTACAAAGAGCAGTATCACCAGCGGCTCCAGGCAGAATGACTTACATGCCCCAGTTGGCACCTCTAACCCCAAAGGACAATCCCTGAGGAAACCAAATTGTAATCAGAAGGTCACTAGGCGAGCAGGGACTGTGAGAGCAAGAGGTTCAGGCAGCTGGCACTTCCATCCTGTGCAAATCCCCAGTACCACGCACCGATTTCTATTATTATAGCACTTAATTCTGCTTTCTGATCATACTGCTTCCCATACTGGACAGTGGGCTCTCCGAGAGCAGAGTCCATGCCTTATCTGTGTGTGCTGGTGCGAAGTAGTCTGTGCTTATCACGTTAGACGTGCAGGAGATGATGGATGGATGGATGGACGGTTGGATGGATGGATGGACGGGTGGACGGATGGACGGATGGGTGGATGGATGGGTGGATGGGTGAGTGGATGGATAGACGGATGGGTGGATGGATGGGTGGATGGATGGATTGGCGGGAGGGTGGGTGAGATGGTTGGATTCATAGATGGATGGTTGGTTGGATGAATGGATGGATGGATGGATGGATGGGTGGTTGGTTGGATGGAAGATACAAGATCATATAGAAAAGTGGGTACATAGAGAATGATAGGATCCAACTTAAGCTTTCTTACTTCTAATTATATTTGGGATCCTGACTCCCTGAGATCACAGTAAGGTCACTTGGATTGAACTGGGGTCACTCTAGACCCTTCAGCCATGAGTTCAGGCAGTTTCTTGGGCTACTTCTGCAGCTGGCCAGCTTCATTCTTTATATTTTAGGTTTTTGTTGTTGTTGTTAAGTAGGCTTCCCAACAGGGGGCTTGAGCTCACAACCCCTAAGATCAAGGCCCGAGTTGCAATCAGGAGTCAGATGCTTAACTGACCGAGCCACCCAGGCACCCCTGTTTTTAATTATTTTTTAATTGTAATTTTTCTGTTATAAAATAACCTCTCAAGTTCTGGAAACTTTTTTTGAACAGTAACACCCAGTGTTTCAACATTTAAATGTATACCAAACGTATACCCATTTATATACATATAAATATACTCCAGAACTCCTTTTGGAGTTGATGGGGTGCTTTTTAGCTTCATCTTCCTCCCACAAATCCTGAGAAGGGCCAGCATCGCAGAAGGCCCAGAGCGCAGAAGCAATAGGCATGGTCAGATGCAAACCGGGGCTCCGGACTCCTAGGTCTTGTTGGGTGAGCCCAGCATGGACCTGTGTGCATCTCCGGTGTGCCCCCACGGTTGACATGGCCTGCGAGTGGCTTGGTCATTCGTCCCCTTGATCCATCTTCCCGGGGACTATAAAGTCTTAGCAGATGTGGAGCAGTTACCTAAAGATCACGTTTCTCCAAGCCGCTGGTTTGGAGACTTTCTAGTTCATTCTTGCTAAAACCAAAAGTCTGTTGCCTTTTCCTCCAGGGATTTTCCTCCGTTGTGTTTCCACCCCTGTGCGGGGACTCCTCCTTCTTTGGGGCCCATGACGATCCAGGTGGCACAGTGCCAGAGGGATGGTTGAGGGAGGTGGAGGAGGAGGAAGGAAGAAGGTCGTGTCCCCCATTGCTGGTGTGCAGAGGAACTTTCACCCCACCACGGATCGCCTCCTCCTCCCAGTCTGTCTTGTCTCACGTGGTCTTTGTTAACCGCAGCGGAGCCCGGACTGTGGTGCTACCTCTGTTTCCTTCCTTCTCCATCACCCGTGAGTGCAGACAGACCAGCAGCCAAGGATCCGGTTGCAGAAACAGGAAGGAGGAGGGCAGAGTAAGGGATGGCAGGTGTCCCGGGAAGTGCCCGTTCTTCACAGAACAACACTTTGTCCCTAGGAAGTGGGTGCCAGTGACTCCGTAGACTCCTCATGTTCCTTCCTCTTCCCCAGTCCTTTGTGTTCTGACCCTCTCGTGGCAGCTCGTTTATCTAATAACGGCCCCGGCAGGTGGAGTCAATGCGGCAGAGGCCGTGGAGAGAGCACTCGGGTGTTTCGTATTGTCGCTCCCGGCGGGGGCGTGGCGGGGCTTGAGGCCTGTAACCCAGAGGCCCGTCTCAGAGAGGTGTACTCCCGGGGAAGGCTTCTCGGGATCATTTTCAGGCTCAGCAACCCCAGAATATGCGGGCGTGCCCTCTGCAGAGAAGCCCGAGCGCCTGGCTCGTTCATGCCACGTTAGCTGGGAGGTAATGCTGGAGGCCTTTGCGTCTTCCCTTCTCTGTCCGTCTCTGTATGAAAAGATAAAAAAAAAAAAAAAAAAACTGCTGTTGGTGACCGCTCCCAATGCAGGTGTTGACTCATGACATTTTGTCGAAAATACACCGTTTCCTTTTCTCTGCCGGCCAGGCAGATGGACTTGGTTCACCCCACAGGGATCCCAAGACAGATATGGTTCCGTGACTTCCCGCACCCCTCGAAACAAACAAGCAGACAGACAGCACACGTCCGTTCTCGTTTGCAGATGCCTCAGGGACAGAGTTCAGAATCTCCTCCTGGAAAAAGAGGCAGGGGTGGCCGTGTGTCTGAGATTGAGTGTGGGTTGGGAGCAACCAGCATGAGTCTGAGTTTTCCAGAGTCATGTGGCGCCATTTTGGGGGGGTGGTTCTTCCTGGCGGTCCTTGTGAGCGCTGCCGTGTAGTTCTCGAATCCCTTCTACGTGCGTGACCTCTTAGGGAATGGGGCAGACCCTTATTTCCTCCTGCTTCCCTATTCAGCATCTCCCCCGGAGACCCGAGCGGAGATAGCAGTGGTAGTGTTCCCGCTGGAAATGCCAGATTGGGTGCCGACTTCATGCCCACCTGTGCAGTAGATAAAGATTATTTACTCTTTGTAGCCCGCAGAAGCCGTGAGCCGAATCCTACAGGCAGGGTTCTGACGCGCGAGATTAAAGATCTTATTCAATCAACCTGTGACCTTCACGTGGGGCGGGGGTTTGAACCCGGTCCGCCGCACTCCAGGGCGCACGCCCTTCCGCTGGACCACGTTGCCTGCGATCCGGGGTGTCTCTTCCGCAGGCCCTTGGGTTGGACGGCTTGCCTCTCCCCTGCGGGGATGTTCCCCGAGCCCGATGGGCGGGGGCTGCGCGAGAAAGGAATGTTCATGCGTCAGTTAAAATAGGTGTCCTCGCCCCTTGTCTCGCCTTCATATTCACAAATGTTCATTTCTTTCTTCCTCTCTCTCTCTTTTATTCTTCCTAGGGATGATGACTGACAGATTAATATATGTCTAACTACGTGTCTCAGAAATCAAAGGGAAGGTGCTGTCAAGAATCAGTTGTCAGAAAACGAGATTAGGCTCACTTGTCATTTGCTGAGGATGGCAGTCTTTCAGAGATAAGGTTTCATTTAATGAGGGTAAAAAGCCTCCTTGAAAAAAAGAAGAAGAAGAGGGAGTGAGGGTTCTTTTTTCTGATGTCAGCCAAGTGTGTGATCACCTGCCGTGATCCCGGGGCACCTGGGAGCCCTGATAATGGCAGCCCGGCCTTCCCCACCCCCTCTGCCCCACGGCCACTTCCAAAGCCGCGGCGGTGACCCGCTCTTCCCTCTCTTTGGAAGCTGATGCTCCTTTCCCCTGGCCAGAGGGAGCCAGGCCCGCACTCCAGATGTGGAAGGCGGGCTCCGGGAAGCACGCGCTGCGAAGGAAACGGATAGTCCCATTTCCCGCAAACTATGAAGAATCCACAGTGGGTTTTGGTGAGCTCCGAGCTTGTCTGACAAGTGAGGGAGAACTAATGAGGAACAGAGCTGGATCCCTTTGCAACCAATTGTGTTTTGTTATGGAAAGTATTTATCAAGTTCTTTTGCATTTGTTGATTCTCTTAAAAGTGACATGGTGAGATGCCCCGGTGTGCGGTGGGACGTACCTCCCGTACCCCTACAATTCACACTGGCGATTGCCGTCCCATCAGTGAGCTTCCTACAGCCCTCCGGTGTGGCCTGGGCTTCGGGAGTTTTTCACACTAATCCCCACCCCCACCCCCGTGCCCAGTCGTGGAAACAGCCTGAGAAATGAAGGACTTGATTATGGCGAATGCCCATGACAAAGCGGGAAATCCGTATTTAAAGACGTGTTTGTTCTAGTTGTCTACTCCAGAACTTAGCGGTGTGAAACCACCCCCCCCCTTTATTACCCTCACGGATTCGGTGGGTCAGGAATTGGGACAGGGCACAGCAGGGACGGCTCGTCTTTGCTCCAGGATGTCCGGGTGACTCGAATCTGAATTCCAGGGGCTAGAACCATCCAGAGAGAACTTCCCTCCCACGTCCCGTGCCTGGGTGGGGATGACTCAGGGCCGAGCGTGGCTGGGACCCTCCGTGGGGGCCTCCACGGGTCCTTCCCATGTGGCTTGGCCATTTCAAAATGGCAGCTGGGTTGTGGGGGAAGCTTCCTGAGAGGCAGAAGCAGCGAGGCCTCTTCTCGCCTCGCCTTGGAAATGGCACCACTTCTGCCACCCCATCAAAGCTCTCACGACTTCGCCAAATTCAAGGCGGGGGAGCGGAGTAGCCTCCACCTCCTGCCAGGAGGGACTTGCCGCCACGTTTTCCAAGTACCGTGATGCTTTCTGGGTCTCTTTCTCCTCGTGCTTGCATTGGCTTTCGTGGACAAAATGGTCTGTGAACGCAAAATACGGGACACTGCGATCATTTACTGCTGATCTGGCGTGAATGGCTGCTTCTCTTTATGAAGAAATACATGTATATGTGCGTCGGCGGACACCGTCCCCAGGCGGGGGTATCCCGTAGGGAGAGAGAGCATCTGGCAGAGTAGATTGTAGGCGGCAGTCGCAAGGGCGGGGAGCCACGTTCCTGCCCTCCTCCGCAGACCACTGTCCACCGCAGACCACTGTCCCCTGCAGACCACTGTCCCCTGCAGACCGCCGTCCACCGCAGACCACCGTCCACCGCAGGCCACTGAAGTCGGACTCTGGCCCTGTGTGTCTCCGGGGCTTTCCCGTGGCTCCTCGCACCGTCGTCCGTACGTCCCGCTTCTGTGTTCTGGCCCCGTCCCTCACTCACTCGCTTGTCCGTGGCCCAGCGCATCCCTGGCCGTTCCCCGGAGACCTGCTGCCTTACCCGCCGTCGGTCCTTTCTCGGCCTCCCGTGCATTTTCCACCTCTGAGTCCCCTCCGCCCCCCGGAACATCTTGCCCTTCCTCGGTTCTGTCCTGACGCTCTCCCGATCTGCCATCCCTCTCGCCGTGGCTCCTCCCCCGGCCCAGGCCGCTCCGCGTGTGTGGGGGCCGTCCTGCGTGGCGGGCGTAGCAGGCTTTGACGAGATTAAGAGGCTGACGAGGTCAGATGTCCGTCCACATCGCGCCTCGTCCGTCAGCTCTTCCTCAGAGGGGCACCTGAGGGAGGGAGGCCTGCAAGGAGCATCAGGGGCAGGAGGACCAGCTCTGTCGACTGCGCGCTCACTGGGCGCGGGTCACTGACTTCTCAGCGACGCTGACGTAGGCGCGGTATCCTTCCATCCTGGGGATGAAGAAGCAGGGATGAGAGCGTCCAATGCTATGCCGGGTGGTTAGCCGGGCGAGTGCCTACGGGCCCCCGACGAGCCCGTCTGCAGTCCGTGCGGATGAGGAAGGGCCTTTAGCTCCCCAGGACAGCAGGCCCGCCCCTTTCCCCACAGCCCGCTTTCCCTCTTGACTGACCACCGAGCCCAAAGCTGTGTCCAGGCCCCCTCAGCAGAACGGAGTCCTCGTGAGTCCTGGAAGCACAAAGAAGGACCGAGCATGTGCAGGGCGGAGGGCGGGGTTCGGGTCACAGGGACCCCGTCCACCTGTAGACGTGACCCAATCAGTGTCTTCGACGTTGCCACTCAGATAAGCAGCCACAGGGAAGGTGCCAGAAGGCGATCTGGAGTAGACGCCTTTCTCCCGCACCAACCCCGAGGGACCAGGTAAGTGCATGGACACCCCTTGGCGCTCGTGTCAGGAGTAAGGAGAGAGAGAGTGATTGGGGCCAAACGTTGGTCGAGGAACAGAAACAAAGGCGGCCTGGGTGTCGTTCGGACCATCCTTCCATCATTTCCAGAAGCTTGGGACTTTTCAAATGAAAAGTTGGGAAACATTTGAAAAGAACTTTAAAAAAAGAAAAGGCCGTTCTAAGGATGGGAGTCATCATTAAATACACAGGAAAACCATCTGAAGCCGGGGATTTTCTGGCCCCTTGAAAGGAAAGTGCCAAGAGAGAAGGAAAGAGCTAGAACTGGAGACATATGGTGCTTCTCGGGGGTGCTCAGGCTGCTCGAGAGGCTGACTTAGAACTACATCTTACCCCCGGATCCCACAACCCTTAATGTGACCCAGACTTTCCATTACCGAATTCGGAGGATTTAAGCCCTGCTCCAGCACGCCTGAATCTGGAATCTGTCTCCTCAGTTAAGGATCCATCCTGCTGAGGCCACATGTGTCTGTGCAACAAGTTCTTTCCAAGCCAAACTTCCACGTTAGAAAAAAAAAAAAAGAAAAAGTCCTGAGAGCGAAGACATGTGGTCCTCTCCCCTTTCAGGCCCGGCGCAGGCTACTTATTGTTTCATTTGATTGTGGAGCGTCAGAAATGACTGCGCCGGTTCCCAGTGTGGTGTGCACATGCCTCGGCCCCGTCTGATGACGATGAAGCCCGTTCCGATGAGTGTGTGGTGGCGGGGAGAGGTGTGCGTGTGCACACATGTGCGTGTGCCTCTGTGTGTGTGTGTGAGGGGCTTAGGGGAGGGTGTCTTTTCTTTCTCTCTCTCTCTCTCTGAATTCCTTCCCGTGTGGATTTCAGATTAAAAAGTATGTGATGACACATTTACCCTTTTGGTTTTGCTTTTAAAACATAAAGCTGACAAATGTGTTTAATGGGCCCACGGTACCAAGGGACAAGAGGCCCAGGGCCTGAGACGCTCACTTGTGCCCCGACTGTTTTGATGAGGACGTTATATGGGACTCACCGGTTGGAAGCATTAAATGCAAACCAGACAGGGCATGCTTCGGACGTTTTGTTGATTTATCAGGAAATTCTAAGAGCGTGGGAACCCCAGGAAAAATAAGTCAAGCAGTATGTCCTACTTAGATACTAATGATGTAAACTCCAAGAAAATGGAAAGAGGGAAATGTTATTTTCCAGCACAGAGGCTGTCCTGTTTATAATCTAGATAGGAGGTCGTACAGAATCCCAGGATCTTGGAAGAGAGCGAGAGAGAGACTGTTCCTCCCAACCTGTTCGGCATTTTAGAGGAGGAAAAAGGTTGTGACTTTTCCCCAAAGTCACAACCCGTAGGGACGGAACCTGTTCTAAAACCCGGGTTTTCTGGCCTCGCCGATCCGGCCCAGGACTCGGGTAGCACGCTGACCTTGCCCGTGTGCGATGCTCTTCCCCGGACTTGCAACCAGGCATTAAAACTGGCCGGAGCCAGCTGCCGGTAAGGACGGGGTCCGTTTGCTCATCCTCGTGCAGGTCGGCTATTTGCAGTCACTTTCCCGGGCTTACGTGGAGCCTGGAAACCCGGCTAGTCCTTTCACAGATGTGCGCTGCCAGCGGTGAGCGGGCGCTGGTGACAGAGAGGAAATCCGTCACCACCTGTGCGAGCCGGAAAACAACCCTGAGCCCACAGCCTCACTGAACGTTGTTTGTAAGCTTGATCTTTGTATAAGAAGGACAGCATCGCACATTAAAATAAAAGCTACCAGCCAGCAGCTGTCTTTTCACCTGTGTCCCCTTCTCCAAGAAAACTCCTGGCTGGGAAGTGAATCGTGTCCTTTAATGGCAGCACAAAGGAGAAGTCTCGTCGCTTACAGGCGAGTGGCTATTTGAAAGCCTGGCTACAATTTTCCTGTTTTACTAACACTTGTAATTAAATCCGTCAACTCCCTCTAAGATTCTGTGTAAATACCAGATGCTCACTAAATTTTTTTTTTTCTCCTGGAGAAAGTGAAAAGTTGTGCACTAACAGTAGAGGAACGTCAAAGGAGGCGTGGACCTGGGTGGAAGTGAGCCCGGCACTGGCCTCCCTGTGAATTCCACACCCCACCATGCAGGCCCCTGCCCCGTCCACGTTCACGTTCACGTCCAGCTTCAGGAGGGAGCAGATGGCCTCTGAGTGGGGCGCAGTGGACAGAGAGGCTCACGAGAAAGGGCAGGCCGTGCCTCTCCTCCCTGTGCGGCCGCAGCCTGCTTTTCATGTGCTGTGGTTGTAGCCCCACCAGCTGTCACTTGCATTCATGCACTTGATCATAGGGGGATCAGAGGAGGAAGTGTGGGGCGGCTCAGGGCAAATCCACCCTCTCAAATAGTGGGGGAGAAAATCCTCTCCCCGCACCTGTACTCATCAGGGGCATCAGATACACTTTATCTCATTTTCCCCCCTTTGCTGTAAAAGAAGTGTGACCTTTTTTGTCCCAGGGGTGATGATATTTCAGCAGGAGGCAAAGCGGCCCCCCTTGGGTGTTCCAGAATTAAATGTGGTGGCATCGAGTTGTCACTACCGAAAGGGGAAGCTCTGGACGTGCTCAGGGAGTCGTGCGAGGGAGTCCGCATGCGCGCCCGTGGTGCTTAGACCGAAGTGTCTGGAGTGTGGGCTTCTTGGCATTTGTGATGCAAAAACTGGGAAAGGGTGTTCTTCCTCTCCCTCCCCCCCAGCAGATTCACTCTGATTTGTGTGAATTTACTTAGAAATATTTCACACCCCTCAAAGTGGAAGCAGAGTCTTTCTGTCTGCCCTGCCTGCCTTCTCCACGGTCCCCGCTTCCCCTCCGGCTTGGCCGGGCACCCGGCCCCACGGCGGGGTGTCTCCGACCCGCGGTTCTAGGGAGACTCTGGAACGTGTGAGCTCGTGGAAGGGAGCAGGCACGGACGCACGGAGCCCCGGCCTGTGCCACCTCAGCTACTTTCAGTTTCCGTTTGAAACCCAAAAATCACAGAAGAGCTGTCAGATGGCAGCTGTGCATTTGGTGGAAATGAGAATTCCAGATTTTATGCTAATTTGGTTTCAGGTTCCTTTGAACCTGCAGTTTCATGAGGCTGTGCTTGAAACAGCAATCTGTTTTAGATAAAAGAAGGGATTACTAAAGACTTTTTAGTTTTGCAAACATTTGCAGCCTCCAAAAGGAAAGGGAGAGATCAGATTTATTCTTTCGTTAACATCGTCATGTCAAGTTTTCTTCTGCTTTATCAAATGGAAAACTCTTCCTTCGGCCGAGATTTTTCCGATATCAGCATTTTCGCGTTGGTAGTATTGATCTTTGTCTCAGTCGCGTTCCTTCTCTAACCGCAGGGTCCGCGCCATTCCCTCACGGGGGCGAGAAAGCAGAGGTGAAGCTTGTGGGAGCACCTTACCCGGGCAGGTGCGCACCTGCTTCCTTGCTCTGAACGTTGGGAGCGACCTAGATGGTTGTCTCACTGGCCTATCGCTTTGTAACGAGCTACAGATTTAATAACTGAAAACACCTTTATTTATTAGCTCTCGATTTTGCCGTCTGCTCCGGGTTCCTCCTCTCTCTTCCACGTGGCCTCGGCGAAGGCCAGCTCAGCTGGGCTGGGGGAGCCAAAGCCACGATGTTTATCTCCGCGGCTGGCGAGCTCTTACAGGCCCTTGGCTGGGAACTCAGCCGGGTCCTCGGTCCCGAGAGCTGAAGCCTCCATGCGGGTCTGCTTGGGCTTCCTCACAACATGGTGACCCGGTGCCAAGCAGCGAGAAGCAGAAGCTTCCAGGCCTTCCTAGCGCCTGAGCCCTGACGCTCAAAAACGTTACTTCCGCCGAATTCCCCTGGTCAAGAGAGTCGCGGGTCCAGCCCAGACTCCAGGATGGAGGATGTAAGCGCCACCTCCTCGTGGGAAAAGAGCAGACACATACAGGGGTGTTAGAGGCCATATTTAGAGCGTAGCTGCCACAATGATTGGCAGCTTATTGAACGCTCAGTTTCCAAGAGAATTTACGTGCGTTCTCATGTTAGCCTCACGATGGAGGGCTCCCGTGTTCTGTGAAATCCTACACTGGTTGCGATTTGTGGCAAGGTTTTCATAGCTTGTTTTTGAGATAATGTCTTCATTCTTTTAGTTGGCAGAGATGTGAGTCATTCATTCATTAACTCATTGATCTGAGTGGTGTTTCTTGACCATCTGCCTCACGTAGGGCATTCGTAGTAGATGTTAGGGGGAATGATGATGGGGAGTGGGAGTGTTAGGGCACAGTCCTGGCCCTTAAGGGATGGAATCTTTGATCTCCAAAGCGGCATCCTGGGCCCACTAAGGCAAGGTAAGGCCCACAGGAATGACCGTGTCCAGAGGTGAGCCAGGAAACAGGTAATACATGTCAGACATCGTCCTGAATGTATTTCCCTACGGAAACCCTCAAGATAACCTGTAGTCTGGAGCAGAAGCAATCATTGGAGATTATGCAGGACCAGAGAGGAATTAACGGGTCTTTGCAAGCATGTAGGCCTGCCCTTACCCTCAGTCACAGCAGGATGTGATCACAGCAGTTGGCGTTTGTACAGCCCGTGACCATTCCCAAAGTCTGCCCGTTTCGTTTGATTCATGAAGCCACAGAGATCGAGTCTACTGTAACGGCCACGTCAGAGTTTTCCACTCCGTGCTGACAGTATGCGAGGGGCAGGGAGAACGGCTAAGACCAGGATAAGGGTGAAAATCAGAAACATTCATCAACAGGAATGCTTTCAGGGAAGCTAAACCAAGGGAATTCTTTGCAGTTGTGGCTGCCCACATAGTAAGTCCCCCAGCGACTGTCTGAGTCACCGACACAGAAGAAGGACGTGTTGCGTTCTTGCCCAGCGAGAATTTCTGCAAATATCGGGACCATCAGCCCAGGACCCAATGCAGCTAAAATGAAAGCACAAAAGCTTTGTTAGGCCCACGTGTGTTAGTAGACGGGGAGGATGGGATTTCCAGGGTCCTGAAGATTATCTCTACCTGAGGTTCCATTTTTCCAGGGCAAAAGAGCAAAGCCCTTGAGGGAAGGTTGTAAGGAAGGAAATGCTGACACGCAGTCGGCCACCATTTCTCACGTTACTTTTGCAGGTGACCTTAATATAAGGTGTCGGTCACCTTTTAAACCGTAGAACCGTCGACTGCGCACATACCCTGCCTCTGTGAGCGTAGCCGAGACAGCCTGACCATGACCCTTTGGACCTTGGACCCTCTCTACATTGTAGGTATATGGAATTCCAGGTTTGGCCAAGGGAGTGAGGAATCAAGTCTCACCCCGTCGTGCAGATGGCAGAACATGGTACAGTGACGAAGGGGCCAGACACCCCTGTCAGAACTGGGACTCCGCATCACATCAGGCCTCTAGACCCCAGATGGCGAACTCCCGCCAGTAGGGAATGGTGTCACCAAGGCGGGGCTGGTGACCAAAGCACAGCGGCGAGCCAGGAGGGCCCAGCCTCAGAGTCTGTATCTCATGCTCGTCAGCAAAAAATAAGGTGCCTCTGGGCGACGTGAGCAGAGACTGGGTATGATTTCATTTTTCATTGCCTTTCTTTGTGGCGTTGTCACATTCTGAATATTAATATTTTAATGTAGATTTGGTGGTTAAGTGAGAGGTAGTTTATGGGTCTTCTACTTTTTTCCCTTTGTAGTTTATAGCACACTGTGTAGTTTGAAAGTAAAATTCTTTTCCTTGACTTCCACACTTGGAAGATATTTATTCCGCCCTGCGTCTCAATGGTATGCACCATAAACTAACCCGGGTCGGTTTATTTACTTCCCTTGTTGCGGCCCCGTGATCAATGGTAGCAACACAGGCATGTAATGGTAGAGGCTCTTGCTTTACAGCAGTGAGAGCGTGAGCTACTGTCGCCTTCTTGCAGAATGATAAGTAATGAAGCTTCCGTGTTAAAATTGCCTATGCAGAAGGGGCGGTGGCGGGGGGGTACGGAGCCGAGTGGCTTGGGGCCGAGGTTGACCGGCCGTGCATCACGAGGGGAGGCCGTCATGATCTACAGTTTCAAGTGATCTGGCCGATGCAGGAGAAATCCCTAGGACCCAGAAAGAGTTTTAATCTGGGCTGGACGTCACAGAAGGCGTAATGTCAGGAGTCAACAGAGGTGGGAAGCAGGACGATGTTGGCAACGGGGCAGCTTCCTGCTCCCTGGTGGTGAGCAGCCTGTTGGCTCCAGCTCTCCAAACGAGGGCTGTCGGTCGCCCGCCGTGGGGAAGGAGCGGCAGCCCCCGCTCCCACCCCAGGCAAACCGCAAGGCTCTCCGGGCTCCTAGCAGTGTCCTCTGCCCTTAGCCTCTCTCCACTCTCTCAGGGTACCCTGAAGCCTGTCAGGCGCCCCCAGCCCTACCAGCAGGCTGGGAAAACCTCAGCGGCCTGTTCATTCTCTCTCATCTGTTGGCTATCGAGGGAGGCCTCCCGGTACCGCACTGGGTACCAGACAGGTACACAAATTCCATGATGTGAATGACGTCCGCAAGAAACCAGGTCGGCTCGGAAAGAAGGGATATCACGGGGAATGGGCTAGCATTATATCCTGACAAGTGGATAGTATTAAGTGCCAAGCGGTCCAGACTCCTGTCCCTCATAGCGCTGCTACGCTCCGGCATGAGTAGAGACGGGTGAGACTTAGTCCTCGATGGTCGAATTTAAAATCGCATTGAGGGTGGTGGGTATCCCCCACAACAAAAAGGGAACAAAACCAGCAAAACATGCCTCTGCACCAGTAAGAAACCATTCCTGTAGTCCTGGATCACAGTGTGGGCCTGTTTAAGTCAGAAATTACAATTCAGTGCATCAAAACGACATAATTGGGAAGCACACTGTTTTACGTTTGAAGAAGTTAAAGCTCTTTCCATTAGGAGGTGATGACACCTAGAAGCCTGGTGAACTTTTGGAGTGTCTTGCTTGACTCAGGATTGGATTTTATCACCTATCAAGAAGACGCACACGGCTCCCAACTCACCAGCCTTCTCAGTGACCCAAGCTTATACAGTCTCTGGCTCGACCCCGTCCGAAAGGGCTGTTCGCCTGTGTGCGTGGGGCTCCCCACTACAGGTGCCATGTTTTCCAGGACAGGTGTCATTCCCGATGTCCAGCAGTGGTTCTCATTATCAGTGCGGAGGTTTGCGTCAAAAGAATCCAGCAGACGGCATGGCCAGTGCAATGGCCATTGCCAACGGTACTAGAATATGCTTTCGTTTTGTTGGCCTCCCCAGGAATCAAAAACGAGTGCCATCTTTGATCACGACAGTCAACACACAGAGCCACTAACTAAGTGACAGGTGTCATTACAGACAGCCACCCTGGAGGTGTGGGTACTGTGTCCCCATACCTCAGATGAAGATGAAAAAAACTAAGGCACGGAGAGTGGAGGGATTTTTTTCCAGGGTCTCCTGGCTCAGAAATGACAGGGTCACGATGTCAACCAGACACTGTCTCTTAACCTCTACCCAAAGAATGGATAGAAACTTGTATTCCCAATGCTTGTAGAGCTTTAGAATTTGAAAAGATCAAGCTCTTAGAGACACAGAAATAACCCAGGTGGGGTGACCTCTTTCCCAAGGTGAGTTTTGAAGACAGAATCCTGGGTTTTCTCTCCTCTCTAGTGGTCTTCTTATACCACATAATTTAAAATACAGAAGCTCAAGGGGCTCCTGGCTGGCTCAGTCAGTAGAACGTGCAACTCTTGATCTTGGGGTTGGGCATAGAGTTGACTTAAAAAAAAACAAGTAAAATATAGAAGTGCAAACATTTTCATAAAGACCTCCTCTTGATTAACCTCTCTCCACCTGCTAAGAGTCACCAACCATGTTCAGTTGGGAATGCCTGAAGTTCATTATATTTTGGAGAGAGGATGCCACAAAATTAAAGAGCTTTTCTTGTAACAAGATGCTCTACAGAAGGCCAGAATTTATAAGAAACATTTTACCAAAAAATCGTTTAACCTCAGTCTGGTAATTTGTGATACAAATTGAACCAAATCACATTTTAAACTCCAAAACTTTGCCATTTAACATTGATTTACATTGATTTGCCATTAGGTTAAAAACAAATCTTTAGCTGTATTTTGAGACTTGAGAATGATGACTCCGTATTGTAATTTTGCTTGGGTTTGGTCTGTGTTTGTTTGTTTGTTTTTAAGTTTTAGCTGGAAATCATAAACTTGACTAAGGTCTTTGGTCTTATATTAAAATTCCTCTTTGTTCCTGAGATAACTGATCTAACGCTGGAAAGACCGTTGAGTCCATATTCTTTTTATCTGTGTCGTGTTAGGGTACCTGCCTTGGAACACTTGCCTTCCTGAGATCTGGTTCAGAGGTGGAAGGTGATGTTAGGGAAGCCATGAGTGCCTGGTATGTTAAATCTTCTGAATATAACATAGTGGCTGCCAGCCACTTTTTTTCTTTTATTAAAGCTTCATTTATTTTAGAGAGAGTGTGCATGCACACAAGTTGGGGGGAGGGACAGAGAGGGAGAGAGAATCTTGAGCAGACGCCCTGCTGAGCTTGGGGCCTGACTCAGGGCTCAGTCTCAGGACCCAGGGGATCATGACCTGAGCCGAAACCAAGAGTAGGATGCTTTACTGACTGAGCCACCCAGACACCCCTGCCCGCCACCTTTAGATGAAAATGACAATAAAGGAAAGCCAAGTTTCTCAGGGAAGAACCACCACCACCACCGCCGCCACGTGATGAATCTTGGTTCTTGAAAGTCAGACCTCTGACGGGGACCCAGCCGCCCTGGGGTGATCATTCTTTTCCTTTTCCTTTCCTCCTTTCTTTCTTCTCAACGTTGATATTGATTCCCGCCCTTCCAGAAAGGAGGGAGCATGGAACAACCTGGAAACCCATCAGAACGGACTCATGCGCGTGTCTGGGGAGAGGCTTTGGAAGGGAGCCAGCCACATGGTAGTGGAGGCCTGGCGGGACCAGGGTCACAGGCAGGGGCCAGGGGACCAAATATGGACACAGTGTGTACACGCCGGTTCTTCGCATTCTCTAGAGGCTTGGCCATTGGCGTTTCCACGTTCCTCTGGATTACAAATCGTCACAATACAGGGACACATGCAGATTTATCCCAGGCTTTTCTGAGATCCAATCCTTGACAATCAGAGATGACGATCGAATGCAAGGCATGGTGAAGTGTCAGAAAGGCTGCCGCATAAAAGCTCTGCGGAGGGCTAAGTGCTTGTTTTCGTTGGTCAGCTAAGTTCCCCGTGCTTTTGTGCATCTCCGTTTACCCTGTGGGGGACCTGGCAGGAGCTCTGGCAATCTCTTCCCTGTAATATTGATTTTATTAGAGGAACAAGACAAGAAAAGCGTCCCATTCTGATTGCACCAAAAGAAACAACATTTTAATGTCTTTTCTTGAAAATTTAATGTTTGCCTTTGAGCTGTCTTCTTACTGCAGAAACTGCTTCAGCGTGAATGCCCCTAGCCTGAGGGCCTCAGCTGGGTTTTGTGACATCTTATAAGCAATTGGAAAATCCAAGTCCAAATGCATGTCTTTGGCCGAGGCACCCTTCCTTCTGACTTCTTTGGGGGTAGGCGTAGAGAAAAATGGAATATATATATATATATATATATATATATATATATATATATATATTTTAAAGGGTCTTTAGAAACACCACACAGTGCTACCAGCTGGGGAGGGGGTCAGGCTCAAGAGAAGAGACCCCATTTCCAAAATCCCTTATATAGAGAGGTTAAAGCAACACACGCGGTACAGCAAACACCCCCGTTTTCCCTCTTGAGAGGTTTTTCAGGAGCGCCATGAAATCCAACTGTGATGGATGTTGAACTTCAAAGAGGTGAGGAAGGGACATTATTGCTTTCAGCCAGTCTCCATGGCATTTGTATGTGATGTACGTCTCTCCCAAGCCCCGTTCCTTCCTCTCTGCTCCACTGCGCTCCCGGTAATGGGCACCAGCAGGGACATGGGGAGCTGTGGGCTGCCCTCACTCCCCCTGGGGCTGCCCGCACCACCCTCGAACCCTCCCCGGTGCGAGCTCGCCTTGTGTGCCCCTTTCTTTTCCCTGGTGCTGGGAATCCACAGCAACTTTTCCTGCTCACTAAGGAGGCGCCCTGCCAAGCCGCAGACACAGAGTTGCAACTCCAGAAGTTGGCGTAGGGTCGCCTCATCCCCATGTACGGCCTAGTACCTTTTCAGGGCCTCCGTGGTCAAGAGAGCCGGTCAGGAGGCCCGAATTCCGCAGAGGGGCTCCCCGCCTAGACCGCAGGGAGCTGGGCACGCCCTGGGAGGAGTGGGTCATGCGGAGGAATCCACCCAACACCAAGTTCATGGGCATGGAGCCCCCGCGCCTTCCTTTCCAGACCCTGCAGGGGGCCCTGGGGTACCAAGGGGCCATAAATGGTAGAACGATGGTAACCGCTGCCCGTTTCGTGAGGCCGCGGCGTCCTTTCCTCCCTTCCCTGCTTCTGGCGGACGCTGGGGGGCCCGGCCGGCCGCACCGTTGCGGCCGTGAGGCCTGCAGAGGTCAGCGGATGGGAAGACTGCGGCGCGGGGGTGTCTGCGGGGG
This sequence comes from Martes martes, assembly GCF_963455335.1. Classification (NCBI taxonomy): domain Eukaryota; kingdom Metazoa; phylum Chordata; class Mammalia; order Carnivora; family Mustelidae; genus Martes; species Martes martes. The sequence goes on along the minus strand of NC_137906.1, from coordinate 2,632,094 downwards.
TGTCTGCCGGGGGCCGGGTCGTGGGCTTTGTCCCTGGGACTTAACCAGCTGCAGGGAGTCTTTGATCGTGGTGGGGTGAGGCTGGAGGACGAGCTCTGTGTTCGGACACTAGACTCTGACCCCCCCCCTTTGTTCCGCAGCGCCCTTGTTACTCTGTTCTGAGCACCTACTGTGTGCCGGGCCGTCCCCGACGCACACGGCTCAGCGGCCCTCAGCCGCGCTCGGAGCCCGCCCTCGGCGCGGAGCCGGCCGGGCCTCAGCCCAACCCCAGGCCGCGGGCCTCGTGGCCTTCGCCGGCCGCGGCGCCGCGCTGGAAGCGGGGAGGGCGGGGAGCGCTGCAGTTCCCGGCGCGCCCGCCCGAGGGGCCGCCCGCCGTGGGGACCCGGGGCCCGAGGCGCGGGGGCAGCGACAGCTGTCGACGTCGCGCCGCGGACTGCGCCCCCGCGGGGCGGCCCGACGCCGGGGCGGGAGGAGGGGCGGCGCGGGGCGGGGCGGGGCGCGCGGGGCGGGCCGGAGGAGGGGCGGCGGCCGGCGGCGGGGGCTCCGCGCGCCGAGGAAGTCCCGCTCCGAGCGCCCGAGCGTCTGCAGGAGGCGCGCTCGGCGCGGTCGGGGAGCGGAGTCCGGAGCGAGGCCCCCGCGCCGCCGCCGCCGCCGCCGCCCCCGCCGCCCCCGCCGCCCCCCGTCCGGCCCGGGAGCCCGCGGCGGCCGCCGATGGAGTTCACTTGAGCCGGAGCCGGCGGGAGAGGCAGGCGCCCGCAGCGGAGCGCGGCCCGGAGCCCAGCCCGCCCCGCGCGCCCCGCCGCCCGCCAGCCCCGGCCCGGAGGCGCCGTCGCCCCGCGCCGCCCGCCCCGCGCCCCCGCCGCTGCCGCGCCCGCGAGGCCGCCCGACCAGGGCTCCCGGACCGCGGGCTGCGGCGCGGCGGCGGCGGCGGGGCCGGGAGCGGTCGGGCCGCGGCGCCGCGGGAGAGGCGGGAGCGGCGGCCGGGGAGCCCGAGGCGGCCGCCGGGGAGAAGCCGCCGCCGCCGCCGCCGCCGCCGCCGCGCGCCCTCCTCCTCCTCCTCCTCCTCCTCCTCCTCCTCCCGCTCCCTCCTCCCTCCCTCCGCACATGGTCTCCTTTGTCCTGTCGCCGCCGCCGCCGCCTCGCTCTTAGCTCCGCGCGCCGCGGCCGCGGCTCGGGCCGCTCCTCTCGCCTCGCCCGGGACGCCGCTCGGTCCCCGCCGTGCCCGGCCGACCCGCGCGCCGCAGGAGCGGCCCGGAGGCAGCGGGCGGGCGCGGACCGGGCTCCCCCGCCCCACCGCCCGGCCTCGGCGGCGCTGGATGTGCGGCTGCTGCCCCGGCGCGGACCCGGCCCCGCGCGCGCTCGGACCCCGCGGCGCCCCGAGGACGGACTTGCGGACGCGGCCGGAGCCGCGCGTTCCCTCCCCGTGCGCCCGGCCGCCTCCTGGGCGCTGCGATCCCCGCGCCGGGGGCCCCGCGGAGGAGCCGGACCATGAACTTGGGGCTGACAGCGCCGCTTGACCCCGTGCGACCAGGTAATGCGGCCCCGGGGGCGCGGCCCCTCGCCGGCCGCCCGCGCTCGGAGTGGAGGCGGCCGGGTCGGGGGTCTTTGTTGCGGCGGCCGGGCCGGCGGGCAGGGGCGGCGGGGGCGGGCGCCTCGCGTCTGGCGCGCCCGGGCCCCCCTTCGTCACCCCTCCTCCCCGCCCTCCCCCTGCCTCCCCCGCCGCCCGGTCGCCCGCCTTTGTACTTTCCTGGGGCCGGCGGCCTCGGCCGGGAGCGGCGGCGGGGGGCGGGGGGTGCGGGCGGCCGCCGACCCGGCGCCTCCCGTCCCGAGGGGCTCCGGTGACCGAGGCCGGGCCCGCGCGCTCGGGCCGGGGACGGTGGCGCCGGGGCGGGGGTCCCGCACGCGGTGCCCGCGGAAGCCGGCGGGGCTGGGGCTGGGGCCCGGGCTGGGCGGCCGCGGCTGCAGGAACCGCGCGGAAGTTTCGGGGCGGCTTTCGGCCTCCCGCTGGGGTCCCCTCCCGCGGCGCGGTGCGGGGGCTCCCCGGGGTCTGCGGCCGGAGGGAGCGGAGGGGCCCGGCGCCCGCGTCCCCGCGTCGGCGCGGAGGCCGGTGCTCGCCGTGTGGTCCCCGCGCGTGCCGCGCCTCCGCTGGGCTTCGCCAACTTTCCCGGCCCCGGAGCCGCTCGTGTGCGGGGAGGGACCCAGCCCCCGGCCGCACAGCCCCCGGCCGCACAGCCCCCCGCCCCAGACGGCGGCCGCGGCGCGCTGTCTGTCCGCCCGGCCCCCGGGCAGCCGCTTCCCGCCCTCGCCCTCCCCGACCCAGCCCGGCCGTGCGACCCGCGCGCGAAGGGACCCTGCGTTTCGGGAAGGACAGAGGGAAGCCGCACCGGCCTGCGGGCTGCCGCTCACCGTGGGGGAAAGAAATAGCGATAAAAGTTAAAAAAAAAATAAAAAACCGGGCAGGAAAATGGCCCCGGGCATGCAGGGGCTCGCGGGCTCCGTCCCCAAGCGCCGCGGCCGAGAGCGCGCCCGGGACGGAGCGCCGGAGCCTCGGAGCCCGCACGAGCGCCCCGGCGGCGGCCCTGGGGTTCGGAAGTTCGTGCGGGAACGTGACGGTTTCCCCGTAGTTTCCACTTCAGTCTGGGGCCGAAAAGCCTTTTCTCTCTTCTGCAGGGCAGTGGCCCGCCGTCGCCGTGACCCCCTGGGCGGGAGACCGAGGGACCCCGAGCCCTTCTGGGAGGAGCCGGCGCCCCACGGGGTGTGCAGGCCTCTCTGGGGGTCCCTTCCGCGGCTGTCGCGGGCGGCCCTCGGGGAGGTGAAGGGCTTCGGGAAGCGCGTCCTGGACGGCGGCCCCCAGGCCCCCCGGAGCGCGCCGCCCGACTTCCTGCCTTACCGCCCGCGGCCGGCGTCGCGGGGGTCACCTCCCGCAGGTTCGCGGCGAGGGCAGCAGCCCCTGGCCGCCTCCTGGAGAGCGGGGTGTCCTGTGGGGCCCACGAAGGCGGCGGCCCCAGGGAGGCGCGGGCGGCCGGAGGCCCGTTCACCTGCGGCTCCGCCCGGGTTGGCCTCTCTGGCGCGCGCCCACGGCCCAAGTGCAAACAAAAACTCAGCCGGGAGCCATTTCCTTTCCTTACCCGTGTTTTCTGCATTTGGGGTGCAGTCATTTGTCGTTCTGTTTCTTTGGGCCAGCGAGACGCCTCTGAGTTAGCGGTCCCCATATCTGCGAGGATTATTTCGCTTTTAAGATGATTTCATTACTGGGCCTTTTTTTTTCTTTTAAACATATCAGCTGGAGTTTATTTTTTTCAGCCATGAATTTAGCATAGTCCTTCCAGTTTGAACGAAGAAGTGCTTTTTTTCATTCAGGAATGGTGACATCCTCTTTATCTCTGAGTTTCAGCAGGGGAAACTCACATTCCTAGAAACCTCGCTTGGTATCCCAGTGTAACCACCCTAGTCCTGTCATTTTTGCCTTCATAACAATCCTCTTGATTTGCTTAATGGATATCTTGTTTCCCTCCGAATGCCACACTTTTTTTTCCGCGGCTTATTTTTACGGGAAGCTATTATCGTATACAATTTAAATTTAATTACCTTTAAGATGTCAGGAAGGCCTTTGGCATATTTTCTATGCATGCAGAATTTTTTTAAAAGCTCTCTAGGATTTATTTTAAACTGTTTCTGCATAACCGTGTGCACAGGCCCACACTTCACTCCTCCACTCCTTTTTCTCCTGGATCCTTAAATTTTCCGAACCATCCCCGACAGGAGGAGGCTTTAAAGGAAAAAAAAAAGGGGGGGGGGAATCCTCATAATAAAAATATTTTATGTCTCTCTGTATCACTTGCATCGAGAACTAGAACACGTTCCCCAGATAGGCACAAGAATATCTGTTTCTCATCAACGTAGCACAGAGAGGCTAAATTGAGTATCTTCTTTGTCGCCCAAAGCCAGCCCCCGAGTCAGGCTATGTGCACTTCAGATACACCCTCCCCGTACTCCCAACAGTCCCCTCTGTATTTATCCAACATTCTATGCTTTGCTTTGTCAAAACATGCATCTCTATGTATAAAGTGTGAAAGGCGAGTGATTTACAAGGGCTGCATGGGAAAAACGGCAGAGACCCAACATCGCCATTGTAACTTTAAATGCAGATCCATGTTCGAATTATATAGTGGGGATGCCGATTTTCAGTTCAATTGTTTAAATCCTCTAGAAGTTCTAGAAATATTCCCTGCTTCTGCAACATTGCAGCATTCCCTCCAAACCAACTTCTGTTTATTTTCCAGCACATGAGTGTATAATTTACACTGGCTTTGCCCTCGCTGTTTAAACAGGCTTATTTCACTTTCCTCGAGCCCCTGTAATAATTAGAAGACAGGATTTCTGGAAAATGGAAAGGCTCTAGGGCTGATGGTAGGCATAAGTCTCGGGTTGTGGGCCGGGTCAGTTGGCTTCTGTTTCAACATCAAGGTCATCCTGCTTACTAGGAGGAACAGGGGTCTTGGGGTCATCGGGTGAATCTTTAAATTAATCTCTGGAAGCGCCAGTCAACACTTTTTAGTGAGGAAGGGCTTAACGTTAAATAATAGGCATTTCTGGTTTGTGAAAGAAAATTGAAAACCAGGCGTGTCTGCACATATCAAGGGAAAAAAGTGCCATTTCTAAAATAATGATCTATCAACGAAATTGCAAAATCGCTATGTGAATGAGCTGAATTGCTTTGTGTATCATCTCATAGAAATATGTTTTGCACAGATAATATGTCTAATAAGGACACTTTTTTTAAAATCAGGATTTTTCCCCCAGCACAGAGCGGCACTGCAGTCTATCTCCTGCAGTCAAACAGCACCACCTTGTGGACGGTTGGGGGAAGCGTCTGCTTTCCCCATCAGGCTGTTCTAAAAATGTAGTGAATTGATTGAAAACTCATGGTAGTGATGATGCTGATGGCAATATCTGTGACCATAATAACATTTTTTTCTCCCTTTCATGTTTTCCAGGCATCAGATGCCAGCTCTGAAAAACTCTTCAATACTGTTATTGTAAACAAAGGTAAGATACCTGAATTCCGCACAGTGCGGGGTTTGGGTTTTTGTCTCATTGTCATTGCCTAAGAAGTCCTAGTAAAAAACAGTCTTTCTGTTTTTCGTTCTGGAGCCGCTGTTCATATTTTGTGTTTTTGCTGGAGACAGAATCCGTTTGCTTCTGGGACGTATGAAGGAATGGTTTATTTTAACAGAATACACTGAATCCTTATTCAAATTGATTGGACGAAGAAATCACCATCTCTGTGACGTTAATGTAACGTAGGAAGCCGTGGTGGAGAGTAATAGTTCTCCAAATGCCTTAACTTCATTGTTACTTATCAACTACCCAGCAGTCAGAGAACTATAAACAGCTGATTTGTTCTATGGTCTCCAATTACCCGTGGGTGTTTAGTATGCACAGGATATGGCCATAAACCAAGCCTTACTCTGCTGTGGGCTTTCTGGAAAGTTAATAAACGAGCAAGAGGGCAAAATTTAAATACGTGCTATCCCATTAGTTTCTTCCAATCTGCAGTACGGACTAAGAGAGGCTAATGATGTAACAGTACATAAAGGGAAAACTTCTCTTAAATCATTGCCAATAGGTTTCTGGGCAGTTTTCATCTGTAGCAGTGTTGTTGGAAATAATGAAACGTAGGGGAGTCTCTAATCACTGGCGATACAGAGGTGTGTAATTTGGAAGGTGTAAGTGATATAAGCCGTTCTATCTTTTCCTCTTTGCCGTGGAACCTGATTGAGGCGCTGGCGTGGTGATTGCTAAGTGGAGGTGTGCTTTCTGGGGTCACCTCGGGTCTGTGGTTACAAGGCAGAGTCTCGGTAGCGCTTGAACAGAATTGGGCCTTCCTTCGTAGAGGGGCGACATTGGAAGCCACTTCCGACATCCTGTCGTGCGCCTGGGCTAGCATTTTTGCTAACTGGTTAGTAAGACACGTTTCCAAGTGCAGTAATTTTGGGCTCCCGGATTATTTTAGAATTGGAACCCACTGCAATTTAGAATCGTACGTTATGTTTGGCGTTCCCCTGAGGTGTATGTGCCGCTGTGATTGCCTTTCCTCCCAGAATTATTGTCACATTGAATTTTTATCTTTTTTATTGCATAATGGACTATTCTAGTTTTATATTTCATCATATTCTTTGATGGACGGAAAGTTTGTACCAATTTGTTATCCATAATGCTAAAAGCCCAATAAAAGAAGACGCGTGCAGCTCAGAGCATACAGTGCTTCTTTGCAAAAATGCCTAATTGTTTATTGCTCGTTTTGATGAGGGAAGAGGATGGGGTAGACCCTGGTGGATCTGGGAGAGAGCAGGGGGGCGGAGGAGGAGGAGGAAGAGGCAAGCAGGACAGGGCCCCAAAAGGTCTTAGGTGTCTCAGTGACCACTGGTTCCCTCCCTACCCGCTCCGGCACCTAAGCCGCCCATCCCTCTTCTGCTCTGTAGCTCTAAAAAGCTCTGGAATGTCTTTAACCTTCTCTGGGATCAGCCTTAGAGTGGGAGCTGGCCCTGGGACCTGCGTTCAGGCCCTCGCTGCCCTCCCGGAGTTGAAAGGCCCTCTTCAGGGAGGTTGAAGAGTGAGTGACGAGAGTCCCGCCCCCCAGCCCGGACGCCCCCACTTCTGTCCCCCTTCCCTTCCCAATCAAACGTTTCCCACATTCTTATTTTTGTTTACTTACAGAGTGTGATTTGTGGCATCTATTTGGTTGTGAATAGCCATCCCCCTGACAGGGTGCCTTTCTTCTGAGCTGCTTTTCTGGGGGTGATTTAGTTGCCTTGAAAGGATTAAGGTTTCTTTGTGTACACTAAAATCAACATAGGCTTTTTCTGAGCTTTGCTTGGGAAACCGTACACAAATAAGCATTTTAGTCGATGGCAGATTATTCCTTTGCCCCTTATTTCCATCAAAATGGCCTTTCTTTTCTCCTCCCGAGTCTCCCTTAATGCCTTATGCTAATTCCTGTTGGTAACATGAATGACAAGGGAGGTATCAATGCAAATCCAGGTGCTGCGAAGTCGCCTGGCTGGTCCCCGGCCCCCGCCCTCCCCCTGGAGAGAAGGAGATTAGGGGGGCCAGGGAGGGGAGAGAGCGTGGGGACAGTTTTGTTAAGGGGATTAGTATTCAGGCTGCTAAATATCAGGAAAACAACTTCAAAAAGCGATTCATTGTGGAGTGATAATGTCAATAATTGCTTCGAGACAGGTGCACGGAGTCTCGATCCGTGCTTGTGGGTTTTGCTCTGCTTTTACTCCGGGTGGTGGCAGGGTTCACCGGATGGATGGTGACGAGGCCTTCAAGGAACTGTCAGCTTCACGCACATCGAGTTCAAGTTCCCCTGCGAGGCGGCCGGCCTGCCTGAGAGTCAGGTCTCCCGTCTCTGTCTGGTATTCTGAGCCAAGAGCACCAAAAAGCATTTAGAAAGAAAGGGCGAATTTATACCCAGTAACAAACACTACTGGCAGATCCTTCAAGGCCTCGGCTGGTTGAACAGCCCGGGAAGAGGGCAGGGACGCGGGCACGTGCTCGCCTCCCCCTCCAGATGTTCAAAGCTACCTCTGGCCTCTCCCTCCCGGGAGCCCCACCGCGTTCTAGCCTTGGAGAAGCGTGGCTGTGAGCTGCTGGGGAGATTACGCTGCAGAGCCCAGTGGCCGGCCAGATTTGGTCCATAAAATTTCGCCGCGGGAGGGCAGTGCTAATCTCACAAGCTGATTGTGGTGGGGGCGGGGCGCGGTGGGGGTTGGGCGCGCCAGGCCGTGGGGCTGGGCAGTCTGGGGACCCGAGTCCCGCTGAAGACCCGGGAACCACGACTCAGGGCCTGTCAGTCTGCTCGTGAGCCTCGTTAGGTGACAGTTGTCAACCATCCCAAGATCCCCTGGTCTCTGGTGGGATCGGAAGAATGAGTTGGGAAGGGGGAGGGGCGGAAACAGCAGGTACACGGGGCTTCCTTTGACTTTTCTTGTATTGTAGAGTCTGTCCGGTTTGATAGAGAACGGGGGATGTTCTTGTGTTAGGGTGATCCGAATCACTGCTTTCTTCTGCTGCCTTTAATTTCCCGTCGTCAAACGAGTCAGTCAGACGGTTGCTCGCGCAGGCCACACGCGCGGTGAGAGCCGGCGGCGTCAGAAGAGCTGGGGAGGTGAGCCTCGGATCACAGGTTGTGGGGCTGTGGGCGTGCAAAAAAAAAAAAAAAGAAAAAAGGGTTTAACTTTAATCAAGGTCGTGGTTGCCTTATTTAATCTTTATGTGTTTAAGTGTTTACAGGATGTTCATGGGAATTTTATGAATCCTTCTGTCTTTGTGAGTCAGCCATCTGCCAAAGAAAAATTAATTTTCCCAGGGAGACAGACGTGCGCAGAGAGAGACTGACTCCTGGTCCGTATTCAGTTGGTTGAGCTGCTTTGGGGGCACCAGGATTCGAGCCCCAAAGTCTGGACCGTGGAACCTTCGGAGGAACCCTGCGGTCAACCCAGGGTCCCCTGTGGGTACTTACTGCCCTTTCTGACCCCGTCGAGGTCCTCCTCCCCCGGGTTTTGCCCCTTTGCCGTATGGTCAGAAATGCAGGAAACGAGGGCTTGGCGGTAGGGGACCACCTGGTCAGGATGGTCGATCTCTCTTGAACTCTGGGCGCGCCAGGGCAGAGCTACCTGAGGGGGAAAGCAGCGAAGAAGGGGGAGCCTGTCTGGGAGGCGGGTGTTCTCTGGAGCCCTCTGTTTCCGGGGGCACCAGCCCTGCTGTGGGTCCACGTTCCAGGCCAGGGAGAGACAGAAGACCCAGAACCTCTGCCCCGTCTAGGCCCCGGAACCCTCTTTCCCAGGGTCTCGCCTGAAGCCAAGGCAGGTAGAGCAGATGGGAGGTGGCCACAAGGGGACGTCACCCCACGACTTGCTCATCCCTTCCCTCCTTCCCCTTTGTCTCCCGTTGTAGTGTTGGGCCCTCTGGGGACGGGCATCCCCTCCCCCACCACCTGTTAGCGAGCTGGGCCCAGCCTAATGGAGGTCTTGGAAGTTCTAGAGTGGAGACTGTCCCGGTGGGAATGAGGCCCTGTGCTCCCTCCTGCTGTGAGCACCCAGGGTCTGCTGAAATGCCAAAGGCACACCCACCCAGCCTCCTCCTCCGTGGGACCCCAGCCCTGACCCCAGGTCAGCCATGGGAAATTCTGGTGGACACGAGCCCTCGGTGCTGAGCACCAGATGGAACACCGGAGCCTCCTTGAGCTCTAGAACTTGGGCTCTCCCTGACCAGAGCTGCTTTTCCTCTTCCAGGCCCTACCAGACTAGTGGACACACAGCCTGTGTGTGGGGTCGATTTTGCACTGAGGGTTTCCAGGGCGCACAGATGAGGCTGGAGCCTTGAAGTCAGTGGAGCCTTTTGGATATTTTTGGCAGTGTGGTTTTACCAGCAGCAGAGAAGGAAAACCTGTCTAAAAAGATTGGTGGAGGGGCGCCTGGGTGGCTCAGTGGGTTGAGCCTCTGCCTTCGGCTCAGGTCAGGATCTCAGGGTCCTGGGATCGAGCCCCACATCGGGCTCTCTGCTCAGCGGGGAGCCTGCTTCCCTCCTCTCTCTCTGCCTGCCTCTCTGCCTACTTGTGATCTCTGTCTGTCAAATAAATAAAATCTTAAAAAAAAAATAAAAAGATTGGTGGAGATTTGAGAAGATGAGGTGAGAAAGAAGCTAGTAGAGGTAGATTCTGCTTGGTGGGGTGAGGTTCGGTAGCTGGGCACCTAATAAATTCTTCAATGGCGACCGTCTCCCCTCATTCATTATGTGTAGACATAAAAGCAGAATTCTTTGGTTTGGTGACAGGGAAAGGTAGGGAAGAGTTCTGTTACCTCTGGGACCACCATCGGCTCTTAGGAAAAACCTATTCCCTAAATAGTCCTGTGCTTGCTTTTTACAGTTGACTAGGGGGATAGCTCTCTTTAAAAAAGCACAAATCAGTGTGGAGTTTGAAACCCGGTTATAAGGAACCTATGGAGAGATCGTCTTACAGTTTCTCGTGGTGTGTTGGGTTCAGGTGTAAGGCGGACGGGACAGAAGGGACATTTCCCCTGTGCAGAAGAGGAAACTGAGCCAATGTCAGCTCTGTGAACTGGTTCCATTTTTATAATGTCTTAAATCCTAGATAAGGGACCCACAGACCCTTTTTCTTTTTCTTTCCCTGGACCTGCTTTGTACCATTTCAGAGCAATTTCTTGGTCTTTAGGAGACGTCTGATGTGTGGGAAATTAAATACTATTGAAGGGTAATTGGTGCTTGATTCAGACAAAGGAGTTATGAGTGGTTGAGGTCCTCCTACCCTACGCTGCAAATAGCAGGCAATCAGCCCCTTTGTTATGGAAATTGACCTTCCTATAGGAGCCAGACTCTCACGTTACAGAATTTGTTGTATAGAATTATGCCTTAAAAAATTCTTGGAAACAGGTGCTTTCTCCAGTGTGTGTGAAACCAGCCAGGAAGGGCCTAAAAATACTGCACGTTGTGAGGAAAGGGTTTTCCTCTGGGTCTCTTTCCATGACCTGTTGACTGGCCTTGAGGTGGGGAGATGCTGGGTAGATATTGGACCCTGTCCCTGGAGTTTGAGGGAAAGGGTGGACGATATGCTGAGCGTGCACACTGGTCTCCGTGGTGCTTTTGGAGAACCTTGGAGAACTTTGACAGTGAGGCCAATCTTCCACATGAGAAGTAGGCCAGATCCTTGGGTCCCGCGCACCCCGGTGAGCTGGAGGGGATGACAGCGTCACCCATCCCCCCGTTCAGTCAGATGATCAAACTCCACTCTGATTCCCTTCGAGCTCACTGAAGATCTCCTCGCCTGCTTCGTCGAGCTGATTGCCGCCATCGTCTGAAAGAACTTTCTCCATACTTGGCAGTACGGGCCCAGAAGGCTTCCCGCTGCCCGGGCCCTCCCTCCAGTCCATTCACATTTAGGGTTTCTCTTCATTAATGCTGCAGTATTCGGTTGTCTCAGAAAGTGCAACACACTTGTGGGCAACTGTTGGGATAAAAAACACCACGTCGGCCCTGGAGAGTCTTCAGGGGAGCGGTTCCCTGACAAAGGGCCTCGGCACTGGTACGACTTCCAAGAAGAGGGCTCAGCCCCGGGCCTGCAGTTTCCTGCATGCGGGAAGCCTGTGGCCATGCCCCGGCCTCTGGATTATTTCTAGTTTCTGACAACTGCAGAAAAATGTTGTTTTCTCTGAAAATGTGTGTTTATTTAACTAGGTTTCTTTTTGCCTCACAATCTGGATTCTATCCAGTCAGTTACCACTCCAATTAACTAACAATTATTTAACATTAACAGTAATTACAGACGCCAGTTAAGCGCCTACAGATGTCAACTGTTAGCTTTGTACCTAATCACTCAATGAAATGGAGAAAGTTCAACAAACATCAATTAGCCAAGCAATTAGTATGAGTTAGGAAAGAGCATGTTATCATGTGTGAGCTGATTCAATTTATTTTATTTTGGCAGTAAAACACACACAGGCAAGCGGCAATAAGTTCCTCCGATAAGATAAAACGCTATTGTTTTGCATCTTACACGAGAATTCTTTCCTTTCCTGTGCACCAGTCAAATACACTCTTGCCTGGAATTTACTGAACAAACAGCATTTGTCTCAGTTACTCAGAAGGCCCGGCAGGCCCCGGGCTCAGGAAAGAGCTTCGGTGAACGATGGGCCCGGTGAATCCGCCGTGTGAGGACATGTCAGATTTCGGCAGAGACGACTGACTCCCACTCAGGGCATCTCCTCCGCGCATTTCCGATTCTCACAGGTTTATTCCTAAACCGACGGTGGAGTGAGCGCAACAGGGACGGTGTTAATTTCCCGGGGCCCGAACGGTCGCTCTGCTGTCTTCGGTTTAGCCCGGGGCCAGCGTCAGCGTGTTTCACCCTCTCGCCCGGCCTACGCTTTGGGGGGAAAAAGAGCTCTCAGTTGGAGACCTACTGTGTGAAGGCACCGACGACATGAAGACCCCCGGAGTCTCGATTCAGAGATTTCCACGCCGCCCCCGCGTCCCCGCCCCGCAGACGTGACTTCCGTCAGCTCACTGGGATGGTGCATTTCAAGGCCTAGTGGTGTACGGCGGCCCCAAAATCGGTGTTTGGAGATTCGTTTTACCTCCAGGTGGAACGCTGGCCCCCATAAGGGGTGGTGCCTCTGGTTCCCCTCCTAGAAACGATGTCTCACTAACTCTTGAAGCCCGTGGACAGGCGTGGAAGGAGCCTGTCTTTGGTGGGGTGCCGTGTCCGGTCCCTGTGGACGCTATGAGCAGAATTCTCCATTCGAGCGAACCTCGCAGCATTAACGGAATCCCGGAACTGGAACATCACGATTCTGCCTGGTGTAGCTTAGGGTGGGGAGCCCCCGTGGCCCGTGTGCTTTTTTGTTGTGACCCTCGTTACCCGCGTCCAGCACTACAGCAAATAGGGACCGTCCTGGCTGGCTCCTGAGGGATGTCTCTGCCCATCAGTCCATCGGGACTGTCCACTTCTGCGCATCAGGCCGCGGGGGGCTTACCAGCTTCAGTGTCAGCTGCGGGCCAGCTATGGTCTTCCTTGTCTTTATTCTGGGACCCGGCCCCAAATGGCAGCCCCCGTTGTGCCGATGGCTAGTCCTCTTGGTCAAGGGAGAAGAGCGGGGACAGACGCCTGGAATGCGTCTCCGAGTTTCAGCTTGGTGCTGGTTCTGGCCTCCTCCTTGGCCGGCACAGGTCCCTAGGGCTTCCTCCACCGCGCTGTCCCGGGCTGTCTGACGTGCCCGGGACGTGGGGAGGATCCTGCCCTCGGTGGGGGAGGGGCTCACCCAGGCCTTCCCGGTGGCCCGGGTGTCCCCCAGGCACAGCTCGTCGTATGGCCGCTTCATGGGCGCAGGGCTCCCCTTGGGACATCACTGATGTGCTCCCCTGGGATAAGACCATATTCCTCCACGTTTGTACCCGTCCCCCCCCCCCCCCCCCCCCCGCTCCTGTGCCTGTCCAGGGACCGATCTGTACCTTCAGCCAGATTTTATTAGAAGTGACTTCGGGTTTTCAAGCGGGGGCACTTCCCTAGCAACCGATAACACAGGTACGAGGCCCAAATCTGCACGGAGGCGGGAGGGGGGCCTGTTAATAAGGAGGAGTGTTCTGTGGGCGCTCACATCTTCCCTGACCCTCGTAAACCTTGTCTCATGAAGGAGGAGGCTGAGAGCACATCATCGCTTTCTCTGAGAGCCCTTCTGGAGAGGGCAGCGTCTCAAGTGTGCCTGTTAATAGACTCGTGTGGGAGGCGGTTATATTTGGATGCCTTTAAAAGCCACTTGGAAAACATTTTCCCCCTCTTATCTATCACCTTTCACATCTCTCAGCAGAGTAACACTAAAAACCTAATTTTAGCCAAGATTACATCATGTTCTCATGATCTGTGTATGGCCGGGAGAGGCTTTTCCATAGTAAAGCTCCTCTCGCGGAAAGCCCAGCCACGTCATTCCTCTCGTTCCGTGTCAATCTGTGATTTCTCCAAGCGCCGACGGTCCTGTGCTAGGCTCTGTGGGCTCCTCGCCCAAGCCTCCTTGGTGCGTGAACTTGGTCCGTGAACTCGGTCTGACAGGGAGTCCTCCCCTGAGATCAGATGCGTCCGCTCGCTGTTAAGTGGGTGACGTCACTGTCGCTTCCTTCCGGGGGCTGAGCTGGAGGCCTTGAAATTAGGCCTTTCGTTCACCAGCGGCGGTGGAGCGCCTGCTCGGGAGATCCGGCAGCGGCCAGGTCACGCCAGACCCACGACCCCGACTGCAAGAGCTTAAACATAGTTCACGGCTCCAAAAGATGCTTCATTAAATGGCGCAATTGGAATGAAGCCACTCAACTAATTAAGGAAAAAAATAACAACCTTAATAAGACTTTCTTAGGAGGAGAAGGCGATCCAAGATGAGCCCTCCGGGGTCAGCAGAAGGTGTCCCCCTTTCAGAGAGGCCACAGATTTGCCGACTTTTGTTAAACTAAAACCTACCCCTTTGAGAATTTCATTTTAAAAACCTATTCGGTTGTGGCATTACTTAGGCCACCGCAGAGGCTGGGGGAGCATTGTGAAGTTCTGGGTACTGCCTACCAGTCGGGCCTTTCCCCCCATATTTTCCCATTTGGATTCCGCTGCTCAAATCTCTGCCGCACCCGCATATCGCAAGGGGGTCCGGAAGTCGGCCCGGCACTCACGGCGGAGTCCGACTGCTTATAACCGGTCCGCCTTGGTCTTCTCGTTGGTGACATGAGAAAGTTGGATGGACTCCAAGATCCCTTCTAGGTCTAAAGGCCAAAGTTTGCCTCCAAGTGCTCTGGGTCTTTCCAGAGCCCGGAGCGTGTGTCGAGGGCATAGGTGTCCCCAGGTGGCTGTGAGTGGGATCGTGGACACGCGTGTTTGAAGGGAATGGTGGCTGGTGGCCGATGCTGTGACTTCAGTCCCCAGCTTGTGAGCAGGAACGGGGCAGGGCACAGCTCTGTCCTGTCCAGGAGATTCTGTCTCTGAGAGAGATCTTAGAGGTAAGAGGGGGCGAGGCTGGGGGGGCGGGCGGTGGTAAGGAAGAGGGGAAGGGGTGAGGCCCAGCCTGCCACGGTTTGAACACCGGCGGGCAGGTGTTCCCTTCCGGCAAGTCTGCACCTCGGGTGACGTGACACGCCGTCTGCTGTCATAATTATTTATGTGAAGAACTTGGGCGCCGGGTTCCCTTGTCCTTGACCTCTCGAGGGGAAAAGCCGACCATTTCCAGGGATTGCTGTGGGTGGCTGAGGGGACAGGCAGGGGTCAGCTCCCAGAGCGAGGCCCTGCCTGAGGACACCCCAGGGGCAAGCGGCCGGGCGGCTTGTCTTTCTAGGAGTGACTCACTTTACCAGCTTGAAGGGAAAAGGGGTGGGCCGTCCTGGATAATGGAGGAGGAGTCGCCACCTCGCCACTTGTCTTCCGCTGTCAGCAGACTCTGGCCTGACGCGGTCTGACTTCATGCTTCTCTTTTGTTGGGAGGAGATGATCGCGGGGACCTCGTTGGTGCGAGCACACTGGTCGTTTCTGGAGTTTAGCTAGATTGGCACTTGTGAACAGGTATGAGGAGCTGGGTTCATTCTGCGGCCCCCAGATCTGTCTTGTGTCCCTCACGAGGACTGTCTAGAGTCTGAGAGCGCTGGGAAGGGAGAAGGTCACCAGTGACCGCTCAGGGTCTTAGAGGCCAATTTCCTGGGTTAGAAGCAGGGACACAGCTTCTGTGAGCTCTGGTCGAATGTTCAATTCTAAGCTAAACTCTGTGGTTTTGGGTTCTGTAGCTGCCATAGGGCCACGTCACCCTGGGTAGTGGCATCTTCCCAAGACCTTAGACATCAAATCAAAGTGTCCTCTGCTCCCATGGAAAGGAGAAGCTCCTGATTTCCATAGGTGGCTCAGGGACAGCTGGTCAGAGCCTGGTTGCCCGTTGCCACTGTGGCCTCGTTGGCCACGGGTGGCCGATTTTTGCCCGAATCCCTGTCCCCCCTGTGCCATGGGGGACCGCACTCCCCAGATCGCACTGATGCTCGGGCTCACGCCCGGGCCAGCCGCCTGCCTCCTCGGGGCCCCTCGGGCTGGCGGCAAGACAGCTCTGATGCCTCCCCCTTCTGTTTTAGCTCCAGGACAAACTCGAAAACTGCCTACTCTCAGGTTTTCTTGGCATTTTAAAAGTTGAGGCCGACTTTCCGAGCCTTCTCAGCATCCTGCCACGTATCGTATCTTATTCAAATACCCTAATTGCCACTCGGGCTTCTCAGCCGCTCATCATCCCAGCCCCTAACTGACAAAGTAGAGCTTCACCTGAGGGCCTCATTATGCCTGCTGCGTGTGCATCGGGCCAAAAATACCTCCACAATACCTGCCCGACACCCTGGGCTTCCGAGTGACAAATAATTGGGTGAAACAAACACGGGACGTCGAGCAGCTGCCATCGGCGCGGGCGCGCAGGGGGGTCGGCCTGGATCATGTCACAGCGGATCTTTGAACAGCGGCTTGTGCTGACACCAGAGAATGACAGCTTTGGAAACGGCACACTAGTTCCTGCTGCCAGTGAGGCCTCTCGTGCACGCCGTGACAAGCAGCTGTCATTTCCGTGCAGGCGAACAGCTGACATCCCGCAGCGGGGTGGGCGGGGGCAGGCAAGCGGCCGTGTTGGGAGGGCAGGTGAGGCTGGATGGTGCAGAGAAGCTTCTCGAGCTCAGGCGACCATCAGCAGCACAGGCCTTAAAACACAGCACGCCTCTGCAGGTCTTCTCGTGACTCCTTTGGGACCCCTCGAAGAAAGGGTGGCAGAAACCGTGTCAGCTCTTCCCAGACAGCAGCAGGGGCATGCGGGCAGGGGCAGTGCCCAGCGCCCCAGCCCGGCGTGGCTCCAGATTTCACTCAGAGAATGCGGACCCGCCCTCCGCCCTCCTCATTCTCCTGGTGTGTGGTGGATTGGGCCTTTTCAGACCCAGGGCTGAGTTTACAGAATATGGAAAGGCAGAGTCTCTGCTGATCGGAAACTCACTAAAAAGGAGTGGATCGGATGGGATTCGGGGACAGCACGGGGTCTGGACCCGCGGTTCTCCAAGGGTGGTCCCTGGACCAGCCCTAGCAGCACCCCTTGAGTAGTAGTTAGAGATGCAGAGTGTCCTGTAGAGCTGGAAACTCCAAGGGGTGTGGCCCAGCGGGGTGTTTGGAACAGGCCTGAGGGTGATTCTTGGCAGTGAGGTTTTCGTGAACGCTCAGATGGTCCACAGAGTTCCTCGGGGAAATCCATACTCTCCTTAAATAGGGAATAGGTCTCTTCATTGTCGGGCAGCCTTTTTACTTATGTCTGACACCAGAGGCACCAGATCTGTTGAGGGTCACACTGTGGACCCACTGTGGGCCTCAGCTGTGCTCTTGTCGTGGATTTGCAACTTTACCCTCTCGGCTGGGACACAGACCTCCTCGTGTGCAGGGTGTCTGGCGGGTGCTAGGCCTGCAGTTGGGGCTGTATTATCAAGGGAAACGTTCTTGGTATAATGGGGTTTGGAGCCATGACCTTGGGCCAGTGTCCTCCTGTGACCAGCCAAGCTAACTTGCTCAACCACTTCTCAAAGACAAACAGTTCTCTCCAGTTCCTGGTTGGCCGATGCTTCCTCGCAGATGCCCGCCTGCTGCCTGTAGGAAGGGTTACCACGATACAAAACACACATAACCTGGGTAGGCGTGCCGTGATTACCAGTAACTGTTTGCTCAACAAAGTAGCGTGCGAGTTCTTCATTACGCTACACCGGCCCGGATCATGAATTAATGGAGAGCCGTGTTCGTGGAATTAATGGACAGCAGTGTTCGGAAATCTGCTTTCCTTTCTGAGCGAGATACTGTAAAGTTTTAAGGCTGTATAATTCCATTTGCTACACTGGATTACCCCCCCCCCGAAATGTGATACCCTAAGAGGTTTTCCGCAGGTCACCTAAATATGAAAGCTTTTCTAGGTGTCCTTGGAGTATAGACCTCTTCCAGGACTAGGAGTGTTCAGGTAGTGGTTCTCAAACCTTCGCCTGTCTTAGAATTGTCTGGAGGGCTTGTGGAGGCGTGGACTGCTGGGTCTCCCCGCCCCGAGCCCTGAAGCATAAAGAACATCAGAATGAACCCGCACGTATGCCGTTACATGCAGCGGCGTGTCTACCAGGATTCTGCCACGCTGGTTTTTGGGTGATAAGGATAGATACGGCAGCATCTGTGCCCTCTCCCTTACTGGGAAGTATTTTAAAGCTCGCGTCACGGATCGTGTCAGCCCCTTCCCACGTTAGCGGCATCTGTTGAAATAAGTTTTCTTGCCTCACGGCCTTCTGTTATCAGACTAACCAAGTACCGTAATTTCGCAGTGAGGAACACCCGTTCTCAATGCCATCTCCCCGATTGTCCCACGAGTGTCCTTGTACGTGATGTGTTCCCGGCAGGGTACAGACCAGGGTCACGTAGGACTCGTCTGGGTCTGGAGCCATCCGCCTCTGCCCAGCGTCCCGTCTTTCTCAAGTCGGTGACTTGTTGGAAAAACCAGGTCAACGGTTTGCACACCGTTCCCCATTCTGGAAGCCCTCGTGGCGTCATTTAGTTTATGGCGTTGTCCCTCGATTTTCCTGTGAGTGGAAGTGGCTCCTAGAGCTTTGACTAGATTCACGTCACCTTGCTGGCGAGAAAACCCCATAGGCAATGTGGTTAGCCGCGGGCGGCCTCACTTCCAGGATCCACAACGTCCGGATGGCCAGGTTCTGGCGATGCCAAGGTCAGTTTGGGTCGTAGCAGCCCGATCCCTGCGCGGCCAAGTTCCCCATCGTTCATCCTCTTTCGTCTAATGGCCTCCCCCACGGACGGTCCTTGCCTGATCCCGGGTTCCGCTGGAGATGGCAGAAGGGGACTCTTCTCCCGAGCCCTCCTGTACCAGCTGACACTGTCCCGAATAGCGGAGCGTGACCTCCTCGGCTCAGCTCTCGGGTGAGCCCCAGATACAAGCAAAGGAAGGGCGAGGAATGCTTAGTTCCTCCCGCGAAGTCGGGAGTTCTCAGAGCGGGGAGGTGGCGTCCTACCTAGTGTCCTGTTAACATGCCCACACCCTTCCGGGTTCGCATTTTTCTTAAAAGAGACTTAACCCATGTTCTGAATTCACTGAGCATTTTTTTAAAGCGTTTATTTATTTATTTGACACAGAGGGAGAGATCACAAGTAGGCGGGGGGGGGGGGAGCAGGCTCCCCGCTGAGCAGAGAGTCCGATGCGGGGCTCGATCCCAGGACCCTGGAATCATGACCTGAGCAGAAGGTAGAGGCTCAACCCACTGAGCCACCCAGGCGCCCTTCACTGAGCATTTTCTTACTGTGGTTTGTGGTTGTTGACGGAAGAGACAAAAGGTCTGAAAATTAGAACCTGGAAGAGTGCAACATCCAGTGAGTTTGGGATTTTTTTTTTAAGATTTTATTTATTTGACAGAGAGAGAGAGACAGTGAGAGGGGGAACACAAGCAGGGGGAGTGGCAGAAGGCAGGGAGCCCAGTGCGGGTCTGGATCCCAGGACCCTGGGATCATGACCTGAGCCGAAGGCGACACTTAAGGACGGAGCCCCCCCGGCGCCCCCATCCAGTGCGTTTATACACGGAGGTGTGTGAACTGAAAGTCACCCCTGCCCTTCGAAGCTCGGCTCAGATGCCGCGGCCTGCAGGAAGCCCTCGACCTTCCCAAGATTTGTATCCTCGGTGCATCCTCTGCCTCGAGCTGCAGGCGCCGTCTTCCCCGCTCGGAAGCCGCCCGCCACCCACCCCACGGCGGCCACAAAGGCGCTTTAATACAGTAGGGCTCCGCTTCTGTCTGGTGAACCAAAGTGAATTAAAATGTAGCATCCTAAAACGTACTTAAACCTCGGAAATGACGTTATAACAGCGAGTCTAAGTGCCTTGATGAAAGGAGGTAAGGAAAAGCCAACATCTTCCTGGATCTAATCAGCTCATTTGGCGTTATCAGATCATCGGGCCACCCCGCCTGGGTAATTTCAGGACAGGAACAGGAGGCCGTCCGCATAAATGGCGCCTACGGTGCACCGCGGATTTTCCTGTGCTGCCTTGTTAAATGTATCCCGAGGCCTACCCAAGTAGGTATTTTCCACTGTGTCTCCCTCTCATGAATAAATAAATCTTAAAAAAAAAAAAAAACAGCAACAATGACAACAAAAATACAAACAACAGGTTTCGCCTGGCTGCTTTTTCTTCAGGGACTTAAATAAGCCTCTTTGGGGCGCCTGGGTGGTGCCGTTGGTTGAGCGTCTGACTCTTGTTTTCCGCTCAGGTCACGATCTCACGGTCCTGGGGTCGAGCCCCGAGTGTCGAATCCGCTTGAGATTCTCTCTCCCCTCCCTCTGCCACTCCTGCTCCTGCTGTCTGTATGTCTGTCTCTCTCTCAAATAAATGGATACATCTTTTTTTTTAAAGATTTTATTTATTTGACAGAGATCACAAGTAGGCAGAGAGGCAGGCAGAGAGAGAGGAGGAAGCAGGCTCCCTGCTGAGCAGAGAGCCCCATGCGGGGCTCGATCCCAAGACCCTGGGATCATGACCTGAGCCGAAGGCAGAGACTTTAACCCACTGAGCCACCCAGGGGCCCCTAAATGGATACATCTTTTTAAAATAAAAACCAAATAAACCTTTTTGACGTCTTTCCCTCCTTCCCTTCTTCTTTTCCTGCAAAATACCTTGCGTTCACATCTCTTTTGAGTGAGCCCTAGGGGTGACGGGGTGACTGACTGTGCAGCCCGGGACACTCCTGCGGGTGAAGCCGACTGCTGTTAGTAATGACTTTGGGACAAGAGGCCTAACCAGGGACCGCCCATGCAAATGGGGGGAACGGTCCTCCTAGTGATCATTCACGGCCTTTCAGTGCCCAAAGTGCCTTAATCCAGGCGTCATGGGAGCGAGTGTTTACTGAGTGTCCCCTGTGAGCCAGGCTCGGTCCTGACCGCTTTACAGGGGTGACGCGTGGAGTCCCCGCGGCACCCTGCCGGGGTAGCTGGCATCAACACCATTTTCGCTGAGGACGCGGCCGAGCAGGCTGCCCCCGAAGTTCTCCAGCGGGTTCGGCGCCCTCTCCCCACTCCCAGCTGTGCCAGCCCCCAGCGGTCAGGCCGTCCTGGAGGTGTGAGCAGTTTCCCGAATGTCTGTCCGAACCGCAAGGAAGGGACGGTGTGAGCAGGAGTATCACCTTCTAGAGGAGGTGTTTGGTTAGGGTTTCGAGGCTCCAAACGGCTCCTTAAGGGCAGCAAATACCTAATCCTTTTCTCAAACAGCTGGTGGGGCCTGGTCCGGGCACACAGGGATGACCCCGGGCTGCACGGTTCTCCGAAACGCAAACTGCGTAAATCGGCAGTGGAAAAGCCGGTTCTGCCCCATAGGGCGAAATGCTGAGGTTTTTTCCTGATGCTTTTTCTCACTGCCCTGGTTTCTCACTCCTGGACGTGATTGAGGAAGGAGTCAGCTTGGTGACGGGATCTGCAGCCACCAAGTTCTCGATCTCACCGAGGAAATGGGGCTCGGTCTAGGGATCTCTGAGCTCAGTCCTCTCCCGTCTCCCGTCCCGTGTCCCAGCTCTCCCCTCCCCCTCTCCATCCCTCTCTGGCTAAGCAGCCGTCGAAAGGCTTTCCTGCCAAAATCCGAGCCGTTACCCCATGCAGTTAATTGATTACAGGCAGATCCAAAGTTCAACACGAAGCCTTTTTTTTTTTTTTTTAAATTTTTAAATGCCATCACGCGGATGGGGGATTTACTGAAAACTAAACTTACTTTGTTTGCTGTCAGATTCACAAGACTCACAGAGTTTGAGGAAGTGGTAAGTCCTCGCGCTGCCTCAGGGAACAGGACGGTAGGACAGTCAGGTCATTCACGCTGGGCTTTGTCAAAGTCACAGGTCACCCCAGGTCAGTCTGTGGGGATGATGCGGGGAAGGAAGGACGTGGCTGATCCCTCCTGCCCGACAGAGCTGCCCCAGCCTCACAGTTGCCTTCCCTCCGAGGACCGGCCCTTTGTGGTGTTTCTGCAAAGGGTTGTGGAGGGGAAAGAGGTTGTTGGGATCCTTTTATTGTTTGTGTTTTTAACACTCAACCCCGCCCCCCGACACACTCCTACTCTCAGCCGGGTCTCTGTCTCCTGTCCTCATCCTCGCCTCCAGACGTCTCCCATGAGGAATCCCATCTCTCCTCTATTTCTCACCCACTTTGTGAGCCTCCTCGGAATCCCTGCTGGGCTTCTGCTCGCTGAGGGATTCCTTCTAGAGGGTTCCCCACTCAGTGCCCCGAGGCAGCACCGCTTGTGGCTCTCCTTTGCTGAGACAAGCTTGGTGCAAAGAGCTTCCCAATTCCAATCCAAGCTCACGTCGCTCAGGTAGAGGGCGGGCCCCGTGTCAGGCGAGGCTTCGGAGAGGCACCTTGCGCCTGGTGAGGTGCAGGGGTCTTTCGTAAGAGCAGTCCGCCAGGCAGTGCCTCCGAGCTGATGCGCAGCTACGAGGGTCATCAGGCCTCTCCAATGTCATGACGCCTGAAATCCCGACTCTTCTGGTTGAAAACATCAGCCACTTACACTTTTTGGTCTCAGAGGTTTTTTGAACCTTGAGTTATCCAAGAATAGTAATGGCAGCGCCATTAGCTGAGCCCCAGGTCTGTGCCAAGGGGTGTATTGGTATGCCCTTGACCAGTAGGTACGTGCGCGTGCTAATGGGAACGGGAGCCCTACAGGGCTGTTAGTGTCCCTGTCCTGAGGATGCGCAGAGAGACGACCTGCCACACGACTGCCGTGCCATGAAGGCGGAAGGTCGAGCAGGAATGCGTCCCTCCCCTCCCTACTCCCGTCTCGGACACTGTGCTGGGTACAACACCCAGGGACGTGGCTTTGCTCTTCCCAGCTCCTGGTGTCACGGGGCACCTGGGGGTTTGACTCTACAACTGTGGGACCATGTACTTTCTTTCTCGCTTTAACTTTTCCTCCACATTTTTTCCATTTTTTTCTCATGTTGCAAAATTGTGAATTTGCACGAAAATTGAGGAGCGCATTAAATACGCGGTGTGCCTTTCCTGTGGACCCCTCCCCCCCTTCCTTGACGCTCACCACGTTGCTCTCTCTCTCTCTCTCTCTTTTTTTTTTTTTTTGTAGCTCAATCAGGTCCAAGTTAAAGGTGTGGGCACTCTTGAGTGTTCATTTCCTGCCTAAGCTCCATAACACCCCATATCTTAGAAACTTAGCTGGAATTTTTTCTGAAGTTCAGATTGAACTTTCCTTGATTATCTCTGAAATATTTGGGGTGCACGCGTGCACGGGTTTAAGGAGTGGGCTTTTCTCTTTTCTTTTCGATTATCCGATCAGGGTCGTGCATTTGGTCCATCTGTCCCTTGAGCCTCTTAAAACCAGATCTAGAACCCCACCCCTGGCTTCACCCTTGCACACGCCTTTTTCAGTTTTTCAGTGACTTTTCAAAGTGTCCAGACTGGTTGTCTTGAAGGGTGACCCTCCGTTATGAGTTTCCTCATCGCCCCTTTTTAAATTGATAAATATTCCCGTTCTCTGTCCACGTCTCCCTCCCTTGAACTGATGACTCCAGTGTCCCTGGCCCTTTGTTTTGGGTCCTTGGAAGTGGCCGCCTTGGAAAGAGGCCACCCGTGCAGAAACCATGAGGTGTTTGTGGATGACGTGTCCGTCATATTGGATGCGCCGTCCAGGGGACTTGTGTGAGTTTTTGGAGCTCTGGATTCCATTGGAACTTTAGGAACTCTTCCCCCCCCCGCCCCCACACACCCCTTTTTTTCTTTTTCAGAGATTAATTTGTAGTTGCCCATAGGCCTGAAACTGGCAGACCGCTTAAGGCATAATCTTTTCATTAAAAAGGGATTTAACTAATTAGACTTGACTAATCAAGCTGACAGGTTAATTGATAAGGAAAGTGGGGCTCAGGACCCTTAAGGCAGGAGTGAGTGCCCATGACATTTGTACATCAGTCTCTGTGACGACTTTTAAAATTTTTCTCTGTGTGTGTGTATCCCTTAACAAACCCAAACATAACTTTCAAATTCTTTTTTTTTTTTTTAAGATTTTATTTATTTGACAGATCACAAGTAGGCAGAGCAGCAGGCAGAGAGAGGAAGGGAAGCAGGCTCCCCGCTGAGCAGAGAGCCTGGTGTGGGGCTCCATCCCAGGACCCTGGGATCATGACCTGAGCCGAAGGCCGAGGCTCAACCCACTGAGCCACTCAGGCACCCCTGCCTTTGGAATTCTTAAAAGATCTGTGATATAGCTGTGGGTTTCCGATCCCCAGACCGTGGCGGATTTGAAGGAACTTAAAGTGTCAAGTCCTTAAATGTTGTTTTATTTATTTATTTATTTTTTAATTTTTGAAAGCCCAGCGGGCATGGACAGTGTCCTCTTATAATTCGCTTTTACAAATTAACTTTTGATTTCAGCTTATTTTTTCTGTTTAATTCGTTCTAATGTAAACCGGAATGTTGGTTAAAACCAGTAATTTGATGACTTGTCCGAATTAGAAGGACGAGTGTCCCGAGGTGGGGGAGGTAAGGCTTGGAGTTGAAAACAGATTTCTTGAAACCCCTGCCGTGGGTGATCCCTCCTCTACCCCTGGTCCTGCTAACAAGAACTGTTTTCCTCTTAGAACTCTTGCTTGAGGTTTCTGTGTTCATACACATGCTCGCTGAAAAGAACATGGTGGCCTCTTTGGGTTCAGAGTCTCACAGTTAAACTGGGGGACATCAGGTAGCCTGCCCAAAGACCTCAAAGATGGGGCAGTCACCTGATCATCACTCTCCATGGGCACTTGGAGGCTCAGAGAGGCTGGAAAGGCTGGAGAGGCTGCCCAGGGCTGGGGGCTGGCAGGTGGCACACCTATTTTTGACAGAAGACCCCAGAGCCCGCACACTCACCCTCTCTGTTGAAGACACACAGCAGGTGTTTTGTCCTCGCACAAAGTACTTCGGGGGCATTTAAAGGACATTAAGAGCTCAGGTTTTCCCCCCCCCAGAGAAACTGTATTTTAATTTACCTTTCTGTGTTGTAAAGAAAAAAATAAAATACTCCTTTAGCCGCACTTTTGTTTGTACTTTCCACTGCAGAAACTTCTCTCGTGCATCCGAGTTGCGCACAGGTCGCTGGCTGCATGAAAAATCAAGGTGTTAGGAGCCATCACCTAGAAGATAAAATTTCAGAGATAAAGATCAGGCACCCCTGAAACTACCATTTTGTTCATAGACCTTCTGAGGACGTACTGAGGCAACTTCTCTCATAAAGGGGAAAGTGCCTGTGATTTTGGAGGAGGATGTATTTTGGGGTCTTTTCAGATGTTTTCGTGCGTACTTCGATCCGAGATTTGGTTCCATATCGGGTTTATAACCCTGTGGATGTGGAAGGCTGACGTCCTCACCGGATTCTCTGCGTAGAGTAAGCTTAACGAAAAGCAAACGGTCCTGAGAAGTAAGCCATCGGTCTCTCTTTTTGGAAGGAAGACCGGTTGCGTTTCCATCTTGAAATTCTTTGTTAGGCCCTACACACCAAAATGTGATGGATAGGATTTAACCAAATGGGTCGTTTTCCAGAACCCTGTACGTTCCACAATTCGTCGCCTCCAAGACCGGGTGCACCACGGACGTGCTCGTGTCTCTGCGGGGTACGGAGGGAAAACGACCACTTCGTCAAATCGCTGTGTTCGTTGCAAGACGTGTGTGTATTTCAGAAACATTAAAATGTGTGTGTGTGGGGGGGGGTGACAATGAGGAGAATGATGTCTTAGAAATGAAGAACTGTGGTACATACGTGCGGCATGTTGCATCACATTTTATAATTTGTCTACTCGAACTGTGATTTATAGATCTTTAAAGAAAGAGCGCAAAGAGGGTGAGCCTTTTAGTAAGAGAAATGACCTTCCCTCCAAGACAGACCAGATTAAATTGGACTTGGGAAATGCTTTACCCTTTGCCTCTAGGGTAGACCCTTCTTGGGAGCAAGTGCTCCGGCAGAACAGGAGGGGAGACCCATCGTCTGCCCCTCAGAAGCCCGTTGGAAGTGTCATCAGCTTGGAACGCTCTACTGGCGAGGACTGTCACGCCCCATCCTAAGAGGATGCCTTGAGTAGAACGGAGATGAGAGTGGCAGGCCCTTAATCATTTTTAATAAGAGCAACCGTTTAATGGAATTATGTTGTAAAAATGAGTGAGGTTTGGGAGCGATTCTCTGGTCCCCGCGCTCTGTCGTGACTGTCAACACCAAATGCACTTTTACTCTGCCAACTGCCTGAGGGTTTTCCATTTGGCAGACTTCACGTGGCGAATGATAAAGCAGTGACAGTCCACGAGAGTCCTAACTCTGTCGCTGGTAGGGATCGATGTCTCCCAGTGAGGACTGTTGTGATTTCAGCCAAGACTTTGGGTTAGGGTTGAGGTTCTTGACCTTGGGTTGACCTTGGGTGAACAGGGTGACGTTCTACGTGTTTGGCGTCGGTGGCGCAGGAGAGAATTTGAGAGCTCGGAAGTAGCCCCATTGCTCCCATTTGAGATAAAGGCCAAATTTAATAAATCCTATATGGTGTTTCTCTTAATTGTGCTCAACTTGAAATAAATTTGGGGGAAGGGAGGAAGGAAGGGATACAGCCGGACTGTTTTTATTAGAAGTCAGGATTTGTCATGTTCGGTTTTTGGATGTGAATTTAGAATTTTTATCCACATTTTAAGAAAAGAGGGGAGAGATGACGGAAGAGAGTTATTTTGAAGTGCCGTTAGGAACCCGTGTTTACGTTTTCGTGAGGGAGATATTCCAGGGAACGATTTGGAATCGTACTACACGTAGATTTGAATGAAAAGTGGCATTTCTTTAGAAATAATTACATTATTGACACATACCCTGTCATTTGAATTAGTTGCTGTGTGGGAATGTACTAAACTTTGAAACATTCTGCCATGTATACACAGTCTGTTTTTTTAGCGTGTTGACATTTCCTATCAAAGTGGTATATGTTGTTGGCCTTCTCGAATTTCTGTGTCTCAAAATACTAACCGTCGGAGGAAAATAAAGAGGCAGAAACACAAACTCTGTGAGCAGGAACACCGTGGTACAAACGCGACCTTCTCTCACCACTGTATCTCAGAAATTTTGAGAAGATACAATCTTAAGTGTCAAGAAATCCAGAGGCCCTGTCCAGCTTACTGCTGTGGGGGCGCCTCAAGACCCCTTAATCCCCCAGTTTAGAGGATCATGCTGTCAAGTCAGCGAGGCTTAAACACAATAGCATCTTCTGGAACCCGAGTGACCTGTATTGAGAGTGGATCTTGGGCTTTTGTTCTTTTGAGAAGCAGGTGCAGAGGATAACACGCCGGATTATCTTATTTGAAAGCATCCAAGAGCCAACCCCCCTCCTCGTTCCCTTTCTGCCCTGCTTCTGCAGCGTCTGAGCACGTGCATTCTCAGGGCAGGTACTTGGGAAGCCTGCGTGGCCCGATCTCCCTTCTCCGGCCCCCGTCCTCCTGCCCTCACCCTCCTGACGCATGTATAGGATAAGCAAAGGCCGAACATTAACATCGCTGCCCAGTGACTCTTCTCCGAACCCGTGCATTGTCCACGGGGAGAGATGTTGTTTCCAGCACCCCTTGTGGGGGTATGGAGGTGCTCACCGGCGCTGAGCAGTTTCGGCCGTCCCCTCGGACCCGCGTGCGGGAACCTGCCCGTTCGTGCAGGGAAGCGACAGTCGTGCCCAGGAGCGCACTCACACATCTGCTGCACCACGCAAAAGGCGTACCACGGCCCTATATGTTAAAGCCCCAGAAGCCTGTTTATCACGGGACATTTGTAAAACGGAAGTTTCAGAGAGTCTCAGTTTGTGTCTCTGGGAAAAACAAACAAAAAAACCCAAAAGCCAGCTTTCTTAGTCCTCTAACGTGACCTAAGATCTATGCCTCAGGTTTAGAAGTTGGCATTCACTCTCAGACCAGACCTAACGAGCTGAAAACCTCTGCCCAGGCATGCGTTTGCTTCTGAAGCCTTCCCGGTCTGGGAGAGAGGTTGAAAAGAGGCTCAGACGTTGGCTTTGTGGTGTTAAGTAGCACAGAAGGATCTGGAAGGATTCCTTCACCAGTTTACACAACTGGAACTGTAAAAGGAATCTGGCGTTTTGTAAGCTGGAACTTGAGAAAGACAAGCCCCTGAAAGCAGTCATTAATTTCTTCTGGGGAAAAGAGGCTTGTTGTTAAAAGAAAAAAAGAAGAAATCTTAAAGATAGTCAAGTTATCCAAACTATATACTGGAACTAGTAAAAGGAAAATGCATATGGTTTTATCTGTTCACCTGCCTCCCTTCCCAGTGGGACACCTGCCCTTAAACCAGGCCATGGTTCCTTGAAGACCTCTCGGTCTCGGTCCATCAGCGAAGGAACGGACCAGGCCATGCGAACTTGTGGGTTCTGGCCTGCGTTCGAGTTTGCTCTTGATTTCAACATAATTTGAGGGAAAGCTTACATACAGAAACACATAAGTAATTTTGTTTGCTTTGTGGTGCTGTCCTGATACTTGGATTTTAATGGCTTTGTTTCAGATTTTAAAAAGCAGGTGTTCTTTCGTTTTCTTGTTTTTTTTGTTTTGTTTGTTCAGAAATGCTTTATGCCGGCCAAAGTTAGAAGAGAATCCTAAATTTATCTTTAAAGGGTGGGATTACTGTGGTTTGGGGAGTGCAGCACCATCTTTTTGAAAAACTAGGTGGCAGAGACCCTCTGAGGGTCTGAGACGGTTGGACGGAGCCACCCAGACCAAGCCCCGTCCCTTCCAAAGCCCAGCTAGAACCTTTCTGTGCAAGTTCTGCCTTGGACCCTTTGCGTAGTTGTAATCTTTTTTTTTTTTTTAAAGATTTTATTTATTTATTAGACAGAGATCACAAGTAGGCAGAGAGGCAGGCAGAGAGAGGAGGAAGCAGGCTCCCCGCTGAGCAGAGAGCCCGATGTGGGGCTCGATCCCAGGACCCTGGGATCATGACCTGAGCCGAAGGCGAAGGCAGAGGCTTTAACCCAGTGAGCCACCCAGGCACCCTGCGTAGTTGTAATCTTAATGGAAAAAGCGAGATCTGCGTTTCCATTGTTGTGCGTGGCGGGAGGGAGGAGCGCTAAGACATTTTGCATCGTTAACTCATCTGTTAACTTGCTCCCTGATTAAAAGAACCCGGTCCCCCCAGTTACCCCTGAAGTGCTCTTTCTCCGCAGGGCCTGGCTTGAAAGGGAAGCCCAAGCCCAACCTGGGGGCTGCTTCAGCAGCGGGAGGAGCCCCTCTCTGTTCTCTGTGAACCTAAGGCTGCTCTGCTCCTGGCAGGGGCAGGTGGGGGGGGGGGTGATATGTACAAAAAGAGGGGGAAGCCGTGGCCACACCGTCCATCTCCTGTTTCTCCTGGTGCACTTTTCGGAGCTTTCGTAGACCTCTGAGGTGGGCGTGAGGACCCTGTGCAGGTGGTGCCCAGAACCATCCCGGGCCAGAGGGTCAAGGGCGCCGTTGACGGTTAACGCCTCAGCCTACCCCCCCAGTGCCCCCCGTCTCTGCCCCTCCACCTCCCCTCTCCCTGGTTCCTTCCTGGTCAGGAGCACAGCCCCTCCTGCCCCCACCGCAGGGCTCTCAGGTCTAGCCCAGCCTTTGTTAGGACCCTCCCCCACCCCCCCACCCCCCGACACTCCCCCTTCCCACCCCTCCTGAGGCCCAGTTCCTGTTGCCCGCCGGAACCCCCGGGGACTTCCACACTCCGACGGAGAACTTAGCGTGAGACTCTGGTTTTTGTTTTAACCGGTTTTTCCACTGAGAGATCCTTCTGGGCGGGGCTTGGGGCTTAGCGTTTCCCCAGATTCCTGGGTTCAGGCCCTGGAACCCAGCAGTCAGCAGCGGCTCAGTTATTGATCGTGAACCATGATGTGCTGTCGGTGATGGAACCGGAGAGACGATGTGCTCCGTTCCTGACGCTCTGAAGACCCCAGAAGTGTGGAGAGGCCGGGCCTCCCGCGTGCTCCTCTCCCAGAGGTTGAGACGCTGGAAACTCGTTACCACCGTGCGATTCCTGCCAGCCCAGGCCACGAGCTTTTAGTAACGTCTCCCCGAGGATTGTGCGACCCTGTGTGCCCGTCAGGAAGCAGTAACGAGCAAGAAGACACCCGTTTCTTGTTATCGCCGTAGCATTCACGTGCCACAGAATTCACTCTTTTAAGGTGAATAACCCAGGTTTTTAGCGTAATCGCCAAGTTGCGGAACTGTCCGCACAATCGTAGAGCACTTTCTTTACACCCGAAAGGAACCTGGCCCCATAGACGTGGCCTCCCCGGTCCTCACATGCCCCTCAGCCTGAGCCAGCCACTCATTTCTGTCTCTGCGGATTTCTCTGTTCTGGATTTTGTAGGAATGGAGTGTAGTGTGCGGTCTGCTGTGACCGATTTCTTTTATGTCAGCCCGTCTTCAGGGCTCACCCATGTTGTTACCCGTATCTGCACTTCGTTTTTTTTGTTGCCCTCTCATGGTGCCTGGGAGAGCTGAGCCACATCCGGTGTGCGGGCTCCTTGGGGGAACGTTGGGTTGTGTCTCTAATAGGAATGTTGCTGCTGTGAACATCCAGGCACAGGTTTTCGTGCGGGTGTACGTTTTCATCTCTCGGGTCTATACCCGGAAGTGGGTTGGTTGGGTTGTCCATCTCTCGAGTCTATACCCGGAAGTGGGTTGGTTGGGTTGTCCATCTCTCGAGTCTATACCCGGAAGTGGGTTGGTTGGGTTGTAGGAGAATGCCACGTTTAGCCTTTTCTGGAACTGCCCGACTACCTTGCAGCGTGAGCGCTCCTTGTCTTCCTTCCCACCGGCAGCGTGTGAGGGTTCTCAGTTCTCCACACTCCGCCAGCCCTGGCCACTGTCCCCCCGTCTGGTGACCGCCATCCTAGCGGGTGTGAGGTGGCTGTGATTTGCATTTCCTGGTTGTTCATGACGTCGGAACGTCTTTTCATGGGCCAGTATTTTCTTTGGAGAAATGCCTACCAAAGCTTGTGTCCACTCTTAACTGGGTAATTTGTCGTAATTCTGTTACTGAGTTGTAATCATTCCCTTCTTTTAAAGTAATCATTCTTTATATATTCCGCATCCTAAACCCTTATCATCTCTCTGGTTTACAAATATGTCCTCCCATCCTGTGGGCTCTTTTCCCTTTCTTGAGAATGTCTTCTGAAGCATTTTTGTTTGGTTTTGCTTTAGTTTAAGGAAACCTAACTGAAGGCTGACTGTTGCATTCACCCCCCTTTCGGTGATGAGTCTTTCCAGGTGGCTCTCAGAGCCGTTCCACTGTCCCTCCCCCTCGTTTTTCTTTCTGCTTCTCGTTCGGACGTCATCTCAAGCAAAGATTTCAAGAACGAGAAGAGTACAGACGCCATAAGCCCTCTTCCATCTCCTCATTTTCGGCTCCATTCAGTTTCCTCTGTCTCTCTGTCCCTCTGTCTGTCTCTCTGTATGTGTGTGTGTGTGTGCACGCGCGCGCGCACACACACACACACACACACAACTTTACTCTGAACCAGTCGCTGGCGGCTGCACAAATCACAGCCCTTCAGGGCTCTGGAGTTCACTGGGTGCCTCAGAGAACAGGATGGTCTCTCGGTTAACCGCGGCACAGTCAGCAACCTCAGTGCGTCTCCTGCGGATGTGATGCTTCTGTCTAATCCACTCTCCAGCCTTATCCATGGACACAATGACCTTGAAGGCCTCGTCCCCCTGCAGGACAGGGTCCAGTCTGGGGACCATCATTGTATTTGAGTAAGAAAATGAAGGCCCGTCCACCTGCTGCCTCAGCACATACCCGGGCTAGTGTCTGGGCTCCCTTTGCCTTGTACGTCAGAATTTGCCCCTGACCCCGCTGCCCCACTTTCCACTAGGACTCCTCCCCTCCGGGCACTGAGGTGTGGCCAGGCCCGTCACTTTCCGCCAGTGCTCTGTGCCCAGACCCCCGCCTCCCACCGTGGGTGATTCTCCGCTCCTGGAAGGTCTGCTCTCCTGACGGGAACGTGGGTGAGGGAGGGAGGCTCAGCCTCCGTTCCCTTCGCCCGGTGACCTGTCACCCGTCCTGCTGGCTTCTCACTTAACCCACTTGTTCCTTCCCCGGCGAGGAGGCCCAGGCAGGCCCAGCCTTGCCTCCAGCTCCCCTCATATTTCTCACCGCCAGACTCCAAGCTCTGAGTTCTAGCAGCCGTCTCGGTGACCCAGAAAAAGCAAGCGATGTTGCCCCAAACAGGTGCAGAACCCGCTCAGAGTACGTTAGGAACCACACTCCAGTGTGTGACGTGTCACCGCTTTCCAAGTGCTTTCTCGTCTGTGTGACTGCAAAGTCCATTTTTAGTTCTCGCCCTTCCGAGCAAACGCGTGAAGTCGACAGGGCACGGGTGGTCTCCACTGTGTCCCCAAGGAAACCGTGTTCGGGGGCCACCCCTCGCCCCGGGCCAGGCAGCCGAGCAGCCTCGGAGGCAGGCCTCACACCTGGCTTCTCCGGTTTCCCATCTTCTGCCATTTCCACGGGGCTGCACATCCTCATCACTTTGTTAATTAGAACTCAGTATTGCGGGTTTGGTCGAAATTGGTTTATGCACCATTCAAGAGTAATAAACATTTACACCCTCGGTTTTTAATGATCTGAGACAGCAGAGAAGTATAGAAAAAGGTTAGCCTCCCGAACATGTAATTCTGCAAAGGAGGGGATGCAGGGAAATCTCCGTCCGCAGACGTAGAGGGGCTTAAGGGCATCTTTGAAGGGATGTTTCCTAGGACCCTGGAAGACGTAGAGCGAGCGCGGTTTCATAATCGCAGTTGGCTCCGTTCCAAGCCCTGGAATGTTCCTGTTGCGTAAACAGAACATTCTGTGGAGCTTGGAAAATCTGTCGCACACAAGTGCTCTACGATCCTGAAGATGCCAACTGTCTGATTTCCTCCCAATAATTTTGATTTTGTGTGAAAGTTTTCAAACATGCAGAAAAAACCGTGAGCGTTGTATGGCGGACGCCTGTGCCCTTCCCCACTCCGGCCCCCGGCCCCAGCCTCCCCCATACCCGTCCCCCCGCGCCCTCCCCCCCCCCGCCGCCTGTACTCCAGGTTGGCTGGCATCTCCCTGCGCTCCCTCCCTCCCTGCAGGCTAAGTCCACGGTCCTTAAGCATCTTTTCTGTTTTGGAAGGAAGCGACTCCACAGTCTTTTTGGGGGCCCGCTTACCTTTTGTTTCGCAGAACACTTCCCAACGTCAGCAACATAGCGCCGAGCTGGCAACAGAGGTCTCGAGGCCCAGGCTCGCGTCTCTGGAAAGCCCCCTCCGTGGGCCGGGCTTCCGGTCACGCTCTGCCCGTCCAGATCTCCCGACAGCCCCAGGGAGTGTGTACGGAGATGCGCACGTTGTCCCCCTCACCGCAGCCCGTTTAACCCGTAAGGAAGCTGTCCCGGAATGAGGCTCGGTGGGGGTTAGGTCTGATCCGGCACATGTGTGGGGGCGGGGGGCGAGCTCCGCAGGGCAGGACGAGTACGGTCGCAGAGCCGCCTCCCATCTCTCCTGCTCGCTGGAAGTCAGATTCCCACGCTGGGCCACCCCGTGGATTAGTCCGTGTCCAAGAACAGAAGATAAGGCCACATGATAACCATGAAAGTCCCCGAGTTAATTTTGGGCTGTTGTATAATATCTCCCTGAATCGTTTGATTGCCTCTCCAAGGTTCTTGAACTCTGCGCATCACTGTCTCTGTCTCTTTCTACAATGGACGCGGTGGCTTCTCAGAGAAGCGGTTTGGAGGCGTAAGAAGGGTTGCTTGAACGCCTCGTAATTATCGAAACTTCAGTGACGTGTCGTGCTCTGGAAGGTGAAGGAAGAAGCGCTCGGTGTGTTACGGCGGGAGGGGAGGTGATTATGAGCTTTCAGGCCAAGGTCCAGAGAAGATGTGGATCCGGGGGAGGAAGCGGGTCTGCAGTCTGTCCCTCCGGTGCGGGGTCTGCGGTCTGTCCCTCCGGTGGGGGGTCTGCGGTCTGTCCCTCCGGTGCGGGGTCTGCGGTCTGTCCCTCCGGTGGGGGGTCTGCGGTCTGTCCCTCCGGTGGGGGGTCACGGCCGGCTCTCGGGCTGAGTGGCCCTTCTCTGCGAATGAAGCCGTGCCCGACTCGAGCCGAAACGGACGGCCCCTGCAAGTGGGAGCCTGGGAGATGCCTCTTTGGGTTCTGGGGTTCGGGGAGTTTTGGTTGGGGGAGGGGGGGCGTCGGGAAGGCCGTGCCTTCCCTGGATCGTTCCAAAACCCAGAAACAAGCAGAACGAAATTGACTTTTGAAAGGACGTGGGACACGGCGGCTCCCCTGGGTTTGTCCACAAGGTCTCCAGGCCGGTTTGGGAAGCTGCAACAGTCACTCGGGAGAGGAGGACGAGTGGTGAATTCAGGGCAGTGAGGGCTTCTCGGCCAAGGTTGGCTTCCTGGCACCGACCTTCTGGGGGTGGGTGGGCTCGTCGGTTTTAGAGGAATGTTATGAAGGACCCATGCTTTGGCCTTTGACCGGGGGGCTCTAAGGGAGAGTTTACGTCCCAGTCGTGACGGACAAGTGCATGGACCTGTCTGCCTTCCCCATCCCCACCCCACCGCCCCCCCCAGGTGTTAGGGGATCCTTCTGTACCCTAAGTTCTTCTCCCTGGAACTGAAGCCGGTTGGCTTTACTGTGGTGTTTGTGTTCGCCTGAAACCTCCCATTTGAAAAACAAAGCGCTTGGGGGTGGGATGTAACGTGTTCTCAGAAAGCCCGAGGAGGAGGGAAGAGGAAACCCAGCATAAGCACTGTGGGCAAGACCTAGCCAACCCAGACTACAAATCTCTGAGAAGTACGAGGCTTAAGAAAAGGCGGGTTGTTGAATTAAGCTAAATATTACGTTTATCTGAGTTAATTTGGAAGTTTGTAGATCGTGACCATCAGAATTCGCACTTGATTGACAGGCAGGGGCTAGTGGAATTTGGATTTGAAAATCTGTAAAGGAGGAAGTGACCACTTTCCTTTATTTACTTGTAGAATGATATTTTGAATATCATGGTCCTAATAATCTGAATACTATCGTCCTGTTAACAGATGATGAAGTTACAAGTTATCTAAAACCCTCTTTTCATATAAAAATGTAACAGAGGCTATAAGAGCCTCTATAAACCCCAAGAGGAATGAGAGGAAAGATTACTCAACAGGTGATTAGATCTTCATCTCACATCAGGATAAATTTCAGATGAACTAACGAAGTAAATATATGTTCCCATCAAAGCAACCAAAAGTTACTAAACCGGCATTAAAAACCCAGAGCACAGAGATCGTTTTTGAGGAGTGATCACGATGAGGAAGAAACATGGAAACGTACTTCTGGTGTCCGATGATACGGGCATTGCAGGGAAATATGAAATATAAGCATCATTTCATTGCTAATTGTTTTAGGTCTTTGGCAATGGGTATTGTTGCTTTTAGTTTTCCAATATTAGTGATGTGGTTGGAATATTTTTTTAGATTTATATATGTATTTATTTATTTACTTAAGAGAGCGCACACGTGGCACAAGGGGGAGGGCCGGGGGAAGGAGAGAGAATCTCAGGCAGACTCTGCACTGAGTGCAGATCCCGACTTCGGTGCTGAGATCACGCCCTGAGCCAAAACCAAGAGTCAGGGGCACCTGGATGGCTCAGTCGGTTAAGCATCTGCCTTCGGCTCAGGTCACGATCTCCGGGATCCTGGGATCGAGCCCTGTGTCGGGCTCCCTGCTCAGCGGGGCGCCTGCTTCTCCCCTCTGTGTCTGCTAACCGCCCTGCTTGTTCGTTCTCTCTCTCTCTCTCTCTCTCAAATAAGTAAATAAAATCTTTAAAAACGAAACAAAACAAGAGTCAGACATTCAATCAACTGCACCACCCAGGCACCCTGATGTGGTTGGAATATTTGTCTGAAGAAAAATAGATTTATAATCTGTGTGTTTTAAGCTCATCTATATTTTTAGAAACGTCAGGTCAGGGCTTTTTATGCCTCGTTGTTAATCCATCCAAGCAAGACTGGCTTACAGGGGGGCTGGTTCTGAGGGATGGGGCATGAGTTGAAGACCCCCTCATGGTGAAGAGGGCGCCGGGCGGGAACCAGTGACGTGTGCTGGAGATGAGAGATGTCTCTGCCGTTCTCCGCATCCCAAAGCCAGATTCTCAGACTTGTATTTCCTGTTTCATGTACTCGGGAGGAGATTGTTTCTGCAAAGTGCATCTCTGACTACTAGAAAGATCTAGACATAACCTAGATTGACTGCACGGTGGAGTCATAAACATGCCCTCTGGTCCTCGGGGCTCTGTCTCCTCACCCCTCCGCCTCCTTGTAAATCACGGGCACTCGCCAGCCCTCTCCGTCATTCCACCGCGTGAGCAGAGAGAAAGGGTCTTACTGTGCATTCAGTCCCTCCGTGCGCCAAGTCTTACCGTCTAAACGGACGAAAACAGTAACCACAACTGCTCATGGGGAGAAAAGTGATCCTCCTTTTACTTTGTCGATGCGTGTCTGCCCGAGAGCGGAGTAACCGGCGGCAGACCGGAAAGGCAAGGAGTTAAAGGAAACAACCTCGGATAACGTTTGCAAGCCCTGACCCCACCAGAATGCTCAGGCACCGTTGTTTTCCGTGCACTCGCAGAACACACGTTCTCAGCCTCCCCCTTACAGTTCTGTGCCTTAAGCATCTGGAGGCAGAAGGGACACCTAGAAAAGGAGCTTTTGCCAATGTTGCATCTTCTAGAAACATCTCTGATGGAAATTCTGCATAGTCCCTGGAATCAAAATGGAATCAGAAGGTCATGTTTCTGGTTCTGAGTCCTAGGAATTCATTTTTGAGGCCCAGTTTGCTCTGACATTTGTGGTGGGGGATCACGTCATCCTAACCTTTGATGTCCAGTTCCGTCTCATTCATACGTGACTTTTGGAGGAAGGGAGAGTTGCCGGAGCGGACCCCATTTCGTGCCTTATTATCGAGGAGGGCATAAGTCCCGAGAGAAGAGCAGTAGCCAGGAGGGGTCCCCAGAAGAAGTTCTCCTTCATCTGTTTCGGAGCCCCAGGCTCTGTAGGTAACCTTGAAGGGAGAAAAAGTCATTGCCCCTTTTATTGATGTTCTGATGAGCAGTAAAATACTATAATACAGCCAGTATTACGCTGCAGCCAATTAGCAATAAACAGAAGCATTTTGATAGACAAATTAATTAGGTTTTAAAAATTAGGCAGAGGCAGTTAACAAAGATCCCTACTGACCGCCTCTGCCGAAGACATTTGTGAACGAACTTGGACAGACTGAGTCCGTAAGCCGTAGGTTGAGATGAAGGCTGTGGCCGAGTGACGGTCAGACCCCCGGGTGTGCGGTTCGGAGGCTTCGCAGCGTCGGGGGCCCTTCCGCAGACTTGCCCGAGAACTCAGAAGTGAGGTCGTCCACGTCCCAGTGTCCTCGAGGGAAGCCCCGGACAGCGGGTCGTGAATGTGCGAACGTTCTCGTGCCTTGCTCTCTGTGGGGAGATGGCGGGGAAGGGAACCCAGGACCGTTCTCACTGCCTTTTTTGTTGTTCGTGGAGGTACGGTTAGCGCACTGTTACATTAGGTTCAGGTGGGTAACGTAGTGATGCCCCAGCTCAACTACACATGATGGTTCTTTCGCTGCTTTTTTATCCTGGTGCTGGAGCCCATGACCCTTAGGGTGGTCACGTCTTCTTGGAGCGACAGGTGTCGCTGCAGGAACAAATGAGAAGGTTCCATAGAAGCGCCTACAGAGACCAGTGGTTTTTTGGGTTGTGTTGTGTTTTGTTTTGTTTTGTTGGCACATACGGAAGTGCTGCGTTATTTTCAGTTTGGGGGGTTGTGTGACGTACCTATGTGTGCAAAGCCGTGTCGCTGTGAGGCAGGCAAGGAGAACCGGCGTGCAGCCCCCTGCCCCTACCCGGGAGGTGACGCTGGCTGGTCTGCGGCGCACGGGGCAGGGTCCCAGGCCACATCCCTGGGAGCCGCAGGGACAGTCCAGGGGGCAGGGTGGGTGGCCTCGTGCGCCTTAGGGGTTATCTTACCGCGTCTCTCACCGTCAGCCAGGAACGACCGTAGAACTGCAGTCGGGTGGGTTTTCTGGTCGCTGAAGTCCTGAAGACGCTGGAACGTGCGCTCGTTGTCTTGACCCGTGGAGAAGCACGGGACTCGAGGTCCACCTCCCTGCCCCAGCTCGGGGAGCCCCCCTCCCCCGGGGAGTGCCAGTGTGCTCTGGACACGGGTCGGACAAGGGTCCGAAGCCTTTCCCACCCTGCCGTGGCTAGCCAGTCGTGGAGAAACTCGCAGCAGCCTGTTACCTGGCAGGATCGCGGGTCCTCGGATGCTGCTGGAAACAGAGGTGCCCCAGGCGGATCTTCTGTCTCCCCCACACGCCGGCCCTGGACGCCTCTCGCCGAGGCCGGGGCTGCGGCACCCACACCGGAAACCTCCGATCCAGAAGCAAGTCTAGACCCGCCCTCACCAGCCGCTCGCCCTGAGTTAGAACGAATTGTCCTTGAAGACCTTCCCTGCCGTCTGCCCCAGTGGCCGCGCCGGTGTACGTCCCCACCCACGGTGCGCGAGGCTTCCCTTCTCCCCACGTCCTCGCCCACGCTTGTTGTTTCTTGTGGTTTTGACCGGAGCGGACCTGACCTGTGAGGCAGGTCGGTGGTTGGCGGGAGCGTCGTACGGGTGTAAGATAATTGATGGGTCACCTGTGGGTTCCCTTCCCGACCTCTTCCTTATGCTCTTTGTTCTTCTTTATTTTATAGATTCTTTATCTGTCAGAAAGAGCCCGGCAGCACGGTGTCAGTGATGTGTCCGGCTCTGAAGTTGAGAGACAGAGAACGGTGGCCGGCCTTACAATCACAAAGCTCATTCTTTTAAAGATTTTATTTATTTGACACAGGGAGAGATCACAAGTAGGCAGAGAGGCAGGCAGAGAGAGGAGGGGGAAGCAGGCTCCCCACTGAGCAGAGAGCCCGATGCGGGGCTCGATCCCAGGACCCTGAGATCATGACCTGAGCCGAAGGCAGAGGCTTTAACCCACTGAGCCACCCAGGCACCCCGCAAAGCTCATTTTTAATAAGGGGAATCACAGAATCTTTTGACCGGGGAGCTCTGTGAAAGATGACTGGACTCGGCCTTTCGTCTGTCGTCTCCTTGCCAGGTCTTGACGGAGCCTGTCCTTGAACACCCCTGGGACACCATCCCAAGAACTCTGTTCTTGCTTAGAAAAGTCTCATTTCTGTTGGGCCCAAGTCTGTTTCCCAAGTAGCGGTTCCCCCTTGGAGCCGTGCCATACCAGCCTCCCTCCTCTTCCCGCCCTCCAGATCCTGCGAGACGGCAGGGTCTCCTGCCCTCCTCCCTTCCCCCTTCCTGCGGCCACTATCGAGAAGACAGGGCTTTGACGCTGTCCTTTGAATTCATTCTAGCCCATCCAGGGCCCCGTCAAGGAAGGTTTGCAGAACCTCATGTGCTCGGTTACCCGTTTCTCTTAAGGCCGCCAGAACGTGCATTAGGATTGCTTTGGGCCGATTTGAGCGTACTGCGAAGTGAATGGAGCACCAGCCCTTCTCAGACACGGGAGAGGAGAGGCGAGGCGTAGCGGTCACAGGGTTTCAGAAGTCCTGACGGTTTTGAGTACACACTTACCAGTGCGTGCTGTGGTAATCCCTTCCTTGTCGTCCTTGAACCGTCATTTATTTCGGCTTGTTAAGCTTTGGGGATTCGCATTTCTGTCATGGGGAGTTAGTCCTTCCTTCCTC
Organism: Martes martes; assembly: GCF_963455335.1. Taxonomy (NCBI): domain Eukaryota; kingdom Metazoa; phylum Chordata; class Mammalia; order Carnivora; family Mustelidae; genus Martes; species Martes martes. The sequence continues at coordinate 2,592,728 of NC_137906.1, read as the reverse complement.
CCAGACTGCAGAGGACTTTGGGATGCATTAGAGCTCTTACCGCGTGGCCTTGGAGCTCTTATGTCTTTGCTCCATTCAGATTCGAGTCCCGCCAGGATAGGAATCGCACCTCTCAGCGTCTCTCCCTTCTCTCCCACACTTCGCTCAGAGTCGGTAAGCGTCCTGTGGCTCTGTGGAGTGACTGAGTCAAAACTATCCTCTCTCAGCTCTGCATGTCCGTAAGTTAGTTAATCAGTAAGTACGTCGCAGAGGACACTGCCGGACGCCTTCCGCGGCCCACTGGCCACTTTCCCGGGATGGACGGCTGATGCGTTTCCCGCAGGACAAGGTTCTCAGTGTCATGAGTTCCCGGAATCGTGCAGTCAGCTCTGCCGTGACGTTGCGTACACATTCGTGAAAATCCCCGTGTGGCGTGCACGGCAGGAGAATTGTGGCCGGAGGGCTAAGGGGGAAATGGGTGAGGAATATAAAAATTGCTGCACTCCCAGTTAGGTGGTTGTTTTGGGTTTTGTCTTTTAAAGGTAGGAACCTTACAAAAATAGTGACTTAGTTTTACCGTGTTAAATGCAGGTAAGAAATGGGCTCCTGGGGCGCCTGGGTAGCTCAGTTGGTTAAGCAACTGCCTTCGGCTCAGGTCATGATCCTGGAGTCCCGGGATCGAGTCCCACATTGGGCTCCCTGCTCGGCGGGGGGTCTGCTTCTCTCTCTGACCTCTCCCCTCTTGTGCTCTCTCCTCTCGTTCCATCTCTCAAATAAATAGATAAAATCTTAAAAAAAGAAAAAGAAAGAAAGAAAGAAATGGGGCGCCTGGGTGGCTCAGCCGGTCTACCTTCAGCTCAGGGTCCTGGGAGCCCCACATCAGGCTCCCTGCTCAGTGGGGAGTCTGCTTGTCCCTTCCCCTCTGCCTCGCCCCTGCTCATGTCCGCTCATGCTCTCTCTCTCTCTCTCACAGAAATAAAATCTTTTTAAAAAATGGTTCAGAGGGGCGCCTGGGTGGCTCAGTGGGTTAAAGCCTCTGCCTTCAGCTCAGGTCATGATCCCAGGGTCCTGGGATCGAGTCCCGCATCAGGCTCTCTGCTCAGCGGGGAGCCTGCTTCCCCCTCTCTTTTTCTGCCTCTCTGCCTACTTGTGGTCTCTGTCAGATAAATAAATAAAATCTTTAAAAAAAAAAATGGTTCAGAAATACATAAGTGCGACAGTAAACGTGGCGCTTACCTTGAAAAAGGCCCGAAGGCGGCCTGTGGAAGAGGATGTTGGAAGGGTCGCGGCTCGTGAGTCCCCGTGAGGGGAGTGGAAAGTTGCGAAAGTGTGGACTGTGAGCCCGGGTCGCCGGCAGTTGTGCAAAGTGTGCACAGTCCGCGAGTTCCCTGTGCTTGGCTCAGCCCGCCACGGGTCTCCACGTTCACCCGGTGCCCCTCGCAGAAGGGATGCTCGCAGGGAGGCCCACCGTTCACAGTGGGACACGTCCCTGTTTCAGAGCGAGGGGTCGAGCCGCCACCTTCCGTCCTGTTTCTCACTCGGCGGAAACGTCTCGTGTTCTTCGGGTGTTCCTGGCCCCGGGAGCGTAAAGCCACACACAGTGATGCCGCCCCCGTTCGGAAGTTCTTCGGGACTAGTTGACCTTCTAAGGCATGCATGGGAGGCATGACAACAAACGTTAGAGACAGACTGGGCTCCTCCTGCCACTTCCCAAAGTCCCCTCCCGCCAAAAGAGTAATATTCTAAGTCTGGTCCCTTGTGGCAGTGGCAGATTTCTCTAAAATTTGGGAGGTGGAGTTTGAATGGCTTCCTTTTCGGTCAGTCCGTTCAAGACTTGGTTTCTCGAGGAACAGCGTAGAGGACAGACTTGGGTTTCACTCACCCAGTTTCTCATTTAAAAATGAAATTTCACCTTCTGTCCTTTACACAGATGTGACATGTCGGTGGCCTTACCTGAAAATAGGCCAATGTGCCAGTGTAAACACAGACTCTCAGAACTAGAAAGAATCCCAGAAATCGGGAGGCCAAATCCATTTCCTCTTAGACGAGGAAATGGAGGCTCTGATAGGCGAAGGGCCTTACTTGAAGTTATTGGTTCGTTAGGGACAAACCCGGAATGCGAATCCAGTTAATTACTAAACTCTCATATGTTGCCTCTCCACACTGTGTCCTACAGCAGATACCAGTTCTGTTCATTTAGAGAGAAGTCCAAGTCGGGGTGCCTGGGAGGCTCAGTCAGCCTCTGCTCAGGTCTTGATCTCAGGGTCTGAGTTCAGGCTCGTGGTGGGCCCCGCACTAAGCCTGGAACTTACTTGCGTACATACGTGCGTACGCACGCATAAAATACACAGAACTTCTATGATTTCAGCTTCTCCATGTACTCATGGGATTGTACCGATACGGTCAGTAGTCATAAACACACTCCCCACTGTTTTATTAGTGTTTCTTCACACAGTCTGGTACCACCCAAGCCCGCAAAGGTGCGTCTGCTTCAGACCACACGCTCCACAATTACGTCTTTGCTGGGCAGACAGAAAACCGTGTTTCTTTGTGCTCAGAAACATTTAAGGATTTGCCGCGAATTGATCTGGAGTTTTGAAGGGAAAACACTGCTGGTTGTGTTTGTGGAATTTGTGATACATTTTACAGAGGATGAAGATTTCATTGCCTCTAGGCAGGACACGCTTTCTTTTCCCGTTGATGGGTTTCCTTTTGTTTACATCTGCTCCCCTCAGGCCCCTACACTGACTGACTGGACATTCGTGGTCTTCAAGACCCATCGGCCTTGGCCACCTGGCCTGGGAGCCGTGGTCATTTCCAGTGTATGAGACATTGAACCCAAGATTCCAAGGGGCACCTGATGAGAGCAGGGACGGATGATTAAAAGTGTGGGGCGAACGATGATGTCTCCCCCTCCCCGTGTTTCTGTAGGAGAGGAATGAAACGAATGTGTTTTGAGCCCCTGCTGTTGTGAGAGCGCTTTTAAAGTGTTCTCACATGGGGGAGGTAAGTTTTATTTTAAACCTGGGAGGTAGGTGTTATCTTTCCTCAGGGGATACTTGAATTCTAAACCCAGCGCTTTGAAGACCCTGAATTCAACTAGAATCATCTGTCCTAAGTGTGGTTGTAAGAATAAAGCAATTTATAGATCTGAACAAATCCAGGCCTAAAGAAACATAACCAGTGTCCGCGGTTGAAAACAGACTCCCGGGGTGAATGACTGTCAGCCATCCGTGGCAGAGAGGACCAGCTTGTGGGCACGCACGTTTCCGGTCTGGGGACAGTAGCCCGACGCCCTCGGTTGTATCTCGCTCTTTCTAGGCTTTCCCCTCCCGTCTTCAAGGTCAGGACTTCCGAACGGCCTTCAGTTCTGCCTTAGGATTGATCCAAAGCCCTCCGTAGCACCCGAGCAAGGGGGAAAGTGTTTAGAAGGGCCCGCTTCAGTTCAGTGAGCCAGCCTGGCCTCGGGGGACACGAGTAGCTGGTGACATGGGACGCGAGCCCTTGTTGGGTGTCCCGGATGAGCCGGGGGATGGCGACAGCGCAAACAGCAACGTCAGCCTGGAGGCCCCACCATCGAGGTCAGGGATGTCTTTGCGTCTTGGTTCAGCGCAGGTGCCTGCCTTGCGGGCGGGACTCCACGGAGCAGCCCAGACCTCGGACAGAACCCAGATCTCGGACTGAAGCGGTCCTCGAGGTCGGGCCGGGGACACAAAGGCTTCCTTCTAGGACTGCCCTCCGCAGTGCTGTCGCGTTGGTGGGGTGGAGCGCGTCCTGCTGTCTGCTGCTCGTCGCGCAGGTGCCATCGCAGTGACGCGCTTCCTCAGGACGGGGGTGACGTCACTGTGACGTCTTCCATTTGCAGTCTTTTTGCAGCTTTAAAAGATGAACTCGCAGCCCCTGCCTTCTTGGAGAAGCCCTTGTTCTGTAAACCTTCACTGTGTGATCTCCCCCTGCTTGAGTTTCGCCGTGTGTGCGCACGTGTTTCCCGGTTGTGTTTCGCACTCTCAGAGCTGCCCTCCCGTCCCTCCGCCTCCAACCCCGTGTGCGCTGGACTCCCTTACCGCGTGGGTACCATTCTTTCCAGCACTTCCTCCTCCTGGGTCTTTCGGGGCTGGGTCGTTGTTCTGGTTTGTTTTTAGCAGTTCTCTTTAGTTGATTTTGGAAAGATCTTTTTGCTTGGGTTTTCTCATAATGAGTACATTAGATTGATGGCACTGATTTGACTTCGTATCACCTTTGTGGATTTCAACTCCGCCTTCTGTTGAAAAGGTAAATACTGCAGAGGGCCGGGCGGGCCCCTCCCCGTGACTGGACCCCAGGTTCACAGCTTATGTACCTTTTCTCATTTTTTCAATACACATAAAATAGCGTTATGTCTTCTCTTAGTCTGTAGACGACTCAGATCCAGCGTGAGGATATTCCGAGAGCTTTACCTACCTTTGCTCATTAAGATCTCTCTCCTTTAACATGATGTGCTTTTGATTGCCTTTTTTTTTTGTACAAAAAAACCCCAAAACTATTAGAATCTTTTATGATTCAAAATAGAGCATTAGTTTTATTATATATCAAAAATGGATGCTTAAACTTCCTAATAGCTTCCAATTATTTTACATTTGCTTGTGTTATATACTATTATTTTATTGCAGCATAATGTTCAATTATGGAAATGACTCCAAAGAGACATGATTTTTCTGGCTTAATGTGTAATTGTTTATTGAGTATTTTTCTCATTATAGCAATCTTTTTCCTTCTGAAATGCAGATATAAAGAAACTTACTTAGATTTTGTAAGTTGATTATTATGTGCCTGCAGAAACCGAGTATTTACCAAGGACTGACTCTGTGGAAGGCCCTGTGCTTGGGACTGACATAAAGACAAAGATCTGAGGAGGTCCCTCCTCCTCCAAAGAACGAGTCATGTGTGCTAAGATCCCAATACAATGCCTACTAAATGCCCACTCCGTCCCTCGGGCATCAAGTCTCTAGAATGGAAGTTCGTCAGAGGGTTAGGATGGCTGCCAGGGGCTGTGGGGCTGGAGGAGACTTACAAGGTCGTGGAGGCTCTGGAAGGCAGAAGGCAGAAGCCCCCGTCTGTGTGTACGGGGGAGAGAGCAGGAGTGTGGCACTCCTGGCTGGTGGTCGGGAGTGGAGCGGGAGCACAGCACGGGCCGTGGGGAGGAGGTGGGGGGTTATTCCGTGTATGGGGAGAAGCCGCTGGAGAGTTTCCGGCAGGGGATTGCCATGACGGCATGATCTGATTTAAAGGCTTGTTCTGGCTGCCGGGGAACAGCCGATTCTGGAACCATTGTTTTATTTGTGTTAAATGGCATCATTAGCAGTAATTCACACCTGAGCCGCTGAGTAACGTGAGGGGTTACGTGAATACATCACTACTGTGATTCTGAGCCTCGATGATGGCTGTGGGGGAGCCGGCGCGGGAGGGGACGGGTGGGCTTGGCTTCAGTCCTGTTGAGCGGGGGCTGGTGCTGGGACGGCCAGGTGCACGGGGTCTTCAGGCGTCTGAAAAAGACACAGAACGAGCACTGAATTCACTTCTACCATTGGGTTTGAAGACCTCTCTGAAGACAAAGTTCGGGTATTTGCAGGAGAGTTGAAGTCATTGTGACAGTACATGTCCCAGGCCTCCACTTCGGACTTCGACCTTCCAGGATTATAAGTAAGTGGGAGGCAACGCTGTGGTTTTTGGTGACTTACTGTGTCCCACCTGGACCCCAGGGACAATTACAGTTCCCCACTGTTTCTTTCTGGAGAGTGATTTTAGCATTTCAGAGTTGAGCGGCGACTCACGCAGTTTCCGAGTCCCGAGCGCTCCCCGGTACACCGTGGAGCACCACACACCGCTGCTTCCTAGTCAGCTGAGGCCCCCGTCGTCCTCCTGGCCTTCCTGCCCTGTCTTCTAGATGTGGATCTTCAGACTTTACATTTGAACATGCTTCCTTTTTCTATGATACTTTGAGGCTAATGAAGTAATGACAAGCGATGAACTAATAGCAACAGATTCTAATTTCCTACCAAGTATTTATTCCATGGGTGGTTGATAGAAAATCAATTTAAGGATTGATGGACTTGATCTTTAAAAAAGATAAAATATGTCAAATATAGGACACAACACAGTACCCCCACCCCCCCAACACACACTCTCTATTTTTAGAAAACTCTAGTCACTTGGTGTTGGGATTCTTTTTTTTTTTTTTTTAAGATTTTATTTATTTATTTGACAGACAGAGATCACAAGTAGGCAGAGAAGCAGGCAGAGAGAGAGGAGGAAACAGGCTCCCTGCCGAGCAGAGAGCCCGATGCAGGACTCAATCCCAGGACCCTGGGATCATGACCTGAGCCGAAAGCAGAGGCTTTAACCCACTGAGCCACCCAGGTTCCCTGGGATTCTTAGTTTATAACTTAAGATGTGGCATTTGTCAGTTTGTGCAAATCAAGAGGTTAGTGTTCATTAACCTCTGGGTGAAATACTAGAGAAGACTGAGCTCCAGAGTGGGAGAGGAAAATAGAGAAACGGTGATGTTCTTCTGAGGAGTGTGCCCCCAGCATCTTATTAGGGAACTCACGGACTCGCAGAAGTCCTGTAGTCCCCTTGCACGACCAACTACCTCCTCAGAATTTTGGTGCTGGTCGTTCATGACATGAATGTCCTCTTGACACTGCCAGTGAAGATGAAAACACATCATTAGCTTGGTTCCCTATGCGGCAGCCCGGGCTGTTTCCGGTGGAGAGTTTGCTCCGCGGTACACATCCTTTGGTCTTCGTTCTGCGCGTGGTGTCATTCCCAGTGGATCTGCTTCCACTTCCATGTGACGGTCTTGAGGTCCTTGAAGACAGCTCATGGCCGTGCTGACAGGCAGGACTCTGCAACTCCCCGTTCTACATGCTGAGCCATCTGGGGATGTGCGTGGAGCCAGCCTGGGAAATAATCACCAGGAATAAGGGCTCATTGTCACTAGCCCTCATGACTATGTCCAGTCCTGGAGGCGGCTTCTGATCCACCTCCCACCACCCCGCCCCTGCAGCAGCTTACAAGCTGGGAGAGGACCCACCCAGGAAGGAAGGAAGGACGGGATTTCCAACCGTGGCCGTGGGAGGTGGGGACGCAGAAGGACTGGCGACCTTGAGGGCGGCGTCCCCCAGCCGCGGGCTTGCCGAGGCCTTCCAGCACTCCCGGTAGCCTACAGAACAGTGCTTGGCAAACTAGCACTTGCGCCTGGATGGGGGCTATGAATTTAACTCCGTATCGAGATCCCGGGCGATGTCAGCGTTGCTGATCTGTTGGCCACACTCGGAATAGCAAGGTTGTAGGGTGCGTTGGAATCCCAGTAGGGGTGGCCCATGGTTTGGGAGTAGAAAGGTCAAAACATACCTAGAGCAGTAGTTGGAGTCCTCTTTTCCCTGGTCTTTCTCCTTCAACTGGAGAATCAAAGGCTCTACGATATCGAGGGGAAAAGGCAAGTTTCAGAGATTCGTTCCAGAGGCATCTGTGGTGCGCACACGCACGCTGCTCAGACAGATTGCAGGCGCTTGGCAGCACCAGGGCCCACGGGCCGAAGCAGGCTGTGTGAACAGACTCGGGGAGTTTTGTCATCTGCCCTCAGGAGTACAGGCAGGCGTGTCTGAAAGCTGACGGGACAGCCATTGCCAAAGCATGGTAACTGTTTCCCAAGGCACAAGCCCTTCCCACAGTGACCTGTTGAGAACAGGACAGGAGTGGCTCTTGGAGCTGTCCCGCCATGCATTGCAAACACGTTGGTTTCAGGATATTTGCTGATGCCTTGAAGGAACAGCCTCGTCCTCCCCGACTCACCAGGCGACAGCTGTGCGAACTTGCTAGAAAAGTGCCTGAGGGCGCTGACGTTGCTTGAGGGGATGAGCCCCCCAGCCCACAGCTCTCTTGGCGCAGCACGGGGCCAGGGCTAGACCAGTCCCTGTGCCCTCGGGTCTGTGATTCCTTCCTCCCTTCTGTCCAAAGCAGAAAGACTTGGTTGCCGCTGGGAGGACTCAGCAAGGTTTGCTTCACCCCTGCAGAGCAGGCGAACCTAAGACCTTCTTTCTGGCACCTGGACCCTGACAAGAAGGGAGTTTTGAGGGAGGAGCAGATACAAGGATGTTGCCTGAGCCAGGTGATGCTCTCGTTTTAGAGGGATAAAGTATGCGTGTTCTTGCAGGCCCCGAAGCAGTGAGAGAGTGAGCCAGTGTGGACGGGAACTCAGGCCCCCGGAAGACCCGCTGATATGTCATAACTCCGCCCTGCAGAGGGTTGAGAAGAAACCTGGAGGTGGGGAGTGTCTGTACATACGTAGGGCCTGGGAGCCGAGGAAAAGCCGAGGATAGACTCGAAAGATGGACATTCTGCCGGGCCATCGTCATGGCCCCCATGGAGCCTCTTTGCTGCGTCCTAGTGGCTCTGCTCTGTGCCAGAACACGTCACAGTGTGCAAAGTGGGGAGGTAGAGTGACTGATTGATAACATTTCCGTACATCTTTGGTGCTGGTGGCTTTTACCTTTGTCCTTGAGAAAATAATCTTGGGTAAAATTCAGAGTGTCGAAAATAAGGTTTCACCTGGAGCCAATCATTTGCCCACCTTCATGGGCATGATGATCTCTTAGAGTGCGAATGGTATGAGCTAGATGCCTCATTCCATAGCCCCATAATCTCATAAACATCCTGACACCACAGACATACACAGATCCAGGAAAGGTTGCTTGTCCCAGTAAGAGACGAAATGAAAGGACGTATTACACCAAAGGATTTTGGCATCGGAAGGTGACCAGAATCAGATCAGTGTCATGATGCTGGCCCCCTCTGGCTCTAGACACGAAACCATCAGGGGAAGCCGTTAGAAGTGACCAGCAGGCCACAGTATCGGGAGGAAGGTGTCCCCATCTGTAAATGAATCTGAGTGCCCACAAGCTTTTGAGCCCCCACTTACACTTGGCCATGACGACACTAGAGGGAGGGCTGCCTGGAGGAGGGTGGCCTTCTTTTCTTCTCATTCATATCCCACCTCAGTTGTTCTCAGTGTGAAAGGAGGATGGCTGGGGACCAGGAAGGGGTTTTTTTGTTTTTTTTTGTTTTTTTTTAAACCAAACACCTGAAGTCATCATTTATTTTCAGTGCCTTGGTCCCACCTCTTGGAGAATTTCCAAAACAAGCAAATGGGCTTCTCGTTGTCTCCAAGTCTAAGGAATGTGTGCTGTGGCTTTCCTTGGGGTGATGGCCTTGTCCCTAGATTTGCCATATCCTCAGAGCAGGGAGGCCACGTCACATGAATCCAGACATGTGGTTGAAAATCCTTCTAGAACCTTCCCTTGTTAGGACCCCTTGTCACACCCTAGAGACCTAGCAGTATCTTGTTCGGTGTCAAGGGGCACTGGCTTTAAAGGTGGTTGTGGGGCGCCTGGGGGACTCAGTGGCTTAATCGTCTGCCATGGGCCCAGCTCATGATCCCATGATCATGGGATCGAGCCCCACATCGGGCTCCACGCCCAGCAGAGAGTCTGTTTCTCCCTCTCCCTCTGCCCCTCCCGCCTGCTTGTGATCTCTTGCTCTCTCTCATGTCAAATAAATAAACAAAATCTTTTTTGAAAGAGGGGAAAAGGTGGCTGTGCTTGTGCGTATACACACACACAGGGGCCCGAGGGAACTTAGTCAGCAGCCACACAGGGCCGGCCGGAGAGGACGGGCCAGGGAGCGGAGACCCGCGGGAGGGGCCGCGGCGGGGTTGGGGGGAGGCAGCGGCAGAGAGGTGCTGTTGGTGAACAGGGAAGCCGGCAGAAGGACACAAGCAGAAACGACGGGAGATGCCTGCGTGGCCCCAGCAGGGCAGCTCGGACTTTCTCTCTGAAGGTAGCACCTGCGGTCTTCCCGGTGCTCTTATCGTCACTGGGGATTTGATCTCCTGATGCCTTGTCTCTCGTGTTGGGAGACACAGTTCAGTTGCTCTGGGCCCAAGGCCGGTCCCCGGGGACAGTTGAGCAGGACTGCATTAAAGGGAAATGTGCCCGGCCGTTGATAACTCAGGATCCATAAAATGTACCGGTATCTTCGTCAGCTCTGATTAGCTGAGCTCATTTCTGAACCTCCAGGGAACAGACCGAACTGGAAGGCTGCGGGTCTCCATGATTTTCCCATGTTGTTCCCTACGAGATGCGCCGTGCGCTCTCGGCCACGGGACGTCTGGGGCAGTTTCCTGTCCATCCTTCTGCCCTGGGGACCCAGCGCAGGGCTAGCCCGGGAAGGGACACCAGCCTTTTCCTTGTATGAAGTGAAAAACCCCGTTACAGCTAGGATGTTGACACTCTTAGGTTTGGTCAAGACTCTTTTATGCCCCCTCCGTCGACCCCCCAGTAGATCGCAGTCCACTTTTCTGCTTCTCATTCTGGTCCTTCACCGGCACCGTCCTCCGTTGCTCTGATTCGCTAGAAGCTACAGGAGAAATACAGCGCAAGCCCAGGTCGACCTTCATGGCCCGCGTTCCCCAGGAAGAGGCCATCGGGGTTGGGGGGTCTGCAGTCCGCATCTTCAAGGCCGATCCTCCCCAGATCTTTGGCCTTAAGGCATCAGAAACTCGGGCACACACGGAAGGGTGGATGATTTTGTGGGGCGAGGCTTAAGGTGGGATAAACGTGAAAGAGCTTTAAGGACACTCCCCTGCAATCCGTTGATTTCCCTTCAGTGCCCATCGCAGGTTCGTCTTGCAAACTAGGCGATAGCCAGACTGGCTTCTGCGGCGGCGGCGGCGCCTCACCTGCTGGTCCCCGCACACCTTTCCCAGTGGGCCGGCTGGCCGTGCGCCCGATGCAGCGACTGTTTTTTTTCCTGTTTGGGATCTTGCTTTTACTAGGAACCCTGGAGCCCTCGGGGGTTTGCAGGACAGACTTCAGCCCAGAGCTTAGCCTCCCAGATGGTAATTAATGTTTACACAAAATGACAAGCACAGAATGGAATCTCTCTGAGCCCTACCAAGCAGCCACCATTCCCCTGATCTCCCAGTCTTGCAGGGTTTGAAAATTAATTTGCCTTGAACAAACAGTGGGTTTTCCTCAATTTATTTGTACAGTTTCAGTGACCGAGAAGAAGAGCTGCGAGGCTGAATGTCAGCCTTCCGTTCATTCGGGTAATTGAATCTGCTCATGGAACAGACTGGTCTCTGTTTCATGACTGGAAGAAAAGAGGGGGAAGAGGAATGTGAGGAGAGAGGTGCATGTTGGAGGCGGTAACTTTTTCTGCAAAACGCCAGTGGAATGTGGAGCTCTAGCGACAGAATCTAAAACTTGGGAGAGGTCAGAGTGGATAAATTCAGTAGCGAAATTTTTCCTTTAGTGAGTATGTACAAAATATAAGGTCTTTGCCCAAAAGGAGGTTTTGCTGGAGGCACAAGAAGAGACGAGAAGGTGTTTAAAGAATGGATATGGCCAGTACCTTGAAATTATTGTGTTGATTCACAGAACTGTGACACTTTCCTATGTTTCTGGGCTTTTTAATATAGAGCATCTCGTCATTTATTAATAGTCCCACTTTGCCTTAATTTAAAGCCTGGGTTTCTTGTGGCCCCTCCGCCACCCCGCCAACCCTTATTTGGCTTCTTAGCCTTCGTTCCTTCTTTGTGGTGAGGTCTTTGTGGCTTTCTCGTTTGGACGGAGAAGTAGAGAAGTGAACTAGAAGACAGAGTAACGTACAGACAGAACATACCCATTACTGGAGGCTCTGGGTCAGGCATTTCAGAAAGATGTGTGGGTTCACTACCTGATGGCCGGGGCCCCACATAGCCTTCTTGATGTCTTGAAGGCTTGTTTGTGTTTGCTGCCGTAATGACCGTGTCGTGAGTAGGACGCCATCGGGCTTTCCAACCTCGTGTAAAGACGCAGAAGCACAGAAATGTGCCGTACGAGGGTTCTTCCAGTTCTCTCTGTCTCCTCCTTCATCGTCCGTGTTCCCGGCTCCTCTTTGTCCAGACACCCAGGCAGAGCCAGTTGGACATGTTGTAGAGTAGACAGAAGGCCATATCCTAGCCCCGTTTCTGAAGGGTAAATATTTTTCTGTCCCCTGGGTAAAGAACTTTCTAAAAAATTCTGTCTAGTAGGTAAAGCAGTTCGACAAGACCAGTCCCTTTCTGAGTTGACTTCTGTCGTGTTGGAGGTTATCCCGTCCATGAAGGAACTCCTTTTAAAATACACGGTTGGCCTTTGGACCTGGAGGTTAGGAACCCTGACACCCCCTCGCGCGCAGCCAAAAATCCCCGCCTAACTTAGGACTCCCCCAGACTTTACTAATAGCCCGCCGACTGTTGACCAGAAGCCTCACCAGTGACAAATGGTTGTTTGACACGTATTTTTATACACGTATTAGATACTGTATTCTGAAAATAAGTCAGAAGAAAATGTTACTAAGCAGATTATAAGGAAGGGGAAGGGAAATTCAAAGTCTTGTACTATATTGATCGAAAAAATGTACCTGTATGTGCGCCTGCCTGCCCACCTCACGCCTGCCCTTTTCGGGGCTCATCTGCAATGTCGTTTTTTGTTTACAGTAATAGTACATAGTTCCTAGAGAAAACTTGGAAAGGTAAAAAACTCAAGTTGAAAAATGAAAGTCTGTGCTTATCTCTGGATGGTGGGATTCGGGGAACATTCTGACGTCCGTCTTCCCCCTCTTTTCTCTGTGTGTGCATACGCCTGTTTACGGGGATCATTTTCAGTCTTGAACACTAGCTGGTCGAAGTGTGCTTTATGTTACTTGGTAGTAATTTTGTCATGAAATTATTTTCTGCAGTAGTTTTGGGAACACTGATCGTTTATTTTGTGCTCTGCCTTGTAGAAAGAACTTAATTTCCACCACAACCCCTTGGAGTACTTACTATATCTTTGCCGTAGGATTCTGGGCTTCCAGAAACATCGTAGTTCATCGTAGGGACATAACACAGCACATCTCAAATCAACCCGAGCGCACCCAATGCCCTTTTTGTGTAATATAAAAAGTGTTTTATAACACACTATTGTTCTTCACTTTCTGGAACAAATATATGGTTAGATGCCTATCTATACATGGAATTTTAAAATGCCTATAAAGTCCTAATGAAACGTAAAGGAGAAACAAGCAGCAAGTAATTTGTAATGACATAATACGTTTTTAAGTCCGTAAATATTTATTTGTATTGGAAGACAATGACACGGTCAGATGCGCGAATCTCTCCGTGGAATGGTATGTAAATATGGTGGGTACGAAAGAGGATTCATACCGGTACATGCGACGCAGTAATTAAAATGCCCGGAGCAGGCATCCCATTGGTGTCATAATTTTCCTAAATGGCGAGCAACCAGCCCTTGGTGGTTCGTAACACCGAGACGTAGCAGACATAGCGGCATACAACAGTTGTGTTCCTGGAAAATCCAGCGCGTCTTACGACGATACAGAAAATGACTTTGTGTTTCTTTGTGAAAACAGAGTCAGGTTCCAGATGTTGGGCTTCCAGGTGCACAGATGTCCAGTGGGATTTTAGGACGTTAACTGAGATGTTGTGTGGCATTGTCCTTCACATTCAAGTACATCTAAGGTCCCTGAGAACCACCAGGGCCCTCCAGCCACTGGGACAACTGAACGCACTCCCCGACAGTGTGAAATCTCGCCCTAGGGGCAGTAGCTTCTAAAGAGAACCACGTCTCAAGTGGCTTTGACTTCCGTCTCACTCATCATTAAACACCCTTGAACGTAGACTTCTCAGAGCATATCGGAGGGTCCGTTTCTGAGACCTTATGGGCCTAGTCATTTTCCTGTTAGATTGGTTTCCGAGTATTGTATGACTTCTGTTACTATAAAAGGGATCCTTTTTTTTTTAATTGAACTTTCTATTCACTATTGCTGGTGTGTAGAAAAGCTACTGGTGTTTGTGGTTTGTTTTTAACCTGAGTATTTTGCTGAGTTCTCTTATTTGCATATATTTTGCAGCAGATGGGGTTTTCTAGGTAGATAATTATATTTTTTGTAAATAGTCATTTTGCCTCTTCCTTTTGTCGTGTTGCGGTTGGCTTTGTAATTTAAGTGATGGGATGGTTTGTTTCTGGCAGGTTCAGTCCACATGGTCTGTAACACCGAATAGACTGGGACATATTTCTGGGTTGAGGGGAAGGTGTCTATCATTCGGTCCTTTCCAGTTTACGTCTGTGCTCAGGTTTATGTGTTTTTGAGTCAGTTTTAGTGATTGGTATCTTTTCATAAAACCCACTTTATTTTCAAATTTATTATTATAAACGTGTGCATTCTAATGTCTTACTTGATAATAACGTACAGTCTCCGTGTCTATGCCCCTACCACTATTCAAAACCTCAGTTTTGCTTGCTGTGCTTTTTTCTTTTTCTTGCTCAAACTGTTCTTAAGTGTAGGTCCAGTTTTCTTGTAAGAATTTTAATAGGTAACACGATCGCATGGTTGAGAAATTTAACTATGTCTGTATGTGTACAGTCAAATATCCCCCCTCCTACAGCTCCCTATCTGTCTGGTTCTCCTGTCTGAGCCCCCAAGCAGGACCACTGCTACTGGTGTCTCAGACACTCTTCTAGAGCATCTTTATGCATAAAGTAAAAACGGATATATATTATTTCTCTTCCGTTTTTCACAGAAGCTAGCAATATGCCATAGCTTGTATGCACAGAGTTCCTCATTCCTTTTCAGGCTGTAACATCTTCCATTGTCTGCATGTATCAGATTTCTTTTTTTTTTTTTTTTAAGATCTTATTTATTTATTTGACAGAGAGAGAGACACAGCGAGAGAGGGAACACAAGCAGGGGGAGTGGGAGAGGGAGAAGCAGGCTCCCCGCTGAGCAGGGAGCCCAATGCAGAGCTCGATCCCAGGACCCCGGGATCATGACCTGAGCCTAAGGCAGACACTTAACAACTGAGCCCCCCTGGCACCCCTGCATGTATCAGATTTCCATGTAACCAGTTCCCAAATGATTACATTTTAGTTCTTTCCAAACTTGCAGTTCAAAGCACAGTGTTGTTTTATTGAGTCTAAGGACTAAATCCTTCCTGAGCTGCTTCAGTTTCTTGGCTGAATGTTGCCAAACTGCCCTCCTCAGAAGTTGTAGGTTTTTCTAGTAAAGTAGAGCAGCCCCATTTTCCCCTCAGGGAACTTGTATCCCATTTGGATCAACGGTAAACACATTTTTCATAATCTGCCCTTACCTTTTTAAACAATGTATTGTGTTTGAGTCAAGGTTATTGAGATAGAATTTACATGTAGCAAATTTACCCCTTATACAGTACGCTATGCAGGGTGATTTCAGTTTGCATGTATTTTATTAGAAGCATGATGTGTTTTTTTATAATCACAGAAGAGAGCTTTTAAAACCCCAAAATGTAATGAGTAAAACTTGTAAATAAGACTCGTCAGTTTGCACATTCTTACTTCTTCCAACCTCAGCAAATTTCATCCTTTGGCAAACTCGGAGCACACAGAGCAATACAAAATGGTTTGTTTTTTTTTTTAATGTGTTCTTGCCAATTTTGGAGAAGCACAGTAAGACAAATTGACTGTCAAGATGGAAAAGCTTAACTGGGAAGATACATTTATTGAATAATTGAAAGGAAGAGGAAATGCATTACCGATTAGCCACCAAAACGCCTGACGCCTAAGCTGTGCCTCGAGAGACTCGTGTAAACGGGGAGTCGTAAAACTGTCTCGGCCCCAGGGTTCCCGCCGGCCTTCCGGCCTGCCGCGGCCTCGCGCGTAGGTGTCACAGCAACGAGGGGTCGGTGGGTCGGTGATAGTTCGCGGGGTCGGCTGAGGCGCGCTGTTCCGGCCCGTCTTCCCAGCTTTCCTAACTGACCCGTCGCACTGTCTCATTGCACCGGATATTTTAATGGATTCCTGCTTTGCTTTAGGATTTTTGCGTTGGAGGGGGCAGCAAAATGTAAATCAGAGAAAAAGCAATGATTGGTGGCAGGAGTTGGGACTGGAACGCAAGTCATCTGATGGAGCCAGGGAACCTCCAGCAAGCAGGTCGCCTCACGTCTCTGGGCTCTTCCCGCTCCAGTCAGAGATGATTGGACAAGTTCCTTGCTCCTCACCTGGGAAATGGTCAGAAAGGTAGACTCTGGAGCCCCCTGCCGCCCGAATTCCCGAGTCCTGCTGGGCATTTTAATCAGATGTCCATCCAGGTCCTTTGTACGCATTTTATTATTTTTCTTAAAAGATTTTATTTACTTATTTGACAGAGAAAGAGAGAGCACAAGCAGAGGGAGCAGCAGAGGGAGAGGGAGAAGCAGGCTCCCCGCTGAGCAGGGAGCCCAATGCGGGACTCGATCCCAGGACTCTGGGATCATGACCTGAGCCAAAAGCAGAGGCTTAACCATCTGAGCCACCCAGGCACCGCTTTGTACACATTTTAAAGTTTGAGAAGTGCCGGGATGGTTTCCCAGATTCGGGTCTTGTGCCAAAATCCTGTTTGTGGGTCCTCTGAGTCATTCATCCCAGACGACCCCTAGAAATTGACAGGGCTCGCTGGAGGGGTTGCACACGGATTGTCCAGGATGGCGGTCCCCAGTCCGGGTGCTGCTCCCCTCGTCCTGGCTGTGTCTAGGTTGGTGCTGACCCCCGGTGACCCAGGAACAACAGAGGAGACGCGAAAGCCAGCCCTGTTTGCCTTTACGGAGCCTCGGGAAGCGAGCCCGAGCCTGCATCGTGCCCCCGGCAAACTTACCTGGCTGACTCGTCCGCATTCTAGAAGCCCATTAAATAAAGAACAAGGAGATAAATTTAGTCGAGCTACATAAGCGAAGCACTTACCTGTGTGTGCCTAATGTGCTTCCTTCCCGGCATAAGAAAATCTAAGTTGATGGCCTCTGGGTGGTGTCCCTTGGCAGAGGAAACTTTCTTTTATGTCCGAGAGAGACTTTGGACATTGATTCTTGGAGGGAGACCATGCATTTGAATGTAGCGAGGTGGGAAATATTTATGTATTTATTCTTCATTACCGCAGTCTGGAGAGAACAAAGCGCTTCAGGAGGGCAGAGACGGGTCCTGCCATTACAGCGCGCGCGTCCTTAGCCGTCCGAGTGCCAGAGCGGGGGGCGTCCTGCTGACGCACGGAGAACCTCTCCCTGCGGAGAATCTCGTGTATTTTGTGCGGCTGGGATGTGTGAGTGTTAGCGCTTCGGCCCCAGACCTAACTGGCCCTCTCGCGTTGTGGGAACCCTGTCTCTGAGCTCGTGTACGTGCTTGCGATGGTGACCTGGTGGGAGTGACGGCAAAGACGGTGGAAGGGGGAGCCGCGCCAGACCCCCTGCGGATACAGGGTCGTCGTCCGTGATTTAGGACTTTGGCTGCTTGGGGTCCGTCCGCATCAGGAATCTTGCTGTTCTCAGCCCTTGAGTCAGAAACTAAGGTTTTGGGAATTCATGAGGCCTCCTCTTAGCACAAGCAGCAATCTTCCCAGAAAGGCTCAGACGGACAGCACGGGGTGGGAATGCGCGCCAGTGGGATGCCAGGAGTCTAGCGTTACTTTCCACCAGGGCCTTATGGGAGGTTTTCTCCTTGGAGTCGAAACGTGCGAAGAAGGGACCGTCCCCGCATGCTGTCGGTGCATTTGTGCCGGGCTGCTCTCAGCCAAGGTCACTTTAGCCAAAAATGTGCTTTGTTGGTAAACCCGTTCGTTTCTGCTCTGGGGCACGTCACGCGTCTGATCTCTTTTACCAAAACAACAGTGAAAATAACGGGTTGCTCTGATGCCGGTTCCAGGGAAGGAAAGTGGGAAGCGCGTGCACCCAAGAGGGCGTCAGCAGAAATGGGCGGGCCGGGGAGAAGGGCGCGCACTTCTCACACGGGGCACAGTGAGACTGGAAGGGGGAAGATCGTGCCCGAAGTAGTTTCCTGAGGGGCGCCCGGACCCACCCTCACCGCAGAGAGCGTAGTGCGGTGCTGTGATCTGTTCTCTCCTGTCTCTGAGCTGTGCGATGACAGAAGGATGGCTTCTTGTGGCACCAAGATGTGAGAAAGGTCATCCCCCGGCCCGCAGATGTGTGCAGAAGCACTGACTGCTCAGTAGAGGGATTTCTTCCTATTTAATGCCATTTCTGTCTTTCATTCTTCTCTTAGACGATTTGATGGGCTCGGACTTAGGGGCTCATCAGGAACTGCTCTGATGTGGCCAGGAGCTTCGGAGAAAGGCGTAGCTTTTCTTACTGTTAGCGCTTACTATTAGTATAGTACTTCTTACTGTTACATAGCTTTTTTACTATTACATAGCTTTTTTTACTATTTTTTTAAGATATTACTTATTTTATTTTAGAGACTGCGCACACACGCGCACGGGATGGGGAAGGACAGAGGGTGAGGGAGACAGATTTGCAAGGAGACTCCGTGCTGAGCCGAGCCCGACACAGGGCTCGATCCCACAACCCTGCGATCATGACCCAATTCCAAGCTTAACTGACAGTGCGACCCAGGTGCCCCGAGAAGCCTATCTTTTAAATTCGTAACAGGAGTGTGTACTTGCCACATTTCTTCCTTGGTTGTGGAATTTCACTTAAATTACACCTCCAGGCTTAGCCTCGGCATTCAGCATCGCACCCAGTGGTCCAGAGGGGCGGGGGGGCCCTTTACAATGCCTGGCGTGCGTAGGTGGCTGTAGGCTGATTGGAATTCGTGTTTGCACCGTGGAGCTCCGACGTTGCTAGGATCCGTCGGTGAGCGTGCGGAGGCCCGACGTTTGACCAGAGTTTAGCACTTGCCAAACACAAAATTGTTTCTGTAAATGTCAAGTGTGTCTCATCAGTCAGAATGGAAAGGGGAAGAGGCCAGGCCAAGAAGAAACATCTGTGTGTGGTTAAATAACATTTGCTTCGCTCGCTGTTTGGAAACACCGCTCTTTTGTATATTCAAGAGCTGTATGGATTTTAAAAGGGAAAAAAATCAACTCGTCGGCTCTTGTTTCTTAATTTTGCTGCATAAAAGGCTTTGTCAGGATTAAAGTCAACGCTCATTTTGAGACTCCTGGACGTCTTTCTGGAATGCAGCCTCCTGCAGCCGCTCACCTCTGCCCATCTCCCATGGGCCCTGGTCGCCGTGTGCTCCCGTCCCGCACGTTTGCATGTCGGGACAGGAAGCCGGGACGTGGCACTAGGCCATGTGCCGTGTTGGTGGGACTGTGGGGCCTGGGCTTGGACTCGGCTTTCTGCTGCGTATTTATTTCACACTCACGTGTCGTTGCCTGTGATTTTGTCTTTGCTCTTCCCCACGCAGATCCGGACTTAGGGGTTGGCGCCCTCCCAGACCATGACAGCCAGGATGCGGGGCCGATTGTCCCCAAGATATCGGGTCTAGAGAGAAGCCAGGAGAAGAGCCAGGACTGTTGCAAAGAGCCGATCTTTGAGCCCGTGGTGCTGAAAGACCCCTGCCCTCAGGTCCCTCAGCCGCTGCCCCAGGCCCAGGCGGAGCCCCAGCCCCGAGCTCCTTCTCCAGACCCCAACCTGGTGCAGCGCACGGAGGCGCCCCCTCAGCCCCCACGTCCAAGCACACAGCCGCCACAGGCGCCCCCAGAGGCCCAGCCTCAGCCCCCCCCTCAGCCTGCGGTGCAGAGGCCGCCGCGGCCGCAGTCGCCGGCCCAGCTGCTGCACCAGAGCCTCCCGGCCGTGCAGGCGCACCCCTCGTCCCAGAGCCTCTCCCAGCCCTTGTCGGCCTACAACAGCAGCAGCTTAAGCCTCAACAGCCTAAGGTGAGCCCGCCTGCTCTCGCCGCTCTCGCCGCGGCCTGACTTCTGCCGTCCTCTTTCCGTGGGAGCGTTGCAGACACGGTCGCCCCGTGCGGAGGGAGGCCGAGAGGGGACGCCCAGGGAAGGGGCGGCGCGGGAGAACCGGCGCGGAAACCTGGGGGGCACCAGGGTTGGGGGTTCTTAGAAGGGAGGCCACGTGCCTCCGAGGGAGGCCGGCACGAAGCTGCTCCACGGCCCTGCGACTCCAGAGTCAGGAAGACGGGGCCCGGGGGGACTCTCGGTGAGGGTTTGCATCACCGCGGACCTCCGGCCTTGGCCTTCAGAGAGGCCCAGAAGCAGGCTGCGTCCGGAGGAAGAGGCGCTCCTGGGCGGAGACGCAGGCTCTCTCCCGCCTCAGCTTTGCGGAACCGCACGGCGAGGTCTACGGTGTGGCACAGAGCAGGACCGCCTGGGCAAGGGAGACACAAACCCCAGGGTGTGGCGCCAAGCGTGCCCCGTCCTTGCCTGCCCCCGTCCTTGCCTGACCTCCTGGGACTCCTGTGCCTTTGTGTGCCTCGTGACAACCTGGTGCCTGGGGGGATCTTCGTGTCTAGGGCAGGCGAAGGAAACTGCTTAGCCAGGGTTCTGCCCCCGGGTTCATGCGTGTGGCCCCCAGAGCAGAGCGGTGGCCCGGGATTCCCGGGTCTCCTCCCGCCTGTGCTCCTTCATCGAATGGGTCTCAGACGGGCTGAGCTCAGGTCATCGATCTTGTTCCTCTCCCGAAACTGTAGGACGTGTGTCTAGTGGAGGCTGGGAGGGCACGGGGCTCCTAGGGGCAGAGATGAGAACTTGGCTGCAGAGGGGAGCGGACCTGGGTTTGGGGCCAAAGCCACCGCCCGGACCCTGAGTGCCGGTAGCTCTGGGGCCTCAGCTCCCGTCGTGCAGTCGGGGTTACGACTATGGCAGAAGTTTCTTGGTGCTTCCCAGGGGAGGGTCTCTAAAGAGGAAGGAGCAGGAGCAAGTGTTGAATGGCTTTGGGCAGAGAGAGAGGACTTTTTAAGAAAATAAATTGCTTACCTCTCTTTTCCTTTCTTCCTCCCCTTTTTTTTTTCCGGTGGTCGCTCCCACAGCAGTAGCAGAAGCAGCACCCCGGCGAAGACTCAGCCCGCCCCTCCTCACATCTCTCACCACCCCTCGGCCTCCCCATTCCCCCTCTCACTGCCCAACCACAGCCCCCTGCACAGCTTCACGCCCACCCTCCAGCCCCCCGCACACTCACATCACCCCAATATGTTTGCCCCTCCCACGGCTTTGCCTCCCCCACCGCCGCTGACTTCAGGGAGTCTGCAGGTCCCGGGACACCCGGCCGGAAGCACTTACTCAGGTAGGACGGTCGAGCCTCCTCGTGGGCTGAGGTTCGGCCCACGTGTGAACCTACACCGTGACACCCCGGACCCTGCCAGGGGAGGATGGGGGCGGTTGTCGGAAACCTTCCAGATGGGTTCGCCCACTCTGTGGGAAAGCACGGGTTGCAGCGCCCGGTCACCTGGCGCCCATGAGAGGGGCAGACACGTTGCCAGGCCGAGACTGCTCCTTGCCGGGCTCTTGAGAACTCCGTCCTGGTGTAAGGGGCTGGTTGGCAACGAGGAAGGCCTTCTCCTTTCTTCCGAGGGGAAGGCGGCACTTCCTGTCAGGTGGTCCTGAGATCGGGCTTTGGCTGTTGACTCCCCTTCTCCTCCCCGGTATCGGTCAGGCCAGGATCCCGAGTCTGGGTCAATCGTAGCCCGTGGTCAGCCCTGCTGCAGGATTTCCCCTTGAAGAGGGAGGCACGAGCACGTGGCCCTGGTACCAGAGATCGGGGTGCAGTCGCTGTTCTTAAGCACTTAAATATATGAATTCCTCAAACCCCTCAAACAGCCCACAGTGTGGACGATATTACTGTCCCCCTGTGGTGGAGGAGGGAACCGAGCCCGAAGGGTGCCCCGGCTCCCCGAGCTGCCCCCACCAGAGCCGAAAATTGACCTCTGGCTCCTCGGCCTGGAGCCCATCCCCAAAGCCGCAAGCCTCCAAGAACAGAGTCCGGTTGTGGCTGGTGTCAGGATCCTCTGGGTCGGTGCTCTCCTTCCGTCTGGGGGCACAGGGGCTTTCGGGGGTGCCCTTGGCCCTGTCCCCGCTCTGGTCAGGGCCTCGGACGTCCCGATCCGAAGGATATGACAGATGCGGCAGAAAGCGTCATCCTCTCCCTCCCCTTCTCTTGCAGAGCAAGACATCTTGCGGCAGGAACTGAACACGCGTTTTCTGGCGTCTCAGAGTGCTGACCGCGGGGCCTCCCTGGGCCCTCCGCCCTACCTGCGGACCGAGTTCCACCAGCACCAGCACCAGCACCAGCACACGCACCAGCACACGCACCAGCACACCTTCACGCCGTTCCCCCACGCCATCCCGCCCACCGCCATCATGCCGACGCCAGCACCTCCCATGGTGCGTACCCCAGGCAGAAATGTGAGGATAAGTAGAGCGCGGTCTTTTCTGACGCAGCACGCTGGGCGGATGGGGCTGTCGGGGCGCAGGAGTTGGAGGGGGGCGGTAGCCACGCGGGGCTCCTCCGGCCCTGTCGGTCTATGCTGGGGAGAAGGGGACGTGCCCTGCTCCGGGCAGCGCTAACCCGGGGCCTCAGGTAGGCACTATCTAGATGGTTCCGCCTAGCACTAGGCGTGCGCATGGGTGGCTGTTGGGGTGGGGGGGTGGGGGGCGGGCGTATTCTCGATGTTTCGTCCCAAGCAGTGTTGGAAGTTAACTTCCCAAAGGGTAATTTTGTCTCAAGCATCCTGGGAGATCACCACCACTTACAGAAAGGTACCTGTCCGCGCTCCACGCCCGTCATAGCAGATAAATGCTCGTAGGATCCTGGGAGTCAGGCGGGCCGTCCAAAGACCCGGGCCGTGTCCGTGACCCCCTGTGCTTTCTGGTGGCTCCCCGAAGCCCGTTTTGTTGAGGGGAGGTGCCGTTTCTTGTGTTTCATAAGACGGTGCCCTGGGCTGGTGTCCTGCCCTGTCAGCAAGTGTTCGGGGAGCCACACGCCCCCAAGGCCAGAACTTGGCCTTGTGGTGGAAGGTGCCGCTGACAAGGACACGGTCTAGGTCTTGACTGGGTCCAGCACATGCCAGGAGAACCAGTTAGGATTTTTTTTCAACTAATGAACTATAATGAATCGCGCCTTATTAGGGTGCTAATTATCCTGAGATAGAGCCCTGTCTGCCACCGTGAGTGTTAGGGTGTTTTACTTCTTTTTAGCATTTAAGGAAATACTTGATTTAGTGTGGGCCTGGGGAGAGCAGACTTGAATTCTGTCATTTCAGGAGGTGCGCCCTGCACCGAACTTTGCATCCTCTCCTCCCTCCCCCTCCCTATTTTGTTCAACTTAAGTTTTTAAAGTAAATCAAGATTTTAAAGTTTACTTTCTAAATTTTCAGAGGAGAATATTAGAAATGAGACCTTGGAACCAAAATTTTTTTCCTATAACAAATCCTGCGTGTTTTTCTGGAAGAGTTGGGCGTCTCGACGATTAACGTTTTTAAGGGCCTATTATTTCGGAAGAGTTTCCGGCAGCAGGTGTGAGCAGTAACACAAACAAATCTAACTGAGACGGGGTTGCTGACAGCACCAGGACCTGACGTTATTTAGAGGAAACAGAGACATATAGTCTTTTCTGCTCAAAAGAGAAGTTGTAAAAAAAACAAAAAAAAGGAGAGAGAGAGAGAGAGAAGTTGTAAGACCTCCCCAGACACCTTTCCGCTTGGGTGTGGTGCATCTTGGCAGGTGGCCCGATGTGCGGTTCTTCTGCCCAAGGGAAGAGGAAAACAGGGAATCTCCATGAATGACACCAAACGCTCACTCCTCTCTGACTGACCTGAATAATCCCTCTTCTCTCCAGTGTAGATGTGGGGTTTGTGCCAGTCTCTAAATACAGACCAGAGGGAAAGGCACTCGTGCGCGACCAGGGCCGAAACGCACCGTGTGGGTTCTCGCTCTGCTTTTCCATTTCTCGTCGGAGCAGCTCCGAGTCGAGAAGGGGCCCGTGCTAGCACAGCGAGGTTGTGGAGTCGGGTGACAGCCCAGTGACAGAGCCGATGGCCTAGGGCTGCCTCCGCCGGAGCAGTGAACAGAAATGTAGACGCTCTGAGTAACTAGCTTCTGCTTTGATCCCTTTACAGTTTGACAAATACCCTACAAAAGTTGACCCATTCTACCGGCACAGCGTGAGTCTCGCTACCATGCTCCCATCCGATGTGACCGCGTTTCCATCTCTGTGCTCTTGCCGCAGACCAGGCGACGGCCGGCGGCCTTTAGTCGCCTCCGAGAGTCCCCATCGCTCCTTGTCACCTCAGATGCTTGCTTCTGTGACGTTCGCTTCTGGTCACGATGCAGTATCGCCTCCCGAACCAAAAGATCATTAGCATGCGCGGCCCTGAGAGGCCCGGTGGACGTCCCGGGGCACCGGCGTCCGGCCTCGGAGCGGGGGTCTGCAGCACAGTCACCCTGGCTGCAGGAGTCTCTGAGATCCGGCTGTGCGGTCATCGACCCCAGTGTCACTAACGCCGTGTTCCCAGAATCGAACGTGGACGATTTCTTCCAAATACAGTGTCACTCATCGTTCTGACTCCTCCGTGGCTTAACAAAGCAGGTTCTCGTGTCCTCCCACGTGGCTGGTGTTGTCCTGAGCTTGTTACGAGTAAAAACAAAGATGTCATTTAAATAAAAGGGCTTAGAGTGGAAATCTGTGATTTCCCCCCACTTTAAACTCATTCTTTATGTAAAAAAGTACTCATCTTGTCCCATCCTAAAGAGTTCAGTTGTCAGACTTAAATTGGCACCAGCCTACGTCCTATATTGAATAGGGGCAACAGAGGACTTTTGTTCAAATACAGACACCTTGAGCATCTTACCATGATATTTTGATTACGGAGCGATACTGCATCATGTTTACCTGAACCTTTGCAAGTCTCTTCGCTCAGTGGTTTATTTTTATTTCTTTAAATGACACCAGAAAGAAAGAACGATGAGTCATTGCCTGTAGCCATGTCGGTCCACCGCACTCAACTCAAAAGAAGGGCTCCTCCGGTCAGCAGAGCCTGTGAATTCATTCCTGCTCTGAACCAGACCGTGAGACACTGTCCCAGTCCAGGGTCACGACTAGCTGAGAAGTCAGGACCACAAAATTCTAGAGATCACCTAAGAGTGAGCTCCCCCGGAGACACACAGACGTAACGTGAGGAAGCTTCCTCACGAAGAGGGAAGTCTGTGCAGGCACCTGGGCCCCACGTGTTCTGACACTGTCTGCTCAGCACTGCGACACAAAAGCATTTTTTGTTTATTTTATTCATTTGTTTTTTAAATATTTATTTGAGAGAAAGAGAGCAGGGGGAGGCGCAGAGGGAGAGGGAGACAGGCAGACTCCCTGCTGAGCGTGGAGCCCAACACAGGGCTGGATCCAGGGACCTGAGCTGAAACCAAGAGTCGGACATTTAACTGACGGAGCCACCCCGGCGCCCCCCAAAAACATTTTTTAATGGATTGCCGAATCCAAGAGGACCCCACGGGTCTCCTCTTTAGGGCTGTCCCGGGAAGGGTGCCATCCGTGAGGATCATTCGATTCCTGCCCCTTGTCGGCACTCGCTGATTTAAATCAGGACCAGCTACCAAAGTCACTCAGAGAGAGCCCAGCGTGCTCGGCAGGTGGCTCAGACAGACTCCCTCAGACGAAACCTGTGGCCCCACAGAGGGTCCTGGATGTGAGATGGAGAATGAGCCGTGGGGCCTGAATTTTTGCCACATTCATTTTTTATTCCTTAGCTACTGATCGTTTTTCATCACGTGGGGGGCGGGGATAGTCAGCTGCATTCCAAGAGGGTCAGTAATGGACTCTAGCAAAAGGAAAATGGTGAAAATACCTCATTTTTTGTTGAAAACTTAAAGGAAGTATTACCCACCTGGAGGCAGAGTACTAGAAGCCCGAGCGCGTCCTAGCACGGCGTGTATTTAATTACTCTGCCTCGTACAGTGTGCTGCAGGAGAGTTACCTCGTTTTATTAGTTATGGTGGATAATATATGAAGTACTTAGGCTCTCCTCTTTGGGGATTAGGACGTTATAAGGGGAATTACGATGCAGTGCACTCAAGTATCCAAAACACAATTTTAGACTTAAAAGTAGTTTTAAATGAGGGCTCTTGGCTTGCAATCACTGTTTAAGTGGATTTAGTTCAATATCAATTAGTCTGAAAAACTTTGCTGCATCACTGAAGGGAGCAGAATGAAATACAGACCAGCGGGAAAAGACGTGCCCTGGAAACCAGACTATGAAATGGGCATTTTAGTCCTTACCTCGAAAACAGCTAACGTAGCGTGGTTACACAGAGAAGCTCGAGTTATTACCGTGTGTGTGAGGCGCTACGGAACCATAAAGGCAGGACGTGACCTAGTGTCCGATCGGAGGTTGGATCAGAGTGAATAGAACCAGAGCAGCGGGATCTGAGAGATATCCCAGCTTTAGGGGAAGGAAGAGCGGTGTTTGCCCTGTCCTCAGGATGGCCGTGGATTTCTTTCCTCCATCATGTCCTCTGTAAACTAGTTAATTCCAGAAAGTTCATATTCTTAATTCAGAATCATTCTCCTCCCTTTGCGGAGTGGTCAGACCCGTCAAGGGCTTGGCTTGAACAGCCCCCAGTGAGTTTGTCCATCTCGCAGAAAAAACGGTTTCGTTGTGAGTGTAGACGGGGTCCTTTTATCTTACCCTCCCACAAACATTTGTCATCATTTGAGACGAGACAATTACATTGTCCTCGGAAACCACCACCCCTGGAACAACCTAATGAAGCAAGGATTGTGAATATTTTCTCATTTCCTCAAACTATTAAAAATCTAAAAGTACTAATTGAGTTTTAATGGTATAAAATCCTGGAACTCATAAAGACTTGCTTCTTTTTCTTCCTTTTTTCTTAATTTTTCTTTTTCTTTTTTTTTTTTCTTTTTCTAATTAACTTGTAATTTCCTGGGCATCTTTATTTGGCTCAGCAGCCCCTCCTGTTTTTGACGCGCATTAAAATCTTAAGCCATTTAGGTCTTCTATCTGATTTAACAATTAATAATTAGAAAAGCTCCCTTTCTAATGATGTCCTCATCTGGGACATCATTTGTTGGCTGATTGATTCTGAACTACTTCTAACTTTTTAAGTTAAGCATTCATGGCACATCTGTGTGATCATTTCATCACGGCTCCTTCACTAATAGCGTCAGACGGGCATTACCTGGCTTGCTAATGTGGATGTCGTTCGATGGGAAGGGAACTGGAACGAGGCGTTCGCCTCTTACTAACACCTTTGTCTCCCCTCTCCGTGTCTGGCCGCAGCTCTTCCATTCCTACCCTCCCGCGGTGTCGGGCATCCCCCCTATGATTCCACCCACTGGCCCGTTTGGTTCACTACAAGGAGCATTTCAGCCCAAGGTAAGCAACCGGACGGTCAATGCACGCCAGCACTTTCACAAGCAGAGCCTCGGGCAAGGTGGGCTGGGGGGGGTCCACAGCCACTGGCCAGTGACTCATTTTTCCAGTCTGAAGTGACCATCAGGGTTAGAGGGAGAATTTTATTTTATTTTTTTGCTAGCCCCTTGAGTTGTAAACCTCAGCCGGAATTTAATTTTCCGTCGGTACTACCCACGTCAACTCCGCTGAGCTCGGATCTCTTGTAATCT
Source organism: Martes martes (assembly GCF_963455335.1). Taxonomy (NCBI): domain Eukaryota; kingdom Metazoa; phylum Chordata; class Mammalia; order Carnivora; family Mustelidae; genus Martes; species Martes martes. Next base: position 2,565,283 of record NC_137906.1, on the reverse strand, counting down.
TTGAGATACACAGAAGACGTGTCCGTATTTTTTTCCACCAGTATAGTGGACATGAGCTTCTGGCCAGGAGATGCACGAAACGTCGGGTTCGTGCGCACCAGCTTGTCCCTGAGGTATATGTTATTAGCAAAGACGCGTCGCTGAGCCTTTACTGGTGTGAACGACGAGGCCTAGCAGCGTTGCGAGCTAGAATTTCATCCTTCCGGTTGTGGGAGGGAAGTGGCCCGGCTCATCTCCCCCATTCTGCTCCGTAGCCCCGTGTGTCTGCAGATGGGGGTCTGCCCGCAGGTGGGGGGCGACCACCCACCCTCTCATGCACCCCTGTTCCCCCTCTGCCCTGCCTCAGCCCTCCCTCAGCCATGGTCACACTTGCCAAGGTCAAGGCTTACAGCCTAACGTGAAGTTAACCTTTTGCCCTTCACAGTAACTAAATCCTTTCTACCTAGTCAGGGTTCTTCTACCCGGCTTGGGCTAGAGTTGTCTCCAAAGGTCAATACCGAGGAGTGATTCTCGAAACACCTTCCCTTTACGTGACTTTGTTATAGCCCTTACTGTATTTTTATACAGAAGCAAAATGTGGGTTATGTTAGTATCCGTTCTCAGATTTTTAAAAGGAGGAAATTTTGCTCTGTGGGATTTGGGTTTTCTTTGGTTTTTTGTCGCCCCCCCCCCAATCTCATTTCTAAGAGAAAACACCAGTTTGGGGCCAGAGGCACCCAGGCTAAGCGTGTTTTGCATTTCCAAAGGCATCTTGCCTCAAAGCTGGAAATAGGAAAAGAGATTTGAAAGCCTTGGGGGTGGGACCAGCTACACCTTAGAAATGGCATTTCCCTGCTTATAGGCCAGGTTACCTCTACCTGAGGCTTTAATGATGGCCACCACGGGCAACCCCCTCCTATCTAGGGGATGAACCCTGGTGATTTTTCAACCCCTTTCGTTTGGTCCGATGCCGCTGCTCACTACTCCCTCCCACCCCAGTCTGTCCCCTCTGGGTTTCACCCAATCTCCAGCGCCTCCCCAAACAGACTGCCAGGTCATTTAATAAATTAGACTATTTCCCTCACTCACTATTATCCAATCACACAGAAATCTACATCTGGGCAGGAAAGTGTCTCTCTCGGTGTTGAAATGGGCCTTTCCAGGCCATCTTCCTGATTGAATATGTAGATTGCGGTTCATTAGCCGAGTTCTTCATAAGTATGCAAATCAGGCTGTTAACAACTCCAGCTTAATTGTTAGTTGTACAGCAGCTGATTGCTTTTCTTTCTTCCATTCTCCATCCCCCCCATCCTTCTCCTTCTAGGCTAGCCTTGTGCCTAAACTTGAGCTCTTTTCCCACACGCGTGAACTTCCCGGGGCGCGGGGAGTCAACAGAAGTTGGGATTTCTTAAATAAAATACCCGGTGAAAAAACGTTCTGAGCCCTTTCAGCCCCTGGAGAGTGAGAGCTGCTGGTGGGGGAAGTAGACCTCCCGTTGTTGCCAGTTCGAAGGACAAAAGCCCGTAGATAAGGTTATTGTTATGAGTGACATGTAAGAATGGTGGCGGCCTAGGACGGATGAGGCCACATCGCTGTCGAAATCATTTAATAGTAGGTCTGTGCAGTCCCTAAATTAGGTCCTCTTGTCCCATTTCCACCACTGCTAATGAGTAATTATGGAGCATAATTCCCTGTTATTGTCTGCCGGTTAAAATTCAGAGTTCGCTTAATGTCTGCACAACACGCCTGGTTGTTCTGACGAGACGCACCTGACGCAGCACAGTGCCTCGAGGGTCCCTCGGGCGTCTCTCCGAATGCTTGGGGACGGCGCAGGAGCGCTGTGCCAGGGCCATCCATGACTCAGAAGGAGATGGGGACCTGGGGGCACTGCTCCTGCATGTTCTTCCCCTTCTTTTTTCCGTCCTTTGCTTTTGATCGCAGTGACATGTGGCACGGTCCCCCTCTCTGCTTTCTGACACCCTTCCTAGACAGGCCAAACCCTGGTCCGCGTCCCCTGAGAGCCTGGGGAACAGGGCCTCCTGAGGAGCACGTGTGGTCACTGGGGGAAACGCCCCTGTCAACCCTTGTATTTCCAGAATGAAACAACATCCACCTTTGACTTCGGTAATCTAGAACGCCGGCAACATCTTGCTTTCTCGCTCTATGTGTTGCGTGACTCCTAAGCTGTGGTCTGATTACTTTGCAGACATCCAACCCTATCGATGTTGCTGCTCGACCTGGGACAGTCCCACACACTCTGCTCCAGAAGGACCCGAGGGTACGTAGAAAGTCAGGCTCGGTGGCAGGTAACACCAGTGGCAGAGAAGACCAATGTCCTGTGGTCCAAGGTCAGGAGGCGGACACTCTTAGCTTGTGTAACTCGTTCCACCGATCTGGTCTGTCCTTGTCGCCTTAAATTTCTGTCACACAGAAGAAGCTGTAAGCGCTTTTCTCCCTGGGGGTCCCAGGCCCCTCGGGCTGCTGTCCTGCGGTCCGGAGGTCACTGCCCCACAGGGCGCTCCTGGCCCTCCGCCTTCAGTGCGGGGCCAAGCAAGACGCCCCTTACGCTTTGCTTCCTCCTGCCCGCTCGTAGTGCGCAGGCCACGGCTTTGGGGAGGAACTGGGAGCTCTGCAGGAACGGACAGTCCGGGCGGGTGGAACGATCTTTCCGTCCCCCTTTGTGGTAAATTCGGACAGATGAGCACTTGGGACAGTATTGTTGTGTTCCCTGGGTAAGGGCAGTCAGGAATTGAGGACCAGAGTTAAAGTTTAAAATGACTCAACGGTGTAAGCATCTATGGACGGTCAGCGAACTTCCAAAAAGTACCTCCTGACCTCTCCGTGATGGGCCGTCATCACAGGAGGCGTGTTGGCGGAGACAGCCTCGGGCTCCCGGGTCCCTGCGAGTGCCCGGCCTTGCAGGCCCACGGTCTGGGGGCTGTTCTCCCCTGGAACCCGTGCGGCAGGGGTGGGCGGGGCTGCTGGAGACCACGGAGCTCCTCGGATGTGTAATGTGAGCGAATCGTGTTGCCAGAGGGCAAATTGCTATTGATTAAACTTGGTCGGGGGCTCGTCAGTGTGGATGTACCCAGGCTTGTGAAGTGGGGGAGGGGACACTTGGCACTTTTGATAGTGTGAAAATGGGTTAATTATTCTCTAAAAGGACTTCATTTAAAAGTAAAATTCTAACATTTTAATTTCCCCTCCTAATGAAGCACTACAAATTTGTTAATTAGAGCAATTGTTTGAGTGACAGGCATGTAACCAAGTTGTCATTTTCTCTTCACAGTTGACAGATCCTTTCAGACCTATGTTAAGGGTAAGAAAGCTTCTTCTAGAACTGTTTTGCAACCTCTGTTTGACTCCCTGTGGGTTAAAAATACAAATCCATTACCAGGAAACAAGCCCCAGAAACCCTGGCATCCAACGTTGGGATGACAGTGGCTGGGTCCTTCAGGTCGTGTGATTGAAAACGGCCAAAACTGCGTGGCCTGGAGCGCTGCAGGAAGCCAGGTCACTGAGGGAGAGCGGAGGAAACGTTCCCCCGGGCGAGAGTCTGTGGCTGGCGTCGCTGCTGGGAGTCTTGTTGGGTAGGATGAGGAGGGGGCACGTGGAGGCCTGACGCTCCGGGCTGAAGTTGGGGTTCCAGCATGTCCTCCTGTCTCTTCGGCGTCCGCACTCTGTACTTAATGTGGGTCCCTCTACCTCGGCCGGCGGTTGCCTCATTCCGCAGGAGGTAGCGTGGACCTTCACAGCCACCCGACCCGCTCCCCTGGCGCAGAAGGGGGCTACCGCAGGCGTTCGCTCGTTTGCGTCCTGCGTGGCCTGGAGGGTGGCCAAGGGATGACCTCGAATAGACGCGGACTGACTTGGGTGAGGGTGGGGCGGGGGTGAAGGGTGGATGGTCGGTTGGAAGATGGATGGAGAGATTTCCTGCTGTCCTCAACCCGTTTCTGGCGCACGTAATCAGATAATTCAGTTTCTCCGAAGAGAATCAGAGGACTGTGTCATCACGTAGCCGATTTCAGATGACCCGTCGTTTCACTGCGGGAGAACTGACCCAGACTTGGACTTGAGTCTACGTTTCACAAACAGCTCCTTAATGTAGACACCAGAAGCGTCCACCTCTGGCCGATGTAGGACTGGGCAGTTTCTTCCCGCGCCCCTTAGAGTCCCTGAGCCCGTGTTTGGAGCGGACGAGTAGGTTACAGCAAGAATCCAAATGGACGGGCAAGAGGCGGTCCCCCCAGTCCGGGTGGTAAGACGGTGCACTCGGTTACTGCTCTGCTTGGAGAGCAAGACGTGAGCAGATCACGAGAGACACGGGGCGACCCTCTGGCAGACGGGACAACTGCAGAGGCCCAGAGCACCGGCAGGAACGCGCGCTCTCTTCTGTTCTCTTCTTGCTTGGGGACGAACAGCGCCCACCGACACGACTGGGCCGTGGACTCCTAGCGGAGAACTGGTGGGAACTGGGCTCCAGGACAAATGTGCATTTCTTTGTTCCGCCCCGGGTGAGAACGGAGCAGCGCTGGGGGGAGGTTACCCAGGGTCTTCTGTCGCCTCCTTGTTCGGAGCGATTCACAGCCACTCACTAATTAGCTCCTCTGAGCAGCCGATTTGCATCGCGGCAAATCGTTAAGTAGGGCTTCCCACTCTCGCAGGTCTGCCAGCTGGCACCGGAAAAGAAAGAAGAGACACAAAGTGGGGCTCGGGCTTTTGCCATCTTGTCCCTGGCAACCGGGGAGGTCCCCGTCGAGTAGGGTCTGGGGAGCAGTGGCCGCCGGCTGGGGCTCCGCACGCCCCGGGGCTGAGAGAGGCTTGGGGGGCACGGAGCCTTCCTGTTCCCTGAGAAAGAGCCTCTGCCGCCCAGAGCCGCGGGAAAGCTTTGGCAGAGTCGGAGGCGGTTCTCTCTGCGGGTCCTTCTGACCACCTTGCTCTTTCTTATTCCAGAAACCAGGGAAGTGGTGTGCTATGCACGTTCACATCGCCTGGCAGATCTACCACCACCAACAGAAGGTCAAGGTCAGTCTCGTGGGCCTTGTCCGGTGGGGGGATGGGGCAGGGGGGCAGGGGCGACGGGGGCCCTGCGGGCCCTGCGGGTGTGCGACCCCCTGACAGAGGAGGCATTTCCGACAGCGTCTAATGACCTGCGGGCAGGAAGGATCGAGTCTCATGGAAACACCATTGGGAAACCTTACTAGGAAGTAGGGAAACCTTATGACAAAAATGACAAAACAAACTGGTAACTCCCTGGTGTTTTATCTTTCTAGATGATTTTGTCATCGTATCCACCCAAAGAGCTTAAACACAGATTAAGTCCTGGGGCAGGGAAAGAAAAGGTTTTGATAATCTAATTATAGCAACCAAGTGCTTGTTTATATGGAAAATGCTTAGTATCTGGGAGGAGCTACACATGCAAAGTGGTGATTTCGGTAAGATTGGGTGCGTTCTTTGCTCCGTGTGACTTTGAAAAGCGGACCCTCTGTGACGCTGCTGAACTTCCATCAGCAATGCATAGCACAGAGAAGTCTCTTCTAGAAGTAGCCTCACAGTCCACACTGCCATGCAACACGCCCGGTAGTCATCTCCGTGACCGGGGACAGAGGTTAGCGTTCGCTCAGTACCAGTCTGACCCATTACCCTGTCTGGCTGCAGAATATTTTGCCTAAACTTTGGTATTTTCATCGTACAGATGAATACAGTCGTGTTTTCCAGGCATTTGTGACATAACGGGGACTAGGTCAAGAGCCTCCTACAGGTAACCAGACTAGGCCTTGCTGGCTGACTTGGGGACCAAAGTAAAGGACGAGTCTGGATTTTACTGTGTGGGCACTTAGCTTCTGGGTAACTGTGCCAAGAAAAATGGGAGAAAACAACCAATTGAGTAATTCCAAGCATTCAGTGCTAACAGCATTTGGAGGAACCCGCATGAGCTTAAGAAAAGAGACCGCTAAGTAAAGGAGAGCTGGTCATCCCAGAATGTTTGGGTTTTTTTAACGATTTAAAAATAAAAAAAAAAAAGCCATCCTATTTAGGGGCGCCTGGGAGGCTCAGTCAGTCAAGTGTCTGCCTTCGGCTCAGGTCATGATCTCGGGGTCCTGGGATTGAGCCCCACATCGGGCTCTCTGCTCAGCGGGGAGCCTGCTTCTCCCTCTGCCCCTCCCCCCACTCGTGCTCTCTCTTACTCTCTCTCTCGTAAAAAAAAATAAAAACCAACCTAGTGAAAAGTTAAGCTAGTAAACGAGGTCACTAAGATACTCGCATTTGGTGCCACATACCTGGTCCCTCCCCTAAGCTGCCGTCAGTGAGTTTTGCTCACTCCTGCATCACTGTCGGGCGAGGTTTAGTCAGAGACGTGTGGCAGCTTCGCGGGCAGACGGTGCGCTCGGAGGGCGGCGAGGTGTTGATGCTCAGTTCAACTCGCTGTTTGTTCTGGACGTTGTGGCTGGCGGAGCGGTAGGGAAGACACGTCCTCCCTGCAGCTCCTTCGCTTACAAGCGGTGAAGGATGTTGTCTCTGCCACTTCAGCAACTTCTTCTCCGTGAAGGCGTCCGCGGTGACTGAGTTTCCTTATCTCAGTTCCGTTAGGAAGACCTCGTGCCCGCGGGGAGGCTGCTCCTCCCGCCTTCCCAGCAAACTCCTGGGGATCCCCAGGCTCCACGTTGCTTCACGGACCTGAGTTGTGGTTAATGGAACCGTGCTGTGTCCCGTGCACTATTAGCACTACATAATGAGGCGACCAAGTTAAAGGAGGCACGCAAAAGATTTTTATAGATTTATAGTGAATCAGAAGCTCTGGTTTGGGGTGGGCGGTTACTTTCCAGCGGAGCTGGGACGAGTGTGCTCCCTGTGGATTTGAGCAGAAATTGCACTGTCCCCTTTCTTGGGACTGTTCCTTTCCTCCCCCTTTTAGTGCCCCTCCCCCAAGCGTGTTCGGAAGGAGCCTACCACCTGCAGACGCCCTGTACCAGGGTCGAGGGCACCCCTCTGCGGTGGCTTGGGCGGGGGGGGGGGGGATTTCCACGTGCGGATAGGAACGCACCGTCTGCTTCCTCAGGGTTTCGCTTCCAGCCCCGAGTCATCAGGCCACGGTTTTGTTTTGAACGGGGCTGGCGGCTGAGCGGGATGGCGGCCTTCTCTTGTCGCTGATGCTCGCACAGGCTCGCTCGGCTGCCTCGCTGCTGACTCCCTGGTACACAGCGTGGGAGAGGGACGTGTTTAGGGCGGACGTGAGGGAGTCTGAGGGGGCGCAGGCCCCAGCAGTCTGCGAGCATCAGTCCAGGCGGACAGATTGGAGGAGAGAGTCGGAAGCAGGCGCAGGACCGTGAGGGAGGGGAGCCGGCAGGGGCGGGCAGCTAGTGCGGGGAGGCGTGAGAGTCGGAGAGCAGTTGGCTGAGTGTTAACCTGGGGCGTCCATGTTCAAGAATGACACCAGGGTAAAGGAGGCAGGAAATGATAAGCTCGTCTCTACGGCCTTCGAGGGAGAGGGACTGGAAGGAGCTTGAGGGGAAAGAAATGAACGAAAACAGAGCCATGGCTGCTGCTGCCAAGGGTTCAGAGCAAGAGAAGTTCTCAACAGCTCACTGGGCTGGGGCGGATGATGACCTCTTCCTTGGGTAGTATCAGGCAACAGCAGGGGAAAGCCCCACCCCGTGCATTAAGTGAACAGCCCTACTTTGTTTCTGTTTTTAAGATACAACAGTGATCAGGGGCGCCTGGGTGGCTCAGTGGGTTAAAGCCGCTGCCTTCGGCTCGGGTCATGATCCCAGCGTCCTGGGATCAAGCCCCACATCGGGCTCTCTGCTCAGCGGGGAGCCTGCTTCCTCCTCTCTCTCTGCCTGCCTCTCTGCCTACGTGTGATCTGTCTGTCAAATAAATAAATAAAATCTTTAAAAAAAAAAAAGATACAACAGTGATCATTTGAAAACTAGCTCATAGGCATGGAAATATTTCCTCATCACTTCCAGTTACTAACCTACTGTGATCTGTTAGGGGACAGCAAAGAGCCATTAACAACTAATTTACACGGCAGATTATTCATACAGAATTCCTAATAAAATGAGCTTTAAAACACTGTCATTTAAAAACTTGCCAAAGTGGGGCCTTGACAGCAAATAATGAACTCATTTGGAGTAAGTAGGATACGGTTTCATTCCTCAAGCCGCACGACCTCGAAGACCGCTCGCAGGCCCCGTCCAGTGGCAGGCCCCGCCGGCCCCCAGGGGCTGACCTGCTGTTCTGGGCGTGTGTGGGTGAGACGGTGTGTGGGTCACCCTTCCCACCGCGCTTGTAAGCTTGAGCCTGACTCGAGCACCACATCCGAGCGCACCATTCCGCCTCCTCTCGCGGCCTCTGCCGCTTCATCCACCTCTTTCTTTCCCGCCTTTCCTCCCGGGGTCTCATGTTTTCCTCCTCCCCTTGCTGCTTCAGAAACAGATGCAGTCAGACCCACATAAGCTGGACTTCGGATTGAAACCCGAGTTCCTGAGCCGCCCCCCGGGCCCCAGCCTCTTTGGAGCCATCCACCACCCCCATGACCTGGCCCGGCCTTCAACTTTGTTCTCTGCCGCTGGTGAGTTCCAAGCGCGGGGGGGAGAGCAGAGATGCGAGTTCGCAGGTGCCTGTTTGTGCTCTGCGCCGCCGCCGCGTCCCTCCCTTACGAAAATGCTGTTCGTGCCGGCTCGCAAGGCCAACCCCAGTGCATGAGGGAGCTGGACCCTTCACTGATACGCCCTCTCTCATTAAGGAGGGAAAAAAGATCCTCGTTCTCTTCGGGGACTCAGACTGCTTTGGCTCATTTTTTGCTTCTGTGTTAAACCAGAATAACTCATGATCTGATCGAGAAAGATAAGAAAGCTCACAAGGGTACATCGACAGGCAGCGGTGCCGGGAGCTGTATACGGATGTGGCCGTCCTTACGCTTGGTGCCCACAGCGCTCAGTTACTCTCTGCTCCGCGGGGCTCGGTGGCACTGTTTTCCCCGAGAGTCAGAGGGCGGGGAAAGCAGAGTAAGACAGTTGCCGCTGGTGTGTCTGCGGTGCAGGGGGGTCAGCCTGCGGGTGGCTGGTGTTTTTGGCTGTGGAACGTAGTGACGTTGCCTGCGTGTTTGTACCAATGCAGAAAGCTTGCAGGATAGGGCATACGCACCTGCGTGGTCTGTTGGTTCACGGCCGAGATTACACGTTCTCGAACGCCCCAGGGATATGCCAGAGCGGGGGCGGTGGGGGCCGGGAGTCACCCCTTTCCCCATCCAGGTGCATACGCATGAGGGGCAGTGGCCATAAGGACTCACGGGAATCGAGAGCACTCACTCCTCTTGGTATCAGAGGTTCCCTATCCTTCAGTCCTCAAGCCTTTGGGCCGCGCAGAGCCAGGCACAGAGCTCCGGACTCTGTGGACTCTCGGGAGTCCTTGCCCATGGCCACAGAGCTGGGCCTGGGGCTGACCCGCAGAACTGCACACCCACCGGGCTAAGTCGAATTTATTCTTCTGGGCATAAATATTCACTGGGCTCCATTTCTGGTCCTTTCGGGAGCAAGTGTCACATCCTGCCTGCCTGCTGCCTTCCCAGGCTTTCATCCAGGACTCCTTGGTTGACCTGAGTGAGGTTCCTGCATTCAGAAAGAGGGAGACTCCCCATCGCAGGGAATCATCATGATAATGGGCCTTGCTGCCAAAGCCAGCGAATCACCCTTGAGGCTGGATGGAATTTGCTAAGGTCTCAGGTTTTCCTCTGTCTGTTCTGTCTGGGGACATATTTGAAGGCTTTGTTACCATGGCACCTAGGCTCTGAGACGGAGCTCCGGGAAGAGCAATTTTTGGAGAAAAATAGATTTCTCCCTGCCTTCCGTTGGAGTGATGAACTGGCTTCTTTTGCTTCAATAATTCTGGAATTGCCAGGCCCCCCCGGGGGCCCCGGGCTGAGCAAAGCTCCCATCTTCATCGAAGCGTTAATTAGCGTGTACTACACAGAGACAGTGCGGCCAGATTTGTATTCAGCCCGCAACGCTGTTACCACCTGATGACACGCTTTGGGCACGTAGTACCCCCACGGAGGCCAAGCCAGCGTCTAGGACGGGCACAGAGCTCCTCCCGTGCCTTCCGGTTCTGTGACCGAGCACCCTCCCCACACCCGAGGCCCCACAGCAGTGCAGGGGACAGCAATCCAGAACATAAATCGAGTTCCTAGGGTGTGGGGAGGGACCACCCCACGCCTCCATTTAATCTGCTTTCCCAGGGGGACTTACACTTGTTTATAGGAACTTAGCCAACAGCAAGACACCGCGGAGTAGTTTTTAGGCCGTTCACTGAGGCCCCGCGTATATATCCATCTGGAAGATCCTCTTTCAGTCTAAGCAATATTGGATTTTGCACCCAAACGGCATTTTGGGGAAACTTGCAGCCGATGTGTGTAATTCACGCACACGGGTTCAGTTGGGCCACTCTTCCGCTTCTGTTGGGAAGTCATGCCGACATCCGGTCGAGAGAGGTGATGTCAGCAGAGCCTGGCCAGCCAGGTCTCCGGAGCCGAGCCTGCCGCCCCGCCAGCGTGTCTCCCCGGCTCTCGGCTGCCCCGTGAACAAGCCAGTCGGGTGCCCTGGGCTCGTGCGAGCGTCGTCCTGCTTCCCAGGCGCGCAGCCGCTCTCCTTCCCCACCTTCCTCCAGGACAAGGACGGTGCAGCTCCCTAAGCACGTGTTGTTCAAGGCAGACTATGAAACACTGGAGGACGGAGAAACCAAAGAAGACCACTGACCTTGAACTGAGGTCCCCGTCGGGCAGATAGAGTCCGTTAGCAGGTTGCCGGTGCCCACAAATGTGGGAATAGAGTGGCTTTTTCTGGCCCCGAAGCTGGGAGCCTCCTGGAGGACTTCATCGCCTGTACCTGATGCAGCTCACGGGCCCAGGTCCCGCAGGCCCAGGCCGTCCAGATGGTCCCGTGACCACCGGCACGCTCCGCGGGGAAGGGGCTCTGTGCCACCCAGACACGCTGCTCCTAAGCCAAGAATTAGAAAATACAGTTTCTAGAACAAGTTTCCCAGAGTGAAAGACTTGCCCCCCAACATGCTCTGTCTGTGAAGAAAGTATCCCGTGGCCAGATGTCCCCCTTTCAGGGGACAAGTGAGCCCGGGAACGTACTGACGGCTCCGGAGGTCCCTCAGGGAAGAACGCTGCCCAACACTACGTGCCTTGGCGTTGGACCCCAGCTTGCTTGGTTATGGAACCGGCCCCCCACCCCGCCCCCCTTGTGCTGTCTCTCCATGCTTCTAATGCTGTGTGCCCACGTCTTCTCAAAGGAACGCCGCCTTTGGGTGGCGGCCAGCCCAGCCTGGAAGGAGGGCATGACTTCTCTTCTCCCACTAACATAAAACATGTCATCCCCCGGCGCGTTGCCTGGGTGGACTTCGGCCACATCCTTGTTCCAACATACTCACCCCCGTTTTCTCATGGGGCCCTTCGGCAGCTGGGAGCGTGGTAGGAGTTGGCTTTCTGGGAAATCTGATTCTGTCGTGTTCGACTTTCCAGGTGCTGCACACCCGACCGGGACCCCTTTTGGGCCGCCCCCCCACCACAGCAACTTCCTTACCCCTGCCGCTCACCTGGGTAAGCTGCCATCGGCGATGGGAAGCGACATGTGTCTCACCAAAACCTTGGTTTGCCGCGCTCCCGCCACACTTCTTGGCGGGTTGGCCGTGGTCCTAGACACCCCGGTGACCACGTAGGGCCGTGTTGGGTTTGTGGAGAAGTTTGACCGCCGGCCCTCCGTCCTCAGGATTTCAGTACCTCTGACACCACAGTCTTAAAGTAGGGGCTGTGTGCTCGGTCGTGATGCCGTCTGAGGCGACGGGTAGAGCAGTGGGAAGGAGCCGTGCCCTTGTGCGCCCGGCGATCCGTGTGTACGGTAGCCTGGTCCTGCCCACTGGGGCGAGATGGTGAACTCCCTCTGCCTGTCCACCTCTGGGAGGAGGAAGAAAAGGCAAGACGATGTAACAAGGAGGTGTTACGTGCTGTTTCCTAGTTCCCTCAGGTTTCACTGTGCATCTGTCTTTTCCTAGCAAGGGTGCATGCTCTAATGTGGCCTCTGTTTTCTGGATATTTCCTGCGCGTGTGCAGGCAGGCGTATAGGCGGTGACACGCGACAACGGGGTGTCTCCACAGATGCGCCTGCACGGTTTCGTCGCTGGGAGACTTACTCCTAGAGGCCACAGAGTACTTTCCCCGAGCGGGGAGGACAGGGCTGGAGGGCGTCCTAGGACACTGGCCCAGACCCAAATGCAGTGAGACTCTGCACGATCAGGGACGGATCGGGTCCGAGTGTAGAGAGGGCAGGGGCCCCACATCACCTTCCCACGCCCGGAAAGCTCTTGCCCTGCTCACTCACCCTGGTCCCGCAACCGTTTCCTTCTTCCCGATCTGTCCGCAGAGCCTTTTAACCGTCCGTCTACGTTCACTGGCCTCGCAGCGGTTGGTGGCAATGCCTTCGGGGGACTTGGAAACCCTTCAGTTAGTGAGTACCTCTAGCTTTTTAAAAATCTGCCTCGGACTGTGTGTCTCCTTTGATCTGTCTATGGCTCAAGACCTTTCTAGCTAGAAGGAAACTGTCCTCGTGGGAAAGAGATGAGGTCATATCCGGAGAAGCAGGCCTCGGCAGCGAAGTCGGGGGGAGGGGTGCAGGGGTTTCAGGGGACAGTTTCAGGGGAAGCCCGCTGTTCCGTTGTGTTCAGGAGAGGTGGTGTCACTGATCGAAATCCATACAGTCACTTAAGTTCAGTCTCCTCCACGTTCCATCCCTACTCTCCGGGACTTTAGCTACGGCTCCCGGTGCACAGGGAAACCACTCTTCCTCCGCCTCACCTTTGGCACTAGTGGCACTGAGAAAACTCTACCAAAAATGGCAGGAAAACCTCCCCGGGCTGAGGCTAGCCCAGCGTGGGCAGCATTTTGTACTCTGTCATCTGGGAGGATCGTGTCATTTTCTACCAAAAAGTATCTCAAGTGGGGAAAGAGGCGTAACACGGGCTCATTTTCGAGTCACCGAAGGCTCAGCCCGTCTTTGGTGCCGTCCGTTTGTCGCGGCCTGAAACGCAGCCCTAAGGGTGCTCTCCCAGTTTCATCCCGTGCGGAGACCTTACTTGTCTGTCTGGGTCCACTCCCGTCCGGGCTTGATGACCCGTTTCCGTCTGCTAACACTGTGGGGATAGTGGCGGTCCCATTGGTGGGGCTGTGGGGCAGGGAGGAGCCGGAAGGCACCTCTGCGATGGGTGTTGTTCATGAGAGGACCCCCTTCTGCATGCCGGGGGCTCCTGCATGCACCAGACGTGTTCGATCGGGCGCTCTTGGCACCTGTCTGGCCCCTTTCCTCCTGAGTCCTCCCCCTCCCGCCCCGTCGGCTTGGGTTAGAGAGCGAGAGCCTTGAGCTGCCTCTCCAGGGTAGGGCGAGCGTCCCTCTAATGAATCTGTTGATCTCCTTTCCTTTTCCAGCTCCCCATAATATGTATTCATTTTAACTCTGAGTGCTGTTAGAAGTTTTGGGGTAAGTACCTTCATTACAGCGGATTATATGATTTCTCTTAAACCTTTTTGTTTTCCACTTCACCATTTCAGCACCCAACTCAATGTTCGGCCACAAGGATGGCCCCAGTGTGCAGAACTTTAGCAACCCTCACGAACCCTGGAACCGGCTCCACCGCACGCCTCCGTCGTTCCCGACCCCTCCGCCCTGGCTGAAGCCAGGGGAGCTGGAGCGTAGCGCGTCCGCTGCAGCTCATGACAGAGATAGAGATGTAGATAAACGAGACTCCTCCGTTAGTAAAGATGACAAAGAAAGGTACGGAAAGAACCCGCTCTCGAGTCCCACTGGGGGAGCCCGCTGTGCGCCCAGGACGGCCGCGCCCCCGCCCCGTCCCAGCCTCGTGCTCCAGCGGGCCGTGTGGCCCCCGCTCCGGGCTCGGCCCCGGGCCAGCCCCGCAGTCCCCGAGCGCACCCCCTCGGCCCCCTAGAGCACCGCCCCGTAGGCTATGACCACAGCGCAGCGAGAGCGCCCCGACTCAGACACAGACCCGCCCCGAGAACCTCCGAGGTCCCCGCGAGCGCTAGTGTGCCCCAGCAGAACTCTCTCTCTCCGAGACAGCGAGCTGGAGCTCTGGACCCAACACACACAGCATGAATCAACACCATATTTGCTTTCAAGTTCGTGCAGTCCATTAAATCATCCATAGGTTTTTTTTTTTTTTTTCCTCTGTCTCTTTCCCTCTCTTTCTTTTTGTTTGCTTTTAGAAAGTCACGTTTGCATCGTCTCATCATATTTTTCTCAAGTTTTGTTCAAACCCCAGTCCCGGGCTCACAGAGGACGAGTAGAAGTTTGCTAACCTAGATGCCGAGGAGCGTCCACACGCGTTCCCGGTGTGGGTTTTGCTTTGCCAGTGGGGAAGCTACTTTGACTAACCGTGTTTTCAGCTCTGGACTTGATAACCCATGCCTGTAACAGCAATCGCCTTAAGGAGGGAAAGGTCTTGGTATTTTCGCTCAAGGGTGTCCTGGGCATTCTCAAGCAAGCATCCTTCTCTGTTTTCTTGCTGTAGTCGGTTTTCCTCCTGCTCAGACTGCGAAGGAGGGGAAGACCAGATACGTTCGAAGGGAAATCCCTACCAGCGCTCTCCCTTGGGCACTTGGGTCTCACACAGGATCCAGATCTTTAATTTTCCTTACTGTGTGTGGGGCGTGTGTGTGTGCATTAACGCCCACTAGTGATTTAAAAAGGATTCAGTTTCACAGACCCTAAGTGTATCAGATTAACACGTCCTCCTCATTCTCGCTGATGCTGTCTTAGAAAAGAAAAAGACACATTTTTCCTTCAAGACGGTGTGTTCAAGTTCTTAGACAGCGGGAGGACCACTCGGGGCAGTCAGCTCTCAGCTGCGAACCACCAGGGCCTGGACCAGGCACTCTCTCGGGGCTGTCTGTCAGTGACGAGAAGACAGCGGGGCAGCAAATCTTGCATCTTTCTTGATGGAGTCCAAACGGCCTTTGGATTCACGTCCGGAAATGTGATAAAACACGCTTGTTTATTCTTACCTTTTGAAGATGCCCCTCTTCCTGGCCTCCGTGTTGGCTAGAAACCGCATTTGTAGGGGAACCCCCCTTCCTTCTCTCATCCCGCTCCGCCTTGTGAGCTGCCGAGCCAGCGAGGTGCCTTGCCCCTGGCCCCGGCCCCGTCTGTCTCGCGACTGTCTGTGCGACATGCCCGGTCCGGTCTTCCCTCGTCCTGTTGGCCTCGTGGTCCTTCTGTGCTCGGCATCCCGTGCCCTGGACGCTTCAGCCCCCGTCCCAGACAGACCCCTAAGATTCTTCCACGTGTCCATTCCCAGATGCCCTCAGAATGGTTCTCCACTTGTCCCCCGAGGCCCGGGGACCCCCTTTACCTACCGGCTTTCCTCCATCTTCTCCCCAGATTTCCGCCTTGTCCCTCCTGAGGCACAAGTGCCATTTGCAACCCACGAGCCCCGAACTCGTGGTTTCCCTTCAGAGCCCCTCCCGAGCGCATCTCGCAGGGCCTCTGAGCCTGCGTCCTTTGCTCTGAGACGGGTCACTCGTCCTCACGTCCAGAGTTCGAAGCTCCTGGCACGTTCGCGTCAGACGCTTCCTCCGTCTGGCTCAGTGTCACGGAAGTGGTAGAAAGGTCGTCTTCGTGTTCAGGCTGCTTAGGCGTTTCTGCCTGACACTAAATGATCCCAGCGGTCGAGACAGGTGGGCTGTGTCGCCAGATCACTGTTACCGTCCCCATTGGTCCACCTCCACTTGCTAAAAGCCCTTCCTCTGTGGTCTTGACGGAGCCATGTGACTCTTACATACAGAATTATTCCCCCTCGGGCCCCCACGCGCCCTCATGCCCAGCACTTTGCCCTCTAAAGCGTTCTCTGACGTCTCGGTGAGTAGGGTCAGGATGGCCGGCTTTGCCGGGCACAGGGCGCACCCGGTGACCGCGGGCACCAGACCCGAGCCTGTCCTCCTCACACCACCATCTCATCGGCAGCCCCTCGCCAGGCCGGCAGGCCCGCTTCATCTGCTTCTCTGTTTGCCTCTCTCTTCCTCAGGGAAAGCGTTGAGAAGAGACACTCCAGCCACCCTTCACCAGCACCCGTCCTCCCGGCGAGCGCCCTGGGACCTAACCGTAGCTCCGCTGAACAGATCAGGGGTCATTTGAACACTGAGGCGCGTGAGAAAGACAAATCCAAAGAGAGGGAGAGAGACCACTCGGAGTCCCGCAAGGACCTGGCCGCTGACGAGCACAAGGCAAAGGAGGGCCACCTGCCCGAGAAGGACGGCCACGGCCACGAGGGGCGAGCCGTGGGAGAAGAGGCCAAGCAGCTGGCCCGGGTGCCGTCGCCCTACGTGCGGACCCCCGTGCTGGAGAGCACCAGGCCCAACAGCACCTCCAGCCGTGAGGCCGAGCCGCGCAAGGGTGAGCCGGCCTACGAGAACCCCAAGAAGGGCTCGGAGGTCAAGGTGAAGGAGGAGCGCAAGGAGGACCACGACCTGCCTCCAGAGGCCCCGCAGACCCACCGGCCGTCGGAGCCACCGCCTCCGAGCTCCTCGTCCGGCATGCACCCGGGGCCCCTGGCGTCCATGCCCATGACGGTGGGGGTGACCGGCATCCACCCCATGAACAGCATCAGCAGCCTGGACAGGACGCGCATGATGACTCCCTTCGTGGGCATCAGTCCCATCCCGGGCGGAGAGCGGCTCCCATACCCTTCTTTCCACTGGGACCCCATACGGGACCCGCTGAGGGATCCCTACCGAGAACTTGACATTCACCGCAGAGACCCGCTGGGCAGGGACTTCCTGCTGAGGAACGACCCCCTCCACCGTCTCTCGACCCCCCGGCTATACGAAGCCGACCGCTCCTTCCGGGACAGGGAGCCTCACGACTACAACCACCACCACCACCACCACCACCACCCGCTGTCCGTGGACCCTCGGCGGGAACACGAGCGCGGGGCGCACCTGGACGAGCGGGAGCGCCTGCACATGCTCCGAGAGGACTACGAGCACACGCGGCTGCACTCGGTGCACCCCGCCTCCCTGGACGGACACCTGCCGCACCCCAGCCTCATCACGCCGGGGCTCCCCAGCATGCACTACCCCCGGATCAGCCCCACAGCGGGCCACCAGAACGGACTGCTCAACAAGACCCCTCCGACGGCCGCGCTGAGCGCGCCCCCGCCGCTCATCTCCACGCTGGGGGGCCGCCCCGTCTCGCCCCGCAGGACTACTCCTCTGTCGGCAGAGATGAGGGAGAGGCCCCCTTCCCACACTCTGAAGGACATCGAAGCTCGGTAAGGAGAGCAGGCCCGAGCAAGGAAGGAGAAGCCCCACACCCACACGACGCAAGACTTGAGAGAGGGAGGGAGGGAGAGCGAGAGAGGACGGACCGCTGCCACGGACTGGGGGCCATGCGCCCCCGCCCTCTCCCCTTGTAAAAAATGTATAGACTCCGTGCAGATTTTGAAATGGTTTTTGTATATTCTATGTTGAAATTTTTCAGATCTTTTAGCCAAGTCCGATGTTCTCACGTCCCTAACTCTTTTGGTTTCTCGTATAAAACTTTGTTGATTTGAACCAAAACAGCGAAGATGGCCAACACACCCGGCGCGGTGGTGACTGGGGGGAGGCGGCAGCGGCGCCCGCGGTCCGGCGCGCGGAGCTCCCGCAGATGAGAAGGGGAGGCCGTGTACATAGTCCTGTAAAGAAACGTTGCTTCGGGAGCTCGTGGTTCATATATGCAAAGGGTAAGATGAAAGCTTTACTTTGTACAAATGTAAATAGACACAGAGTAAGTAACCTAATACATTACTACTTCTTCAAATGTGCTATTTGCAGACTTACTACCCGCGAGCGCGGTCGGCTGCGGCCGCGTTCCCACGTGTTGTTAGAGACAGCTAAACCCTTCAACTATGCAATGAATGTCGGGGCTTCTCTCGAAAGCCCTCTTGACTCAAAGGAGCCTTTTCAAACCCATTTACAACATCTTTAAGGTCATATTTTCCCTGAACAAGCGCTCACGTGATAGGACTCTGTTTTCCTTGCTTGTTTTTTCAAACGGAGAAACCTCCTGTTTTGCGGATCGGACCCCAGGCCAAAAACGTGGCTTCCGAAGTGGTGGCCTGTGGGCCGTGGCGGTGGGGGCGCGGGAGGGAGGGGGGGCGGGGAGAGCGAGGGCAGCGCAGCCGGTGCCAGGGGAGGATGGGAGTTGTCAGATGCCAAAATCAGGGGACACAGACAGGCCGCCAGCATCTCGTCATCATCAGTCACATGATTTCACACCCCCTCCTGTGGGAGCCACGCGTTTGTTTTGTTGTTTTTTTTTAGCGTGTCCCAGTTCCTCTCTGTACACAGCCTCCTCGTTTGCAGATGAGGTGGGATCCCACCCAAACAAATCCTGAAAGAAAGCTTCGCGTTTTCTCAGATGATGGATATGTTTCTCACTGTACTCGGTAGCCGGGGGACCGAAGGGGCGCGTCTGCCCCCCGTGACTCACGGCGCTCCCGTGGGTCTGGAAGGAGCCGGGACAGGTGGGGCCGGCCCCGCCCTGGAGAGGCGCAGAGGGTGAACAGTGGCAGAGACCAAGTCCTGTGTGTGCGTGTGGTTTTGAGTTCGCATCGACCTTAACGTGTCTTCATAATACTTTTATAATACATTAAGCCTCTTGTCTACATATTTGGAGAGAATATGACTTTACTAGCAGAGAAATACACTATATCTTGTCTACCGGACTGTAAATTATATGTATGAAATAAAACTAGTGCCATTGGGTCTTCTAGTATATTAAAGTGCTATCTGATGTTGTTATCCTGTTTTTGCAAAAAAGAAAAAAAAAGTTAACTACAGACCATTGTTTCTAATAAGCAGAGAGATCTATTTTAGTAGTAAACTGAAGGTTTAGTGGTGAGTTTCAGATTTTGTGAACTCCAGCTGTTGTGCAGTGGGTTTTTTTTTGGTTGGGTTTTTTTGTTTTTTGGGGTTTTTTTTTTTTTTTGGTTTTTTAGTTTTGTTTTGGTTTGTTTTGTTTTGTTTTGTTTAGCAACAACTTAAAAAAAAAATTCCGAGGGATATGAACACTGGAACTG
The DNA here is from genome assembly GCF_963455335.1 of Martes martes. Classification (NCBI taxonomy): domain Eukaryota; kingdom Metazoa; phylum Chordata; class Mammalia; order Carnivora; family Mustelidae; genus Martes; species Martes martes. The sequence continues at coordinate 2,546,173 of NC_137906.1, read as the reverse complement.
TAGTGGTAGCTTTCGGTCTTGTAAAGAGATTGTTCTATACAGACCTTTTTGCTGTTTATCCTGTATGTAATAAAGTCCTTCCTAGACCCTATGTGAAAAGACCCGTGAAAACCGACTGACTCTTCAGCATGTTCCCATCGATGGAGCCTTCTTGTGTAATGTAAACTGTGCCATGTTATTAAAAAATGTGAACCAAGCCTCCAGGTGCTTGTGTGTGTGAGACGGCCATCGTTCCCCTAGGGAAGAAGCCGCACGTGCAAGACCAGGCTCTCGCGGAGAAAGGCCTCGAATCCAGCCCAAGCGAGGATGCCAGGCTGACCCGCGGGGGCCGGTCGCCCTCCCTGACGCACTCGGCCACCCGCCGATCAGCTTCTGTAAACCTTGGCGGCCCGCACCGCGACGTGTGGATCTCACGTTCTTTTCATTTTTCATTCTTTTCATTTCCGGGACGGTCCAGGCAAAACACTGTTCGGTCTTGGGAAGGGACCGGTGGATGGCGCAGGTGGTGGGTCGGGGGGCACCCCAGGCCCAGCTCGGAGCTCCGTGGTGGTGTCACCCGCACCGGTGACAGAGCTGACTTCGGGGCCTTTCACTACAGTCTCTGCTCGCGCGTCCCCTGGCATTTCAGTCTGTGGACTCGGTGGCTTGTGTGTGACTTTCCAGACCTTCCTTGTATTTCCTTCCTGTCTCGACTCCTCTGTGTCTCGTTGAACGACCCGGCCTCTCCCTCCTCCCTTCGCAGATGTTTCCCCTCTTCCGTCCTCTAAATTCCTGTTTTGTTTTTTTCAAGATGTAAAAAACTGTTAATTTTTTCTCGTGTCGGCCTCATGAAATTGTTCGGACGATACTTACTTGGACTGGTGTTTGTTCTCTTTCTGGGAAGGCGCGGGAGCAGCCCAGGTTAGCGGGATGCAGGCGGCTGCTGTCTGGGTGGGGCTGAGACGCAGTTTGTGGCCGGGGAGTGCTGTGGACTCCCCCACAGTGGGGGCGGGGGGTGCTCAGGAAGGGGTGGGAGGCACAGAAAGACCATGCCGGTCCAGGGACCCGGCCTTGCGGGCCTGGACAGGCAACGGTGGGCAGAGCCACAGAGACCCACTCCCTCGGCTCTGCTCGCCTGCTAACGCCCACCTCCCGGACTGGAGAATTTAACCGGAAAAATGATGAGGGGATTGGAAAATACAACAAACACTGATTTCCCAAATCGGACCGTTCTCGGGATCCTGCCCCCGCCCCCCAAACTCTGCGGCCGTCTGGATGCGGGAGCCCGGCCCACCTTGCTGCCTCCCGCTCCCCGCGGGCCGTGCCCCGCCCACCTGCCCCGCCCACCTGCGGTGTCGGAGCCCAGGGGACTCAGGCTCTCCCGTCCGTCCCTGGGGCTCTCTGCATCTCCACCGTCTCTAATTGCGTTCAGCATCCCGGCACTGATGGGGACTGGCACCCATGTGATTTCCTGCTAACCTATAGACGCTCTAATTATCTCCACCGCCTTTGACTGACAGTGATCGTGCTACCCTCCTAATGGTACATGACAAGAAAAGTAGCGGATATAATGATGCAATAATTACCATTTGGGATGGAAATTCGCAACAGCGTTCCCTGTTTATCCTGCTCCTGCCTCAGTCAAGGTGGAGGAGAGGAAACCAGATGTGACTGTTGATGTTACATACGTTCGTGGCATAAGAAGCCGCGTGGCACGGGACTGGGCTCTGCGGTGGCAGGTGCCTGAGACCACCTCGGGAGCTTGGATCCACGCCGGAGACCCGACTAGACTTCCACAGCACAAGTCAACCTGCGGGAAGACAATGGCAACAGAAGTGACGTGGGCTCTCACGTTCTCGTCTTAAGCTCCCGTCGTTTCTTCCTGTAAGCTTAGGAGCGATTTCTTAGACGTTGGGTAGTTTCCTTTCAGTAGAATAGGACTGTTTATTGGATAGGAAATCGCATCCTCAAAGACAGTCCCTCACCGGCCCCTGCGCAAGTTCAAAGCTACTGGAAGCTTCCAATAAGGAGCTCGGACCAGGAGTCGGGGGGCCCCACACCTGCCCTGGGCCTTCCGTTCACAGGGACCCCGAATTGCAGCCTTTCTGGAACCTTTCTTAATGTATAAAATGAGGCTTTCTGAACACAGCAAGGGCTGAAGACATCAGGCTGTGAGCCCGGTGCACACCAGCTTGGCTCAGGTGGGGAGTGTGGCCCAAAGCCAGTGGGAAGTAAGAACTGGATAGAGAGTGGCCCACACACAAGAGAAAGTCATGTAATGTTTTACAAACTCAGTCCCAGTTAGTGCCCTAGAAATTCTTGCCACAGATTGGCTGCCATATTGGGACGGACCAAAGAGAGTGGGTTGGTGATCCAAGTCCTAGTTCAGCCCCAGCGTTTCTCACCCCGCTGGGGGAGGGGAGCTAGGGCAGGGTCATGGGGTCTCGAGCTACTGTCCTACCCAAAGCACTCACTCAGCTCTGACAGATGCAAGTTGGAGTTTAGCCTGCGCCAGCATTTGGAGATGGCCTGGCCCAGAGGAGCACGGGAATAGTAGCCTTCAAAGTCAATGTCCTGGGGGGGACGGGCTAGGCCGGCCGTCCTCCATGCCCTCTGCAGCAACTTGAACATGTTGGCTCATACTACATAAGGCCCGTCAAGCTTCTATTTCGATTCTGTATGTTGAGACTTGGATTTTTTTAAACTTTTGTTTGTCTCCTCACACCCTGTACCCCACTCCTGGTGTGTCTTGGCAACTCCTTGTTGGTCGGCAGACTCTCTCCCCTCTCCCCAAAAGGCCCTGGGGTCAGGATCTGAGCCACCTCCAAGGTCAGACTCAGCCACCTCCATAAAGCCGCCTCTGCACGCCTCATTTCACGCTGACCCCTCCTGGAGGCTTCCCCGTAGCCCTTCCTGTTCTGGGGGACCTTAGACCTCATCTTCCCGACTGTCCCACAGGTAAGGCCCTGGCTCGAGGCCCTGGGCCTGGGGGAGGCCATTCTTCACCGCACACACCTTTCCCCCACACATCTCGATGCGGTGCCCCTGCAAACCACAAGCCCAAAGCAGGTTTGATTGCATTCCCTTGTGAGGTGCAGTGAGGTCCCTTTTTTAATTCCATTATCTTCTAATTAATTTTTTTTTTAAACGTGACTACAACCACTATCTCATCTGGCACCTTTGGGAATCATGGATCTCGGTCCCTACACTGAAAATAAGATCATGGAAGGACTCCAGATTTTAAAGGACGCCACGACCTTGGACTGAGGAGCGAGCCCAGGCTCTCGTCCTACAGCTGCTCCCTCCCTAAACCACCCTTCACCCTGCTGCCCGTGGGTCCCAGGTTCCAGAGCCATCCCAGACATCCAGAGGTCACCAGAGCGGAGCCCAGACTAACCACCTGACTTTGGCCATCCTGCCCCTCTTGTGCCTGGGGGCCTGGCAGCTTCGCCTCCCCGTGCCTACCCCCACCCCCCCAGCTCCCACTGGCCCCTCTGTGTCCTTGTTCCCGCCACTGTCTCTTCATCTGCTACAAGAAGGTTCACTTTAAAGGCCTTCGCCTCCAGGAAGCCTCCCCTGACTGCCCTGCATCCCCCACCATAGTTAATTTCCCGGACTAGAGTTTCTCAAAGTGTGGTCCCCAGACCAGCAGCAGCACTACCTGAGAACCTGTGAGAGAGACAACGTCTCAGCCCCCTTCCTCCAACCTCCTGAATCAGAAACGGGCCTGGTGACGTGTGTTTGAACCAACCCCCCAGGTGGTTCTGGTGCAAAATCAAGTTCGAGAGCCAGCAGGAAAGGACTCTGGGAAAAGGTCAAGGGAAAGTTCTGAACCAAAAGAACCATCCACTGGGTAACAGGATGATCGCAGAGGAGAAGCTGTGCTCCCCGACTCTCCAGCCTGATGCAGGATCCTGCTGGATCACAGGGAGGTCGTAACCCTGTCTGAGCCACAAAGGCATTTCTGACCTCCTCACTGGGTGTGTTGTCGCAAATTCATGCGTCGCAAACAGCAGCAAGCAAGCAGGGAGGCCTGCGTCCCGCAGCAGCGAGGACCACGGCACCGTCCAAGTGCTTTTATCATGGATTATCTCCCTGAATGTGTTCAGAGGCCTCACCTGGCATAACCCCGTCTGGACAAGTGAAAAAGTGAGGCCCAGAGAGGTGAAGAGATTGGCCTGCCTGCAGGGTACCACCTAGATCCAACCCCAGGCAGGTGTCCTCTAGAGCCTGTACTGTAACCATGGCCTTGTCACCCCCAAGAAACGGTGCCTGAGTCAATAAACCGCATCAACAACACCGGCGGGGACATCGGTTACCCCCAACACTTCCTGGTAACTAACGCCACAGAGATTCCCACGGCTGCTTACCGGGACCCTAAAAGCAAAGGGAGGGGGGAGGGAGGAACAAACGAGGATTGTGCGTGGCTCAATGATGAGAATAGGCCACGAACCAAGGATTAGGGTGAATCTAGTCTACATCTGAGGTTGATTTAAAAAAAAAAAAAAAAATGAGTGGCTCGTGTGGTCCAAAGCAGCCCTCGACGTGTCAGGTTGGCACAGAATAATTCTAGAATGCAAGCATTTCCCGTAGGCAAACCGAAGTCCTGACCCCACAGAGCCCTCATCCCCAAGGGGTCCCATGCCTGAGCTGCCTGCTCCTGCCCCCGCCCGGCGCAAGTTCCTTCCACGGGAGGCCCCATCGAGGCGCAGCATGTGGCCGTGGATACGCGCCAGTGGTGGAAGACGGAAGTTCCTGAAAACAGTGCTCTCCCGTCTAGCTATTCTACTAGAACCCAAGCTCCAGGCAATGAGGTGACAGGCTCTGGCAGTCACAAATGAGCCTTCCTCTGTCACTTAGGACTTTCGTCCATTCTGATGGATCCTCACCAGGGTGGGTCAGTCGCTACGTGACTAAGGAGTTGTCTGCTGTCGTTCCCACAGCCAGACCGCAGCCAAATTCCCGCCTCCGTCCACGGGTGTGGACTAGACGGACACTGGACACACATGGAGGGAGTCCCCTTGGCCAGGGAAACACAGCCAGGTGACAAGTTAACAGGGACAGTCATGGGCAGGCATAGATGGTATGAACAGTGCCAGGGTTTGGTTGGGAAGCTTGGAGGGAGGCCACCTCTCGGGAAGGCATTTTCAAGGACCTTGCTGAGCTAATGGAACGAAGTTGCCCGTTTCAGCCAGGTTCTGCTGCAGCCTGCAGTCCTGGGCTCCCCGAACGCCCCCGTCACCACCAGGAGGTCTGCATAACATGGCCTCTATTGCTGAGAATCCCCAGTGAGTGGGGACAGGCCACTGTCTTATTATTATTATTAAGATTTTATTTATGACGGGGAGGGCATGCATGAGCTGGAGGGAGGGCCGGGGGGAGGGAGAAGCAGGCTCCCCACTGAGCAGGGGGCATGATGCAGGACTCAATCCCAGGACCCCAGGATCAGGACCTGAGCCGAAGGCAGATGCTTAACGACAGAGCCACCCAGGTGTCCCAAAGCATCACTGACTTCCTCCGGCTGTCCTGCTAAGGGCCAAACTGGGGGCTTTACCAGCAAAATCTCCAGGGTCTCTCTCAGTTCCAACAAGCTATGCTGATGTGGCGGGATCAGATTTTATTTGCGGACGATCAGGGAAGAAAGGAAACGCCAAGGTAAAAACAAGAAGGAGACTGAAAGCCAAATCCTGAAAGTTGGGGGCCCGGGACTAGGGGTCGCACGTGCCAAGACTTGAAGCCCCGCCCCGTGAGCAGTCGGGCACTATGGGACTTTCTGCAGGTGAAGCCTCGGGGAGAGGGGCCTGGGACCGCGAGGGTAGATCCCACTAGTCGGGGAAGCCAAACCCCAGCGGTTCCTCACGCCTGCATCCCCCAGGCATCCTGTTTCCGCTTCAGCTCCACATCGGCCTCCAGGAACGGGAGGCAGAGCGGCAGGATCCCAGCCCTGCGGCCTGCGTTCACCTCTCCGGCGGCCCCCTGGAGGCTCCCATACAGGCTTCAGGCCCCCTCTTTGCACCTGGGGCTCCCTCTGCACGCTTCCATCTCCCAGGGTTGCTCATGCCTTTGTCCCCTCTCCTGGCCTCCTTGCCTACACCCACGGGGGTCACGAGACAGCCCCGCCCCACACTCAGAGCCTCAGCAGGCCCCCCGCCCCTGGACCTGGGCAGGCATCTCCACTGCGTCTGGCTGGCTCAGCCCCCCGCCCATCTGCCAATCCCCCCCACCCCCGGTCCTCTGGTCACGTTCGCGCACACCACCCCCTTCATCTGCTCTCCTCTGGGCCTTCCCTACTCCCTCCTGCTCACCGGGAGGAGCAAGGGGCCCCTGTGGCTCTGCAGAAGGGGGTGTTTTCTGTGCCACATCCTCTCGCTCTGGCCTGAACAGCAAAGGCGCCTTGCTCGCTCCCCGCCCCTCCCCCGAGCCCCCACTTCCTGAGGGCAGAGGTCTGCGCACTGCTCCCCACGGGGTCCTTGCGGGCTTCCTGCCCACCTTCCTTCTGGCCAACATGCTTCCGGCCCCCCAACAGAAAGAGGCCACGGTCAGCCACTTCAGGGGGGCCCTCATGCTCCTGGAGGTCCTGTTCCCCACGCTCCCGGGCGACTCATGCCCAAGGGGTCGGGGTTGACCGTCCAGGACAGATTCCTGTCAGCTGCTGTTCTAGAAGGGGAGGCGGCCTCCTGCCAACCTCCCGGCAACCAGCTTCGGCCCAGCGCTCAAAGCATCGGTCCTGGAAACTACAAGGCGCAGACCCCAGCCTGCCTCTCTCCCAGGGAAGGACGGGGACCCTGTCCCCAAACCAGGTATGCTCACTGGAGCCACAGTCCCGTCACGTCCTGTCGCTGTTGGAGCCTGGCCCCTGCTGACGCCACGGAAGAGTCCGAGAGCCCCACTGCCCAGCGTCAGGGATCCATCCTGGAGCCTCACCTTGCCTGGGTCACTGTGTCCTTGCTGGACGCAGGCAAGAGAGTCCCTTTCCCTGGACACACACACACACACACACACACACACACACACACACGCATTTATCTCGGTCACTTGGGACCTGCCTGCACCCAGTGTCCTGGGAGAGCCCCACTCACCCCCCAGTAAGGAAATCTGTGTTCTGAGATTGACCAATCCAGTGGGGGAATCCCAGTCCCAGCCCCAAGGCCATCCCAGGCTTTCCCCTCCCGACCAGCCGCAGCTGCGAGAGTGGCACAGACACAGAAGGAAAAGTGTGTAAACCACCCCCTTTGTCTGTGCTCGAGGCTCTGACCTTGAGAGACGACTCTCGTCTGAGCCTGCCGGTGTGGAATAAACCTCCGGTCCCCCAAGGTCTCCAAGTGCCGCTTGGTTCTTGGAACAGGATCCAGCCCAGGTTCCATAACACTTGGTTCCCACACCGGCAAACACAACCACGCTGGCCCGTGGTTGGCATCGGTTTGGGGACCACAGCGGGCATGACAGAACGAGGGGTCGTAACGGAGAAGGTGCGCCCTGCCTACCCGTCGGCATCTCCCACCCGGTCACCTCGGACCGGCCCCGCCCCGCTGTTCCCCTCGGACCCGAGGAGACCTGGCAGGGGAGGACCGGGCCCCGACACTGGATTCCAGGGAGGCCTGGGGCCCCGGGACCGGTCAGACCCACCCATCAGGGTGGAAGGGGAGACGGACCACCTCCTGGAGACCTCCAAGGTCTCACAGGTAGGACTTTCCTGTGAGGGAAGTCCCTCAGGTCAGGAACCCCCCAAAAGGGGGGCAGAAAGGAATTCCCGAACGGGATTCCACAGGTCAGGGCCTCCCGGGGGGGAACTGTAGTAAGTTCGGTGTGACTGCTCGAGTGCCCGTGCAGGCCGGCCTGGCTGGTCAGGCCAGCTGATTCTGCGGCTCCGCGGTCTTGAGACTACAGAGTCCGAGGGGGCCCCAAACTGCTTCCCTGGTGACATAGGGTCCATGGCGGGCGCTTCGGTGCACCAGTTCGGGATTTATATGGACTCGCCATGGCCAAGAGGCCCCCAGTCTCCTCCAGGAGGGCGGACAGGCGGGCATCTGACTGCTCTCCTCTGGAGGGACGCCCACCTTTGTCCATCTCTGTGCCACCGCACACGGGGACATCACAGTGGGATCAGGACAGAGTAAACCTACGGTCCTAGACTGCAGGGTCAACATTTCAGGAAGGGGTTTTCAGAAGACCATGGAGTTAAGACGCATCCCGGCCAACTGAGAGCCCTCTGTGAGTTAGAACAGCACAACCTTTAATGTCGGCTGGGTTTCAGGGGGGACGCTGGATGTCCCAAAAGATCATAGGGTGTGACAAGTTGTAACAGGAGAACCAGGACACCCCAACCAGTTTCCGCACAGTGACTCCTACTTAGGAAGTGCCCAGACCCTCCCCCGGAGCGCGATCCGCTTGCAACAGGCAGAAACAGGACACAGTCCTAATCGCCTCATCCCAGCGGCCCAAAGAGACCCACAGAAGCCCCTGCCTCCACAGATCCTAGCCAGAGACTCCGAGTCTAAACCAATCCTGCCCCCTCCGTACTACCCCCAAGGCCATCTACACCCGGCCCCCCCCACAGTTCCAGACACTCCACCGCCATCAGTCTCCCTGGCACCCCAGGCCCGGAGGATCCTCTTTCTCAGGGACCAGCAGCCAGGCTGTGCCCCAGGCCTGGCCAAGCGCCCTCCAAATGCCAGTATGAGAGATGCGGGAACCCGAGAGGCACGGTAAACACTGGACAGTCCAGCCCAGCCATTCCATGCTTATTATCAACCCTTCTCCACCACCGACCCCACAACCGCACCCAGGAACCCACCTGCTCGTTCTGGGAAAGGGTTTCCAGGGTGGCCCTGTTGGCAGGTCTATAGGGCAGAGAGGCCCCCACCATCAAAAGGGGGAAACCCAGACCTCCGTGGCCAGGAATCAATGTGCCTACTGCAAAGAAATGGGGAATTAAAAAAAATATGTCCCAATTGCGGAAAGGCTCAGGAGCCCAGCCCCTACAACAAAACCCCAAGAAGGGTCCTTCTTGCAGAAGGACTGGTCCTTGCAGAAATAGACCGGGCTCTCTTCTTCTCGGCTCCCATGAGCCCACGGCCAGAAGGAAAATAGGAGGCAAACCAGTGACTTCCGTGATTGATCCTGGGGCCAAACACTCTGTTGTCACCTCCCCAGTGCCCCTTTCAGCAAAAGGACTGTGGCCATCCTTGGGGCTACCAGGACACAGGCCATATGACAGCCCTTCAGCCAGGCTCGTCAGTGTAAACTTGGGGGCCATGAGGTCCGACATGAGTTCCTTTATCTACCGGATTACCGCATCCCCTGCTGGGCCAAGACATAATCTCCAAGCCTGGGGGCTCAGATAACCTCTAAGCCTGCTGGGCACACCAGCCTCCAACGGAACCCAGGGCCACAGAGGACAGTCTCTGGTATCCGCAATGACCACACCAAGGAACAGAATGGAGGCTATTCCCCACCCAAGCCCGCCAGAGCTCAGGCTCACCTTCCCTTCAGTGTGGGCTGAAGACAACCCACCTGGACCAGCCACTGGGCCCCCGTCATTGAACTTATCCCGGGACCCCACCCCAGAGACAAAGGCAATACCCTACTCCTGCAGGTGAAGAAGCCGGGAGGGGGGTCTCAACCAGTCCAAGACCTGCCGGCCACCAACAGGGAGCCATCCCCCTGCACCCGGTGGTCCCAAATCCGTGCACCGTCCTGCAGTCTGAGGAGGACCCCCTCGCCAGCGACACCCAAGACTGCACAAAAGGCACAGAGGCCCTCGGGCAGCTCCTGGCAGACTCAGATACCGACTGTCATGGGAAAAGGCCCAAACCTGCCAACAACAGGTCCGATATCCTGTTTTCCCCCTCACCACCACCCCCCAAAAAAGAAAACTAGGGCTGTAGGAAAAACAAGTCATCATCTCCTTGCCATAAGCCCCGGACGAAAAGGGGCGTATGAGAATTCCTGGGGGTTCCTGCAGGATTCTGCTGCATCTGGGCTGCCAGGTTCTCAGCAGCACACGATGCCCCCCACGAGCTCTCGGGGGACCGAGTCGAGAAAGCTGAAGCCGCCTTCACAGAGATCAAGGCTGCCCTGGGGAGGGCTCCAGCCCCGGGCCTGCCAAACACAGAAAAGCCTTTCCATCTCCATCTTCCATCATGAAAAAAGACGGCGCTCTGGGTCCTCACCCAGACTGTTGGGCCTGACAACGGCCAGCCGCATATCCGTCAGCGGGACTGCACCTGGTGGCAGCAGGATGGCCACCGTGCCTCGGGGCGCTACTGCCACGGGCCCACTCAGGTGGCAGACGAGCTCACCCTGGGACAGGAGCGTAACCGCAAGGTCCCTCTGCAGTGGTGTCCCTCACGAACACACAGGGGCACCGCTTCCTGCCCGGCTCTCAGCCTGCACAGTACCAAGGGCTCCTCCACGAGAACCTGTGGGTCACCCTTGAAACAGCAAGGACAATAAAGCCGGCCACCGTTCTCCCCACGGAAGAGGGGGAACCAGACCGTAACTGCACCAAAGTAATTAATAAAGTCCACGTGATTCGCGCAGACCTACGGGGTCCAGCCATAAAGGGCGCAGAGCTCACGCTGCTCAGCGCCGGCAGTGGTTACCTACGAGAGGGTACCCGGAAGGCGGGCTGTGCAGTGACCACAACCACGGGAGTCCGAGAGGCCAAGGCATTAGCAGCCGGACGGTCAGCACAACGGACTGAACTACACGCCTTTGTCCGAGCCCGAGCCCTCAGTGAAGGCCGGCGGGTCAGCGTCCACACTGACGCCCGGGCCACCTTCGCTCCTGGGCCTGTCCAGGGCGCCGTCTACAAGGAGAGGGGCCTCCTCCCAAACAAAGAAGAGACACTGAAAGCCTCAGAGCTGTCTGGCTTCCAGAGAAAGTGGCAATCCTGCAGGGTAAGGGACCCCAGAAAGGAGACGACCCCATAGCGCGGGAAATCGTCCTGCAGGTGAGGCGGCCAAGACCACACCAGCGAGGACGGAGACAGAGCCTCTTCCCTCACCATGGCCCTGACAGCCCCGGAAGAAGTCCTTCCGCCCGGTGATACTAAAACAACGGGCCATGGTGGCCACCCTGACTAGAAATGGCGGGTGATGCCAGACGGGCACGTCTTCATCCCAACAGCAACAGGAGGGCATCTAGTCAAGAAACACCACCCACCTGGGAAAAAACGCGGTAGAGGCCCCGTCCAGGGGCACGGCTGTGCCAGCCTGCTGCCAGCACCCTGCCAAGCCACCAGTGAGCACCGCGGAACACGTGCTAAAGTAACGCTCGGCCCGCCCCACGACCCCGGCGGGTGCCCAGAGTGGGGAGTGGCCCCCCTCGAAGATCTAGAAACAGACCTCACAGACGTGCAGCCGAGCGGGGGGCTCAGAGATCTCCCAGCAGTAACGTGCACAGACCGTGTACGGGCCTTCCCAACCAGGACGGAGAGAAGCCGGGAGGGAGCCCAAGTCCCCTTGCTGGAGACCGTGCCCCGGTTCGACCTGCCATTAACGCTGCCAGTGACAACGGGCGCACCTCCGCAGCAGAACGCACCGTCCTGACCCAGTCTCTCGGCATCAGCTGGGGGCTCCACGCCACCCACCGGCCCCGACGCTCCGGGAAGGTAAAGCAAAGGAATCGCACCCCCAGGGGAGCCGTGGCAAAGCTATGTCGGGAGACTCGCCTCCGCGGCCGGTCTCTGCCCCCGCCTCCCGCGGGCCGCTGCAGCCCTGGGATGCTCCATTACTCCCTTTCAAGTCAGTGTGTGGACGGCCTCCCCCGTGCCTGGGAGCCTTCCAGGAAACATACATCAGACTGGGGATAAAGAGAAAGAGAGAGACCACCTCAGGCCCTGGGCCACCCTGATTAAATGACAAAGGTGACCACTGAGAGGCCCCAGTGTCCTCAGGGTCCCAGGGGCACTCGTTCCAGGCTGGAGACTCAGGCCGGGTCAAAGACTGGACAAGGGACCCCTCACCCCACAGTGGACAGGGCCACACTCCGTTGTTCTAATGGCACCTTCTGCCCTCGCGGTCTCTGGGGTCCCCCCGTGCGTCCACCACTCCAGAGTGGAAAAGCCCATCACCCGGACGAGAAGCCGCACCAGTGGAAGGTCCAGCCAAACCCCGCAGCCCTGCTCCGGCGTCGCCTCCGACGAGAACCCACAATGGACGGACACCTGTGCACCGTGGCCCCGAGTCCCCACTGGCACCAAGTCCCTCCTTCTCGGGGCCGGACTCCACACTGTCGCCCCTTCTGGCGGTGCTTTCCCCAGAGACTTGCCATTATTGTTTACGGGGTGACCCGAGGGTGTTTTCCTGCCCTGACTTGTCCACAGGTTTTATCTGCCGCCGGCTGCCACGATGGCCCCCCTGGCTGCGTCTGTGGACCCCACCATTATCGGCCCGCTGCCGTCTGCTCCTCGGCGCGTTCCACTATGCTCTTCCTGACCCCGGTCAGTGCTGGTCTTCTGCTACCCACGGCGTCGCTCCTCCTCACGGCCTTCAGGTTGCCTGACCCAGCGGACGCCCCCACAATCAGTCGCCCACGCCTGTCCGTCTCATCCCCGATCTCTCAGCCCCCGCCGGCAGCGACGCTCCGCTTATAGGAAAACCTCCTAGCCGCCCCCCAAGCTCCCCATAGCCATTCCCCTTATGAGCCCGCAGGCTGCGTCGGGAAATGTCACGGGTTCAGTACCAGGGGTAGCCCACCGGCTCCCGGCGGGAAGAGGGTACAGGGACAGGTACAGGGACAAGTGGGGGCCTCGGGGGACCACGGAGACGGTGACTGGGAGCGCACACCGCCTGAGGGAGGTTGCGGTCTTCAACGGAGTTTGCAGAGAGGGAGTCTGGGTGTTCTGGACTATTCAGAGGGGAGCAGACTGAGGCTTCTCTCTGGGGCGAGGTCTGGCTACAGACAGTGTACTTTGCTCTGAACATCTGAAAAAGCACAAAACACCACCAAAGAACAAAACCTCCAGAGAACAAAAGCCTGAAAAACTCCACAGAGCCCAGCCCCTTGGTAGGGGGCAGAGCGACTCAGCCCAAGCAGCCTGACTGAAAAACCACGCGGCAGGCCCCACCCCCAGAAGACAAGCCCGAAGAACAAGAGGATGGGACCACAAGGTCCCCCACAAAACTGCAAAACACCGACATCAGAGAAAAACAATGTATTAAGCTCCCCACGTCGCCCCAAAGCCTGTGTATTTTGTAGATACAATGTTTCTCTCCCCCGTTTTTTATTTGTTCTCATGATTATTGTTCTTTTATTGTTTTTACCTACCTACCATTTCAACTAGATGTTTAATACAATGTATTCCATAAAAACTATTTAACTTGAAATTTTTTCATACCTATACCTTTGTTTCTTTTGTTTCTTGTATATATAGAGAGAGAGAGATTAGATTCAAGATAGTCCTTTTTTCTTATTCAATTTTACATATATATGTTTACATATATATTACTATTGTTATATTATATATATTATATATACATATGTTACATATGTATATGTATATATGTATATACATATACACACATATTATATATGTATATGTATATATATATTATTTATATTTATATATATATATATATATATATATATATATATGCCAGTTTTAATTTCCCTGTATCTCTGGAAAGTTGAGTCCTTAACAAGGATAACAAGACATACCCAGGAAGAACTGAAATAACCTTCCTCACCCAAATCGAGGGTTTATAACCACCTTCCCACCTTAATCTTCTGTTAGTGTCTCTGAGTGTTTGTTTTTGGTTTTGTACTATATAAAGCTTATTCTTGGGGTTCATTTTGGCTGGGTCTTTCTTTTTCTCTTTCTTTTTTTGGCTTTTACTTTTGTTGGTCTTTTTCTTCGTTTTTGTTTATATAACGTATAAATCTTACTTTGGGGGCTCATTTTGGCTGGTTTTTTTCTTCTCTTTCTCTCTCTCTTTTTTCCTTTTTTACTTTGGTGGTGACTTCTGATTGCTCTGAAACTTTCCAGGGTGCACCTTGCCTGGACCATGGTTGATATATTCAGCTACACATCCCCTCAACCACCTCTCTCCAAAATGACTAGAAGGAGGAACACCCAACAGAGGAAAAATTCAGAGACTGTGACCTCTGCCACAGAACAATTGGATATGGACATAAACAGTATGTTGGAAATACAATTCAGGGTAACAATTATCCAGACAATGGTAGGTTGGAGAAGATGCTTAGTGGCAACACAGAATCTCTAAGGGTGGAAGTGAGGGCTGATCTGGCAATATTTTAAAATGCTATCAATGAGATCCGATCAATTCTAAGTACTTAACAGCTAGATAACTGAGGCAGAAGATTGAATTAGTGATCTAGAAGACAAACTGATAGAAAAGAAGGATCAGGAGGAGGCCTGGAACAAACAGCTTAGAAGCCATGAAAACAGAATTAGGGAAATAAATGATGTCATGAAATGATCCAATGTCAGAATTATTGGGACCCCTGAGGGGGTGGAGAGAGAGAGAAGGCTAGAAGACATAGTTGAACAAATGCTGGATGAAAATTTCCCTAATCTGGGGAATGAAACAAGTGTTCATGTCCTAGAGTCAGGGAGGACACCCCCCAAGATCATCGAGGGTAGAAAGACCCCTGGGCACATGATTGTGAAATTCACAAATCATAAATTCAGAGAACACGTCTTAAGGGCAGCTAGGGGGAAGAGATTCCTTACGCAGAGAGGAAGGACCATGAGAATAACGTCAGACCTGTCCACAGAAACTTGGTAAGTCAGAAAGCTCTGGCAAGACATATCCAGGGCACTGAATGAAAAGAACATGCAACCAAGAATCGCGCAAGGCTGACATTCAGAATGGATGGAGAGATAAAGAGCTTCCAAGACCTGCAAAGTCGAAAAGATTATGTGACCACCAAGCTGGCACTACAAGAATTATTAAGGGGGGTTCTATAAAAGAAGCAAGACCCCAAGAGTGACACAGAACAGAAATTCACAGAGACAGTATCTATAGAAACAAGGACTTCACAGGCAACATGATGACAATAAAAAATTATCTTTCAATAATCACTCTCAATGTGAACGGCCTAAATGCTCCCATAAAATGGCACAGGGTTGCAGACTGGATAAAACGACAGGACCTGTCCATATGCTGTCTACAAGAGACACATCTGGAACCTAAAGATATACCCAGACTGAAAGTGAAGGGACGGAGAAACATCTTTCATGCCAATGGGCCTCAAAAGAAAGCTGGAGTAGCAATTCTCATATCAGATAAGTTAGATTTTAAGCTAAAGACTATAATCAGAGATGCAGAAGGACACTACATCATTCTTAAAGGGTCTACCCACCAAAGATCTAATAACTGTAAATATTTATGGCCCCAACATGGGAGCAGCCAACTATTAAACAAAATAAAGAGTTATATTGATATGAATACGTTAATTGTAGGGGATCTTAACACACCACTCTCAGTAACAGATCATCTAAGCAGAAAATCAATAAAGAAACAAAAGAGCTTTGAATGACACTCTGGACCAGATGGACCTCGTAGATATATACAGAACATTCCACCTAAAACAACAGAAAACTCATTCTTCTCGAGCACACATGGAATTTTCTCCAGAATAGACCACATACTGGGTCACAAATCAGGTCTCCACTGACATCAAAAGATTGAGATTATTCCCTGTATATTCTCAGACCATAATGTTTTGAAACTGGAACTCAACCACAAGAAAAATTTTGGAAGGAATTCAAACAAGTGGAAGCTGAAGACCAACCTGCTCAAGAATGTTTGGGTCAACCAGGAAATCAAAGAAGAACTTAAACAATTCATGGAAAACAATGAGAATGAAGACACATTGGCCCAAAACCTATGGGATACGGCGAAGGTGGTCCTAAGGGGGAAATACATAGCCATCCAAGCCTCACTCAAAAAATTGAAAAATCCCGAATACACCAACTCTTTTACACTGTATAGAACTAGAGAATCAACAACAAATTAAGCCAACGCCACACACGAGAAGGGAAGTAATTAAGATTAGATCAGAGATCAATGAGACAGAAACTAGAGATACAGTAGAATATGTCAATGAAACTAGAAGTTCTGGTTCTTTGAAAGAATTTATAAGATCGATAAACTGCTGGCCAAACTAACCCAAAATAAAAGAGGAAGGACACAAATTAATAAAATTATGAGTGAAAGGGGTGAGATCATGACTAATACCAAGGAAATAGAAATAATCATCGGAATTATTATCAACAGCTATATGCTAATAAGTTAAGCAACCTAAAAGAAATGGATGCCTTCCTGGAAACGTATAAACTTCCAAGACTGAAACAGGAAGACTTGACAACCTGAATAGATCAATTTGTACTAACGAGATTGAAGCAGTCATCAAAAACCTCCCAAAAAACAAAGCCCAGGACCTGACGGATTCCCTGGGGAATTCTACTAAACATTCAAAGAAGAAATAATACCTATTCTCCTGAAGATGCTTCAAAAAATAGAAACAGAAGGAAAACTTCCAGACTCTTTCTATGAAGCCTGCATTACCTTCATCCCGAAAGCAGGCAAAGACCCCATCAAAAAGGAAAATTTCAGACCAATATCCCCGATGAATATGGATGCCAAGATTCTCAACAAGATCCTAGCTAATAGGATCCAACAGTACATTAAAAAGATTATCCACCATGACCAGCTGGGATTTATCCCTGGGATGCAAGGGTGGTTCAACATTCACAAATCCATCAATGGGATAGAACAAATCATTAAGAGAAGAGAGAAGAACCACATGGTCCTCTCAACTGATGCAGAAAAAGCATTTGACAAAATACAGCATCCTTTCCTGATTAAAACTCTTCAAAGTATAGGGATAGAGGGAACATTCTTCAACTTCATAAAATCCATCTATGAAAAATCCACAGCGAATATCATTCTCAATGGGGAAAAACTGACAGCCTTCCCACTGAGATCAGGAACACGACAAGGATGCCCACTCTCGCCACTGTTGTTCAATGTAGTACTAGAAGTCCTAGCAACAGCAATCAAACAAAGAGAAATAAGAGGTATTCACACTGGCAAGGGAGAAGTCAAACTCTGTCTCTTCACAGATGACATGATACTCTATGTGGAAAACCCAACCACTCCTCCCCCAAACTACTAGAACTCATACAGCAATTCAGTAATGTGACAGGATACAAAGTCAGTGTGCAGAAATCAGTTGCTTTCTTATACACTAACAATGAAACTGTAGTAAGAGCAATTAGAGAACTAATTCCATTTACAATAACATGAGAAATCATACCTTGGAATAAACCTAACCAAAGAGGTAAAGGATCTATACTCGAGGAACTACAGAACACTCATGAAAGAAATTGAAGAGGACACAGAAATATGGAAAAGCATTCCATGCTCATGGGTCAGAAGAAAAAACATTGTTAAAATGTCTATACTGCCCAGAGCGATCTGTACTTTCAATGCCATCCTGATCAAAATACCGATGGCATTTTCAGTGTGCTGGAGCAAACAACCCTAAAATTTGAATGGAACCAGAAAAGACCCTTAACTGCCAAGGAAATGTTGAAGAAGAAAAACAGACCTAGGGCATCACATTGCCTGATTTCCACCTTTATTACAAAGTTGTGATCACCAATACATCGTGTTACTGCCACAAAAACAGACACACAGATCAGTGGAACAGAATAGAGAGCCCGGATACGGATCCTCAACTCCATGGTCAACTAATCTTCGACAAAGCAGGAAAAAAACATCCAGCGGAAAGAAGACAGTCTTTTCAATAAATGGTGCTGGGAAAATTGGACAGCTATGTATAGAAGAATGAAACTCGAACATTCTCTTACACGATACATAAAGATAAACTCAAAATACATGAAAGACCTCAACCTGACACAGGAATCCATCAAAATCCTGGAGGGGAACATAGACAGTAACTTCTTCTTCATAGGCCACAGCAACTTCTTTTAAGACATGTCTCCAAAGGCAAGGGAAACAAAAGCAAAATGAACTTTTCACTCTTGGGCACGCATCACATGGAGCACTGGGTGTTGTACACAAACAACGAATCTTGGAACACTGCATCAAAAACTAATGATGAAAATGAGCTTTTCATCAAGATAAAAAGCTTCTGCACAGCCAAGGAAACAGTCAAGAAAACAAAAAGGAAACCCACAGAATGGGAGAAGATATTTGCAAATGACCCCACAGACAAAGGGCTGATATCCAAGATGTACAAACAACTCCTCAAATTCAACACCCAAAAAAACAGATAATCATGTCCAACAATGGGCAGAACACATGAACAGACACTTCTCCAAAGACACACAAATGACTAACAGACCCATGAAAAAATGTCCATCATCATTGGCATCAGGGAGATTCAAATCAAAACCACATTGAGATACCACCTTACACCAGTTAGAATGGCCAAAATTAACAGGACAGGAAACAACGTGTGTTGGAGAGGATGTGGAGAAAGGGGAACCCTCTTACACTGTTGGTGGGAATGCAAGCTGGTGCAGCCACTTTGGAAAACAGTGTGGAGATTCCTCAAAAAGTTAAAAATAGAGCTACACTATGACCTAGCAATTGCACTACTGGGCATTTACCCCAAAGATACAGATGTAGTGAAAAGAAGGGCCATCTGTACCCCAATGTTCATAGCAGCCATGGCCACAGTCACCGAACTGTGGAAAGAACCAAGATGCCCTTCAACAGACAATTGGATAAAGAAGATGTGGTCCGTGTATACAACGGAATATTACTCAGCCATCAGAAAGGATGAATATCCAACTTTTGCATCAACATGGGTGGGACTGGAGGAGATTATGCTGAGTGAAATAAGTCGAGCAGAGAAAGTCCATTATCATATGGTTTCACTTACTTGTGGAGCATAAGGAATAACATGGAGGACATTAGGAGAAGGAAAGGAAAAGTGAGGTTGGGTAAATCGGAGGGGGAGATGAACCATGAGACTGTGAGAAACAAACTGACTCTGAGAAACAAACTGAGGGTTTCAGAGGGGTGGTGGTGGGGGGAATGGGTGAGCCTGGTGGTGGGTATTAAGGAGGGCATGTATTGTGTGGAGCACTAGGTGTGGTGCATAAACAATGCATCTTGGAACACTGTATCAAAAACTAATTATGTATTTTATGGCGACTTAAATAACATAATAAAAAATATTTAAAAGTTTTTTAAAAATTAAAAAAACAAAACTTGGATATTCACTAATTATTACTTATATTTTCTCTTTCATTTAAGCAGTAATTGTAAGTATTTAGAAGCAATTAAAAATACGCAAAATAGGGGCGCCTGGGTGGCTCAGTGGTTTAAGCCGCTGCCTTCAGCTCAGGTCATGATCTCGGGGTCCTGGGATCGAGTCCCGCATCGGGCTCTCTGCTTCCCTCTCACTCTCTCTGCCTGCCTCTCTGCCTACTTGTGATCTCTCTCTCTGTCAAATAAATAAATAAATAAATAAAATTTAAAAATACGCAAAATAATTTTAATTTTTAAATATTTTCTTTAATTTACTCTACTGGTGGAAACACTGTGTTGTATGTTTCAAATAAAATTGGATTTTGTTCTTTAATCCCTTAGGTCAGGGGATCAGTGTACTTTTTCTGCAAAGAGCCAGAGAACAAACATTTTAGGCTACATGAACCATAGGGTCTTTGTTGCAGTCATTCAGTTCCACTATTGCAACACAGAAGCAACTGTGGAGAATATGGAAATTAATGGACAAACAGAATTACAGTAAAACTTTACAAAACAGAGGGTGGGCCAGATTTGGCCTGTGGGCCACAGTTCACTGGTCCCTGCATTTGACCTTCGAAAGTAAGTTCAGATCAACTTCATGATGGAAATAGAAAAGGCAAAAATAGAATTCATGAAAGGGAAAGAAAACTGGGGGAAAAAAATAAACAGAAACATATTCAAAGAAAGTTTAACTTTTGAAAGCTACGAAAGGATGAAAGGGCAGAAATCTGGCAAGCACGATCTCTATGCAATTTGCAAACTCAACATCACACATTGTTCAGATTGAAATGTTTCATGAGATCATGGTAGGTTAGCATGTAAGCTTAAGAAAGAATACAGAGCGATCCCATACACATTCTGCCCAGTTGCTCTCAGTGCTAACAGTGTGCAAAACCGTCGTACAATATCACAGCCAAGATATCAACCCCAATACAACCTACCAATCTTGCTCCATGGCCCCATTTCAGTCATACTCAACTGTGCATGACTGTTACGTTCTCAACAATGGGTCACATGGTAGCTGCATGATAGTTTTTCAAGAAAGTGGGAAACTGTCTTCCAGAGTAGCTGTACCATCTTACATTCCTACCAGGACAGTATGAGTGATCAAATTTTTATGCATCTTCACTAGCATTTGGTGCCGTTACTACTTTTTTTTTAAATTTATTTTAGCCATTCTGTTGCTGTATAATATCTCATTGCCAATTTTTAAAAAAGATTTTATTTATTTGACAGACAGAGATCACAAGTAGGCAGAGAGGCAGGCAGAGAGAGAGAGAGAGAGGAGGAAGCAGGCTCCCCGCTGAGCACGGAGCCCAATGCGGGGCTAGATCCCAGGATCCTGGGACCATGACCTGAGCTAAAAGGCAGAGGCTTTAACCCACTGAGCCACCCAGGTGCCTCTCGTTGTCAATTTTTAAAAAGATTTTATTTATTTAGAGAGAGAGTGAGTGAGTGGGGGAGAGGGTGAGGGACAGAGAAGCTCCAACAGACTCCACCCTGAGCTCAGAGCCCCACTTGAGGCTCAATCCCAGGAGCCTGATATCATGACCTGAGCCAAAATCAAGAGTTAGACATTCAACTGACTGTGCCATCCAGGCGCCCCTTATTGCCAATTTAATTTGCTTTTTCCTAATAGCTAATAATATTGAGCATAATTTTTCCAACTTTATCCAGGTATGACTGATGTCAGGTTCAGGTTGGACAACATGATGGTGTTTTCTAAACGTATACCATATACGATGATTTAATATATGTATGCCTTGTGACCTGAGTACCACAGCTGAGTTAACCAATATACCTGGCACCTTTTCTGTGTGTGTGGTTAAGAACACTTCTTCAAGTATATAATACAGTAGCATTAATTACAATCACATGCTATACATGCTATATCTCATTGTAGTTTTTAAAAAAGATTTCTTTATTTATTTTAGAGAGAGAGTGCTAGCAGGGAAAGGGCAGAGCAAGAGAGAGGTAGAATCCCTGCTGAGTGTGGAGCTGGACACAGGGTTTGATCCCACAACTCTGAGATCATGATCTGAGCCAAATCAAGAGTCAGATGCTTAATGGACTGAGTCACCCAGACACCTCTCATTGTAGTTTTGATTTGTATTTCTCTGATGATGAGTAATGTTGTACATCTTTTCATGCATGTGTTGGCCACCTGTAGGCCTTCTTTGGCGAAATCTCTGTTTATGTCTTCTGCCCGTTTTCTGATTAGATTATTTGCTTTCTCGGATATTAAGTTGTATCAATTCTTTATATAATTTGGATACTAGCCATTTATCAGATATGTCATTTTGCAAATATCTGCCCCCATTCAGTAAGTTGCCTATTAGTTTTGTTGATTGTTTCCTTCACTGTGCAGAAATTATTTTGATATGCTCTCTCACTCCCTCTCTCTCAAATAAATGAATAAAATCTTTTTAAAAAATGGCTCCTGAGTGGTTCAGTTGGTTAAGCCACTGCCTTCAGCTCAGGTCATGATCCCGGAGTCCCGGGATCAAGTCCTGCATCAGGCTCCCAGCTCCTCGGGAAGTCTGCTTCTCCCTCTGACCTTCTCCCCTCTCATGCTCGCGCGCTCTCTCTTTCTCTCTCTCTCAAATAAATAAATAAGATCTTTTTTAAAAAGAAGAAGAAATTATTTTTGATGTAATCCCAATAGTTTATTTTTGCTTTTATTTCCCTTGCCTCAGGAGACATGTCTAGAAAAATGTTCCTATAGCTGATGTCACAAATTACTGCCACTGCTCCCCAAGGATTTTATGGCTTCAGGTATCACATTTAGGTCTTCAATCCATTTCAAGTTTATTTTTGCCGAAGCTCTGAGAAAGTGGCCTAGTTTCGTTCTTTTGCCTGTGTCCAGTTTTCCCAACAACACTTGTTGAAGAGACTTTTTCCCACTGGATATTCATTTCTCCTTCATCAAAGATTGATTGTATAGTTGTGGGTTTATTTCTGGGTTTTCTATCCTACTTCATTGACCTATGTGTCTGTTTTTAGGCCAGTACTATGCTGTTTTGATTACTACAGCTTTCTAATATAACTTGAAGTCTAGATTTGTGATGGCTGCAGTTTTGTTTTTCCTTCTCAAGATTGCTTTGGCTATTTAAGGTCTTTTGTGGTTCCATACAAATTGTAAGGTCGGTTGTTCCAGTTCTGTGAAAAATGTTGGTGGTATTTTGATAGGGGCTGCACTGAATCTGTAGATTGCTTTGGGTAGAATAGACATTTTAACAATATCTGTTCTTCCAACTCACAAGCGTGGAATGTCTTTCCACTTCTGTGCATGATCTTGAATTTCTTTTATCAGTGTTATTTTTCAGACTACAGGTCTTTCACCTCTTTGGTTAAGTTTATTCCTAGGTTGTTATTATTATTTATTTTGGTGCAATTTTAAATGGGATTATTTTCTTACTTTCACTTACTGCTGCTTCATTATTAGCATGTAGGAATGCAAAAGATTTCTATACATTGATTTTGTATCCTGCAACTTTACTGAATTCCTTTATCAGTTCTAGTAATTTTTGATGGAATCTTTTGGGTTTTTTTTTTAAGATTTTATTTATTTATTTGACAGAGAGAGAGAGAGATATCACAAGTAGGCAGAGAGGCAGGCAGAGCGAGAAGGGAAGCAGGCTCCCTGCTGAGCAGAGAGCGATGCAAGGCTATCCCAGGACCCTGGGATCATGACCTGAGCCGAAGGCAGAGGCTTTAACCCACTGAGCCACCCAGGTGCCCCTTGGATTTTCTATATATAATATCATGTCATCCACAAGTAGTGGGAGTTTTACTTCTTCCTCACCAATTTGGATGCCTTTCCTTTCTTTACGTTGTCTAATTGCTGTGGCTAGGACAACCAGTTCTATGTGGAATAAAAGTGCACAAGACATCCTTGTCTTGTTCCTGACCTTAGTAGAAAAGCTATCAGGTTTTCACCATTGAGAACAATGTTGTCTGTTGGGTTTTCATATAAGGCCTTTATCATCTTGAGGTATGTTCCCTCTAGATCTATTTTGCAGAGGGTTTTTAATCATGAATGGATATTGTACTTTGCCAAATGCTTTTTTTGCATCTATTGAGATGATCATATAGTTTTTATCCTTTCTCTTATTCATGTGATGTATCGTGCTGATTGTTTTGCAAATATAGAACACGTTTGCATCCTGGGAATAAATCCCACTTGATCATGGTGTATGATTTTTTTTTTAATTTTATTTATTTATTTGAGAGAGAGAATGTGTGTGAGCGAGAGAGTGAGAGAGAGCATGAGCAAGGGGGGAGAGGCAGAGGGAGAAGCAGACTCCCCAATGAGCAAGGAGCTCAATGCAGGGCTTGATCCCAGGACCCCAGGACTGTGGCTTGAGCTTAAGGCAGGTGCTTAACCAACTGAGCCTCCCAGGTGCCCCCGTGTTTGTTTTAAATTATTGTTGGATTTGGTTTGCTATTATTTTATTGAGGATTTTGCATCTATATTGGTGGTGTCTTTATCTGGTTTTGGTATGAGGGTGATTCTGACTCTATAGAATGAATTTGGAAGTTGTCTTTCTTATTCTATTTTTTGAAATGGTTTGAGAAGAATAGGTACTAACTGTTCTTTAAATGTTTGGTAGATTTAACTTTTTTTAAGGGATTTTATTTATTTATTTGAGAGAGAGAATGAGAGAGAGAGAGAGTATAAGAGGGGAGAGGGTCAGAGGGAGAAGCAGACTCCCCACTGAGCTGGGAGCCCAATGCGGGACTCCAGGATCATGACCTGAGCTGAAGGCAGGTGCTTAACCAACTGAGCCACCCATGCACCCTAGAATTAACTTTTAAAGCCATCTAGTCCTGGACTTTTGTTTTTTGGGAGTTTTTTGATTACTGATTCAATTTCATTGCTGGTAATTGGTCTCCTTAGGTTTTCTATTTCTTCCTGCTTCATTTTTGGTAGGTTATATGTTTCTAAGAATTTATCCATTTCTGCTAAGTTGTCCAATTTGCTGGAAAATAGGCTTTCATAATATTGTCACAATTGTTTGTATTTTTGTGGTATTGGTTGTCATTTCTCCTCTCTTTCATTAGTGATTTTATTTGGGTTCTCTCTCTCTCTCTCTCTTTGTGAATCTGCCTAGAGGTTTATCAATTCTGTTGATCTTTTCAAAGAGCCAGCTCCTGGTTTCACTGATCTGTTCTATTGTTTTTTTAAGTCTCCCTATCATTTATTTCTGTTCTAATCTATTATTTCCTTCCTTTTGCTGGGTTTGAATTTTGTTTGTTCTTCCTTTTTCTCTACACTTTCTTGATTATTATAACTATATAGTAAGTCTCAATGTGGGGTAATTACTCCACTTACAAGTTTCCATATGCCTTTTAGAATAAGTCTGTCTACAAAAAGTGTTGCTAGGATTTGGGTGGAAATTGCATTACATTTATAGAACAATCTGGGGGCATTTGATATCTTTATTATGTTGAGTCTTACAATCCATAATCATGTCTCTCTCTACTTACTTAAATGTTTAATTCTTTCACCAGCATTCTATAATTCTCAATATACCAATTCTGTAAATTTTTGTTAAGTGTGTCTTAAGTACATCATTTTTATTCAAGTGACTATAAATTATATTGTGTTTTAAATTTTGGCTTACGTATTTTCATTGTTAGTATACAGAGATGTGATTGATTTTTATGAATTGATGTCATTCTTGTATCTTTCTGAGCTCATATATTAATTCTAAAAGATTTTTGTAGATTCCTTGACTCTTTCTATGTAGACAAACATGCCATCCGCAAATGTGGGCAGATTTATTTCCTCCTTTCTGCCTGTATTCCTTTTATTTCTACTTCTTGCTGTATTCAATGACTAGAAGTTCCAGTGCTATGTTGAATAAGAATGAGAGTAGCCATCCTCGCCTTGTTCCCAGTCTTAGGGAGAAAGCACTCGGGTTTTCACCGTTCAATAGTCTGGTAGCTATAGATACTCTCTATTAAGTTAAGGTAATTCCTCCTTATTGCTAACTTACTGAGAGCTTTTATCGCACATTCTTGTGTGTATTTAAAAATGCACATAGCATAAAGTTCATAATTTTGGCCATTTTAAAGTGTGCAACTCAGTGGCATTAAGTACATTTACCTTGTTGTGCCACCACCACCATGACTTCCAGACCATTTTCATTACCTTAAATAGAAACCCCATACCCATTAAGCAGTCACTCTCCATTCTTTGCTCTCCCTGGAAACCACAAATCTACTTTCTATCTGTATGGATTTACCTGTTCTAAAGATTTAATATAAGTGGAATAACACAATATATGCTCATTTGTGTCTGGCTTCTTTCACTGAATATAATGTTTCCAAGGCTCATTCATGCTGTAGCCTGGTTCTGCCCTTCCATTTCTTTTTTGGCTGAATAAGATTCTACCGTGTGGATATAACACATTTTGTTCATCCACTGATGAACATTTGAGTTATTTCCACCTTTGGGCTATTGAAAAGTATTGCTGTAAACTCTGTGCATGTTTTTAAACACCCACTTTCAATTTTTTTTGAATCATATGATAATTCTATTTTTAATTTTTTTTAAGATTTTATTTATTTATTTGACAGAGATCTGTCTGTCAAATAAATAAATAACACCCACTTTAAACACCCACTTTCAATTTTTTTTGAATCATATGATAATTCTATTTTTAATTTTTTTTTAAGATTTTACTTATTTATTTGACAGACAGAGATCACAAGTAGGCAGAGAGGCAGGCAGAGAGAGAGGGGGAGAAGCAGACTCCCCGCTGAGCAGAGAGCCTGATGCAGGACTGGATCCCAGGACCCTGAGATCATGACCTGAGCAGAAGGCAGAGGCTTTAAACCACTGAGCCACCCAGGCGCCCTCTATTTTTTAATTTTTTAAGGAACCATCAACTCTTTTCTAAAGCAGCTGTACCATTTTACATTCCCCCCAGCACTACACAGCATTTCAATATCTTTATAGATTTGTTATTTTCCTTTTAAAAGTTATTATTTGGCCATCCCAGTGGGATTGAAGTGGTTTTTATTTGCATTTTCCTAATGATTAAAGACTTCGAATGTATGTTCACACACTCCGATTCTACAAATGTACATTCAAGTCCTTAGCCAATTTTTAAATTGGGTTGTTAGGGCGCCTGGCTGGCTCAGTCATTAAACGTCTGCCTTTGGCTCAGGTCATGATCCCAGGGTCCTGGGATGGAGCCCTGCATTGAGCCCTGCATCGGGCTCCCTGCTTGGTGGGGAAGCCTGCTTCTCCCCTTCCCATCCCTCTTGCTTGTGTTCCCTCTCTCACTGTGTCCCTCTCTGTCAAATAAATAAATAAAATCTTAAATTGGGTTGTCTTTTTCATGAGTTGTTAATAGTTTTTTATATGTTCTAGGTTTCAGACCCTTATGAGATAATATGATTTTCAAATACTTTCTCCAATTCTGTAGGTTGCATTCTCATTTTCTTGATAGCATCCTTAATGATAAAAGTTTTTAATTTTGATAAAGCTTAGTTTAATCTATTGTTTCTTTTTGTGCTTGTGTTTTTGGTATCATAGTTAAGAAATCATTGCCAAATACAAGGTCATGAAAATGTACACCTATGTTTTAAGAGTTTTATCATCTTAGGTCTTCTGTTTAGATCTCTCTTCCATTTTTAGTTAATTTTGTATATGGTGTTAGGTAAGGGTCCAACTTCATTCCTTCTCTTGTGGATGTCCAGTTGTTCCAATCTCACTTGTTGAAGACACTACATTTCCCCATTTAATAGCCTTGTCATCCTTTTTAAAAACCACCTGACCACAGACATATGAGTTCATTTCCAGATTCTCAGTTATATTCCATTAGTCTATATGTCTATCCTTATGCCAGTACCACATTGTTTTTTGATTACTGTAGCTTTGCAGTAAAATTGGGAAATGTAAATTTTCTAGTTTTGTTCTTCCTTCTCAAGGTTTTTCTATTTGGTATTCCTTGAAATCCCGCATCACTTTCAGAAACAAGTTCTCCAGGGCCCCTGGGTGGCTCAGCCGGTCAAGTGTCTGCTTTCAGCTCAGCTTGCAACCCCAGGGTCCTGGGATCAGGCCCCATGTCTGGCTCCCTGCTCATCGGGGAGTCTGCTTCTCCCTCTACCTCCGCTCCACAGTTCATTTTCTCTCACATGCACTCTCCCTCACTCTCATATGGAGCAGTGGGTGTTATATGCAAACAATGGAACGCTACATCAAAAACTAATGATGGACTCCAGGCAAGATTGTGGAGAAGTAGGAGACCCTGTTTCAACTGGTCCCCTGAACAGAGCTAAATATCTACCAGAACACTCTGAACACCCATGAAATCAGCCTGAGATGTAGGATTATACACTTCTGGATCTCTGGGGCAGAAGACATCGCTGAAGAGGTAAAGTGGAGTGGGAGTGCTTGGATTGATATTGGAGGATAAAAAGAAGGTGGAGGGAGCCACCAGAAGTGACCCATTGGAAAGTAATATCCCAATACAAAAGTGCCCTGTGTTTGAGCCCTGCATTAAATTGGAGTCTGGTTAAAAGCATACAGAAAGGGGCAACTGCTGGAATCGGTGGCCACAGGCACGGACCTAAGCCCACAGTCCCAGGGCAGTCAAAACCAGCGCCCACCCGTGTCTGAGGGAGCCCAGGGGGCTCCATTTGGTAGTCCCTGAGCCCATGGCATTCTGCTGCTTGCACCACCACTGGGACTGTGCACACCCCTGCCTGCACCTAAGAAAGCCCAGTGCAGGCTCCTCCCAGAGCTCCTTGCCATAGTCCCACGTCGGAGCACACCCAGCATGGGCATGGACTCCAGACAGCAGTCCCAGGAACGGCAGATACCAGGATTCTGCTCACCTGGACCAATATCGCTCACAGTTTTAGTGGCACAGAGGTACTGAGAGAAGCAGGGGCCTTGGGCAACCACTGAGATGGTGGCTGGGACTGTGCACCACCTGTGGGAGGTTGTGGTGTTCAGTAGAGCTTGTGGAGAGGGAGTCTTTGTGTTCTGGACCATTCAGAGGGGAGCAGACTGAGGCTTCTCTCTGAGGTGGAAGAATGGGTGCTGATAGTTTACTCTGCACTAGCCCTCTGAAAAGCCACAAAAAGCCGCCAAAGAACAAAAACCTCCAGAGAACGAAAGCCTGAAAAACTGGTTTCCACAGAGCCCAGCCCCTTGATGGGGGCAGGGCGACTCAACCTAAGAAAGACTGACTGAAAAACAACAGGGCAGGCCCCGCCCCAAGAAGACAAGCCAAAAGAACAAGAGGGCAATAACCACAGGGGCCCCATGAAACTGTAAAACCCCAACATCAGGGGAAAACAACATATTAAGTTCCCAGTATTGCCCCAAAACCTGTATATTTCATAGATACAATTTTTTTTGTCTTGTTTTTAAATTCATTATGATTCTTTTTCTTTTATTTTTTAACCTTACTTACCACTACAACTAGATATTTAATACAACATATTACACAATAACTTTTTAACTTGGACTTTTTTCATACATATACCTGTGTTTCTTTTTCTTTTCTTTTTTAAAATCAATATATATATATAATCTTCAAGGTAACCCTTTTCCCCTATTCAATACTATCTCTATATATAAACCAGTTTTAATTTCCATGTATCTCTGGAGAGTTGAGTCTTTTAACAAGGATAATAAGATACACCCAGGAAGAACTGAAATAACCTTCCTCGCCCATATCGAGGGTTTATAACCACCTTCCCATCATATTCTTTTGTCAGTGTTTCTGTGTATTTGTTTTTGTACTATACAAATCTTATTCTGGGGGTTCACTTTGGCTGGGTTTTCTTTTTCTTCTTTTTTTTCCTTTTCCTTTTGATGGTCTTTTTGTTTGTTCATTTTTGTTTACGTACCTTATAAATCATACTTTTGGGGCTCGTTTTGGCTGGGTTTTTTCTTTTTTTCTCTCTCTTCATTTCTTTTTTCTTTCTTTTCGGTGGTGACTTCCAATTGCTCTGAAACTTTCCAGGGTGCACCTTGCCTGGACCGTGGTTGATATATTCAGCTACACATCCCCTTAACCACCTCTCACCAAAATGACTAGGCCGAGGAATACCCAATAGAGGGAAAACTCAGAGACTGTGACTTCCACCACAGAACTATTGGATATCAACATGAACAGTATGCCAGAAATGGAATTCAGGGTAACAATTATCCAGGCAATGGCGAGGTTAGAGAAGACCATTAGTGGCAACATAGAATCTCTAAGGGCGGAAGTGAGGACTGATCTGGCAATACTTAAAAATGTTATCAATGAGATCCAATCTAATCTAAATACTCTAACAGCTATGGTAACTGAGGCAGAAGATTGAAATAGTGATCTAAAAGACAAACTGACAGAAAAGAAGGATCAGGAGGAGGCCTGGAACAAACAGCTTAGAAGCCATGAAAACAGAATTTGGGAAATAAATGCCATGAAACATTCTAATGTTAGAATTTTGGGGATCCCTGAGGGGGTGGAGAAAGAGAAAAGACTAGAAGACATAGTTGAACAAATGCTGGATGAAAATTTCCCTAATCTGGGGAATGAAACAAGTGTCCGTGTCCTAGAGGCAGAGAGGACACCCCCCAAGATCACTGAGGGCAGAAAGACCCCTGGGCACGTGATTGTGAAATTCATGAATTGTAAATTCAGAGGACACGTCTTAAGGGCAGC
The DNA here is from genome assembly GCF_963455335.1 of Martes martes. NCBI lineage: Eukaryota > Metazoa > Chordata > Mammalia > Carnivora > Mustelidae > Martes > Martes martes. The sequence continues at coordinate 2,516,259 of NC_137906.1, read as the reverse complement.
TAGGGGGAAGAGATTCCTTACGCAGAGAGGAAGGACCATCAGAATAACGTCAGACCTGTCCACAGAAACTTGGCAAGCCAGAAAGGGCCGGCAAGACATATTCAAGGCACTGAATGAGAAGAACACGCAACCAAGAATACTTTATCCCGCAAGGCTGACATTCAGAATGGATGGAGAGATAAAGAGCTTCCAAGACCTGCAAAGTCGAAAAGATTATGTGACCACCAAGCCGGCACTACAAGAATTATTAAGGGGGGTTCTATAAAAGAAGCAAGACCCCAAGAGTGACACAGAACAGAAATTCACAGAGACAGTCTATAGAAACAAGGACTTCACAGGCAACATGATGACAATAAAAAATTATATTTCAATAATCACTCTCAATGTGAACGGCCTAAATGTTCCCATAAAACAGCACAGGGTTGCAGACTGGATAAAACGACAGGACCTGTCCATATGCTGTCTACAAGAGACCCCTTTGGAACCTAAAGATACATCCAGACTGAAAATGAAGGGATGGAGAAGCATCTTTCATGCCAACGGGCCTCAAAGGAGAGCTGGGGTAGCATTTATCATATCAGATAAATTAGATAAATCTAATTTATAAATTAGATAAAGTTATAAATTTATCTAAAATTTACAAATTAGATTTATCTAATTTATCTAAAGACGAATCAAAGATACAGAAGGACACTACATCATTCTTAAAGGGTCTATCCACCGAGAAGATCTAACAATTGTAAATATTTATGTCCCCAACATGGGAGCGGACAACTACATAAGCCAACTATTAAACAAAATAAAGAGTCATATTAATATGAATACATTTTTTTGGGTAAAGATTTTATTTATTTATTTAACAGGCAGAGATCACAAGTAGGCAGAGAGGCAGGCAGAGAGAGGAGGGGAAGCAGGTTCCCCACCGAGCAGAGAACCCGCCATGCAGAATGCCCCAGGGCTTGATCCCAGGACCCTGGGATCATGACCTGAGCTGAAGGCAGAGGCTTTAACTCACTGAGCCACCCAGGCGCCTCTTGATATGAATACATTAATTGTAGGGGATCTTAACACGTCACTGTCAGCAATAGACAAATCATCTAAGCAGAAAATCAACAAAGAAAAGAGCTTTGAATGACACATTGGACCAGACAGACCTCATAGATATATAAAGAACATTCCACCCTAAAACAACAGAATACTCATTCTTCTCGAGTGCACATGAAACTTTCTCCAGAACAGACCACATACTGGGTCACAAATTAGGTCTCCACCAATACCAAAAGACTGAGATTATTCCCTGCATATTCTCAGACCACGATGCTTTGAAACTCGAACTCAACCACAAGAAAAAGTTTGGAAGGAATTCAAACACTTGGAAGCTAAAGACCATCCTGCTCAAGAATGTTTGGGTCAACCAGGAAATCAAAAAAGAACTTAAACAATTCATGGAAACCAATGAGAATGAAGACACATTGGTCCAAAACGTATAGGATACGGCAAAGGCGGTCCTAGGGAGGAAATACATAGCCATCCAAGCCTCACTCAAAAAAATTGAAAAATCCCAAATACACCAACTCTCTTTACACCTTAAAGAACTGGAGAATCAACAGCAAATTAAGCCAACCCCACATACAAGAAGAGAAATACTTAAGATTGGAGCAGAGATCAATGACTTAGAAACTAGAGACACAGTAGAACACATCAACAAAACTAGAAGCTGGTTCTTTGAAAGAATTAATAAGATCAATAAAGCACTGGCCAAACTAATCCAAAACTTCCAGACTCTTTCTAAGAAGCCAGCATTACTTGATCCCCAAAGGAGGTAAAGACCCCATCAAAAAGGAGAATTTCAGACCAATATCCCCGATGAATATGGATGCCAAGATTCTCAACAAGATCCTAGCTAATAGGATCCAACAGTACATTAAAAAGATTATCCACCATGACCAGCTGGGATTTATCCCTGGGATGCAAGGGTGGTTCAACATTCACAAATCAATCAATGGGAAAGAACAAATCAATAAGAGAAGAGAGAAGAACCACATGGTCCCCTCAACTGATGCAGAAAAAGCATTTGACAAAATACAGCATCCTTTCCTGATTAAAACTCTTCAAAGTATAGGGATAGAGGGAACATTCTTCAACTTCATAAAATCCATCTATGAAAAATCCACAGCGAATATCATTCTCAATGGGGAAAAACTGACAGCCTTCCCACTGAGATCAGGAACACGACAAGGATGCCCACTCTCGCCACTGTTGTTCAACATGTACTAGAAGTCCTAGCAACAGCAATCAGACAACAAAGAGAAAAGGTATTCAAATTGGCAAGGGAGAAGTCAAACTCTGTCTCTTCACAGATGACAAGATACTCTATGTGGAAAACCCGAACCACTCCTCCCCCAAACTACTAGAACTCATACAGCAATTCAGTAATGTGGCAGGATACAAAATCAATGCCCAGAAATCAGTTGCTTTCTTATACACTAACAATGAAAATATAGAAAGGGAAATTAGAGAATTGATTCCATTTACTACAGCAGCAAGAACCATAAGATATCTTGGAATAAACCTAACCAAATAGGTGAAGGATCTATACTCGAGGAACTACAGAACACTCATGAAAGAAATTGAAGTGGACACAGAAAGATGGTAAAGCATTCCATGCTCTTGGATCAGAAGAATAAACATTGTTAAAATGTCTATACTGCCCAGAGCGATCTGTACTTTCAATGCCATCCTGATCAAAATACCGATGGCATTTTCAGTGTGCTGGAGCAAACAACCCTAAAATTTGTACGGAACCAGAAAAGACCCTTAATTGCCAAGGAAATGTTGAAAAAGAAAAATAGAGCTAGGGCATCACATTGCCTGATTTCCACCTTTATTACAAAGTTGTGATCACCAAGACAGCATGGTACTGCCACAAAAACAGACACACAGATCAATGGAACAGAATAGAGAGCCCGGATACGGATCCTCAACTCCATGGTCAACTAATCTTTGACAAAGCAGGAAAAAATATCCAGTGGAAAAAAGACAGTCTTTTCAATAAATGGTGCTGGGAAAATTGGACAGCTACATGTAGAAGAATGGAACTCGAACATTCTCTTACACAATACATAAAGATAAACTCAAAATACATGAAAGCCCTCAACCTGACACAGGAATCCATCAAAATCCTGGAGGGGAACATAGACAGTAACTTCTTTGACATAGGCCACAGCAACTTCTTTTAAGACATGTCTCCAAAGGCAAAGGAAACGAAAGGAAAAATGAACTTTTCACTTTTGGGCATGTATTGCATGGAGCACTGGGTGTTGTACATAAACAATGAATCTTGGAACACTGCATCAAAAACTAGGGATGAAATGAGCTTTTCATCAAGATAAAAAGCTTCTGCACAGCCAAGGAAACAGTCAAGAAAACAAATAGGAAACCCACGGAATGGGAGAAGATATTTGCAAATGACCCCACAGACAAAGGGCTGATATCCAAGATGTACAAATAACTCCTCAAATTCAACACCCAAAAAAACAGATAATCATGTCCAACAATGGGCAGAACACATGAACAGACACTTCTCCAAAGACACACAAATGACTAACAGAGCCATGAAAAAATGTCCATCATCACTAGCCATCAGGGAGATTCAAATCAAAACCACATTGAGATACCACCTTACACCAGTTAGAATGGCCAAAATTAACAGGACAGGAAACAACGTGTGTTGGAGAGGATGTGGAGAAAGGGGAACCCTCTTACACTGTTGGTGGGAATGCAAGTTGGTGCAGCCACTTTGGAAAACAGTGTGGAGATTCCTCAAAAAGTTAAAAATAGAGCTACACTATGACCTAGCAATTGCACTACTGGGCATTTACCCCAAAGATACAGATGTAGTGAAAAGAAGGGCCATCTGTACCCCACTGTTTATAGCAGCAATGGTCACAATCGCCAAACTGTGGAAAGACCCAAGATGCACTCAAGAGACAAATGGATAAGGAAGATGTGGTCCATGTGTACAATGGAATAGTACTCAGCCATCAGAAAGAATGAATACCCAGTTTTTGTATCAATGGATGGAACTGGAGGACATTATGCTGAGTGAAATAAGTCAAGCACAGAAAGTCCATTATCATATGGTTTCACTTACTTATGGAGCATAAGGAATAACATGGAGGACATTAGGAGAAGGAAAGAAAAAGTGAAGTTGGGGAAAATCGGAGGGGGAGACGAACCATGAGAGACTGTGGACTCTGAGAAACAAACTGATGGTTGGGGGGGGTGTGAGGGGTTGGGTAAGCCTGGTGGTGGGTATTAAGGAGGGCACGTATTGCAAGGAGCACTAGGTGTGGTGCATAAACAATGACTCTTGGAACACAGAAAAAATGAAACAAAATAAATAAAAGCTGTTGAGCACAAAATCGGAAGAAAAAAAAAAAGGAAGTTGGCTTTGGATACCAATATTGCCACTGCATCTGTTAAACTAAGTAAATTTGAAGATTTAAAAGTAAGAACAAGAAAAACCAAAATCAGAGAGGTAGAGGGGCACCTGTGTGGCTCGGTTGATTAAGCATCCGAATCTCCCTTTTGGCTCAGGTCATGATCGCAGGATCCTGGGACCAAGCCTTGCATCAGGCTCTGTGTTTAGCGTGGAGTCAGCTTTTCTCTCTCTCTTCACTCTCTCTTCACTCTCTCTTACTCCCCCTGACTCACACTCTTTCGCTCAAAGAAATAAACCTTAAAAAAATAACTCAAAACAAAACGAAACAAAAAAACTAATGATGTACTGTATGGTGACTAACATAACACAATAAAAAAAATAATAAAAAAAGAAACAACTTTTCCATTTTCTCAAAAGAAGCTGTTGGGACTTTAATAAAGATTTCCTTGATTCTGCAGATCATTTTAGAACGTATTGCCTTCTTAACATTGTTAGCCTTCCGATTCATGAACACAGGATATTTTTCCATTATTTAGTGGTCTTTAATGTCCTTCAGCAATATTTTGTGGTTTTCAGTGTATAAGTACTACACTCCCTTGAATAAACTTATTCCTAAGTATTTTATCCTTGATACTATTGAAAATGGAATATTTTTTTCATTTCCCTCATGGAGTGGTCATTGCTAGCATACAGAAATATAACTGATTTTGTCATAATGTATTTTTTAAACAAAGATTTATTTACTGAATTTAAAAATGAAAGCAGGCCCAAAATCTTCTCACCAAATCTTCACTTGCAGAGATCAGATCAATTTCCTGCAATTTCATATTTTTTACCAAGTCGAGGTTTACTTATTGATCAAAACAGAGAGAATTATGGAGGCAACATTTTAATTTTACTCTTCCTGTAAATATGCTGGGGATAAGACTTATCTGATATGTGGCCTGATCAATGTTTGTAGCACCCTAGGCTGAATGGGTGCCACAGCCCACACACCTGCTCTTTATTCCATCTTCCTAAGTTCCAGGGTGAACACTGCTCTAGCAGGCTGGGTATGTAGACATTTAACAACTCCTGAAAACGTGTTATTGTCAGGTATATTAAAAAATCGTTGACTGTAACTTTGTACCATAAAGCAAATATCAATATATTTTGAAGGACTGACAGCATACAGAGTATATCTTTTTTTTTTTAAGATTTTATTTATTCATTTGAGGGAGAGACATAGAGAGAGGGAGATAGCATGTGCAGGGGTGGGGAGGGGTAGAGGGAGAGGGGGAAGCATACTCCCTGCTGAGCATGGAGCCTGATGCAGGGCTTGATCCTAGGACTCTGAGATCATGACCTGAGCTGAAGGCAGATGCTTAACCACTGAGCCACCCAGGTACCCACATAGTAATGTCTTATGACCACAATGCATTTAAGTTCATAATATTAAAAAAATAGAAAAATCCCAAGCATCTGGAAATGAAGATGTGCACTTTCAAAAACCTATGGGTCAAAGAAAAAAACCCTGTAAAATAAATTAGAATGTATTGTGAAATAAATAATAACAATATAATCACATATCAAAATTTATAGCAGCCCTAAAATTGATGTGGCATGTCAACCAACCCCAAAGAACCAAAACAATCTTAAAGCAGAAGAACAAGTTTGGAGGTTTCACACTTCCCAATTTCAAAACATACTACAAAGCTGCAGCAGTTAAAACAGTGTGCTGGCATAAAGATAGACAACGGCACAGAATAGAGATCCCAGAAATAAATTCTCACATATACGGTCAAATGATTTAAAGTGAAGAGTGCCAAGAAAACCATGCAATGAGGAAAAGATAGTCTTTTTTTTTTTTTTAAAGATTTTATTTATTTATTCGATGGGGGGGTGGGGAGAAATACAAGCAGAGGGAGACGGAGAAGCAGGCTCCCGACTGAGCAGGGAGCCCAATGCAGGGCTTGATCCCAAGACCCTGAGATCATGACCGGAGCTGAAGGCAGATGCTTAATGACTGAGCCACCCAGGCGCCCCAAGGTAGTCTTTCAACAAAGAAAAGGTGCTGGGAAAAATGGACATGTGCACGTAAAAGAATGAAATTAGGAGCATCTGCATGGTTTAGTAGGTTAAGCATTTTCTGTTTTTGGCTCAGGTCATGATTTCAAGGGGATCGAGCCCCGCATCAGGGACCCGCACTTAGCGGGGAGTCTGCTGGAGATTCTCTCCTTTCTTTCTCTACCCCTGCCTCTCCCCCACTCATGCTCTCTCTCTAAGATAAACAAACAAATAAATAAATAATAAAGAATAAAGAAAATATAAGTAAATAAAATAAAAAATAATTAAAAATAAATAAATGAAATTGGACATTTACCTCACAACATATACAAAACTGACTCAAAAGTGGATCATAGACCAAACCATAAAGGGAGACTATAAAACTAACTCTTAGAAGAATGTTTAAGTGAAAACCCCCATGACATTGGCTTTGACAATGACTTTTTGGATATGACACCAAAAGTATAGGCAACAAAAGTAAAAATAAATTAAAGTGGAGTACATAAAAATAAGAAAAGCAAACTCGTGTGCATCAGTGGACACAATCCACAGAGTGAAACGAACCTGCAGAACGGGAGGAAATACGTGCAAATCATAGATCTGAGACCAGAACATACATAAATATATGTAATTCTGACAGTCCGACCACAAAAAAAAACCACAAACAACCCAATTTAGAAATGAGCCAAGACCTAGAATATTCGTTTCTTCCAAAGAAGCCGGGCGGATGGTGCATTAGCACATCAGAAGGTGCTCAGCATCACTGACCGTCGTGGAAATGACCATCGAGCCCCAGGAAGATGCCAGGCCACACCCGGGAACACCACCGCCGATCCACACCCCAGAAAACCGCGTCGCTGGCGCTGGAGACCGACGGGAACCCGCGCGCGCGGCGACCGGGCCTGGGACGTGGGGAACCCCCGTGGACAACAACAGCTCGTCACGAGACTAAGTCTTGACCTTCCTTATGACCCAACAATGCCACGCTCGGGATATGTCCCCAAAGAGGGAAGGCGGAGGCCCGCGGAGAGCGACGCGCCCCGTTTCACAGCAGCGTCAGGCCCGACAGCCACGGGACAGGAGCAAACGCCCCGACGGGCAAGTGGGGGGCGGGGAGCGCGGCGGCGGAGGAGCGGCGGCCGGACGCCACCCGGTCGCAGGAGACCCGCCCCGCGGTCACCCCGCCGTCCCGACCCCCGACAGACCCCGCCGGGGACCGAGGAGAACAAGAGCCGCGGCGCCGGGAGCGGAGCAGCGACCTCGGTCCGGAAGGCGGGACCCGCCCCACGCGGGAGGACGGGCCTCGGGGGAGGGGCGCTCCCGGCCGGCGGCGGAGCCGGAGCCCAGAATCCGGCCGTGGAGGCGGCGCTCCGCGGGGGGACGTCGCTGCAGGGGCGGGGCGGGGGCGGGGCCTCGCGGGGACAGCGCGGTCCCAGGTCCCGGGGGTCCCACAAGGACGGGGGTGGGGGGGGTCCGAGGGCGGCGGAGCGCGGGGACCGGAGCGGGGACGCCGGCGGCAGAGACGGGCCGAGGACGGGCTCTCAGCTCGGGGTCCCCTTCCCCCGGGGCCGAGGCGCGGCCGGGCCACGGCTGTCCGCGCAGGGACCCCGCAGGCGGCGGCCCCGGGGACACTCACCGTCCTTCTCCGGGAGGAGCGGGCGGGACTGCGCGGCGGGAAGCTGCGGGTTTGCGGACTCCAGACGGGCCGCGCCGGAGACGGAGACGCGCGGTCCCAGGCCGGGGAGCTCGGAGCGCGGCGGAGACCGGGGAGCCGGGAGGGACGGCGGCTTTGCTCCGGGCGCACTGAGGAGTGGGGACCCGGACTCTCGGCTCCTCTGGCCAGACTCGGCAGCCGCCATTTTTATTCTCCTCCAAGCGCTACGGAAAGTGCTCAGGGAACAAAGGCTCCGAGCGCGAACCGGAGCAGATGACTTAGCCCCGCCCCTGGATCCGGCGGTGCAATTCCGCCTCCGGGAAAGACATTTAAGCATCAGCGACCGGCCTGCAGAAGATCAGCGAGAGCGTCCAGCCAAGACCAAGTTCACTGATCAGTGAGAACTGCGGAAGTCCAGAGGTAGGGGAAAGCAACACATAGAATTCACGGCTTTTTCCTCATGATCCTTTAGTCTTTCAAAGTTAAATTTTCTTAATTTTTTTTTTCTTATTCTATCTTTTTAATTTTTCCTCTTTCCTATTTTAACCCTTTTGTAACTATTTTATCTTATCAATACCTTTTTAAAAATCTTTTTTAGGGGCGCCTGGGTGGCTCAGTGGGTTAAGCCTCTGCCTTCGGCTCAGGTCATGATCTCAGGGTCCTCAGATCGAGCCCCGCATTGGACTCTCTGCTCAGTGGGGAGCCTGCTTCCTCCTCTCTCTCTGCCTGCCTCTCTGCCTGCTTGTGATCTCTGTCAAATAACTAAATAAATAAATCTTAAAAAAAAAAAAAAAAGGAATCAACAGGCCCCTCCCTGAGTAGGTCAGCAAGAGCACCCAGCCAAGTTTACAGATCAATGAGAAGCACAAAACTTCAGAAATAGGGGAATATAGCCCACAGAATTCATGGTTTTTTCCCCATGATTCTTTAATCTTTCAAAGTTAAATTTTTTTATTTCTATTTTTCTCTTATTCTATTTTTTTAATTTTTCCTCTTTCATATTTTAACCTTTTAAACTATTTCATCTTAATGCCTTTTAAAAAATCTTTTTAAATTTTCATTGTTATAGTCATATTCTATCACTTCATTGTATTTAACCTTATTTTTTGTATACATATAAGGTTTTCTTTCTTTAAAATTTTAGGATACAGTTTCTTCTAACAAATCAAAATATACCCTAAATCTACTGTTTTGTTTGTTTTACTCTCCAGCCTGATCATATTCTATTTTTTTCTTTTTCAAACAACTTATTTTATTGATTCCTTTGTTAAAATCTTTTTAAATTTTCATCTTTACAGTCATACTCCATCCCTCCATCATGTTTACCCTTATTTTCGTGTATATATAAGTTTTTCTTTCTTTAAAATTTTGGGGGACAGTTTCATCTAGCAGAACAAAATACACTCAAAATCAGGTATGTGGCTCTATTCTATTCACCAGTTTAGTTATATATGTAATATATAATTATATTTATATTATAATATATAATTTATAGTTATATATTATAAAGACCTATTGTGATCTATTCTGGAGAATACATCAGAGACCTGGCAGGCCAGAAAGGACTGGCATGATATATTCAGAGCACTAAATGAGAAATATATGCAGCCAGGAATACTATATCCAGCTAGGCTGTCATTGAAGATAGAAGGAGAGAGAAAAAATTTCCAGGAAAAACAAAAAATAAATGAATTTGCAAATGCCAAACCAGCCCTGCAGGAAATATTGAAAGGGGTCCTCTAAGTGAAGAGGAAGCCTATAAGTAACAGACCAGAAAGGAACAGAGACAATATACAGTAACAGTCACCTTACAGGTAATACAATGGCACTAAATTCCTATCTTTCAATAGTTACCCTGAATGTACATGGGCTAAATGCCCCAATCAAAAGACACAGGGTATCAGAATAGATTAAAAAAAAACAAAACAAAACAGACCCACCGATATGCTGTCTATACAAAACTCATTTTAGACCCAAAGACACTTCCAAATTTAAAGTGGGGGGCTTGGAAATAATTTACCATACCAATGGACATCAAAAGAAAGCTGGAGTGGCAATCCTTATAGCAGATAAACTAGATTTTAGGACAAAGACTGTCATAAGAGATGAGGAGGGATGTTATATTATACTTAAAGGGTCTGTCCAAGAAGAAGATATAACAATTTTAAATATCTATGCCCCTAACAGGGGAGCAGCCAGTTATATAAACCAATTAATAACACAATCAAAGAAACATATCAACAATAATACAATAATAGTAGGGGACCTTAACACCCTCCTCACTGAAATGGACAGATCATCTAAGCAAAAGATCAACAAGGAAATGAAGGCTTTAAATGACACACTGGACATGGACATCACAGATATATTCAGAACATTCCATCCCAAAGCAACAGAATACACAGTCTTCTCTAGTGCACATGGAACATTCTCCAGAATAGATCACATCCTGGGTCACAAATCAGGTCTCAACCCATACCAAAAGATTGGGATCATTCCCTGCATATTTTCAGACCACAATGCTCTGAAGCTAGAACTCAATCACAAGAGGAAATTTGGAAAGAACCCAAATACATGGAGGCTAAAGAGCATCCTAATAAAGAATGAATGGGTCAACCAGGAAATTAAATAAGAATTTAAAAATTCATGGAAACAAATGAAAACAAAAAGATAACTGTTCAAAATCTTTGGGGTGCAGCAAAGGTGGTCCTGAGAGGAAAGTATATAACAATACAAGCCTTTCTCAAGAAGTAAGAAAGGCTCAAATACACAACCTAACCCTACACCCAAAGGAGCTGGAGAAAGAACAATGAAGAAAGCCTAAACCCAGCAGAAGAAGAGAAATCATAAAGATCAGAGCATAAATCAATGAAATAGAAACCAAAAGAACAGTAGAACAAATCAACAAAACTAGGAGCTGGTTCTTTGAAAGAATTAATAAGATTGATAAACCCCTGACCAGACTTCTCAAAAAGAAAAGAGAAAGGACCCAAATTAATAAAATAATGAATGAAAGAGGAGAAATCCCAACCAACACCGAAGAAATACAAACAATTATGAGAACATATTATAAGCAACTATACGGCAGAAAATTAGACAATCTGGAAGAAATGGATGCATTCCAAGAGACAGATGAACGATCAAAACTGAACCAGGAAGAAATAGAAAGCCTGAACAGACCCATAACTGGTAAGGAGATTGCAGCAGTCATCAAAAATCTCCCAGAAAACAAGAGCCCAGTGCCAGATTTCTTCCTAAGAGGATTCTACCAAACATTTAAGAAGAATTAATACTTATTTTTTTAAACTGTTCCAAAAAATAGAAATGGAAGGAAAACTTCCAAACTCATTTTATGAGATGAGACCACCATTACCTTCATCTCAAAACCAGACAAGGATCCCATCAAAAGAAGAGAATTACAGACCATTATCCTTGATGAACACGGATGCAAAAATTCTCACCAAAATTCTAGCCAATAGGATCCAAGAGTACATTAAAAGGATCATTCACCACGACCATGTGGGATTTATTCCTGAGCTGCAAGTTTGGCTCAACATCCACAAATCAATCAGTGTGATACAATACATTAATAAAGGAAAGGACAAGTACCATATGATACTCTTAATCGATGCTGAAAAAGCATTTGACAAAGTACAGCATCCTTTCTTGATCAAAACTCTTCACAGTGTAGGGATAAAAGGTACATACTTCAGTATCATAAATGTCGTCTATGAAAAGCCCATGGTGAATATCATTCTTAAAGGAGAAAAACTGAGAGCTCTCCCCCTAAGGTCAGGAACAGGGCAGGGTTGTCCACTATCACCACTGCTATCCAACATAGTACTAGAAGTCCTAGCCTCAGCAATCATACAGCAAAAAGAAATAAAAGACATCCAAATCAGCAAAGAAGAAGTCAAACTCTCACTCTTTGCAGATGATATGATACTTTATGCAGAAAACCTAAAAGACTCCACTCCAAAACTGCTAGAACTCATACAGGAATTCAGTAAAGTGTCAGGATATAAAATCAATGCACAGAAATCAGTTGCATTTCTATACACTAACAATAAGACAGAAAAGGAGAAATTAAGGCGTCGATCTCATTTACAATTGCACCCAAAACCATAAGATACCTAGGAATAAACCTAACCACAGAGGCAAAGAATCTGGACTTGGAAAACTACAAAGTACTCATGAAAGAAATTGAGGAAGACAAAGAAATGGGAAAATGTTCCATGCTCATGGATTGGAAGAACAAATACTGTGAAAATATCTATGCTACCTAAAGCAATCTACACATTTAATGCAATCCCTATCAAAATACTGTCAACATTTTTCAAGGAAATGGAACAAATAATCCTAAAATTTATATGGAACCAGAAAAGACCCCAAATAGCCAGAGGAATGTTGAAAAAGAAAACTAAAGTTGGTGGCATCACAATTTCAGACTTCAAGTTCTATTACAAAACTGTCATCATCAAGACAGTGTGGTACTGGCGCAAAAACAGACACACAGATCAATGGAATGAAATAGAGAGGCCAGAAATAGACCCTCAACTCTACGGTCAACGAATCTTCAACAAAGCAGGAAAGAATGTCCAATGGAGAAAAGACAGTCTCTTCAACAAATGGTGTTGGGAAAATTGGACAGCCACATGCAGAAGAGTGAAACTGGACCATTTCCTTACACCACACACAAAAATAGACTCAAAATGGATGAAAGACCTCAATGTGAGAAAGGAATCCATCAAAATCCTTGAGGAGAACGCAGGCAGCAACCTCTTTGACCTCAACCACAGCAACTTCTTCCTAGAAACATCACCAAAGGCAATGGAAGCAAGGGCAAAAGTGAACTATTGGGATTTCACCAAGATCAAAAGCTTATTCACAGCAAAGGAAATAGTCAACAAAACCAAAAGACAACCGACAGAATGGGAGAAGATATTCACAAATGACATATCAGATAAAGGGCTAGTATCCAAAATATAAAGAACTTATAAAACTCAAAATTCAAAAGTTCAAAAGAACTTATCAAACTCAACACCCTAAGAACAAATAATCCAGTCAGGAAATGGCAGAGGACATGAACAGACATTTCTGTAAAGAAGACATCCAGATGGCGAACAGACATATGAAAAAGTGCTTCACATCACTTGGCATCAGGGAAATACAAATCAAAACCACAGTGAGATACCAGCTCACACCAGTCAGAATGGCTAAAATTAACTAGTCGAGAAATGACAGATGCTGGTGAGGATGCGGAGAAAGGGGAACTCTCCTCCACTGTTGGTGGGAATGCAAGCTGGTGCAGCCACTCTGGAAAACAGCATGGAGGTTCCTCGAAAAGTTGAAAATAGAGCTACCCTATGACCCAGCAATCGCACTACTGGGTATTTACCCTAAAGATACAAATGTAGTGATTTGAAGGGGCATGTGCACCTGAATGTTTATAGCAGCAATGTCCACAATGATGTGGACATTGGCTATTTGGAATAGCCAAACTATGGAAAGAACCTAGATGTCCATCAACAGATGAATGGACAAAGAAGATGTGGTATATATACACAATGGAATACTATGCAGCCATCAAAAATTGAAATCTTGCTATTTGCAATGACATGGATAGAACTAGAGTATTATGCTAAGCGAAATAAGTCAATCAGAGAAAGAGAACTATCATATGATCTCTCTGATATGAGGAATTTAAGAGGCAGGGTGGAGGGCTGTCAGGGGAAGGGAGGGAAAAATGAACCAAGATGGGACAGTGGATGGAGACAAACCATAAGAGACTCTTAATCTCGGGAAACAAACTGAGGGTTGTTGGGGGGTGGGTAGGATAGGGAGGCTGGGTGGTGGACTTTGGGGAGGGTACGTGTTATAGTGAGTGCTTGAGTTGTGTAAGCCTGATGATTCACAGATCTGTACCTCTGTGACAAATAATACATTATATTTTAAAAACCCAGATAAATGGATAACAGAATGTGGTATATGCAAACGATGGAGTATTGCTCAGCATTAAAAAGGATGGGACTTCTGACGCCTACTATAACATAACCAGTTACAAACAGACAAATATTGTATGACTCCACTGATATGAGATACCTAGAAGAGCCACATTCACTGAATGATGCTTGCCAGTCGAATGATGCTTGCCAGAGGCTGGGGGAGTTGTTTGCTAGGGATAGAATTTCTGTTTTGCAAGTTAAAAGAATTCCGAATTCCAGAGATTAATTGCATGACAAGGTGAATATACTTAACACCACCAACTGTGCTTAGGATGATAAATCTTATGTTTTGTACATTGCACTACAATTTAGAAACAGAATCTTACGGGTTACCACTGCAGCATAGTCTCAGGTTGGTTCTCCGGAATCAGGTGGCTAAGACTGAGTTTGGAGGCCAAGAGTCTTATTAGGGAAGGCAGAGAGGCAAAAGCAGGATGAGCAGAGGGAGAAATGGAGTGATGCCATCCAATGAAACCTTGGTCATCCCAATGGGGGCTGATCAGAATTAGCCTGTGTTGATCTCAAATGTCCGGTCTGTATACCCCCACCTTGCAGAGTCGCGAGAGGCAGGCTGCCCTGGGAAGGGTGTGTCGTGAGTTCTCAGGTTCTCCACAGTTCCACGTAGCGGAGACAAACCGTGAGGAAGTTCATAGTGGGGGCCCATTTGCTGACGGGGGGACCCTCCTTCTTTGAAGAAGCATCTCCATGTCCACCCTTCGTGCCGTCGGGATCCAAGTGGTAATCACTGTCCCTCTTCTCGTTTCCGCATTCTCTGTGGGACTCGTGATGAAATGACCAGACCCTAATCCCCTGGTAAACATGCCCTTCTCAGGTCAAGGGTGCTTCCCTTGTTCATGTCCTGTCACACTTGAGCCAAAGAGCAGCAGAAGGCACCCAAGTACTCCTGGCCGGACAGCCAGGCGGTTAGCTCCCACCCACAAGTCACGTGTGTGCTGATCTTGGGCCACCTCTCCTTCCATACTGAGTACCTGAGGAGAGCACTTCCCCGGGCTCTGCCCTTGGGAGGACTTTGCAGTCTGTCCGAGAGACTCTCTTGAGTGGAGCTTAAGTGCCTCGGCCGTTCCTTTTTGGCTTTGACCCACACACCTGGGTCAAAGCCAAATTTACAAGCTGACTCATCCGTAAATCGAGTTCAGGCCTTTTCATCCTCTGCCAGCTGTTCTTAAGGGAGCCTGAGGACGGCCGTTGTGTGAGCTGAGGGAGGGGCTCTGGTGCGGTTCACTCGCATCTTCTGGTCCTGCTTATGCATGACCCTGCGTGTACCATTTCCGTCTTCGGAGTGACTGCTGCTGGGCCCATCCTGTCTAGGGCTTGGTGGGTCTGCCAGCACCCAGTTCACGGTGGGAATTTCTGAAGGCTGGTCACCTGTTGTCCCATGGCCTGGTGCTCCGTTTCCACCGGAGCCTGGCTGCGGCAGACGGCTTGGCCTGGCTTCCACACTAGCGGGTGCGTTATGACCCCCTCCCCGGAGCTTGACATCAGCTCCACACGGCACATTTTCCTGCAACCAGTACTTCTAAGACCATATCTACCAGATTGTACATGGTCTGAGTGGCAGGGCCCTTTGTGCCAGGCCCTTTCCTGCTCTGGGCCCTACTCGGAGCTGGAAATCACGGGAACACCCAGTACATGGGCCAGAGCAGCATTTCTGAATGTAGATTTGTTGCCTCTAGACCCAAACAGTTGTACAACATTTTATGATCTATTGTTCGTGCTTGGGAATGGCAAGATGCAATGAGTTGGTTTTTACTTGGGTAGTGGTACGGGAGTGTGGGGTGTGTGGGATGTCTCGGTACACCCTGACCACTGGACCTTTAAAAATTTTTATTGATGTGGCAGACTTCTGAATCTTTGTAGGATTTTATTCCACACCCATCGGACTGCGTATGCTTTCTTAAGGTCTCCCACATACCAACCACTTCTTGCTTTTCTAGCTAGATTCACATAATGTAATTATCAATGTAGTGTATCAGTATAAAGGTTTGTTGGATATTCAGAATGCCCAGATGTCCTTGGTGGACAGGAGAATTAACATGGCCCTGTGGCAAAACTGTATATGTGTGTGGTTGCCTGGCCCGTGTGAATGGGAACCACTTCTGATCATCTTTTCTAATTGGAATAGAAAAAAAATGCATTTGCCAGGTCAGTATCAATGGTCACACCCCATGAACCTAGGGCTGTGCAAATCTGCTCTAGAAAGAATGTCATATCAGGCGAGGCAGGTGTCTGTGGGGGACTGCCTGGTAGAGTTTGTAGTAACCTGCTGTCATTCTTCACAACCCCTTGGTTTCTGGAGCGACCAACTTGGAAAACTAAACAGAGAAGATGAGGACCACCGTGCCTGTGTCCTTGAGATTCTTACATGTGGTGCTAACTTCTGTCACTCCCGTGGGAGGCCATACTGGTTTTTATTTACTCTCTCGGCTAGCAGTGGAGAAAGGGTGCAGCATGGGAGCCTTCCCACACTTGGTCTTCCTCATGTAAGGGCTATGCAAAATAGAAAATACGTCAGTCCCAGTGACACATTGGAGAGCGAGAGGAGGCCACCCGGTGGGTCCATGGATCGGTGGAGCCACCGCAAGCTGAACCTTGGCCAGGAGCCATTTGTCCTCTGACCACCATCTACCCCAACTCTTAAAAGAAGTCAGCCATGATGCCGGCCATCAATGTCCCCTCAGATCTGGTGTCTAATGGTCCTTTAAATGATGGAGTATCCCTCTGACCCAGTGCACAGTTACCCAAGTGAACGACCATAGGTCACTTTGGAGAAGCACTGGGTAATCATTACCTGGTTACACTTGCTGTGCTATGGTAGGATTGTACCTACTAGGAACTTGGCGTCTTCTTCAGTCAATGGGTTCCAGCTCTGAAGTCATTGTGCCCACCTGGGTTCTGGCAGGTGGGTGCTGCCGCTGGCCGCCATTGTCTTAGGGCCCAGTCCTCCCCATTGCTCCCAGCGAGCCTAGCTCCATAAAGGCCTTTCTGACGGCATTTTGGAGACCCATCACTGAACCTTTTAGTGATAATGGTCCCATGATCATGGTTCCCTCTTACCAGCTCCCTCCTTCTGATCTTGGAAAGTTCTGTATCCTCTGGATAATGTGGATTTTTATGGAACGTACTCATCTGGTGGCTCTTGCGGCTGTACGTGCTATATCCTCTCAAGTCTGCCATTTCTGCGTCTTTCTCCACCATCTGCAGCAAAAATTCCGGCATTTCCAATGGACTTTGGGGTCACCGTCTCCTGGGGTTGTTGCCAGGGTGGTGAACCCTAGCTCTTGGGAGAGTACTCCCAATTCAATAAGCTCTCCCCTCTGCAACCTTGCATCCCGGCTCCCGTGACCAAGTGCCCATGGTCTCCCGTCCCAAGAGCCCATGCCTCCCGCCCAGATGTGCTGGCTAGATCTTGCAGCATTGTGGGGGGATAGACCCTTTCTTCCATTATCAGCGTCAGCATGTCCTCGACAGGGTTATGATATAACCAGCTACTGGCCTAGTTGACAAGCGGGGTCTGGGGGGCAGATCCTGGGATGGGGGGGCCCATGTTGTGTCGTACGGTCGGACTTGTATCATCAAACAAGGAGGGCGTGACTTTTCTCAATAAGTAGGCTTGGGCACCTCTGCAGGCTCAGAAGGCTGAGCAGACTCAGATGTTCTAGATATTTGGGTCACCTGTGTGTGTGTCAGGATCCTGTTATTGCCTTCGGGATTCTGACCTCGACATAACAGACCCGGCGTGGTGACCTCTTCCGGAGCTCAGCCCTGACATCGAGTCCTGAGCCTGGTCCTCAGCTCTTTTTACTGTGCCTCTTGCTGTGGGACATGAGGACCTATTTGTAAGCTACTAAGGAGGTCCCACGGCTTTCGCATATGGCTTTTAATTGTCTATTAATCACCCACAGCGTTTTGCTGTCTTTTCCTAGGATATCAGTGGCACTTAGCAATAATTATCTAATATTTTTTCTCTTTCCTTCCACAGATAAGAGCTATAAATTTTCGGACACTGAAGAATGAACTACAGAAGGCATATTCTAGGAGTCACGCTTGGAATGAGGGTAGGAATGAGGGTTCCTTGTTTCATGGCTTTTAGTTTATGAGCATTTTATGCACATGATTAAAAGATTCAGGTCATGTCGCTGCTTTGCTCAAAACCTTCCAGAGCCAAATTGGGTTCCAGGCATGCTTCTGCCTCAGGGCCTTTGCACTTGCTGTCTCCTTTGTCTGGATTGCTTTCCCTCAGATATTTTCAGGCTCTCTCTGCCTACTTCTTCAGATCTTTACTAAAAATGTGTCCTCCTTCGTGGGAACTTCCTTAGCCAGCTCCCCACCCCCAACACTTACCCATGCCCTTCCCTTCTCTCCTGAGCCTCTCCTTTGTTCTTGTCACCACTTAATATATGACATCCTTTGTCTGACAATGTCTTGTTTGTCTGACTTCCCTCTCTAAATGTAACCTCTACAAGGACAGAGATTTTTGCTCCCCCAGCACCTTCCCCGCCAACTGCTTTGTCCTCAACACCTACAACAGGGCCTGGCACATAGCAGGTGCTCAGAAAAAGTCATCAAATTAATAATCTTAAGGTAGATTGTGAAACTCCTGAAAATTCTGGACAGGTAAGTAAAACCTTTCTTTTTTTTTTTAAATTTCTTTAAAAAATTAACATACAGTGTATTATTTATTTCAGGGACACATCTCTATAATTCATCAGTCTTACACAATTCACAGCTTTCACCATAGCACATACGCCCCTCCATGTCCATCCCCCAGCCACCCCATACCCCCACCTCCTCCCCTCCAGCAACCCTCAATTTGTTTCCTGAGATTAAGAGTCTCTTGTGGTTTGTCTCCCTCTCTGGTTTCATCTTGTTTCATTTTTCCCTCCCTTCCCCTGTGATCCTCTGTCTTGTTTCTCAAATTCCTTTCTTTCTTTAAACAAGAAATCTTTTGTTGAGATAAAACTCACATAATGTAAATAACCCATTGAGAAGGGTACAAATTCCATAGCATTTTGTAAATTCACGATGCTGTACAACCATCCCCTCTCTGTATTTACAAAACATTTTCATCACCCCGAAAAGAGACCCTGTCTCCATTAAGCGGTCCCTCCCATCCCCCCTTCCCCCGAGCCCCCGTTGCCACGTGAGTGCTTTCTGTGTCTATGGACCCACTTATTTTATTTCGTAGAAATGGGATCACACAATATGTGGTTTTCTTGTGTCTGACTTCTTCCTTAATGCAATGTGTTCAAGGGTCACTTACACCATAGCATAGATCAGTGCCTCATTCCTTTTGGCGGTTGAATAATATTCCATTCTCCACCGGAAGCCCATGTCGTTCCCCCATCACGGACGGACGTGCTCCTTTCAGCTCCTGTGAACAATGTTCCTACGAACATTCATGTCCGGGTATTTCTCTGCACACCTGTTTTCCAATTTTTTTGGGGGGGACTCCTCGTTACTGATGTCATGAACCCACACCAGCTGTTTCACCTCATTTCAGGAGGAGTTGGGCTTCTGCACTTGATGAATGTGGGAGAGATCTGGGATTGGGCTCAGATACCAGCTCTGCCTCTTTGCACCTGCTTTCTGAGCCCCGGCTTCCTTGTGTGTACAATGGGGATATGAAACCTGGCGGGATTAAGGTTCATATATATATATATATATATATATATATATATATATATATATAATGTGTGTATCACTTCCCATTTCTGGATTTCGTGCTCTGGGATTGTGAGGTCAGAGATCACCATCTCCTAAAAATATCCTTGATCTGGTGGTTAGCCTGTCCTGGGGAGAAACGCCCTAACTGGCAATCACAAAGAAAGCCCGGGCCCTACGCCCTCATCCCATGGCAGCTGGAAGCTGCGACAGCTCTGGGGAACGGGGAGAGCCCGAGTGTGTAAGGGTCAGTGTGGCCGGGAGCCACCAGGTTCCAGAACGGCCCAGACTTGCTGTTATTGCACATTATGGACACCAGAGGGCGCTGTCAGAACACTTTTTTTGTTTGTTTTTGGTGTTTTTTTAAAAAAGCTGTGCCTTCGTGCTCCAGCCGGGGCCTGTCTGATTGGGAGTGTGGTCTTGAGAAGCAACTGCAGAAAACCACTGCCTCTGCTTGAGGTGTGCCCGTGGGAAGCGGCAGGGACCCGAACGTGCCCGTGCATCTGGGGCTCGCTTGCCCGGAATCAGGCTGACCGGACAGAAGCTCTCCATTTACTTAAGGCCGTAGTGCTCACCCTCATCCCTCCTTCCTTAACACAGACCTGCTGTTCTAACTCATCAGCTTTCTCTAAGTTTGCATGGTCGGCATGCACATTTTTCTTAAAGGAGGTCCTTCCGAGACGCCCCTTACAACGCCACGGGTTAAGGCCCCGTTCGTGCCCACGTAAAAACCAAGTCACTGCCTCGCTCTGCATTCAGAAGGAGCATCTTCGGGGGTGGGGATGTTCCCAGCAGGAGGCAGGGGGGCTCTGGGGTGCCTCACGACAAGTCATCCGGGATTAGGTGCTCACGGGCACGGTGCAAGTGACCTTGACCAGAAACCTGCACAATGCAAGTGACCTTGACCTTGACCCTGTCTGTTCAAGGTGGAAGGAATGGCTGCCTGTCCTCCTCCTCTTCCTCCAGTGTGGTGCCCAGTCAAGGGTGGGTCCCTCGTCTCAGAATCCACACAAGACCTGGCTCCGACGTCCTGAGATTCTAGATGGTGCCACGTGCCCTGTCTAGTGTATGCCGTCTGACGTCACTCGGCCTGGAGAGCCCCCGGCTGGTGTATGAGTTCAATCATGGCCTGTGTTCCCAGCAGCAGATTTCCCCAATTCTGGGACACCTGGGTGGCTCAGTCGATTAAGCATCTGCCTTCAGCTCAGGTCATGATCCCACGGTCCTGGGATCCAGCCCCACATCCGGCTCCCTGCTCAGTGGGGAGCCTGCTTCTCCCTCTCCCTCTGTGCTCTCTTTCTCTCTCAAATGAATAAAAAAATCTATTAAAAAAGAAAAGATTTCGCCAATTCTGCATCCCCTTCACCATTGACGTCATAGTCACCAAAACTTTAGGTTTCTCCCTCCACTTCCGTGCCCTGCTCCCCGAGCTTTGGGAAGGTGGCAGGGACTGTGGGCAGAAATTACTTTGCCCAGGCTCTGTGAAAGATAAATTTTAAGAAACACACCCAAGGCACTTAAGCCAGGTCTCGAAACCAGGACCGTATTTCCAACCGGACCCCTCGCAGGAGCCAGAGAAGAATCAAGGTCCCTTTTAGAAATGTTTGCACAGGACCGGCTTGGAGTCAGACGCGGCATTAGAATTCCACGTCGGATGGGGCCAAGCGTTTGATTCAGTGAGGGTTATGTGATTCCACAGGGACTATTCCGTGATTCTAGAATATTATGGCTGGGAAGTTACCAGGTCCACATCCCCATATTTTCTAGAGGAGCAAATGGAGGCCCCACGTGAGGTGCTGCCCCCCTTTTCATGGACTGAACTGTGCCCCCAACACGCATACGCTGAAGTCCTAACCCCTCGAATATGACTGTAGTTAGAGATACGGTTTTTAAAGTAGTAACCAGATTACAGGGAGGTCGTTATGTGCGTCCCAGCCTAAGACGACTGGTGTCCTTGTAAGAAGAGGTGGTTGGGACACAGACATGCGCACCGAGGGTCGGCCATGTGGGGACATGGGGAGAAGGCAGCCGCCTGCACCCCAGGGAGAGACACCTCAGAGGAGACCTGCCCTGCCCGCAACTTGGTCTCAAACCCAGACCGCCCCCAGAGCCTGCAGCTGGCGGCAGAGGGTGGCTGTGAGGCGGTCCAGCTTAGGCTTTTCGAATTTTGAGTTTCAAGTGTCCCGTTTTCCAGCAGGCGCTGGGGCCTCGGAGCTGGGGGACTGAGGGGGTCCCCGCGAGGTTGGGATAAATGGTGAGTGCCGGGGTGGGGCACGAGCCCTAGGACCCGGGACCCCCAGGGCAGGCTCCCAAGGGATGGGAATGGCCGCCGGAAGGTGGAGTGGGGGGCACTGCGGGCTGAGCACGCGTCCTCAGCCACCTGGGGGTGTCCCTGGGCTCATGACAGCACAGAGCAGCTGGGACGAAGCTGGGGCAGGAAGGGACAGCCGTGTCTGTGCTTCAGACGGCTCGTTCTGCCGTGGGCGTGGAAGACGCACGGACAAGCCCAGAGGCTGGCAGCCGGTTTGAAGGCTGATGGCACAGTCCACGTGGGAGCCCGAGCCGGGATGCTGATGGAGAGCTGGAGAGCTGACCCACTTCCTGGCCCCTCTGCAACAGAGTACTGCAGACCGGATGGGTTTAAGTGACAGCAACGTATCCTTTCATGGTTCTGGAGGCTAGAAGGTCAAAAGCGAGCGTAGGAGGGCCAGCTCCCTCTGAGGCTCCCGGAGACGGCTGCTCCTTGCCTCGTCCCGGCTTCCAGCTGCAGCTGACCCTCTGGTCACTGCCGGGCTTGCCGCTGCTTCTCCACAGTCCCTGCCTCCACTGTCCCACGGTGTCCCCGCGCGTTTCTCTTACTCTCCCTCAATCAGGACAGCCGTCACACTGGACTCGTGGGTTGTCCTTGTCTGCTAGGACCTCATCTGGATTTCCATCTTCCTCAGATCGGCAAAGACCCTGTTTCTGAATCCTGTCACCTTCCCAGGTACAGGGGTTCGATTTCAATCTGTCTCTTTGGGGGACACAATTCATCTCGCGAGAGCTAATGAGAAAAAGGGGGAGTCACAGGTGACTGGGTGGGAGGATGGGGGTGCTGGCCACTGAGATGGGGAAGCACAGTGGGGAAGGCTGCGGGGGACGTGGTGACGTCCAATGGGACGTGTCGTGTCTGAGCGGATGGTCCACGGAGCACCTGGGAGAAAACGTCCAGGAGGCAGATCCGTGGTTTGGAATGCAGGGGACACAGCCAGGCTGGGAAGGTGTGTCCCCACACACGCGCCTCCGGACAGGAGTGGGGCAAGACGAGTCAGTGAGTGAGAAAAGCCTCGGGAATGAGCACGTAGGATGGGCAGAGGTGGAGCATCTCACAAGACAGAGGAGCGAGGACAAAGGCAGCAGGAGGCACGCGGGGGGCTGTGGGTCCTGCAAGCCAAGGGGGGGACATGTCACGCCTGAGGGAAGGGACACACGGAGCGGCAGCAGCATTCCCTCGGGGAGGCCGACGTGGGCGCGGACTTTCACGTGGGGTGTCCACGGCTTGTATCTGCAAAAGCAGTTGCAGTGGGGTGGGCGGGAGCCGGACTCCGCATGCGAGAGAGCGCGAGGGAGTGCAGGCTTCGAGTTAGGACGGAGACAACAGAGCACCAGAGGCCCGCAGGGAAAGGAGAGACTCTCTGCTGCGGGAATCGAGAGAGCGTGGACAGAAGAGCTGGGCTCCTGCCGCCAGGGGGCGACGGGCACCTGCCCGCCCGCAGCATCTCCGCCGGAAGGTGAGGAATGTAATGATCTACAGAAATTTCAGGTTCTGCGCGTCACTTTCCTGGAGCAGCAGAAGTCCGTGTAAATAAACAAATCTGTGTGGTTGAGCTACCGGCTCAAATGCATTATACAGACGGCTTCCTATGGGAAAACTGCTCAAAGCTCGTCTCTGCTCAGAGATGCCGTGATCAGAAGATAGGACCCTTACGCCGGGTCCGTGGCGAGGCTGGGAAAGGAGAGAAATTTAGGATAACACAGAAGGAGACTCTTACAGGGACAGACTACGCAGACAGAACATGGTCCCCCTTCTCTGGGGAAATGTAAGGGTCTGGACACATTTTTTGAGTCCCAAGAAGACAGCTGTCCTCCCCCGATCCTTGGGAAGTCACAGAAGGAAGAAGGAAGTTTATAGGTTCCGGAATCTAACATAAAAACGACAAGAAACACTTTAGGAGTCAAAGGGTGGTTGAGGTCTACCGTGGGGGAAAAGTACCACAGAGGTTAGTTTGGGATAGAACTTTTCCTTAATTTTTATTTTTATTTTAATTGAAGTATAGCTAACGCGTTCATTCCAGGTATACAATGTAGTGATCCAACAAGTCGAAACGTCATGCTCTGCTTCCCATAAGTGTGGTTGCCGTCTGTCACCGCGTAACGCCACACGGCACAATGCCATGGACCGTACTGCCCGTGCTGTACCTGTGCTCCCCGTGACTTACTCGTTCCATACCTGGAAGCCTGTGTCTCCTGCTCCCCTTCAACCATCATGTCCTCACCACCATCCCCCTGGCAACCACCACGTTGTTCTCTGAACTTATGGGTCAGTTTCTGCGTTTTCTTTGTTTATTCAATTGTTTTGTTTTGTCTTAAGATTTTATTTATTTGTTTATTTATTTATGGAGCAAGTGGGGAAGGGGCAGAGGGAAAGGGAGAGAGAGAGAATCCTAGGCAGACTCCACACTGAGAGCGGAGCCCAAGGCGGGGCTCAATCTCACGACCCTGAGATCATGACCTGAATCGGAATCGAGAGCTGGATGCTCAACCGACGGCACCACCCGGCCGCCCTTGTTTGTTTTGTTTTTCAGATTCCACGTACAAGTGAAATCATTTGTACTTGTCTCTCCTCGTCTGACTCGGTTGACTTAGCATAACAGCCTCTAAAGCCACCCGTGTTACTGAAAACGGCAAGATCTCATTCTTTTTTACAACTGAATAATGGGGTAGAGCTTTGCTGTGTCCTTTCTGTCTCCCACGTTGCTTTGGGCATATCGCTCGCCCTCCCAGGAGCCACTGCAGGGCCAGCCGTCCCCCCAGTGATGACAGGCATGGAGCTCTTGGGATGAAGGTGGCAAAGCCACCTAATATTAGCCTGTGACCCCAAGTGACCTTTTAGAACAGAGACCCCCACCTGTATCTCCTGTTGTGGACTTGGAACGATCCTGGACTGTCATATGAGAGAGAAGGAAACTTACATGTGTTAAGTCATTTATTATGCATTTGGAGTCTATTTGTTACACAGCTAAGCGTTTGCAAACTAACATAAGACTCCAAAACATTAGTCAAAATTAAGAACTTCTATTTAACAAAGGGTGCATAGACAGAGTTAATGGTTGGGTGATCGCTTGAAAAAGATGTTCGTGACATCCAACACTAGCAAGGGAATAACCACAACCCTAAATAAGAAATCCCAATAAAATAACCAAACACCATCACCAGGAGCTCCCCAATCCCTCTAAGAAGCTGGCAAAGGATGAGAACAGGTTGAGGTCGAAATCCCAAGTTCAAATGAACGTGAAGAGAGATGGTCAACGTCACTTGTGACCAGAGAAATTCAAAGGATAAGGTGAAGAGGAGACATCCCTCATGCCAATCCCATGCGGCCAACTCAGAGATGTAGACAAGGCCAGTGCGGGTGAGACTGGAGGGCACAGAACTGCCACGTGTCCTCTGCTGGGGGAGCCACCTGGTGGGTTGGATGGAAGTAAGAAAGCGCCGTCTTCCCTAGCTGGCGATCCCACTGGGACTCTAACACGGGACCGTACAGGAATCATAAGACCATTGTGAGTGGCAGCAGGAGCTGGGATGATTAAATATGGAACCACAAGGGGATGACCTGTGCAGCACAGACAAGGTCAACCCAACTGTCAGTGGCGTTGAGTGAAATAAAACAAGAAACAGAATGAGATTCACGGTACCATAACTGGAGCTACTGGCACACACAGAAAGCGTTATGCGAACGTGTGCGCGTGCGCGCACACACACACACACACACACACGGGTAGAGTAAACCCACCAGAATGGGTGTCTCTGGTCTGGGCGCTGGAGGGTGCGTGTGGGCAGATGGCGAGGGGGTCCGCAGGCACCGTGTGACTCAGAATGATTGAACACTATGAGTCCAATGTTAAGATGAGCTAACTTTCTGCACCCAGTGTTCAAAGGAAGAAGAAACCCCTCTCCCGGGGGACTATTATCTGCAGGGTCTGACCTCCATCACCTGATCTTCTCCCAACGCTGCGGAGGGAGAAGAGTTCATTTTACCCTCTGATTCCGCGATTCAGTGGAGATTTCGACAATCAAGGCTTAATTAACTCCTATTTAATTGAAGTCATCTTTGCGGTCACGGTGTTCGCACGCAGGACAATTCTGCGTGGCCTCTGGGGCTTCATTACAAGGTCCAGCTTCCGACTCTGCTATTAACAGCCCCGAGCCAGGGTGGTCAGAAAGGCTGTCAGGCTGTCCGGGCTTTATGGTGGGGACGGGTGTCTCCCACCACCAGAAAGACAGGCCCCTGGGAAGGAAGGATGGTTAAAGATGGCACAGAGAAGGGGACCCCACAGAGCAGGCAGGATTGGGGGCAGTGGCGAGGACTTTCCAGGGGGGTAAAGGTGACAAGCCCAAGGCACAGCCAGCGTGACAGCCAGCTGTCGGCCTCTCCTGGGCGGGTAACTGTCACTCAGTGGGAAGTGGTTCTTTTCCTTCTCGTCTTCCTAAGCTAAGATAAGCCACTTGGTAAACGTTGCCTTCAGATCCATACTGATTTCAAAACAACAATCCCAGTTGGGGATCAGCCCAGGGTAAGGGAAGGAAGTATTTAGAATTCAGGACAAACTCAAGGACACGAAGTCATCGGATATGAATATCACACAGAAGCCCTTAAAGATGAGCTCGTCACAAAACCCGGGGCTAAATTAGCCGGGATCTCGGGTTGTTCTCCTGGCAGTGGAGAGCCGAGCTACCGAGTTCTCTTTGAGCGGAGGTCAACACGAGCCAGTAGATATGTGGGGAGCACAGCCGACCCCTCCAATCTTGGCTCCACTGGGCTGTCAGAGACCGAAAACTGGTTAGGAGTCATGGCGGACTGTGTTTCCCCCAAAGTGGCTGCCGCAGTGTTTCCATCCCACACGCCCTTCTTAGACTTTGATAACCCTCCTATCAAGCCTGGAGGTCTACGGTCCCTTCCCTTGGATCCAGATGCTCTTCTGACGGTGGCAGAAGGGACACTATGACTTCCGGGGTAAGGTCATGAAAGGTGATACAATTTCTGGTTGGCTTTCTTGGGATGCAGGCCCCGCTGCCGTGCTGCGAGGAAACCCAAGCAGACCCAGGGAGACGCCATACATAGTTGTTCTGCCTGATGCCACTGGGGTCCCAGTCGACAGCCAGCATGAAATACCACACCTGCGAGTGAACAAGCCCTCGGAAGATTCCAGTCCTCCCCTGGGACACCCCCAGTCTTGGAGTCTTCCAGATGAAGACCCTGGAGCAGAGACGAGCCGATCCCTCCGTGTCCTGCCCGAATTCCTGACCCACAAAGCCTGGGAGCCTAACAAAACGGTTCTTGCTTAATGCCACTGCATTTGGAATCGATCGTTGTGTGGGAAAGGATAACAGGAGAACGGCACGGCGGGGGGGGGGGCATGAAGACGATGCTGTAGGGGTAGATCTGGCTAATTGGAAACGGGCTTCGAAGATGAACGGACGACGGGCAGGATGGCGTGCTGGAGACTGGCGTGGGAAACCCAGAATGGAAAACACAAAGGGCCGTCCTTTTGGCTTCGTGCGGCTTGATGGTGAGGTGGCGGCTAACGCTGGCACGGGCGGTTTGGGGAAACGATGTCTTTTGGAGAGTCGTCAGCCCGTGGGTATCGTTAGAGCCCCGGGAGGGAGGAGCCCACGCACGGGAGGAGCATCAAAGCCTGGAAGAAGGAAGAGAGTTCAGAACGGGGCTTTGGGAGGGAGGACGCGCTCACACCTTGGGAGCAGGGGGAGAGAAGGTGGAAATCCAGACAGAAGGGTCCCCAGCCTCCGTGCTGCAGAGGTAGGCGGGGATGGCGGGAGCGACAGGGAGAGGCTGGCCTCGGACTTGACGACAGGGAGCATCGGTCTGGTTTCGGGTGTTTACCGTCATGTCAGGTCTAAATCAGGAAAGCGGGTTTCTTGTGATGACCACTGTTCCACTCCACCCGTACACCAGACTGGACTGGGGTGTCCCGCGTGTTATTTCGCACTTCTAACTGCGTGAACATTTCTGCCTATGGAATTGGGTGTTCCCAGTGCTGGGAAGTTGGCTGTTCTGCCTGGTCAGGGATCGAAGGTCCCGGGTGACACCAGTCAGTGGCAGAGCCAGGATTTGAACCCAGTTCTCGCCGACCCCGAAGCCCTCCCATTTCTCCTTCTAACCGGCGTCTCTCCTCACTGTTCCTAAACTTCCCATCTCCAGTGCGCACCTACGACCCAGAACGTGGGGTATAAAGGGGGTTTGGGGATGAAACGCAGGGAAAGGGAAGCTCCGACTGCTCCGTGCGGGGGGTCTTTGGTTCTGGACGGGGCTTGTGTTCTGGCCGTCGTGTCCCCTGGCTGCAGGGAAGGGCACGGACGTGAGGGGTTCCCCTCATGGAGATGCGGGGAAAGCGCGGCAGACGGTCCGTCCTGCACTGTAACGTCGCAGAACCCCGGGGGCACCTCCCGCAGGGGCAGCAGGCGACAAGCTGAGGAACCAGAGGCCCCCGAGGGTTTCTGGTCTCCTCTGCCCACACAGGATGAGGACCGGGATCCTGGGTGGTGAATGGGCTTCTTACACTTCGCACGCTGCTTCCGAGACACACCCGTGTCCTAGAATGGGTCTTCACCACGTTCTTTTTTTTATGGCCCAATATTACCCCACTGTGTGGATCACAGTACGCTTTGTTAACGCTCTCGTGAGTTGACAGGCATTTGGGCTGTTCCCATGTTCTGGCCGCTACATGAACACTTCTGCTGTGAACATTTGCATACAGGCTTTCGTGCACACACTGGTCTGTTTTCTCAGGTGTACACGTAGGAGAAAGATTTCTGAGTCACAGCATGACGCCATGGTTACCTGTTCCAGGAGCTGCTAGGCTATCCTCCGAGGCCATGGCGCCATTGACAGTCCTTCCAGCAACGTCTGAAGGCTCTGATTTCCTTAGATCGTTGCCAACACTTGTTACTGTCTCTCTTTTTTTTTTTTATTGGAACAATCCCAGTGGGTGGGAAGTAGTAACTCCTTGTGGGTTTGATTTACGTTTGTCTAAGTAGTCTAATGACTGACAGGCACCTTGCTCCGTCCTTATAGGCCATTAGTGTATGAAATGTCTATTCAGAATTCTCGCCCCCTTTTAAATTGAGCTAATTGTTATTTTTGCTGTTGAATGGTGAGGGTTTTTAAAAATCTGTGCTGGATACAATGCATCGGACAATCTGATTTGCAATTGTTCTCTCCCTTGCCGGGGGCTGTCTACACTTCCCGGAAGGTGGCTTTTGAAGCCCAGGTCATTTTCGGCTTCCGTGAAATCCAATTTGCTTATTTGTGCTTTTGTCACTGTGCGTTTTTTGTCGCATCTAAGGAGGCTTTGCCTAACCCGAGGTTGTAAAGATCGGCTGCTGTGTTCCTCTGAGACTTCTATAGTTTTCAGTCTTAGCATTAAGGCTCTCATCCATCTGGAGTCCGTTTTTGTGTTCGGCTGGGAGGGAGCCGTCGGCTTCGTTCTTGGCGTGGGGGTACCCAGCTGGCCCAGTGCCCTCTGTCTGTGCTAACACGGAATCTTCACATCCACCTTATGCTAGACGTGGATCATCACCTGTATTGTGCAGTGGGGTAAACTGAGGCGCAGAGTGGTTAAATAACTCGGCGGAAGTCAGCTCGTGGCGGGCGGAGCCTGGAGTCCATGCTCCACGGCCACACAACGAGCCTCTTTAAATGCAGGAGCCCCTGGGTAGGCGGGCGTGAGAGCCTATGCCTTACCCCACTGACACAGACTCGACGGCTGCTTCTGCCTCCCACGCGGGCGGGTGCCGGATGGCCGGGCTCCCTGCTTCCACGGAGCCTCTGGTGCGGGGAGCATGTCCACGGGGAAGGTCTCCAGTCACATCTTCCCGTGGGTGGCTCTGTGCCCTGGGAGATGAGGGTGTGGAATGGCTGTAGGAGGGTTTGGGGCTGCTGAGAAGTCCCCAGCCCCACGGGCGCCCCACATGTGGGGTCTTTAGGAAGGAGACTGGCCGCCGTGACCAGGTGTCCAGGCATTGACGGGAACCAAAGAGGAGCAAAGCCTCCACCTAAGGCATGGGAGGGAGCCCCGTAATGCAGCCTGTGGGTCACGAGACGGATGCCCCGACTATGGCCTGAATGGGGCTGGGGCTCAGGCAGAGGGACCCCTCCCAGGCTCTGCCCTCCCCATCAGGCTGCTTCGGAACTGCCTAGCAGACAGGAGAAGATCGAGTTGCCCAGCTCAGTCTCGTGTGGGCCTGCAGTGGCCGTGGGGCTCCCTCCCTTTGTCACATTGTGGACGGGACTAACCGGAGGCTCCTCCCCCGGTCACCGGGCACCTGGCGTGGCTTCGCGCCCCAGGGCAGCCCGAGGCCTGAGTGTCCCCGCTTCAGGGCAGGTAGCCTTTAACTGTCGGCGCTCCCTCCCTCCGAGACCAGCCGGCTTCCTTCCGGCTGGCATCTTCAAGGACAAGACGATGGCGGCGGGGGGGTAGAGGTGGGGCTCGGGCAGCCTCACCCCTCCTGGCCAGGGCTCAGGGCCGTGGCTCCCCTAGAGGGTGGCTCCGGGCACCTGCTCCACCATCGACAAGCTTTGTGGCCTTTTTCATGCCTCAGTTTACTTTTCTCCTCCACCCAGTGGGTCAGAGAACAGTGCGGACCGGATAGGACTGCTGTTTGCGGGAGGTCAGGAGTCCCCGTGAAGCTCGGGGCACGGGGCCCGCCGGGGGTCACACGCGCGTGCACGGTAGCGGTGGCTGCTGCTGCTGGCATTTATGCGGACGGCTTCCTGCTCCAGGCATGAAGGCCCCCGGGGACATCTCCGTGGTCCTGCTGCTCTCTGTGCATCTCCCGGCCCACCTGGGTCCCCAGGGTGTCCCGCAGTCAATCCTCCCACAGTCAAATGGTTTTGTCGTTTCACCGGCTTCCTTCACAGATCAGTTCCCAAATCTGTTCGGCTTCATTCAGGAGGCACCAGACTCCGGCTTCCGGGTGACTGTGACAGGAGTCCTCAGGTGTCCCAGCCTGGCCTGGTCGATGGCTCATTTTTGTGGACCCGCCCATGCCTGTGGCCCTGACAAGATGGGAGAAAGTCATAGGAAAGAGTTTTGGGAAGGCTTGTACGGAAATGCATGTCGGTCCTCAAGACTGTGCAGAGAGCGGCCTCTGGGCTCCCCGGGATCTCCCAGATGCCCCCATCCAGCCCGGCCGGGGCCCCCCCGAGGGCCCCCCCACAGACCAGTGATCCTGTGAGAATCGAACCCTTAAACATTTTCACTGTTTGGGGGAGGTTTTACTTAACGCACAGTATTTGCTTTTAGTTTTCTTGCTTTGTTATCAGAGGAGAGCACGCACCACTTTTTTAAAAAAATTTAAAATCAATTTAATTAACATACGGTGTATTATCCGTTGCAGCGGTCGAGGTCAGTGATTCACAGCTGCACAGAACACCCAGTGCTCATTCCGTCACGCGCCCCTTCGTGCCCGTCACCCAGTGACCCCGTCCCCCATGCTCCTCCCCTCCAGCAACCCTCGCTTTGTTTCCATCTTATTTTTCCTTCCCTTCCCATGTGTTCACCTGTTTTCTTTCTTATATTCTGCATATGAGTGGAATCATACGGTATTTGTGACTTATTTTGCTCAGCCTCCTACCCTCTAGTTCCGTCCGCTTGTGGCAAGTGGTAAGATTTCATTCTCTCCGACGGCCGAGTCCAATTCCATTGTATGTATATGACACCACATCTTCTATCCATTCACCTGCCGATGGACATAAGCATCATTGTTTTTGAAAATACTGAGGTCATCGCTGAGAAGCCATCATGTCAGTCGGGTCATTCCCCCCTCCCCCCCAATCTGGGTCTTCCCAATCACAACAGCTGCCCCGCTCTTCTCGCTCTCCCTCCCCTCAATCCCTCCACAGAGGAGGTCACGGAGACATTTAGAAGAAGGAGAGGTACGACGGTGGGTGAGAGGCAGGCAGACATTTTCTCTCCTTCTCGGGGCCAGTTTCCCTCCATCTGTATAACGAGGATACTCATCCTTGCCTTAGAGTTCGTGGGAACACGACCCAGGGCCGGCACGGCGTCTGCCCCAGCTGCCAGGGAGCAGAACACTGGGGCGAGTCTTAAGAAAGAAATAATGATTGAAAAACAGGTCTGTGGAAAACCTGTGACCCCTCAAAAATGGGAACAGAATTACCACCCAACCCAGCAATGGCTCTTCTGGGTGTAGACCCCAGACTTGAAGACAGATGCCCAAACAGGTCTTGGGTGCAAACACTCACAGTAACATTATTCACAGGAGCAGAGGGTGGGAACGGCCCAGATGCGCGGGCACCGACACGTGCGTAAACAGAATTCAGTATGTCCACACGCCGGAATACTGTTCGGCCATTAAAAAGGGTGGAGACCTGATCCGTGCCACAGCACGGATGACGAGGGACACG
The DNA here is from genome assembly GCF_963455335.1 of Martes martes. Classification (NCBI taxonomy): domain Eukaryota; kingdom Metazoa; phylum Chordata; class Mammalia; order Carnivora; family Mustelidae; genus Martes; species Martes martes. Next base: position 2,483,722 of record NC_137906.1, on the reverse strand, counting down.
TTAGGGGCTCGAGGAAGCCAGACCCAAATGTCACTTATTGTACGTGGAATGTCCAGAACGAGTCAATCCACAGAGACAGAAAGCAGATGACAGATTGTCGGGACTGGTGGGGGCGGGGAGGGCGGGGCAGGGGGGCGGATAATAGGGAATGACTGCTTAGTGGGTACGGGGTTTACTTTCGGAGTGATGGGAATGTTCTGGAAGAAGTGAGTGGTGCGGCTAACGCTGTGAATGCACGAAATGTCACTAAGGGCAAATTCTGTTGTGTGCATTTTACCAGAATTAAGGGGCGGGGGAAGAAATGAGCAGAGGCGCTGATGGTACCCTCCTTCCCAGGCTGTCTGCGCTCTGCTATCCTGGTCTCCTGTCAGGGCTGGGGGAAGGCGGGGGTGTGCCTCGAAGACAATGAGGACTGGAGGCTCAGAATGGGTCCCCCTTCAATGTACCTACCAGGCCCCCCAGGAGCTGCCCCACCTTGCCCTACTGATGCCCCCCAGCCTCCTCTCAGCATCTCCTGGAGTGACAGAGACCCCTTCCACTGCTTTCACACGTGGGAACACCGTCTTTACATTTGGAGGCCCCACGTCTGAAGCACCCCGAGTTCTGACAGAGGGAGGCAGAGAGCTGGACTCCACGCAGAGCTGCTGAGGCTGGTCCTGGGGAGGCCGGGGAGGCAGAAACAACCAGATGGGGCTGGGAGGTGGCCTCTGGAGGGCACACCCACTCCTGGACGCTTCTCAGATGGGCGGTTTCGCCAGGAGTTCTTCACATCTCAGATTTGGGGGACGTACATCCGTCCCTCTGACCACGGCTGCCTCCCTCCCCACTCCGCACGCATCTCAGGGGGACGTGGAGCCCTGCGGGGCAGAGGGCTGAAGAGGGAGAAGCTTGGGAGAGGGCTCGGGCTGCACCAGGGCCGTGTCATCCTCGGGGCTGTGCCCACAGGAGGCTCTCCCTCCTCTGCTGAATCACACCAGGCTCCCACACAGCCACCGCCCCGGAAAGAGACTCCTAGCCCCAACCGCACCACCGACTTCATGACTGACTTCAGTAGCACAGGCTAGAGCAGGGGGGTCCACCCTGGGGGAGAGAGAGCGCGGGTGCTCGGGCCGCCCATCTGTGCCCCCGGCTGTCAGCTGGGGTCCAGGGCCCCCCAGCTGCTCTCTCTCTCCTTCTCCCTCCACAGAGTGGAGGCTCTGCACAGGTCACCCCCACTCTGTGCGCACCCCTGGCCCCTCGCTCTGTCTTAAGCTCCTCTTTGGACTCGTGATTTCCAAGCCTTTTTGCAAAGCCTCTGGCTTCAATGGATACGTGTTATTTTTAACGGCGGGTCCCCCCTGGACCTCCTTTTGCTTATTACCTCCCTTTTGTTCCCCTGTGTTTAGAAGAAAATCCCTAGGATCGTCTCAGCTGGAGCAACCCGTGATCCCACATCCCTGGTTTGAAGACTCATTTAGCCCCCATCAGGTGCAGCACCCTGGCAGGCCTGGGAGCCCCAAGGACCAAGACAAACTGGTTGAAACCCTCAGGGCTTCGAATCTAGTGAATAAAGTTCTTGGTGAAATAATAATAATGATAAAAGTCGAATGACGTCTTGTATGTGCCTGGCATTGTCTTCACGAATGAATGAATGAATGAATGAGTGAAATTCTCTAACAACTCTGACACTTGGACTCTTTGATAGAGGAGGAAACTGAGGCCCGGAGCCTGGCGGTAACTTTCCCCAGTTCACACAGGAAGTGGTGGGGCCAGGATCTGCCCCGGGTGACCTTGACCGCCATGTTAGACCATCCCCCATGGGGACGTCTCCAGTCCTGGCCAGAGGGCTCCGGGCCGAACGGAAGGTCAGGGTCTCAGGCTCACAGACCTGTTTCCTTAGACCTTCTCTGGGGACACCTGTGGATACTCCTTCAAGCTTGCCTCCAACCGCCGCCCCCACCCGTGCTCACCAGTTCACTCCAAGGGGCTTTCTGTGGATCTCAACTGGGTAAAGACATGGAAAGGGCTTTCGGAGAAAAAGCCGAATGACTACTTCACAATCCACACCGTGCGGCAACCTCAGCTCTGTTGTCACATGATCCTGTGATCTTGGAAGATGAGTATTGATTTGACAAACTTGACAAAGAGACCGAAACAATGGGGCATGAGCCCAGATGACCTTGAGCTTCTCCAGGGGACTTCTCCGTGCCTTCTCTGTGGTGAGAGTCTCCTCGGGGTTTACACTTAGACCCTGGGATGAAGGTAACGACGCACCCCGGGTCCCAATTCAGGTGCAAATGCCTTTTACCTGACCAGGAGTCAAACTGTTACTTTGCCTCCAAAATGGGAGATTTAAATGATACCTAAACTCATTACTTTTTGGTGAGAAAATTCCCCCCATTAAAAAGCTTTAATGATTAGACAAACATGAGAGATCCTGGACATACCATTTCTGGTTATATTATTTCATTACACTAGGGGGGAGCAGTACATAAAATCTGGTGCCCTATCCCCCCCCAAAGGGAGTGGTGGGATGCCATGATGCGCTCATTCTGCAATGCCGTCATCAGTAGAAACCACATTCGGGGGACTTTCTGGGGAAGAGCTTCTCAAACTTCCATCTGCCTATGACTCTCCTGCAGATGCTGAAAATCCAGGTTCTGATTCTGTGGCTGGGGGAGATGGGGGGCTCCTGGAACAGTGCACTTCTAACCAAATGGCACCGGTGGTCCTGAGCCTGCTGGGTCTCTGACCCCCCTGAGCGGAACGTAGAAGGACTGCTGGCACCAGACCATTAAAGGCATTGTTCTGTGTGGTAAAAATTGCACCGTGTGTGCGCTGACATCGGGACTGGCCACAATGTTAATGACCGCAATGACCCTGAATTGTATCCAAGAGAGGCATTCGGAGAGAGGAGTCCTAGTAAAGGCAAAACACCCAAGGGCAAAACAAAGAAGGTGTATCAGCTGATGTCTGTCTGTCCAGGTGGGGGGGACAACAGAACACACCTAATCCCACGGAGGAATTGGGCATCCAGGTGGGCATAGCAGGACTGCCCAGGGTGGGCGGCTTCATTAGGAAGGTGGCATGTCCCCAACATCACACTCAGACCCCTGGTCCCATCAACCATGTCCCCATCGTGGCTTTCTGTAATTCTGTGGCTCCCACTGCCACCCCAACCCCAAATTCAGACTGTCCTTTGATGTTCTGTCTGCAACATCAAATTACAGAATCATTGATCTGCTCTCACTGTCCTCTCTCTCGAACTATCCATCACTTAGGCATTTGTCAGATAGGAGATGGGGCTGGCTGGATGCTGGACCGGCTGAAGTTATTGGAAAATGATGCTTGAGGATTAAAAAAAAAGAAATTCTTTGTGTTTTTTAGTTGCATCTAACCCAAACGTTGCCAAGGTGGAGGCTCGGACTTTTTCTTTAACACAGAAGAAAGCACTGATTAACTAATTAATTCCATAAGTATTTATTGAGCACCTACTATGCACTGCAAACTTGGCCAAGTGCTGGGAACACCGCAGGGAACAAAGCAGACAGGCCCCTGAAGCAGACAGTAGATGAACACTCGTGCTCATGAAGACGGGATTACGGTTATGCTAAGTGCTATGGAGGCAAAGGATGGGGGTGGGTGGGAGGGAGGCCCAGCGAGTGAGGGCTCCAGGACACAGGGACATTGATCTGGGCCTACAGGGTGGGGTGGGGGTCGGCCAGAGGAGTTTGAGCTCTGTCTTCATTGCTTCAGCCCCTGTTCTGGACTGGATTATGCCCTCCCCCCAAATCCCCAGGTTGAAGCCCTAGCCCCTAGCCCCCAGTGGACCTGCACTCGCAGATACGGACTTTAAACAGGTAAGTTAGATGAAATGAGTCGTAAGAGGGGGCTGATCTGATGGGATGGGGGTCCTTATAAGAAGAGGAGGGGACGTGGTGGGGAGGGGGTAACGCACACAGAGGGAAGGCAGTGTGAGGACACAGAGAGGGGACAGCCGTCTGCAAGGCAAGGAGAGAGGCGTCTGGAAACCAGCCCTGCCTGCACCTTGATCCGGGACTCCCAGCCTCAGGAGTTTGAGAAAATTCATTTCTGCTGTTTAAGCCCCGCCCCCCCCCAATCCAGGGCACGTTGTTAGGGCAGCCCACGGACCACGGGAGCCGCTCACAGCCCGGAGTAAATGCAGGGGACGGCAAGTGTCTCAGCAGGACATGTGTTGTCACAAACGGCTTCTCTGCTGGCCAGCTGCATTGTAAACCCCCAATTGGTGCACCTGCTGGGTTCACATGGACCGTTCACAGGCAGGAAAACATTTTAGAAACGGGTTTCGTTCGGTTTGGTTTACTCTTAAAACGATGCCGCGGCGTGCTGGAGAGGATTCTAGAAATCCCAGGAAACCCGGGATCCTCGGAAGCAAAGCTCTGGCCGGGGGAACCTGAGTGAGTCACTTAAATTCCAGGGGTCCCTTTGTTCTCCCCTAAAGCGAGTGTGACGCCAACGCCATGTTACAGTGCAGTGTGACCCGATTAATTTCCCGGCTCACCGCAAGGTTTCTTCTTCTTGTGCTGCAGATCGCATCAGGGACATCTGGTGGCCAGCCTCTCCCGGGGAGGAGCCCCCGCCTGTCCTCAGGGACACGCTCTCGGGCTTTGCGGTTTGGATGGGTCCCCGCCGAATCCCTTCGAGCCAGGAGCTTCTGTGGACGCTCAGCTTGATGGACCCCGACAATGTGTTGTGATACTGTGTCTAAAAAGAAATACATTATTTTGGTCTTTGTCCCTGGCTCCTGGCCAGGGCTCCTAAAACCCTTGTAATTTCCTAACTGATAAGAACCATGGGAGCCTCTTCCATTATAATGTTCGGTTTCTGCCCGCTCCTGAAGCAGCTCTGGAGCGATTAAAGGGAGCATCTTTGTGACGCGTGACAAGCCCCTTGCAACCGCATATCTTTTATCTTAATGAGGTGGCTTTTGGGAAGCACCTGAAGATGGGGGGCTGATTGCCAGAGGAGCCCAACATGTAATTAGAGAGTTGGGACTCTCAGCACCCCCTCCCCCCACCCCACCTCTGGGCCAGGGAGAGGAGCTGGAGACTGACTTGTTTGCCAAGGGCAATGACTTAATCAGTCCCGCTTACCCAGTCATGCTTCCATCAAAACCGTACCCGAAGGGTTTCAGAGAGTGCGGAGCGGTGAACAGCCCTCCCCTGCGATTTCAGCCCGAGGGTGGCCCATCCCAGCCCCACGAGGACAGAAGTTCCCGCACTCGGGACCCTCTGGACCTCACCCTCTGACTTTCTCCACGTGGCTGTTCATTTGCGTCTTTCAACTACCTCGCGTAGGGGCGCCTGGGTGCTCAGTCAGTTCATGTCTGGCTTTGGCTCAGGTCATCCTGTCAGGGCCCTGGGCTCGAGCCCCAGGTCAGGCTTCCTGCTTGGTGGGGAGTGTGCTTCTCCCTCCCCCTGTCCGTGTGCTCTCACTCAAGCAAATAAGTTCTTAAGAAAATAAAATGTCTTTTGTAATACATTGATAACAACGAAGAAACGGTTTCCTTGGATTCTGTGAGCTGTTCCAGCAAATTTTTAAACCTGAGGAGGGGATCGTGGCTGGGACTAGTGACTGGTGTCTCAGGGTGGGGGCGGGGGTCCGCTGGGGTGGGGGGGATGGAGTCTTGTGGGATGGAACCCTTAGCCTCGGGGTTCTGCGCTGACCCTGGGCAGTTAGTGTCAGAACTGAGTTAAATTGTAGGACATCCAGTTGTGGTCTGCCAAGAATGGGAGAACTGCTTGCTGTAGAAAAGCCCGCACATCTGGTGTCAGAAGCCTTCTGAGTAGAGGGAACCACTTTCCTTCCGTGGGTTTGGAGCGGATGCGCCCCTTGCACTGTGACCACGGCTCCACTAGAGGTCGAGAGAGAGCCCTAGCCACCGGTGTAGACGCCACCTTTCCAAACAGGGCTACTAAGTAGCCGTAGGAACTTAGAGAGTCACTTCAACAGCTTGGAAGTTGGATTTAAAGTTGAATGTGTAGGCTCAGAGGCGTGGCTGAAAAATAAAGGTGGGAGAGATCCTTGGCACCTGGGAGCAATGGTGCTCATGCGTTAGCACAGCTGGTTCGAATCACCTGGGAGGCTTGTTAAAACACAGGACTCTGACCCCACCCCTGGGGGTTTCTGGCTCAGGAGATCTGGGGTGGGACCTGAAAACTGGCATTTCTATCAGGTTCCCTGGGGATGCTGCAGCGGTGACCCCGGGGTCACACACTGAGAACCTCTGTGCTGGCCTTGGTCCCCACATGTCCTTAATATCCATGGAGATGGCCCCAGATCCAAGATGGGGAGGGAATGATCCCTTCCTGCCCAGAGGGATGTGACAAGGGAGTCCCCGTGCCATTGAGAGTGGGGTCTCTCCATTTCTTTGGGGCATGGGAGTTTCATCTCAGGACCGTGCTTTGAGACCGGGGCACGTGACCTTCCCACACTGGACTCCGCCGTCACGTCTGGTCTGAATCCTGTTTGCTGCCGGGGCAGAGACAAGGGAACTGGAGAGAGAGAAGCTGGTGCTGGGTACAGGGTGCCGGGGGGAGGCCACCTGTGTGCCCACCGCTCGGCAGGGCGAGAGTTCATGCTGGGTAGAAGGGACTTTGCAGAAGGTTTTGTTGAAAATCATTCTCTGAAACATAGATAACACCACCACGGGAGGTGTGGGTGAGGAGAGAGGAACCCTGAGGGGAGGACTCCTGGGAGACAGGCAGAGGGGGGGAGGGAGGGAGAGAGGAAGAGAAGAGGAGGGGACAGAGGAAGGAAGGGGGGGAGGAAGCAGGGGAGGGGAGGGACAGAACGAGAGAGAGCAGGGAAGGGGGAGAGAGACAGAGACAAGAAGAGAGAGAGGGAGAGAGCGGGGGCGGGGAGAGAGAGGGAGAGAGAAGACGCACACTCGCTAGAGACGGAGCTGGGCGGGAGGAGCGGTGAGAGGAACGGCTCTTTAAGGCATTGGAATAGAATATGAAATTACGGTCATAAAATGAACAAGATCAAATCTTAAAAACCAAATGAAGCTCTCCCCGTAACTCAGATAGATGCCCTACAGAGTCCCCCCCGTCGTTACAGGAACCTAGCCGGTCAGGGGACTCTCCAGAGTGCAGTTTTTGGGAAAATGAAACCTTTTCATGTTCATCCCCCAAAGAGTCGAGACTTCTTAATGAGCTACTCACAACCGTATTGGCCATATTACCTGGGCGTCTTGTTTTCCTTGAATGACTCAAGGAGGATCCCTGGCTGGCTCCCCACCGAAGTACAGGTTTGGTTCAGGTGGGACGACCGCCCCGCCCACAGGCTGCCCCATTCACCCCCTGATAGTCTTTCTATGCTGGACCCCAGATTGGTGCCTTGGGTTGTCCTATGCTGTCCGGATCATGGGATGGCGTCCTTCTAGAATCCTGTCTGCTTTTTGCACCCCCCCATCCCTCAGCATTAAAATAAATTATGCAGTAAATATATTAGTAAATGCAAGAACGGGTGTTTTCCTAAGAAAATGAAATTTACAGTATCCATGGGAACGATTATTATCAAACACTTAATGGCTTTATAAAAAGAAAATGTAACCAAATGCCTGTATAAAAGAAGGCACAGTATTAAATTGGCTCATCAGAGGGCTCTAGCTTTGAGCATATCCAGCAAGACTTTCATTAAGCGGCAGCGGCGTTCGCCGGGTGTTTTCACTAACCAGAAGTTTTATTTCCGTCCTCGGCTCTTTTGGAGGAAAGGAAAATAACGTGAAGGCAAGTTCTAAACAAAACTTATTCCAGACAGCAATTTCCAGGAGCGGTCTTGGAGGGCAACCCAATCTTTTCTTGTTCTACTTCTACAGATAAAAATGAGGCAAGGACATTATCATGGAATGGTGGGAAGACCAGTCCACCCGGAGACAGGATGGTGGCCAGTGTCTACCTAACCTACCTCCTTCCAGCCTCACTTTCCCCATTCACGACTTGGGGGGATGGATCACATGGTCTTAAGGCACCTTTCCATAGGACAATTTCAGGATGATGGGTGCAGGGTTAAAAATGGCGACCCCTTGGAGAACGGGCTGATTCTGTGGAGGCAAGAGATAAATGAGATGAGCCCAAAGCGTCTTCTTCTAGCTGAAAGGAAAGAAATGCTACAAACAAACACACACAAAACCCCTGACAATGGGGGTGAGCCACAAGGTCCACAGAGACTAAATAAAAGAGTTCCCAAAGTCCAAAGCTGGAACCATTCGAGCAAGAAAATAAACAAAATAGTACAGGATTGTAACACAAGCATAAAACAAATATCTCTGAGTTCGTACTGGTATAAGTCAATAAACGATTCAACCAAAAATAAATGGGAGAGGAGAGTCAACTCCTCCATGCCGACTTCCAAATAATGTGTGCGTGTGCCCCATCCTCCAGAAGGGGTGCATAGCCCCCCACTCCTTGGGTGTGGGGGCACTTGGTGACGTCCTTCCGAAGAGGAAGAGCCACGTGATAGGACAGAAACCTGACCAGGGTTTCCTCAGCCGATGACCACGCTCAGCGTCAACGGTGCTACATCATGTTGACGGTGTGTTCCCTTGATGTAATGTGGTGAGGGTCACACTTTGCCCCCGGGCTTCTTCCAAAAACCCACAACGCCAGGCTAATCATGAGAAAAGTATCAGATGAATCCCAACCGAGGAATGTTTGGAAAAATATTGACCGGTATTCTTGGAAACTATCAAGGTCGTCAAGACCAAGGGAAGTCTGAGAGACCGTCATGGCCTAGAGCCTAAGGATACCCGAGGGGCAATTGTGATGTGGTCGGGACGCCTGGCTGACCGCCTGCCTTTGGCTCAGGTCATGATTCCAGGGTCCTGGGATCGAGTCCTGTGTCGGGCTCCCGCTCAGTGGGGGACCTGCTGCTCCCCCTGCTTGTGCTCTCTCTCTCTTTCCATCAAATAAATAACATCTTTAACTGTAACGTGGCATTCTGGATGCAATCCTGGGACGGAAGAAGGACGTTAGGTAAAAACTGGGGAAATCTGAATAAAGTACGGCCTTCAGGTAATCACGATAAGTTCGTCGCGGTCCCTTCAGCGGAGCACACGCGGCATTCTGAAGTAAGAGGTTCCCAGTAAGGGACCTGGGGGCGACGGTATTTGGGAACTCTCTTGGCAATTTTTTTTTAAAGATTTATTTATTTATTTGACAGAGATCACACGTAGGCAGAGAGGCAGACAGAGAGAGAGGGAGAAGCAGGCTCCCTGCTGAGCAGAGAGCCCGATGCAGGGCTCGATCCCAGGACCCTGAGATCATGACCTGAGCCGAAGGCAGAGACTTAACCCACGGAGCCACCCAGGCGCCCCGTCTCTTGGCAATTTTATGTGAGATCTAAACTGCTCTGAAATGAAGTTTGTGGATTTTTTTTTTTTTTTGCCCCAAGTGTTGGCAAACCTTGCAGAAATGATTCAGTACAGCCAACGGACTGGTTCCGTGTAGGGAGACGGAACTGACAGAGGATTTACAATAAAGATGACAAAATAGTGTTTCGTGAATCAGAAATCTCCTCTCCCCCGCCCCGGCTGTCACGGCTCACAGTCAGAAAAGGGTTAACTCATTAGCCCAGGTTGTCCAAAACCTACTGCGTTCCCCGTCTCAGGACTTGCCCTTGACCCGAGAGGTAAGTGCTAAGCCACGGGCATCTTCTGCTAAGCGAGTCTCTGCACACCTGCGGGCCTGGCCACACTCCATCAGCCTGACTTCGGCCAGGAGGGCGGCTGGAGACTCAACAGCCAAGGTCTGCCCTAGGGGTGCTTTACGACTATGTGACCCCCCAATAAAAACACTGGACGCCGAGTCCCGAGTGAGCTTCCCTGGCTGGCAGGCATTCGTCCTGCTGTCACACGTTCTGCCAGGAGCGCTGAGTGCTGTCTGTATGACGTCCCTGGAAGGGAACATCGAAAAGATCGTGCCTGGGCTCTGTCCTGTGTCCCATTTTCCTTTGCTGGTTGTCATCGCATCCTTCCGCTGCAGTAAACCGAAACCCAGAGTGTAACAGGTCTGAGTTTTGTGAGTCCTTCTAAGCCGTCGTCAAACTGCCCAGTGGTCTTGGGGACCCTGATACCGGAGTGGACACAGACTGAGGTCTCCAGCCTCCTTCATCTTGATGGATCTAAGAAGGAAACCGGCCGTCTCCAACAGGGGGGCCCCCGCAACCTGGGGATTGTTTGAGGATATAAATTGCCTGATCAATTAGCCAATTATTCATTTCCCTCCATTAGTCCCCAATCAATACCCCAGAACTTAGAAAAGCACATACTCAATTTCCTCTTCCCTCCAGCTCCTGAAAGCCAGCATACTTTGGAGGTGATTTTGTGCAGTTTTAAAAAGACACACACAAAAGAATTCAATCATTTTTCTACCTGATAAATCTCTGCTCTCCCCGAGGACATGCAGAGATGTGGAGAGGTGGGGGTACCAGGGGGGAGGGAGAGGGGATTGAAACTCTGAGAAGGACAGAAAACCACCGCAGAGATGGAGAGGAAAGAGCCAAGCTGGGGACCAGGGCTGCAGCTCCGGGGTTTATGGGCAGTTAGCCGCGGATGTTTCCGTCAGCTTCTCCCACATGTCTGTAACAGGCAAGCTGCGGCTGAGGAAACTCCCACGTGGGTGGGAAGTCTGGGGTCCTGCAAGGAAGCAGGGTGCCGGCAAAGTGAGCCACACCCCCTCGCTCTGGCCGGAGCCCTTCTTGGCGTGGCTGGAGGACGTGACATGTGCACCGACCTTGTCCTCGTGTGGCCCAGGCTTCCAGCCTCCTGGGTTGGGAGGAGCCCCTGGTTCTAGAAAGCCAACTGGAGTCTGTGGTTGAAACGACCTGAACCCAAAGGCCTGGACGTGTCTTGGGATAGAAACTTGGCGCCAGCAGTCATGGCAGCCACCGGCCCACGGGGAGGCTGCTTCTAAGGCCCTGTCCCCAGAAACTTGGGTGTCACAAGTCAGTTTATCTCTTCGATCTGATCCGTTGGTCAAAGGCAATGAGCACCTCTGGGGGCTTGAGGGAGCTGAAGGGAAGAGGGAGCTCTTTGGCCCGGAGGGAAGAAGACCTCTGGGCGGGGGGCCCCGCGTGGCCTGGCTGCTGAGACATCGCCGTGGTGACCTCTGGTTTCTCAAGCCCAGGAGGCTGGAGCTCCTTGGGGCTTTCAAATGCCAGGTTCTGCCTTGGGATGGAAGAGGAGTCTTTCCAGCTGGGTTTAAACACATTAATTCCCAAATGGAGTTTGGCTCTCTTGCTATTTAAAAACCCTATTTGGTAAGCACTTCACAGCAATAGCTCCGGAAGAGAAAGATTACTTTGCCATTAGCCCGGCTTAGTAGAATGCATTGTTATTCAAACGACCGTCAGAGGGAATTCAAGTGGGATGTGGGTTTCAAAATCCAGGTGAGAACCAGTCTGCTGGAAGTCTGGGCTCTCCCACCTCTGGGGACATGAGGAGTTGGGGGCACTGGCTTCCCGTCAGCCGTGCCCCTCCCCATGCTTGGGGATTTGGGGGAAGCAGAGCAAGCAGGGAACTGACCATCCGAGGAAACCAACCAAGGCCGTCTGCTCTGGGGCCGAAACAAGGTAGAAAGATAAACCTGAGAACTACAGCCTCCTGCCCCCTTCTCCCCACCGACCCAAGAGTGCTGGATCCCACCTGAGCATCCTAGCCCTGCTCAAGCCACCAGCACCCTCCTTGGGACTAGACTGAATTTACCACCATTCTGCTCGGACGGACCTGAGCCTCAGTGTAGAACGGGGAGGGTTTTTATTTGGTTTTTGGTCGAAGGATGGTAGAGGGTGGCAAAAAAACGATAGTTAGGCACCCTCGTGATAAGTTTTCATATTTGCTCTTTGGAAAAATTCAGATTTTTTTTTTTACATTGACACAGAGCAAATAGAACTGTGACATGTTTTAAAATTTATGTAGAAGGTACATCACAGGCTCCTGAGAGCCTAGCACATTTACTCGGATTACAGGTTCTTCTGTGTGGGAGGAAGCCCCTTCTCCCACCACCCCGGTGACCTCGGTTTCTGACCATAGGTCCCCACCATGTTTGCCACGTGCCGGGTGGTTCCTTTTCAAAATTGTCATTGTTTCTTTCATATATTAGGGTGCTGTGATGTTGGTACCTATATCTTCATTATTATGTTTTCCTGGTAAATCAATCTTTTATCCCTCCATAATGTCCTTCTTTGTCTCTTGTGGTAGAATCTACTTTGGCTTATGGCCAATACTGTCTAATACAAATCTGGCCACCTGTTCTCCTTTGGTTGCCGTTTGCATGGAAACATTTTCCCCATTCTTCTACTTTCTGCCTTTGTGTATTTTTACAGCCAAGGTGAGTCTCTTGGATGTATATAATGGCATCTTATTTTTAAAAATCTACTGAACCACGCTTTTTTGTAAATGCGCGCATTGCAGATTTCTTTATTTTTTTCCAGGTTTCCTGAGGTATAGCTAACAAAGAAATTTGTAATTATATTTAAAGTGCATGATATGATGATTGGATATACACACACATCGTGAAATGATCCCCACCATCTAGTTAATCAACATGTACATCACTTCACATACTTTTGTGCGTATGAGAGAAATAAGCCAAAAAAAAAGCTCTAGGATATTGCTTATACATGGAGTAAATGAGCAAAAAATTATCGAACTCATAGAAAGAGAAAGTAAAATCGTTGTTTCCGGGGGGTTGGGGAGTGGGAGAAATGGGGAGAGTTTCATAAAAAAATACAAACTTTCAGTTATAAGATGAGTACGTTCTACAGTTACAAGTTATATAAGTTATAAGACGAATAAAGTATAAGATGAATGCAGCATGGTGAAAATAGTTAAGGATGCTATATTGTATATTTGAAATTTGTTAAGAGAACATATCTTAAGTGCTTCCACTCTGTGTCTTTTTCTTTTCTTTCAAAATTCACTGTATGTCTTTTGTTTGTTTTTTAATCCATTTACATTTAAGGTAATTATTGATAGCTAAAGACTTACTGTTGTCACTTGTTAGTTATTTTCTGTCTTGTAGCTTTTTTGTGACTCTTCATCTTCTTGCTGCTTTCCTTTCTGTTTCATTGGTTTTATGGGGGAAAAGGTATTAAAACACTTTGACTTTTTTCTTTTACTTTGTATATCTTCTACATACATTTTTTTGTTTTTTTTTTGTTTTTTTTTGTTTTTGTTTTTGTTTTTTGCTATTACCACAAAGCATCTTACAGTTATAACAATCCATTTTAAATTGGGAACAAGTTAATCATAGAGCAAAACTCCACTCTTTTACATCACCCCACCTCCTCCCATTTTGTTATTGATGTTATAAGTTACATTTTTACATACCTTGTATCCACGGACATAAGTTTGATAGCTATTTTTAGGCTTTTATATCTTAAATTCCATATCAAATATAAAACAGCTTCATATGCTGATATTATAATATTACAGTATTCTGTATTTGTCTATATATTTATCTTTACCAATGAACTTTATATTTTCAAATGCTTTCATGTTTTTGTCTAGCATCTTTTAATTTCAACTTGCAGGAATGTGTTTAACGTTTCTTGTGAGGCAGGTTTAATGCAGATCAACGTCCTCGACTTTTGTTTACCTGGGAAAATCTGTGTCACTTCATTTTGGAAACAAAGTGTTGTTGGATATAGTATTCTTGAGATACAGTATTCCGTTTTTCATTCGGTACTTTGAATATATCCATTGCCTTCTGGCCTATAATGCTTTTGCTGAAAAATCCACTCATAATCTTATAGGAGATTTCTTATACACAATGAGTTGCTTTTCTCTTGTTGCTTTCAATATTCTCTCTTAGTCTTTGACTGTTGACAGTTTGATTATGTGTCTTGCTGTGAGCCTCTTTGGTTCATCTTCATTGCACTCTTTTGAGCTTCTTGAATTCAGATGTCCATTTCCTTCCTCAGTTTGAGGACATTTTAGGTCTTTTTTCTTTATTTATTTTTTAAAAATTTTATTTACTTATTTGACACAGAAAGAGAGAGACCACAAGTAGGCAGAGAGGCAGGCAGAGGCTGAGCAGGGAGCCTGACGTGGGGCTCGATCCCAGGACCCTGAGATCATGACCTGAGCTGAAGGCAGAGGCTTAACCCACTGAGCCACCCAGGTGCCCCAGGTCTTTTTTCTTTAAATAAGTTTTCTTTCCCTTTCTCTCTTATCCTTCTGCCACTTCCATATGTGTTTATTGGTCTACTTGATGGTGTCCCATTAGTCCCCTCGACTTTCTTCCCTCTTTTGATGATTTTTAAATTTTTGTTCTTTTGACTCAATAATTTCAAATGACCTGTCTCTGAGTTTGTTGATTGTTTCTTCTGCTTGATCAAGTCCCATGTTGAATGCCTCTAGTGTACTTTTCAAGTCAGTTATTGTGTTCTTCAGTTCCAGAATTTGTTTATTTTTTTAAGTTTCTGTCTCTTTATTGATATTCTCTTTTTGTTCATGCATTATTTTCCTGATTTCATTTTGTTGTCTGTGTTCTTTGTAGAGTATTAAGTTCTTTAATATAATTATTTTGAATTATTGTCACATAGATCTTTTCTTTGGGATTTTTTGTCACAGAGATCTCCCTCCCTCCCTTGTCTCAAGATTTATTTCTTTTTTTTTTTTTTTTTTTTTTTTTTTTTTTTTAAAGATTTTATTTATTTATTTGACAGAGAGAGATCACAAGTAGGCAGAGAGGTAGGCAGAGAGAGGGAGAGAGGAGCAGGCTCCCTGCTGAGCAGAGAGTCCGATGCGGGACTCGATCCCAGGACCCTGAGATCATGACCCGAGCTGAAGGCAGTGGCTTAACCCACTGAGCCACCCAGGCGCCCTCAAGATTTATTTCTGATCCTTTGATTGGGGCATGTTTCCTTGTTTCTTCATGTGCCTTGTAATTTTTCTGTTTTTTTCTTTTTCTTTCTATTTTTTCCCCCTCTGTTTCTATCTTTCTTTCTTTCTTTTCTTTTTTTGCTGTATTTTATGCACTTGAATAACAGCCACCTCGCGAGTCTGTACAGATTGTCCTTGTATAGGGAAGGCACTCACGCTTCAGCTTGGCTAGAGATGCCAGGGACCTGCAAAAACCATCTTGGAAGGCTACATAACGTCTTGGTGTTTCGCATTTCCTACTTAGAGTTTTCCTGGTGTTTTTTCCAGGAACTCTCCTGATCCCTCTGGTGTCTGTCTATTCTCCTGCAGGTTATCTGGTGGTGTTGCAGCAAGACTTCTGGTTTTTTTTTTTTTTGTTGCTGTCGTTGTTGTTATCAGTGCCCCCAGGCACCCAAAGTTGCTGGGTCCCCTCAGTGCTCCAAGTCAGGTGAGGCAGACGCCAGTCCCATGGCAGTCCTTCAAAAAGTCAGAACACCAGACATATGCCTCCATATGTCTGCTCTCTTCCAACAGAGAATTCATGAGTGGAGTGCCTTCTCCTGATGGCCCTGAGCCATGAGGCCTCTTCCCGTGGTTCTGCTGGCCTTATGCTAGAGTTACTCTCCCCTGCTCTCCCTTCCTCTCCGTGGCTTTCAGGTATTCAAAAATCCTAGTTTCATCAGAGCTCTGTGTGACGCAGAATTTGCTTCTGTGGTTTGTTTGGGAACTGTGTGTAGTTACTGGGTAACCTTCAATATTCACGCAATTCTGGCCAAGAGGATCTCTACAGGTGGGAACTCTGCCTCATGGAATGCTGCTGGAAGTTCCGGGAACAGACCTGACTGCTGAGCATGGTGTCTGACACGATGGGCTCCTCGAAGTGTGGTCCATCACCTAGAAGCAGAATCTGATGCCCTCCTAGATCTACGGCATCAGCATCTACATTTGAACAAGATTGCTGGTGATCCTTCACAGCGCAGACCGGGAAGCTGTGACAGAATTGACAGATGGCCCAGTTACATCCAGGGGCCCTGGAAGTGGCCACGCAGTGCATGGGAAGCAAAGTCTCATCTGGGGCTTGAGCAGGTGACCATAAATATTCCACAGGGCTGTTCGTGTGTTGCTTTGACACCAGTCTTCAAGTGTTAGTAAAGCCTCCCCAGTGCTGCCAGATTAAAAGGTTCTCTTTCAAGAAAGGTCCAATATTCGCCCATTTAAATGAACCTAACTGTAGCTTTCCGTCAAAGCGTCTGTCCGAAGGCAACGTCGTCATCGCTTTCCTTCCTCTGGTTTAAAAATTGTCGATGAACAGGTCCCTTTCTCCTAGGCGGCCAAACAGGAGAATTTATCACCCCTTACCTGAGAAAAGTTTAATTGCTTGAGCTTGGAATTCCAGAGTTGTCTCAGTAATACAATTAATTTTAATCAGGAGTCTAAGTTTGTCATTCAATCCAATTATTCTCAATTAAGTGATTGTGTATTTCACTTCATTATCAATTGATTGGGATTACTTATGATCAAGTAAACTCAATATGTTTGTGATGATTTCATTAATCAGACAATGCCTGCCGTTCAAAAGCCATGGTTTTAGTCAGGGGGGCATCATCCGGGTACTTTGAGCTGCTGTGAAATCGATCGAAACCGAAAACATTTACCCGTCGCCTGCATGGCTTTGCACTGTGCTGGGACTGTGGGGACAAAGGACAGCACAGAAGACAAAGACGGTCCTCGGGCCCTTATATGTATCTGAGATGGGCCGTGAGTGTCGCAATAACCACCTAGAAGGGTGGTACAGACAGGAAATGCTGGGGGAGGGAGGAGGAGGACTGGTCCCAAAGATTTTGTGGAGGAAGCAGGACCCGAGTCTTTGGAAGGGGTGAGGCCTCCCAGCCACGGACATGAGGAACACTGGGGATAATGGTTAGATGCACCCCAAACCTACTGAGTCAGGACCTATGGGGCATAGGTCCAGCAACCTGATTGTTAGTAAGATGATTACTTTACTAAGGTGATTCATATGCACAGAAAATCTGAGCTCCACCGGCAGCGCGGCTAAGAGAAAAGCCTCTGACTCCAAACCGTGATATTACACTTCCCTGTGTCCACCCACTGGCTTTGTGACCTTGGGGGAAATCACCGGTGTCTCCAGGTCTCAGTTTTCTCCTATTTAAAATGGGCACGAATGCCTGCTTCATAAGGCTGTTGTAAGAACCGCGTCAGACAGCTCAGGCCTGGGCAGCGGCTCACGGAAGGTGGCCTGAGGGATGCGGAGGAAGGGCTCGTGCAGCCCGAGGAGCGTCGCCGACGGGACGTGACGTGAACTCGGGTTGGGACGGCGAGGGCCATCTCGGAGGGCCGGGACCTGGCCAGTGTGGAACAAGTGGGCGATCAACCATTCCAGTGTGCCCAGGCCTGGAGGGTTTCCTGGGGGGTGGGACGTGCCTGGGCAAACTGGGACAGGCATTCGCCCGAGCCTGGGAGCAGAACTTACACCGAGAAGCAGTGCGAAGGTGGGGGATGTCTTGGGCCACATGGTGGCAGGGCTGCTCTCCCAGCCCAGTGAGCCCGTCCTTGCTACGCATGAGGCTTCCGTTCGCATGATATCTGCACCCACAGCTTGTTCTACTGCGGAGTGATGAGGAGATGCTCTTTGCTTGGGGTTTCTGGTTGTGTCTCAGCTTTGTGCCGGGTGGGGCTTAGCTCAAGCTGAAATGACATCATCTACTCAACCCAGAACACCAGGGGAAGGGCAGACCAGTGCTGCTATTAATCGTAGTGGTCACTGCTGATGCCTTTCCAACACCCGTTTCCAACCTCCTCATCTTGCTTCCCACAATCAGGTCTCTCTTGCAGCAAAGGGGGCCAAGGGCCCTGAGTCTGACCAGTGCAACCCAAAATAAAATCTGTCAGCAGACTTTCGAGTAGGACATCTTCTCTTGACAGAAAGAGAGACATGCGAGCACGGCTTTTTTTCTTACGTCCCTGGCTTCTCTCTGGTTCTTTCATTTGGATGTTGATGCAAGGATGTGATGCCTGGAGCTGTGGCAGCTATTTTGCTACCACAAGGAGAAGGTCTAGAGAAAGACAGAGATGTTGACTCAGCACTCTGACATGGTGAAGCTCTTCGGCCGTCCGTGAAGGCTCCTCCGTATAGGCTTTCTGTGAATCTAGCTACCGCGCTATGGTGTAAGTCCCCATTCGTCATGTGCTCTGTTGCTCGCAGCCCAAAGCATCCTTAATGGATTCGTTCGTTCATGCATGTGGGGGGCCTGCCCTCCCACAGACTGCTCCAGTCTGATGTGGTCTGCTTAGGTCACCTTAAGCCTGACCCCTGGACACTGTAGTCTTTGACTGCCTAAGCCCAGGGTAGGGCAGACCAAGCACAGGGGAGAAGTTAGAGCTCTCATCCACTCTTGGTGGACTCTGGCTAGCCAGCACGTGGTTGCTGCCAGCCCATCCCCAAGGATGGCTGCTGTTCCGGTCCTCCCGCTTGTGGGAGTTCGGGGCTGCCCACCCCTGCCCACCCCTCAGACATGATGATTCCTGTGTTCATCCCTGCAGGACGCCGTATGTAATCCAGCTTTGTGCTGTGCCTCAGCGGGGGCCCCTGCCTACCTCCCACCTCCCCGTGCAACCCTCCATCCACTTCCCCACCCCCTCGACACTTGAGCCAGAGTGACCTACTTCCTAACCCTCACCAACCTGCTGATTTCTGGTCGGTCCTACCCCTTCCCCATGCGTCTCCCTGTCCTCAGTTCATGACAAATGCATATTTCAAGGCCCTGTGTGAGCACCGCCTCCTTCCCAAGTCTTCGCTGGGCCCCTAGCCCTGGTTGAGCGTCTCTGATGGGCTTGCATTCCAGGGGAAGCCACCCTTGTTTTTGGCTGCCCAGACTCCTTCTCTGGTCGGAAACTCACTTCTCCTGGGAAAGTGCTCCCTCCTCCCCTCCTCTCCAGTCATGTGGTTCTGGAGGGACCTGGTGCAGAGCTCTTTCCTGCCTGGCCAATCAGAGCCCTCCTGGGTATTTTTAATCTAAGTTGCGGTCAGAGAGTGTGGCTCCCCCGCTACAGAGGAAAATGAGGCAGACACCCACGGAGCAGCCATCACCAGCCGGAGATGGAGTGAGAGAATCCTCAGGATAGCACTACTGTCCTCAAATCCAGTCCTGCCTGACGTCGGCCTTGCCCTCGCCCTCCCAAGCCTGGGAACCAGGAACTCCCCCTTCGTGCTTAAACTGGGCTGAGGCATGTTTGGGTCTCCGGCCACAGGAGGAGTTCTGACGACTACCTCTCCGTCGTAGTGTGCAACACTCATTTGCTTGTCTGTCCTTCTGGCCAGACTGGGAATTCGGGGAGATCCGGGGCTGGTCTCATAGTGTGTTGAATGAATGAGTGAGTGAGTGAATGAATGCATGAAGAGAGCAACTAGACTTGAGTCGGCCTCTCATGCACCTTGGACGTGTGCTGTTAGAATTCACTGATTGATTTTCCTCCTGAGGCTGGCCCAGCTCCACTGCCTCTGTGGCTTCCAGCTCCTGACTTGGCCCCCGACTCACGCACAGAGTCCCCAGCATACTCTGCCGTCAAGGCTGAACCATTTATAATAAATATCATCCTGCACGGTGCTCTAAGCGCTGGGAAAAAAGACTTGAAAATCAAAATAAAACACTTCAACCACCCGGAGGCTTCTCCACAACAGTCTGGGTTTGCACACTTCTAGTGACAGTGAGCTCACCACTTGATAAGGCAATCTGCCCTTCTTAGGAACGTTCCGTGCTATTAAACAGTTCGTCCTTATATGAAGCCGAAAACTCTCTCTTGGTCACTAATTTCTCCTCTTTGGTCCTAGTTCTTTTCTGTGGCTTTTACATTTTCACAAGTCAATGCTCTTTTAGCCTGAGCATTTCTGGGTTAACACCAGGCCTCATGGGGGTATGAGACTTTCCCATCTCTGGACGCGCTTTGCTTTGTCTACATCCCTCTCAAAATGAGTCTCACTTTCGCCACTGCTCCCATCACAGCCCAAGTTGCCATCAGTTTACAATGGGATGTAATTTTTGCTAGAGGTCTCCCTCCCCTCCCCCAGGGTTTCCTTTACTCCTATAACCTTTTCTTAGTAACACAGTCGTATCCGAGGCCTCCATTACCTCAGGGGGAGATTCTCATGGGAACGGAATTTATTACACTACCCTGTGATAGGAAAAATAAATTGCAGACAACAGTAAGACTCTCGTCTCCTTCATTCTACAATCTATGCTTCTGTTAATGCAGCCTCAGATAGTTCAATTTTTGCTTTGTTTCTCTGTTTGTGGAGACCTACTCCACGTGAAGGAGGACACAGAGGGCAAGAAGTTGATGGAGGAGGAGAAGGCTGGGCCACAAGAAGGGAAGAGGTGAATTTGCCACAGGTGCATCCTTTAATGTGGGCACAAGGTGAGGTTTTTGCAGTGTTCCTGACCCATAGCTCTCTACGGGCGATATCTGTGGATGTTGTCTTCACGTGAGCCTGGGTTTTCTAACTCGTACTGACAGGTTTCCTAATGGCAGCTCATAGCAGTGAATCGCGTAACAGGAATTTGACAGCAAACAGATAACCCAGACTAGGACTTGATTTCTAGTGACAGACAAAGAGTCACCAGAGAGAATCTTTAGGAGGGAAAATAAATTCAGGAAAATGCTGTTCATCTGCCTCCCAGTGAGGTTCCCAGGGACTGGCCCCACCATCGCACGGCAGGCAGCCTCCTGGGGACCGTCTCCGCTCCCTTCACACCTCTATCCCCTCATCCCCCCTTCCCCAGGCCAAACCTCTGTCGGTTTGCTACGGGACCTCCGTTTCCTATTATTCTGTGACCTGCACCCTTTAAAGAAGCAGACAAGAACCCAGCACTGCCCCAGCAGAAGACAGCAAACGAGCTTGGTGTGTGGCACGTAGATCTAGAAGAGTGTGCTAGACGGTCTTCCTCTGGGGCGGAGGAGAGCGAGGGTAGCGAGAGGGGCCAGGGCCGGGGGCCGGGCAGGTGGGTTCAGAAGGAGGGACAGCTTCAGGGTGGGAATACGGATGGAGCCCACCACTGTGGACAGCTGGTGCGGCTTTTCTGCTGACGTCCTCTCCCCGAGCCTGGAGGCAGGGGGCAGGTGCATGGGTGTTCAGAGCGGTGGTGGAAAGGAAAACAGCTCATCTCCACGGAAACCCTTCCCCCTGGGCGGCACAGCGGAAACGCATCTCTCTCTCTCTCTCTCTCTCTCTCTCACCTGGGTGTGGGGTCTACTAGTTGTCTAATTGTGGCTGCCTGCCTGTGGCCACCCGTGCTGTCTCTTGTCCACCAGGCGACCACCCGAGTGGTCCCTGAGAAGCACAACCGTACAGAACCCACGCCTAAAACTCTGCCGTTATCCCCATTTCCTGGAGGCCAGAGTCCCAGGGAGGAAGGTTTGTCTGCGGCCTACCTCCGCAGCCTATGTTCTCACCACTCCGAGCAGGACTCGGCCATCTTGGCCCCTGGACCTTTGCACATGCTTCTCTTGACATGTGCATCACCCTCTCCCCCCCACCCCTTTTCCCGGTCACCTACTGCCACATGGCAACCATCCCAACGCTAAGTGGCTTAAAACAACAGCAGCCGTTTCCATGGCTCAAGAGCCTGCCCTGTGGGGAGAGCTCAGAGCCGACAGCTCATCTCCGCTGTGCGGCGTGCACTGGGGCGTCTCACCCGGGACCAGAGGAGTCACCGTCAAGACGGCGCGCTCGCAGGGCTGGCTGTCGGCGGGGGCTCAGCTGGGGCTTGTGGCCGGAGCCTGACTTCTCCGTGGGCTGCTCGGGTCATTTCTCAGCACGGTGGCTCGGCTCCGAGAGCGAGTTTCCAGAGCACCGGGCAGAAGCTGTCTCGTGTTTTATGGCTTCAATGCAAAAGCCACACAGCATCCCTTCAACTACAGTTGCAAACCTACCAGGTTTCAGGGGCGGGGATAGACTCAATTTCCAGGAGGGGCGAGCGTCCAAGCTGCGAGAAAGAAACGTGTGTGGGACGGGAGGTAACGTAGGCATCTTTGGAGAATAAAATCTCGAGCTCCTTTCTCTAGATTCTGCTGTTCATACCCGTCATCAGCTTAAATGTCTCTTTCTTGGGAAGACCTGTGATCACCTCAAAAGGGTTGGGTTGGGGCACCTGAGTGGCTCACTGGGTTAAAGCCTCTGCCTTCAGCTCAGGTCATGATCTCAGGGTCCTGGGATCGAGCCCCGCATCGGGCTCTCTGCTCCGTGGGGAGCCTGCTTCCCCCTCTCTCTCTGCCTGCCTCTCTGCCTACTTGTGATCTCTGTCTGTCAAATGAATAAATAAAATCTTAAAAAAAAAAAAAACACAACGGTTGGGTTGTCTTTCTCGTGTGCGATCCCGACACCCTGCCCTTGCCCTGTTAGAACACTTGCCACGCTCTCAGCAATGGTCGAGTATCCTGTTTTCCCAGCTGGACCGTCCCTACCTGCTGGCTCGTTCTCTTGCTTCCTTCTCACTGTTTGAAAAAGAAAATCCATTGATCAGACACCCGCCCGTGCCAAGCCTTGTGCACTACCGGATGTATTATTTCTAATCCTCAGAACGACTCCGCCAGGTATTAATTATTTCCTTCATTTCATACATGAGAGGAGACTCCGAAAATACACGGCTGCAGAAGTGGCCGAGCTAGAGTTCGAATCAGGTCATCGAGCTGCGAAGGGCTGTGACATTTCCATTTCCTTTTCTTGCCTCTCTTGTGGTTTAGTGTACATTTTTGGAGGGACTGCTAATTGAGGTTGAATATTTTCCCGTAGGTTTTTAGACGGTTCTTTTTCCTTTTATGTGAATTCTTTGCTCCTGCCTTTTATCCACGCACCTTTTTTCTTACTTATGGCTCAGGGTTCCATTCAGAGCAAATCATTTTCATTGTTGCATTTACCTTTTGATCTTACTCGGTTTCAGGCATGCAACGGTTTTACATTTTCACACGGCCAAACCCCAAGTGTCCTTTTGTGGGTTCCTTTATCACTTCTCGAAAATCTTTTTTTTCTGATGACATATCATTGAAAATTCCAAAAAATGCAAAAAAGGATAAAGATGACATATGATTGCCCGTAACTTTCCCACCCACCGCGAGACCACCCTCATTGACACGACGGTGTATTTCCTTCCTTTAAAAAAAAAGGGGGGGGGGCGCCTGGGTGGCTCAGTGGGTTAAGCCTCTGCCTTCGGTTCAGGTCACGATCTGGGATCGAGCTCCACATCGGGCTCTCTGCTCGGCGGGGAGCCTGCTTCCCTCTCACTCTCTCTGCCTGCCTCTCTGCCTGCTTGTGATAAATAAAATCTTAAAAAAAATAAAAATTAAAAATTAAAAAAAGATGTCATATATAAGAGAGTAGGTGTGGAATGATCACATACAGCATAAAGATTATCAGTGACACGGACAGCCATGCGGGCTGAACGGTGCTGCCAGGGGCTTCCTAAGGCACGTCTCCTTGTGCCCCTGCAAAGCAACGACCCTCAGGTGTGTATATCCACCACCCAGGTGAGGAAAAACAGCACATGCACACCTTAGAAGCCCCCGGGTTGTCCTTCTCCAAGAACTTGCCCCTTCCTACCCTTGCCGGCTGGAGGCAATCACCAACCTCAATCTGTGCCCATCACTCCCGTGGTGGCCCTCGGGTCTTGCTCTCAAGTTACCTCGCATTCAACAATCCACTGTAAGACATTGGCCATTTTCCCCTCTGTTTCTGACGTTTGCTTCTTGGACTTGACCTTATGTTTTGGTGATTGACTTGTATAAACTGGGAAGGAAAGGGCGGTTCATCCATCCTGGTGTTGCAAGTGTCAGAGCCCACGGTCACACCACGGTGGGTCGCCCACTGATGGCTGACGGGCATGTCAGTGGTTTCCAACTTGGGGCTATTCAGGTCAGTGCCATGTGAACCTTCTTCCACACGTCTCCTGACGCACGGGTATGAAGTGTCCCTAAGGCGTGTGCACCTGGAGAGTGGCACCACTGGGTCATACAGAGGATACGCACGCTCAGCTTACTGACTAGAGCTGGCTTTTTCCCCGGGGGGTTGGAGAAATTTGCACTCACCAGCCGCAAATTAACTCACCGTCGCTGCACAACGTTATCAACCCTTGGCATCGTTTAAGTCAAACTTCTTTGCAGTCTGGTTGCTTTGAGAGGTTTGTCTTGTCAATACGTTAAAATTGTTCAAATTGGTGTTTTATCAATTCCTGACCCACTTGTGTTAAAATACTCCAGTATTGTGGATTTGTCAATTTCTCCTCATAGAGCTTTTTTTTCTGTTTTAAGTATTTTGAGTTTAAAATTGCCATATCTTGTTAGTGAATTGAACCTATCTTCGTTATGTAATGACCCTTTTATCTCTATTAATGATTTTGCCTCAAATCCCATTTTAACTTATATTAATGTGGTTATTTTCACGTAGCCTTGGGTTAGAATTTGCCTGCTATAGCCTTTTATCCAATCTCTTGAATTTCATCCTGTGTCCCGACGTTCTAAGTGTGCTTCCTGTAACCATGACGATCGCAGCCAACCTCTACTCTCCAGTGCCCACCCTGTGGGCAGCCCCCCCCACATCGTTCAATGACAGAACACCCGTTCACCTCTGGGTCGCTTGAGCCGGATGCGCGGTCGGGGCTCCAAAGTGTTTGATGAATGAATGAGTGAAGGTATAATGTGAATTACACAGTATAGAGGAGAACGAAAGTATCCTCTTTCTGACAAAGGTGTTCTGTCCTTAACAAAGGTTATCTCTTCCCAAGGCAGACTGATGCACGAGACTTTCTTTAAAATTAATTCACTGTTATTGGTCATACCTCCAGCTTCCAGGAGTGGAAAGAGGACATCTGCTTCTCCTTGACGGCACCCAATGGCAAGACGGGCTCTGGCTCTAGTAGGGGCAACACTCCCCTCCCCTCCCCCCCTCGCACCTCTCCTTTGGCGGCCAGCGTCTGTCTTCGCAAATGCTCCAACTCTGGTCTCTGACTTGCTCTTGAGGAACTTGGAGCATTCGTCAGGCACGTCTGAGGGGAGGGGGAGAACTGGAGCCACTGCAGAGGGCGGCCTTTGCTACCTCGGCTCTGGGAACTGACCAGAAGCCAGAGCTGCCCGGTGAGGACTCAGGCCATGGGGGGCCAAGATGCATCCTGGGTTTAGTTCTGACCTTTGTTGGTGGCCCAGGGACAGTCATTGACCTCCTCCGGGCCCCTGGAAAGGAGAAGGTGGGACCGTGAGCTTTCGTTGGTCGGTTCTGAAAGGCCACGCTTTCCAGGCATTTAGGTTCTTACGTGGCGTGGCTGACGAGGGTGGGGACAGCTCGGACGGCCCCAGTCCCATCTTGGCCCAGAGGGTCTTGCGGCGAGATGGACAGAGCCCTCAGAGGAGAGCTTCGTCAGGCCAATTCTGCTGTCGTGAGTCATGGGCTGCGGTGGCCCCGGTTGGCTCTTCTCCTCTGCTCCTGCGGGAAGGTCGAGGACCCCCGAGACGGCCGGTTTTCACAAGTTACTTCTCCTTCCAAAGGGCGAGGGTTCTCCATCCTCCCACGGTAGAGACCAGGGGCCGAATGTCATAAACAGAAAAGAAACACGTTCCCTCTTCTTGGTTTCTCTTATGTTAAGCGCTTTCTATCTTAAAATTTAAAAGGAAGCTACCAGAGCAGCCCCGAGGGTCAGCCAAGACGAGATGCTATTACTTGGCCCCAATTTCCTGTTCTACGCCCCAAGCAGTGTGGCTGCTGAGATCAGCGTATCCTAGAGCCAAAGACCATCTGGACCTTGTCCCCTTAGGACTTCCCAGCCGGCGGCGCCTGAGTGTCCCTCGCATGCGCAGGGCAGTAAGGAGGCCAGCAGGGCGGTTGATCTGTATCTTGAGTGTCCCTGGAGGAGGGGGGTGAGCCCAGGGGCCCCTGAGCGGGGAAGGTAATCACGAAACCAGGTCAACAGTCCAGCCTCCCCTTGTTCTTCTTTCTCGTGGTTGCTAAAAAATTGTGACGAATCCTTGAAGCAAAGTGGATAGGAGAGGTGTCGACTGGGAAGGTGGTGGGGGGAGCGCTGTCTTTCTTCAGGGATCTGAAGGTCTTGTTCCCTCCCCACCGAGGGGCTGGGAGCATGGGAAGAGGCCAGTAGAAGAGGAAAGTCTGGGGACTCGTTGTCCATCTGGGGCTGCAAGGAAGCATTTGCATGGAGAGGCAGAGAGTCTCAACCCCAGGGACCTCCAAAATGGGTTCTGGGTTCTGACAGCAGAATTGCCATACGCAAAGGTGTCCTCCTCCTGGCTTTCGGACCTCACGCTCTGCTGGTTCCCTTCCCCCTCCCTGGCTTCCCCTCCCTAGCCCAGCAGACAGCAGCTCCGGCATGAATGGACCTCTGGACGTGGGAGCCTCCCGGGCTCAGACGGGCACTCTTGCCTCCGCCTTCCTCTCTGAAGATGACATCCTTTCCCTGGGCGGATACCACTGGAGGCTGATGACTTCCAAATACATACTTCTGGGTGGACCCAGAGCTCCGGTCTTCCCACTTGACATGGCCCCCGGACAGGCATCGAGTCTAATAGATGTGAAGTGGAGATCTTGGCACCCATCCAGACTCCCTCTTTCCATCCCTTGCTTTCCCATCTCCACGGAGGGCAGCAGTGTCCACCCAAGGCTTGGCCCAAAAACCCTCCCAGCTACTGGCCACGCTGAATTTTGCCAAAGTGGGTACCCGCACAACTCCACCAGTCTGAATGTCTGTCTGGGAATCTGAAACTTGACCAGAGACACAAACTGATGGAAAGAGGTAGCTGGAGTCCTTTCCTAACGGCATCCTAGAGAGAAGGTCCCTGGCTTCCCGCTGCGGAGCTTCCCAGAGCTGTTCTGGCTGCCGCGTTTGCCAAGATGTTGTTGTTCCGCACACTCTTTAATGGTATGAGCTGCCCTGGAATCCTTCCCAAAGAGCTCATTTTCGTTCAGCTTAGCCAGGCTTCGGTTCTGCTCTAACAGGGGTTGCAAAGACGCAGACCTGCAGCCCGCACAGGCTGACACTGAGCTCTTGAGCTCACGCCACAAGCCCAGGGCACCGAAACCGTATTCCACCCTCCACCCCCCACCCCTGCTCCCGGAGCCCCAGCAGAGGAGACGCCGGTTCTGGCCAGGCTCCGTGCGCTCACGCTGGGAGCAGCCTGTGGGGGTGGGGTGGGCAACGACAAGAGGGGCCTTGCGTCTGCGTCAGTTAGGGAACTCCTCGCCCCAAAGTCAAGGTCAGGCTACTCGTGGTCAACCCACAAAAGGCATTTGCAATGCTCTCCCACCGCCAAAGCCTGGAAGTAGGTCGTTGTGGGGCTGGATGTCTGGGATTCTCGCAGAGATTTTCATGATCGCACGCGTGATGGTGGTTATGGAGCTGAGCATCGGTTACCAAAGACAGCAAGAGAGGGGGGTCGCCAGGATGACAAAAGAAAGGCTGCTCTCGTGAGCCTCCTGCTTTCTACCAGAGAGCCGGGATCTTCCCCGGACCTGCTGGCTTTCCTCCGCAGTGGCTAGACCCACATTTACACGGTCCCCTTTAGCTCCCGGAGCAGGTGGACACGCAGATAAGTCGACATTGTCCCTATGACCATCCTTGCCCATTGGGATTCGCCCCCCGGAGACTGATACGGTGTGGCCCGAACCAGTCCATTTTAGCGAAGGCATTGGCTGGGCCATTAACTTTGTCTCCAGCGGCCACTTCAGATTCCCAGTGTTGTTGCCAGGGAGCAGAAGAAGCACTATGGCCTCCTTTTGAGTCTTCATCAAAAACAAGTGGGTGGTCTATTACTCAGAGCTCTCCAGAGAAGCAGAATCCTTAGAATGTGTACACACACACACACACACACACACACACACACACACACAGATATTTCTGATGAGGAATTGGCTTACACAATTATGGAGGCTGACAAGTCCCGATATCTGTCATCTGTGAGCTGGAGAACCCAGGAAAGCTGGTGGTATTGTTTAGCTCGAGTCCTGATGCCTGAGGACCAGGGTGGTGGATGGTGTGAGTCTGAGCCCAGTAGCTGAGACGGCGCACGAGGAAGGGGCGAGCCGCTTGGGTAGAGGGAGGAGGGAGGCTCCCCGAGCGTGCAGAAGACAGGAGCGCTGGCAGTGAGAGGTTCTGGAGCCCTTAGAGTACAAGAGACCTCTCAAGGAGAGAGAAAAGAGCATGCGACAAGTGTGGCGAGGTTGAGGTTTGCATCCTCTTCAGGGTTTCTCCGAGAGACGCGGGTGAGCGATGGGAGCTCCTCATTTCTTTATTGCGGGAGAGTTGCTTTGTTAGAACTGTGGGGCGGCTCACACCATTCTCAGGATGCAGTTCTGTGCACCGCCTGGTGATACGAGGTTTCCAGGTCTAACCTTTGCAGAGAGCTCGGTCTGGAAGGTGGAGCCCTCGGTGCGCCCAGACGAGCTCACCGGGGTGGGGGTAGGAAGGGGGTGGGGTGGGTGTTACAGGAACGCAGGTGAACCGCACCTGCTCCTTTCCCCGGGCCTGGGTTCGCGACGTTCACCCTCACAGGAGAAGTTCCTCCTGTTGGGGAGCACGAGGGAAAGGCTGACAGGGAGGCGGTGGCTATTGTTTTAGAGCTATTTTTAACATTTTCTTTTAAAAAAGTTACCATGTTGTAAAATTGCTCCTTTCCCCCTGAGTGTCCAGTTCCTTGAGTGTGAACAAAGTATAGGTTCATGTAACCGAATGCAATCAGGGCACAGAACTGTTGCACCAATCCAGGAAATCCCCTCGTGCTACCTGCTGGTGGCCACAGCCTGCTCCCGCCCAAGCCCTTCCCTGCAGGTCTTTTCCTCCTCACTGTAGTTTCGTCTTTTCAATGATGCACATAAATCATCGTACAGTATACACTCTCCCAGCTTCTTTCCACTGTGGGCAAGTGAACCTTTTAAGACTGGCTTCTTTTGGGGCGCCTGGGTGGCTCAGTGGGTTAAGCCTCTGCCTTTGGCTCAGGTCATGACCTCAGGGGCCTGGGATCAAACCCCGCATCGGGCTCTCTGCTCAGGGGGGAGCCTGCTTCCCCCTCTCTCTCTGCCTGCCTCTCTGCCTACTTGTGATCTCTCTCTGTCAAATAAGTAAATAAAATCTTAAAAAAAAAAAAAAGACTGGCTTCTTTTTATCTTTTTATCGTTTTATCTTTTTTTTTTTTTAGTATAGTTGACACATAATGTTACATTAGTTTCAGCTGCGCAACTAAGGGATGTGACACGTCCGTACGTTATGCTGTGCTCACATCGGGTACAGCTACCGTCCGCCCCGTTACAGCACTACGCCAACGTCGCCGACTCTATTTCTTATGCCATGTCTTTTGTTCCCGTGACTCACGCATTCCACAACGGGAAGGAGACTGGCTCCTTCGAGTGAGCCTTTGAAATGTGCCCAATCTCTTGTGTGTGTCCGTAGCTCGTGCCTTTTACTGCTGAGTAGTATTCCCGCGTAGGGGTGTACCAGAGTGTGCTCCTCCTTCCTCTCCTACTCACCTGGTAAAGGACAACTGGGTCGTTTCCAGTCTTCGGTGGTCATGAACAGAGCTGCCCTAGATACTCACGTGCAGCCTTTTGTACACATGACTTCTCTTCTGGTTACCTTCTCAGGAGCGGTATGATTTCTTTATAAGACGCTGCCAAACGGATTTCCAGAAAGGCTGTACCGTTCTTCATTCCCACAAGGAATCTGAAGTCTACTTCCTCTTTGTTATTGCTGTTGTTAGCTTTCTAGTATGTGTACTATCTCATCATGGTATTTTATTTTATTTTATCTTTTCAATGTTCCAGAATTCATTGTTCATGCACCACACCCAGTGCTCCATGCAACCCGTGCCCTCCTCAATACCCACCGCCAGGTCATCTCATCATGGTTTTAATGTGTTTTAATGTGCGTGTCCCTAGCCGCGAGGATGCTGAGCGTCTTTTCATATGCGAATCTGACTTCTCTACAGCCTCTTCGGTGAAGGGTCTGTTTAAATCCTTTTGTCCGTTTTTAATTAGGCTGTTAGTTTCTTACCATTGAGCTCTGAGAGCTCTTCATAATTTTGTATGCAAGCCGTTCGTTGGATAGATGACTTGCAAATATTTTATTCCACTCTAACTTGTCTTTTCATTCTCTTAACAACGTCTCTTGCAGAGCAAAGATTTTAAATTTTGTAAAATCTAACTTACCACTTTTTTCTTTTATGCATCATGCTTTCGGTTATCATGTCCAAGAATTCTGTGCCTAAACCTAGATCATGAAGATTTTCTGTTGCGTTTCTAAGTCTTAACAGTTCTAGGTTTTATATTTATATCTGTGATCCATTGTAGTTCCTTAACTTTCCCATACAAACATATAGATACAGATATGATTTTGATTGATTAGAATTACGCTAAATACAGAGATTAATTTGGGGACCTCTTTACTATGTTGAATCTTGCAATCCATAAACATGGTGTGTCTTACAATTTATTTAGGTCTTTGTTGATTTCCTCCATCCGTATTTCATTTAGTCTTCAGGAATGGACCCTGTCTGTGTCTTGTGAGCTTTAGGCCTAAGCATTTCATTTGGAGGAAGTTACTGTAAATTTTATTGATTTTTAAATTCTGGTTCATTGCCGGGTGTATAGAAATGCAGTTGATGGTTGTGGTCAATCTCCTATCTTGTGACCTTGTTAAACTCACTTGTTAATCCTAGAAGTCCTTTTTTTGTAGATTCCTTGGCATTTTCTGTGTAGGTAAGCACGTAATTTATGAATAGGAAGTTTTATTTCTTCCTTTCCAATATGTATATATTTTTTTCTTTTTCTTTCCTTATTTCACTGGCTATGATTTCTAGTATAGTGTTGAATAAAAATGGTGAGAGTGGATATCCTTACCTTGTTTCTGATTTTCGGGGGGAAGCATTGAATCTTTCCCTAATCAGGTTGTGTTAACTGTAGGGTTTGTTTTTTTTTTTTTTTTTTAATATATACCTTTTCTCAGGTTGAGAAAGCTGAGAGTGTTGTTTTTTTTTTAAATAATGAACGACTATAAAATTTTGTCAACTGTCTTTCTGCGTTGACTGATAATGGAGGGTGAAGAATGACAGGAAGGAGATAGGGTTTAGCAGAAGTATGAGTTAGAAGTGGCTAAGAGAAATCTAAGCTTGCCCCTTCCACCAAAGAACTCTGATATACTGGGAAGATCCTGGACTTACATGTGGGGTTAGAACTCTTTTTATAGAAATCCTAAAGGACAAAGTGATTCTAGAAGTCTGGGCACCTAGGACAGATGACTTCTAGGGCAAGCATGTCTCTCTATGTTTGCACGAACTTCTTGTGTGCAAATTCATTCATGTGTTTTATGAGACTTTTAAGTCATCGCCCAGGGCAGTGCCTGGCATATGGAAGGGGTTTTACACACTCTGTTCCGATAAATGACCGAGCGAATGAAATGTCATAGACCAGACAGTATGACATTGTGATTATGAGCATGGGTTGGGAACCAGACCGCCCGGATTGGAACCATTGTAGAGGCTGAACCGTAGCAAATTACTAAAACTCTTTGTGCCTTAGTGTCTTAACTCCAAAATGGGAGTAATAAAGGTATCTCTCATGTAGGGCTTAGAAAACTGTCTTGCCCATCATAAATGCAATGTTAAGTCTTACTGTTGTTATTTTTAAAAAAGATTTTAGTTATTTATTTGACAGAGATCACAAGTAGGTGGAGAGGCAGGCAGAGAGAGAGGGGGAAGCAGGCTCCCCGCTGAGCAAGGAGCCCGATGTGGGGCTCAATCCCAGGACCCTGAGACCTGAGCTGAAGACAGAGGCTTTAACCCACTGAGCCACCCAGGCGTCCCAAGTCTTACTATTATTATTATTATTATTATTCATATCTTTTTCTTGGAATTACTTTTTTCTTTTATTATCTCCACCATTTGTTTCCTCCTTCCTCCCTTCCTTTACCTCTAGCTCCCTCTTTCCTTTCTTCCCTCCCTTCCTCCCTATCTTTTTCTTTCTTTCCTTCTTCCTTCCTTTCTTTCCTTCCTTCCTTCTGAAAGTAAAGCTTTAAGATAATTCCTCCTGGTAGAGACAGAATTGGAACGGACTTTAGGGCTGATCTCATTTAAGCTCTTTGTTTCTGTGTGAGAAACAGACCCACAGTCTCCTGGGTCGTTGTTGCCGAGCTGGGGGGTCTGACTTTCTTCTCTGGCCGCTAATCCTTTGCTCAAAACAACCCAAGTGTCTGCGTTGTTGGAAGCTATAGTGCGGGGGACCCACTCAGGACGGGGAACCTGTGACTCTGCATGAGCCGTCTCCTTGGGACCTACTCCGCATTAGAAAGTGGGAGCGCAGAGGGAGGGAGCAGTCTCGGCGGCAAACACCCGCCACACCCCCGAGGGGAGAAGCCGCAGCTCCAGCTCCGGGGCTCCCGCCACATACCTGGAGGCTGCCTTTGTCACCACGGGCCCCTCCTGACCACCAAAGCCATTTTGTCGCCTTTTCTGCCAAGGGCTGAGACAGCAGCCCTGAAAATCACCGCAATCTGCTTTGTCCTGCCTAGAACAGGCTCTGTGCTCCTGCCCATAAATATTTCAGGCCGTGCCTTATAGTTATTAATGGAATGAAATGAAAGAGAATTCTTTAGCCTTTCTTCTCCGCAGATTGAAAACCAGAGCCAGTATTTGCAAGGCCGAAGTGACAGGTTCGGGGGGGGGGGTTCATGCTTGGGGGTGGGGTGCCGTGAATGGATGTGTGCTCTCTTGCCTTTCTTGTGAGAGAGAAGCCACTCACCCCTTGTTCCAGAGCCCGGAGCTGTCTTCTGCTCCCGGCTTCTCTGAGACCAGGTGCCCCTGGTGGGCGGGGGACGCTGTCCTGTGGGGTCTGCGCCCCCTTCTCCTCGGAGCAGACGTTCAACGTGCGCGTGGGGAACAGAGTCAACCGTACGGACTGCCTTCTGTGGACTGAGCCAGGGGAGCCCCCCGGGGGCCACTGACCTGTCAGACCCTCTCAGAGGACATCACTGTCGCCCGGCAAGGCCGGCTGCCACGCGGGCGTTACGCTTCCTGGCCTGCCCCCTCTTCCCCTCTCTGTTTCTCAGAGCTAAAGAGGAGGCACCTCCCAGAGTGGCCCACGGTGATCGGTTCTCCATCATTTAAACCCCTTCCGGGCTGGCAGGAGCCAGGAAGAACTGGCTTTTTTTTTTCCGGGAGAGGAGGCAGGGGTAATGGTTCATCTTGCCGTTCCTTTTCATTTAGAGCATGAGACACCCCAGAAGGACGAGACCCCACGCCGAAGAAACCAATTACATCGCCCAGCATTTTTAGTGCTCTGAGTCTCCAAGCGAAAGAAATAGGTGAGACATTGTCGTCATGGTAGCTCGTCGCAAATTGTCCCTTAAAATAGTATCTGTGCTTGGGAAGAAGGGGCTTGGGGCTGCCAGGCGGGTGGCGAAGACGTGCCCGCACCGGTCCCGCGCGCGCTCTCACGGGGCCGCTGTCCTCACGGGGCAGAGTGGGGAGGGATCAGCCAGACACCCTTATCTCTTCCCTCTCCTACTTATACTGCTCCCCTTTCCATCTTGGAAGCAAGCCGCCCTTGGGGGCAGGGCTTTGTCTGTCTCCCTCCACTCATTGCGTCCTACGTTGGTGGGCTTGGGTCTGGACGGAGAGGTTGGGCTGACCCTAGAGTACGGTTTGTAGGCTGTTCAGCCTTCACACTAAGCCACGCTCTCCACCTTTCTTAGTCGCAGAAGGGACACATGGACCTTCTTTTGCCATTTCTTTGTCTTATTTCTCTTTTTAGACTCAAGCTGAAAACAAGAGCGCTTTCATTGTGTTCCCTCCCCAACCCCAACTTTGGGGAAGGAGGTTCTAGATGAAGAAAAGAGAAAGTTCAAAAGTTCTGGGCCAGGATGAAACTGGGCACAGTTCAAGGCCAAAATGGGGGTGATTGGGATCGGAACAGGGTGGCCGACCAGAAGAGTGTCAAAGAAGAGCCAGGGAGTTAGGAGCCAGATGTATGGCCTCAGAGGCGTCGGGGAGGACTTTGTGTTGTATTTTAAGCACAGTGGGGAGCCAAGAGGAGGAGGATTTTAGGCACAGGTGGGACAGGGTCTGATTTCTCTTAAGCAACATAAAGCAAAACAAAATACAAACAAAGAGGAGAATAGAGCAGCTTTCTAGATGAGATGTGATGGTGGTTTGGGGAAAGGCCTTAGTGGAGACACAAAGAGTGTCTTTTGGAAGTAGAGCTGGGAGGACTTGCTAAAGGATTGAAAGCGTTTGGGGAAGGAAGATTACTGAGGAAAATCCGGTGGCCCCAGTGGGCCACGTGCTCTGGTTCAGGAGGCTGAGTGCCAGGGGTAGGGTATCTCATTGAGTGGCTCTGCAGATGCACAGGGCTTTGACGGGGTGGCCATGCCCCGAGGGATGGGGTGAAGAGCCCTGGATACGTGGCCAGCCCTGGGAAGGTGCCAAGGCACGAGCCTTGCTGTACAGAAAGCCACGCCTTCTCGTTACATGAACAAACCCTCCCGCCTGCCCCACTCATGATAGCACCGTCTTGGTCCAGCAAACTCCAACACTCAGAATCACTGCCAGCTTCATCCTTCTTCCGACTTTGCCTTCCTTCCACAGTCTCCATCGTTCGTCACTCTCCTGGCCTCCCAACCCCCGGTGCACTTGCCCTCTTCCCTCCCCCAGGCTAGCAGAAACTTTGAATTCCCCCCCAGATCTTACAACGGCATCCCTGTCCTCACGGACTGTCCTTTCCTGCTCTTTTCCTCCCATCTCTCAAATGGTGAGAATGGACTTTCTGAGATACACGGGGCTGAGTCACACAACTCCCCATCCAGAAAATAGTAGTGGCACTTGCTTTGTAAAGAAGAAAACAAACACCCCAGCGGGACATTCGGTGTCCCCTGTAATTCTTCCAGGCGTCACTATGGCTGCAAAACCAACCACCCTAAGACTTAGTGCCTCCCAACAACGGCATTTATTATGCTCCTGGATCATGGGAGTCAGGAATCCAGAAACAGCTTGGCCGAGTAATTCGTGCTCGGGGTCTGGGATGGTGCGGTCAGATGACTGCTGGAATCTTCTGAAAGCTGACTGGGCCGCCAGATCCCTTTTTTAAGGTGGCTTACTCCCACAGCTGGCCAGCGGGCCCTGGCTCCTGCCTGGGGGCCTCAGTTTCTAACCACGGGGCTGCTTGAGGTCTTACTGGCACCGTGGCGGGCTTCTTCTAGAAGGAATGACCCAAGAGGCCAAGTGGAAGCTTCGGTGCCTTTTATGATTCGGCCTTAGAGGCTGCGCATCGCAACGCCTGTCATCTTTCCTTGGTCAAGGCACTTCCAAGGGTTCCCCCAGGTCCAAGGAGAGGGAACAAAGTCTCCCATGACTTGGCAGAGGAACGTCAATGTCATGTTGTAGGAACAGCCAGAAGAAACACTCTGCCACTCAGGCTCTTTGCGTCTCTCCGAGCATCCCGGGCGTCACCCACTTGTCCACCCACTGGCCACATGTTTTCACAACCTTATTTCTTTCTCCTGCTGTGCCATTGAACAGAAATATCCTTACCCATTTCATCATTCTCCAAGGCTAGCTCAAATAACATGCTCTGGTTGAAGCTTCCCCGAGCCTTCCCTGTGGGACGAGTTCTTCTCCCCGTGTGGCCTCTCTGGAACTTGCTTACCTGTCCCGTTAGGTGTTTTCCTCTCTGCTGTCTGTGCGGTCGCTTATGAAGGGTCTGTCTCCCCCACAAGACGGTGAAGCTCATCTTTCTGCCTCCACTTCCTAGCACGTGGTCAAGCCCAGGAAAGCTCTGAATACTAATAATTGTTATGGGATGGTGCGTATGTCCCAGAAGTGGCCCAGGCCAGGCCAGGTGTCTGTGGTCCATCCGACTTTGGGGGAGGGCGTTCAGACCATGACTCTGTTGGGGGCAGGGGAGGGCAGTGTCAGCTTCCAGATCCATTAGCTTGCTCTGGATTTAAGTCAAGGATCTTCCACGAAGGGGGTCCCACTCTGCGTATTGGTCCCTGAGTGGTGCTGGTCACCCTGTCGCAGGACAGAAGTGGGGGGTGCAGAGCCCCTGGCTCACTCTGGAGTGCCACGGTCCTGGGGGAAGGTTCTTGGTTCCAGCTTCCTTCGCTCAGCCTCTAATGCAGCCAGGACCGTATGCCCAGGATTTCAGACGTAACACGTCCCGCCCAACCTTCTTCCTCTGCTGGCGAATGCCAGCTTTGCTCAGGCGGAAAAGTCCTGTGACAGCTCCTCGAGTCTTTCCTTCTGGTCTGTCCCCACCCCGTCCGTCCGTGGGTCCCGGCAGCGCTACCTGAGGAGTAAACGCGGAATCCGAGCACGTCTGGTCCTGTGCCGCTAGCACCTGGCCGAGCCACGCTCATCTCAGCTGGACGACCACGGGAGCTCCTGACCGTTCTCTCTGCTTCCAAAGCCACTGTCTCCCGTCCCTCCCAACCGGCACGGCAACTCAGTAACCTCAATGAAGGATAGATTAGGTCACGTCGCTCCCGTGTGCAACCGTCCAAGGCCCACACATAATCCTGGGAGCAGAATCCAAACCGTGTGCCTCGTCCTGGGGGATGCTGCCTGCTGGGCCTTGCGATCCCCCCCAGCCCCGCCTTCGTTCCCCTCCCGCGTCCCTCCAGTTCCAGCCACAGTGACCTTCCCCTCCCCCTCGCCCTGCTTCTCGAGGTCCGCAGCCTCGTTCCCGTCTCTCGGAGCTCGCACTGGCTGTTCCCTCCCTCTGGGTCTCGTGGTTCTCTCCTTGTCAACATCTGGGTCTGTGCCCCAAGCTCTCCACCGAGAGGCCTCCCCCCCCCGCCTTCTGACCACCCTCTCCCACCACCTGGTCTCCTTGTTCCGTAGCCCTCATCCCGACTGGAACGCGGTAATTACGGGTTTGCTTGCTCACCGTGAGTCCCCCCAAGTAGGTCTTTGGAGGATCTTGGTCTTTTTTTTTTTTTTTTTAAGATTTTATTTATTTATTTGACAGAGATCACAAGTAGGCAGAGAGGCAGGCAGAGAGAGAGGAAGGAAAGCAGGCTCCCTGCTGAGCAGAGAGCCCGATGTGGGGCTCGATCCCAGGACCCTGGGATCATGACGTGAGCTGAAGGCAGCAGCTTAACCCACTGAGCCACCCAGGTGCCCCGAGGATCTTGGTCTTTGAGCACGGGTGGCCTCTGCTCCTTCAGGACTGTGACCTTGGGACTGTCCTGGTCCGTGGAGTGGGGCGGCAGGACACTGGTGCCTGCATCCCCGGCAGGGTTGCTGTGATCCTCCGACAAGCAGAGGGACAGCCAGCTGGTGTTTTACAAGCTGCCCCTTTCTGCTCTAGCTCAGGTTTACCTAATCCGCGAACCCTCTTTTGTGATGGAAAGAGCTCGGCTTGGCTCCCTTTCTCCTGAAGCTGGGTCCAGGACCCGCTCAAAGGAGGCCGAGGCTCATGTAACAGCCTCACTTCCCCCTTGGACTTGGAGTTGAAGTCAAGGGGGATATCAGGAAACCCCCTGGCCTTCTTGAGTGGCCCCAAACCCTCTTGATTCTCTTTCCTTTCAATCTTCAGGACACAGGGAGGTGCTTGGCTCTTGCTCCATCCAGGGCAGTGGACGGGGCAGAGGAACCAGGAGGCTCGCCCACGTGGGTGGGAGGTCGCTGGCCCAAGACAGGCTGGGGAGGGCTGGGGGTGGGCAGGCAGAAGAGGGGCCTGGCACCTGATGGATCTCAGGGCATCCACGTGACAGCCCGCTGCTCAGGGGGGCCACCGGAGCCACGTGGCACCTGGACTTTCTGAAGGAACCCTAGGGTGTGTCCCTGGCTCAGAGCTGACCTGGAGAAACCACCTCTTACCCTCGCCCTGCGGAGACACTTGGCCTCTCCAGGAGTCCCTGAGCCTGGCCTCTTCCTGGGGGCTGGAAACCGAGCACCGAGAATGTCTGCCTGCAAGGTAGGAGCTGTGGGTTTTAGTCCTGATACCTTGAGGGGTGTGCGTGTGTGGGGGTGCAGGTGTAAATGAGCAAGTGGATTCCTACGTTCACTTGCTCCGCACGCCTGCACCAGACTCTCCTACTGCGCTCCAGGTGGCACGCAAGACTCATCATCTTAGCGACCTTTCAACCTCAGGAGCTCGGGCCTCTCCCCCCATTTTACTACCCATGACCCAGAGACTCAGAGAAGCCCACTGTGAACAAAGCGATGTTAGGGCTGGGATGAGACCCTAGCGACTCCTCTCAAAGTCAGCTGCTTCCTTAACATGACAATGATGTCAGACCCTGTATCATCTTCTTTAATCCCACCTTTGGAGGTCGGCAGTATCTGCCCGAAGTTTCAGATGGAGCCGGTGAGGCCCAGAGGAGCTCAACGGTGCGCCCAAGGTCACTCAGCACGCTGAGCGGTAAGCTGGGCTCTGGGCTACCATCCTTCCTACTCGAGGCGCATCTCTGGGCTATGACCCCTCCCTGACACTTCTCCTTACAATGCAGTTTTAGAAAAACAGCTTGATTGAGATGTAATTCATATACGCCATCCAATGTGTACAATTCAGTGGTCTTGAATACGTTTATAGAGCTGTGCAATGATCGCTGTTCTCAATTTTAGAACATTTCCATCACCCCCAAAGGAAACCCCATAGCCCTGAACGGTCAGCTCTCCACTTCCAGGCTCCTGGGGCCCGGGGCGAGCACTGGTTCACTTCCTGTCTCCATCAGTTCGCCTCTTCTGGAACTTTCACATGAACGGAATTCACAGCATGTGGTCTTTGGTGACTGGCTGCTTTCTTTAGTGGGATGTTTTCAAGGCTCTTTCATAGTGTAGAATAGATCCTGTCATTGTTCCTTTTTTATGGCTGAATAATATTCCAATGTGTGGAATATTCGTTATTTATTATTATTATTATTTATTCATCCACTCACCAGCTGACAAATATTTACGTTGTTTCTACTTTTGGCTATTATGAATACTGCTCAGAATGCATTTCTTAAAGATTTTTATTTATTTATTTGACAGAGAGATAGGAGATCACAAGTAGGCAGAGTGACAGGCAGAGGGAGAGGGAGAAGCAGACTCCCCACTGAGCAGAGAGCCCGATGTAGGGCTTGATCCCAGGACTTTGGGACCCTGACCTGAGCTGAAGGCAGA
Source organism: Martes martes (assembly GCF_963455335.1). Taxonomy (NCBI): domain Eukaryota; kingdom Metazoa; phylum Chordata; class Mammalia; order Carnivora; family Mustelidae; genus Martes; species Martes martes. The sequence continues at coordinate 2,444,673 of NC_137906.1, read as the reverse complement.
CACTTAACCGACTGAGCCACCCAGGCACCTCACAATGCGTTTTTGGAAGAGAATAGGAACCCGGAAAACAGGGACACCCAAGTCAGCTGAGTCCACTGCCAATCTGCACAGCAAGGCAGGGCTGGCCTGACCGTGGTCACGATGGAGAGAGGCTGGCCAAGCCTCTTCTGACCCGGGGTTACCTCCAGGGCTTGTAGGATCTCCGCTAAGCGTGGCCTCTCTCCAGGCCACAAACTTTGTGACTTAAGGCACCAGCCCCCGACCCACCGGAGAAGTTGTGCATTTCCTCTGTGTGCTCCTGTGGTCCCCCCGCCCCACCTCCCTGTCCTGCCTGGCCTGGCCCCCACCCCAGCCTTTGACTCAATTTAACACCAGCCAGGGAGCAGTTTAGCAGGTTCTGTTGCTCTGCTGGAGAGGAAACTCATTTTCAGGGTAATTTTTAAAGCCTTTTACAACCTAAGTCTGATTCCAGAAATGAACCTTTTGATTCCTCAAAGAAGAAAAGGTAAGACTTGAAAGGTGTTAATTACCTTGTCTATGAAATGGGCAAAATGTGAATTCCGGCTCTAGGGGGAAAGGAACAGGACAGATTTTTGGCACATCAAGGACCCGTACCTTCTCTATTCTGTGGCTGAGATGATCAAAAGTTGGTGTGGCCTCGACCCCAAATCAGGCATGTTGCCCACATATACTTAGTTCCCACATTTGTTTTTTAAGCTCCAAAGCCTCCCAGGCAGAGTCCCCAGCCTTGGTCTCATCAGCAACAGAGAGCAGCCTGACTGGTACCCTGGGGACCCCGGTGTGTCTTCCTGGTACAGGGCAGGGGCTGTGTAACTATAGGGGAGGGGAGGGGAGGAACCCCATGCTGGCCCACAGCTGTTGGGGATGCACAAAGGAGGCTCTGGGGTTGACAGTGGTGGCATCTGGGAAGGGTGTTACTCTAGGGGCCATGTGGAATGGTCACGGCTCGGAGAAGGAGACCCCCGAGCCCTCTGCCTGTTGGCGGCAAACCTGAATGACCTTGGGGGCATGAAGAAAGAGAAGAGGTTCTGATGGGACCTCAGGTGGTGGATGTCTGTGGGAGAAAGTACCAGGAGCCATGTGCAAGAGCTATGACAGAAAAGAACATTCCAGACTGAATCATGGGCCTCACGTCTGCAGAATCATCCAGAGAAGCTGAGGTAGCCCAGCTGTCCTGCTCATGGGAGACACGACACTGTAGCTATGAAGAAATCCTGAAGTAGAAAATGTCAATGTTTGACCCAACCAAAAGGAGAAACAGACAAGAAATCAGGAACAGAGATTTCCTGGGCCAGCAGGTTACAGAATGTGATGATTTCTTAGGAGGAGTAAGAAGGAGGCAGAGGAGGAGGAGGAGGAGGGAGATGGGAACGGTCATCAGTCTACCAAGTGTGGAGGTCTGAGGGTAGCAGAACCTGGGAAAAGAGAGCCCCTCCCGGTGCCACCTCTGGGAGGACAGAGACGACTCAGTGGCTTCCGAGGGGACAGATCAGCAGGGGCTTCTCGTGGCGCAGCCGCAGAGGGAGCCCGGGCTGGCAGAGAGCGGACCTCCTCTGAGCGCTCTCCCGCACCTTCCTCTCGCACGGGTCCCCCAGTGTCAATAAGCCTGAGGTTACCAGATGTCCCACGGGACCTGACGTGTCCCCAGTGCATCACAGGACTGGCGGGTGTGTACTTGAATGTGTACTCTGGTCTCAGTGCGGGGACCTCCGGGTGGGATGGCTTGTGACAAAAGGAGACCTTTCCTAGAGCCATTTTAGGGCTCCTGGAGACTCTTGGCTTGTCTCGGACTAGCTCAGCAGAAGGAGTCATGATGGACCCTGGGGCCTGCGGTGGGTACGTGGATAATGTCTGCCAAGAGCTCAGCTTGGGGAAACCATGATGGAGCTGAGAGGGCGAGCACGGGACCAGGAGTCACGGAAGCTTCCGAGTTTGCGAATCTTCGAGGCGCCCCATTGGGGAAGGGCTGGGTTGCCTTGCAGGGGCTCCCTTTGCCTTTGGATCACAGCCTTGAGGTGGATAGTTGTTCTTGAGGTGCCCTGGGGCCCATTTCAATGTGGCGTCCAAGTGCGGCCTAGCAGAGCCAGAAGCCATCTCAATAGCGGGATCCTGGGGCTTTAAACAGATCCTACAACGCTAAGGCTTTCTCAGAAGGAGTCTCTGGTGACCTAGGAAAGAGGGAAAGGGGGGGGGGGTAACAGGGTTGGCCACCAGCTGGCCTGCATGAGGCCTTTGTGTAAATTAAGAGCAGCTCCAAACTTTGGGCAGGTGTCTCCCTCCGGGCACATGCCTGGCATAGGACGTGGTCTTTGTGCAAAGATACAGGGTTTGGCAAATAAACCACAGTCTGTATTTTTGGTGCCTTTGTGCAGTCTACAACCTGGTCACCTAGGACCCACGGTAGGCTGAATGATGGCCCTCCAGAAAAATATCCACATCCTCAATGCCCAGAACCTTTACCTTCTCGGTGATGGGGGCTTGCAAATGTGATTAAGTTAGGGATCTTGAGATGGGGAGATTATTCTGGATTATATGGGCCCTAAAGGTAATCACAAAAGTTCTTGTGGGAGGGAGGCAGGGGAGGGGGTCAAAGGAGGAAGTAGGAGGTGTGCCCCGGGAAGCCCGAGGCCATAGCCGTTGGGGGAAGGATCACGAGTGACAGAATGCAGGGGCTTCCGGAAGTACAAGAGGCAGAGAAATGAATTCTCCCCGAGTCTCCTAAAGGAACCGGCCCTGCGACACCTTGACTTTAATCGGCAGAGTCTGATTTTGGCCTTCTGACCTCAGAACTGGAAAATAATTAACTTGTGTTGCCGGGAGCCGCCGAGTCTGTGATTTGCTCCAGAGGTGGCCGCCTCCCTCTTCCTTCAAGCCTTTCTTTCCCTCTGTGGTGCACGTTGGGATTTCAAGCACGGCTTCCTTCCCCCAAGACGGGGAACTGGCGGATGGGGTCTAAAAGCACCTCGCAGGACAGGAGGTGAACCACGAGTTGTTTTCAGCGTTGAGTTTACCAGCGTTGCTAACTGCGTTCTAGTTGTGGGAGAATGTCTCTCTTCTTAGGGAATACACCTAGAGGTATTTAGTATGGTGTGCAGAACTTACACTCCGATGAGTCAGAAAAAATGTGCGTGCGTATGTGTGCGTGCACACGAGTGTGTGTGTGTGCGAGTGTGGGTATGAAATTACCAAATGATAGAGCAGATAGGGGAAACGTGCACGAGAGGCAAATCTATACATGTCCTTTGTGCTCTCCTTGCAACTTTTCTCCAAATTTTGCAATGATCTCCAAAGAACAAATTTAAACAAGCCCCCTGTGAGGAAACGCCTCTCGGAGCATGAGCGTGGAGGTGGTCCTGGAGCTCACACAAAGCCTCCCAAAGGGTCTGGAGCTGAGCTGAACCTGAAACTGCTGGCTGTTGATCTCCAGGAGGGGCTGTGATGTGCAAAGACCCCCCTGGGAAGCTATAACACCGCTCACTAGTTCAGACTAAAGTGTTGATGGCTACCTGGGCTCTTCTGATCCTGGGAGCTGGGTTACCTGAAAGCAGGGCGGACACAGAGGAATGGTCTGGAAAGGAGGCAGAAGGCCCAGAAACTGGCCAGTGTTTTTGAGCAGACCTGCCTTGCCGGGATCCTACTCTGACATTATTTGCCACTGTTCAAAGTGTGGGGTTCACGGAATCTCCTTCTACTGCGTCCTGGGGAAGGCTCTGCTTATCGCCATGCTCAGCCCTTCCATGAAGGTTAATGCACACGTACTTGTGTGCTGCACTTATCACAGGGCTGGTCAGGCAGGAAACACCACGTGAGCAGGGAAATGGGTCTTACGTGAAGCTTACATTGTAGGGGAGAGAGTGTGCCAATAAACACAACAGGGGAAATGTTTTGTTTGATGGTGACAAGGAGGCAATTCAATATGGGGTCGCATAGCGCAGCCATTCTCAACTTTTTTGGCGGTACCTCTATCAAAAAATATGGACCACGTCATATACACACACGCCCGTAGACATTACATATAAGGTCGTTTGCAAATAATATGCGTCTGGCACCATACTAATGCATGGTAAGATGTACACAAAGTAAAAATGCAGTAAACAATAATAGGAATGGAAATTCTATCGTTTCGTGGACCTCACTGGGTCATCTTTGGCACCCCAGAGTGTGGGTCCCGCTCTGGGGAACCGTTGAGGCAGGAAAATGTAAGGGGCTTGCTCTAGTCAGGGTATCAAGGAAGAGTTCTCTGAGGAGGGACCATTGGCCTGGAGATCTGACCAATGAGGGGAGAGCCTTCCAGGTGGAGGGGCCAGCAGCTACCAGGCCCAGAGGAGGGCGTGGGCTTGGTGTTTCTGAGGAAGAGACAGAGGGTCAGAGTGTCTGGAGCAGAGGAGACAGAGAGCAGAACGGCCCGATCTTGGAGTGTGGGTTTGATTCTGACACCAGGAAGCCATGAGAAGGTGGCCAGCAGGGTGGCGGTGTGGTCACAGGTCCCCCGGAGACAAGTTCACCGCCTGGGCTGCAAGAAGGGAAGGTAGATGCGGGCTTAGACGTAGCGAGACCGGACAGAGTTACAGTGGCTTGGGTTCGGGCGGCGGCTGAGGGGCCGGGGGAGGATGAACAGGGATAGATTTTGCAAGCGGACTTGCCAGGACTGGGTCGCACGTGGGGAGCAGGCTGGGCGTGGGTTAACAACCAGGGCTGATTCCTGGACTTCCAGCCTGAAGAACTGACCGGAGGGGACGTTGGGGCCCAGCTGTGCTGGGGGGAGACAACAACTGGGCGCTGTGTCCCGGGGGAGTCTGTCTGCACGTGGGGGAGGTGAGGGACTGTGGGCATGAACCTGGCAGTCCGGGGGGAGAGAGGTCTGGGGAGGCGTGGCCTGCGGGGGCAGGGAGGGTGTCAGAGGGCAGCCTGGGGCCAGCCGGGGGCAGCTCGAGAGCCCAAGATGGGAAAGAGTTGCAGGAAAAAAGCAGGGAGTCGTCAGAGGAGCCGCAGGGCATAGGCCCCGTTAGGCCCAGTTAGCCGGAGCGGATTTGCTCGGAGCAGCAGCTCCAAAGGAGGCCCTGAGCCCCTTTGATCCAGAAGAATGTCAGACTCGGTGGCTGGCAGAGCCCACAACAGCCCCCCACTGGCCCCCGCCCCGCCCACCCCAGGGAAGGTGCGAGAACCCTGCTGCAGCGGCTCGCCGACTCGCCGACTCCCTCCTCTGCGCCGCAGCTGCTTGCAGGGCCCGGAGCTCCTGACATCTCGACAAATGACACAGCCAAAGGGCTGCGGGCTCCCCAGGAGGGCCGGGCACAGAGAAGGCAGGACCGCCAGCCGCGACTCTTCCGATCAGAAGTCGCATCTCACCTTCTTTCAACTGAGGCTAACGTCCGTGTCGGACTCCCATTCCACCCCATGGCAGACGACCTCCGCTCTTTCCAGTTGGCCTTCCTGGTTTCCCGGGGCCCCCAGTGCCGCCGCCGTGGCAGGCCCGAGGCACTGAGTGTCGGCTCTGCTGGGCTGCGTGCGCCGGCTGTCTTGCATCCCTCTGGTCTTCCGCCAACACTCCACCCTCCCCCTTCTGCCTGCGAGACCCCCTCGGGTCCCCCAGCCCATGCTGCCGCTTGCCGACCGTCCTTGGGTGTGTGGGAGACATTCCCCTGCACCCCACTTCCTTGGCCTCGAGAACTGCCTCAAGTTCTTCTTCGTAGATGGGCTCGCTGAAACGTTTGTGCGGCCGCGTGGCAAGTGGGACCTGAGACCCCGTAGTGGCTGCTCTGCCCGGTGACACCCTCCTGCCGACGTGGGGCTTTGGCCCCACCCTACTGGGCTGGGGCGCCCTGAGTCTTCCTGGGTCCTGACCGGGGCGAGCTCCAGGGACCACAACACGCACCGAGTTATGTCTCGCGGGGCTGATACGAAGAACCGATTCCTTCTTCACTCAGATAGCGTCTACCGATAAGCGTAAGTCACCCCCCACCTTTGTACCGGGCGTGGAACTCTTATGATGGTTCACTTTATGTGTCGACCTGGATGGGCCAAGATGCCCAGGTACCTGGCCAAACGTTGTTCTGGGTGTTTCCTGAAGTTGCGTGTTGGATGAGATTCAGGTGAAAATCCGTGGACTTGGAGTAAAGCAGGTTACTCTCCCTGATGCGGGTGGCATTCTCCACTTGGTGAAAGGCCGTAGTAATCAAAGATGCGCCTCCCCGGGCAGGAGGGGATTCTGCCCGCAGACGGAGTTTAGAAATGGACGGCGGCTCTTCCCCGACTCTCTAGCTGCCCGCCTACCCTGCACATTTTGGACTTGCAACCTCCACAAATCGTGTGAGACAATTTTTTAAAAATAAATCTCTCCCTCCTTCTCTCTCTCCCCGTGTCGTTGGCTCCCTGTGTCTGGAGATTCCTGCCCGATGTACCTCCGATAGACCAAGGATCTGATTATATGGGTGGATTGAGAAAATTGTTCCACTTCAGGGCACGTCGAACATCTCACGGCTTGGATTATGCTGGTGCAACTCTCCGTGGGAGCAGCTCTTGGGGAGGTCAGTCGTGTAGCTGGAACGTTCCTTCCAGGCACGATGGCTTGAACTTCGAATGCCCTGTGGGCACTTGCTCAAGCCACCTGAGTCCATTCTGGGTTTCAGGCTTTGCCCCCCTCCCCCCAGGATCTCAGGTGGCTCTAGAATTTGGCGTCACAACCTGTGGGGTGCAGGGACTGGCCATGTGAATTTGCAGGGGGACGATGGACCAATGCCACCTCTGGTGTCCCCTGGGAAAGGCCTCCTTGGGATTCAAGCCTGTCATCGCATCCTGGAGCCACGTTTGAGCTGTGGACATGTTGTCCAGGAGGGTCCACCGGACTCAAGGCTCAAGACGCAGTACCACTTCGGACCCTGGACGCTACATGCGTGTGTTCGTGTGAGGTTTCTGGGCTCTGAGCCCACTCAGCATCAACGGTTCCCTTCTCTGGGGAACCTCTTAAAACTTCCTCTTGAGGACACAGTGTTCTTTTTATCTTTCTATCTCTGGCCTCCAGCAGGAGGCTGGAAGGTTAATACATAATTCATATTTGTTAAATACATGAATGAAGGAGGATTCCCGGCCCCAGCCTGTGGCCAAAGAAGCAAGTGTGTCACGAGCCGGAAGATTTCTACCACCGGGGACGGGGCCGCAGTGTCGATGAATGAACTGACTGCTCCCTCACTCCTCGTCTTCCTGCCCCCCATCCCCAAACTGTCCCATGGGCAGACCCTGTCTAGGAATAGTGGCCTTTGCTATGCCTGTCCGGTGTGCTGTGTTGTGAGGTCATCACAACTATCCCCAGGGAACCTCAGATTCCATAAGCACACCATCTTTCCTTTCCGTTGGTCAATGTCCTGGACGTCTCTTGAGAAACAGGTTCTCCATGTATCCGGGAATATTTGTAGTGAAGCATAGGCTTGTGCTGGCCACAACGGGGTTGCTCTGCAATTTTACTGGGATTGGGTTTCTCAAGTTTAAAAGGAGCTGGAGGAAGCCACCCCCATTGCCAGTGACAATCAGCCAAAAGGACCACTTATTTTCTCCCAGGAGTTCTTCGTTCACAAGTCATAGCACTTCGCAGAAAGACTGGAGGGGTGTTGAAGTTGTCGCAATAAACACACACAGGGGGCACCTGGGTGGCTCAGGGGGTTAAAGCCTCTGCCTTCAGCTCAGGTCATGATCCCGGGGTCCTGGGATCGAGCCCCGCATTGGGCTCTCTGCTCAAGAGGGAGCCTGCTTCTTCCTCTCTCTCTGCCTGCCTCTCTGCCTACTTGTGATCTCTCCCTCTGTCAAATAAAGAAATAAAATCTTTAAAAAAAAAAAAAAAGAAGAAGCACACACGGTAAGCCCCTAGGTCTTGGCAAAATGTCTAAACTCCTTTTCTTAAGGACGAAGGAGGACTCAGTCTGAGACCCCGACCAGAGGAGGTGAGAGCAAAGGTGAGATTCCAACCTACGATTCATAGGGGCAGAGCCAGTTTGGAAGTCACAGAGGGCACTCAGCAAGGCTGGCGAGCGAGACCAAAGGCCAAGTCCATGGACCAGGACACAAGAATGAGTAACCAAACTGGAATGGAGTGAAATTCAAGCAAAGGGGTGTCCAGGGCAATTGTGAAGATGGCGGTGTCATGGGCCGAGTCATGTCCCTTCAAAATTCATAGGCTAAAGTTGTAACCCCTCACCTCAGAATGTGATTATATTTGGAGGCAGGGCTTTTAAAGAGGTGATTAAGTTAAAATCAAGTCCTCAGAGGGTCTTAATCCAAGAGGACTGGTGTCCTCATAAGAAGAAGTGAATAGGACACAGACAGACGCACAGGGAAGACCACGTGAGGACCCGGGGAAGACAGCTGTCCGCAGTCAAGAGCAAAGAGAAGCCTCCTGAGAAAGCAACCTGATGACAACTTGATCTTGGACCTCTAGCCTTCAGAACCGTGAAGACATACATTTCTGTCGTTTAAACCATCCTGAACTGACTAAGGGAGCTAAGGTGCTCTTGCTAGTTCCCCATCGGGTGAGTCAGAGCTGGGCGGGGCTGAGTTAAGGGCGAGAGGTCCAGACCCGTAACTCTTCTGTGCCTTCTCTAAGTTTAGGGAAGAGGGGACAGAAAGTGGCTGTCCATGTTGCCCAAGACAGAGCCCCCGGATCCCTCAGCTGAAGTGGGTCTTGTGGGGTGATCGGTCATCCCGGCCAACCCTGCTCTGAATTTCTCTGACTCGGCCTCTGCCTCTGCCTTCCCTGCACAGGCGGCTCTTGATGGAGCCAAAGAGGATGGGTAAGAAGGAGACTCGCTGCTCAAGCCAATGTCGGGAAGGAGCCCGCCCCATCACAGTGTGCCACATCCGCCGTCTTGGTTCAGACTGGGCTCGGTCGGGGCCGAGCGCTCACTCGTCCTGAAGACTGGCTGCTGGACGTTGGTGTAAATACTCCTGTTGGTGTAGTTTGCTCTGCCAAGGGCTGAGCTGGAGGGATTTAAATGGGTCTGTCGGCTGGGCTCACAGATGCTTACCAACCCGGTTTCTAGGTGAAAATCCGTCTAACCAGAGGAGTTTTCTCTCACAACTGTTTGTTTTTATGTTGAAAGTGTTTTATGCCCCCTCGAACCAGCCGAGAAGTGACAGCTTTAATCCAGGGTAATAATTCATCCTTGTCCAAAGCCTCATAATTGTGCTGTGTTTTACTATGTGCCTCCTCGTTTGGAAGTCATAAACGCCCCGAGAGACAGGCAGGATGGGTGTCCGTCATCTCTGCGTTCCCAACAGGGGGAAGTCATCAGTGGGTCTAGGGTCTGGATGTTGTGTCTCTGTTTGGACACCCTTTCAACGTTTTGGTGTTTGATATTCGAGGATAGCACTTTCCCCCTGGATGGCTTGGTTGTACAGTGCGCATTCCCGTACACGCGGGACCCACTCCCTGACCAGCCACAGACACGTGGGATGCGCGCTGACCGTCCCTGCTCTGCAGCTGTGGGAAACATCTCTGCTGTGCTCCTGCCTCCAGCTCAGGGAGACGAGAAAGGAACAACAGTGCCTGCGAGCGTCAACCTCACGGTGCATCAGAATCCCCAGAGGACTTAAAACAATGTTAAAAACCCACGCGTGGGGGTCGCACTCGAGGTCTAGTTTTGGTTGGCTCTTATCGTGGCTCTTTGTAAACCTTCCAGGTGGTTCTCACAAGCAGATAGAGTTGAGTATCCGTGGGCTAAGTTATGACTCATTTGGCGTGTGGTCGCCAGTCAAGGAAGGTCCCCAGAGAGCCAGGGAGCAGACAGTAGGACGCTCCTTTCCCCTCAGCAATGCCAGTGGCTGCTTCTTGCTCCCGAACTTCCCCTCTGTGCATCTCCTGCAACGCTCCTGGTTTCCCGCGGGTGAAATCAGACGGGGCGCCGTTTGCTGTTATCTGAAGAGAACTCGTCATCAGTCCATGGCCAAGATGGGGCCTTGGTCGGTGGAAAGTTCAAGAGGACAAATCTTATCTGTGTCAGGGCAACAAAGAGAGATTTTGATGGCGGCCGCCAAGAATGCCCGTAAACTCCCTTTTGTGATACCACATGGAGTCTTGGGGTTGGCCTTGCATGGCCGGGGCGGGGCGGGGCGGGGCGGCGGCTGAAGAGGTGAGTCCAGCCCTGCTGGTCTATGCCCTGGAGGGATGACCCACTCTCTGGGCCCAGGGGCATGGCGGCCTTTCCCGGGCCTGGCTCTTGGCTGCTCCCTGAGGTGTTGGTTCCATGTGAGGGAGCACGGGGAGGAAGCAGGGCCTGAAGAAGGCTTGGGCTTTCCAGAGGGAGCAACTTTGGAACTGGGCCATGGAGGACGTACAGGAGGTCCCAGAGGTCAAGATGGCAAGAGATGAAAGGCTTCTTGGCCCGAGCACAGAACAACTTCACTTCCCAAACGTATATATTCTTGATTGGGTGTAAAGGGCGAGGCAAATGGCTGGTTCAGGGCAACGGGAGGGTGTGTGGGGGGGGTGGCCTGTCCTTCCTCAGACGCCTTGTGCCGCTCTGGCTGAGGACCCCGGGGACGGAGCAGGGGCAGACACTACAGTTAGGATCTGGGGCGTCCGCGGGGACAGGAGGCGCGCTCGGAGCCCCGTGGGATCCTTCGTCCCTCTTCATCATCACCGTTATCACAGAAAGAACCGGACTGGTTCAGCTTCCGAGGACACTGCCGTCTTTCCATCTCGTAAAGGAAACGGAACAGGGATCCTTGTCCCCATTTGATAGGCGCGGAATGGCAAGGGACGGCTCCCCCTTAGGAGCCTTCCCGCCCCTGCAGACCTTGCTGGCTTGGGAAGGTGAAACGAGGTCACCCCTGCAAAGACCCCGGCACGGGGCGGGGGACCCAGGGGCATTCACTCTGCGAAAGGGGGTCTGCTCTGAAGCTCACCTTGTACCCATGGAGCAGGTCAGAGGGAGACTGGACAGGAGGCTGGTGGGGGGGGGGAGGGCCTTGAGGGTCCACTGGGGTGACCGCGCTCACCGGAGGGCCTCGCAAGGCCCCACCCACCGTTCTGCAAGAGCCTCTCCCTCGGCCCAGCAGAGTGTCTAACTGGAACTAGAAATATGGCATTAAAAAATCACCACGGCAGCGCCGGCAGCGGTGGGAATCCAGGCGGTGATAAATTAAATGATGCTTCTAGCTTCTATGGCTTCCCTGTGGCCTCCCGGGAATACATTTCAATATAAATAATTTACCAGGCAAAGGGATATTGAGCCTGCCCCCAGGAGCTGCAGGGATCGGAATGAATTCCGTTTCCGTGACTCAAAAATAGGTGTCACCTTGGGAAGCGAGGACCCGGGACTTGGAGTCTGACGTTCTGGGTTCCAATCCTGCGGTTGGCCACGGAGCAGCAAACCCGCGGGGTGGCTTGCGGCAACCCCCTTCCCATCTCTGGGCCTCCCTGTCCTCCCCACGGGGTGGCCGGCTCCGGCCACAAAATCTCGGAAGTGTTTTCCTCGTCCTTCTCCGGGCTCTCGTTCGCTGCTTCACAAACTCAGTGTTTTGGCAAAGTCAGACCACCTGCAGGTTGTTTGGGAAGCGTTCCGTGCACACGCGCGGGCACATGTGCGCACACGCACCCATACACCACGGAGAGAGAAAGTCCTTCTCCCGAGTGTTACTTCGGATGAAAAAGAACTCAAGTGATTTTTTTTTTTTCAATCTAAGGGAAGCCAGAAGGCAAGTGGACAGGAGGGCCGAGTGGAAATTCTAATTGCTATAAACCCCTGCGTTGGGAATGTTAACTCTTTCCTTGTGAGAGTGGGGCGAGGAGGCAGCTGTGACACGATGAGAGGAGCTGGGTATGTCCTTGTGGGAGCCTCTCCAAACGTCCCTCCTTGTGTCTCAGGCTGGATCGGCTTCCCGGACCCCAGGATCGGGTCCTCCGCACCAGCAGCCGACACTTGCTCTGAGCAGGAATCCTGCTGCTGTTGTGGGTCACCAGACCTGGTAACTTCTCGCCCTGGCTTGCCCGACCTTCTACGTCTTGCATTTGGGTTAGCCTCCGCTCTTTGGAAGCCGCCTCCGATGTCCCCGCTTCATACCTGTGCCTGGGTCAGGAGCGGAGGGTCGGAGCCAGCAGAGCGAGCCAATCCCGTTGGTCTCAGCCAGGAAATGAGCAGCCAGAGAAGTGAAAGGCTATTCATCTCCAGAGCAGCACGAAAAAACCCCAAACGAACAAACAAAAAACCCAAAACCAAAACCAAAAACACCCAGAACAACAACAACAACAAAACACATTCCTTCTCACCATACCTCTCTTCCAGAAGAGAATCAATTCCACAACACACTTTGTGATCAGAAATGCATACTGAGGGCATAGAAAGTCACCTGAGAACACACAGATTCTTTCTCTCTCCTTCCCTTCCTCCCTTCTTTACAGAAATACGTCTCAAGCACAGATTATGAAGCAGAAACTTACAGACGAGGGAGGTGGGGAGTGAAGACAGAGTCCGAGCTCCCCAGTGGGAGATACAGAAACATTAGCCCAGGATTTCACAGTGGTGCATTAAGCGCTATAATAGAAGAAACAGAGGATGCTGGGAGTGTAAAGAAGGGACACCTTCTCCAGCTGTGCAATAAATAAGAGACAGTGTCAGCAGCGCTTCCTAGAGGAGATGCTCAAGCTGAGCAGTAAGGATGCGGTGGGGCACAGAGCGGGACACGGTGGGGCACGGAGCGGGACACGGTGGGGCACGGAGCGGGACACGGTGGGACACAGAGAGGGAACACGGTGGGGCACAGAGCGGGGACGCGGTGGGGCACAGAGCAGGAACACAGTGGGGCACAGAGAGGGACATGGTGGGGCACGGAGCGGGACACGGTGGGGCACAGAGAGGGAACACGGTGGGGCACAGAGCGGGGACGCGGTGGGGCACAGAGCAGGAACACAGTGGGGCACAGAGAGGGACACGGTGGGGCACGGAGCGGGACACGGTGGGGCACAGAGAGGGAACACGGTGGGGCACAGAGCGGGACGCGGTGGGGCACAGAGCGGGAACACGGTGGGGCACGGAGTGGGAACACGGTGGGGCAGCACAAGATCATGGTGCTCTGGGGGTTCCATAATTCGGCTCAATTCTGCCACTTCCTAGAAATAACACCTGATCTCACATGTTAAGGGCTCAGTCCCACAAGACTGCCCCCCACACTTTGGATGCCAGTTGCCATCCAGGTTATCACATGGGCTTCTGACCAAGTATAGATCGGAGATTCCAAAGACCCCTCCTTGAGTTCCTTTAATTTGCTAGAGTGACTCACAGAACTGGGAGAAATGGTTTACTTTCCGGATTAGTAGTTTATTATGAAAGGATATAACTCAGGAACAGGCAGATGGGAGAGATGCACAGAGCAAGACACGGGGGAGGGGAACGGATCTTCCTCGCTGCTCTCCCTGATCTCCATGTGTTCATGAAGTCACCAACACGGAAGCTCTCCAAACCCTGTCCTTCCTCCCCTCCCCCACGGAGGCCTCACTGCATAGGCACGATTGATGAGATCATTGGCCATTGATACCTGATTCAACCTCCAGCCCCTCTCCCTCCCTGGAAGCTGATGTGGGACCAAAAGTTCCAAACTTCTGTTCGCGGGGTTGGCTCTCCTGGTGACCAGTCCCGTTGTTAGGCTCAGTCCAAAAGTAATCTCATTGCCATAATAATAATAAAAAAAAATCATTCTCATACTAGGAAATCCCCAGCATTTTAGGAGCTCTGTGTTGGAAACAGGGACAAAGATCAAATATGTGTTTCTTATTACAAATCGCTCTATCACAGGTGCGATGCCATCGTTTGGGGGAAGCTGACACAGAGGAAGGGAAATGCCCATGGCTTCATGCAGAACAGAGCTGGGACCAGCAGGTAACCAGGTTTGCAGAGCCCAGCCCGGAGCATCACAGAGTGCAGACTGTGGACATGCTGCTGAGAGCAGGCAGCTGAAGAAACAGCACTGCCCCCCGGGAGCAGTCAGGGTGGGAATTAAATGGTGAGGAGGAAGACATCGCTCCCCGGTGAGGACACTTTGGGCACCCAGGAAGAGGAGGTGGAGATGAGACGCAGAAACCTGGAGGTCTAACCACGCAGGGGTGCGGTGCAGAAGGGGAGGAGGAAAGAAAGGGTGAGCCGAAGACATGTCCTTGCACGGGAGGGGGAGTGGTGGTGCGGCTCCCAGCATAAGGCAGAGGGAGGAAGATGAGAACGAAGAGTTAAGAGAAGAAGAGGAGGACGAGAAACAGCCCTTCGACCTCTCCTGACCGACTTCCAAGGACGGGAAGGTCAGTCCTCGCAAGGTTCCACTCCACCGTTCGCTATAAATGCTAACAACCTTGCCCTTTTACGGGAAGAAACAAAGTGCCTTCGTATACTTGCTAAGCACAGATCCTAAATCTTCCCTCCAGGGCAGCCTGGAAAGTTCATCTTCTGCCAGACAAATATTTGAAGACAATAGTTAACGGAAAAGAATGAATAAGAGGTGTGTTAGGGCTTGTGATACAACAGAAGACGCTCAGAGTGTTTGTTTTTTTAGCCCAGAGCAGCATTAACCTTAATAGCAGCGTGTGGCTTTTGGGGCCAGGAGGGGAGGTGACAGGTGTTTTTCAGGGAGGTCAATGAGCCCCAGACAGAAGGGTTCCGCAGAGTCAAAGGCCAGCCCCTCGGCACCCATGCTGGGGATGGTCAAGGGGCTCTCAAGCCAACCTATTCTGTTGAGAGAAGGAAGACACGATGGTCTTAGCCCGGGAGAGTCTCTGGTCAAGAATCAATGCCTGGTAATGGCCGTGGGAAGACATACGTTGACACTGTGGAAGTGTCAGACCACAAGCGACATAAATCCCACCCACGGCCACCATGCGGGGACAGGAGGGCGTCAGAGGAGACCGTGGGAGGAGCCCTTGTACTTGCACCCCCAGAAAGTGCAGTGATCAAGACTGTGGAAGGCGCCGAGGGTGTGGAGGCTGACAGTGAGAAGAGGCTAGGCTTTCTGGTAACCCCCCGTGCTAGCTTACTCGGGCTTCCGTAATGAATGACCCCAGCTGGCGTGGCTTAAGGAAGATACGTCAGTGTTCTCCCAGTTCTGGGGGCTGGACGTCTGAGATCAAGGGTTGGCAGGGTTGGCTCCTTCTGAGCTCTCCCTCCTCGGCTTGTCTTCTCCTGGGGTCCTTCCCCCCCGCTGTGTAAGCCTATGTCCTCATCTCTTCTTCTTTTTATAAATTTGTATTTAAATTCAATTTAATTAACATAAAGTGTATTATTAGTTTCAGGGTAGAAATCGGTGACTCATAAGTTGCATAGAGCACCCAGTGTTCATGACATCACATGCCCTCCTTAATGCCTGTCACCCAATTATCCTACCCCCCACCCACCTCCCCTCCAGCAACTCTCACTTTGTCTCCTAGAGTTAAGAGTCTCTTACGGTTTGCCTCCCTCTCTCTTCTTACCTATTTTATTTTTCCTTCCCTTCCTCTCTGATTCTCTGTTTTGTTTCTTAAATTCCACATAGGAGTGAAATCATATGGTATTTGTCTCTAAGTTATTTTGCTCAGCATAACACCCTCTAGTTCCACCCACATCATTGCAAATGGCAAGATTTCATTCTTTTTGATGGCTGCATAGTATTCCATTGTATAGATGTACCACACCTTCTTTATCCATTTATCTGTCAATGGACATCTGGGCTCTTTCATATTTTGGCTATTGTGGACACTGCGGTCATAAACATTGGGGTGCAGGTGCCCCTTTGAACCTTTATGGTTGTCTCATCTCTTCCTATAAGGACCCGAGTCATGTTGGATTAGGCCACACTGTGATGACCTCATTTCAGCTTAATTATACCTTTGAAAACCTTACCTCCAACTACAGTCCCATTCTGAGGTTCTCTGGGTTAGAACTTCAACATATGAGTTCTGAAGGAGACCCAATTTTGTCTGTAACACCCCCTAATGTTCTTTTTATACAGCTCATTCTCAGGCCTTGAACACAACTGATTATTCTATCATAACTGCATAGAAAAATAACCCAGCCTTAAAGCATCCCTTTTTTGTTCTGTTGACTTCCGATCACTTTTTCGGGGCCAAGGCAGACTCACAGTATCCTTCCAGGCTCTGCCTAAAAATATAGCTTGAGTTAACACCTCTCAGCAAACCAGGATATTCGTGAATGAAATCTATCAGAACCTTGCAAATTAATTATTCATGCAGTGTCATATAAAGTGATAACCTGTTGGGAGTTTTGTTTTGTCTTTTTCTTTTCCTGGAAGCCTAGCTAGATTGTTAAATTTGGGCCCAGTGAGAGGTAGATATTCGTGATCTTTGGGAGAAAAAGTTAGTAATTCAAAATGATGCATCATGGGCACTTCTGTACAAATGTGGATCTGTCAGTGTTTCAAGAGGTTTAGAGAAGAAAGTGCTATGACATGTTCTTTTGCCTGTAGGTCCTCTGAAAAAGGTAAAGGAGGTCTCATCCATCGAGAAACCTGCTGGGGTTCTTTCTAAATTTTCTGAAGCATGAATACTCAACAAATCTATCTTTATATTTTTCCTGTTGGATTTCTCATTTTAAACAGGCATGAAGACTTGTTTCTTATATCGCTGGACGTACAAAATTCACATCGAAGTTTGCTATTATCCTCAAACATAAAATAGCATGCATTTTTAAAATCTCCTATGAAAAACCAAATTCATCAGAAACTTATTGATTCAAACTTGCCTAAGAGCTTCTGATGCCCGAGGGTCTTTGGAAGATTCTGGTTTTACTCTGCGTGCCTACAGAGGAGCCCTCGTACTATTCGTAACAATAGCCAACATTTACGAAGTTCCTGTTCTGGGCCGGGCACTCTGCTGTGTGCTTTACATGGCAACACGTCACTGGATTCTCGCAGCAACTGCAAGGTTAGGGTGATTATATCCTCCAATTCCCGAAGCCTAGAGAGCTCGCGTATGCCCAACGTCATCCGGCTAGAAAGTATGGGAGCTGGGAGTCAAACACAAGGCTGCCAGTCCCCACAGCCTGACTCCCCAACCTCGGCGCCCAACCTCCCACCCTTGGAGATCAGGGGGATCCGAGAGGGCGGTCAGGGATCCCTCTTGACTGCATGCGCCGGGGGAGACTCTGTGCTAGGTACTATTTATACAAAAATGGAAGAGAAATCGTCCCTGCCTTCCAGAAGCCCTGAGCCTAGAAGAGGAAGAAAGCCACATACAGACCCCTTCCCTTTCTTTCACTTTCCTTCCTTCCTTCCTTCCTTTCTTTCTTTCTTTCCTTCTTTCTTTCTTTCCTTCTAAACTAGAACATGACTAGCTGACCCCATGGGAAGAGAAACTCCCCTTCTGCCTTCCTCCGACGTCCCTGAGGCGGGCATCGGGACACACCTAGTGGCCACGTGTGGGAAACCAGTAAACCGCCCGCTCCCCGCGCGCGCTCTGGGCCACTCCTCATCATGCACGAGGCCCACACTCTGGGCCTGGTTGGGATTCTGGGTGCCGCACGCCGGGCGTGCTGCGTCCTGGCGGAAGGGAAGCAGCCCCTGAGCACCGGTCCCTGACAGGACGTCGAAGGGGCCTCACCCCGCCCGGCTGCCCCATCGATTACGCACCCCCCAGCCCCGCACCTGCCAATAGTCCTCCCAGCAGGCTGCAAATGCCTGACGTGTTTGTCAGGGCTTGGGGGTGTCAGCGACGTCCCCTGCAGGGCCAGGACTGGATCAATGAGGATCACCTACAGAATACTGAGCGACAAAGGACAGAGGGTCAGAGGAGACGAGTAATTGCTCGTGGCTGGGCAGAAGCCCCCGGCTGAGAGCACTAGGGGGATTTTTTCCGTCTCTCCAAAGACTCTGTCTGTGAAAGAGGCAGAAAGCAGGGTCCTGGAGAAGCATTTGCAGCTTCTCTGCTGCATCTGCGAGGTCTCCGGGGCCAGGATGGAAAAGCTTCTCCCTCTCCCCCACCCGAGTCTAGATCCCAGGGAAGCCAGGCTGCTTTACATCCGCGTCAAGGCATCCGAATCAGACCCTTCCGGTTTCTCCCAGCTCTGACCCTGTGTCTGTCTCAACGGCGGCGTCTCAGGCTCAGCTGAACGCACTGGGTTTTTCTCTTTCTGCGCCCTTGAAAGCGCAGCGGAAGAAAGCAAGTGCCATTAGCTCTCTCAACGAGAGCCTTCGTTCCAAAACTTGAATTTGCTTCTTGGCAAGAGGTTCCAAAAATAAAAAGTTAAAAGCGATGCCTTCAGGAACTTTTGGGATAGCTCAGTGTCTCCAGACTTGCAGACTGTGACTATTCTGAACGCCATGGCTCTTAAAAAAAAAAAAAAAAAAGAAAGAAAGAAAGAAAGAAAGAAAGAAAGAAAAAGCCCTTACCAAAAAAAGCAGAGGCTCTCAGTTTTCTGACATTTCTTCAGTCTCTCGGAAACGCAAGCTTGCCAGTGGTAGGGAATGATGATGCGGCAGGTTGCCGGCAAAGGTCTCTTTCGAGGACACACCGCCCGCCACCTCTGGTGGCTCTGGACTCTGTCCTAGCTGGTTGACCCAGCTCCGCCGAGAATGTGATGCCGGAGAGCTCTCCAGCTTCTCTGTGCCGGCTTGCTCACGGCGCGGCGGTGCGGGTGTCGGTGCGCCTCACCAAGCCTACCAAGCGATGCCACGTGCAGGCACACAACCAACACCGGCATTTTCCCAGCGTCTCCGAAGAAAAATGAACTTTCCCCCAAGCCTGCAACTACCGGGAAACATTAAAGCATCTTGCCGAGTGCCTGAGATGCAGCAATTACTGGTTAAAAGCAGTTTGAAGGGCTTATTATGTCTTCATATGAAAGCCATCTTTCCCCCAGGATGTGTTTATTACTAAAGTAATACTCCAGCAACATTAACATCACAAAAAACCAGGAATAGTTGACTTACGGCATCTTCACCTGAACACACCTGCTAGAAATAACACCGCGAGTACATTTCTGTAGTAAGTCTTTGTCCATTTTTCTGGTGATTTCCTTAGGATATATCCCTGGAAGAGGCATTATTGGTTCTAATCTTTAGATTAGACGTTTAATCTAGTCTAATCTATAGATTAAACGTCTAATCTAATCTAATCTAATCTTTAGATTAGACACTTGGATTGGACATCTTTGAAGATTGCCAGATGGTTTTCCAGAAATAGTGTTTCATTGCCTCATTGTTACTTAATGTATGTTTCTCTGAATATTAATGACCCGGAGCAATACTTTAAATATTTATTAGCCATTTATGTGTCTTTCTATGAATTATTTCTTCACTTTCTCTGTCCCTATACCTTTTCTACCAATTTGTATGCACTCTTTTTTTAAATTAAGACTACCATATTTGTTGCCAAAATTTTCATTTGTCTCAATTTCATGGAGATTGTGATATATAATTGCAACATTTTTGTGTTTATGTATTCAAATTTATCCTACTACCCCTTGTGATTTCCTGAATAATAATATCCCTTTTGGGGCATCTGTTTCACGCTACGCCATCCGCCACAGGCTTTGTGTTTATGTTCTGTTAGTTCCTTACGTTAAGTACAAGAGGCAGCTTACCATATACCCATTAGACAGATGAACATACACTAATAATGAAATAAAATAGTAATAACAATAATGATGTCTAACAATGAGCAATTACCATGGTCCGGGTATTGTTATGGGCACTTTGAATATACTATTAGCACACATCATACCCAAAAACACTCCTACAGGGTAAGAAAGATTATAATTCTCGTTTTATAGAGGAGAAAACTGAGGACAAAGAAGTTAAGTAAATTGTTCAAGGACACACAGCAGGGAAGTGGCAGGAGTCAGAATAGGGGAAGTTCTGGAACTTGCCCCAAGTCGTAGGACTAGCTCAGGATACAGATGCTCAGTCAGTCCTCGGCCTGACTAAACCCGCAGCCCAGCTCCCTCAGCTTCTCTGTGGTCCTTTTCTACTCGCCTGAGACCTTTGGCCTGGCTTCCATCATATTTAAGACCTGCATTTATATGACTCTTGCTGTCTTCTTTTTTTTTTTTTTTTAAGATTTTATTTATTTGAGAGAGAGAGAGAGAGAGCACATAAGCGGGGGGCAGGCAGAGGGAGAGCTAGAAACAGGGAGCCTTGATGTGGGGCTCAGTCCCAGGACCCTGGGATCATGACCTGAGCCGAAGGCAGACGCTTAACCCATTGAGCCACCCAGGCGCCCCCTCTTTCCGTCTTCCTTCTCTCTCATCTTTTGTTGCATCAATTATGTCTTTTGTTGCATAAGATCTCATTCATTACACAGCTTTGGAAGACAAACATTTTATATTTTATTCTGTGGACCCTCCCCGTGTCTGGGTTTTGGCTACTCAATGCCACATAACACCCAAACAGAGTATACGAAAATGATGAAACCATCAGGATTATGCTTTAAAGGGAGACACTCGTTTCTCCAATGTGAATTGTGCATCTCGGTTGTATTCTTCTATGAATAGAATAGCCACAGTCTGTGGCTGTTCCCAGAAGTCATGTTCCTGTGACATTGAAGTGAGTGGTTGGGACATGTAGACCTTCTGTGATTTTTCCTTAGCAAACGCTCATGAGACCAGCAAGAAGAGGGGTGTGGAAAGCGCGTCCCGTCCGGTGTCGGGGATGAGCCCATGCGTGGAGTGCAGGCCAGAGCAGAGGGCCGGCGCGGAGTTAGGGTCTCGCTGCTGGACAGTGATGCCGTGTCCCATGCAGCTTGAACAAACTCAACCACACACGCTTCAGAGTGATCATATGAGAGTACATTTTCCTGCTTCTTGGAATGTCTACGACTTCTAAAGTTTCTTAAGTTGCGCTTGCAGCAGGCAGCTAAGTTACTTACGGGTAACATCTATCCCTTCGAGCTTTGCTTTGCCAGAGTGGTTTCTGAGGAGCCTGCACTCCAAGGAGAGTAAGCTCTCCCACGAACGTGGGGGTCTCTGGAGTTTCCCCTGGGTGCTCAGCAAACACCAGCTGGGCTGGTTGGAGCTCAAGTGTCTCCCAGTTCTGTGTGAGCTCTGGGACTAGCTCAGTTTCCACACCCAGGTCATGCTTTTCTCGTTGTAGGGCATTTCCATGTAGCCTCACACTCAGCAAAGAATCAGCCTTACCATGCACTGTTCTCGCCTAACTCCCTGCTTTCCAGAACCCTGCGTTGAATTTCCAGCTGTCTCAGCCTCCCCAAGTTTCAAGTTCTATCTCCTCAACGAGGAACGGTGGCCCCACTGCGTACCCTACCCTCCTCCCATGCTCTTAGATAAAGCCGGACAATTGTAAGGGCACTTCAATTGTTTTTTCTTCCCCTGGGTTCCCGGTCCTGTGCTACCCGTGGCCGCCAAGTCTGAAGACAGTGGATTCACAGTCCAATGCCTGAAAACAGTGTGTCCCGTTTTCCGGTTGTTTATGGTGGTGGTGGGGGGTGTGAAGTCCCATCCTTCTCACTCCAGCATAGTTGCACGAGAGTGAGAACAAGTTAAATACCACGGCGGATCTGGTTGAGGAGGCAACGCCCAAGTTCGAATCCGCTTCTCCCTCGATTGGTCTCGGGGTCCTCAGGCTCCTCTGGGCTGAGTGTTCAGATGCTGCCCCAAAAGCTGTCTTTTCCCTACACTATGGCTCCTCGGTTCAGGTTAATTACTTCATCTGGTCCGCATTCCGAAAGCAGAGGTCGGTCCCAGCAGGAGGAACACTCCCTGGTTGGTTTACGGAGTCTCCAGCTGCGCACGCTTTCCAAGCCCTGGTTTTACTCCGCACAACTGTCACCCTACGGGCTGACGTGGGAACCCCGTCCCCTCCCGAGACACAGCTTTGAACCTTAGATCCCCTCGTAGAGGCCGGGTGAGCCTGAGCTGGTGGCCTAGCGCTGTGTAGCTCTGCTCTCACCCCGGGACTGGTCTCCTCCCTTCTGGAACGCTCTGCGACCCACATCACACCGTTCATGAGCACATGTTTCTGTTTCAATCAGGGCATGGGGGGGGGGCTGCTTCTGCCAATGACATGTTTACGCCTCTCCATTCTTTCCAACGGAAGCATCTGGGTATCGCAGATCCGAGCGTGTCTGGTGCTCAGTTTTCATCCTCCTCCTGCAGGCTAGGCCTTCCTTTCCTTATCCGTATGGGACCGTGACGGTTCCCACCTTGGAGGGCGGCTGCGGCAACGAGACGACTTCGTGCCTGTGTATTTTTCAGTTCTCTGGTGCGGCTTCTAGACGCGCCTCTCGGGGAGCCTGCTTCGTCAGCGTCACCCACGTCCGCCGCGTCGCCAAATCCCAAAGATTTCTCTGTTTCTCACCTTACGAGACGATGTACTCATGTTCGTTACGGTAGTCGCCACCTTTTTTTCTTGAAACCCTTAAAGAATTTTTTTCATGATAACTTATTCTGGTTTTTCCTCCGCCTCTTTGGCCATCCCTTGGCTGGATCGTCGTCGTCTTCTTCTTCTTCTTTTTTTTGCTTTTTTTTTTAATTTTAACTTTTTAAAAGATTCTATTTATTCATTTGACAGACAGAGATCACAAGTAGGCAGAGAAGCAGGTAGAGAGAGAGGAGAAAGCAGGCTCTCCACGGAGCGGAGAGCCCAATGCGGGGCTCGATTCCAGGACCCCAAGACCACGACCTGAGCTGAAGGCAGAGACTTTAACCCACTGAGCCCCCCAGGCGCCCTGGATCCTACCCTTCTACCCCAATCTCCATATCAGTGGTCTTCTCGCTCTCATTAATTTTTATTCAGGATTTAAAATTTTTATTTATTTTATTTTTAAATTTATCATCATCATCATTATTGTTATTATTATTTTGGAGTGAGAGCAGAGAGGAGGGACAAAGGGAGAGGGAGAGAGAGAATCTTAAGCAGGCTCCATGCCCAGCTTGGAGCCCTACGCGGGGCCTGACCTTATGATCCTGAGATCATGATCTGAGTTGGACGTTTTGGGGCGCCTGGGTGGCTCCATGGGTTAAGCCTCTGCCTTCGGCTCAGGTCATGGTCTCGGGGTCCTGGGATCGAGCCCCGCATCTCTGCTCGGCAGGAAGCCTGCTTCCCACCAAGCCCACCCCCGCCTGCTTCTCTGACTACTTATGATCTCTGTCTGTCAAATAAATAAATAAAAAACCTTAAAAAAAAAAAAGTTGGATGTTTAATTGACCGTGCCCCAGGTGCCCTAATTGACTCAATTTTAATTGTATGTATTATGTATATACGCATGTATGTATTTATGCATTCATTTTAATTTTATTTAATTTTAATTTGAAAAACTCATCCTCTAAAATCGTGGGTGTATATGTCTTAGAGCATACAAAATATTTGAGTAGGTGACACATGTATATGATTTTGAATGAATGTACACGTAGGGAATATAGGCTAACCACGTCCGCGGACGGAGGTGAAATCAGACACTGTTTGACGGTGCCACTGCTCTAAACGCTGGAGATCTTCAGGGTTGACCATGGGCCAAGCTCCTTCTCTTCCACGGTCCCCCTGAATGATCACATCCACTTCCATTCATACGCCACTCACTCCTCAATTGACGTGTCTATCCAGACATCTGTTCCAAACCATAACTCATGTCTTCACTTTCCTTATTTAACAATCTCCTATGCGTTGTTCAGACTTCTCCAACCAAAGAGCCCCCAAACTCAACTCTGCAATTCCTCGCCTAAATATTCTCTTCTTCCAGGCATTTCTCCCAGGATGCTCATTCCTTGAGGACACCAAGCGGGTCTGGTTGTCCTTGCCCTGACCCCTGTCACCCCCCGGGACTCTGATCTCTGCTGCCTACTTCCTGTCATCCTTCAAGGGTCAGCTGCTTAATCACTTAATCTGTCTTTTCTTTTCCAGCATCTCTGCCCCTTTCTTACTCACTCTCTGATTTTCCTTGGGGAAGCGAGCAGTCTTGATGGGGCAGGGTGTCAAGGGTCCAATTCCTCAGTTCATTCCCACCAGCCCTCCAAGCAGGGGTCACATGGCCCCGGGGAAGCCAGTAAGTTGACTTTTGCTCGGGCTGATCCAAGGGAGTGAAACAGCGGAGACATATTTCTTCTGAGGGTGACCCCTGGAGAAGGCTGCCAGTTGGCTCCTACTCTCAGATCCCTCAACTTGCACAATTAACTTGTGAGCGTTTACCCTAATTCTGGGAGCTACCCCATCTCCGTTTGTGTAAACTCCTTATTTTTACACAAGTCGGCCCCTCTTCCTGTCGCTTACCCACAAAGAAGCTGAACGGACACACTTCCCGATCTAAATTCGTCCCCACCTGATCCTCTGTCGTACACGGCACCCACCGTACTTTCCTAGGGTGACTGTACCCAAGTATCCCAAGCCGGGTGCCTTAAAGCAACACAGTGCTGAAGGCCGGAAGTCCAAAGGCCAGGTGTTGCCAGGGCCGTGCTCCCTCTGGGACTTTACTGGAGGATCCCTCCCGACCTCCTTCTAACTTCTGGGGGCCCCTGGCTCCAGATGTTCCTTGGCTTGTGTCAGCACAATTCCGATCTCTGCCTCCAACCTCCCATGGCCAAATTCCCTCTCTGAGTCTCTGTCTTCACATGGCATTCTCCTCTCTGTGTCTCTCTCCTTTTCTTATAAGGACACCAGTCCTGTTGGATGAAGAGCTGACCCTGCCCCAGTACGACCTCCTCTTAACTTGGCTAATGACATCTACAACGACCTCATTTCCAAACAAGCTCCATTCTGAGGACCTTGTACTAGTCCTAGAACTGGGGACTAGAAATACAACATATACTTTGGGGGGGGGACACAATTCAACCCATAATAGCTCCCTATTTTTTTCCTTTTGGAGCACTTCCACTGTTGACAATTATATTTTTGTGAGCTTATTTGTTTAGGGCATATCTCCCCCTCTTAGTCAGTTTGATCACCACTGTGCACCCAGAGCCTAGCACCGTCCCTGTTATAACTACGGTGTCAGAAAGAACAGCTAGCTAACACCTGGCCCATTAAAGACTCAGAGAAATGATAATTCTTTTTGATTCATTAGGGAGCTCCTGGAAAGTTTTGCATTGTAAGTATCTTACCAGAATCTACTATATTCTGTGTGTCCGAGAACAGGAAAGAGGGAGGAGCTAAGATACCCAAGGGGCGTGTATTTTCTTCTCTGAATATTAAGAGTCCTATGAAGCTAAGGAATGGAACGGCCCCATCTGGCCCCATGTGTCTCGGAGGGAGTCACGAGTTCCCAAATTAGAATGAGCACCCCCCCCCCCCCTGCCTGGGATGTTGTGGGGCCCAGAAAGCCCTCAAGCTGTCTGGAAGAATGTCTGCAACCCTGTCAGGGTTCATCCTTTACCCGGGCCATCCATTTCCCTCTGGCAGGGCTTTCTCTGTCTGGTTCAGCCGTGGAATATGAATCAGGCCATCCCTGGGTACCCAGAATTAATCATCTCTCCTTCAAATTGATTGTGCACCCCCAGAGCACTGAGTTGGGCCAGAAACTCTGGAATCTGTTTTCTAAAATGATTTTCCAACTTGGCAAAAGTGCTCCAGCTGGGAAGGAAGAAGAGGAGAGTTAAGGAGGAGATTGTTAAAAGCTTTGAAATAAGGAAAATTATTGTGCGGAGCTGAGGTCCGATCCGCTGCTAATCCGTAGGGCGATGGGCCGGCCGTAGTGGGAAGAGTGGCGGGACCCATCCGGATCTGGGATCACGAATTTGCTGTGGCATCTCTCTGGGGGTGGCCGAAGTTTCCCTAGCAGGGCTCAGTCACCTGAGACCCAGAATGTGGACGTCACCCAGGGGCGGGTTTTATGGGAGGGTGGGGTGCGAGGGAGGTAGGGCCAAGGGATTTGAGACTGGGAGCCTCCACAGAGCCAAAAGAAGAGTGTAGTGGGATGGGGAGGGGAGCCCCGAAGGGAGATGAGGTTATAACATAGATCATGAGGGTTTCAGATTTCAGAAGTGCAGATACTCAGAGTGAAAGGGAGAGACCCATTGCGGATGCTGAAAGACACAAGCGCTCGGTGTCCACCTCACCCGGCCATCCACCGGCCCCTCCTGGTCTGTCTTCTGGACGGCCTTCATCGGACAAGCCCAGACTCCAACCTCTGACCTCCTCTCTACATTCTTGCCTGGACTTGCCTTTAAGGATCATGGTTTAAATGCTCTCCACACCTTGATGTCCCCCGGGACACGTCCCTGGCCTCTGCATTGCTCTTGAACCCTCGGGACCCGGATCCAAACACTTTCTGGATATTTCCAGTTAGGTGCCTTCCTGGCACTTCAACTTTAACACGTCCAAGAGAGAAGTCATGATTCCCCCTGCCCAAACTTCCACCCCTACCGGTCCCCATCTTAGGAATTTGCGATTCCCTCCTTCCCAGTCCTTACGTCTGCTGCGGGACGCTTGGCTCCTCTGTGCTCCCGTGTTCTCGTCCACGAGACAGAGCGAAGGTGGCACTTACTATGTAAAACTCTTATAAGAGACTATTGAGTTATTGCATTTCAAGCACTTAACTTCCTGTCCCGACTCATAGAAATTGTTCAGTAGTTGTCCCCTACTACAGGTATTAATAGATACATGCAAAATCCTGATCCTGCACTGCCCTCGGCTAACTGATGATGAGCTCTTGAGCATGTAACTGACCCAAAATGGTGTTGTTCTTGTTTAAAAACCATTAAGTCTGGCTAATAAGAAAGAGCTCAAGATCGGTGTGCGTATGTTCGATTGGGGGGAGTAAGAGATTCCTTATTGCTATTTTAAATTGTGCTTTGGCAGCCAAAACATCTGGACAAAAATGAACATCTCTACTTTCAGACATTCTGAGCCCATGAGGCCAAGCGTCTGGTCTTTGGCAGTTTGGGGAAAACCCATTCCCCAGGCAGCCCGTGCATAACTGGGGCCCCACCAAGGTTTTGTGACGGGACCCCGAGGCTTCAGGGCAAGACTGGGTGGGGGGAGAGCTCCCTGGTAAAACTTCGTTCCAGGGTCTTGGAATTTAAACAAATCCTGTTTTCAATTACCTGCGTCCTTCCTAGCAAACAGATGTTTAACATCACAGAGCTGTAATATGACAATAATCGGCTGAATTTCCCAGGCAGCCAGGAGCCCAATGAAAGAACCATCCACCTCTCCTGGGCGTGACTACAAAGGTTTTGCTTACGGGGGGTCCTGCACCTTCTTCATCCCCCTCCTCTAAACACCTGGGCGTATTCTTTCGTGAGAGAAGATGAGATGTCAAGCCCAGCAGTTCCTCACTCACTGTCGCCGTCTTGGTCACCCAATGATCTTTGCACGTGGATCTGGGGTGGTGGACGTAGCCTTCCTAACTGCCGGGCCTGGAGAACACCCTTCTTTGTATGAGAAGGCCGTCCCCTTCCAGCAAGAGGCCGCACTGGATGGGACACCTTCCAACGACTGAGACCTGAGACCTGCCCCACCCTGGGCAACCCAATCGGTAGCCTCATCCCTAGGGGTCCGTGGGATGGTGGAGGCCCCAGCCCCGTTCCCTCTACCTCCAGGATAATATTTACAGCAACTCTGAGGACTAGGCTTTAAATTTTCAAAAAAAGAAGCCAATAAACCAAGGGCTGCTAAATTTAGACTGTTCTGAGGAAATCAAATATAGAATCCCAAGAGAGAATAAAAACAAACAAATAAAGAGATTAACCTCCCCGGAGACTCCATTATCAGTTTCCCCGACTACCTTAAGTGACCATTTTCATCGCTCTGAGTACTCTTGCCCCCGGGGCTCTTGTCATCTAAGTGACAGGGGCACAGGGAGGGCTGGAGAAAGGGGAAAGGTGGAGGCCGCGTCTAGGCAGGAGCCCACAGACCCCCACCGGGAATGAAACTGCCGCAAAGCATGCGGGGATTTTGTGTCCTTAACGGGGATTTTGTGTCCGTCTAAGAACGTACGGACTTCAACTTCCCACTCAATTTACGACTCAGTACTCGGCATTTACACTCTCACCTGACGGAGGACTGGAGCTTCAGTTTTATTATTTTCCACGAATCCAGCCAGGAGTTAGGGAAGGACATGGGAGTGAGAGGGAACCTGTGATAGAATCTGGGACGAGTCCCGTCCCTGGAATTTTCTGGTGGCAGAAGGACAGAAGATTTCGTTAAGAAGAATTAAAGGAACGGGCGCTTGGGTGGCTCAGTGGGTTAAAGCCTTTACCTTCAGCTCAGGTCATGATCTCAAGGTCCAGGGATCGAGTCCTGCATTGGGCTCTCTGCTCAGCGGGGAGCCTACTTCCTCCTCTCCCTCTGCCTGCCCCTCTGCCTACTTGTGACCTCTCTGTCTGTCAAATAAATAAATAAAATCTTTTAAAAAAAAGAAGAAGAATTAAAGGGAGTAGGAAGAGAAAGCACAGAGAAGGAGGAAGAAAAGAAAAAGGAGAGAAGGACTATTACACAAAAGAATAAAAGGGGTGCGTGGTGGGCAAGGGGGTCTCTGTGCCCGGCGTCAGTGGGAGGTTTGAGAAACAGGCGTGAACAAGCACATTCAAAAGAGAATTACCCGCTTTCAAAGCAGTCCCCTTAACAGTGAAGTTGGTGCATCCTTTGCTTGGAAATATTTTGACACGAACCTAAAAATAGCGCAAACCTAAAAAAAGTCTATATAATTTGAACAGTCATTCTTTTACTAGAAGTCAAGTTTAATAATATGAAATATGAAACAGTTTCGCGTGCACAGATGTGCATCTCCATCAGGGTTCTTAATCCTTTCCGTACTTTAGAATTACCTGGGGAGTTAAAAAAATGTACTGGCGCCTGGGTCTGTCCCCAAACCCTGGGGAGGAGCCAGCATCCAGCTGGTGGTGGTGGCTGTCGTAGTTCTTTGTTTACTTGTTTTCAAGGTCCCTGGGTGATTGCAGTTTCAGTGCACGGTGGGATCCGATGGCCACGGAGGGAGAGCTCTGCTTGGCTCACACGGTTCAAGACTAACTCAAATTCCACGCCCTTCGAAAGGCTGCCTGACGTTCTGTCCAATCTCATTCCCCACACCAGGTTCTCTCCCTATTTCCCTGTTTCATTTTCTTCAAGGTTTGCCATTTATTTCTCTCTCCTTGTCTTCTTTTTCCCTAAGAGGACCTTACAGCATTTTTTCTCTTTGGTTTCTAATTCCGAGGACCCCTGTTTATTGTAGGGGGTAGGAGGTCGGAAGGCAGGTAATGGGGGCTATCGGTAGTTGGTTGTTATTAAAACTATAAGGTGGAGAGGCCACAAAGAAAGTTCTGGGGGCTTCTCTGGCCTCCCCTATCTCCTGCAGCGACAGTCGGGGACTCTTACTCTCCAGGCCTCT
Organism: Martes martes; assembly: GCF_963455335.1. Lineage (NCBI taxonomy): Eukaryota > Metazoa > Chordata > Mammalia > Carnivora > Mustelidae > Martes > Martes martes. Next base: position 2,415,419 of record NC_137906.1, on the reverse strand, counting down.
GGTATTTCCGTGACTTCCCCTGGGGCAACTGCTTCCAGCCTCTTGGATCATTGCTTGTCCATTTAGGGGATGTTACGAGAATTCCTCAGGATTTCCCAAGTCACAACTCGCCTTCTGGGTTAGAAGCCACACGGAGACATGCTCACCAGCATCCTCCACCAGCTACGATTTCCTAAAATGTAAGCCAGGACGTTGTGTCGTCTCTTTGGCCCTGGGGACTTTGGAAGCTGTTTCCACATTGCCGTTTTTCTATTCTTTTTAGTTCATTTTATTAGTTTGGGGAAGAGGAAGAGTCCCCAAGCCTGCTTGACTCCATCATCTTTATCGGGAAGTCAACACAAAAACTTCAGTAAGGTAGTAAAAACACAAACATTATGGCGTTCAATCCCAAAAACCAGTGATAGGTTTTGATCGTGACTCATGATAATATAAGAAATGTGGGCAGAAACACAACAACATGAAAACAGCAATGGAATTCTTACAGAGGGATTATGAAAGAGGTGAATTCAAAACTTTTCAGTACTCTAGCTTTCCCACAACATTCTTATTTTGCTTTCACAGCAATAAAAAGTTCTGTAGAAACCCAAAAGCACACAACACTCCTCTTCAGGGACGCAATAGTTTAAGGCAACATTCTGCCATTGCTCAGATAGTCAATCCTTCTCTTTCAGAACTGTCCAGATTCTGTGGTCTCTTCTATGACTGTCCTAATTGGGGCTCATCTTCGCCAAAGCCTTGGGCCCAGGTTGGTGAATCATGAGTGATCAGGCTGGGAAGTTCCACTTAACCCCACTGGTGGTTGAGGAGTGTGGCTGAGAGGGTGGCTAGGAGTCTCCTCCCGGGAGAGGAACTCGGAGATGCTTTGCACACTGACAACAGCTGCTGGTTCTCCAGGGCATACCCTCTGACAGGCACTGTCCCAAGCTCTTGACACGTTCGAGTGTACTTAATACACAAGACAGCCGCATACATTTGGAACCATTTCAATCCCAATTACGTAGATGAGAAAATTAAGGGTAAGTGACTCACTCAAGATCCTCGAGAAAGACGCAGAGCTTGAATCTAAACTCCTGAGTCCAGAGTCCCAACCACTGTTCCATACTAACCCTTGAGGCAAGACAGAGGGTCACTGGAAACAGCCAAAGTAATGTCCCGAGGAGATACCTTAAAGAGGGCAATAAAAAATTCATATGCGTGTGATAGATCTACTGTCATTGGTTCCAAGTTGAGAGGCTAACTTTAGATGGTGTGTAATGAGTGGGGGAATGGAGTGGTATTGGGTACCGACCTGTCCCCAAGGGCGTGGATCCATGACTAGTGCCCGTGCCCAGCAAGGTCAATACTTACAGCTGAAAGCACTTCAGGGTTAATTCAGCACCTACATAAAGACCCTCACCTGCCATCTTGCCTTGGGAGGGGACATTGGTCAGACAGGGTGACATCCAGAGCATGATCTCATTTGTTCCCTTAGGACTCATTACCTTGAAAGTATGCACCTGCACACACCCCTTTTCCTGGGTGCTAAGAGGTACATTTCGTACTTAAGACACATTCACATACGTGTGTGTGTGTGTATGTGTGTGTGCGTGAAGCTTTTCCATGATCCAGTCATGAGCCTCTCAGTGCCTTCAGGGATCCCTGATCTGTAGGTGGCATTCGTCCTTTCTCCTTTCCACTCCACTGCAGAAAAGAGCATGGTCTCTGCTTCTAATGTGCTGTCGGTCGACCAGAACCTCAGCAGAAGGCCAGCTCCCACCTGTCCTCTCCCTCCAGGCTTTCCTCACGGCTGGGTGGTGGGAGGCATGGACCTCGTGGCCGGGCCATCCAGGTGAAAATTCTGCTTCTTTTGTCCAGGTATGTGCCCTGGAGCAAGTTTCTTCACTAACAACTGGAGAATAACTTTAACTCCCTTCTAGAGATTGATCATGATCGCTTGCATTAATAAATAGAAAAACCCTTAGAACAATGTCTGGCAGGGGGTCATGATATCAGTATTTGCCATTTTTATTGAGCGCTCAGTGGAAGAGGGAACAGAATGAGCCTTAGTTTCAAAGGCTCGCGGTAGCTTCCTCCTCTCCGCTCCCCTCCTGTTTACTAGACCATAGTAGAACCTAGTAAGTACAGCCCTAAATAATTTAAACATCTGGGAAACAATTAAGTCCTTTGGGATGACTAAGATACACTTATTACCATCAAGGAGCTTTAAAATTTAGCTCCAGAAATAAAACAACCACAACAACTATAGCATAAACAGAAACTGACAAATGGTTCAAAAGAGGAATAAATCCAGGGTGGAGGACGCGGCTCTGCCTAGCTTTGGGGATGGGAGGCTTTGGCGGGGAGGTAAGAAGCTGAGCTGTGAAAATAAACAAGGGCGGCCGGCGTGGAGAGCAGTGGATTCTGTGACAGAGTGATGGGCAGGGATGCCGAGGTCCCCTGGGGCGGAGGTGCTGGGAAACGGGGGAGACCGGAGAAGACCATCCTGGGAAGTATTAGAAGAAATGAAGAGAAATCCTTAATGACATACGTCTTCGAGGTAATTTGGTGGCAAAAGCAGAAACGCAGTCAAGCTAGCTTGCATAAATGGGGATTTATTTTGTGACTGCGGCTTTTCACAAAGCCCACGGAGGTAGAATATAGCTGGGCCACGCCACGGACTTAAACTGGGAACCAGAAAGAAGGACCCATCTGGGTCCATCCCGCTGCCCCTTAGGCTGTCTCCAGCCTCTCCCTTGGATATCGCTTCCATTCTCTTTGCTTCTTCTCCAGCATTCGGGGTCACAAAATGGTGGCCCGAACCCCAGTCTGCGTGATCTCTGGGGGCCATCTACCCACAGACCGGTTCCGTCTCTGCAAAGCTCCTGTGTGTCGTGGGGCAGGTTGGGGTCTGCACAAGGGTACCACCAAAGGGTGAGTAGGGGCTGAAATCTGGTGAAATTCTCTTACTGACATAAACTGACCAAAGCAATGGTCCATGAACAAACTCCAAAGGAGACAGAGTTGTGTGTTCCTACCGTGGGGGCCAGAAGGACTCCATGGGTCCCAAAGTATCTGTGAACAGCTCTAGAGTTGATCATACGGTGAAAAAAAAAAATTCACGCTGTACTGATATTCAATGAGAATAATTTTCTACACCCAACAGCATATTCCTGTGTAGTATTCTGTCTCCTTCCTTTTAACTTTAGTACGTCTCGCTCTTACTAAGATACGCTGCATTTGCCTTCCACTGTATGGCTGTATCATCGTTTGCTTATGCTTTCTTTTTAAAGGCTCTTGGGTTGTTTTCAGTTTTTCTTTCCAGTATAAATAATGAAGCCATATATATGTGTCTGTAATACCATTACAAGGTAAAAGCTGGACAGGCATCCCATTAATGACTTTTTGAGAACCTATCAGAGATTCGAGGTCACAGGACAAACCACTATCTTGAAGAGAGACAGGTGCCTTCAGAAAAACAAGGACCTCCGTATTTACTTGTCTGGGGACAGAAGACCCTGGATACCATACAAAGCGGTAGAAATAGTAAACTAGAAATTTTAATGATTTGTTTGGGGCCAGTTGTGGACTAGGGTATGAGTATGAAGCTCCTGGGAACCATAGTCACGGTGGAAGAGATTCCTACCCTTTTTTTTTAGGCTTTTTGTCCCAGAACCCCACCAGGCTCTCACAGAAAGTTTGGGGAAAACGCAGAAACATTGGCTGGGGGAGAGAAGTGACAGCAACTTCTGAAACTCCACAGAGATCTCTCCTCCCTATGGAACAAGGGCCTTAACCTGCAGCGGACGTAGGAAGCCGCTCTGCCCTGCCCCAGCCTCTGTGTCTTACCAAGGGGAGAGAATAGGAGGTTCTCCTCAAGGACAGAAACTGAAAACACTTAGAGTTCGCTTACAGTTGGGCCTCAATACTCCTTTCCTGGTGACTGATAGAAAATGTAGGCAGAAAATAAAGGATCTGAAGAATGTTACCAACCAACTTAACCTAATGGACATTCACAGAACACTTTATCCAAAAAGAGCAAAACACACAGTCATCTCAAACGCACATGGACGTTCATCAACACAAACCATGTTTTGGGCGCAAAACAAACCTCAACAAATCTGAAAGAAGTCCTACAGTGTGCGTTATTGGCTCATGTCAAAATTAAATTAGAAATCGATAGCAGAAAGACGTTGAGAAAAGCCCAAATATTTGGAAATTAAGTAGCACACTTCTAAATAGCCCATGGGTCAAAGAGGAAGTCTCAAGGAAAATTTAAAAGTATTTTGAAGTAAATGAGGATGAAAATGCAACTTACCAAAATTTGTAGGATGTGAGGCGCCTGGGGGGCTCGGTTGGTTAAGCCTCTGCCTTCGGCTCAGGTCATGATCTCAGGGTTCTGGGATCGAGCCCCGCATCGGGCTCCCTGCTCAGTGGGAAGTCTGCTTCCCCCCTCTGACTCCCCCTGCTTGTGTTTCTGCTCTCACAATCTCTCTCTCTCTCTGTCAAATAAATAGATAAAATCTTTTTAAAAAAAATGTAGAATGCAGTCAAAGCAGTGCTTAAAGGGAAATAGGTAGCACCAAATACTTATATGAGAAAGAAAGAAATATTACTTAAATTTACTCTCTGGGAATTTGCTATAGAGTAAATGTTTGTCTCTGCAAAATTCTTCTACTAGAACTTAACCCCCTATGTGATGGTCTCAGGAGGTGGGGCCTTTGGGAGGTAATTAGGGAAATTTGGGGACTTTGGGAGGTGTATTAGGTCCCATATAAAAAAAAACCCCATTGAGCTCACTTCTGCCATGTGCGGACACGGCAGGAAGACAGGCACTTTTATGAACAAGAGAGTGGGTCCTCACCAGACACCGAACCCGCCAGCACCTTGATCTTAGACTCCCCAGAACAGCGAGAAATAGATGTTTGTTTAAGCTACTCAGCATATGGTAATTTCGTTCTAGCAGTCTGAATGGACTGAGACAAGGGCTTAATGAAAGAAAAGCAAATTAAACCTAAAGCAAGAAGCAGGAGGGAAATAGTAAAAATTAGAGCAGAAACGAATGGAATTAAAAACAAGAACACAATAAAGGGAATGAAAGAAACCCAAACCTGGTTCTTTGAAAATGTAGCTCTAGAACAAATTCTAGGAGTGAATGTGATGGCTTAAAGAGCATGCGAGTTTTAAAATCGGAAATGACTCACCGCACTGATCTCTACGAAGGCAGCATCAGTTTATTCTCCCACTGCAAGGTGTGAAAATCGCAGTTTCTGCCTTTACCGTTTATACTGTCCCTGATCAATATTTTATCCTTGGCCAGTCTGACAGGTAAAAAGATGGTTTTTCTTCTTTAAATGGTTTCTCATTCTTTTTTTCATGTATCTCTAAGTTAATAGTATACATTTATCTATGAAGTGTTCTTCCAAGTCCTTGGCCCAGCCACTTTCCTGTGGATCAGCTGATATTTTTGTTATTGATTTAAAAATGCTCTTTACAGTTTAAGGCAACTAACCCTTTCTCACATAGGGATATCTCCCCCCACTTTGTCCTCTGTATTTTGGTTTTGTTTATTGCCTTTGCTGCCATCACGTTGATGGATCTTCTCTTCCACGGATTGTGGTTTTTGTGAGTTGCTCAGAGAACTCTTGCCCGTTCCGAGATTATTAGAAAAAATCTTTTATTTTCTTGTGATTCTTTTATGATCCCATTTTTTACTTCTAAATCTTTGATCCATCTGTGATTCATTTAGGTATAAGGAGTGCACGCCATTACAATTTAAGATTATTATCAAACACTTGAAAAGTATTTTGTTGTCTTTCTTCCCCTAAAGCTTGTATGTTTTTCTACAAATAATTATATTTGCTGAGAGAAATCTGAAAATAGATAAAAAGAACAAAGAACCCATTCAAAACGATTGCCTAGAGACACCCACTATTATTTTATTATGTAACATTTCTTTGTTAAAAAAAAAAAAAGCTAGGTAAAGATAACACTTAAATTTTTTTCAGAAAAAAGCGGAAGGGCAGTACGCATCGTGTTTTGTCGCCTGCATTTTCCAGCACACAGTACGTCGTGACTGTCCAGGTGCATCTTTTCAGCCATGTTCTGGGCGGAAGCCACGAGTGTGAGGTTGAGGAGAGGAAGGAGAGGGGTTGGGAGTGTCTGGGAGTCCTCATAAGCTCAGTGGTGACAGGAAGGAGAAATCCAGGGCAGCCGTCGGAGGAGTCATCCCGTGAGGACAGATGGAACCAGCCTCTCGCAGACCGATGGAGAAAGTGAGAGAGACGAAGGAGAGGATGGGGAGGTAGGACGGGGGCCGAGGGAGGAAGCTTTTGCCAGGAGACGAGAGAGAGCAGGAGGGGAGGGTGTCGAGGAGGTGGTGACACCGAGGCAGAAGGGATGTCTCCTCCGTGTGGCTCCGGTCTCCCTGCAGTCGATGAGGTCATGGGCTGAGCGCAGGCAGGGCCGGCTTCCAGGAAGTGGGAGCATTTGGACCCGAGGCTCTGGGAAATTCAGCAGGGAGCCAGCCAGAGCAGCGGTGAGAAGCCAAGTAGGGAAATAGTCATCGCAGCCTCACGGCTCCCGCCAGCACCACGGAGGGATTCCAAGAGCAGGAAAGATGGGGAGGAGACTCGGGCACGGCCAAGGTGCAGGCTGGGGAGACGCGCGCTGCGCAGCTCTCTGGCCGGGAAGAAGCCCACTTGGGTGTCTGGACCTGGGGGACACATGCAGGGAAAGGCTGTCTTCGTAAGCACCCTGTCCTGCCCCCCAGCACAGGTGGTCTGCCTTCTGCCGTATTTCAGGGTGTTCCTCTATACTCTCCCTCCCCCGTCTGGCCCCACCTGGCTTCCAGCCTCATCATCCTTTTCCTCCTCACGGTGGGGCCTCCCATCCCCAGATCTCAGGGAGCCGGGAAATCAAGCAGTGCCCACCCCCCACACGTCCTAGAACTGTTCAACAAGTCCCCGGGGTTTTCCACTTACGCTCCCATCACCACTAGGTCCCACCTGCACCCCTGTTCAACTCGGCGATGTTTTGGGCATCTTGTGGGTGTCAGAGCCTTTGCTGGGCACCAGGGGGACCGAGATACATCAGATCAAGCTGCTGCCCACAGGAAGCTCGGAGAGGAGGCACGAGGGCTAATTTAGATCTCATCCGGGCAAGTGATTCCCACGTGCGGGGCTCTGCAAAGGGCAGCCGGAGAGGCGAGCCCCACAGGACAGCGGGCGAGAGCCCCAGGGGCGACGGCTCAGACCCACGGTGAGTCTGCAGCGTGGGATCCCCGACATGAGCGGGACTGGAACCCTGGGCACTGCGGGCTCCTGTGGCTTGGCCGTGGGCTGGGCTCCAGGTCTGCGACTGCTAAGATGTGACCTAGGGAGGGTTCCACATGGGCCTCGGACACCGGCCCTTCTCTTGGGGCTGCCTGGCCACGTGCGTCCTGAGCCTGCAGGGTGGACGCTCTGCTCTCTGCCCTCCGAGCCGGAAAACCTCTTTCCCCAGTGCTCTCATTCCTTCCAAGGCCTCTGAAGGGTGGGGTGGGGGTGCCCCTGGATCCGTGTTTAATGGAGTTTAATGGAGCAGGCCCACTCCCCCTCTCTGGGTGCCCATTTCTTCCCCCAGCGGGGAGACGGGGCCCGGAAGGCACGTTAGGTCTCCCGCCCTGCGCTCCGGGGGCCCGGACCCCGGCTTGCCCTCCCTTCCCTCTGCTGAATCTGCAATTTATTCTAATCCTCTCCAGCGGGACACATGGTGTTCTGTGCGCCATCATATGCTAATAACGTAATTACGCGGTTAGAGGATCAGGTCAGCAGAACCCCGGCCAGGACGGGAAATGAATCAAAGCCGGCATCGCAGGGAGAAGGTCCAAACGCCTCTCCAGCCAGGCCTCTCTGGGCTCCCGGCCCGGGGTGTGGGGCCTCGGACTCCCGGCCAGGGCAGTGAGCTGCGGGGCGGTGAGAGCCGGCGAGGGTGCCAGGGCAGAGAGGGCCAGACGGCGCAGACCAGCAGCCCCGGGGGCGAGGCTCCACGAGGCACGGGAGAGGGTCCTGGACTTTATCCAGCCCTAAGGAGGCCCAGTGGGGTGAAACGCAGAGAAACCCCAGGAAGCGCATTGGCTTGCTGGTTAGCAGACTGACCAGCTCTTCAGTACCCGGCGCAGACTCGAACCTGGTCTTCTGAGCCCAGAGAAAAGGGATTTCATCATCCTCTGTGCCTCCTCCGATCCCTGGGCGCCCAGTACCCCTTAAACAGGGCTTGTGATCGAGTAAGTTAATTCTCAGACACACGTTTCCCCCCAATGTCCGAAAGTACAATGTCTCCGTGAATGCTTTCCTAAGTCCAAATGGCATAAACCGAGGAAGTACTATTAATTTATAGGATATTTTTTTTTAGCAGTCTCAGATCCCCCCCAAGAACCTCTCTCCGGCTTTTCTTACCTTGGGACACGCCTCGCAAACCAATGAGCCCAGTGACTCCAAATAAGGCCCTGAGGTTCCCCCCGGCAGTGCCCAGCTCTGGCCGCTGGGTTCTGAGATGCCGTGTGGGGTTCCCGGGGAAGGCGCTGCGTGGCCCCACTCTTGCCGCTGGGGTGCAGGTGGCTGCCGCAGGGCTTCCTGCCAAAATTTGGGCGCTGACCCCTATTTTCACTTTTCTTCTGAAAGTGAAAACCCTCCTCGGGTTCCTTAGAGGTCGCGAGGACAAGCGTGAGTGTCATGAGAACGAAGCGGCAAATGCAAACTTGAGAAAAGTCGGGGACCCCTGTGTTCTTCTGCCGTGTGTTCCTCCTGGGGTTAGAGGCTGCGTCGGGAACCACTGGCTACTCACCCTGGGGACTGGCCTTGCTTTCTGACCTTGCGCGGTCAGGGAACATTCTCCTCCTTCCGTGGGGCCTATGGAACCGCGTGACCTGAGCAAATCCACGTCCACGCGGCCGGGGAGGGAAGGCTTCGGGAGAACCGAGCTCATCATCCTTGCAAGATGTTGGCTGAACACTTCCTCCCCTGGTTTCCAGCACCTCGCCTGCTCGGATGCACGGGGAGCCGCTCCCTCCCAGCCTCGGGAGAGATTTGCTTATGGGGAAAAAAAAAAAAAAAAAGCAGCACTGGGCCCACAGGTTCTCCAAGGGAGATGTTGGCTTTGCCGGAAAGAGTTCTTTGGGGGATGTCTTAGGACTGTTTAAAAATACATAAGAAACAAGGGGCTGTAAGAAACAAGAGGGGGGCTCCGGGGGGCTCCGTTGGTTAAAGATTCTGCCTTCGGCTCAGGTCGTGATGGCAGGGATGTCATCATGTCCTGGGGTCAGCCCCGAGCCCCTGTGTCCAGCCTCCCTGCTCAGCGGGGACACTGCTTCTCCCTCCCCCTCTGCCTCTCCCCCTGCTCGGGGGGGGGGCTCTCTCTCTCTCTCTCTCTCAAATAAATAAGTAAATAAAATCTTAAAAAAAAAAAAGAAACAAAGGAAAAGAATACTAAGTATTAAGGAAGAACGAGAAAGCAGGAGGCAGCTGCAAGCTCGTCCCCAGAAGGGCCCCCTCCCCAGCCCCCCATGACCTTGAGAATCCTACTCCTGGGAGGGGCGCCGCCCTAGACACAGCTGTGGGCTCCAGAGAGGGGGGGCCCTGCCTCCCGTTTTCAGCCACCAGCTCTTAGGGTGTAAGAGGAAGAAAGAGGATGAAAAAGGGGAGAACAAAGGTCGAGCAGGTAGGAAGCCGCCGGATGTGAAATGAGCCAGGGCTGCGGGGGCTGAGCTCATCTTCATCCGACCCCTAGACAGGGCCCCTCGCTGGCTTCCCTGTCTCTACTGGCAGAATGAGCTTTCCAGGGTGGGGGACCAGAGGGAAGGATTTGTTTATGGAAATGCAAAAGGAATGTTGATGAGGCTGACTAGAGCCCCCCCACCCCCATCTCATCCTGGAAGCTTTCACTCCCAGGAGCCCCTTCCCCTCCAAGAACCTCGCAGGACCTGGATTTCATTAAATACCATGGAGATAAAACACTTTTTAATCATCTGCAACATTCGGACTCTCGAAGGTCCACGTCAGCGGTTCTCAAAACGCAAACCCCAGGACCGGGAACGCCGGCAGCACGTGGGAGCGCGCCGGCCCCGCAGAGGCCGCTAAAGTCACCGTCCGCAGCAAAGTCTGGGAATCCGTTGTCCTGCAGCAGTTAAGTCAGTCTGCTGGTGCCCAGGGAAAGGGCCCTCGTCCTGCAGAAGCAGGGACAGACCAGCGAGGATGGAGCCCATCACAGCTGCAGGCGAGGCAGGTCACCACCGTGGGTCCTCTGGCGACGGCATTGTCATGACGATGCCACGACGTCATGGCAGGCTGTGACGTCCCTTCTCTTTCTAGACGTGGAAACCAGAGGCCAGAGAAGTTTAGTGACTTGCCCAAGATTGCTCTACTAGGAGGTAGTGGGGTTGGCATGTGAACCAGCCCTGAATCCCTCTCCTCTGACTCAGTTTCCCTGGAGACGCTGTTCTGCTGGAGAGGATCCGTGCAGCTGGAAAACCCGGCCCAGGAGGTCAGCAGACAGAGACGGGCTAGAGTCCTTACGCCTGTGGAATACAGCAATGATTTTCCTGTCTTTGGACTTGGAATCTTTTTGCACTCTGGAAAGTCACTGAGGACCTCAAAAGTTTTTGTTTATTTGTCTTATTTCCCGTCCTAGTCACCCTATTAAAAACTAAGGCTAGGAAATTCTTAAAATGCTAATTAATTCAGTCAAATAACAATGATAAACCCATTACACGTCACCATAAATAATGTGCTTTTTAAAAAAAGCAAAGAAGAGAAGCAAAAGCAAAAAGCAAAAAAGCTGAGAAGAAAGTCATTGCTTTACACTCTTGCAAATCTCCTATCTGGTTTGCTGGAGGACGGCTGGATTCTCATAAGGACTTTTAATCTGCTTCAATATCCCCCCTCATGCAGACTCTGGAGAATTCCACTGAATGCTACTTAGAGAATGGGCATCAAAAGGTGAATAGCATGTTAGCATTATCGTAAGGAAGTTTTGATCTTGCAGAACCCCTGAAAGGCTCTCGAGACCCCCAGGTCCCTCTCAGGATCCAGCCTGCCCCGACGCCGGCTTCTCTCTCCCTTTGTCTCCTCTTCCTTGGAACAGGGCTCACCGTCCGCCCCACGGAGTCCCAGGAGAATCCCTACTTCATCAGGAGCAAGAGGCACACGGACTCCTGCCCAGGAGAAGAGCCAGCCGCAAACACAGCTGAGGAATTCTCTTGAGTGGCTTTTTAGGTGCTCATTTTAAGAATTCATCTTTCGTCAAAGTACTGGGTTTAGGGTCCCCATTCTGGTCTCTGCCAGATTTTCATCCGACCGGTGGGCGGGGGCTGACAGGGAGAAGGGGCAGTGCTGGGACATGGAAGGTGCTGCTGGACACTGGAACTGTGAGCCCGGCCCCTCTGGTCACCATGAAGACAAAGCGGGTAGGGGCGGGGTCCCCACAGGGACACCATTCACGGAGGCAGGACGGCCGGGTCTGCCCCCCGCCACGGGCTGCCCACGGCTAGCATAGTCACGATGCAGCTCGGCCTGAAGCCCACCACAGGGTGGGGGTGGGTGGCGGAATCAGAGCCTCTAGAATGTTCAGGCTGGGTGCATGTGGGGAAACTGAGGCCCGGGGAGTACAACCTGCCCAAGGTCCCATGGTGTTGGTCACGGATGAGTTGAGTGGAGACCCCAGGGGCTCTCCCTACATGCTGGCCTGCTGGACTCAGTTTTCCAGCGGACGGATAACCCCAAAGAAAGTTGCTTCTCCAGGGGAAACTGAGTCCAGGCAGAGGGAGTCACTCTCCAGGGCCGACAGTCAATATGTTTTAGATGGAGATGACCTTCTCCTTAAGGCTGTTTTCCCTTCTTTGTATATATTTTTAAATATTTATCTCTTTATTTTGACAGCGAGAGAGAGCACGAGCAGGGGAAGCAGCAGAGGGCGAGGGAGAAGCAGGCTCCCCGCCGGAGCCCAGGGTGGGGCTCGATCCCAGGACCCGGGATCATGACCTGAGCCGAAGGCAGACGCTTCACCGCCTGAGCCCCCCGGGCGCCCCTCCCTTCTTTATATTTTACTAGCATCTCTGGGGACAAAATGTCATTCTCCACCCAACCGTGTCCCACACATCACTGCGGCGGTCACGCCGGGTGTCGTCAGGGCAACCAGCAGAGAGAGACCTGCGGGCTCCCCGTCCCGGGGGCTCTCGGCCTTGGTGCTCCTTCCTCTCCGCACGCGTGTGGCCCCAAAACCAGGGGCTGCCCAGGGCCCCTTCCTTCCTCTCTTGCTTCCACTGACTATTTGCGACGTCCCTTCTGCTGTTGCTGGGGACACAAGAACAACTCATAGTCCGTGTCCTCGAGCAGCCCGTTAGACCAACGGAGGGAGGGAATCAAGGTGGGGGGCAACCATGGGGTGTGATAATGGTGGGAGAGGAGCCCGACGAGGCCAGGCACTCGGTCAGCTGGGAGAACCAGGGACGCCCCCTGGAGAGTCCTGCCTGGGGCGCACAGCCGTGCAAGCGAGAAGGGGCGGAAGCATCTGGAAGGGGCTGAATCTGGGGGAGGAAATGTCACCGTCACTCACTCTCAAGGCTTCTGGAGGTAGCCTGCCCGGGGCTGTAGGATCATAACAGCGCCAGCAGAAGGATTATGGGTCAGTTTCTCCAGATTTTGAACAGCTGCAAAGATCTGGCTGTCTCAGCCCTGGGCCAGAGTCTGCTTGCCTCCTGCTCCTGATGAAGTAGGGATTCTCCCGGCACTCGATGGGGCTGGTGGTGAGCCTTGTCCCCAGTCAGAGGAGACAAAGGGAGAAACAAGCCAGAGTCAGGGCAGGCTGGATCCCAGGAAGGCTGAGCTGGGCTCGGTGATTGTCCTGCTGTTAATTAGCACCATGGGACTCGCTACCATGTCTGAAAGCACCCCTGCTCTCAGGAGACCTGGATGTAGGCCTCCTTTGGGGCGTTCCAGAACCAGGGAAGGATAGCAGTCCCGGCCTGGGAGCCACACGCCTCAGTTCTGCCTCCTCTCCTGACACCCCTTCCCTCCCAGTAGGCTGGTTGGGGAATTACCTCACCAGGGGACCCAAGCCTCTTTGTCAAAACGGTTTTGTTTTGGGATTTCAACCTCTTGGTCTCTAGAAAATTTTGATTAAAAAACAAACAAACAAACAAAAAAACCTTGAAGGCGCCCGGGCGGTTCAGTGGGTTAAGCCTCTGCCTTTGGCTCAGGTCATGATCTTGGGGTCCTGGGATGGAGCCCCGCATTGGGCTCTCTTCTCGGCAGGGAGCCTGCTTCCCACTCTCTCTCTCCGCCTACCTCTCCGCCTACTTGTGATCTCTCTCCTTTTCATGTCAAATAAATAAATAAAATCTTAAAAAAAACAAACTTGAAAAGCAGTAAGTTAAACATGCTTGGGTTTACCCTGTTCTGAAAATCCTCCCTGTGTGAAGGTGACTGCGGATTAAATGTCTTTAGAGTGGATGTCCTCAAATCCCACCCCCTCCCCGGTCACACTGCATCAACACTGACACTCGGAGGCAGGCCAAGGCCATAGCTGAGAGTGCTGGGCGTGCCCGAGCACGACTCACAGGACAAGGGCAGACCTAAACGTCAAGTGCGTCCCCACTGGGCTCCCCTGTCACAGACGAACACCTGAAGTCCAAGGAGGGTAAGTCAGAGGTCCAAGATCTGGTTCGGAGATGGAAGCAGATGGAGGGAGGCTGCTGAGAGCAGGGCGGTTTCCGGGCTACATCCGTGACCCTTGTGTCCTTCAAAGTCTCTGTTCATTTGTAGGGAGGGGTGGGGGGGGCTTGGACTGACAGAGGACCCCCCTGGCCTGATGCTCTGGGGGCGAGGCTGGGCTTCAGGGCAGCTCTGATTCTAAACAAAGGTAGCCCCAGCCTGAGGACTACGTGTGCCAGCCTTGACTGTCTGTGGGTGAGCTCACGCTTAGAAAGAGAACAGCAACAGAGTATTGGCCGTTTCAGCTGCCACTGTCTGCTCTGCTCCAGACACTCACTGGCTGCTGTCCCTGGACACCTGGCGCACAGCGTCAGATTTAATTCTTGCAACAACCCCCTTTTGCAGCTTTGGAAACTGAGTCACAAAGTGCCTCCAAGGCTCACGGCCAACACCTTAGTTGGTCAGGAGCAAAGACCTTCTGGGTTGGGCTCACAAAGGATGGAGAACAGTTGAGTCAGCACAGTGATATCACCAAGGAGATGTGGCCATGTTCCTTTGATTTTAAGTCTTCATCTGACTCTCACCAGGGGCTCTCCAGAAACGTGTTCTCTGGAGGTGCTCAGAAGAGGAGGTGGTCTTTGTGGGGAGGTTGTTGGGGCCTGCCACATGGCCTATGGAGGCAAGGTGGACAGGTAGATATGGGCCAACGAAGTCAGGGAGAAACCCTAAGTCATCAGACAAAAGAAGCTAGAACCATGCTCAGGAGACTGGGCTGTGAGAGGTAGGAATGATGTCTAAGAAGTCCAAGAAGATAGATGAGTTGAGCCAGTCTCCAGAGGTGGGTTAGATGGCCAGAAATTGGTTGGATCATAACAGATCTTAGGCATCAAGACAAAACTTGAGAGAGGCACACAAACCGGGCTTAGAGGAGATACACCAGGACCCCGAGACTGGTCCTTGAACTCAGTTTCGAGCACATGAACTAGAGAGGAACTGTGGTTTAGGCCTAAAGTTAAGGTCCCATGTTACAAGCTACCTTGACATTTGGTGACCCAGGAGGGCCTGGAATGGCCTACCTGCCATTTCCCTCCCCCGATGAGTTCTGTCTTATCTGCTCCTATGGATAAGGTCCCCAGCCAAGCGACCCTTCTCATCAAGGGGACAAAGCATAGTTCCTGCTTATCCATGAGGATTGGGTTCCTGTTCCTTCCAGCTCACAGAATTATTCAAGCAAGCCACACACCTCTTCCTAATGAAACCAGGGGTCACCCCACCTTCTTGAGCCCACCAAGTCTGCCTCTTCCAGCCCCTCCTCATCCACTCTGTTCCTGAGTGTAAACCCGTGTGGTCCTCTGTGGTGCACAATGTTTACTTCCCCCAGGCCATGACTCTGTGAGTTTAATAAATGGCCATTGACCTTGTCTGTCCAGTGTTGGGCATTGTGTTTTGAGTCATATCTGTAGTCCTAGGAAGGAATTCCTCCCTCACAAGTGGGGTGAGTAAAAGATGATTAATCTAGGAACAGACCCTGTCCGTGCCCTCACAGAGTCCAGCCGGGAAGACAAGATGTGAAAGAAAAAGTATTAAGTGTCATGCACAGACCAGGTGGGAAATGTGAATCATTCATTCACTTGACAAATAGAAAGTAAGCTCCCACTGCATATTGAGCACTGCTCTGGGCCCTGAAAACACAGGAAAGAGACAAACTTTCTGGAGAACTACACACAGAGTACAAGAGATAGGCGGCCAGGGGTAGGCGTGGGGTTTCTATCTTGCTTACACAGGACGGTCATGGAACATCTCTTGCATAAGGAGATATTCGAATAGTAACTTAAAGACCTTGTTGGAGCAAACCATATGAAAATCCAGGGGAAAAGCATTCCCAGAAGAGGAAAGAGCCAGAGCAAAGGCATTGGGGTAGTAGTAGGAGAGGATGGAGGGCTTGCTGTGTGCTAGGAGCTTCTAGAAGAAGGGGACTTAAGTAGACCTGAGAAATGAGCCAGTTTTGACCAAAGTGAGCTTGTGAAATCCTATGTTGGCCTTTTCCATTGGCCACCATCTTTACAAGGTGCCCAGGACCTCGGGGACCTGTAGAGAGAGCCTGGGAATCCCAGGTCTTGGACCCCAGGCTGCAGTCCAAGAAGTGCTCGGCATACCTCCCTTCCTACTCTAACTTGAAGGACCTGGACACTTACAACCTGTGTTCGCTGTCCACCCGACATTTGCTTTCTCCAGCAAAGGTACAGATTGGGACCCATGGTCGGGGCACAGACATTTGCCTCAGGACCCCCACACAATTCTGTTGACCACCAAACGCTTCCTTCCTACAGGCAGTGGAGGCCTGCCACTATTCCATGAAGGAGCTCACAACCCACTCCCTCTTGCCCCCCAAGAGCAAGGCAGTTTGCTTAACATGGTGAGAAAATACCCGAGCTGCCTCCAAACTGTGGGGTTCTTTAGATCCACCCTCTTCCACAGGCGTCTGTCCGTTTGGGTTGCCGAGGTCTTCACTGGGCGACTCGCTGTGTGAGCGACTGGTCTGTCTCGCAGTGAACAGACAGACAGACATGGAGCTCACACTTGATTCACCCAGCCCTGCAAGACCCCTTGGAATCAGAAGGTTACAGTTCTTCTCACTTCCTGGGATTAACTGTGCTCATTGAAGGGCCCAGCTCCAGCACTAGGAGCCAAGGCCATGGCCACCAAGCTAAGCCACTTGCATGGATACTCCTCCACCTTAAAGCAGACACGTGCTGTGGACGTGTGTCCTAACCACACGGACACACACACACCCTCGTGATACACTCACCCTCACGGGCTTGCACATGCGTGAACGCGCACGCACGCACACGCAGAGCTCTCCGTGCATAGGATCTCTGCCCTCACCCCCACTCCTCTCCCTCCCTATTTTCAGCATTTCTATTGTGATTATTTATTTATTTGATGTATTGCATATATTTTTGCATATGTATTGCATAAATATATTTATTTGATACATTCTATAAAATAGAAAATATATAAATATATAAGATATATAAGTATAAATCTATGATGTATATACATCATATATATTATATATTAAATAAATACATTAAATATATTAAATATAAATAATTATATTAAATATATTAATAAATTAAACATGAATATAAATATATTAAATATAATAATATATTAAATATAAATAATTATATTACATATAAACAATTATATTAAATATATTAATAAATTAAATATGGATATAAATATATTAAACATAATAATATATTAAATATATTAAATATAAATAATATATTTATACTTTAAATTTATATAAATTTAAATATTTATATATTTAATATACATGATTTAATATAAGTGTAAATATTTATATTATAAATAAATATAAATACATATCTACATATAGATTATATGTTTTATATAATACATATTATACAAATATATTTAATTTTTTATATATATATGCATCAAATGTATCTGTACACAGGGAAGCGCTTGTGGATGATTCACCTGGAACTGGTTTTATGAAAGGTCTCATGTTCCCCAAAATGCCACCCAGGGGTCCCGCAACATGTAATTGTTGAAGCTAGGGTTTATGATATGATCGTCTGTACTTTTGGAAATGTCTGAAAATTTCCAAAACAAAAACGGAAAATAAAGGTTAATTAAGAAATAAATACAGTATATATGTGCGAACTGGCAAAGAATAATGAAGCAAATGGCCATGGAACCACCACCCAGGTCAAGAAACAGAAAATCACTAACCCCCATCCCCACCCCCATCCTCCCTGTCTTCCGGCCTCACCAGACATAACCACGAACGCAGCTTTCCTGACCCTAATTTCCTAGGTTCCTTTATGGTTTTACTACCCAAGTAAACATTCCTAAGCAACACCCTTTAATGTTCCCTGTTACAGGTCTGTGTAAATGGAGTCACATCGTACGTCTGTTGTGACAAGGGGGAGAAACTTGAGGGTGAAGGGGTTGGGAGAGAAAGCGCGGCTGAGCTGAGAAGAGTCTGTCCTTGTGAGAACGACAAGGTCGAGGCACAGAGGAGTGGAATCGTCACCCACGGCGCCGCACAAAGACAAGGTGGGACACCAGGTCTCCTGACATTAGGGCAGAGCTATTCTGCTTCCCCGAGTTTTGTTCAAGGTCATCTATTCCACAGCAGGCCTGGGGAGAAGCCCCTCCCGATGGCTTGAATGAACTTCACAGAGACTCGTGGGCCCCCAGGGGGCGAGGCACGTTGCTCAAAGGGGATTCGACTCCAGGAAGTGGAGTTTATGAAGGACCGAAATACTTTCACAAGGAAGTCATGCCGGACACAGCCTCCTGGGAGTGACTTCAAGGACAGTGTCCTAGAACTGGAGGGCAGGGCTAGGAATTGACGCAGAACCTGATGTCGGAGGTGGGTAGGCCAGTAATGGCTCCCGAGGGGTCCATAACCTCGTGGCATCTTGCATGGCAAAGGTTTTGCGGGTGTGATTCGGTGAAGGATCTTGAGACGGGGAGATCATCCTGGATTATCTGTGTGGCTCTTAAATGCAATCACAAGTGTCCTTGTGAGGGGAAGAGGGGTAGACCGCAAACAGCAGAGGGGAAGACAACGGGACCGCACAGGTGGATAATGGAGTGATGCGGCCACACGCAGAGGACGGCCAGCAGCCACCAGGAGTAAGAAAAAGCGAGGCACAGAGTCTTCTTCAGATCCTGAAGGGAGAGCACGGTGACACCGATTTCAGACTTCAGGGCCCCCGAACTGGTGAGAGCAGAAATCCGTACCGTTTTCAGCTACCAAGCTCTGGTCATTGGTTTCGGCACCCTAAGAAAATAATACGAAGTATTTATGGAATGTCTACAGTTCTACACACTTTGTGATCGAAGGGTGAATTAAGCCAAGCCCCTGACGTCGAGAAGTCCGCATAATCGGGTAGAAAGAGGGGTATGTCAAGAGGGCTTCTCGGAGGAGGCGATGCTGGGGTCTTCCCGGAAAGAGAGAGCAGGCATAGCCAGGTGACGGGATGGAAGTGGATGCTAACGAGACACAGAGCGCCACCTCCGTAATAAAGACTCACAGGAGCCTGGAGAAGGCTGAGCACCACGCGCAGAGGGCATGCTCAAGGTCGCATTGGCCGATGGCTCCGTGGAGACAGAGCTGCCCCTGGGTGATGTTTTGCCTACCCCACCGCTGGCGGCTGTGACCCCTGTGACTCAGAAATCGGGATGCGACGTGCAGGGGCCTCACCATCTGCACAATGACCCCACGGGTCCTTCTCCCTCCTGACCTGGAGTCCAGGCAGGGGCGTGGGGTCAGCGCGGCTAGGCCGTGGGTCCATGCTAGCGGCAAGGGAGCCTGGCGAGACGAGCGTCTTGTCCTTCTAGCGGCCACACTCAAGGTGGGCTGTAGGAAGAGGGTTCCGATGCGGGGCGACCGGAAAGAGGCACAGCCGTCACTCCCCCCATGGGGGGCTGGATTTAAAGCAGTTGGGGGACATCGTCGGAGAGAAGAGTCTCAACTACGGAGGAAATTAAGAAACTCTGATGCCAGATCATTTTGCTTTTATTAACTCCTAAGGAGAGCCCTTCACTGCCTGCGCGGAGGCCAGCTGAATGCGGCTCCGTGGCTCCATCATGTTTTACGACCGGCGGCCGCGATGCTGTCCTTTACGAACCGCCGCCCGCTGCAGACACGGCAGGTGCTCCCTCTGCTCCCTCTCTGATCAGCCCGGTCTGACATTTCAAGCATTTTCTATTTCCACCCAGAAGGCAATCGCTAATGTCTTTATCCTGAGCATCTCGGGAGGCTGGAGAGGTGATTCCGGGAGCTACTTGATGCCTACCGGGGACTTGTGAACCCCCAGGGCATCTCGGCTTATTCTGCCTTCGTTAGGAGGCCTGTGTCGCTCCCAGAAGCGCTCTCCCTGGAGCTGAATCAGTGCTCGCTTCTCCTTCTGTTGGGGGAGAATTGGAATGCAGAAGGATTTTGGAAGGATTTCCATTTTCTAAAAGACTTGGACACACTCTTAATTGTCATTGTTGTCATAATAACGAATTTTTTTTATTGTGCTCGGCAAGGATTATAGATTCCGTTTACTTAATGCCACAAACAGACTTTGGAAAGTGCATGGATTCTAATGCACATTTTACAGCTGGGGAAATGACATAACGACAGATTAAGTGACTTCGGCAGCGAGGGAACCAGGATGTGAGCCAGCGCCGTCTGATATCAGCGTGCTCCCCGACCTCTGCGGAAAGAGCCCACGTTTATGCTTAGCTGGGGCCACTCGCAAGACAAGGAGCTGGGCGTCACACCCCGATCCTGCCCTAGGGACATCAAGGAAACCCCTGGGGAGTGGTGGAGAGACGCAGGGGTTTGCAGCCACCGGAGATGCGGTGAGACCCCCCCCCCCTGAGAAATATGAGTGTTTGCTATGGGAAAACTAAGCAAAAGAGTGTCCCATGTTCAAGACTCGAGACAAAGTGACAGTGCTCTCTGGGTCCTGAGTGGCAGAAGTGGCCATGGCCCGAGAAACCAGCTCATGGACAGCAGAGGCTGGTCAGCAGAGGCAGGAATGGACACAGTCGGGGACAAAGCAGCAGCACCCATGGTCCCCGAAGTGCATGGTGGGGACACCATTCGCCATGAGGGCTTGACTCCCTGTCAAGCCAGAGGGGCTCAGTGCCAGGGCTCTTGGGAGGAGGGCATCGGTGACCCCCCCATACCTACAATTTGGCGGTGGCTGGGGGACGTCTAGGTTACATCTCTCCTCACCCCACTTGGTCCATGCGGACACAGGCTACATTTCCGCCGCGTCGCTCACATTTATCTTGGCTACTGTCCCTCCGTGGTGAGCACCGCTTGACACCTCTCAGACATAAACATTAATGCTGTGGGAGCGGCTATTAATAGCTCGGAGGGGTCACGTGGCTAATTTAGGGGAGATAAACGGCTTTGCAGCTTTCATCTTCCCCAAATGAGAGAGAAAGGAAAAAAAAATTGCTGGGACCAAAATAGATATTTCTGGAGAGTGGCTTTTAATATGAGAAGAACGCTGAGATTTCCCGTTTATTTTATGTGCTATGAAGTCAAATCATGTACAGCCGAAAACAAACACATTACCGTATTCTAAAAAACCCAGATTATTTGAAAATGCTAACTCTTTTTTTTTAAAGATTTTTATTTATTTATTTGACAGACAGAGATCACAAGTAGGCAGAGAGGCAGGCAGAGAGAGAGGGGGAAGCAGGCTCCCCGCTGAGCAGAGAGTCCGATGTGGGGCTCGATCCCAGGACCCTGAGATCATGACCTGAGCCGGAGGCAGAGGCTTAACCCACTGAGTCACCCAGGTGCCCTGAGAATGCTAACTCTTTTATGTGTCTGATAAAACCAATCAAGCTGAAAGGATATAGGTGGTGAGTAGAATTTGACGACGTCTGTGTCTCCAAGAATGCTAGGCTTGACCGGGGTAGTGGGGCTTCCTTGGGTCAGGAATGTGTCCACCGGACCGACACCTTTGCCCAACCTTCTGCTCATCACCGAACAAGCTGATAGCACAGAATACGGCAGGATGTGAGTTCTAGCATGTGAGAGGGATCCCTACACATCCCCAAGACGCCAGACTCTGTCTTCGAGCCCCAGGCGCCTCCGCTGCCATCTCTTTTGTGGAGCGAAATCGAATATCCAGATGCTACGTAAAACCCCAAGTGACCCATGAATCTGTCCTGTCTCCTGGGAGGGCTGGTCTTCCCGTTCTCTCTGTGGGCTGCTTTTGCTGCTGTGGGCTCTGCAGGCTGCTGAACCCTCCTGCCCCTATTTGCCTCCCCAGGATAAAAATCTTCTCATCCAAATGAGAGGAAAGACCGCTACCGCCGATGAGACCCCGACTGGAAGCCAACAGCGTTGAACTGTTGATTTGTTTCTGAAAGGAAAGATGAACAGAGCCAAATTCTAAAACGCAAGCGGGGTGGCTAGGTCAGGACACAGAAATCACGCTATTTCGTTATTTTGAGCTTTTTCTGTCCGAGTGCGATGCTTTCAGGGGACTCAATTTAGAGAACAGCCGGAGGAACCTTCGAGAGACTTCTGTGGCCCTCCAGGGTCTGCAGCCATCCTGTGATCTCGGCAGTGGGCGATGGCCATTAGCAGTCTGCATGCACCACTGCGGTCTTCGTAATCACTTCTCTGGGGCCTCAGCTCCAAGTCTTGAAATGGGAGGCCCGGTTTCAGACATGCCTGCCTCGGGAGCCAGTTCTGCCAGAGCGGATTAAAGGCGCGAGTGGTAGGACAAATCTCTTCCTCTATTAAAGACATCTCATCCTTGCCTTTGGAAGATGACACGGCTAAGCTGTAGTCACCAGCGTGTAAACCAGGAGCTGTTTTCCCAGGAGTGGAGAGGGATTGATCCTGTTTCCATCCACACGTTCTGGTCTGCTGCTTCTGCAAGAATGCTCCGGCGCCTGGCCAAGGTCAAGAGAACTGTCTGTGCTCCAGACACGGGGACTCAAACTGGCTGAGGGAGGAAGGGATGCTGTGATCCCTTGAGTCGGCAAAGTTCATCAGATCCCAGGGGCGGAGGGGAAAGCACCCTTGGAGGAAACATCATCTAGATTGGCTTCATTGTGAGGCTCTCTGGACCATTCATTTCTATCACAGCATTCTGCATGCAGCCTCTAATGAATGACCCCAACCTTCCATCCAGGAACATCCTTGGCGCCTTCTTGGGGGCAAATGCTAAAGGGAGTGAGACTGAGGTCGACGCCATGCTGCTGTGGGCCACACGAAACAGTCAGCACTTGAGACATTTAGAGAGGTAGATAGACAAACACACAAACAAACTGACGCACACGCATGCTCACATGCCATGCAAAGGCCCTGGGGTAGCTTCCAAGAATATAAACAGTACGATGAATCCGACGTTTTTAAATTAAGGCACAGGAAACTATAGACCTCGCGGAGGAATAGGTCTGGTAGAAAACCAGCAGTTACATATGAGTCAATAAGGCAAAAAAAAAAAAATAGTTACTAAAATTAGGGAGAGTGGCAGTGTTCTATTCACCAAAATAAAATCAGAAATACGACTTATTACAAATACATATGGTTCTTGATCCCTTCCTCTCAAATTATGTTAATTCTTTGGGATAAGCCAAAATCTTCTAGACCAATGGGCCTAAAAAATTATTTTTTCATAGAAAGGACAAAGCAGGGGCGCCTGGGCGATTCAGTGGGTTAAAGCCTCTGCCTTCGGCTCAGGTCATGATCTCAGGGTCCTGGGATCGAGCCCTGCATTGAGCTCTCTGCTCGGCGGGAAGCCTACTTCCCCCTCTCTATCTGCCTTCGTCTCTGCCTACTTGTGATCTCTCTCTCTCTCTCTCTATCTCTGTGAAATAAATAAATAAATTCTTAAAAAGAAAAAAAAAAAGAAAGGACAAAGCAAGATCTTCGACATCGTGTCTGCAGTAATGCAGGAGTGGGTTTCCATGGCAGTTTCCCATAGTATTCCTCAGTGTGAGCAGAGGGGCCATTTGGGAAAAGCTCTTCTGCTCTTCTGCTGCAGGGACAAAACAACATAGTGTTTCCCAATAGTTGAGTTTAATGTCCTCAAGCTTTGACGCTGATCAGAATTATTGGCAGAACTTGTTAAAAAATATAGATACTTAGGTCCCTTGCCATGGATTTACATTCAGCGAATGACCAGGCATCTGTATTTTTACTAATCTCCCAAGGTGACCTTGGGATCTGCCAAAGGCTGAAAACCGCTGGTCTGTTCTGGTTTTGGAACTTCATGAGCTTTTCCCTGTTTCTAGTTCCACTGGCCAGGGTCCTTCTCTGGGGGCTTCTTTTATATTTCGTCAATGTGTGGAGAGACGGTAGGTAATTTCTTCAAAGGACACCCCACCGGACTTCTCCACGTAAACAACCCAATCAATAATCTCTAGACATTTAAAGCTTTACTTTTATATACCAGACCAGCCAATGCAAGAGGGAAGCTTCCCCCATGTCTTGAATTTGAGCAGACTTAAATTGGATAGCATGAATTAAAGTTGTATTCATTAAACACCAGGAAGGTAATTATGTTTGAGAAGATATAAATGCTTCCCCCTGTGGCTAGGAAGAACAGCATATTAGAATCCCTACTGGATTCATTTCCCTTTCTCCTTGTAAAACTTTTCCCTTTCCAGGATGCTTTCTGTGTGTCTACATACTCCCATTTCAGTAGTTGCAAATGAATCACTTTGGTTAACAGAAGTTAATTAAATTAGTTTCTTATTAATTAAATAAGCAACGTTCATGTATAACAAAAACTCATCTTAAGAACCTACAAGATTGTTTGTGTCTGTGTACAACAGTTGTTCAATGAATCATTAAATATGTTAGCAAAAAATACATTTAAATATCCATGAGAGGAGGTGGCTAATTAAATTATGTTATGTTCATAGGAGGAGCTAATATAGAGCCATTAAAAGTAATTCAGTCACCATAAAAAGGAACAAAGTACTGATACACGCCATAAAATGGATGCACCTCTAATATGTTGTACTAGGAGGGAGCAGGAATATTAACAAAATGGCAGAACGGGAGGTCTCCAGCTCACATCCGCCCAACACAATTTGTTAATTGGCAGTCATTCATGGACAAAAGTGGCTCCGTGGGAACTTTGGAAACAGGTAGAAGGTTGCAAAACCCTTGTGAAGCCCAAGACCAAAGACAGCTGCAGCGAGAAGGCATGCCCGTGGCCCAGTGGCAGCCTTGTTGAAAGTGTTCTCAGCTGCAGACTGAAAGCTGAGCCATCCCCCTGTGGACTCAGTAGTAGCTTCCCTTGGCCAAGGTTTTGCGACCAGCCCCAACTGCCAGGGACCTTGGGAAGAGCTATACCTACCCACGACCCAGGTAAGAGGCTGGTAAAACTTGGTGTTAACTGCAGGTCCTGAGTCAGCCCTGTGAATCAGCTATACTCCTACCCGACTGTGGTCCAGAGTCAGCCCTGTCTGCCTTGGGACCGAGCAATGCCAGTCTATGTTCCTGGTATCAGGCCCACTGACCTCAGTCTTGTCTGTGGGACCTGAAGTGGCCCTGTGACCAGCTCCAGCCCTGCTGGAGTCAGTTCTGCCTGCCCAGAGACCCACCAGGGACCTGGTGGAAGAATGCACAGGGACCCAGTGGGAGCCATATCCATCCACTTCCCTGATAACGGGCCTGCTATTTGCAGACCTGGAAGTGGCTCTGGGAACTGGCTCCAGACCCGCTTGACTATGTCCTATAGGTATTTCCTATCACCTGGGGATCCAACGGGAACTGCTGATCCATGCCCCTGGTAGCAGGTCTGTCAGCCACGTACCCACCCCTACACCCAGCAGCAGTTACATGACCCAGCTCCAGCCCGGCTCAGCTGTGATTCCAGAGACAGTCCTGGCAGAAGAAGATCTGTATCTGCTAAAATTGTTCTATAAAGACGTGTTTGCTCCTTTAAATGAATACACATCAATATAAGGCTACAGAAATAATGAAAAAATCAGATAAACACGACTCTACCAAAGGAAATTAATAAAGCTCTGGTAATGGAACCCAAAGAAATATAGATCTATGAATTGCCTAACAAAGAAATTAAGATAATTGCTTTAAGAAAGATCAAACCACAAGAAAATACAGACAATTCAGCAAAATCAGGAAAACAATGCATGAACAAAATGAGAAGTTCATCAAAGAGACGTTAAGAAAAGCATACAAAAGAATCAAACAGAAACTATGGAGCTGACAAATATGATGAATGAAATGAAAATGACAACAGACAGCTTCAATAGAAGAAAGAATCTGTGAGGAGAGTAGAAGGAAAAAAAAATCAGTGAATTCAATGACATTTGAAATTACCTAATCAGAGGGGTAAAGAGAAAAAAAAATAAAAAAGTATCGACCTGAAGATTGCACCGAGACACATTATAATTAAATTATCAAAAGTCAAAGACAGAATTTTGAAAGCAGCAAGAGAAAAATGATTTGTCACATTCAAGAGAACCCCCATAAGTCTATCAACAATTTTTCAGCAGAAACCTTTCTGCCAGAAGAGAGTGGGATGATATATTCAAGAGCTGAAAGATAAAACCCCCAACCCAAATTCTACACCTGGCAAAGCTATCCTTCAGAAATGAAGGAGAGATAAAAAAATTTCTCAAGTGAGCAAAAGTTGAGAGAGTTCATCACCACCAGCCTGCCTCATAAAAAATGCTAAAGGGAGTTCTTCAAGTCAAAACAAAGGCCCTAATTATTAACATGAAAACATATGAAACCATAAAACTCATTGGTAAATGTAAATATATAGTCAAAATCAGAATACTCTAATACTGTAATGATGGTGTGTAAATTGCTCAGAACTTTATTATAAATGATGAAATTATTAAAAATATATCCAATGATTTGTGCATGGATACACAATGTAAAAAGATGCAAATTATGACATCATTAACATAAACTTTGGGGGGTAGAAGCAAAAGTGTAGAGTTTTTGTATACGATTAAAACAGACCGTTTTAACTATGAAATGTTTTATATAAGCCTCATGATAACCACAAGAAAAAAATCTGTAGCAGCTACATAATGATAAATAAAAAGAATCAAAGCATACCATTACAATGAATCATCAATCACAAAGAAAAATGGCAACAGAAGAAGAAAGGAATGAAAGACCTATAAAAAATTCATAAAACAATTAACACAATGGAAATAAGAAGTACTTATCTATCAAAAATTATTTTTAAAGATAGAAGAGGTTTTCCAGTCAAAAGATATAGAGTGACTGAATGGATTTGAAAAAGAAACAAAAACCTAGATCTAGTTATATGCTTCTTACAGGAGACTCATTTTTACTTTAAGAGAACACATAGGCTGAAGGTAACAGGATGGAAATTACAGTCCATGTAAATGGTAACCAAAAGGAACCAGAAATGGCTATATTTATAGCAGACAAAATGGACTTTAAGTCAAAAACCATCACAGGAGACAAAGTAGGTCATTATATATTGATAAAAGGGTCAATTCCATAGGAGAATATGAAATTACAAATTATGCACCCAACATCAAAGCACCTATATAAAGCAAATACTGACAGATCTAAGGGGAGAAATACACAGCAATACAGTATTTTTAGGAAACATCAATACCCCATTCTGTAATGGGCAGATCATCTAGACAGAAAGTCAATAGGGAAACAGTAGAACTGAACAACACTGTAGACCAAATGGGTCTAGTAGACATAGAGAACTTTCCATGTATTCCACATACATATTCTCAAGCACACAAGGAACATTTTCCAGGATAAATCCCATGTTTGGTCATAAAACAAGTCTTAATGAACTCAAGAAGAATCATCCCAAGTATTTTTTCTGACCAAAGCAGAATGAAGCTAGAAATCAGTAACAGCAAGAAAATGAGAACATTCACAAATGTGTGGAAACCAAACAACACATTCTTGAACAAGAGTCAAAGTAAAGTGGAACCATTAGGTCAAAGACAAAATTTAAAGGGGATTGAAAATATCTTGAGACAAATTAAAATGAAAACACCACATACCAAAACTTATGGAATGTAGCAAAGGCAATTCTAAGAGGGAAGTTTTTATTAATAAATTCCAACGTTAAGGAAGAAGAGAGATCTCAAATTAACAATTTAACTTTACACCTCAAGGTGCTAGAAAAAGAAGGGAACCTAAGCCCAAGGTTAGCAGAAAATAATAAATCGATCAGTCAACTGATCTCTGATCTTCGATAAATGTTCCAAGAACACCCAACGGGGAAAGGATAGTCTTCTCATGAAATGTAACAGGTCACTCATTCACAAGACAGGTCTTAGCAAAGTCAAGAAGAATCAGCCCAAGTATCTTTTCTGACAAAAATGTAAAGAAGCTAAAAATCAATAAGAGCAAGAAAATGGGGTCTTATTAGTATTGGGGCAACTGAACCTCATTCAGAAGAACGAAACTGGACACTTTACCTCACAGGACATGCAAAAATCAACTTGAAATGGATTTAAGTCTTAAACATAAAATCTAATACAGTGAAACTACTAGAAGAAAACAGGGAAAAATCTTCTTGACATTGAACTTGGCAATGATTTTTTTAATATGACACCAAAAGCACTGGCAATAAAAGTGAAAATAGACAAGCGATGATTGCATGAAACTAAAACCATTCTGCACAGCAAAGAAAACAACCACCGGATTGAAAAGGCAACCTACAAAATGGGAGAAAATATTTGCCGACCATATATCTGGTAAGGGATTTATATCTTTACCCAATATCCTGCCAAAATAATGACAAAATAACTAATTAATTAACTAAGTAATTAAATAAATAAGCCTCATTAATTGAGCTGCATATTTTGCCAAGCTCTGTGCTGGGCACCATGCAGGTTAGAGATAATAAGTGTCTACCGGGTCACATGAACCTGGCTTTACAGCTGAAGATACCGAAGCCCAGGTCGGGAGAGTAACAAGGCAATATTCGTGGGGAGGTTTGGTAGAAAGGCACCCGGCTGTGGAGACAAGCCCACCCACACGGCGTTCCAAGGGAACCAGAGTCTCTATAACATCCACATGGTTGGATTTTCCCACAGATTCCAGGGTGGACCC
The DNA here is from genome assembly GCF_963455335.1 of Martes martes. NCBI lineage: Eukaryota > Metazoa > Chordata > Mammalia > Carnivora > Mustelidae > Martes > Martes martes. Next base: position 2,387,135 of record NC_137906.1, on the reverse strand, counting down.
CACGTTAACACCATGTGCGACCGATAACGGGCAAATTGGCTGAGTAGGAGGCTCAGTTTGTCCTTTCTGGTGTCATATAAACACACACTAAAGCCGTTTGGGGTTTAGATTCTATAGCTTCTCCCTAAGACTCCTCTGGGGTCCTGAAATATCATTCTCACATGCTTCTTCCCAGGGTCTGTCCGAACTTCTCGAAGGCAGGGTCTTCACAGTAGCCACCCAGGTAGAGAACAGCTCCAAAACCCGTCTACCCACATTCTTTTTTTTTTTTTTTTTAAGTAGGTCCACACCCAGCAGAGCCCAATGAAGGGTTTGAACTCACAACCATGAGAACAAGACCTGAGCCAAGATCGAGCTGGACATTCAACTGACTGAGCCACACGGGTGCCCCTGCCCTCATACTTTTTTGTTTGTTTGTGTGGGTTTTTGAAAATTTTTTTTTATTTAAATTCAAGTTAGTTAACATATAGTGTATTATCAGTTTCAGGGGTAGAATTCCGTGTTCATCAGTTGCATAGAACACCCAGTCCTTGTTACATCATGTGCCCTCCCTAATGCCCGTCACCCCGTTACCCCATCCCCCTGCCCACCTCCCCTCCATCAAACCTGAGTTTGTTTCCTAGAGTTTAGAGCCTCTTATAGTTTGTCTCCATCTCTGATTTCATCTTATTTTATTTTCCCTCCTTTCCCCTATGTTTATCTGTTTTTTTTATTAAATTCCAGATATGACTGAGATCATATGATACTTTTCTTTCTCTGATGGACTTATTTCACTCAGCATAATACCCTCTAGTTCCATCCACGTGTCCATGTCAAGATTTCCTTCTTTTTGATGACTGAGTAATACTCCAGTGTGTGTGTGTGTGTGTGTGTGTGTGTGTGTGTGTGTGTGATTATGGGGGCTGAGACGTCCCATAATATATGTCTTCTGCAATCTGGAGACCCAGGAAAGCAAGTGGTGTAATTGAGTCTGAGTCTGAAGGCATGAGAACCGGGAGTGCTGGTGTCTGAGGGCAGGAGAAGGAGGACCCAGTTCACACAGTGAGAACACATGCGCCTTTCTTGTTCTATTCAGGCTCTCAGTAGATTAGACAATGACCACCTGTGAAGGTGATCTGCTTTACCCAGTCTACCAATTCAAATGCTAATCTTTTCCAGAAACAACCTTGCACACACACCCAGAAGTCCTGTTTGACCAGCTGTCTGGGCATCTCTGGTCTAGCGACGTTGACATATAAAATTTAACAGCCCAATCTCCTTTCTCGTAAAATGATGAAGCTGGAATAAATGGCCTATAAAATTTACTCTTTCTGAGCCAACATCCTATGTTTCTACTTCTAACCCCATTGCCCAGAGTGCCCTGCCGACCCTGACCTTGACTCTGCCCTCTTGTCCCTTTCCAATGTCTATTGTGAGCAAGAGCCCTGAGCATCCGCAATGGCGGTTTCCATGCTCGTGCCCAAGCTGGCTACATATTCTCACATATTCCGACTCTCTCCCATATGTTCTGACTTTCTGTTCTTCAAGGGTGTCTGTGAGAGGAGACGGGTGTGTGGTGTGATCAGACAGCCCTCTGGGCATCCCAAACCTGCTGCTTGGAAAATCACAGGTAAAGCCTCTGACGGCATCATTAGTGTGAGTCAGCACAATGTTGTTTAAGCCCACCATAACGTGGGGAGTGAAGGGTGTAATTTGCTTGAACACACATACTCTCCTGCAGAATAATTACTTTGCAACTCACACACTTTTGGGGGGTCAGAATTCCTCTTGAACTAAGCACAGCCTTCTTTGTCATGGTCTGTCTGAAGAAAGACAGCCACTCCATTGTCAAGAATGGAAGCATGAGAAATGAATGGAAAAACAAATAATGTGGGGAGGAAGAATGCTTTGTGTATCATTTACTGCCCAAAGACTTATTTTGCCATTGGGATGGGAAGACGTCCACATGCCTCATTTTTTTAAACCCCGATACAAGCCCAGCAGGAGGCCTCTCAAGCTTCCAAGCAAATCGGTTTGGCAGGACAGTGCTGGTGATGGAGTATGGGATTTCACCAGCTTATTGGACTATGCCTGAGGTTCCTCCCCAACTCTGGTCTGTTACTACCTCTGCTCTAGGTTATGAACCATGATTTGGAAAAATATAGAACTTGCCATAGGGCACTGCATGGGGAGTGAGGGGTCCTGAGACCTGGCTCTGTGGGTTGATCTTGGAAAAGCAAGTAGCCATTTCAAGCCTTGGCTTCCTTTCTTGTCAAATGATAAGGTTGGAATAAACAACCAGTAAACTCTGCTCTTTCTGGGGCCAAAATTCTGCAATTCTACTTCTAACCCCATGGCCTGACGTGCCTGCTGACCCTTATTTTGATTCTGCCCCCTCGTCCATTTCCTATGTCTACTCTCTCTGAGCGATCTGGAGACTTGAAGACATACCGTTGTCACATCGAGGATTTGACACAACCCAACATGCGAGGTCAACCATGCTGGCTCAGTGAAATTGCAACCATTATGCTTTCTTTACTACATGCACAGTAATGAATATTGGCTTGGGCTTCGGACCTAGCTTGGCAGTAGGCATTGTGGGGATATCTAAGGAGAATGTCACCTGCCCTTGCATACACAGAACTAAAGGTTTATTCGGGAAGTTCACTTGCTCAATCTTCATAAAATAAGAAGAGAATAATGAGCCTTAGTCTGTGGGCTGACACCTGAGAATAGGAGACGTTCAAAGAAGGAAGAGATGCACGTGGGCAGAAGTGGTGAGAGGTGTTCGGGAACAAAGTGGGGCCAAGGCTGGGCCTTCTAGGATGGGTGGAAAATGGATAGATGGAAAGGACCTCAGGAAGAGGGAGAGGAGAAGAAATGCCCAGTGTTGAGGGGCAGTGAAGATCCTGTGTTCCCTGGAGCGGAGACCACATGTTGGAAATAAGGCGAAATAACACAGAAATGGTTATAATCATGCAAATAGAGCATTCTTATCTCTTCTTTTATGGGTGGAAAAGCCGTGACTCAGAGAAGTTACATAATTCTCCAACAGTCACAGAGCTAATACAAGGGGCAGGAGCAGAAGCCCGTGTCTTCTGAATTTGAGTCAGTGTTCCTCTTACTCCGTGATGCTTGGAGCTAGATTATCGTAAGTCTTAAGTGACAGGCCTGACATCAGAGAGAAAGGTCAAAACTCTGCCCTCACCAAGACTCATCGTAACTTCTATTTGAGAAAATTCTATTTTCTCAAGAATTTTTCTTATCTGGTCCTGACTCAGCATAGAGCTATGGGTTTTTGTGAGGAGCTGTGGCGGGCAGACAGAGCAAAGCACACTTTGAGATCGAAAGATCCTTCTGGCTAAGAATTTTGAACTATGTCGGAGAAAGAGTGGAGGAGAAAAACTCAGCCAGAGAAAGTTAATTCATGCAGAACTCACCACTTTAAAATTCCTTTCACTTAATTTATCTTTTATTGAGTGTCTACTATGTGCTAGGCACTAGGCCAGGTGCTAGTGTTTCTTTGTCAGTGTTGTGAAGAATTCCAACCATACTTCACTATCTTATAACCCTTTCCCTGCATCCTTCCACCATTCAGACCTTCAGTCATGAATTTACTCAGCAAATATTGTTGCGCACTTACAGTGTGCACACTTATTTAACGGCCCTATGCTAGGGTTATAGGAAGCACACAAACAAGAAATAGGCTTCTAACTCCTGGTAGGGGAATGAAAAATCTAAATCTAACAATTTAAATAAATAAATTATTAAGTAAATTAATAGTCATTAATCAATAATAAAATTAATTGATAATAACAAATTAATTAAATAAATAACAGGATAGGGTTAAAATCAGTGGTTCTGAAATAGACAAAAAGTAGATATTGAAATTTGATACATGTTTAGAGTGGTCTTTAAGGCCATCGGATAACGCTGAGATAGTAGACAGTTTGGAAGGCCTTAGACTTGGATCCTTACCTGTATAATACGCAGACTCCAGAGGGATGAGAGAGTTAAAGGACAAAAGAAAACTATAGAAGAAATTGTAAGATCATGTATCTCTCCTCCTTAGATGGGAGAGACATTTCTGAACCTAAAAGCAAGAGAAGAAATCATATAAAAATAGCAATAGATCTAACTTCACAATTTTAAAAAAATGTACGCACAAAGAAAAATACTATCAACAATATTGATGGAGGTTTTCCAGGGCAGTTTGATGCTGGAGTTTACAGGTTGAATGATGCTCTTTGGCTACAAGCTCAGCAGTGATGGATGAAGCACAAAAGCACAACTAAAGGATAGATTGAGGCTCAGGTACAAGATCAAACATCTTCGTGGATCTGACGCAGCGGAAATGCAGGCCAAAGCCTTGCTTGGGCTTGCCGGACCCTGGGTCCAGTGTCAGGCTGCGAACAGCAGAACAAAGCTAAAATCACGGCTCCGTTTGAAGATAGGAGCCGGAGAAAGGCTTACTGAACTCGTTCACCAAAAGAGCCCGAAAAAAATCTACAAAATACGACAGAAGGAAAATATTTTCAAATCATACATCTGATAAGAACCTTGTATCTAGATGAAATAAAGAATTCGTACGACCCAACAATGAAAAGACAAACAACGCCATTAAACATGGGCGAAGGACCTGAGTAGACATTTCTCTGGAAAAAATGTAGTAGAATATACCTGCCCACGGCTTCCCTGTCTGAGGTCTCAACTCTGACAGTCAGCTGTGGTCCGCAAGCAGATGACCCACCCGACATACTGCTAGAAGGTCGGTTGTACCATCAGATCGTCTGAGAGAGGAAGAGGATACATTCATACAACTCTCATTACAGCATATGGCTATAATTGTTCTGTTTGGTTATTATTGTTGTTCGTCTCTTACTGTGCCTAGTTTATCATAGGTGGGTACATATAGGAAAAGACATAGTGTATATATATAGGATCTGATGCTATCTGTGGTTTCAGGCATCTGCTGAGGGTCTTGGAATGTGTGCCTTATGGATAAGAGGGGCCGATTGTGCTCAAGTCACCAAAAAACACGTGCAAACGTGCCCAACATCATTAGTCTCAGGGAAATGCAAATCACAACCACAGTGAGATACCGCTTCACACCCACTCAGACGGCACTAATAAAAACAATGGATGACAACGAGTGTTAACAACGGTGTGGAGGGATTGGAATTCTCATACACTGTGTGTGGCAGTGTAAAATGGTGGGGCCACTGTGAAGAACAATTTGACAGTTTCTTAAAAAGTTAAACCTAGAATTACTCTATGACTAAGTAATTCCATTCTCAGGCGTATATCTGAGGGAAATGAAAGTGTATATCCATACAAAACTTATACCGAAATGCTCATATCATGTCCTATGAACTGAATTGTGACCCCCTCCCCCAAATTCATTATTGAAGTGTGATGGTATTTGGAGGTGGGGTCTTTGGGATATAATTAGGTTTAGACGATGGTTGGGCCCCCCATGGGATTAGAGCCCTTATGATAAGAGACATCAGAGAGCCCCCCAACTTTCTACCACATGAGGACACAGCAAAAAGGTGGCCATCTTCAAGCCAAGGAGTTCTCACCAGAACCCAACCCTACTGGCACCCTAACTTCACACTTCCAGCCTCAGAACTGTGAGTAATAAATGTCCTTTGCTGCAGCCACGCAGACTATAGTGTTTTGTTATGGTGGCCTGAGCTAACTAGGACAGATTTTTGGTACCAAGAAGTGGTAAGAAATTCACAGCAAGTGGAAGGAAGCAACTTAGGAGCTGGGCAATGGGTAGAATTTTGAGGTGCATGACCTAAATATAGAATTAAAGATGATTCCGGTGAGATCTCAGACGGAAATGAGGAATATATTATTGAAAACCGGAGGAAAGACAATCCTAGTATAAGATGATAAAGAACATGTCCAGACTATGCTCAGGTGTTTTCTGGAAGGTGGAACTTGCAAGCGATGAAGTTGGACGTCCAGCTGAGGCGATTTCTAAGCCAAGGGTTGGAGGAGCAGCTTGGCGTCTCCTGACTTCTTACAATAAAACACACAAGGAGAGAGATGAATTGAAGTAGGTTTCAGGCAAAAAGGAACTGGAACTTGGCTATTTGGGAACATCTCAGACTATCCATATTGCAGAAAAATGAGAAGTTGTTCGGAAGAGAACACTACGGTGTGACTGGAGAGCCACTTGGTAAATCATGGGTCTGACTCATGGACTCAGTCAGCTCAGCCGTCTCAGCAGAAGCCAGGAATAGAGATGGTATTACGCCAGCAAAGACTCTGCCAGTTGGAACTAAGGAGGCAGAGGAAGCCTGTTGGAATGAAGGAAGGCTCTCAGACTCCTCAGAATCTCCAGGACTGGACTATAGAGGCGTTTGGCTATAATGTGCACTGTTTTATCGTAAAAAAGGAAGAGCGACCCCGAAGTGATTGTGAGATCACCAGTACGGCCTCTTTGGTTTCAAAGAGCAAGGCCGTCACCTCGACTTCAACAGGCTGGGTAGTCTTCATCCCAGACCCTTGGGGGACAGGACCCCTGCCTGGCAGAGCCGAGGGGACAGGACTGTCACCCCAGTGGGTCCAGAAGAAAGGATATAGAGTCAAAAAGGATTATTTTCAAGCATTAAGATCTAACGGAATTTACCTCATTGGGGGTTGGACTTGCTTGGGACACATCACCCCTTCCTTCTTTCTTATCTCTCTCCCTTTTGGGAAGAGAATGTTTATCGTATACCTGTCCCATGATTAAACGCCATACAATTTGCTGTCATAGGTTCATAGCTGGAGAGGAATTTTCTCTCAGAATGACTAGTGCCTTGAATCCCACGATATTTAGATGAGACTTTGGACTTGAGAGTCATTGCTGGAAGGAGTTAAGGTTTGGGGACTGTTGAGGCGAAATTAATGCATTTTGCATGTGAGAAGAACATGAGTTTTGGAGAGCTAGGGGCAGAATTCTATGGACTGAATTGTGTTGCCCTCCCTACCCCCCCAATTTATAGGAAGCCCTAAGTCCCAGTGTGCTAGTATATGGAGACAGGGCCTTTGAGAGGTGATTGGGTGAGGTAGCAAGCATAGGGCCCTCATGATGGGATTACTCCCCTTATAAGAAAAGACACATGGGGCGCCTGGGTGGCTCAGTGGGTTAAGCCTTTGCCTTCGGCTTAGGTCATCATCTCAGGGTCCTGGGATCGAGCCCCACATTGGGCTCTCTGCTCAGTGGGGAGCCTGCTTCCTCCTCTCTCTGCCTGCCTCTCTGCCTACTTGTGATCTCTGTCTGTCAAATAAATAAATCAAATCTTTAAAAAAAAGAAAAAGAAAAGAAAAGACCCAGCAAGAAGGTGCAATCCAGGAAGAGAGCCTTTGCTCGAGACCGACCATGCTGGCATCTCAGCCTCACGTTTCCAGCCTTCAGAACTGCGAGACAGAAAGCTCTGCTGTTTAAGCCTTCATAGTGTTTTCTTATGGTATCCTAATTTGATTAACACAGCAGAATTATTCATAAATCAAAAAGTGGAAAAAAACCCAGTATCCATCATTTGATGACTAGATATATAAAATGTGCTATGCCCATATAACGCAATACTAAGGAAAACCAAACCAAAATAAGTAGATAAATAAATAAAATAAAAAGAAAAAGCAATGAGGTATGAAACATGCTACAATACGGAGGAATATGGAAAACACTGTCAGATGAAGGAAGGCCACATATTGTATGATTTCATTAATATGAAACGTCCAGAATAGGAAAAGCCATAGAGATAGAAAGTTTGGTAGTTTCCAGGGGCTGGAGGTAGGAGGGGGTGAGACATGACTGCCTATGGGTATGGGGTTTCTTTTTGGGTCGATAAAAATGTTCTGGAATCAGTGGTGATGGCTGTACAATGTTATAACTATAGTAAAAACCACTGAATTATATACTTTACAAGTATGAGTTTTATGATATGTGAATTATACCTCAATAAAGCTATTATTTTAAGAATGCTGCCCAGAGCAATAGGTCCTGGCAAACTGTAGGCCCAGGGAGGAAGGTGAACAGAAGCTTGACTTCTAGATTAGGATGCTAGCCAAGCTGTGGGCCAGCTTAGTGACTGGAAATGCAACGGTCCGGATATCAACACAAAGCTGGATTATGGATTGGGATCCTGAAGGATCAGGTGGGGGCAAACCACTAGACAGAGAGAGGAATAAATAAATGAAAAACAAAAATAAGATATTTGGGGCCCCTGGGTGGCTCAGTGGGTTAAAGCCTCTGCCTTCGGCTCAGGTCATGATCTCAGGGTCCTGGGATGGAGCCCTGCATCGAACTCTCTGCTCAGCGGAGAGCCTACTTCCCCCCCCTCTCTCTCTGCCTGCCTCTCTGCCTACTTGTGATCTCTGTCAAATAAATAAATAAATAAAATCTTAAATATATATATATATATATATATATATATATACTACCGTAAGCCAAAATATCAAAATACAAGAAAATACGTCTAATGGAAGCCAACAAATAAAATCAACATTCAGAATAGAACCTAAATTCAATTGTGTGAAATTACACTTATAGAACAATCTGACAAAGACTTTAATTTAGATATAATTAGGATGCTCAGAGAGAAAATGAAGACATACTTTCTGTTAAAAAAAAAGAATATTACAAAAAATAAGGAAAGCTGAAAAAGAACAAGTAGAAACAAACAAACGAAGTCCATTAAAACAACAGACAATTCCAGAAAAGGGATCGGTACAATTTTACAAAATGGAAACAAAAGGAGAATCAATTAATAGGAAGACAGGATTGAGAAATTCACAGAAAGTGTATCACAGAAAGGCACAGAGATACCAAAGGAGACAGAGCAGTTAAGAGACGTGGAAGATAAGGTGAGATACCTCAACACTTAACTGGTAGGAGTTTTAGAAAAGAAGAATGGTAGGGCCACGGAAAATCTATCTTCTTAAAGAAATAATTTATAGAAATGTTCTAGAATTTTGTAAAAACAGTCTTCCATTTGGAAATGCACTCCAGGTGCGGAACATGACCAAACCGTAGAAAGCTCAGGAATGTGCCCTTTGGCATATGGAAACTCAACACATGAAAGCGATGGCATCGTAAATTAATGGAGGAAGTAGTACTACTGAAGAAATATGGAAACCATTATGCCCTTACTGCATACTACAAGCCAAGTAAATTTTAAGTAAATTAAAAACCCAAATTTCAAAGGCAAAGTTTTAAAACTTTTAGAAGAAAATAGAAAAAAAATTATTAGAATCTTAATAGGACGGATATACTTAAAAGAAAGCACAAAACATCAAGGAAACATTGGATAAATTGGACAGCTTTAAACATATAAAGCTTTACAATTAAGATAGAAAAAAGAAAGTTAGAAGACAATCTACACACTTAGAGAAAATATTTACAAAGTACGAAGCAGACAAATAACTATTTACAGAACATTTAAGGAATGTCTACTACCAAAGACAATCTCATGGAAACATGGACAAACTGTATGAACAGGCGATTCATAGACAAGGAAACCTGAACGGTGACGGAATATTCATCCAAACATTGAACAGTGAAAGGTCCCCATTTCACAAGCAACTGTGGGAAACAAGTTAAAATAGCGATGAATGTCAATTCACACCTATCAGATAGGCACAAATTAAAGTCCCACAATACCAAGCATGGGTAAGAATGTGGAGAAACAGAAGTTCTATGACATTTCTAGTGGGTGTGTGCGTTGATATAATAACTTTGGAGGTGAATTTGATTGCACTTAGTAAAGCAGAGGATTTTTACATTCTACCATTCAGGAAAGAAGTTCTCACACAGGGCTAAAGGAGATATACTTATGAATACTCATTCCAAAATTGTTTGCAAAAGGAAAACCAAACAAAAACAAAAAAAAAAGAGAAAAGGAAAAAGGGAAACAATAGGAATTTTCAAGCCATTCACAGGAGAACAGATTAATCATTTGTGGCATGACGAATCCGTATGATAACGTATACTGCAGCTAAAATGAATGAACTACAGTTATATGTATCAAAATTGAAAAACATTGGAAAAGAATATGGAATGAAAAGAGCTAGATGCGGAGGGATAAATGCCAAAAGCACATTATATACATATACTATAAATTTAAAACATGGAAAACAACATCATTGAAAAACCATGGATATTTAAATTTGCAGCAAATGCATGGAATAAAATGACTGAACTCCTGATAGTAGTTAACTAAATGGGGAAGTGGGGAAGGATCTGGGTGTGTGGGTGATGGGGTGATTCTCTAGATCCTCTAAAACAAGTCTGAACTTACTCTAAATAGAGAATAATGTTCATATTGTATAAAGGAAAGTCATGAGAGTTTATTTTATTATTTTTAATTTTTGCTAAACATTCTAGATGTTTATTATAATGAAAATATTAAAAATTTCCAACACTCCAGTACTAACAGAGGAAATATACAGCGGGAGAGAATTATCGCGACAGGTGCTGGGCAGGTGCTGGAGGTTCTCATTATATAAACTGCTCTTGTTACGCAATGAAAATGAGATGAACACACAAGAGGAAGTTGGAGTTAACAGCATTAACGGGCAATTTGCAAGAAGAGGAAAACAAGGACTTGTGGATTTAAAAGAGCAAGTTCGATATCCGTGCAAAGAGGCAGATTGGAGCAGCAATGAAATCCGCTTTTTAAATTCAGTGAGTTCTTGGAACTGACCCTTAAGAAGTGGCCAGGAAGTCTCATAAAACCAAAACCAAAACCAAAACCTTTATTTTCAGGGATAATATTCATGGTTGATGAAAGTGGTGAATGCAACAATATGTGACAATAGAGTGTGTGCACCTGTCCACGCCAGCGACCTGGGAGTAAGTCTTGATTCATCCTGACTTTTACTCTCCATCACCAAAGACTGACAGTTCTACTTCCTACATTCAATGTCCCGCATTCAATGTTCTCATTTTAGCATCGGGCAAATGGGGACGTGTGCTACAGTCACTGCCAGCCAGGGGGCACTCACGATGTGGCTGTCACCCTCCAGACACGCTGATCAGAACCTGCACGACAGGTGTTAACATTCTTCTCAAAAGCTTCCTAAGTACCGCGAGTACCCTACAAGCTTCCGAGTACCCTACAAGCTTCAGACATGCGAGCCGGTTCAGAAACCCACAATCATCTCAAAAGTGCCAACGTGGTCCAAGTTAGAGCAAATTAAGACAACTCCGTCCCACAAGAGAGAAACGAGACCGCAGAGCAAAGCAGAAGTTTCTACGGGGTCTTTCGGAGTTCAAATCCGAGACCCGCCTCATGTGCTCCCAGAGCGGGGGAGAGAGAGGGTTTATGAAAACAAAAACCGCAGGCTTGTGTAAGTGGCACAGGCAAAACCATTCACGCTGGTTTGTGTACACCAGGTTACTATGCTGGTCGCTAGGTTGGAGCTCAGGGAAACCAGCCTCGTTCTTAGAACCGCAACAGGATACAGCCGTTTGCGGTTGGCACAGCCCAAGAGTCCGGGTTCCGTCCCGGTGTGCCTGTGCGTAAGGCCACCTTCCCCAATCCCCTCCTGGCTCCTTTCTGGGGCCCCTTGATGTTCCCGACTCCATTTCAGATGTTTCTGTTCACAGACCTGAACCAGTGAAGTGAAAACAAGCAGGAACAAGCAGAACATGACATTTTTAATGTAAGTGAAATGTGAGCGTAAGTTGAGACAAAACTAAGCAGTTTGTTGTCAACGTCTGAATCTGTCCTCCTTGGACCCAGTCGCTTGGAGGGTATTAGAGCAAGTTCTAGCTGACATGAAGCAGTGTATCTGAGACTGAGCTCAAAAATCCCTCACTCAGTCCCACCAAAAGCTCTTATTGCTCATCAGAACTAATTTATATGTAACTGAACCGTTTATATTGAACCAAAGACGGACTCAAACATCCTTCTCAAAAGTAACATCTCTGGATGGATCGGCGGGTGTGTAGTTGAAACCGAACTCCATGTGAAACCGACTCTGAAATCATGCCTGCGTTTCAAATAAAACCCAGGAGCTCTGCAGAAGCGGTACGTGCAAGCGAACAGAAGACATGTTCCTTGTCCCGCTTATCAGGGGGTCCTCGGACTTCAGTGACCGTTTGTTTACCACCTGCCTAAAGGCAGATTTGGGTTGCTTTGAATGACAAGGATAATCTTGGCAGCTCCTTGGGGAGAGCCATTTGGGAACACACAGAAGGATTTGGAGGTGCCCTAAAACAGTGTGCGAAACAGTGATGGGGGATGAAGAGTTCATTTCCTCAGTATGTAAAGAGCTTCCGAAAATCCGTGGGTCCCTAAACACGTGTGGGGCAAGCACAGAGCTCACAAAGGAGGGTATACCACCAGCCGAGAAACCCCTGAAACATAGAAACCTGACGGAAATCAGAGAAACGCAGACTAGGACAAGAAGTTAATTCTGCCTCTCAAGTCACCCCGTATTTAAACGACACGCCATCCACGGTGGCTCAGGTTACCGTGAAACAAGAAACACTATGTCCTAGTGCGAGCGCTCACGGAAGTAGCCTTTCTGGGAAGCAGTGTGCCAGTATGTACGAAGAGACTTAAAAATATCCGTGCCTTGCTCGTGTGCGCAAAAGGCAGGAACCGTAGGAAGCAGAAACTGAGAAGCAAGCGAGCTGGTTCTCGAGGGTGAGGGAGGGATACGAAGGAGAAAAGGAAATCGTAGAGAGAGAGGGAGTGGCACCTGTGAGTTTATGCACTTTTTTTTTTTTTAAATTTAAAGAGAGAGAGAGAAAGAGAGCAACCACGGGAGGTGGGGAGGGGCAGAGGGAGAAGGAGAATCCCAAGCAGGCTCCCTGCTCGGCGCCGAGCCCTGCCTGGGGCTCCATCTCAGGACCCTGAGATCATGATCCGAGCCAAAGTCTAGAGCGGACGGAGCCATCCAACTGCCCTATGTGTTTACGACTTTTTATGTAGTTCTGAGTTTTAGAAAGAGACCCCCCCCCCATGAAAAATTTAAATCAGCCAGGATGTGGGGAAACCCAGAATAGAATGCAGAGAACAACAAGTGAGCCTAGTTGTGTTACCTCCCTGGTGGAGGAGGGAAAAAACCAGCCTTCCTGTAACTTTGGGAAACAGGGTTTTGGCTCCCTACGGCAAGACCAGAGACGAACAGAACGGTACAAAGTACTGTGCTCAAGTTAGTAAATGTGTTTCTCGCAGGGGTAGGAGCTAACCATTCTGAAACGACCTCACATGTACACCAGAAATGAATGAATGAATGAATGAATGAATGAGTGCGTGAATGATGAATGACTGTGTAGTTGCAGGTAACATCTGCAGGGCTTCTCAGGGTTAGAGAAAGAAGTTACCAACAGGGGAAAGGGGAAGGTTTTGGATCGCAATGAGAGGTTATCAATATGAACTCATCGTTTTCAGTAGAAAAATGTATATTCAAATGCTTTGCCCATTTGTTAGTTGGGTGATTTGGTTTTGTTGTTGTGTTGATTTGTAGAAGATCGAGCCTGCTTGGGACTCCCTCTCCTTCACCCTCTGCCCTTCTCCCACCCCCGTGGGTGTGCTGCGCGCCCACTCTCTGTCTCTCTCGATCTTTCTAAAAAAAAAAAAAAAAAAAGAGGAAGAAGAGAAATTGCTGGAGACCTACCCCACAGTGATGCGAGTAGACTTAGCACTCATTACTGGATCACACACTTAACAATGTTTAAGATGACAACTTCTATGTTATGTGGGCTTTTTAAACAACAATAAAACAAACAAAAATTTGAGAAGAAAGGGGATATTTGCAGTCTTTAAAAATCTCCCATCTTCCAAATATTTATTCATTTCAAAGGGAAAAATACAAACTGTACCGTGGGGAAACCCAGCAGACACCAGACATCACCTTAACCAGGTGATCAAGGTTTAGGTCACCAAAAATAAGACTTACCAGCCTTAGGAGCCTCCTGAGGTAATGCACTGAGAAGGGCACAACATCACTTCCGTGGTTTTCTTGCCAAAAGCACGTAACCTCAATCTAATCGTGAGAAACCACTGAGCAAACTCACATTTAGGGACATTCTCCAAAACACCTGACCAGTGTTCTTCAAAACCCTTAAGGTCTGGGGCTTTGAGCAACAAAGCAAGACTGAGGAACTCACAGACTGGACGAAACAGAAAACTCCGATAACTACAAACAATACGTCCCCCTAGCCTGGATCCTGGACCAGAGAAAGGACATTAGTGAAAATGCGCGTGAAATCCAGACACAGACGGTAATTGAGTAGACTGAACACAGTCTATAAATTATACTATTATAATTCTTCCAGTTTCTAAATTTCAAGATGGTAACATCAGGGGGAGCTAGATGAAGGTTTAGGGAAACTCTTTGTACTATTTTTGTAACTTTCCTGTCAGTCTAAAGTTATTTCAAATTACAATTAAAAAAAAATCCATACATTGGGGAAGAACCCCCAAGAGTTTCTTTCCCGGCAACTCTTTCCTAAAGAAAGAATCTGAAATACAGGAGATGTTCATCGTAGCATTAGTCATAATTTTAAAAATTGCAACAAGGTCTACGTTCCTAAAAAGGATGCTGGTTAGTAAATTATGATCTCTGGGCTCTCGGATTTGAATAGAACCTGTGCTTGTTGATAGCCCAGCACCTGACTCTGTTGACAGAGCTGACGGCTGGCTTCGCGTCTCCGCTCAGGAAGGTCGAAAAGGCACATGAAATTAGTACCCACGACCGCACCCTCGGGCTTCCCTGTGGTTTAGGTGAAACCGACAAGCCGTCCTCGAGTTCCTTGCATTTCCTCGTCTTCCAGGCGTGCCCCATGAACAAGCCCCTTTGCTCCTCTTCCAAGACACACTGTGGAACCATTCGCTCTCCGCAGCACCATTCTTCTTCCTGACGCAAGTCCTCCCCCCCCCCCCCCGCCCACTCTCCTGGACCACCGCACGGGCCTCCCCGTGGCTCCCCTGTTTCCTCTGTTGTCTGCTCTCATCCTCGCCGTGCCGCTGTCCGAATGGTGTAAAAGAACACATCAGTCTGTTCCGCCTCTGCCTAAAGCCCTCCAGCGGTTCCCGGTTACACACAGAAGGTGGTCAGCTCCCTTGCCGCTCATTCCCTGCTGGGTCCGACGGGAGCTGGCCAGGCTTTGAGCTCTGGGCCTGTCCCTCATCCTCTCACCTCCTCTCTCCTGTGTTCTGGCCGGAGTGGTCTCATTCAGTGTCTAAAACAGCAAGCTCGTTTCCTTCCCAGGGCCTCTGCCCGGAGGGGTCCGTGCCCACATCTTCCCGTCGTGGTTTCCTTCTTGTCATTCAGGGGTTGAAGCACTGGTCACCTCTTGGAGGCAAATTAACATAAAGCGTCCCCCACTCCCACCCCAGCGTCATTCTCTCTGCCCACAATGTCTTTTAGCAACTCCTGAGCACTAGTCATAAGTAAGAGTCTAAAATTATTTTGTTCATGCATTTGCTCAGCGGTTAATTTTCTGCCTCTCTCTAGAATATCATCTTCCTGAGAATAGTTAAATTGTATTTTGAAAAATTTCAGGCCTCCAGGAAAGTTGAAGGAATAGTACATATACCTCACTTGTTGAGTCAAATATTAACCCTAAACGTTGTCTTTCTCTCTCTCTCTATACACACACACACACTCACACTTGCCTTTTACCTTAACTGTTTAGAATAAGTTGCAGACATCATGGCGCTTCACCTCTAAATGCTTCCTCATGCGTGTCCTAAGAAGAATGACATTTTGCTGCATAATATACATATCATAATTAAGAAAATCAATAATTCCATAATATCATCCAATATATAATCCAGATTTCTCCAACTATCTTTTTTTAAATCAGTTTTATGGGTTTTTTTTTCTCTTCATTGAGGATTCAGGTCAGTGTCAAGCACTGCATTTGGTTATGTCTCTTTAGTCTCTTATCTTGTCCTTTAATTTTTCATGAGGTAAACTTTCGTGAAGAGCCCGAGTTCTTCAAGAGCCCAGAGAGTCCATCTGTTGTGTAAAAGGCACTGCTCTCTGAATCTGTCTGATTATTTCCTCGTCGCGTCAATCGACTGTATCTTCTCTGTATTAATTCAGCTCACACCACAGTTGCAACCCAATATGGCGGCCACTTGCCACATGTGAGCACTTGGAACGTGGCCAGTGGGACCGAAGACATGAATTATCACTTTTATTTAGTTTTAATTCATTCATATTTAAAATTTTAAATGAGCATTCTTTTCAGCTATTGGGAATTTTAAAAGTATGTTCGGAATGACTTGGGTATGTGAACCGACTTTTTTTTTTTTTAGTTTTTTAAAAAGATTTTTAGTTATTTATTTGACAGAGATCACAAGTAGGAAGAGAGGCAGGCAGAGAGAGAGAGGGGGAAACAGGCTCCCTGCCAAGCAGAGAGCCTGATGCGGGGCTTGATCCCAGGACCCTGGGATCATGACCTGAGCTGAAGGCAAAGGCTTAACCCACTGAGCCACCCAGGCGCCCTGAACCTACTTCTTAAGCTGTATATATATTGAAATCTGCGTTAAGTGTAAAATATCAACTGAATTTTGAAGACTTAGAAATAGGAAAAGAATCCACTCACCCATCCTTTCACAAAATCTGCATTCGAGCCTTGGATTAAAAAGTCCGACAACACACACGTGTACATACGCACATGCAAGTAGAAAAGTCAGGCAGGAGCAGGAAGGCAAGGGCTAGCTGAAAATGACTCACCAGCTTGTAAACTCTACCAGGTGGGAATCATTCTCTCTCACTCACCAACGTGTCTGTGGGATCTATGCGACACCTGACGTGTCGTTGATGCTTACTGGATATTTCTGGATGAATGAGAGTGGGCAACCAGATGGTCAGGCCTTTGAGGAAGAATGGCTTTGCTGAGAGCTGAGGGAGCCCCTCCCGGCAGCCCTGCAACATGAACAGGCAAACAGTAGTGCCCTAATCTAGAGAGAACAGAGACAGGGAGGGCTGGGAAGACCTGGCAAAAAACCAGGGCAAGAGACAAGCACCTTGCCCTCCTTCGGGCATCTCTGTATGGGCCTGTTTTGGCTAAAATACCCCTGTGAGTGGCAGCCTGGCGTTGGCCTCGCTGCGGGACGTGATCCTGGCCAGCTGGACCTACAGCGAGACACCTGCTTTGGTAAATGGCCTGGTACTGGGCAGCGGTGTCTGGCTTCCCTGTGCCCAGAAGAGGCACACACCCGTGGGAGGTGCAACAGAGACCCTCCGTGTTTCCCACAACATTCGTCTTTCTTTCGTAATAGAGGAACTGACAGGTTGGGGACTAGTACATTTAATCACGAGTTCATTGTTCCAAGTTCTTAAATACTGTCCAGATACCATTCTCATTCTGAGAACCCGATGCAAAGTAGGTATGATTATCCTCAGTCTAGATAGGAAGAAACTTGAGGCGTCTGGGTGGCTCAGTCGTTAGGTGTCCGCCTTCGGCTCCAGTCATGATCCCCGGGTCCTGGGATCGAGCCTCATATCAGGCTCCCTGCTCGGCGGGAAGCCTGCTTCTCCCTCTCCCACTCCCCCTGCTGTGTTCCCTCTCTCGCTGTGTCTCTCTTTGCCAAATAAATAGATAAAATCTTAAAAAAAAAGAAAGGAAGAAATTTGATTTCGGATAGGTTGAACGGCTTACCAAAGGCCGCACAGCTGGCTGGTGTCTGTGCCGGCTTCTGAGAGCAGTGCGGCCCCAGCTTTTTGTTTCTGCAGGGGGAATAAGAGACTATGACCCCAACCCGTCTCTGGGGCAGTCCTTGCACAGCTCTGGAATCTGTGTCCTGCGACATCTCTGTATTCTTGTGTGTCCTATAGATGCCACTTTGTACATTTATATATAAACATAAATTACACATATGTATGTATATAAATATATAAAATTATAGTCATGTATTTACTATTTAAATATTAACTCATTCATTATTCATTGATTTTATTAATAATTTATCAATACATTAAATTATTTAATATATCAATTGTATTATTTATGAATGACAATGTATTAACTAAATCATTATCAATGATATATCAGTAATTTATTATTTAATATATGTAGTATTTATACATTATAAATTATATAGAGAGAATATGAAATTATATTTATATATTTAATATTTAAACATTGATTTTCCTTATTATTCATTTTATTTGTTATTTATTAATTTTTTGAATAATTCATCAATAAAATTTATTAATGTTATTTATTACTCTTATTACTTTTAAATAACTATTTAATATTAATTAAATATATTTATAAACATATGTATAAAATGTTATATAAATATTAAATATATATTAAATAATAAATGTGTTGATGATAAGCAAATAATTAATAATTATAATAACTATTATGTATTATACTATTATTTATTTTATTAAATCTATTTAATTAATTATTAAATAATTACCACAATGATTATTATATCATGCATTATGTTATAGTATTAATTTTATCAATCATTTAATTCACTATTAAATAGCTATTAATTATTTATTAATATTGTTATTTATACTTATACATTATGACATTCGTATATATATAAATATATAAAATTATATACGTGTATTAAATTATATATATGTATGTGTGTATTCCATACTTGTATTACATATACATACACGCATGCATATGTATATTTATATGTATAAATTGCATTCTTTCTTATTAAATTTTAGGAAGAAAGTTTTGCTCTTCAAATTTTTGAATATATCATTAGGGATGCCTGGGTGGCTCAGTCGGTTAAGCCTCTGCCTTCAGCTCGGGTCATGATCTCAGAGTCCTGGGATCGAGCCCCGCATCGGGCTCTCTGCTCAGGGGGGAGCCTGCTTCCCTCCTCTCTCTCTCTCTCTGCCTGCTTGTGATCTCTGTCTGTCAAATAAATTAAGAAAAAAAAAAAAAGAAAAAAGCTTGAGGGACAACTGTTGAACGAGAGGTGAACGGACACAAGCCCATCGCTCACAGAAATGGTTTCCCACATTTGAGTTGGACCGAATCCCTGCAACGCCCGGGGCTCTCTCCTTGCAGGACCAGCACTGACAATGGTGTCGGCGCTTAGCTTTGCTACGAAGCTGTAGCCTTGGCTCAACTGCCAGGGCTTGGAAGGCACCCCTATGCCTGTCGAACGTGCTTTTACCTAAACATTCTTCCACTGAAAGCTTGGAGGTTTCCATCAGAGAGGGTCCGACTTTATAATGATCGGAAAGGGGGGGATCGACCTTTTAGTTCCCTACTGAAGAGCCCTATGCCGTGGAGAGCTTTGAAGACCTGCTGAGCAACGGGATCTGCTTGGGAACCACGAATAAACTTCCCGTGGTGAGATGCAGGCAACGCTATTTTCCAGAGATCTTCAAGGCTCCTGGGTTAAAATGTGGTTGAATGTGCACATTTATTCTCACTTCCTTCCTAAATCCTGCTGGGACTGTAGAAAAGAGATTTTAAAAATATGCAAACACAAATGCAGGGGAAAAACCAGAAAGGAGAAGATAGCAACAAAATCTGGGGTAATGGGTGGACGTAGATGTGTGTGTGGTAACTGACTTAGGAGATGTGATAAAGCTAAGTCCCAATCCACAGGCCCCTCTGATACCTACCACAGAATCCTGGAGAGACCCGGGAGGTGTTACATCTGAATCTAGGCAAAGCCAGTGGCTAGGATGAGAGAAGTGGGTAAAAACTGAAGCGATCTGGAGGGAGAGAGGATGTAGCTCTGTGACCTACTTTCTCATGTGGGTACGATCCAAGGCCATCTTGAGAGGGCTTGCGTAGGCAAAACCTTCTGTGTGCTTCCCTCCCCATCTGCCTCAAATTAAACCCATCAAGTTAAAATTGTTAAAATAAATGTCAAAAAGCAACTTTAAATTAAAAAGACAACAGTTACAGGGCGCCTGGGTGGCTCAGTGGGTTAAGGCTCTGCCTTCGGCTCAGGTCATGATCTCAGGGTCCTGGGATCGAGCCCCGCATCGGGCTCTCTGCTCGGCAGGGAGCCTGCTTCCCCCCTCTCTCTGCCTGCCTCTGCCTACTTGTGATCTCTCTCTCTCTCTATGTCAAATAAATAAATTTTTTTTAAAAAGACAACAGTCGGAGGATGTAAACAGAGTGAGGACTTGTAGATCAGTTGTACGTGTACAAGAAGGAGTGTGGTTTTGCCCCATCAAATTAAATGCTCTCCTCCTGCCACATCATGTACCCTCTGGTGGTAGGTGCTGGAAGTTTCTAGAGTGCCTTGGGTAATGCCTCTAATTTCTTGCAGCTAAAACATGGCTCTGCCTAAAGGCCCACATAGCCTCTAACAGAAAACTGCCAACGCCCTAGAGTATTTTTCTTGCTACCAGCTGCTACAAACACCTTTGAGTTACACGTTGCTGAAATTCATCAGGAATTATCTTTGGGCAATATACTGAAATGTCTTTGTCTGGGCTTGGAGGTTTTAATTTTTCAGCTATCTGAATTCAGCACTTGGTCAGATGTCATAACCTGCCATTATGCCAGCACCAATGTTATTCTAAAGCTACACTGAAATAATTTCTATGACAGCCTTGAGGAGTAAATAGAGCGACGGCTTAGTGTAGCATAGCATTTTTCAATTTTAAGTAAAGAAGCTCTTTGAAAGGGAGGGGAAAAAACCCTTTCACTGCACCTCAAGCACTGACTCAAATTATGTTTATTTGTTACTAAAACAAATACAAACATTAACAAGACATAAATTCCTTATGTTTTTATAGCTCATAAACCATACAATCAAAAGAGACATTAAAGTTAAATTTAAACAAACTACAGAAAAAATAATCACACAATACTTTTAAATAGATCGAATTCCTCTACAGTTAGAATTTAGAAGTTTATGGCAGATTATTACTCCTGTCATAATGACTAAAAAATAACTGGATGAAATGAAATTTCACATATTTTTTAGATATACCAGAGAGCTGTGGGTGCAAATAAATTTAAAGGAATAAATTCCAGAGAGGAGAGAGTCCTTTCTAGATGAGGAAGCGATCTTGCCTAGAGATGAGCAAATTTCCTTCCTAGGGGCATTTGCCAAATTTGGGCACAAGCAGAGAGTCAGGCTTACCATAGGCAGAGAATTCTATGAGGGAAAGAAGATTTGTAATGTTTAGTGACCTTGTGGACTGGCATGAAGAAATGGAGGATGGTTTTTCCTACCTGCCAGTTTTCGATCACATAACTTTTACTGAGTGTTGGGGTTGTGGTTGAGAATAGAGCTTGGCTAGAAAGGCAGAGAAAGGGTCCCTATCATCTCCTGGTTCTTGAAAAGGATAACCCCTGGAGGAAAACGCCTGAAGTGAACACAGACAAATCTCACCCTCGATATGCTTGAAAACCAAGGAAAACTAACACTAAGAAACTGAAACCAAGACCCAGCGCAGCTCAATTTGTTGACAGAGAAAAAAAGGGGAAAATAGCATTTGCCTCTGTCTTTATGGATCTTGTTATGCAAACTATCCGGCACAAAATAAAGAATGAAGAGATTTTCAGGAGACTATGATCATGCCATTTTGTATACTTATATATGAACATAAATGTTATATGTGTGTGTGTATCCTGTATTTATATTATATATATAATTTATATATGGCATTTTTCTTAGTATTAAGAAGAAAGTGTTGCTATCTAAATTTCTGCATCATATTATTAAAAGTGAGAAATGCCATGATTCGAGAGAAATAACATTCTTTGAACCAGACCTACAGCCAACCCAAGCTAATTCTAAGCAGAGGACCTTAAATAATCGTGTGGCTATGTCTTAAAAATTAAAAAAAAAATCTAGACAGAAATGGATGAAAAGATAGACAATTTCTGTAAATAAATAGAATCTATATAAATAAATATCTATATAAATCTATATAAATGAATAATCTATAAAAATTAAAAATAAAAATCTAATAAAATAAATTATAAAATATAAAAATAATAAATAAATAATAAAATAAATATCTATAAAAATAAAATATAAATAAAATATAAATAAAAACCCATAAAACCCATATAAATAAATATTATAAAAACAAGATATCATACAGGAACTTAAAAATACAATATTTGAAGGGAAGAATGGAAAGAATGGAGAGGGCAGGAATTCTAAAATGGAAAAGGAAAAAAGGAAGGGCAAACTTTAATTTTAAAGCAATTCCATTATTAATTATTTTCCTAAAATCACAGTTTGGTTATTATTCTAAGAAGTCTTCACTTAGGTCAAGGTTACAAAGATTTCCCCTAGGTTTTCATCAAGAAGTTTTACCATTTTCTCTTATGTTTAGGGCTATGATCCATTTTCACTTAATTTTTGTACACGGTTTGAAATGCAGTTCTAAGTTTCTTATTTTAAATATTAAATTTCTTATTTTAAGTATGCATATCCAGGGACACCTGTTAAGCATCTACCTTTGGCTCAGGTCATGATCCCAGGGTCTTGGGATGGAGTCCCACATTAAGCTCTCTGCTCAGTGGGGAGCCTGCTTCTCCCTCTCCCTCTGCCTGCCACAGCCCTGCTTATGCTCTCTCTTTCTTTCTCTGTCTAATAAATAAAATTTTTAAAAATAAATAGAAATAGATATCCAAGTTTCCAGCACTATTTGTTGAAGGGACTGTCTTTTACTCCATCAAATTGCCTTGAAACCTTTGTCAAAATCAACCAACCATAAATGAAAAGGTTTATTTCTGGACATTCTACTTCTGTTTCGTTAATTTCTAGGCCTATCCTTTGAGACCAGCTACTGGAAATCTTAAAAGCTTGTTCTTCTTGTTCGGATTGCATTGGTTATGGATTTTGAAAAGAATTGCATTGAATGTATTCCCCAATCTGGGAGATCCGCCATCTTAACAATACATGAACATGGGATGTATCTTTATTTGGAGCTTGACTTTCTCTGTTATGTATCTATGTGTGGATCTCTTTATATTTATAGTAATTAGAGTTTACTGAGCTCCTTGTGTGTGTAGATTATTTTTCATGAAATTTGAGAAGGTTTCAGACATTATTTCTTTGAGTGTTTTTTCTGCCCCTTCCCTCTCTTATCTGTTTCTAGGAATCCGTGATGGTGTACTTGATGGTATCCCACAAGTCTCTGAGGCACTCTTGACTTTTCTTCCTTTTTTACTTCCTGTCCTTCAGATTCAATCATTTCTATGGGTCTATTTTCAAGTTCATGTATTCTTTGTCCTGCCAGCTCTCATCCTGTCCACTTTTGAGTCCATCTAATGAATTTTTCATTTCAGGAGTATTCAGTTTTCTTGGTCATGTTATTTATTTTTATTTTATATTTTATATATAAATGCAAATCAAAACCACAATATAATAACACTTCACCCCTTCCCACACACTAGAATGATGACAATGAAAAGGATTGACATTATTAAGTTCAGTGAACATATAGAGACACTGGAAATATCATGTATTGCTACCAGGAATGTCAAAAGGCACAGTCACTTTGGAAAATCAATTCGGTGGTTTCTTAAATATTTAAACCTACACTTAATGGTAGAACCCAATAATTTCTTTCTTAGGGATGTATGAGGAGAAATGAAAATATATTTCCACATAAAGATACGTATGTGAACGTTCATAGGAGCATTACTCATAGTAACCAGAAACTGGAAACAACCAAATTATCCATCAACCAGTGAATAAATGAACAAAATGTGGTGTCTGCAGGCAATAGAACGTTACTCAGCAATAAAAAGGAGCAAACTATTTATACATATTACAAAATGATGGGACCTCAAAAAAGGCACACTAAGGAAAGTAGCCAGGCACAAAAACTACGTATATTTTATAACTATATTTATAGGAAAATTCTAGAAAAGTCATATCTCTAGACACAGGAGATAGATCACCCTAGTAATTATCTGGGTCTAGGAGTAGAAGTAACAATGTCTGTAATTGGGCACAAAGGAGCTTTTTAGAGTAATGAAAATGTTCTGAAACTGCATTGTGGTGGTAATTTCACAGCTGTATAAACTTACTAAAAGTCACTGGACCATATGTTTACAATGGGTAAATTTTATAGTGTGTAAATCATGTATCAATTAAACTGTTAAACATTTGATAAGGCAGTAAGGAAAATTACAGACCCGTCTTACTCATGACCACAGTGCAAAAGTTGTACCCAGAACATTAATGAAACAAACCCATGAATACAAAAAAAGGATATCGTATTGCCATTAGATTGTGTTATTCCAGGAATGCAAGGTTGGTCGGTCGAACATTCAAAATTGGCCAATGCAGATGTCCCATCAGCATCTGTTGGGTCAATGGTGAGGGCTCTGCCACCTGACTCAGTGTGTTCTTCTTGGCTTAGGTAGTTTTGGGGACTCCAGATCCCTGGGTCAAGGGGATCCTCATTGGGAGCATGGATGGGATTCTGTCTGTGCCTAGACTGTGAGGCACATGCTTACCTCTGCCTCAGTCAGATGGAATAGAACTTTAGCTTTGGCTCTAAGCAGATGGGTTTCTTCACAGTTAACTTTCCAGAAAAGTGGGAGATGGTCTTCCAGTCCTCGAGTTTACCGGCCATTGTTGTGTTTGGGCTAATGTTGGTAATGGAGTTGTCAGTAAGATGGCAGTGATCCTAGGAAGGAACTCATACTACAATAGCACTAAAAAGTCCATGGGAACTCATGCATAATGTGTAAAGAAGACCTCTGTGGAGGATATCCTCAGTGCGGCCACTTTATTTGTGTTATTGTAGAATATTTAACTCTCTTACAGAGGCAAGAAAACAAGTGGGATAGGTGAAACTGATAAAGTATGTTAACATACACAATGAGTAATCTATGAGCTTGTGAGATAGAACATGAGTCAGGATGTGCGGTTAGGGGTAAAACTAAAAAAAAGCAAGGTGGGGCACCCAAGTGACTCAGTCGGTTAAGCATTTGACTCTTTTTTAAAAGATTTTTATTTATTTATTTTGAGAGAGAGAGACAGACAGAGTGAGAGAGAGCACGAGATGGGAGGTCAGAGGGAGAAGCAGACTCCCCATGGAGCTGGGAGCCCAATGTGGGACTCGATCCCAGGACTCTGGGACCATGACCTGAGCTGAAGGCAGTTGCTTAACCAACTGAGCCGCCCAGGCATCTGACTCTTGACATCACCTCAGGTCTTGATCTCAAGGTCATGAGTTCAAGCCCCACATTGGGTTCCATGCTGGGCATGGAGCCTGCTTTAAAAAAAAGAAAGAAAAAAAAAAAAAGAAAAAGGAAAAGCAAGGAAGGGCTTACCATGAACTGTTCTGGCCAACACCTGAACACACGTCCTTTCTTAGAACCTTTACTAAAAAGGTCTTACAATTGTGAAACCTTCCTCTGTCCCTTTGAGATGTATATTTTTGTCCTACAACTCTAGAGTGTCTTTCTCATGAACCTGAAAGCCATTCTTTTAAAATATAATCCTCAGGAAATTAGGACCTCTGTCTCCCAGTCCCTGTAGGAAAGAATCCTGACTCTGAGAGTTGCCAGCAACAGACACAGCTGGCTTCATCGACACTGACACTAACCCACCCTTTGTAAACTCTCACTTTCCTGTCGCTGCTGACCCCTGCACAACCCCCTGCCCAATTCCTCACTCTCCTGTTGAAATACCCAGTCACCTCTGCACAAATCAGGGTTGGGTTCAGTTCAGTGTAGACGCTCTTCCCTACTGCACTAGGGATGTAAATTTGAGATTTACTGTTCAAAATCTGTCCTTAGCACTCTTGAATTGGTATCTGGCTTTGCTTATCTTTGACACCATAAGATTGGGGGCAGGATAGTGTCCCCGTAAATTGGAGGATAGTGATGGGCGGGGGTCCTGTAGGGTTCTTGGGAGCTGAAGTTCTATTTCTTCATGAGGGTGATGGTTCCGTAGGTGGCTCCTTTGAGTCATGGAGCTGCCCATTTCTGATTTGCAGATATTTCTGTAGGTATGTTAGAGTTCATCATTTTTAAAAGGGTTAAACAAACAATTGGCTTTGCTTCTCCCCAGAGGCTAGTGCTCCGCAAACTGCTTCCTAAGATTGTGAACATAAATGTTGTTCATTATTAGCTTCAGGAGAAAAATTGTGCAGACTTGGGTATTGCTGATACGATTCATTGCGGGAAGAATATAGATTTTTATGTATTAATGACTTTTTGAGAAGCCACTCGTATTAGATTTTAACACTTCTGATGCAGAATCTTTCCACATACTAACGGTTTCTTTACATTTCTTGAAGTGTGTGTATGATAGCATAGGAAGTTCAGGGAGTAATATCTGGTAAATCTTGGACTTTGAAGGACATTGCATACTCCTGTCATTTTTGTTTTTTCTTTATTTAATTTTTAATAAAAGCAAACATCTCTATAGTGCTCACTCTGTGGCCAGGCCTATGTGCATTATATGGATACTATTAACCCATTTAATCCTCAAAATAAGTCTGTAAGGTAGGTACTATTTTTTATCTCTATAGATAATGAAACCGAGGACCAGGAAGTTAAACTTCTGGACTGGCCACAGTGCATAGTGGTTTGGTTCCCTGCACTGCTTGCTGCAGACTGTGGGCCATGCTCTATTTTTATAGACGGTTTGGCCATTGTCTATTTGCATTATATTTGTGTATTTAAGATCACACAGTGAATAGTGGTAGAGCTGGACTTTGAACCATGCGGTTGGACCCCCAAATTCATGTTCTTTTTTTAAAAAAATTTATTTATTTGAGACAGAATGGGAAAGAGAGCATGTATGAGTGATGGGGAGGGGCAGAGGGAGAGGGAGAAGCCGGCTCCCCACTGAGCAGAGAGCCCTACACGGGACCCCATCCCAGGACCCTGGGATCATGACCTGAGCTGAAGACAGATGCTCAACCGACTGAGCCACCCAGGCACCACCCTCCGCTCCAGATTCATGTTCTTAACCAACAGGTTATGTTGTCTTATAAATGCTAAATGAGTAGTGCCGTCTGGAACACATATAGGATTAAAATAAGGGTGAGAGTCTGAGTACGCAAATAGACAATGGCCAGACCGTACGTAAAAATAGAGCCATGACCCACAAACTATAGCAACCGACCCAGGAAACCAACCAATCATGCACAGTGGCTGGTCCAAGAATCAGGCTTCTATTTCTTAGCCTGGCGGTCAGACAGCTAACTTCCAGCAACTGGCCCAGGAAGCTAAACGGTAACAACCAGTAACAGTTGGCCCCCAATGGCCAGGATTTGATGAAAACCTGATAGCTTCCGTAATTTCGGTCCCCATTCTGATTGAGGACCAATCAGAGGAGGTGAACTACGCTCCCCCTGGGCAATCGTATGGAATGCCTTCTCCTGATGAGCCCATCTACAGCTTCCCCAAGCCAGCAGCCTCCCCTCAGGGCGACCTGAAGCTCAACCCCCATCCCCATCTCCCACACGCTGCCTGCCTTTGAGTCTATGCCAAGCCCACGAGTCGGTGCTGACTCCCTTGCCACAGTAAGTTCTGAGTGAACAGCCTGTGCTTTTCCCCATTTCCTCGGTCTTTGTTTATCTCCATGAGAGACAACAATGGCGGAACATCTGAAGGGGGGTGGTTCTAGAGGGTCAAGGAAATCACCACCATTAGCATAAATAAAATATATCTCTGAGTTAGCAACTGTATTGATCATGCTACTTCCACCAGTCTGCCCTTACGTTTAACTGATATAAAATTGAATCGGTTGGAAGAATTCCAGGGTACCACATCGGAAGCTTTCTTCCTTCCCACCATTTTACCTGGGCCTATGATCCCCTCATTCACAATTCATTCTCGTGCTGGTTCCTGCTTACATCCCTTCTGCATACAAACCCTTCCCAAGCTTCTAGTCAGAATTTATTCCCCCCTTGGACCACCAAGGCCAGTCTTGGTCTCCGGCCCCCAGTAATGAATGGACTTCAGCAGAACCTTCTAAAAACAGCCTCCCAACTTCTTTCTGGTGAGCCGTATGCCTGTATCCCCCAGGACCATTCACGGGATGGCCTGGTCAGGATTTGTTCTGAAAATCCAAAGGAGAAAGGACTATTTGACTTTCAAAATTCCTGTTCCAATTGGGAGATCCTGCAGTTTCCTGATTAAACAGAATGAAGGAGGGAGCCTGGCATTTACCCATTAGAGCAATGACGGGTGGGTCTAATTTGTGGTATCTCTAACTGACAGTTTGCATTTTAAGGTTAAGATATTTTATTGCTTCCAGATGGTCAGCTAACTTCTAGCCAGAGGAACATTACTGCAGAGTTTAAGAATAGCTATGATGCAAAGAGAGATTTTAATTATCATGTAAAGGATCTAATTAAAAAGACATACAGTAGTCGGCTTTTCACATGCTTAAGCCCATAAAAATCAGTAGTTTAAAAAATTACCTTGAGAAAGAAATTGGAAAATTATTCAATTTGAAGTAGAGACACTTGAGGAATTTCTCAAATTGGGGAACCAGAATTAGGTTAACTGTTGATTCCTAGAGGCCTTCATGTCCATGTTGTTCCTTCCCTTCTGTTTAATGGCACGAACCGGCGGAGGTTTGAGTCTTTTTGCTCCTTTGTTAGTCTACTTCTGGAAAAAGCAGATTCCATTCCACCAGCCTGTCCGTCCAAGCAATCAACACGGGACTCATCTCTTGTCCGCGGGACCGGAGACCTGCGTTCTGACCCACACTCTTCCACTTAATGGGTGACCTTGGGCAAAGCCCATGACCTCTGTGAGCCTCAGCTTCGGGTGTGGACGATGGTAAGCCCCCTCCTGAGGGTTTCTGGAGCATGGCCTGAGACAACGAGTAGGCTATTGTGATCCGCAGAGTTTTTGAAGCCAAGGACTCTAGAAGAACGAAGCCAAGGACTCTAGAAGACAGGCACCTCGCACGACTTCTGGAGAAAGGCATTCAACAGACAATGTACTCCTTCCTCTGTGACTTCCTCTTCCTGCCTCCTGAGCTCTGCAACACAGAGACATTTCGCAAGAGGGGCAGTGGGGGTTGTAGCAGGGATGGGGAGAGAGTTCCGCTGCAGGCAAATTGAGCTCTTCGGGCTTAATGATTGGGAACCAGGTGGGTACCGACATGTGATACGGGGATGTTGAATAGACACCATCTTCCCATGATGCCCTGGCTCTTCCTTACATCAGGACCTCCTGATCCCCTCATCCCCATTTCCTCCGTTTGCTACCTGGGGCCGGCGCTGAAACACAAAGGACCAGCAAAACTCAACTTAAAACCTGCCCCATCCACCGTCCTCCCCTTTGTGGCCTCCAGTGATCCTAAAGTCCCCATTCTCCCCCCCCCACACTGCCTCTCCTTCTCCTTTCCCATTTGGTCCAGGGGATTAGTTTGATTTGAATAAGTTTGAGGTCTCCAAATACGTTAATCCTTTTCTTGGAGGGTGACGTGACTACAGCCCACTCTTCTTTATAGCTCCGAGGAGTACAATGAGGCTTGGATGGATGCTATGGAAAAAAGACAGACGTCCCTTCTCTGCTGCTCTGGGTTGGAAACCCCAACTAATTGGACACCAGGACTGTTCCTCTTGGGAAACACAAGGTAATCCAACAGCAGACCCACAACATGTGGCTCATTCCACTTCTGTTTTCTACCCTCAATGGTTGGTCACATTATTTAGTTAAAAGGGGGTAGAGGAGACCTGGAAAGATCATTATGGAAGAAGGAGCCATGGTCTCTCCTCCCATGAATCAGGGGGCGCCAGGACAGACATTCCATTTTCTGGACGTGGTAGAACCCATAAGGCAGAAAGTCAGTCCAAGTCAAAGAATATTTAATCTGTTAGCCTGAGTGACTATAATAGCCCTGCCCAGAACCCAGTGGGGGTTGTAGGTAGGTAATTACTCCCTAGAATATCCTTTTCTTTATTCCTACCTTCCCTTCCTTCCTTCCTGCTGTGTTCAGAAGTCAGATTTAAAAGAATGAGAACGTTCCAGACCATACCTCCTTTCTCCCAGAAACGAAGCCTAGAGCCCTAACTAATGCAGCAGGTGTCAGCCACATTCAGGTCACATAACTTTGTGGACAAGAAGCTTCCAGTAATTAGGATAAGTAGCTCTGATAACTAGGATAGGGCAAGTCACTCCCTACCGCCAAATACACGGAAGAGTGGAATTTGTGTCTCAAACATATAATGGGGGGAACTCTTACAACTCAGTGAAATAGTACACAATCCATCAAAAACTGGGGAAAAGACTTGAACACATATTTCGTGAAGGAAGATTTATGGATGACCTACAAGCGTATGAAAAGATAGATGTTTATCATCATTCGTCACGGTGAAATTTAAAATTGTAATTAGATACCATTTCGTACCCTTTAAAATGGCTAAGAGGAAAGAGACTTACAGTACGAAGGCATCGGTGAGGATGTAGAACGGAATGTCCCGTATGTTGCTGTTGGGACGTACAATGGTACAGCCACTCTCAAAGCCAGTTTTGCTGTTTCTGATGAAGTTAAACATACATTCACTGTACCTGCGGGTGATTTCCTCCTAGGCATTTACCCAAGAGAAATAAAAACATGGGGCCACAGAAAGACTCGGTGGATGTTCTCAGCAGTTTCATGCTCGCTAGCCCAAACTGGAAACAGCCTGATTTCCATCAGCAGATGAATAGATAAAGAAATTGGTCTGTCTCCATACAATGGAATATTACTTAGCAAGAAAAAAGGAATGAATTACTGATGCATGCTACAATATGAATGAATGTCGAAATAATTATTCTATGTCAAAGAAGCCAGCCAGATCAGAAACAAAGTATGTATTGTTCCTTCTTCTTCTTCTCCTCCCCCTCCCCTCCTCCTCCTCCACCTCCTCCTCCTCCTCCTCCTCCTCCTCCTCCTCCTCCTTCTTCTTCTTCTTCTTTTTTTTTTTTTGATAAAGAAGACAAATGAGTGTCCTCCTGGGGCTGGAGTCATTGACCACAGAAGGGCATGAGGGAACTTTTGGGGAGTGATGAAATATTCTCTATCTTGTAAGAGGATGCCAACATTTGCGACAGTATGGACAAACCTGGGGAATGTTATGCTAAATGAAACAGTCAGACAGAGAAGTAGAAATGACTGCCTGAGCTCACTTACTAGAGCAATTCAAAAAGTGAAGTGCATAGAAGCAGAGATAAAAATAGTAGTTGATAGGGGTGGGAGATGGGGAAAACAGGGAGATGTTGGTCCAGGGATACAAAGTTACAGTTACGTAGGATGAATAAGTCTGGAGATCCAAGGTACAGCATAATGAGTGCAATTTGTGATGCTGCATAGAATACAGGAAATTCGTTAAAAGTGTAGATTTCAGGTGCTTTTATACACAAAAAGGTAACGATGTGAGAAGGTATGTTAAATAGCTTGACTGTAGTAATGATTTCGCTATGTGTATGTATATTAGATTATGTTGCACACCCAAATGTATATAATTTTTATTTTTAAAAAAAGTAAATAGGTCACTGGATAAATAAAAGAATACGTTCTTTATCTTGAAAGGGACATTGTTATAGGAGTGAATGTATTTGTTAAAACGCACTGACACATACATTTAAAACTGACACCTTTTGTTATATGTAATTCACACCTCAACAAAATTGATTTTTTAAAAGATTTTATTTATTTATTTGACAGTGAGAGACACAGAGAGAGAGGGAACACAAGCAGAGGGACTGGAAGAGGGAGAAGCAGGCTTCCTGCTAAGCAAGGAGCCCGATGCGGGGCTCGATCCCAGGACCCCAGGATCATGACCAGAGCTGAAGGCAGATGCCCAACGACAGCCACCCAGGAAACCCTAAAATGGATTTTTCTTTTTAAAGCGGAAAGGACAACTGTAAACCCAAACCAATGAGCACAACCAAAAATTTTGCTAAGACTTCTGAGTGGGCTGAGGGATTACCCTGGGGGAGCAGTAACCAGAACTCACAGGAGAAAGGCAAGTCATCTGTGTCCACATCAGTTTCTGGTGTTTCTTCGAGGAGGATTTTTTCTCCCAGCAGAAATTTCCCCACCACAGTAGCGTGCACATAGCTGTCTTTCTGCAGCTAAAGTCGTGAGCTGGCTGGGGAATATTGAAGGACAGACAGCAGGCAGGTAGTTCTACATAAAACCACATCTATCATGCTAAGAGTAAAAGCAAGTTACTCGGAAGTGGCAGACGATAATGGGAAATCAGGGTTTTCTGAGCTCAGAGCCCGTCAGCTAACCTGCTTTGATGGGCGTGTGTTGAGACATGAATGTTCTAAGCTTGGGGAAGCTATTATAGGGCTGGAAGACCCAGGGCAGATGTCCTGATGTTGGCTTTACAGATCCTCGAAAAGAAATTCTCCTGTGTGTTGGATACAAACAGGCTTTCACCTCCTATCAGAATCAAATATCTCCTTTATTCCTTTTCACAAGAATGAAAGGCTGATGTGCAGCCACAACAAGTGGAAACACTCCAGATTTCAGGCTGCGGGACGTGCACCACGGCCCCTGGGGGACGCCTGCGTGACCCACTCAGACCAGAGCCTGTTGGTTTATTTCTCGGGGTCGTTAATCCGCTCGCGCACTCAGCTGATACTCCTCGTGAAGCTTCCGCCGGCAACGTGTCCAACACAGACAGGACGTTTGTGCCATTGTCTCTCGCCGTCCATTTGGCGACGGACACGTGAACGAAAAACTACGACGTGACAGGATCACTGAGACGAGTGCTCGTGAAGCTACGAGGATACAGACAAAGGGGTAACTCACACAAACTAGGGAACTAGGAAGGAATTTGCCCGCACCCAGGGGCACACGCACACACTCAGGGGGGCTACCTCTTGGACAGAGGCGCCAAGGGCCAGTTTGGGGACAGATCCCCGGCCTCTGACCTTCCCTGAAACCATCCATGTGACGATATCACCCATGGTTTCTCTAGACTCATTTAAGGCTGAAAATACCAGAGAAACGAGGAGAGGAGGAAAGTTGTGTAGAGTCTCTCCAGTGCTGGGTTGAAGAGAACGGACAGTCTCCGTTCCTTCACGCAGCTAAGGTACGAGCCATCTGCTGGGTAGGAAGAAAATAGCACTTTGGTCAAATTTATTCATTCATCTTATTTATTAATGTGGGTGGACGGGCTTTATTGATTGCCGTGACGCGACTGTACACATACCTCCCCCCCCAAGTCCATACGGCGCTGGGATCGGGTGACATCATTCTCGATGCTCACTCTTTGTCCCGTCTCGTCTTTTTCCTTTTCCTCTTCGAGACACCTCCTCGTCCTCCCAGGCAAAAAGATCAATAAAGAAAAATGTCATTCGCAAATTTGGCGGTGACATTCCGAAAGTGCAGGTTAATAGCAGCGCGCTTTGGGGCCGACGGTCGCTGGAGAGGGGAGGCTTTGGCTCTGCCCCCGACTTCTCTGACACGCCTCTCCCCTCCCTGTTGTGGGGTTTTGAGATCGACCCACACGGCTGTGTAGTAGAGATGAAAAGTAGTTCAGCCTTAGTTCTGGGGCACTGTTTGATCCAGTGCGGTGCCCACACCTCTGAGAAACCTGAGAAAAATGAGGCGGTCTACGGAGGGGCGTATTTTGCAAAAAAGTCGAATCACTTAACAGGCCTCACGGGTGCCTATCGCTCCCAAAACAGAGCCATGAAAAAAGGAGGTAGCCTGGCATGGCTCAAAGCATGAATTCTCCGGTTAGCCCGCTTGGGTTCCGGTCCTGGCTCTCGGACCTACCAGCAGGGGAAACTCCGAGCCTCGCCGTCCTTGTTGGTTCAACGGGCGTGATCGTAACGGCGTCCACCTCCGGGAGCTGGTGCGTGTGAAAGATCAGGGAAGTTACGTGAGTGAAACATGAAACAGGTCAAGACACACGTGTCGAAGCATGACACATAGGAAGCGTCTGATAAAATTCGCCTTATTATTCTGTGGGTCTTACTGTTTCGAACGTCGCTGCTTGAGAAGAGAAGAGGGTTGGTTTGGATAAAGAGGTTCTCTAGATGACGATGCGGTTGGTACTTAAACGTGGAAACATTGGTGAATCTATCCACAAGATTGGGGGGCGTAGAAATTCATTACTTTCTTCAGCGCGGAGGACAGGTGTTCCCAGCGAGCGGGTGGTTCTGCTCCGCGCGGTGTTTTCAGACCCCCAGGGTCCTTTCGTCTCGAGGCTCTATCTGCCCCGCGGTTTCCCCGTCACCTTCATGGTGATGGTACCGATGGGCGGGTTACCCCTTTGGGCTCTCGCACAGCGGAAAGGGGACGGAAGGCTGGCGGCTGTCTTAAAGTCCCCAGCCCGGAAGGGGCCACCCCACTCAGCTCACATTCTGTGGCCTCAAACTTCACTCCCCCGAGGCAGGGAAGAGCCGTGCAGCCGCACCCCCCGTTTTGACGGGCACTAGCTGACTCTGAATGTGAGTGATGGGAGTTTGGGGAACAGCGCTCTTGGGGTTGGCGGCGGGATCCCTCCTAGGGCTAGGGCCAAGGAGCAAGATGGCAGTCCAGGGGTTCCAGTCCAGGGGTTCCAGTCCAGGGGTTCCCCGTGGCAGGGAAGGGTCGGAGTTTTCAGCCCCCGCGACTCAGCCCCCAGATTCACTTGCTCCCCTTCTGCCTCACGAACTCTGTTATACACAATTGCCTCGAGCTGGAGGTGCCTGAGGCATGTGGTAGGACCGTGATGGGCAGAATAATGCACCACCCAAACCCCACAAAGATGCCATCACCCTAATCCCCACAACCCGTGTATATATGACGCACATGGCAAAGGGACTTTGCAGGCATGGTTAAGACTGAAGACCCTGGGATGGGAAGTTAGCCTGGATTTTTTCAGGTGGGTCCAATCTAATCCTCTGAGTCCTCATAAATAGAGAATCCTTTCTGGCTGCAGTCAGAGAGCCAGGGGTGGTGGCAGGAATTCAGCCTGAACCGACTGGCTTGAAGACAGAGGAAGGGGGGGGACGCCTGGGTGGCTCAGTCGGTTAAGCCTCTGCCTTCGGCTCGGGTCATGATCCCGGGGTCCTGGGATCAAGCCCCGCATCGGGCTCTCTGCTCACCAGGGAGCCTGCTTCCTCCTCTCTCTGCCTGCGTCTCTGCCTACTTGTGATCTCTGTCTGTCAAACAAAGAAATAAAATCTTTAAAAAAAAAAAAAAAGACAGAGGAAGGGAGACCGTGAGGCAAGGGTTGCAGGGAGCCTCCAGGAGCCGGAAAATGCGAGGAGATGGATTCTTTCCCGGAAGCCGCAGAAAGGCGTGCAGCCGCCACACACCTTGATCTGCGTTCAGCGAGACTTCTGACGTACAGAACCGGAAGACCAACTTGTGTTGTTTTAAGTCTTTACGTTTGTGGTAATCTTTCATAGTGAGTACAGGGACCTGTATCTTTAGTTAGGAGGAAAGAGTGAAGCGGGGGGGGGGGGGGCACCGAGACACGGAAAAATGTTGACTGGAAACCCAAGGGTTTTGAGCGTGAGGTGACATGAGGACAGCCAGGGGAAGACGACCAACCCCAGAGAATCTTACCCTTTGGAGTTACTGGGGGAGGACACTGGACTTCTCGCAGCAACTACGACGGACAATCTTAAAGGAAAAGGTGACTCAGGGTCTGCGGAGGTTGGGGGACAATCCCTTTACATGTCCTTGGCCATGAAGGAAGGTAAAGCTAGCCAAGACAGAATCCCCCCAACTTCTATTCCTCCCGGGAATTCCGTCTGCACCTTGAGAATTCCAGGAGCCTTGTTCTTTTTCAGAATATTTGCAGAGTATTTGGAGCTGTGGACTCTCGGAAATGATGCTTTCCTGGGAGTTTTCTCCAAACGAGTGGTTGCATTCGGCAAACTAGCCCGGGAAGCTGTAGTTTCAAAGGCCACCTCCTGAGGCTGCAGGGAACTACCCAGCAGAGTGAATCTTGAGCCCAACCTACCACCGATGATAGAAAAGCTGTTGGTCCGCAATGGCCAGTAAATAGGTAATGAGAGCATCAGAGGGTATATGAACGCACCTTTCATATGACTGAGCAGGAACCGCAGCACATAGCGTGTGATGGCCCACGGCAGGGTAAGCCCAGTTTCTCGGCGTCCCCTGCACATGCTCACACTCACCCCAAAGCCAAAGCAAGAAGGGTCCAAAAAGGGCTTTTACTCACAGGGACAACAGGCAATGAACAGACAGTGAAAAGTTTCTTTTGAGTTCCTTATTCACACTTGCTCTGTTTTTCTCACTTAGAACCAATAACAGACAATCTTCCGCTTGTCACAAATGTTCGCTAAATTAAGGGAAGTTGCATATACAGTATGGCAGTTCCTCAAAAAATAAGAATACCCTATGATCCAATAGTTCCGCTACTGGGTATTTATGCCAAGAAATGAAAACACTACTTTGGAAAGCTGCATGCCCTTCTATGTTTATTGCAGCATTATTTATAATAGACAAGATACAGAAGCAACCTAGTGTTCAAATTGACACCATTCAAACTGATGAATGGATAAGGCCAGATGGTGGAATATTACAAAGCCGTGTAAAGGATGAGATTGTGCCGTTTGCAACAACTTGGCTGGGCCTAGAGGGTATTATGCTCAAAGAAATAGGTTAGATTGAGAAAGACAACTATCATATGATTTCACTCATCTGTGGAATCTAAGAAAACCCCCAATGAATAAACAAACAAAAAGCAGAATCAGACCTATAAATACAGAGAGCAAACTGATGGTTGCCAGAGGGGATGGGCAAAATGGGTCAAGGTGGGTGGGAGACACAGACTTCCCGTCATGGAACGGAGAAGTCGTGAGGATAAAAGGCGTGGCCCGAGAAATATAGTATTGTCATGGTATTGTCATGGGGTGGTGTGGTGAAAGGGACAGCTAGGCTGGTAGTGAACACAACAGTGTAGAAACTTAACCAATCACTGTGCCTCGCACCTGGAACTAATGTAACGTTGTGTCAGCAGTAGTAAAAAAAAAAAAAAAAGTTGCAGATATAGATAAAACAGAAGCTTGGGCATACCAAGTACCCGAGCGAGGTTCTTGTACATTTGAGAAGAGCATTTCCCGGCCTCAGCATTCCCAACAGAGCTGTCCTTGGGAAGGTGTGGGGTCCCTGAGCAAAACTAAGAAGGAGTCTGGGGACAGGGAGGAGGGAAGGGCCGTCCCCAGAGCAGTTAGTTTCATTGGGCCCTCTGAGCCCTGGGACTCTGAACAAACACGCCCAGGCGTGTTCCCCACGGTTTGGTGGAATTGTTTCTCCTAAGTGCAACTCAATGATTTTGGTATTATAGTTTATTTGTGACTTACCTCTCCTCCTAGACAATAAACCCTGCAATGCCTGGGACACAACGCCTCATGACAAGTACTTGAGAAACATTCAATTACGGAACAAATCACTGAATAGGTACTTTGTAGATCGGTAGATAAATCTGTGGCTAATTTGTAGCTAGCAAGGGGTCCGGAGTTCTCCGATAGGGCTTCCCAGAGGATTGGGATGCTAAGCTGGGCCTTCAAATGGTTTTTGAGGAATGGTCTTTAGGAGAAATCCAACTTCTAATCGGAAAGAAGCATTTTTGTATGAAACCCCAGGGTTTCCATGCAAGTTGGCCAGTATGCAAGTATTGCTTTGTAATGGTGGTCCCTACCAGAAAAAGATGTGAAACGTGTATGCCCATTATATGTGCCATTCTTTAGAAATTATATACCTGTGTGACTCTCACTGCATAGATGAAATGTCAGTAGCTTTTGATTTCTTTCTTATTTTGGATCACAGTACACGGAAGGTTGAATATTTTTCCCCATCCCTCAGTGGGTTGTCTTGTGTGCCCATCTTGGAAGCCCACACGCTCCTGGCTGATGAGACTGGGACAAAGGAGAATGCTCTGGGGTTGGGAGGCGGCCGGTGTCTCTCCCACAGGTGGACCT
Source organism: Martes martes (assembly GCF_963455335.1). NCBI lineage: Eukaryota > Metazoa > Chordata > Mammalia > Carnivora > Mustelidae > Martes > Martes martes. The sequence goes on along the minus strand of NC_137906.1, from coordinate 2,349,343 downwards.
GGTCTCAACGTGTGTCTCTACCCATGACTAGCCTTTCTCGGTTCTAGTGATTTTAATAACAATGACAATAACCAATGCTGATGTTCACGGCCAGACATGGCAATAGGGCTCTGATCCTCTCAACCTCTGTGGCCACCAGCCTGGAAAGCCCACACAATTGGCTGCAAATGGTGGGGACCTGCTCAGTAATTTCCAGCTTCCCCAACTGTCATCCCTGCTTCCAACTTAGGGCCAACCAAAGAAAGTTAAATAGAAGCTCCCTTCATCGATCACGTCGAACGCCCCACTCCTAGCGAGCCTGCCTCCAGCTTCCCAGGCCATCAGCCTTCAATCAGCGCTTGAAGCCTCCCCTCCCCCACCCCTTTTTACTATCAAACTCTCTCCTCTGCCTGCCTTTGAGTCTCTGCCAAACACCAGGGACGGTGGCCGGTGGCCTACTCTCTTGTAACAGCAAACTGAATCAACAGCCTTTGCTTGTCCTCAGCTGGGGGTCCTCGCGTGTTTCCACAGTGCTTACCCGGGAGGATGTTATTGCTGTTTTGTAGTTGGGGAAGCAGGCGATGCCCCAGAGAAGTGAGGTAAGTTGCTCAGGGTCCCCCCAGCTACGACTGGCCCCCAACGCAGGCCCTCAAGGTGGGTTCTTGAAGGGAGAGAAGGGCAGACTCCTGTCCTCCTTTTTTCTAAAAAAAAAAAAAAAAGCAAGGTGAAGTAAGCCAGACAGAGAAAGACAAAGAGTGTATGATCCCACTTATATGTGGAATCTAAAACAAAACCAAACAAAGCCCTAAACACGTAGATGCAGAACACAGATGGGCTGGTGGTTGCCAGAGGTGGGGGATGGGAGAAGGGGGTCCAAAGGTGCACGGCGCCAGCTATAAAGTAAATACGTCGTGTTGAACGTCGTTAATACCGCACGGTGTAGTCGAAAGTTGCCGAGAGAAGACCTTAAAAGTTCTCATTGCATAAAAAAAAATGTCTGTAACGCAGTATGGTGACAGGTGGCAGACTTACTGTGCTGATTGTCTCCTGACCTACACAAATACAAAATCATTGTGTTGCACACCTGAAACTAATATGATGCTATATGTCCATTCTATCTTATCAAAGAAATCAAATAAGACCCCCGGCTTCTGTTGCTCAGGGTTTTATGGGAAGGATGGCTCCACTCCTCGCTTCCCGCAAGAGTGAGTAGCTGGGCGGAGCCCCTGTGGAGGGATGAGCCCCTGTTCTTCCTGACGAACCTCCAGCTCTTTCTAGCTTCTGTGACAGACCAGGCTGAGATGTGAGATTTTTAACAGGCAAGGGAGGGTGACACAGACCAGTCAGAAGCTTCACATCACGGCTGATGTGTGAAAAATGTACGTGGAGGCGAAATCTTTCGTGAACCGTGGACGGAAATACACCCATCGCCCCCCTTTCAGTTGGCTTAACAAACATGCCAATAAACCTCTTTTTGGAAGTATCTGTAGCTTAACTGAGTTTTATGATCGGGAAAGATTTTTGGAGCCCTCCGAAAGTCAAGAACGGATGTGCTTCTTGCTAACAGGGGCGCTAGGACAAGTGGCTCCTGGTGAGCAGGACACAGAGGCTCGGAAGGGTCGTTTTGTTGATTTTTACAAGCTGGATTGGGGCACGTGGTGTGTAGACGGATGGCAGTCATTGATGGAGGGAGGTCGCCCACCCCTCCGCGAGCCTCTGGTTCCAGGACAATCGATGACTCTGCAAATGGGTCCTTCTGTCTCTGTGTATGTGGTTTAAATGGCTCAGAGTGCTCCTTCCAGAACACTCTTAGCAGAACCCATTCAATTCAGCTCCTTCATTCGTTCAGTTCAACCTCATCCGTACAAGCAGCTGGCTTTCGTCCAGTCATCTTTCTTCTACCTACGCAAACAACCAGGGAGTTCTACCGACCCGGTGCTCGGAGCCACTGACTTTTTAGGCAGCTGGCATACAATAAATATTGAGTTGATTATGTTTTTGCATATCCAATGTATCCCAGGCAGGGTTTTAAGTATTTGGAGTCTCTGACCACCATTGAGAATCTGATGGAAGCTGGGGGTCTTTTCCCCAGAAAAATGGCCATAGGACGCACATGTGAGCGTTTTGTATTGGACCGAGGGGTGTTTATGGACTTCTGAAGTCTATCTCAGGCACCCCTGGGGGGAGGAGCTGGCTAGGATCATGGAATTAAGAATTAAGGGTCCAGTTCGAGTAAGATACCACCAACTGGTAATGTGCCCAAGCTTTGGGTGATGGCATTTTCCCTAAGCACACTCTGTTGCTTGGATCCGTGGGCGCAAGAACGAAGACGGTGAGATTGTAATTCAGAGGTGGGGATTGCTGGGCTGGGGACAGTGTGAGCATAGGCATAAGAGAGTGTGTGAACTGCAGCCACTGCTGGGAAAGTGTTTTAAATAAATAAGTAATCAGAGCTGAAGTGTAACCAGGAAGGGTAGGGAAGGAACTTACGAGGGGATGGGAGGGCTTAGGAACTGGAGGGGGAGACAGGGGATGCCCGTGGCTGGAGAACGTGTTTTTCTTTAGGGTTGCGAGTGGGAAATTTTCCTGAAGGATTGCTGGAGTGGGTCACTTCTCTGTGATGACGGGGCTCAAGACGTGAGCCTGACAGTGTGTCAGATGTCATTTAGGAATGCAGAAGCTTTCCAGGATGCCTGTGGAAGGGGAGGAGAGAAGCCTGCAAGATGCTGGTAAGATCATCCGTTAATTTGGACCAAGGGCCTCTCCTGCTTCGGAGGGAGAAAAAGAAATCTGTCTGAAGTTGCACCTTGCGTGGAAACATCTCCATGGCTTAGTGGGTGTTCCCTCTACATGGCTTCCCGTCGCCTACTCCCAAATAGGCATGTGCTGGGGCGTCAGACCCACCTGGGTTTACAGCCACTTACTGGGGGCCCCAGCTCCTTGTCTCGGCCTCCCTGCCTTCCGTCTTGCGGCCGAGTAAACGTTGGAAAATTATTTTTGCAGAAGTTTCCACGGATTGCCCTAGCTTCCGTCTGGGTTCCCGGTGAGACGTTGTGGGGACCCTGCCTGCCCCTGTCACGTCACCACTGCCCGGTAACTCAGGTTTCTAGTCCCTTGGCTCCTTTCTTGCCCAACACCTGTGGCAGGAAAAGGTCTCCTGGGGCTTTTTATGTGGCTTTTTCATTTAACTGTTTCGTATTCACTTTCTGCAGGTGCTAGAAAGCAAAAAACCAGGAAGACCCGACGGAACCCAGGCACCGAGTTCCAAGGGACTAAAATTTGAAAAAACTGTTATTTTTTCAGGCACTCTTCTGTTAAAAATATCAAGTTAAAATGATACATCAGCAACAAAAGCCCCAAACCCCAAACCCCAAGAGCAGAAGGAAAAACTTCCGCGAGAGCGGGGTGGTGAGGTGGAGACCACCAGATCGCGGCCTTGCCCGCCCGCTCTTCATCAGGGGGCGGCCGCCTTCTTTCTTAGGCCCGGGGAAGTGAGTGGATCCAGAAGGGTCTTCGGATTCCGGCCTTCCCCGCGCCGGGCCCTGGGAAGAGGAAGAGAGCGTGGAGATGCGGCCGCCCGAACGTGCGTCTTGCGGCGGAACGAGGCGGACGCGCCCGCGGCGGCGGGGCCGGCCAGCGTCTCCGCGCGGACAGAGCCCACCCGGCCCCGGGCGCGCGGCCCGGCTCCCAGAGTCGCAGATCCGGGTCTCCAGGCCAGGTTTTCCCTCCAGCCATTCCCGGCCACGCCGCGCGGAGCCGCGAGCGCACGGAGAGGGATGTCTTCATCGCCGCCCGGGATGGAGCGGCCCCGCCGGCCCCGCGGGCGCTGAGGCGCGGGGGTCCCTCCGACGCCGCGGGCGGCCGGCATGGCTTGAGCGCCCCCCCGCCCCCGCGCGGCGCCCCCTCTCCAGGCGCCCCCGCCCTTTCCGGGTGCGCGCGCACGAGCCGGCGACCGGGGAGCCGTGCGCCCGGCAGCTCGCGGGGAGAGGCCGGCCCGCGGCGGCGGGGGAGGAGCTGGCGCCGCAGCCGGTCCCCTCGGGCCGCGCCCCGCCCTCCGCCGCCACCTGCGCGCCCCCCCTCCCCCCGGGCTCCGCAAGCCGGGGCCGGGGCCGTGGGCGCTCTCGGTGCCGCAGCGGCGCTGTCCTGCGTCCGCCAATTAGGAGACTCGGCGCTCGGCTCCGCGGGCGCGGGACGAGCGGCGCGGCCCGTTCCGGCGAGCGGAGGGGGCGCCCGCGCGCGTCCCTGCGGCCGCGCTCCCCGCGCCGCGTCGGGAGGGGCGGGGAGCCGCCGTGACTTTTGAGGTCCGACTCCTTCCGGCCGGCCTCGCGACGCGCCCGCTCGCGGCGAGGCTGGGGCGACCCGCAGGCCCCGAAGGCTCCCGGCGTGGGGCCGGGGCTTGGAACGCGTCCCGTCGCCCGCGGCGCTGTGCGCGCTGGTGAGTTCGCTGGCGGGGTGGGGTGTCCCCGGCGCGAGGGGCGGAGAGGACGTCGCGCTCTGCCCCTTGGCCCGCCCCTAGAGCTGCCCCCACTTTGAGAGTAACTGGGACTTGAGCGTGACTGCGGAGCCGCGAGGATGCGGGCGCGGGGCGCGGGCTTCCCCTCCGCCGGGTGCGATGGAGCGGGGCGGTGAGCGGAACAAAGGCGCCCGCCCGGGGTAGCGGGTCCAGGGCCGGAGACCGCGCGCCGCGACGGCCGCCTGCGGACCAGGGTGGTGGCCGTGCTGCCCCAGGCGCGGCGCGCTCCCCGCGGGCGGGCGGCAAACCCGAGCCCCACACCTGCGCGCCGCTCCCGCCGCGGCGCCCGGGCAGCCCCGCTCCCGGCGACCCGAGGGCCAGCGGCGAGCCCCTTGCCCGTGCCGCGGAGACACCCCCGGCCCCCGGCCCTTCGCGGAGCAGCGGAGGCGCCCGAGGGGGCCGAGCGCCGGGAACTGAGCAGGCGTCTCCGGGAGCACTTCTGTCCACCCAGCGCTTCCATGGGAGCGATTTCGCTGTCCCCCTGACCGCCCCGTCCTCCCCGCCGTCCCCGCCGCCGGAGCATCCGCGCTGCGGGGCCGGGAGCCTCTGGGGGCCCCGCCGGCCGCCCGGAGTGTGAGGCTCGCACGGGCCCCGGCTGCCCCGCGCCTCGCCGGAGCCCGAGGGGGCGCGGGTCCGGGGCGAGGGCCGGCGGGCGTGTTTGATGGCTTCACTGAGAAGAGTCAAAGTGCTGCTGGTGTTGAACTTGATCGCGGTGGCCGGCTTCGTGCTCTTCCTGGCCAAGTGCCGGCCCATCTCGGTGCGCAGCGGAGACGCCTTCCACGAGATTCGGCCGCGCGCCGAGGCGGCCAACCTCAGCGCGCACAGCGCCAGCCCCATCCAGGATGCGGTCCTGAAGCGCCTCTCGCTGCTCGAGGACATCGTCTATCGGCAACTGAACGGTAAGGACACGCGCCGCGCCCGCGGGGCTCTTCGCGGGCGGGCCCGGCACCCTTAAAGCCCTGGGGCCCTGCGCGCGGTGCGGGGGAGCCGGTCCCTCGGGGCTCCCGCGGGCTCCCCCTTCCCCTTTCGGCCCTGTCTGGGCCGGGAGGCCGGGGCTGCTGGAAAGAATGACCCGCTTCTTCTGTGGCCCAGCTGTAAGTTTGCTTTTATCATGGAAACGTGTCAGGACAGCCGGCTCCCGGCCCCCCGCGCGCGGGAACGGTACCTGGAGACTCCGGGCCGGAGTGCACAACTAGTCGGCCCCGAGGGGGACGGGGACGCAGGCCGGCTGACTTGGAGGAAAGATCTCCCGCGGCTTGGCGTTCGGTGGGGCCACACAGACAGGGACACCGGTGGGCTTTCAGTTCTGCAAAGTCGGGGCCTGGAGCTAAGGCGCTTCGGTAGTGAGTTGAGGAGTGTGTCAGCTCCCCGGGAGGCCTGCTGGACGGCTGACAACCAGGACCCCTCCCTCCCTGCCGCCCCGGTGGAAGCTGCTGTTAAAACACACCGGGTTTCTCCCCAGAGAGCAGCCTGAGGGCGACTGTTAGCAGTTCCCGGTGGGCTGGGGAGGCCGCGTTCGTCGCAGAGTGTAGCAAAGCAAGGCGTGCCTTCCAGTAAATGGCAGTTAATCAGAATCGGCCCCGTGTGAAACGTTCTCCTTCGTGCTTCTGGAGAAGGGGGGAGACTTTCGATGTGCCCTGGCCACATCTGGCCCAGGGATTGTTAGGTCACTGGACACTTGCCGTCCCCAAGGCCAGAGTGAGTGTCACCTACCTGAGTCCAGGCAGCACTTGGGGGGTCCATGGGGCTGGCATCCGAGGCAGATCCCAGGCTGCTGCCTACCCCCCTGAGCTTCTTCCAGAACCACTAATAATCATGAAGATCATGATAATAATAATTGGTGTAACGTTTGCTCCCCAGTGATCCCTGCTGGGTCCTTCCAGGTGGGGTATGGTCAGAACTCTGAGCATCGTCCGAAATATCACCTTGGTCTTCTTGGAGTCATGTCACAAGTGTCCAGGGGATGCTTTCAACTTGTATATGTCCTGGGTGGTTGGAATCCCCAGTTGGCGTCTAGATGAATTAGAAGCTTATGGGGTGGGCCTTTGATTCTACTCAGATACCTGCCAAAGACCCACCCATAGGACCCAAGATAGCCTGGGTCTCACTGTTACCCTGCACGTAGGGACACAAGTCGTTTTAGAATTGGTTTCAGTTAGGAAACAAAATTTGGTATCGCCACACCCCACATGCCCTAAAGAGGAATAATAAAATCTAAATGGTATTTACTCAGTGCACACACATGCAGGGACTTCTTTAGTCTTCCTAGCAACCCCAGGAGAGAGGGGCTGATACAGCCTGCTGAGTACTGTGCTCCGTCCCCTAGCCAGGGGCTGGGGCTGGGGATCGAACTTGGACGGTCTGTTCCAGAATTGAGGTTCTCAGTGAGCTGCGGCACTGGCCATCCTCAGTCTGGCATGTGTCAGAGTCGGATGGAGGGCGCACTAAGTCACAGGCTTCTGGACCTCAGCCCTGGAGTCTCTGATCCAGTAGATCTGGGGTGGAGGCCTAAGACTTGGTATCTGGGCCAGCTGGGGCCTGCACCACGGCCCACTGCCTACACCGAGCCAGCAAAGAGGCAAACCTGTTCGCCCGTCAGTGCCCGCCAGTCAGGGTTGGGGTGGGAACTTCTGAGAAGCCGAGAGCCTGCTTCACGTGGCGGGGGGTGTTGGGCTTCTGTGCATGTGTGCTCTCCTGTCATGTAAGCAGCCCCCTGGGGGCTGAGGGACGTGTCTGGCCCTTGGGGCTGGCTGGGTTGGCCGCCGAGCGGTGGGAGGACGGAGCTTTCTTGATTTGCAGCCTCCGAGGAGGGACTGGTGGGAAGACTGGCTTGAGAGCCTTTCCTGGGCAAGCCAGGAATTCCAGCTGGGACTCGGTGGGTGCTGTCTTCCTGGCTTCGGAGCGTAATTTGGAGCTAAGGGAAGCCCAGAGGAAGAGGGCAGGGAGGAGTCAGGACATGGGGAGAAGCCTCCTGTCCACCCTGACCGCCGGCGCGCCATGCCTGTCCTCGTCCTGGGCATTGTGCGTCCTACCTGTTGATGCGGTAGGCCCACTGGGGCTGCCTGCTGCAGGGGACGGGGGGCCGAGGGTGGCGAGGGCTCCTGGGACCCGGATTCCACTGTCCACTTGCTCTGCAGCCTGTCTCTATCCCCTGCTCCTGAAGGAGAAGGAAACCTTGACCTTGGCGTTCTTTATTCCTCAGGAATTATAGGTGGCCTGTGAGCATCAGGCATCCCGGAGGAGCAAGGCGGCTGGGGTCCAGCCCTCCTGGAACGGAGTGGGGGCTGGCGTGTTCAAGGCTGCTCAATTTCTTAACCCTTCCTTTGAACCCTTAGGAAGTTCCAGCAGGAGGCACTCCTGGAGAGCTCTATCCCTCCCCGGCCGTCAGCACTGCTGTCCCGAGGGGCTGCTCACCCCGGGAACAGGTTTCCTTGGGTGTCCTGAGAGGGGCCCCCCTGGGCTTGGGGGTCAGGGGGCCCCAGGCTTCCTTAGAATCAGCCTCTCTGCTAAGATTCTCAGTGCCCAGATCCCAAATCCTGTCCTTGGAAAAACAGTTACAGGCGGTTGTTCCTGCTGTGTTTTTCTTACTGCCGGCTGGGAACTTGGAGATGCAGGGAAAGCACACGGAGACGAGTTCGTTTTTCCCCCTCCGGACTCTGTCTGGCACCTGCTTTCCCATTCTTCCGGCAAGTCCCCCACTGCTGCCCCTGGAGGCAGGACGCTCTGCCCCTGAGGGCAGAACAGGACGCTCTGCCCCGTGCCCTGGGCCTGGTCTCTCATGGTGGCGTTGCACTGGTCACATGTGGTTCCAGCTCTCTGCGTGGGAAGCCCCGCTCCCCAAGGGCCCAGCTCCCAGCAGCTCTTTCCTGAGGAATCCTGGGCAAGCCTAGAGGCTGCTAGTCAGGGCCGGCCCCAGCCAACTGCAGCCAGAATGTCGCAGGTTCCCACCTTGCCCAGGGCCTTCGGCCCCCCCCCCCAGCCAGACCCATCTGCTCGCAGGAAGGCCCAGCACCAGCCTTTGCACCGTGGCCCCCACAGGTCAGCCCCAGGCTTGGACATGCTGTCCGGGTTTGCTGTCTCAGCTCCCTTTTGTACCTCTCCGTCCTTTAAAGCACATGTCAAGGTCCCTGCCGTGGGGTTGGGAGTGGTGTCGGGGGCGGGGTTGTGCCAGGCCACATGTCTGAGCTCCTCCTGCTCCGAGGTGCGTGAACTTTCTTGTCATATGTGTTCATGCATGTTCTTGTGCTTCCTTGGGTTTGTCTTTTGAGGCCAGAACTGGATGGTTCGCTTTTCAAGGGCTTGAACCATTTTTTGGACTTTTTAATACCACTTCCACCCTTCAGGCCTTAACCAATAGCACCTTGTACGGGATGCGGTTGGTTCATCGGATGGGAGCTAGTTTTAGGAGGGAAATAGTCTCCACGCTGTCCTGGCTGGGTTGGGTGAGGGGGAGGGAGCTGGAAAGACTTGCCTGGGGAGACCCAGTGTGAGGAAGCCAGCTCGTCTCCACCATCTTGCCTGCGCCCTCGTGAGGCTGCGCTGGTCCTTCACTGTCCTGCCCAAAGGGCTCCAGTCCCTCCGGAGGACCTTGGAAGGGAAGCCGTTGTCCGGCATAGGGAAAAAAGCATTTCAGTATATTTCTTTGAATCTGTGCTTTCTTATAACACAAATATGGTTTTATATTCCTTTTTTGGGGAGAATAAAATTCAGTCATATTTACTGTAGAAAATTTGGAAACTCTCAAAGGGTTCCATGAGAGAAAAATAATGCTGTGTTGACATATTTTACGGAATGGTGGCTTTGTGGTTCAGGCCGAGCGTTAGGGACAGCGGACCTGGGGACGGACGGATTTCTTGTGGGGATTCTCATGGGACTCAGCACAGGACTTGTCCACTTTCTGCCCCTTCTCTCATTTTGGAGCGGAGAAAGAGGTGACAAACAGAGATGCTGTGTGACTTAGCCAGGAGGACACAGCCGGGGAAGGGCAGCGTAAGGATTTCCTGAAGACTGGGTGTTTTCCCCAGCCCAGGGCCCTCCCGAGGAGTCAGGGTGAAGACAGCGTTTCCTTGTGCGCCCTGCCCCATGCCAGCCCCAAGCTCTGGCTGGCGACCCCCTCCCTCACCCCCCACCCCACCCCCGTGCAGTGAAGCCCAGGGCAGCTCTGTCGTAAGAGGAAAAGTGATCGATTCAGGTTCGCTTCCAAATTTAGATTTCAGAAGGATATTGAGCAGAAGCGGGGTGGCTTGGAGAAATTGACAGTCTGTGGGCACGGAGAGAAGCCAGAATTACCCGTCGGCGTCCTGCCCCCAAGCCGCAGAGGCAGGGGGAGCTGGGGCGTGAGCTGCCGAAATCCCACAGGGGTCCCGGGGCGCTGGCCCTGGCCCAGCCCCCGCCCCCCCCCCCCAGCCTGACAGCCCAGGACAGCCGGGCAGAGGCCGAGATCTGCTCTCGGAGGCCTCCAGGTGGAGTCACAAAGAGAGGACTGGCATTTTGAAGGCCCTTCTTCCTGAGGCCCGGGGTTGGCCTGAGACTCCAGAGCTGCCTGGGACGGGCCCTGGCTATGGGAAGGAGGGAAGGGGTGGGGCGGCGGAGAGGGCAAATGTTTGTGTTAAAATCAGCGGCTGCAGTGAGCGTCCGAAGGAGGCCAGGGCAGCTCGGGCCTTCACCGGGTGCTTCGTCAGCGGAGCCAGGGTCTGGGCACGGGGCGGGCGGGCTCCCTTCCTTTCCCTCTGATGCACTGCTGGCGTCGGGAGCAGCCACCTGTCCTGCGGGGTGGGGAGCGCTCGGAGGCAGTGTGTGCGACAGGCGCCCTGCTGGCAGGCTTGGCCGCGGCCTGCCCAGTCCCAGAGGTGGTGGGCGAGAGGCCACCATGCCATTCTCGGGGAAGAAACCCAACCCCCTGACCTTTGCTGTTGCCAAATCGGGAGTGTCCTTTGCGGACAGGAAGGAGGCTTGGTAATTAGAGCCAGAGGCGGCCATGGGAGGAAGGGGCCACGGGCGCTGTGAGGCGCATGGCAGACAAAGAAAATCTGGGATCAGATAGCTGGCAAGTCTCTTCTAAGAATATACAATTGGGAAAAAAACAGAAGTTTGCTCACTTGGGCATCAGGCAGACTGGACTGAATGACCTATTCTGGTACCTATTAGCTCCGTGACCTTGGGCAAAGCATGTCATCTCTCGACTGAGAAAGGGGGTCCTCGTAAGGCCAGACGAAATGGGACTCGGAGCAGACAGGTCAAGCCCCGAGCCTGGCGTGTGGCAGCTGGGAGCGCGCACGGGCGTCTGGAAGGAAGGGACCCCGCCAGCCTGCCTCCGTCCCATCCCGGATGCTGGGAGCCGTTCTAGCTCATAGCAGGTGCTCAGCAGATATTTCTGGCCTAAATGCACGACGAGCAGCTAGCCATGCTTTGTGGCGGACTGTGGTCATTGTTGTCTGCGACGTGACTCTCCAGAGGGACAATAGCAAGCCCTTTTCCTTCTCACTTGCCTGGACTGTGAATTAATGGGGATCTGTCTCTCCTCCCGTGTTTGTCTGAGGCCAAATTCTGTTCCTTTCTTCTTTCTCCTTTCTCCCTCTCCCACTTGACTTACAAAGATGATGCCTTTGGGTGACGCTTGTGAGGCCAAGGGAAGAAATGGCCTCTACACCTCGGACCCCAGGACAGAAGCTCACGTGTATTATGGGCACTTGTGGGCGTGGGCTGGGGGCCAGCATAGGGAGGGGGCAGACATCTGTGGTCTCAGTGGAAAGGTGCGTTGGTGGTCTTACCAGGGACGCATGAGGTCCTGGAAGAGTTACTGGCGTGAGTATGGGGCCGAGGCCTGGATGGGCACGCGAGAGGTGCTTGGCCAGTGAGTGTTGAACTTGAACCTGAGCACGCAGAAGTTTTGACAGGTGCACCTCAGAACACGGGTGGTCAGAGCCCCTCCACCCCCACCCCAGCTTCACTCTGCTGGGGGACCTGATGGGGAAGCAAGTCACAGAGATGGTCCGGGCCCAGGCCTGGGAACCCACAGGGTGGCTGGCATGGGGGACAGCGGAGACAGAGGCAGAAACGTGGGCGAGGACCTAAGGGAGGCTGCGTGGCAGGAGCTCGCCGGTGAGGTGGGGCTGGTCTTGGAGGAGCAGGTGGACACTGCTTGGAGTCCCAGGCGGGTCTGGACTCAGTTCTGTAGACACGGGGAGGTGGGGGGGGGGGTGGGCCCGAGTGGTCAGGACACCACGGTGCCGTAAGGAAATTGATGTCAGGTCACGGTTCAGTGTAAGCACAAAGAGGTGGGAAAGTGGGTTAAAATCCAGCGGGGTATAGGGGCTGGCGTCTCCTGCCCAGCTGTGCCTCTGCTACAAGACGAGCTGGCCCTCCTCGCTCCGGAGATGGCGGCACACCGCCCTCCATCCTCCGCCACGTCCCGGGCTAGGAGTCAGCACCCGGAAGGGCTCTCCCTGGGAAATCGGAATCAGCCCTCGGAGCTCTGCCCTGCGCACGCCCTTTGAGCTTGCTCTCCCCTGCCCTCCCCTGCTGCTCTCAACCTCACTGAGGCCCTCCCAGCACCCCCCCCCCTTTACGCTCCAGCCTTCCCTGGCTCCCTGTGGCTCTGTCCTTCCCTATCCAGCCTAGACTGCCGTCTTGTCGGGAATTCTGCCGGCTCCTCCGGGGTCCTCCTCCCTGCGTCTTCTGCCCCATTTCCCTGTTGTCTCCCTAATCCTGCGATAGCTTATTCTGGAGGAAAAGAACCACCATGGCGGCGGGGGGGGGGGCGCTTAGGATGCCCCCAGCTTGTCCAGTGCTTAGTGATGGGTCTCCCTTTCTGTTCCCCAGCCAGAGAGGAAGCCCGGTGGCCTCGGGCCTGGGGGGCTCCTTGGGGGGCCACGGTGAGGAGGAGTTGGAGAGTTGTCTGCTCCGAGCCCAGTCGCCCCCTTGCCCCCACTGCTCCCAGGTGACACAGAAGCCCGTTCTTCCCTGGCTGTCTCTGCAGCGGCCACCGCAGACAGGATTTGGCCCAGCTGAGACTCCCCGGGGTCTGCCGCTGAGGCCATCACCCGGAGTCTGGGTCCTGCTACCCCGTCTGGATTCAGCTGCAGTGCTGTGTTGCGGGGGCAGAACCCACGTCCCCAGTTGCTGCCGAAGGGACCAGAAGGTGGAACCCGAAGTCTGGGAGAGCCAACTCTCCGCGGGATGGCCTTTGACTGGGAGCTGCCCCTCAGCGGGGGATGGGGGGGTGGCCCCTCACAGGGGGTGGAGGGTGGGGGAGAAGGTCTTCCCTCCCTCCCGGTGCCCGCCTTTGCTGATGCCTGCAGCTCTTGAAGAAAATGCAGGACTCATTTGGTTGAAAGACCTTCTTCTGCCATAGTTATTGTTCCTCACGGGTCTCTAGTCTAGTCTGACACAAGGATGACAATTGGCTTAGCCACTGATAGAGAAGTTTTCCCTTTTAATAACGTCCCTGTCATTGCTAACTGCTGAGCCTCTGCCTTGCCATGCATGAGTAATAACCCACCGCCGTAATTGCGGGCGGCCACATCCAGACACCAGCACACGAGCGAGCTGACAGTTAATAGGGAGGAAGGTTCCATCCTCGCCTCAGACACAATGGCTAATTGTGTGATTAGTGTTTACTGAGGGGTGTCTAATGGTTAGACATGCCTTGTTAGGTGCTGTCCATCCCTGCGGAGAGCGCACTGAACTAATGGGGCCCCGGGGTTCTAGTTCTACCCTCTTTCTGGGGACCAAACTTTATGTGTGTATAAACTGAGAGCTGCACGACTGTAGGGTCCTTTAACTCTCAGATTATGAGTACCCCCCCATCTTATTAAAACCTCACACATTCTCCAACAGCCGTTCAGAATCCCTTTAATCCCCGAAACCTTCCCTGTTACCTTGTCAGAATTAATTGTCCTGTGTTCTGGGCTCTTAGAGTACTTTGCATGGGCCTGCTTTTAGCCCTTGTTCATCTCTGCCTTGCATTATAACGAAGTGTTAACGTGGTCAGAGCCAAGAGTTTGCAAGAGAATACATTTTATTCATTTCTAAAAATCCTTCTCTGTGTCATTTAGGAATTAATTCATCGTGGAATGGGCTCTCTCTGGACAAGCCCAGAAGCAGTGGTGGCTAGCATTGGTTGGGCATCATGAGGTCATTATGATGACATCAGGTTATGACATTATATTTCTCCTGGTCTTCATGGTTACAAGATGGCTGCGGTAGTTCCAGTCATTGCATCTTTGTGGAAGGAGGGAAGTGGCTGCATCTCCCATTCTCTAATCTGGGAAGAAAATCTTCTCCAGAAGTGTCTCTGGCACGCCCTTCTTGTGGTCTGGAAAATGGTCACATGACCAGCTTTGCTTCAAGAGAACTTTCTGGAGAAAGTGAGTGTAGCTGAGGCAAAAGACCAAAGAGGGAATAGGGCTTGCATTACGAATCCACGGTGTCTGCCATCCCTTCCACACTCCCGATGCTTTTTCAGTGAACATTAAAATGAAGCAAGACTCTTGGCCAACCAGAAACCAATTATCTAGAATACTCAAGTCCTGGGCATCTTGGTTAACTGAAATTTGTCTTGAAGACATCTCACGGATCAAAACTGTAGCCATGTTTTGTCAATAGCCATTTTTGTGTCTCTGAAACGTTCATTTTGGGGTTGGTAATGTGTCATAGTTTAACTGGCAGCATTTTTTCCCCATAAAAATGGTATAACTTGGGATATGTGGGTGGCTCAGTCAGTTAAGCGGCTGCCTTTGACTCAGGTCATGATCCCAGTGTCCTGGGATCGAGTCCTGCATCGGGCTCCTTGCTTGGCAGGGAGCCTGCTTCTCCCTCTGCTTCTGCCTGCCACTCTGCCTGCCTGTGCGCTCCCTCTCTCTCTCTGACAAATAAATAAATTTTTTAAAAAATGGAAAAAAAGTGGTATAACTTACAGTCAGAGGCCTCTGAGGTTTGGTGAAATACAATGTGTATTGTATGTACAAGGTACAATATGCATGTAGTATTATTGTATGTATCATATGTAGTACGTATATATGTATACCAGAGTTTACCTGCACAGTGGTTTTATTGAGCACTTAATACATACCCAGTGTTTTGTGCTCCTGAATTGTACGTCACGTGTACGTGTACTGTGATGCCCATTTTATATACTAAGGAAGCTGAAACTCAGAAAAACAGGTAAGTCGTCCGGAGACACCCACCTGCTGCCTCTCTCTGTCTCCCTTTGCCAGACGGATGCTCGCTGCCTCCTGGGTATGCCAACACCCAGTCCGGATCAGTGTTGTTGGCTGGCCCTGGGGATTGCTGAGGGACAGGCGTGGGGGTTCAGTGGCAGCATGGTGGCAGGGAACCTTCCTTCCTTCCGGTTTAGCAGTTACCAGTGTGTAAAGTTGTAAAGCTGTTAATTCTAGGGCTCTAAATTATGCTGCGAGAGCTTTAAATCCAGCCCATAATTAGAACAAAATGTGAGAAAAGTGAAATTGATATTAAGTTAATTAAAAGGCTTTGCTTATATTTGCAAGGAAATTAGCACAACAAGAGTGCTGACAAGTGCACATTGTTAATTTCTTCTTCGTTTGGGCAACTCTCAGCAGGCCCGAGGCAAGCTTTGTTCTTGGCTTCTGCCCTGTGCCCTCTCTACAGTCCAGTCTCCAATTTGTTGGTATTCACGGTGGCTTTAATTGGGCAAGATCAGTGTAATCCTGCGAGGTTGTTTTTTTAATGGAAACCAGGCCTCAAGTCGGAGCCACACCATCCAGCCGAGGGCCCAGGCCCGGACAGATGTGCGGGGTTTTGGAGGTTGTGGACGCACCTGCTTCTGGGAAGCCGACGCCATGAGCTGATGGTCCCTTTGGCTCCAGCGCACCCTTCTCGTGCCCGTTCACCATCCTGACCTGTGCGAGAGACCAGAGCTTGAGTATGCGGCGTAGAACTGTAGCTTGGAGTTCCTAGGAGGCAGGAAAAGGCTTTCTGACAGTGCCGTTTAGACCAGATCAGGGTCTGTGTTAGGGCCGCTGACATCAGGCAGCCTAGAACCATCCTGTCTCCAGTCCGGCTGGCGGGTCTAATGCTGTTGTTCACCAAGAAATTTGTCTTGGCCACAGAGCTCACCTTCGGCCTTGCCTGCAGGTAAGTGGAGGCCATGGGACTGAGTTCTGGGTAGAAGGTGGGTGGAAGCGATGTTTGTCACTGTCAGGCTTGGCCCCCCACATCCCCTGTGGGGTCCCCCACGCTTTCTCTCTTTACCCGTTCGTGGTGGCCTTGGAGTCTGCTTGTCGGTGACATCCAAGATGGAAGGACCCCCAGTCTGTGAGTGACTGGATAGAACACAGCCCCCCACTCCGAAGCTCTCTCCCGATGTCCCTGTGCCTTTGGACTGTTGCGTTAAGCCGCTGAGATCTTGGAGCTTCGCTGTTACAACAGCTATAGTGTTAATCCTGACTGATTCAGTCAGGCAGAGCCAGAACCCTGGTCGCCCCAAGTGAAAGGCCGGCCTGTCTACTCCAGGTCTCTACCTTGATTAATATGACCAGCAGGTACTCATTGAGCTGAACAGTAAGTGGGTTGGGGTAAGGTGGTCGGCTTGGAATCCATCTGGCTCTGTACCAGCTTCTCTGTCTGATCTGTTGGCTTTAAGAAAAGAGTCTTGTTTCTCAGTGTCCCGGTGTTCTATTTACGGAGTGATGGAATGATTGTAATCATCCCCTACTTATGCTCCATGTTGGAGCTGAGGGATAAGTATTGAAATACAGCTAAGTTGTTTGCAATTATAAAGAACTAAATAATATATGCATTGTCTTTATTACAGCTTCTGCTGATAGGAACTGGCATTTTTCAAGATGAGACAAACTGAAAAGGTTAGCTTAAGAATTAGCAATTTAAAAAATCATGATCTTTGCTGCCACTGCATTTTAAATCATGCAAACATTTATGTTTGTGCCAAAGTTCCACAATTTCCTTTAGAGCAATTACTGAAATGCGTTCACAGGATAAAAATGGAGTTCAGGGAAGAATATTTAAGAGCTCTTTAATGATGTTACAAACTTTGCTAATTTGCCAAGTTGTTCTAAAATCCACTTTGATTCTTTTTTCTCTCCCTACCAATCTTCCTGCCATTGAACTGATTCCAGAAGGTTTGGAGAAGGGGGCTGCAACTGACATTAAAATACACAAATCTTATGAAATATCTTTTCAAGGGCTTCGTGTCTTCCTTCATTAGCTGAAGGTGAACAGCCAGGGAGAGACAAGAACCCTTGGGCTGTGTTTACTTGCACAAAGCAGGTCAGGGAGCGAACAAAAGCCAAACAGGAGTTACTAAGTGGGTGGTTTGAGAAGTCTTTTTTGCTCCTTGTCAGCTCGTGTTCTAGAGCCTTGGGGGGTGGGAAGTAGACAACCCGAGTGTCCTCTCCCTCCTCTTCCTCTCTCAGAGGTCAGCTTGGCACAGCTGCTGCCAGTAAAGGGCGTGTGGCCCCCACAGCCTGGCAGCTGGGTGATGGTTCTAGCTTCCTCGTCAGGGCTCTGGAAACCCACATCTGTCTTTCCGCTTCCCCACAAGAAAGGATCTCACGTTCATGGTGCACGGTTTTGTTAGAGTATAATAAGTTCTTGGTTGCCCCTCTGGGACGCTTCTTTCGAAAGCTTCATCTCCAGCAGAGAAAGTTCAATGCCACCGAGTTCCGGAGGAGGAGAGCCAGCCATGCAACCCTGCCACCCGCCCCCCCCAGCTCCCTACTTCCCCAATGACCTGCTCTCCAGGGGGTCCACGCCATGGACTGAACATGGGTCTTGAAGTCCATAGATTTTCCCAGACTTCCTTTGGCTACATAACAAAGCCAAGCCACACCTTGGTTTTGGGGCTCTTCAGGGTTGCTGGGCCTCAGTTTACCTAGCTGGAAAAGAGCAGCTGCTCATAGACATATGATAAAGACTAGACAAGATGGCATTTGTAGAATACCTTGGAGAGTGCCTCGATGCAGGAGAATGTTGGTGAATGATCCTGGGAACGCTGTGGCAGGGGTGAGCGGAGCCGTTGGGGCTCCCTGGATCAAGACAGTTAGCCGCTCTGGGACTGCTTTTCTCCCCAGCGAGCCCGGAGGGGATCTAACCTGTGTCGAAGTCCTGTGATTTTATGGATAAGACCGGTGATTCAGAAGTGCCTTTTCATGTGAGCGGTGGTTGGTCTGCCCTGGATTTCCATTTTTGGGCAGCAAGGGAAAGTGTAGTCTGAAGGAACGAGGAAGGGCCTTTGAAGGCGTGGTGGTTTTAAAATGTATCTGCAAATTCTTTGATGCTGTTCCCAGCTTAAAAGGCACAGTAATTGCCTTCCCCTCGAGTATTACTGGCTGGCCTTAGTGACCGCCTTCTCGAGGCTGGAGTCCAGTGGAAGGGGTGTTGCAGGACCTTGGAGGCTGGGTCTAAAGGATGGCGGAGGGTCGACCAGGCCCTCTCTCTGGCAATGTGTATCTTTGCTGCCTTGGGCCGCAGTCAGAAATCAGGCCTTCCTGAAGCCACTGCTCTGGGAGAGGGAGAGACGGAAAGGGTTCGGAAGGAACAGGGGAGGGGAGGGGGGAGAGCGTCAGAGGGTCCAGCTCCCGACTGCTTTTGCTTTGGGGGGGATGGTCAGACACGAGTGAGCGAGCTTCAATCCGCCGCACCCCACCGCCCTTCCCTACTGATCCCCCCACCCCTCCCCCCATTTCCTCTTCGCAGTCCCCCTCCACAGTGGTCCCTCAGCCCACCTTCCCCCCATGCCACCTTTCACCTCTCCCCACCTCTCCCCTGTTCCACTCTGCCCCACCCCACCTTGGCCTGCAAGCCTCCGCGGCTGATGCCGAGTGGAGCGGAGAGTGGCGGTGCCCACCCCCAGGCTCTGCCCAGGCTGCAGATTTGTGACCAAAATCAACGCGGTCATTGTTTCAGGCCAGTAACTTTTGGGGTTGGTTTGTCGTCCAGCAGTTAATAACCAGAACACTGGGCCAGTACCCTTGTGCTCAATAAGGTGTCTTTTTTTCCTTTCGACCCACAAGAAGTTAGGGATTCCCAGTGACGATGGCGTTGAGGGGGCTGACAGGAGCACGTGACACAGTAGCTAACATTGGCAGCACGTGAGCCTCATGGACCCAGCACTGGGCCCCAGACTTTGTATGGACGTCAAAGTGGGTCATGGATTTTTTTTTTCCTAAGTCTCAGGTTTGTGTGCCACCGACGGACTGTGGAGAGCAGCCTGGTTGGTGCAGAGCCGGTTGGCTGGTCGAGAAATTCAACGTCTTGTAGCGCGTTCCTGGCTCGGCCTGGACCCCCGGGTACCACAGCTTTCCCCCCGTCCCCCGAGCATCTCCTTGAGCATCGTGTCCAGACTCATGGACCCTCGCACCTGAGTTCCCGACATCCCGCTGTTTCGGGTCTTTGAGGAGGTACAGGAATTCATTCGACAGAGCTTGATGTCGACAGGAGACAAAGGACTTTCTACTTGTGGGGGGGCGGGGGAGTCCGGAATGTTCTTCTACAAAGAAGACACAGACAGCAAACCTGCAGAGCATCTTATTCCCCGGAAGTGGAAATAAATACCGCAAGCTTCTCATCTTCTAGTGTAGTAGACTGGGAAGTAGGGGGCTTGTCTGGACTCTGGTCTTAGAAGACACAAATCAGCATCTCGCTCTGCCGAGGCTGAGAACATCGTATTTCAGTCCTAACTTGGACACATCGTGCCTGTGGCTTTGCCACTTCCTTACTCCAGAACCAGGGCACCCAGAGGCCAGTGGTTCCCATGCCGGTCTGAGCTTCCTACTGGTGAAGATGCTTGGGAAACGGGGGAAACTTTGGGGAAAAGTCCCGGTTCCCAGATCCCTCCCCCTGGGGGTTCACATTTTGCGGATACCCCGCATCGGACTTGGCTTTGGAAATCCTTCTTTTTCAGAAGCTCGGTGGGTGATTCTGAGGAGCAGGTGGGAGCCACGGACGGGGCGGCCGCCGTGCCTTGAAGTGCTCCCTTCTCTTTTCCTGGAGGCAGAAGCTTTCACGCCTTCATACCTGCGCAAGGCTTCGTGGAGGGTTTCAGTGTCTGCAGCTCTAAAAACATTGATTCCGCGGGGCTGCTGGGAGGCTTGGATGAGTTTATTCACGTGGGATGTTTGATACATTCCTGGCTTCTTGTAGATACATTTTTTTTTAAACTTCCCAACACAATTAACATTGTTGCCAGCATTTGCCTCTTCATTTCCAGAGCAGAAATATACCTTCAAAACCGATCTTTTCTTTCTCTTATGGCAAGAACACTGAACGTGAGATCTACCCTCACGATCAGCGGGTGTTGCTGGGACCCCAGCAGGTGGCACCCCCTTTTGGGGCTCACGGTGTGCCCCCGTTCTGCCCGCACCACGCCTACCTCTCCCGCCGTCCAGATGTCTTGGGTTTGGATAAGCTGGGTCTGGGTGGCTGTATTTCATTGTTTGCTGGGAGTACGGTTTTACCTTTTTATGGTAAACCTGCTTGTCACCTGGTGTTTGCTCAGTCCGTTTGCCGTAGTAGTGATTCTGGTTTTACAAGGCGCTACCTTCCATCTTTGTTCTCAGACTTTGTTCTCAGACCCCGGCTCCCCCATCCCCTTCGGCTCCCTCTTCCTGGTGCAGCCCTACGTCCTGCGTAAGACCTGGGAACGGGCTCTGGAACGGTTTCCCCCTCCAGGCTCTGCTGGGAGGCGTCCGCGCTGCACGGGGCCACCCGTGCTTGGTCCCCAGCCACCCCACGCCCCCCATTTGTCCGAGTTTTGTCTTCATCCCAGTAATGCTTCTCACCCCTTAGCACCAAGTGCCTTTCCTGAAGAAAGCCGCCTGTCATCTCGGAGTTCCTGAAAGTGATGGGGATGTGTTTGGATGTGACAGTTGAGACTCGAAGAAGGCACGTTTCTGCAGTATGCAGAAACCTTCCAGTGTTGATGAATTTCTTTCCCCCCTAATCTTGGGTGGCTGTCTTGCCCACCTCTAATGGCATCCTTGCCCGCTTGTGGTTTTCTCCCCGCCTTGAGTCTTTCTAAAGCATTCAACTTGGTTTTCACCGAGACAGTCACCCTCTTTTTTTATCCTAACTCATAATGTCATCCCTTTATGTAATTTAATAGAATTACATAATTACAGTAACAAGCACAGCTGGTACGAGGAGGTTTGGGAAAAACGCAAGGGACTGTTGGCAGGTACACAGCTCAACTGGTGAGAGCAGAGGCAGGCCGCCCACGAAATAGAGGGGTCCCTTCCAGCCTGGTGACCGTGCGCCGGGGTCTGTCGGTCTGTCTGCCTCTCCTGCTTTATCGAGGTGATGGAGGGTGGCAGCCAGGTGGTCTCTGTGGCAGTTAAGAGAGCATTTCTGGGATCAACTTAGCACGTTCACTGTGATAAGTCGGGAGACAGGGAACAATAGAAATGCGAAAATAAAATAGTTATAGCTCAACAGCATTAAGATAAGAGCATCTTCTTTCTTCCCTGTAAACACTCTTGCGTCTTTAAGATCATGCTTGCCTATAAATGTTTGTGTCTTGTGATTTCTCTTAACATTTTTAGATAAACATTTCCCCGTGTTCTTAAATACCTCATCAACATTAATTTTAGGTATATGGTATTTTCATGCAGTGGTTTTACCCTAAGTCTCTCTCTCACCTCCCTATAGGCAGAGAATCTGATGGATGCAATGGGAAAAATTTCAGAGTTTTTCCTTCCTCTGTAGGGAAAAACCCAGTTCTTCCCTCCTGTGCCTCTCCTGTGTGTCTCCTTCGTGACTCACAGGGAACGCTTCATTTCTGACACTTACGGTCACCGAATGTTGGGGTGTTTCCCCACACTTAGCAGTTCTCTGTGCCTCCAGCTGGGGCTCCCGTAATTCAACTCAATTCTGATGCCGTCTGCCTGGGGGTAGCGTCAGATGACCCCGCTTAAGGGCTCAGTCCCACAGGACTGTCCCCTCTACCAATTCAGATGTCAGTCCCAAGCCAGAGTTTCCAAGGACTCCCTCTCGGGTTTGGTTAATTTTCTAGAGCCCCTCACGAAACGCAGAAACATTTCACTTACTTTTAGGGGGTTGTTAAAAAAGCGTAGGGTAAAGGAAACAGTTGAATATCCAGATGGAAGAGATGTGGAGGGCGGGACCGTGAGAGCTTTCGTGGCCGTTCTGGGCATGCCAGTCTCCCAGCCCCTCCATGTTCACCAACCCACAAGCTCTCTGGATCCCATGCTTTTGGGATTCTATGGAGGCTTCATCCCACAGGCAGGATCGACCATTAACTCTATTTTTACCCCTTCTGGGATGTGGGGCCGAAAATTCTAAGCTCCGGTTATGGTTCCATCTTTCTGGAGACCAGCTCTCGTCCAGGAGCCCACCTGGAGTCACCCCATCAGAGCGAGATACTCCATCACCCAGGAAAGTGCTGGGTGCCTTGGGAGCCCTATGTCGGGAACCGGGGTCAAAGATCAAATTCTAGGACAAAAGATGCTCCTACTGCTCTTGTCACTTAGGAAATTATAAGAGTTTGAGGAGCTCTGTGCCAGGAGCTGGGGCCAGAGACCAAATTTATATTTTCTATGATCTCCTTCCAAGTTTTTATTATAAATAATGGTGTGATGAAGATCTTTATATGTAGAATTTTGTATCTGGTATCAGATAGAAGTAGTGTCATGTGGAATTAGTAAACCAGAAGGTTTAAGGGCTTTTTAAAGACTTTTGATCTATTTTTGCCCAATTGGTTTCCATTAGGTTTACGTGAGTTTGTTTTTCACAATAGTACCCGACAGTCCTGTGCTCCCCTATCTTCTCCCACAATGAAGAGATGTTACAGTTTCTAAAACCTTGCTAATTTGATAAACAATCATACCTTCTTGTTTTAGCTTACATTCTCTTGATTGGTAGTGAGACTGAATATTTTTCCTAATACGATTTATTTGCATTTGCAACTTGCTAAAATTTTAAGCTCTGATTGATCTGTTAAAAACAATTTATCTGTTGATTAATTGAATTGTTGATTTGCATACTTTTTTTAACGTAGTGAAGAAATTATCTTTGTCTTCCATATTTATTACGGATAATGCGTTCCAAACTCATCGCTTACCTTTTAATGTTGATAATTTTTTGGAGGGGATGTATTGGCTTTACATTTTCCAAGAACAGTGAATTTCACAAAGGGTTCTCTGCTTTGGGGTTTTTTAAAAAAATAACCACATTTTTTTTCCAGCTTTATTTAAAAAATTAAGTTGAATTTTTAGCACGTAACTAAAAATACACCTGAGAATTATGCTGGGGAATTATACTTAGGCGTTGAAGTTCTAGCTTGATCTTTTCCACGTCAGCCCCGCTGGTTGAGCGATGCTGCCTTCCCCACTGACTCATGCCGCGCTCTCAGCTGTTACACAGAGAACGGTGATGATTCTGGGGTGTCTGTTCTGTTCTGACGTTATGTCTGTACTAGAATCAATGCCATGTTGTATTAATTACATGATCATTTTGGTCTCCATCACTTATCTTCTGTTCATCTTCGTTTCCTTTTTTTTAAAAAGGATATATTTGAGAAAGAGAGAGATAGAGCGCATGAGCAGGGGGAGGTGGAGAGGGAGAGGGAGAATCCTCAAGCAGCATCCGCTCCCTCCCTACCCCCCGCCAGCCGTTGCCATGTAGGATCCGATGTGGGGCTTGAGCCCAGGACCTGAGATCATCACCTGAGCTGAAATCGAGAGTCAAACGCTTAACCGACTGAGCCACCCAGGTGCCCCCACATGCTGGAATTCTTAATTTTGTCTGTCTTTCACAGACCAGTAACATTTCTGAAGGAAAGGTAGGGGGATGATAGATTTTCACAGATCTCATTTTGTATTTTTCCTTTGCTTTTACATATACGTGCCTTGGCTAACTGCAACATTTCTTTGTTGGAATCTTTTCCCCACAAGCGGTGGCATTCTATTCTGACATTTAGTACTAGAGTACCTAAGTTGAGTCCATCTGTCTGGCCATCCATGGATCCATGGATTGGAACCATCTGTCCATCTGGGACCAGTTATGTCATTGGCGGAGCCCATTGAGAAATGAAGATGCGAGGTCCCTTGTTCAACAGTCACGAGCAGTTTCAGGGCAGTGACAGCAGAGCGTTAAGCCAAGTGCAAGGCCCTCGAAGTTCAGGGCTTCTTTATTTCCTGTTAATTCCTTATTGACCACGCGCCGTGTGTTGCGTGGTTTAAGGGAAAGAGCCCTCAAGGTACAGTCCACGGGGCGACATAGGCAGCTCAGTTATGGGCTTGTCAGTACGGGATGGAGGTGTGCGCAGGGTACTGTGGGTGCACAGAGGAGAGAGAACTCCACCAGCCCTGGCTTCCAGAGAAGGCTTCTGGAGGAGGGGATACCTGTACTGATGTTCCGAGTGACACTGGGGGAGTTTTGAGCTTAAAGTAGTGACATGTGACATGCTCTGATTCCAGTGCTTTCAAGAGATCACCCTGCCGTGTGGAAATGATGTTGTAGGGAACCAGGTGAAAGCAGGAGTGGAGGCATCGGGAAGGCGACTGTGGCGGTCCAGACGAGGGAGGATGGGCATGGTGGCTTCCGTCTGTTTGGAATAGTGGAGGTGGTGAGACGTGTCATGTCCCGGGTGGATTTTGCAGGAGCACTCTGTCCGTCCGTGGATGGGAGAAAGAGAGCAGTTAAGGGTGACTCGGTGGTTTTAATCCAATAAGTTAGAAGAAAGGAGTGGTCGCTCACTGACACGGGCAAGACGTGCAGGAGAGCAGGTTTGAGGGGAGGTGAAACGTCCAACTTTGGATACATTGGATTTGAGATGCTTCTGAAACGTCGGTGTTGATGCTGAGTAGACGGCTTGACGTGCGGTTCTGGGTGTGGGCTTGACCCAAGTCGGGGGAGAAGCTTTGTCAAGGAGATGGTTAGAGAAGATGAATAAGACGCCGCCAATGAAATGGTTTTATTGTTCCTATTTTTTATTCAAGTATAGTTAACATACAGTGTTATGTTAGTTCGAGTGTACAATATGGTGACTCAACAGTTCTGTACATTTCCCAATACTCCTCACGTTAAGTGTGTGCTTAATCCCCTTTTACCCTTCGTCTGATTCATTCATCCCCCCCCTCCCCGCCCCCTGCCCCCTTCCTTCTGGCAACCACCAGCTCTTTGTGTTTAAGGGTCTGGTTTTTTGTTCATCTCTTTCATTTTCTTTGTTTGTTCATTTTGTTTCTTAAACTCTACATTCGAGTGAAATCATGTGGCATTTGTCTTTCTCTGTCTGTCTTAGTTCACTTAGCGTCACACCCTCTAGGCCCATCCACGCTGTTGTAGGTGGCAACATCTCATTCTTTTTTTTTAATGCCTGAGTAATATTCCATTACATATGGGATATGTACACTTGGGTTGCTTCCATATCTTGGCTGTTTGTACATAATGCTACAGTAAACCTAGGGAGGCATGTATCTTTTCGAGGTAATATTTTTGTTTTCTTTAGACAAATACCCAGCAGTGGAATTACTGGATCATATTAATTTTTTGAGGAACCTCCATGCTGTTTCCCACAGTGGCTGCACCAGCTCGCGTTCCCACCAGCAGTGCACAAGGGCTCCTTTTTCTCCAATCCTCCCCAACACTTGTTATTTCTTGTGTTTTGGTTTTAGCTGTTCCGACTGAACCGTTCTTAGTGATTGATTCAACATAGAGAAGGAGGAAACAGATTTAGAAAATGACACTGACCAGTTTTAGGGTTCTTTCCCCCTCATTCGTGAACCAAACTGGGATTCTGGAATATGGAGTCGAGTTCCGTGCTTTTGGGGAGATCCAGTCTTGGAAGTATTTCTTCTAGTTCACATTCCTGTAGGAGATGATGAAGGTAATTTCTTGATGTTTACTTACAATGAAGAGACAATTGCTGCCACTTAAGTGTTGAATTATTAATGATTCAGGAGGAAATGACTTCTTTTCAAAATACCGATCCTGAAGGTGTGTTAGACAGAGGCCAAGTAGTAAATTACCTCTTTCAGTGACAGGACTAACATGTTGATGAACATCTAAAAGGAGGCAGTGATTACCTTCTCCGGGTTGGGTTCATGTAGTCATGATTCTGGAAGTCCAAATCAGTTCGCTTGTGACACTTGGCACATCATAGAATCCATTATTATGGGATTAATCTCATACTGGGGGCGGGGGGAGTGGGGCTTTCTAGAATCAATGGATTTGGAACCGAAACAGAACATTTTCGAGTTTCGAGGAAGAGCCGATGGTCCCAGGCCATTCTGACCTGACCTTATGAGACAATTCTTCTAGGGTCTGGCTATTTGCTCCCAGGCACGGTAGTACACTGGGGTGTGTGTGTGTGGTGTGTGTGTGTGTGCGCGCGCACACACACACAGTACATCCTCATCCCCTTTCAAAATTCAGAGGAGTTTTTGCAGAGACAAATGGGACCGGGGTGGGACTTGCCTTGTGTGTTGTCACCGGTATGAGACTCAGTGAGGAGATGGGGACAGGAGAGAGGACCCTTTTAATCAGCTGGAGAGTGAGGTGAGTGTGACTGTGTGGGTGTGGCAAAGTATGTATTTCACCATCATCTCAAACAGTCACGTGCAAAGAAAAAGTTCTCTAAGGCCATTTGCTGTGTTCCGAAATGGATTAAAACCTGCCTTTATTTCCAGCGAGTGATTTAAATATTGGATAGCTCATTCATAATTGACTAAAAGAATGCGGGGGCTCTTTACAGATTTTGAAGGCATTCTCTCCAAAAGGCTGTTTTGTTTTCTCTTTTTGAAATAAACATGAATTAGCATAAGAAATAAGGAGGCCCTGAAAGGAATCAATAAAATTAACGGGAATTGGATTTCACCCTTTGAATGCATCACACGTCCCTATTAGGGGAGATATGGAGCAAAAGGGAATCAGTTCAAAGAGAAACGGAGGCTCATGAAAGACTGACCTACTTCAAGAGGATGAATATTTAAAATCAGAAAAGCTGGAAAAATAATTCAGTTTGCATTGGGACTGAAGCGCAAAAATAGCGGGGAAAGGTGGGTTGAGTGGGGCGGGGCTGGCACCGTGTCCGGGAGCCCGACAGGCATGGGGAGAGGTCCGACCTTGGACCCTGGGCCGGGTTTGAGTTCTGGTGCTGCCGATTGTTTATTTCAAGTATATGTTTTCATTTCTACCGTTAAAGCTGTTACCCTTTGCATTGCAAATGAAATTGGCTTGGCTCGACTTGAATGTTAAAATTAAGCCTGTTTAATTTTTTTTTTTTTAGATGAAACAATGAGGGAGGAATTTAGGAGTTCAGACCACGCTAGAGCCTCTGTGTGGAGGGGCTGAGTATGGGGCGCGGGTGTCCCTGCAGACGTGACCCACAGCCCTCGTTGGCGAGGTGGGCAAAGGCTTCCCAGGAGGCCGCTCTTACCCCACCCCAAACTCTCCTTACCTCCTGCTCCGGGGCTCTCGGAGCCTGGGGTTGTAACAGAGATCAATGTTTCTGCCTTCTGAGGAGCGGGGTCCTTCCAGAGCTGTGCGACCTCAGAGGGGAAGCTCTGCACGCGCACCCGCTGATTTTTCTTTTGCAAATTAGTGCGGGCGCGCCACGCACAGCAACCGTAGGGAACCTAAGTAAAGTTCTCTGCATAAAACGGAGAGGGGCACCTGGGTGGCTCAGTCGATTGTGTGCCAGACTTTGGGTGTCAGCTCGGGTTATGATCTCAGGACCGTGAGATCAAGCCCTGCCTTGGGCTCCGTGCTCAGCGGGGAGTCTGCTTGGAATTCCTGTCTTCCCTCCGCCCCCCAAAACAAATACATCGAGAAGGGAGATAAAATGCCCATCTGATTTGTTCAGAATTCTCCATTTCTTTATACTTAATTGGACTTTTTAGAAGGGTTTTTTTAAACAGCTTTGTTGAGGTATAATCAACAGTCATTAAACCGCACGTTTAAAGGGTACGCATTGATATGTTTTGAAATACACATGCACCAGGGAAACCACCACCACCTTCAAGCTCACGTACCTATTTGTCACCCCCAAAAGTTTCCTCCCGCGCCGCTGTCATCATCCTCCCCCCCCCCCATCTGCCTTTCTCCAGACCACGGCTGGTTCGCCTTCTGGCGTGGTAGGGGGTTCGCATCCTCCCTGGATCCACACGAAGGGGGTCACACAGCGTGCATTCTCCCCTGGCCGACTGCCTCCGCCCGGCGTGATTGTCCGAGCTCATCCGTGCTGTGGCGGGTATCAGTAATTCATTCCTTTTCATCGCCGAGCGCTCTCCGTTACGGGGTGGCCCAGAGTGTGTCCGTCCGTTCTCTTGTTGATGGGCATTTGGGTCGATTCCATATTTCGTCTGTTCCGAATGAGACTGCTCAGAACGCTCATGTAGGAGTCTTTGTGTGGATACAGGCTTTTATTTTTCCGAGGGAAATAACCAGACACAGACGGGCTCGATTGAGTCATAGGTAAATACTTCGGAAAGTATTTCTCAGAAACAACTGATTCGATTTCCGTTTAAATTCTCACCAGCAGTGTATGAAAGTTTAAATTGGAGCCGTTGTAACGTGTGTGTGGTGGTGTCTCTTCCTAACTGTAACTGGCCTTTCCCTAATACCTAGGGTTGTTTCTGCATTCAAATCGTTGCACATATTTTACTTTTCAGTTTTTGTTCTTGAGTTTTGAGAATTCTTTGTGTATTCTTGATACAATCACCGTATCTGATATGTGACTCACAAACAGGTTCTCCCAGTCCGTGGTTTGTGCGTTCATTCTCTTAATGGTGAATTTTGAAGAAAGGCTCTAACTTTCAAAGACGTCTGTCTGGTTTATCAGTTTCTTCTTTTACGAATTGTGCTTTTGGTATCTTATTGAACAAGTCTTCACCTAACCCATTGTCACAAAGAGTTTCTTCTATGTTTTATTTTTTATTTTATTTTTTTTTAAGATTTTGTATTTATTTATTTGACACAGAGAGAGAGAGATCATGAGTAGGTAGAGAGGCAGGTAGAGAGAGAAGGGGAAGCAGGCTCCCTGCCAAGCAGAGAGCCCGATGTGGGGCTCGATCCCAGGACCCTGAGATCATGATCTGAGCTGAAAGCAGAGGCTTAACCCACTGAGCCACCCAGGTGCCCCTATTTTCTGTGTTTTAAAGTTTAGTTTCACCGTTAGATCTATGACCACATTGAAATTAATCTTTGTATCCCGTGCAAGTTACGGATTGCGGTGTAATTTTTTTTTTTTTTTTTTTTTGTATATGGGTATCTAGTTGTTCCAGCATCATTTTTTTGGAAAGACGGCCTTTCTCCCAGAAATTGTCTTGGTACGTTTGTCAGAAATCGGTTGATCATGTACGTGGGGATCTATTTTTGGACTCCCCGTTCTGCTTCTTGGCTGTGCATGTCTGTATTCACAACACCACCACCCTGCCTGATTACTGTGGCTTTGTAGTACGTCTTAAAATGGGTAGCGTGAGGCCTCTGACGTTGTGCTTCTTTTTTAAAAGTCCTTTTACCTGTTTTAGGTCCTTCATATTTCCATAGGAATTTTGGAACCAGTCAGTTTCTGCAAGTGGGGATAAACTCCAGCTGGTTCTCTTTTTTTTTCCTTTCAAGATTTATTTATCGATTTATCTATTTGTAGGAGAGAGCACGCGTCTGGGTGTGCACAAGAGCGCACGAGTGGGGGAGGGGCAGAGAGCAAGGGAAACAGGCAGGTCCCCCACTGAGCAGGGAGCCCGACCACGCGTGGCTCCATCCCAGGACCCTGAGATCATGACCTGAGCCCAAACCACGAGTCTGGCGCCTAACCAGGTGAACCTCCCAGGCACCCCTCCCGTTGGCCATCTTCTGCATTGATTGTTGAATTGTATTTAGCATCTGTGCATCCATTGGCTGGTGGCAGCACACGTTGTTCGTGGCCCTCTGGGAGTCCCAGCCGCCATTACCTCTCTTCCCTCCCGGTGGTTCTTTCCCTAGCGCTGGGTCCTTTCTTCACACTAATGCACTGATCGGTTTTCAGCGGATGCTGGAGGGGTCCCTCTGCAGACCTCTGGGATTCTCTCCCTGGGCAGCAGCATTCCCTCTCCCGCACTTTGCCCTGTGAATCCTTGGCTGTCTCCATCTCCACGGGCCCTCGTCTCTACCCTTCAACTCAGGAGGGCTGTGGCCTTGGCCTGAATTCCCTTGTCCTGAAATGTAGTCCTGAAACTCTCAAGGGACTGGCTCACCTCATTTGTTTCCTCTCTTCTGGGGTCCATTGTACTTTGTTGTCTGATGTCCAGCATCTTGAAAACTTTTTTTTTTTCTCATATGTTTAGTCTATTCGGGTGGATTCAGGTGGGACAGTAAATTTGGTCGCTGTTACTCCGTCTTGGTTGGAAGTAGAAGTGAATTACTTGGGTTTTACACAATGAGGTTTCTTCTTTTTCTAAGATTTTTTTTTTGAGTAATTTTTTTAAGTAATTTTTAAAAAAAGATTTTATTTATTCATTTGACAGACAGAGATCACAAGTAGGCAGAGAGGCAGGCAGGCCGGGGGGGGGGGAAGCAGGCTCTCCACTGAGCAGAGAGCCCGATGTGGGACCCTGAGATCATGACCTGAGCCGAAGGTAGAGGCTTTAACCCACTGAGCTACCCAGGTGCCCCTTAAATAATTTTTATACC
The DNA here is from genome assembly GCF_963455335.1 of Martes martes. NCBI lineage: Eukaryota > Metazoa > Chordata > Mammalia > Carnivora > Mustelidae > Martes > Martes martes. The sequence continues at coordinate 2,319,225 of NC_137906.1, read as the reverse complement.
TGTCACAGGGCTTGAACTCACAACCCTGGGATCAAACGTTGTATGCTCTACTGACTGAGCCAGCCAGGTGCCCCTGTGTAATGGTTTCTTAGTTTAGTCTGCTTTTTAGATGGGACATTACCCTACCCAGGCTGTCTGCAACCTTCTGCATGGGGAGGGCAAATTCGTTCCCTCTAGAGTCTCCCTTCCTTTGTGTTGAATTTATAACACCTTGTCTAAACTTTTGTCCTTTTAATTTATTGTTTCTCTTTTCCATTTGACTATAGGCTCCTTGAGGATTATGGCTGGGTTTTATTTACATCCTGCCCTGCTAGGGAATGTTGGTTTATGTAATGATGAGTGAATTAAAGTGAATGAAATTTTCCATTTCCATAACAATGCATGGGTTGCTGCTTTTCCTCCACCCCCCTTCAGAGAAGTAGATCACACAAAGGCTATACTCTTTTGGAAGGGCGAAGCTTTGTTTAAAATCTAGCTTATTTGGAATTTTGAGTGTGTGTTCATGTGCCTGCATGAGTACAATAGTGATGGGTGCTTGGTGTTTTAATATTGAAAAGGTCTGGCTAGTTGAAAGTCAGAGTGACCCTAAAATAATTCAAGGAGAACTTCTCTCCAGGAGATACAGGTCTGGGACTATACGGTCCTGAGCTTTTTAATGAAAGTTTATTAAACAAACGCCATTATGCTTTATAGCTGTATAATCTGTGCAGCTTAATTCATTTTTCTTACTCCACTTTTGTCGCTCAATGGGATAAAGGCAGAGTTGCGAACATATATGATTCATAGGAAGCCCCCGTGGAAATTTGGTGTTTTTGAGGTGCCTAGTGAGTTAGAAGGAGGAGTGACACTAATGAAAAAACTCAGTAGAAGGGGTATCTGTCTCTCCTGAGCCACTATTCCAGAAAGAAAGTTTGTGTCTTGGAAATATTCTCATTAGAAATTTTTGATCTCCAATTACTTGCAAGTTACTAATTTGGGGACGCGAATTTACTCATTATTATTGCTGTGGACTTTGCTCCGTTCTCTCTGATTTGCGCCTGTGGCTGTTGCAGAATGCAAAATGTAGAACAAATGCGGACCGGGTTTTTAATCTATTTGAACAATTCGGAAACTTGCATTGCACTGTAATGGAATTCGCTGGGTTGTGCCAAAGGATTTTTTTTTTTTTTTTATTCTGAAGTTTTTGTGCTATTTGCTTTCGCTTTATGTGAAAAAGGTTCTGGGACGTTGCCAAAGACAACTGGGAATTGCTTGAAACTATATTAGAAATACACGCGATGTGGCTGAATGCGGAAGCAGAGCTGCATATGTTGGGAGTCATTCCCAGAGCCGTTGCGGGGCCGGGGATGGCTTTCCTTTAAGTCGTTGTGATTGTATTTGTAAAAAGACAGTCAATCACATGAAGAGTGTGGGGTTGTGGAAGTTTTACCGCTGGGACACGTTGATCGAAAGTTTCTAGAGTGTTTTCCTTGACTGTTTTTTGATTTTCTGCTCAGTTTAGATGTATTTTCAGGAAAGGACACGCCCTCCCTTTATCCGCTGCCCACGCATCTGGTATTTTGCTTGACTGTTTTCGGCCCTTGGGGTTACCTGGGTGTGCGAACGTGAGAGTGGTTTTATGGAAGGGGAGGGGATTGAGGAGTAGGTAAGAGAAAACCACGCAGGACAGAAGAAAACATGATAGAAGAAGAATTTTGGAGGAGGGCAAAGAAGTGAAAAAGGGAGACGCAGGTGTATGTGTTCATCAGAACTATTGGTGAGGGACGCTTAGGGGGCTCAGTTGGTTAAGTGTCTGCCTTTGGCCCAGGTCATGGTCTCAGGGTCCTGGAATTGAGCCCTGCATGGGGGGGGGGGGTCCCTGCTCAGCAGGGAGCCTGCTTCTCTCTCTCCCTCTGTCTGCTGCTTCCCCTGCTTGTGCTCTCTCGCTCTCTCTCTCTGTCAAATAAATAAATAAAATCTTTTTTTTTTAAAGATTTTATTTATTTATTTGACAGATCACAAGTAGGCAGAGAGTCAGGCAGAGAGAGAGGAGGAAGCAGGCTCCCCGCAGAGCAGAGAGCCCGATGCGGAGCTCGATCCCAGGACCCTAGGATCATGACCCGAGCTGAAGGCAGAGGCTTTAACCCACTGAGCCACCCAGGCGCCCCTAAATAAATAAAATCTTAAAAAAACCCCAACTATTGGCAAAGTTAGGAATGGATTGTAAGAGCCCTAAAATAATCCTTTTCTGGCTCTAGTTTTATCTAAGAATCTTGGTTTTCCCCAAAGCAGTGGATAGAGGCCATCTTGGACTGCTCTTGAGAAGGACAGGAGACCCCACAAGGACCAAACCCTCTAGAGTGAAAGCCACTTACGGGCAAATGTGTCACCGTCTCCCAGTTTCCGCAATGCCTTGCACTTGTTGCTTATCAAGCTCATAGTAGCCTAATAATGTTTACCAAATAAATCAAGGTCCTTTAGTCCTGAAATTGCACTACATTTCATGATTTTTTAAATAAGCAGAATAACCCAGTTGCTGAGATAAGCAGTAATGGGTGGCCTTAAAATGTCCCGGCAGCTTCCTGTTCAGCTTGGGAGGAAGGTGTTGTTCATCCTACAGTTGAGGAGAAGAGGGATTATGGAAAACTGGTAGCAGGAAAAGAAAAACAAGGGATAGGTGACAGGGCCAGGAAAGGAGCAGTGCTGGAGTAGCGTGTGGGTTTTGTACCCCTGCTAAGCAACTGTGTAGGTTTCACTATCACGATTATGATCCCACCCCCCTTTTTTTCTGTCACAACACAGTGCATTGTGTAGCTGCTGGTCACTGACCCAGCAGAAGCTGGGAGGGCAACAGGCCGTCGTTTGGTGGTTCCCCTGAACCTCAGAGGGGGTGGTGCATGTAGGGCCGTCTGGAACCCCAGGGGCTTGGCAGAATGGCTGTGGATGTGGATCCTGGAATCCCCCAGCCGTGTGAGTGGGAAACAAGATGGCGGGCCTGTGCTCCCAATGTCATGGTATGGCCATGGACTTCAACTCTTGGGCTGTGCCTATTTTGATAAGGTGAGGTGTATTGCTCCCATCACGGAGGACAGTATTTAATCTAATGACGTGACTAAGTAGTTTAACGTTCTAGTATTATTATTGTTTTTCTTATTAAGGGTAAGCCACATAAGCTCAGAGGCTCTTGTCTGTTTAATTCTCATTGTATCCTCAATACCTGGGCAGTGCTTGGTGCAAGGAAGACACTCAGTAGATAGTAGTCAAATTTTGAGATGGCATAACTACAGTGCCTGGGGTTCAGGCAAGGGAAGGAGAGGGAGCAGAGGACCGAATGCCCTTGTGGTTGACCTAGATTGGGTTGGCCATCTTTTCTTAGGCAACATAAGAGATTCTACCGTGCTTGCTGTGTCCCAGATGGGTGAGACCGATGGGTAAGGCCCAGCCCTGCCCTCGTGGAGCTCTTACTCAAGAAGGAGAGGTATGATGGCAAGTAAGCCATTGCCATAGGGCTGCTGTTGGGGTCTGCTGCAAGATGCTGGGGGGATCCTGGTTGGATCTTCAGGGTTGGGGAGGCCTCTCAGAGGGGACCTCTGAGCTCAGGGTTGATACCCTCATAGGATGACAGAGAAAGAAAATGAGGGGGGGTTCCTTTACGTAGAAGTTATGTCAGAGCACAGTATCAGCCTGGGGGACCTTGGCCCCATCAGGGATCTGCACGTGCATAGGTGTGCCTGGAGCTCTGGAGAAGACCTGGGGAGGATCCAGGCATGGAACAGAACTCAGCGGAAGCCAGAAGCAGAAGAAGCTTGTGTGCCATGCTTTGGAATTTGGATTTCCATCTGTGGGTAGTCATTGAAGATTTATTTTATTTTCATTTCCTAAAAAACTTTTAAAGTGAAAAATTTCGAACATGTGCAAAAGTAGGAAGGATAATATATGATGTCCATAAACTCAGCCTCTAGATTCTACAATTCACGTTTTCCTGAATTTGGTCTCTCCATCTTTCTGTATCTTACCTGTCCATCTGTCTGTCCATCCATCCATCCATGGAATCCTCCGAAGCCTTAGTCACACACATGTGGCTGGTTGATGCTGGCTCTTGCTCAAGATCTTATGGGGACACCCAGCTGTGGCCTCACCACATGGCCTGGGGTTCTGCACAACATGGGGTCTGGATTCTGAGGGTGAGTGTTGAGAGAGAGAGAGCGAGAGCGAGACAGAACGAACACACTGGGTGGAATGATAGTTGGTTTCATGGTGTCGCTCCAAAGTCACGTCCCATTGTTTTCGGCACGTTCTGGTCATCAAGGCAGTCACAAGTTCAGGAGGAGAGAAAATAGTCTGCACTGCTTGATGGGGAGTGGCAAGATTCTAGAAGAATCCGTGCATCTGGAAATATGGCTGTTGGCCACTTTTGGAAAGTGTAGTCTGTCCAGAGGCCAAAATGGCGGGATCTGTAGTTGGATGTACGAAGAATCCGAGATCACACTCAGGCCTCTAGGGTGAGGGGCGGGGGTCATGCATGGAAAGGGCAATGTGGGCGGAGGGATGGGCTCTGCCATGCAAGGGGAGATGAGAAGGAAGGAGTTTGCTTTGAGGTCCCCTGCATCGGGACAGCTTCAGAAACTATAAACCCCACAAGTATAGCGTTATTCCGGGAGTGGACAACTGAACGTTCAGGTTGTTTTCTGTTAGCTTTGGGCCGAGTCAGGTGTCCTGGCCTCCCTGCCTGCTGGGAATGCCAGGGCCCTCAGCATCTGCTTCCTTCTGTGCAGTTGGAGTGGCTGGTCAGGACCCAGGCCTTCATGAATTCCTCCAGCAGGTGTTGACAGAGCTCTGGTGGTATGCTCCGACCTGGAGAATTTACGTATAAGCTGCAGCCCTAAAGAGCTTTGTCTGCAGATGGGGAGACGGTGCCTGGGGGCCACCCACATACCACTGAACTTCGAGGATCCGGAGCTCCTAGCAGGAGCAATGTCAAATTACTCCCCGGGCTTTTGCTTGCCTCTGGGTCCCCCACGGGGTGCACTGCTGCTGGTGTTTCTGTTGGAGCTCAGAAGGTTCTGTCTGAGAGGAGAGGCCAAGCCACCTGTCCTCACACCTTATGGGACATCTGTCCGCCCTGGGCTCTCTTGGTTCCTAAGTCAAACTCATCAACCACAAGATGGCACCCCCGCCCTCCACCCCTGGGGCAGAAGGCTGAGCCAGTGGCCAGATGACCCTGACCAGCATTCGTGTCTCCAGGCACCAATGTCCCGGAGAGCCTGCTTCCCTGGGAACAACCACCCCCACCACCCCCACCTCCCAGCTTCCCGCGTCTGGACTCTGATTTAGTGCTGTACTGCCTGGGAGGTTCTGACACTATTTATTCCGAGAACCCTGACTGGAAATCCGATTCCCTGTAGCTTGTACACAAACGACTATAATTCAAGGTAGAAAGCCCTGAAATGCAGAAAGAGTTCTTCTGCCTGGGGAGAGAGGGCAAGTTTATTTGAGGAGAGGGCATTCCAGCTGCACGGAGAGAGCAGGATCTACAGAGATGATGGAGATGATGGAAAAAACATTCCTGTGAGAGTCCCAGCTGGAAAAAAATAGTAGGGAAGGGGACAGAAGTGTGTTTTATTTTCCATGATTTTTATTAGCCATCTCCTTCTTGGAGTCTGCATACAGTTCATGTGGAGCTGTTTACCTTTATTTATGTCTTAAAATTCTTACCAAAATTAGTTCATTATTTCCTCCTGCCTCAATGCAGACTTTTGCTTTTATCATGAAAACCCGAGCAGGGCCCTTCAGATGAAATTACACCGTAGATGATGTGAACAGAATCAGCAAATCAGAAACATTTTGACTGAGTCAAAACTTTTGAAATGTTTTGGAGACAGTTCTTGCATTTCAAAATCAATACTAGGGTTTTATATGAAATGTGTATTTATTCCTATTAAGATTAAGAAAAATAAACCAGGAAGGTAAAATCTGCTTGTCTGAACATTTAGGTGATCTGGAATGTGTGTTTTCCATTTTTTTATTATTATCATTTATTAGAGAGAGAGAGCATGAGCAGGGGGGAGGGGGAGAGGGAGAGAGAAAATCCTAAGTAGGCTCCCCACTCAGCATGGAGCCCAGCCTGGGGCTCAATCTCATGACCCTGAGATCTTGACCTGAGCAGAAATTAAGAGTTGGACACTCAACCGACCGAGCCACCCGGACACCCTGTAGCCCCCCATCTGTAATTCAGAGACCACGTCATACATTTTACTTTTATTAACATTCACACTTTCCTGTAGATTCGAGTTACCACCCACAGTCCTTTTTCTTCAGACTGGAGAACTTCCTTTAGGAGTTCTCGTAGGAGAGTTTTGCTGAGTAACGACGGATTCCGGGTTTACCGGTTTTTTGTCCAGCGGGTTGAAGATAACCGTGCCACTGTCTCTCGGCCTCCGTGGCTTCTGATCAAAAGTACACCCTCATTTGTGTTAGTCTCACGGATGTAACGTGTCCCCTTTCTCTGGCTGTTTTCAAGATTTGAACCTTGTATTTCCGTCGTTTGCCTGGATGTAATTTTTTAAAAATAGTTATTCTGCTTGGGTTTTGTTGAGTTTTGTGAGTCTGTGCTTGTTTTTGCTAAAGCTAGAAATCATAAGCCTATAAAATGCCTCAATTATGCTCCTGTCCATTCACTGTTTGCTCTTTCCTGGGACTGCAAGTGTGAGCTGAACAGCCTTGTGTCATCCAGTCTCTAAGGCTCTGCTCATTTTCGTTCCATCTTTTTCCCTCTGTTTTTCAGTTTGGTTGGTTTCTATTAGTCTTCCTTGAGGCTCAGAGACTCTTCTGCTATCTCCAAATCTGCTGTTAATCCCATTCCCGTTATTGTACTTTTTACTTGTAATTCTCATCTGGTCCCTTTTTTATAACGTCTAATTTCAGGACTGAGATTTCCACATCTGTGCATTCATTGTGTATATATTTTCATTAAAATTCTTGAACATATGTATAATAGCTGCTCTGGAGTCTTTGTGTGCTAACTTTTATTTTTATTCTTTTCATTTTTTAAAGATTATTTATTTATTTATTTGACAGAGAGAGAGAGAGAGAGAGCGATCACAAGTAGGCAGAGAGGCAGACAGAGAGGGAGAAGCAGGCTCCCCGCCGAGCAGAGAGCCCGATGTGGGGCTCGATCCCAGGACCCTGGGACTACGACCCAAGCCGAAGGCAGAGGCTTAACCCGCTGAGCCACCCAGGGCCCCCTAATTTTTAAATACTATTTAATTTTTTTTAGAGAAAGAGTGAGAGTGCGCAAGTGCAAGGGAGGGAGAGAGGAAGAGGGAGAGAAAGAATCTCAAGCAGGCTCCACGCTTAGAGCCTGATGCCGGGGGTGGGGGAGGAGAAGAGGGGATCGATCTCAGGACAGTGAAATCATAACCTGAGCTGAAATCTAGAGTCAGAGGCTTAATAGACTGAGCCCCCTAGGAGGCCCCTTTATGTGCTAATTGGTATTTCTGGATCATCTCTGAATTGCTTAAAAAAATTTTTTTTCTCTCAGAAATGGTTTCTGTTTTTTCTTTTCATGTCTAGTGATTTTGGATCAGTCCCCAGATGTTACTAAATGTATGTTACAGAGACTCTGGATCCTGCGAAGTTCCTTTCGATAGGATTCTTAATTCTAAAGACCCTTGACTTGGCTGGACTTAAACTCCAAGCTCAGTCCCTTGCACTCGGGGCCTTGGGACATCTTCATTTATTTACTCCAGTTTCCAGATACTCTTTTTCCACCAACACCATGCCCCTCACCCCCATCATGATCCGTCCTGTCTGTGCGGTGCAGGCTGGTAGGCAGCCAGCAATCCGGGTGGATTGCATATACGGATTTTTATGGGTTCATCCCATCTGCAGCTGCCTCCCTCCCAGGATTCCACCTCTAAATTTCTGACTGTTCTTCTAGCCACCAAGTTCTCCTCTGATGACTGAAGCCACTGAAGTCTGTGGCCTTCTGCCAGGTACGTGCAAATTGGAGAAGACCTTCAGGTAAAAGGCTGCTGCAGTCACAAGTTTTACCTTCTGCCGCTGTTTTACAAAGCTTGACTCCTGTCCAGTTCTGGCCTGCTTTTGGTTCCTCTCCCATACTTTTAAACACATTTTTTAGAAAAATTGCACTTTGTCTGGCTTCGGTCTTTATTATCTGTCGAAGGCTTAGTTTGTACAAGCTGTTCTGACGTTACTGAAAGCCAGGTCAACGTTGTGGTTTTTTGTTTTGTTTTTTTTTGTTGTTGTTTTTTTACGGTTAGGCTGAGGTATAATTTATATAAACTGCGCATATTTAAAATATACAACTTCAGGGCACCTGGGTGGCTCAGTCGGTTAAGCCTCTGACTCTCGGTTTTGGTTCAGGTCATGACCATGATCTCAAGGTCGTGAAATTGAGCCCCGTGTCAGGCTCTGCATGCTGGACGTGGAACCTGCTTGGAATTTTCTCTTTCGCTCTGCCCCCTCCCTGTTCGTGCATGCGCGTTCTAAATAAGTGAGTTAAGCAAATAAATGAATGAATGCATAAACAAAATCTTAAAAAATATACAACCTTATAAATTCCCATATATGTTTATGCCCTCGATACCGTCACTACAATCAAGGATAACGGTGAGCTCTTGAGTTTTGTTCAGAAGTCGTATGAAATGAGTAGTGGGAAAACCGGGCACTCTCACACTTTATGTCTTACACGTTGCTTTCGAAATGCAATACCTCAGTCGGCTCTTCATCATATTCCCGTGTTATGGGCTGACTGTCTCCCCACCCTCCTTCCCCTCCCCCACTCATATGTTGAGATCCAAACCACCCGTGTGATTGTATTAGGAGGAGGGGCCTTTGGGAGGTGACTAGGTGATGAGGGTGGAACCCTGGTGAATGGGATTAGCGCCTGGATGAGAAGAGACAGGAGGGCTTGCTTCTCTCTGCTCCATCACGTCCGGAAACAAGACGGCCGGCCGTCTGCAAACCCAGAAGTGGACCCTCGCCAGGACTGGATCTGTTGGCCCCTGGGCTTGGACTTCCCAGCTTCCAGGACCCTGAGAAGTAAATGTTTGTTGTTTGAGGCACCCAGTCTGCGGTAATTTGTTCCTGAAGAAAGACACCTAGTGAGGGTACCGTGGTTCTTCATGTCACCCTTCTGCTGATGAAAAACCGAGGTGATGTGTGAAGGGGCTTGCCCTTTTCGTGATACCTGCTGTGCTTCCTTACACCGCCACACACCCGTGATTCTCAGACACGTCCACGGTGGTTTTATTCCGTGTGGGGCGGGAGAGCTGCTCAGAACAGGGTGAGTGTGGGGCGGAGAATTTGGAGACCCTGCAAGCCAGTGGAGACATTTGGACCAGATGTGGGGTGTGGTGGGGACCACTGCAGTGTTCGCGCAGAGGGGTTCTGGGACAAGAAGGGCAGTACGGCTCGGGGAGAAACTGAGGTGAGGAGCCTGGTTTGGGAAGCGTGTGCGGTAAGGCAGTGTAACAGGATGACCTGGTTCCAGAAGTGGAAAGAAGAACAGGTCTTAGAGCCCTTTCAGAGGAAGAACTGTTGGGAAACAGGAGAAAAGCAGAGGCGGGATCCAAGGTAGCCTGCCTGTGCCGTTCACCGGGTGAGTGCCCAGCGAATGTTCGGCGAACTAATGTGAATGACAGTGGGGAGAAGGGGGACAGGGTGAAGCTTGCCAACAAACCACTCAGTTAACACTTCCCTAACTTGTGGGTGCATCAGCGTCACCTGGAAGGCAATTTCTGGGCCAGTAGGCCCGGAATGGGCCCCCCGATTTGCATCGCTAACAAATCCCATCCGCGCTGCTGGCCCACGGCCACACTCTGAGAACCAACTGCTCAAAGTCAAGGGAACCTTCGTGAGTTCTGCTGTCTGCCCTTTCCGCTTCGGGGGCTGACTGTACAGGGATGTTTTTCTCTCACTTCCGTCTGCTGGGATTGACAGTCAGAGAGGTGTCTTTGGGATCATTAATCACGATTTAACATTTGCAAGAAATCCACTTTATTACTTCCCTTAAACTCCGGAGCCCCGTTTCTGGAGCCTCTCAGGTCACATTTCGAGAGCACTGTATGTTCTGCCACAAGTTCTTCATGAGCAAACGGGGAGGCTTTCCAGATGTTACAGGAGATGCTGTGTCCTGGGAAGGGCAGCACCGGCTGGCACCAGCGGCGGGCAGATGGGGGTGCCGTGCCATGTCGTTTGGCTTATTGGCCAATTTGCGGGATCATGACTTCACATGTCATCAGGTAGGGGTCCTGGGCGTCCCTCCAATTGGCCAGGGGTCTTCCTGAGTATCTGCTCGGATTGCAAAGAAGGGGATGTTTCTGTGACGGAGCATTTGTGTGTTCAGGCGTGGCAGGCCGGCCCCTCGGATGCCGCGGGTAGGCGTTTCGTAGGACCAACCATGTGCGTTTCGTGTTGGTGAGGGGCTGGCGGGGTGTGGCGGACCTCGAAGGAGTTTTGTGATTTTTATGGTTTTATGACGCAGCTGTGCAAAGTGACGGGGTTCGGCCTTTTCCCCACGTGGTGTCAGCTCATGGCAGGAGCTAAGCCTGAGGGCTCGGGAGCACGTCCGCTCTCTAGCCGGACGTGTAACCATTTCCCTCATCTGGTCCGCTGTGGCTGATGGCTTTGTTCTCCTACACCCCTCCCAGCTCTGGAAGATGGGAGGAGTACCCCCGAGCTCACACCGCTGGCCTGGACCTGGTATGGACCTCATCTGGACGTTGAGGTTTCCCCCAATTCCTGCCCCTGCACTCATAGGGTCTGTGTTTTACAAAAAACCCCGTTTCCACCCTCTTGAGACCCTCGGGACTTCCTGGGGTCTTACACCTGGCCCCTTTGAGAACTCTCGAACTCCCCTCCTCTCCCTCCCAGGCTGGAGTCCAGTACGTGCTGCTTGTCTGTAAATACCAACCAACGGAAGAAGTCAGTTGCGACCCCACCTTCACTCAGAACTGCCACACAGCCTGTAGTGGGCTGAACTGTGCCCCCAACAAATTCCTCCACTGGAGTCCTATCCCCAGTACCTTGGAACATCACCGTATTTGGAGATAAGGTCTTTAAGGCGGTCGTTAAGTTAAAATGAGGTCTTCAAGGTGGGCCCCCATCCAGTGTGACTGGAGTCCTTATAAAGGGAAACTTGGACACAGCCAGAAGACCGCCACCTCCAAGCCAAGAAGAAGCCCACTCTACCCGCCTTGTGATCGCAGACTTCAGCCTCCAGACGGAGAAAATAAATTTCTCTTCTTTTTTTTTTTTTAAGATTTTATTTATTTATTTGACAGAGAGAGAGAGATCACAAGCAGGCAGAGAGGCAGGCAGAGAGAGAGTAGGAAGCAGACTCCCCACCGAGCAGAGAGCCCGATGTGGGGCTCGATCCCAGGACCCTGAGATCATGACCTGAGCCGAAGGCAGAGGCTTAACCCACTGAGCCACCCAGGTGCCACTAAATTTCTGTTCTTTAAGCCACTCGGCATGGTACTCAGACAGCTGTTGAAGTAACCCAGATCTGCTAGATGACGTATGCCTTCTCTGAGTTTGGGGGCCGTGGCTGAATCTCACAGTCTCCCCCGTTCTGTCCCTTAGGCCTACGTAGAAAGCTTATCGTCAGACCCATCCTCTCTTCCGGTTGCTGTCTTCACTGACACACTTGACCTCAGGCAAATCCTTCCCGTCTTCAGCTCGGCCATTTGGGAGGCTTCCCCACTTTGGCTAGACCCAATAGGCCGTCTCTGGCTAGATGGGCCAGCTCCCGGGCTCAAGATGGAAAGCAGCTGGTTCCCTCAAAAGGGCTACGCACTCATTTCCCCTCTTGGTTTTACAGCGCGGTGGGGGTTATTAAAGGCCCGTTTTACATTATCCTGCATGTAGCCCCACGTGCAAATGCCGGGTTCGTTGGCATTACCAGGAATTCGAAGTTAACTCTCCCAGTGGCACTAAAAATTGTATGGGAAACCATGGGAGGGGGTTTAGGGCAGCGCATGTGAGTTCTGACTCTGGAATCAGCCAGACAAACTGTGGGATCTGAGGTCGTCATCGAACTTTCTACAGCAACTGCAGGACCGGGGTGAGCACTGCAGTCAGTCTTGGGGCGCTGGGCCGTGTAGAGACGCAGCACAAGACGCCAATGCTCTATCCGCAGTGAACTCAGTTCTTAGAGTTGTTCTTTTGTGGACCTTCGAGAAAATTCAAGAGTCCCACGTGCCCTCTCCGTCAACAGAGGTATCTCCTTTGTTAGATATGCTGAGTAATGGTGCTGTTTATGATCTTTATGTATGAGTTACTCTCTATAAGTTCTCCAAAAATGGTAATCTGCATAAAGATACCGTATGTAGCCTGTTTTGGAACAAAGAGAATTCTGCTGTTTTTTTGGGGGGGGGGTCTGTGAGTCCTAGAGTTCTAGTTCCTGGTTAATTCCCTGCTCCCTCGATCTTGTCCGACAGAAGGGAACACTTAGTTACCTGTTTGGGTTAGAATTGAGGACCCAGATGGGGCCACGTTTCTGGGGTGTCGGGGGCATGGCTTGTGAACACCTTGTGCTTGGGGATGGTCCGTTTTTGCTTCCTCTCACCCACGCTGGGGTCCTGCCGTCCTGCCGTCTTTGCTCTTCTCCTGTGGGTATCCCATTGCCTTCATAGTTTCCGTGGCAAGTGTAAGAGCTTGCCTTTGGGGTTTGGGCTCAGCAGATGGGAGAGACTTGTAGGGTTTGATTCTCAGCCCCACGAGTCAATCGGAGTTGACTTCCCATTTGCCGGTGCCCTTTGGGGGGCTGGTGAACCTCAAGGGCACGACGGGAAGGAGAGGTGACTGGCCTCATGTCATCAAAACTCCAAGCCCAGTTCCCTGAACAAAGGGTCTTGCGGCCATTATTTCCCTGGCCAGTACCAAAATGAAAGTGGGATTTGGGCCTCTACAAGCAAACTCAGCTACCTGATCGCGTACGTCAAGGCAGACACTATGATGGGAAAATACATATTTCCCCTAAGGCAAGAAAGGCTGAGTCGGCTGCCGTCCGCAGCTCCTTCCCTCGGGACAGAGCCCGTGTTTCTCTTCTTTTCTCTTTTCCTCCCCAAAGGTAAATATACAGGCAGACAGCTGCCCTCCCCTTGCCCCCCCAGCTTCTCCTTTCTGTTTTCTCTGGATTTTGTGTTTAAAAGCAAAGCTCAGATCTCTGACAGGTGGGTCCAGCCATGGGGTAAGAAGACGTCTGCAAAGTGCACAGAGGGGAGGACTGCCGCATGTCTCAGTCGCTGCCTTAAAACGATCCGTTCAGCAAGAAGATCTGGGATAGGCATGGTGACATGTTCGAGGGACAGGTAGAGATCTCCCCCGCGTTATGCTGACTTTGGTCTGCTTTGTGTATTTAAATCACCGTTGCTAGCTCTGCTAGGGAGTTATATTTTGAAAGAAGCCACAGAAAGAAATTGTTTCCTAATGTTATTTCCCACCCCCTGCCTTGTCCATTTTCCATTGTGGGATTCTTTGTTCTTGAGGGTCTAGTTGGTGCTTAAGAGCCGAGAGAGGCTGACCTCGTAAGTTGCAGCTGTCCCGGGGACGGTGCTGCCTGGCGAGAGCCGTGTCACTTCGTATGTTGAGATATCCACAGCGCAGCTTTGGGCACGTCGCCGGGTCGCTGGACACCCGTGTCTCTCACAAGAAATGGGCCCGAGGGAGAGTGAGGAGGCAGCAGAGGTTTGGGTTGGTTTGGTTCTTATTCCTGTAGCGGCAGCTCAGTGTAAATGTACATTACACCCGGGGCCGTGAAGTGTGTGTGTTTTGATTCATGACCCACAGCTCCTGAGTGAGGTTTTGATACAAGAAAGAGAGGAAAACCAAACAAAAAGTCAGTTGCTCCTTGGAAGGCAGCCTTCCTCATGGTCCTTCACTCGGAAGTTGTTTCTGCCCACAGAGGCTGCGGGCTAATGTGCGGGATGTGCACGTGTCCAGGGGTTGGAGAAGTGGCCCCCGGTCTCAGGCCCCGGAGAGGACGGGCAGTTGGAGGGAGGGAGGCAGGAGAAGGTCGGCCTGGCCTCAGCTCTCCTCCACCACAGCATCTTTGCTCTGAACTTTTTCTGTGTTGGGTGGGTCCCACGGGGCTGTTGGGACAAAGACCGTAGATGAAATAAGATTAAAAACCACGTCCTCTGAGGAATCCCAAGGGCCCCGAGTCTGGGTCATTAGGAACAGCTGGTCATTAAGAAAAAACAGCTGTACAGGATGAGCTTGAAGTTGAATTTCAAATGTAAAGCTACGAGAGCACGGAGTCGAAGGGAAAGACAGCCCCGTTGAGGGGTAAGATCGCACCCTTGTGTCTCTTGAAAAGGACACAATTTGTTTTCAGTATTTCTACATGGAGGTATAATTTACGTATGGGGTGAAATGTATAGACCTTCACTGTACAATTCTGATCAGTTTGGACAAACTGCTTATGTTTGCGGAACCCACACTCCACCGATACGCAGACCAATTCTGTCACCTCGGAAAGGGCTCCGTTCCCCTCCCCAGTCCGTTCTCCATCCACCAGCAACAAGCACTCTCCTGGCATTTTCCACCGTAGATTAGTTTTGCCTATTCTAAAACATCACAGCAACGGAATCATGAAGTTCACACTCCTCTGTTTTTGTTTTTGTTTCTCCTTCTTCACTCAGCGTAATCTTTCTGCATTCATCTTTGTCAGAGGCCCAAAGACATTTCCTTAAAGAAGCAAATAGTAGATGTTGGAGGCCGGACGGTCATAAGGTCTCTGGCAATGTGCAAATGATGGTCGCTGCTCTGTTTCAGTAAAACTTTATTTACAGAAAACAGGGGGCCATTCTGCCAGTATAGTTTGCTGACCCTCGATCTATGTTAGTTTATTTTTTATTATTTATGAGAAGTATTCTGTGTATGAATGGATGACAGTTTGTTCGACCTTCTGTTAATGGGCACCCAGGCTGTTTCCAGTTTTGGGCTAGTATGAATAAAGCTACTATGAATGTTTTTGTGTGAAGACATTTGTGAGCCTGAATTTTGATTTCTCTTGTATAAAAACCTGGACAAGTAATTACTGTGTCATAGGGTAGGTGTATGTTCAGCTCTTAAAGAAAGTACCAGAGAGTTCTACAGAGTCATTGTACCAACATATACTTGTTTTTTTTTAAAGATTTTATTTATTTATTTGACAGAGAGATAAATCACAAGTAGGCAGAGAGGTAGGCAGAGGGAGGGGGGAAGCAGGCTCCCTGCTGAGACCCTGAGACCATGACCTGAGCCGAAGGCAGAGGCTTAAACCAATGAGCCACCCAGGCGCTCCCAACCTATACTTCTGTCAACAACTTATGGGAGTTCCAGGTGCTCCTCAGCCTTGCCAACACTTGGTGTTATTGGTCTTTTTCATTTTAGTTGTTATTGTGGGAATGGAATTGTTCCTCATCGTGCTGTGAATACTTGATTAACACAGTTCCATCCCAGGAGTTGTCTTTATTGCTCAGGTGGCTGGAAAGGCGATGCCTCTTCCTGTGATCCACCTTCCAAGTATTAATAGCTTCTCTTTACATGGGTTCCAGCTGAGTAAGTGGCATGTGTCTATTCAGAGTCTTTGGCAGGATGTATTTTGGTCTTTAATCATCATTTCCTTTAATGGTCCCCATGAACCAGATTTTACACGGATACATACCGCTTTGTCTTCTTTGGTGGAGCCAAGCTGGGGGAAGGGTGTCAGCACTGACACCATTTCTGTTTTTGCAAATGCCATGATCTTTCCTCCTTTAGAGCTTTAAGACCAGGCTGGTCCCCATCTATGGAAAAACCCAGTTGATTCCTTCCCACCATATGGTTGATTTTCCCTGGGGGGAAGGGGAAGGATTGAGGAAACAGACCCATATGCTGCTGGTTTTTCTGTTTGCATTTGGATACAGAGTTTGATTTGTGTCAGAAAATGGCAGTATTTTTACTTCATTGATTTCCTTTTTGCTTCTTTTATAAAAGGAAAGAATACAAGCTGGGAAATTAGCTACAGAAATAGCAAGTAAATAATAAAATATTGTGTTGTTGGCCCACGTGCAATAGAAAAAAGAAATAACGTTTTACTTTCTTTTGGTGTGTATTGACAAAAAACATACTGCTTTCTTGTTATCAATGTGGTGTTTTAGAGGCATAAAGGATTCTTGCATCCCCTTTCTTATTCAGTAATAAAAATAACCCTGTGAAGTCGTTTTATCAGCTATGAAGCCTATTTTATAAATGAGGACTCTGAGGGTCACAGAAATGTAATAACATGCCCAAGGTCACTTAGGATGGACTGTGGTCCTAGTTGAATAGGTACTTGAAATTGCCAATGACTTGGTTTGTTATAAGATACTTAAGTGAATATTTTTTCCCTACCTTGGAAAAAGAAATATGGCATCTTAAGAAAAAAAAAACAAAAAACTTTCGGGTCCTCAAGTTCAAGTAATGGTATTGCCAGGAAGGTTCAACATTGAAATTAGAGGAAGGAGAAGGGAAAGGTGGATTTGGGGAAAGAGAACTTTTTCTAGAGATTCAGCCATGTATTGAGACAGAGCTTGTGCCTGGCATTGATGCTGACTTGGGGGACATGAGGTAGTGAGGGTGACAGCTGGGTGTGGAGGAGAAATTTCTGCTTAACTCTGCATCCTTGGCTAAGTCATTCAGTCCTTCTGTACCTTTGTTTTCTCATTGGTAAAACTGGGTTCTTGGATACGATCTTCTTTCTCCCCTCCAGCTCTGAGCTAAAGTAAGTTTCCTTCATTTTAGTTACTCTGTTGAATCAAGGAGTGATGGCTTGGTAGAGTTATGAGCAAAACACCAGCACACTGGGGCACCTGGGTGGCTCAGTGAGTTAAAGCCTCTGCCTTCGGCTCAGGTCATGATCTCAGGATCCTGGGATCGAGCCCCGCATCGGGCTCTCTGCTCAGCAGGGGGCCTGCTTCCCCCTCTCTCTCTGCCTGCCTCTATGCCTACTTGTGATCTCTCTCTCTCTGTCAAATAAATAAATAAAATCTTTAAAAAACAAAAAAACCCAAAACAACAACAACAAAAAACCACCAGCACCCCTCAGTGTCCAGTGCTATCTCAGATTTGGAGGGTCCTATTGGAACCAGGTCCTTAAATAATTAAAGGGAAGAAGGGATGGTAAGAGCTATCTGTTCCTGTGTCTCGAGATCTATAATGGCCTTTGGCCACAGCTGCTGATTGTTAAACCCACCCTTAGGTCCCAAGGATGTAAGTTGATGTTGAGAGGTGTTTGCCCAGCCCCGGCCTGGGTGGAGGGGCTAAATGGGGAGACAAAAGTAGCTAATACGCATTGAGCTCAGAGTCTGTGATGGAACTTTACATACGTTACCTTATAATATATCCTTATAACAACCCTATGGAGCGGATATTATGATTAATGCCATTTTACAAATGAGCACCTCCTAAAACCTTTAAGTGTTACACCAAAGGTGACAGAGTTGGGATTTGAAACTTGACTGTCTAATCCAGAGCCTATGATCTTAACCACTATTTCATGATTAGCCACATGATAATAATATAAATAAGCCAATGTTTTTTATTTTTTAAAATTAACATATAGTGGATTATTGGCCCCAGGGGTACAGGTCTGTGAATCATCTGTCTTACACATTTCACGGCACTCACCATAGCACATACCCTCCCCAATGTCCATAACCCCACCACCCTCTCCCTCCCCCCCGCCCCCCAGCAACCCTCAGTTTGTTTCCTGAGATTAAGAGTCTCTTATGGTTTGTCTCCCTCCCGATCCCATCTTGTTTCATTTTTTCCCTCCCTATGCCCCATGCCCCCCTATCCCTGCCTCTCACATTCCTCATAACTAAGAGATCATATCATAATTGTCCTTCTCTGATTGAGTTATTTTCCTTAGCATGATACCCTCTAGTTCCATCCATGTTGTTGCAAATGGCAAGATTTCATTTCTTTTGATGGCTGCATAGTATTCCACTGTGTGTGTGTATGTGTGTGTGTGTTGGGGGTGTGTGTGTGTGTATCTCACATCTTCTTTATCCATTCATCTGTTGATGGTCATTTAGGTTCTTTCCATAGTTTGGCTATTGTGGACATTGCTGCTCTAAATATTCGGGTGCCTGTGCCCCCTTCGGATCACTACATTTGTATCTTTAGGGTGAATACCCAGTTGTGCGATTGCTGGGTCATAGGGTAGCTCTATTTTCAACTTTTTGAGGAACCTCCAGGCTGTTTTCCAGAGGGGCGGCACCAGCTTGCATTCCCACCAACAGTATAAGAGGGTTCCCCTTTCTCTGCATCCTTGCCAGCATCTGTTGTTTCCTGACTTGTTAATTTTAGACATTCTGACTGGTGTGAGGTGGGATCTCATTGTGGTTTTGATTTGCATTTCCCTGAGCACTTTTTCATGTGTCTGTTGGCCATTTGGATGTCTTTGCAGAAATGTCTATTCATGTCTTCTGTCCATTTCCTCACTGGATTATTTGTTCTTAGGGTGTTGAGTTTGATAAGTTCTTAATAGATTTTGGATACTAGCCCATATCTGATATGTCATTTGTGAATATCTTCTCCCATTCTGTCAGTTTTCTTTTGGTTTTGTTGACTGTTTGCTGTGCAAAAGCTTTTGATCTTGATGAAGTCCCAATAGTTCATTTTTCCCTTGCTTCCCTTGCCTTTGGCAATGGTTCTAGGAAGAAGTTGCTGTGGCTGAGGTCGAAGAGGTTGCTGCCTGTGTTCTCCTCAAGGATTTTGGTGGATTCCTGTCTCACATCGAGGTCTTTCATCCGTTTTTGAGTCTATTTTTGTATGTGGTGTAAGGAAATGGTCCAGTTTCATTCTTCTGCATGTAGCTGTCCAGTTTTCCCAACACCATTTGTTGAAGAGACTGTCTTTTTTTCATTGGACATTCTTTTCTGGTTTGTTGAAGATTAGTTGGACATAAGAGTTGAGGGTCTATTTCTGGGCTCTCTATTCTGTTCCATTGATCTATGTGTCTGTTTCCCTGCCAGTACCATACTGTCTTGATGATGACAGCTTTGTAATAGAGCTTAAAGTCTGGAATTGTGAGGCCATGAACTTTGGCTTTCTTTTTCAACATTCCTCTGGCTATTTGGGGTCTTTTCTGGTTCCACATAAATTTCAGGATTGTTTGTTCCATTTCTTTGAAAAATGTTGATGGTATTTTGATAGGGATCGCATTAAATGTGTAGATTGCTTTAGGTAGCATAGACATTTTCACAATATTTGTTCTTCCAGCCCATGAGCATGGAATGTTTTTCCATTTCTTTGTGTCTTCCTCTATTTCTTTCATGAGTACTTTATAGTTTTCTGAGTACTGATTCTTTGCCTCTTTGGTTGGGTTTATTCCTAGGTATCTTATGGTTTTGGGTGCAATTGTAAATGGGATCAACTCCTTAATTTCTCTTTTTTCTGTCTTGTTGTTGGTGTATAGAAATGCAACTGATTTCTGTGCATTGATTTTATATCCTGACACTTCACTGAATTCCTGTATGAGTTCTAGCAGTTTTGGAGTGGAGTCTTTTGGGTTTTCCACATAAAGTGTCATATCATCTGCAAAGAGTGAGAGATTGACTTCTTCTTTGCTGATTTGGATGCCTTTAATTTCTTTTTGTTGTCTGATTGCTGAGGCTAGGTCTTATAGTACTATGTTGAATAGTTGCTGTGTTCCTGACCTTAGGGGAATAGCTCTCAGTTTTTCCCCTTTGAGAATGGCATTTGCTGTGGGTTTTTCATAGATACCTTTGATGGTATTGAGGTATGTACCCTCTATCCCTACACTGAAGAGTTTGGATCAAGAGAGGATGCTGTACTTTGTCAAATGCTTTTTAAGCATCTATTGAGAGTATCATATGGTTCTTGTTCTTTCTTTTATTAATGTATTTTATCACATTGATTGATTTGTGGATGTGGAACCAACCTTGCAGCCCAGGAATAAATCCCACTTGGTTGTGGTGAATGATCCTTTTAATGTACTGTTGGATCTATTGACTCGTATTTTGGTGAGAATTTTTGCCTATGTGTTCTTCAAGGATATTGGTCTGTAATTCTCCTTCTTGATGGGGTCTTTGTCTGATTTGGGGATCAAGGTAATGCTGGCCTCATAAAATGAGTTTGGAAGTTTTCCTTCCATTTCTATTTTTTGGAACAGTTTCAGGGGAACAGGTATTAATTCTTCTTTAAATGTTTGGTAGAATTCCCCTGGGAAGCTGTCTGGTCCTGGGCTCTTGTTTCTTGGGAGATTTTTGATGACTGCTTTAATCTCCTTACTGGTTATGGGTCTGTTCAGGTTTTATATTTCTTCCTGGTTCAGTTTTGGTAGTTATATGTCTCTCCATATGTCTCTTGCATCCATTTCTTCCAGATTGTCTAATTTGCTGGTGTATAGTTGCTCATAAAATGTTCTTGTAATTGTTTTTATTTCTTTGGTGTTGGTTGTGATTTCTCCTCTTTCATTCATGATTTTATTAATTTGGGTCCTTTCTCTTTTCTTTTTGATAAGTCTGGCTAGGGGTTTATCAATCTTACTAATTCAAAGAGCCAGCTCCCAGTTTTGTTGATTTGTTCTACTGTTCTTTGGAAATCTATTTCATTGATTTCTGATCTTTAAGATTTCTCTTCTCCTGCTGGGTTTAGGCTTCCTTTGCTGTTCTTTCTCCAGCTCCTTTAGGTGTAGGGTCAGGTTGTATACTTAAGACCTTTCTTGTTTCTTGAGAAAGGCTTGTACTGCTATATATTTTCCTTTCAGGACCACCTTTGTTGTGTCCCAAAGATTTTGAACGGTTTTGTTTTCGTTTTCATTTGTTTCCATGAATTTTTAAAATTCTTTTCTTTCCGAGTTGACCCATTCATTCTTTATTAGGATGCTCTTTAGCCTCCATGTATTCAAGTTCTTTCCAACTTTCCTCCTGTGGTTGAGTTCTAGCTTCAGAGCATTGTGGTCTGAAAATATGCAGGGAATGATCCCAATCTTTTGGTACCGGTTGAGACCTGATTTGTGACCCAGGATGTGATCTATTCTGGAGAATGTTCCATGTGCATGAGAGAAGAATGTGTATCGTGTTGCTTTGGGATGGAATATTCTGAATATATCTGTGATGTCCATCTGGCCCAATGTGTCGTTTAAGGCCTTTATTTCCTTGTTGATCTTTTGCTTATATGATCTGTCTATTTCAGTGAGGGGGGTGTTAAAGTCCCCTACTATTATTGTATTATTGCTGATGTGTTTCTTTGATTTTGTTATTAATTGGTTTGTATCATTGGCTGCTCCCATGTTAGGGGCATAGATATTTAAAATTGTTAGACCTTCTTGTTGGGCAGACCCTTTAAGTATGGTATAGTGTCCTTCCTCATCTCTTATGATAGTCTTTGGCTTAAAATCTAATTGATCTGATATAAGGATTGCCACTCCAGCTTTCTTTTGATGTCCATTAGCATGGTAAATTATTTCCCACCCCTTCACTTTAAATCTTGAGGTGTCTTTGGGTCTAAAATGAGTTTCTCGTAGTCAGCATATCGATGGGTCTTGTTTTTTTAATCCATTCTGATACCCTGTGTCTTTTGATTGGGGCATATAGCCCATGTACATTCAGGGTAACTATTGAAAGAGGAATTTAGTGCCATTGTATTACCTGTAAGGGGACTGTTACTGTATATTGTCTCTGTTACTTTCTGACCTGTTACTTTTAGGCTCTTTCTTTGCTTAGAGGACCTCTTTCAATATTTCCTGTAGGGCTGGTTTGGTGTTTGCAAATTCTTTTAGTTTTTGTTTGTCCTGGAAGTTTTTTTTTTAATCTCTTCTTTTATTTTCAGTGACAGCCTAGCTGGATATAGTATTCTTGGCTGCATGTTTTTCTCATTTAGTGCTCTGAATGTATCATGCCTCTTCTTTCTGGCCTGCCAGGTCTCTGTGGATAGGTCTGCTGC
Organism: Martes martes; assembly: GCF_963455335.1. Lineage (NCBI taxonomy): Eukaryota > Metazoa > Chordata > Mammalia > Carnivora > Mustelidae > Martes > Martes martes. The sequence continues at coordinate 2,297,301 of NC_137906.1, read as the reverse complement.
CAATCTAATATTTCTACCATTGTATGTTACAGACTTCTTGTCCTGGGCTGCTTTCCGGATTTTCTCTTTGTCACTAAGACTTGTACGTTTTACTATTACATGACAGGGTGTGGACCTATTTTTATTGATTTTGAGGGGGCGTTCTCTGTACCTCCTGAATGTTGATGCTTGTTCCTTTGTCATATTTGGGAAATTCTCTACAGTAATTCTTTCCAATATACCTTCTGTCCCTGTCTCTCTTGCTTCTTCTTCTGGAATCCCAATTATTCTAATATTGTTTCGTCTTATGGTATCACTTATCTCTTGAATTCTCCCCTCGTGGCCCAGTAGTTGTTTGTCTCGCTTTTGCTCAGCTTCTTTATTCTCCGTCATTTAGTCTTCTTTATCACTAATTCTCTCTTCTGCCTCATTTATCCTAGCAGTAAGAGCGTCCATTTTTATTGCACCTCATTAATAGCTTTTTAAAAATTTTGACTTGGTTAGATTTTAGTTCTTTTATTTCCCCAGAAAGGGATTGTATTTCTCCCGAAGGGGATTCTCTAATATCTTCATGTTTTTTTCGAGCCCAGCTAGCACCTTGATAAGCATCATTCTGAACTCTAGTTCTGACATATTACCAACGTCTGTATTGATTAGGTCCTTTGCCATCAGTACTGTCTCTTGTTCTTTTTTTTTTGTAGTGAGTTTTTCTGCCTTGTCATTTTATCCAGGTACGAGTAGTTGAATGAGACAACAAAATATTAAGAGGGTAGCAACAACCCAGAAAGATATACACTAACCAAATCGGAAGAGACCCAAAATTGGGGGGGAAAGAAGTGGGGAAAAAATGGAAAAAAAAATTAGACTGGCAAATAGAACAGAGCCACACACTTGATTTTGTGTGTATTTTGGTCAGTTAGAAGAAACTACCTTCCAACATTTTAAAGAAGGAAAAGCATATATATACAAAAATAAGGGTAAACATGATGGAGGGATGGAATATGACTGTAAAGATGAAAATTTAAAAAGATTTTTAAAAAGGAATTGATAAAATAAGAAGTTGGTTGGAAAAAAAAAAGAAGAATGTGATCAGGCTGGAGACTAGAACAAAACAAAATAGTAGATTTAGGGTATATTTTGATCTGTTAGAAGAAACTGTATTCTAACATTTTAAAGAAAGAAAATTGAAGATTAAATATTAAAGAATCAAAAGAATTAAAAAGAATAAAAGTAAGAATAAAACCGTTGAAGAATCATGGGGAAAAAAGCCATGAATTCTATGTGCTATATTCCCTTATTTCTGAAGTTTTATACTTATTAGTGATCAGTGAACTTGGTCTTGGCTGGATGCTCTCGCTTATCTTCTGCCGGACGGGTCTGCTGATGCTTAGATGTCTTCGCTGGAGGTGTAATTGCACCGCCCTTGCCAGGCGCAGGGCTAAGTCATCTGCTCAGGTTCGCTCTCGGAGCTTTTGTTCCCTGAGCGCTTTCCGTAGCGCTTGGAGGAGAATAAAAATGGCGGCTGCCGAGTCTCTGGCCAGAGGAGCCGAGAGTCCGGGTCCCCACTCCTCAGTGCGCCCGGAGCAAAGCCGCCGTCCCTCCCGGCTCCCCGGTCTCCGCCGCGCTCCGAGCTCCCCGGCCTGGGACCGCGCGTCTCCGTCTCCGGCGCGGCCCGTCTGGAGTCCGCAAACCCGCAGCTTCCCGCCGCGCAGTCCCGCCCGCTCCTCCCGGAGAAGGACGGTGAGTGTCCCCGGGGCCGCCGCCTGCGGGGTCCCTGCGCGGACAGCCGTGGCCCGGCCGCGCCTCGGCCCCGGGGGAAGGGGACCCCGAGCTGAGAGCCCGTCCTCGGCCCGTCTCTGCCGCCGGCGTCCCCGCTCCGGTCCCCGCGCTCCGCCGCCCTCGGACCCCCCCCCCCCGTCCTTGTGGGACCCCCGGGACCTGGGACCGCGCTGTCCCCGCGAGGCCCCGCCCCCGCCCCTGCAGCGACGTCCCCCCGCGGAGCGCCGCCTCCACGGCCGGATTCTGGGCTCCGGCTCCGCCGCCGGCCGGGAGCGCCCCTCCCCCGCGGCCCGTCCTCCCGCGTGGGGCGGGTCCCGCCTTCCGGACCGAGGTCGCTGCTCCGCTCCCGGCGCCGCGGCTCTTGTTCTCCTCGGTCCCCGGCGGGGTCTGTCGGGGGTCGGGACGGCGGGGTGACCGCGTGGCGGGTCTCCTGCGACCGGGTGGCGTCCGGCCGCCGCTCCTCCGCCGTCGTGCTCCGTCCCCAGTAAGCCAAGGTTTCTTGACCCTTGCTTTTGGGCGGGCGTGGTGCAGAGCTCCGTCCAGGGGCTGGGGAGCTGCTGGTGGGGGCAGGGTCAGTGGGCAGCCTGGATCAGACCTAGGGCAGGGGGCGCACGGGGGGTTGGTGTTCCGTGTTTTCTTAGATGCCGTGTTTGTGTTTTGGGCACCCGTCCATCACGGAGCCCAACGGTGGCCAGAGCTGTGTTCCTCTCCCGTGATTCTCACCCGCCAGGCCAGCAATCCCGCTGCTCTAAATCCACCCAGGGCCGGGACCAGACAACTGGGGAGAGCCCCGGTGCCCCGGGAGTGCTGGGAGTCTTCAAACTGGCCAATTCTGAGCTGATCACCTGCTCTGCTTTGCTGAGGCCCAGTCTCTTGCCTCAGTTCCTCCTTCTGTCTCCTGAACGACTCCTGGTATGTCCCCATGTGGCCCAGTGTGGCGTGCCCCTTGCTCTCAGGAAACGTAAGTGATCAGTGTCTTCCTTCAAAGGCGTTGGCTACATCAAAAACTAGTAATGTACTGTATAGTGACTAAGATAACACAGTAAAAAAATAATTAAATTTAAGTACTATCTTAAACCTCCTTCTGAAAAATAAAGTCAGTGAACAACTGAAAAATCAAAACAAAACAAAGGCATTGGGCTCTCTTGGTGTCACTCAGTCACTTTCATAAATCAAAACCCTGTGCTATGGGGCACCTGGGTGGCTCAGTGGGTTAAGGCCTCTGCCTTCAGCTCAGGTCATGATCCCAGGATCCTGGGATCGAGCCCCACATCGAGCTCTCTGATCAGCAGGGAGCCTGCTTCCTCCTCTCTCTCTCTCTCTGCCTTCCTCTCTGCCTACTTGTGATCTCTGTCTGTCAAATAAATAAAATGAAGTCTTAAAAAAAAAAAAAGACAAAACCCTGTGCTATAATTGAGACCATCAGTTCCATTTTGCTAACCCATGATTTGTTCTGGAGAATGGAATCATTGCCTCTGGGGGCATGTATATGTTTAAAAAATTTCCAAAGGTCCCGCTGGGCTTTTAGGGAAATATTTGAGGAACAAGTTCGTCTAGAATAGCAGTGGACTGGGAAGAGACTTTGTACCTGGCTTACCTGGGGGCAGAAAAGATTTAACCCAGCAGAGCTGAGGGTGTCATCGTTGCCGAGGTGTACCTACAACGTTGGCTGTTGGCTGGCATCTGAGAACTGGGATTTTGAGAGAGTTTCTGTCCTTTCCTGATGGCAGTGGCTCACTATGCCCAAACTCTGTGCAGATCATTTGTGTATGCCAAACCCCTGCTTTCCTTCTGGGAGCCTGGAGTTTAGATACATGATAAGCCTGTGTGACAACCCCCAGTGATAACCGTGGGCACTGAGTCAATAATGAGCTTTTTTGGTAGGACATACTCTATACATGTTGTCGCAGCTCCCCGCTGGGGCTACTGGGTGCGTCCTGCATGACTTTACCGGGAGGGGACCCCGGAAGCATCTGGGGTCTTCCAGCCCTTGTCCATGTGCCTTTTCCCTTTGCCGATTTTTGCTTTGTTTTCTTTCCCTATAATAAATCATAGCATGTGTATGACTATATACTGAGTCCTGTGAGTCCCTTACTGAGTCACTGACTTGGAGGTGGTCTTGGGGCCCCTCAGCACACCTGTGTTTGAAACCTGGTTATGCTCATTTGTAGCGTGTGGCCTTAAGACTGTTGCTGAAGTTATAAATGTATTCCTCGTCTGTAAAACAGGATGAAAGCACCAGCTCAGATGGGTAGAGTCCAGGGTCGGTGAGAAATATGCGTATGGTAGCCTTCGAGGATTAGACTTTTCTGCCATCCCACCCAAATGTAGGAACTAAGCAACATGAGTGACAAGTCAGTGGACCTTGGTGCAGGAAAGGAAAGGCCTTCAGGTTCCTTCCGTTTCCTGTTTTCATTTCCTTCATCTGCTGAGGTTATGTTCCTTTTTCTCTGCTGATCTGGAATGTACCTATTAAACTTGGCCCTATACCAGAGAGACTGAGAGGACACCAAAAGACTTTGAACTCCCAGAATTTCCTCTGGGGTGTCTGGGCTAGTGGTAGACAATGGATGCCAACACAGAACACTTAAGAACGAAGAACCTCACTGTTACCCGTACTCAAGCTTGCGTAACTCGGGAAGGTGGGCACCTCAAGTTAGCCAAGGGGTGGCTGAAAATTTCAGGAGAAGGAATTTTTATGCCTGCATTTTTCTGGAAGGTCTCCGTGTTTTCTACCAGAGAAACGTGTGTGTGTGTGGTGTGTGCACACACGTGTGCACGTGTTCTGCCCTCTGCCTTCCTAAAAAAAGAAATCTGGGTCAAAATGAAGTGTGTAGTTCCCTTCATTTACGCGCTGGCTGCAGGGGTTCTTGAACTTGAGCGGGCTTCAGCATCACCTGGAGGACGTGTTAAAACACAGATGGCAGGCGCCACTCCCAGAGGTTTTGATTCGTAGGTCTGGGTGGGACCTGAGAATGCGCCTTTCTCAGTGGTTCCCGGTTGCTGCTGCTGCTGCTGGTCCGCCTCACACCAGCCTGCAGCTTCTTGGTGGCATAGCTGGCTCTGGCTGGGGGATGTCTCTCTTTCTGTCAAGAGTGACTCCTTTAAGCCCCTCACAATGCTACTTCCACCCTCATTAATGGTCTAAGTGTGTAAGCTTAATTTGCAAGGCAAGAAGCCCTGATTTTGTCTTTGAATGATTTCACAAATGGTCCATCTGAATTTTTTTCATGGAATGACATTTCAGGTCTTGTTTGCTCTCTTGTTTGATGTGTTTGGAATACCACACTTCCTACTGTGGTACTTTTGTAACCCGCTGGTTTGTGTAAGTGGTTTGAGCAGCTCCTTCCTTGTGGACTAGGACTCCCAATCATCCAGCCAGCCAGCCAGCCAGCCACCCAACCATCCATTCATCAGTCCACCTACCTACTTTCCCTTCCTTCCTTCCTTCCCTCCCTCCCACCTTCCCTCCCTTCCATCCATCCATCCACCCACCCATCCATCCATCCACCTACCTACCCCGCCAGCCACCTACGCACCCATCCATCAGTCCATCTACCCACCTTTCTATTCAGCCATCAGCCGTTCATCCATCTGCCTCCCCATCCAGCCACTCGTCCACTCACTCATCCACCACCCACCCATCCGTCCACCCATCTGTCCACCCAGCCATCTGTCCACCCAGCCAGCCAGCCAGCCAGCCATTTACCTAACATAATGTGCTGGAAGGCTGTAGAGTTATAAAGAAAAATAAGACAGTGTTCTTGCTCTCAAGAGGTTTATGGGACTGTAATAGAAACTCCTCTTTCTTGTCTTCCCTAGAGCAAGTGTGCATTTCTTTCTTCCTAGTGAGTTGTGATAATAGTTGAATCCATTAGATTAATACTATCCTTTCCTTACAAGAGTTCATTTCCTCAGAAAATGTTGTGAGAAATCTGCTGATTTCTTGAAATAAAGACACAAATGTTTTTAACCCAATACCTTATTGGAAAGGCAGCTCAAGGAAGCCCTTCATAGCCTCTTGGTGGTAATGACAGAGGGGTTTTCTTTGAATTAGGATGCTGCTTTTTAGAAGCCTCTGCCGTGTTCTCAGGTTATCTTGAAAGACCCATGTCTATTTCAGCAAGCCTCACCAGTGCGTCTGCCCAGAATGGATGTGGAAGGGGTTTTTGCAATGATGGAGCACCCCCTGTAGATAATTGTAGAACATCTTCCTAGGGACTTTTCTTTTATTCTTACTTTCTTTCTTCCTTTCTTTTTCTTTCTTTCTTTTTAGTTTCAGAGGTAGAATTTAGTGATTCATCAGTTGCATATAACACCCAGGCTCATTCCATCATCCTGTGCCCTCCTTAATGCCCATCACCCAGTTACCCCATCCCCCATCCACCTCCCCTCCAGCAACCCTCACTTGGTTTCCTGGAGTTAAAAGTCTCTCATGGTTTGTCTCCCTCTCTCTGATTTCATCTCATTTTATTTTTCCCTCCCTTCCCCTATGTTCATCTGCTTCGTTTCTTGAATTCCACGTATGAGTGAAGTCATGTGGTATTTGTCTTTCTCTGACTTACTGCACTGAGCACAACACCCTGTAGTTCCATCTACATCATTGCAAATGGCAAGATTTCATTTCTCTTTGAAAGCTGTGTACTGTTCCCTTGTACTTATTTACTGCATCTTTATCCACTCATCTGTCAGTGGACATCTGGGCTCTTTCATATTTTGGCCATTGTGGCCATTGCTGCTATAAACTTTGGGGTGCGGGTGACCCTTCGAATCACTGTGTTTCTGTCCCTTGGATAAATACCCAGTGGTGCAATTGCTGGGTTGTAGGGTAGCTCTATTTTCAACTTCTTGAGAAAACTCCATGCTAGTTTCCAGAGTGCCCGCACCAGCTCGCGTTCCCACCAACAGTGTAGGAGGCTCCCCTTTCTCCGCATCCTCGCCGGCACCTGTTGTTTCTTGAGGTATTAATATTAGCCATTCTGACTGGTGTGAGGTGGTATCCCGTTGTGGTTTTAATGTGTATTTCCCTGATGCCGAGTGATGTGGAACAATTGTTTATGTGTCTGTTGGCCATTTGTGTGTCTTCTTTGCAGAAATGTCTGTTCATGTCTTCTGCTCTGACCAGGTACTACTCCGGTTTTCACTGCTGGGGGAGGTCCTTCAGGCCAGTGCCTGTCCATGGGCGCGGACAGCTTTATTTATGTTTCCTGGAGGCCTTTTCTGAAGCATTTAAAGTGGTGTCTTTGCTCCATGCCTTCCTCCATCCTACAAAAGCATCAAAAATTTGCATAATAAAGTTTTGCATTAAAATATCCAAATGATGGGTACCTGGGTGGCTCAGTGGGTTAAGCGACTGCCTTCGGCTCGGGTCATGATCCCAGGGTCCTGGGATGGAGTCCTGCATCAGGCTCCCTGCTCAGCGGGAAGCCCGCTTCTCCCTCTCCCTCTGCTGCTCTGCCTGCTTGTGTCTTTCACTCTGTCTGTCAAATAAATAAATAAAATCTTTAAAAAAAATATCCAAATGATTTCCACCTCTTCTTATCCTCGTCCCATCTTTATTTAAACAAATACAGCTCTTTGCATGGTTGTAGTCATTATGGAGATTCAGTTTTTTGGCTTTTCCCACTTTGCGTTATTTGGTAAATGTTCTTTCTTCCTCCTGCGTGGCCATAATGACTTCATAATAGTCACGGTTTAATATACTTTTATTGCTTTTCCATTTTCCTTTGCTGAATATTAGGTCACTTCTATTTTTTTAAAAATATAACTAAATGCTTCTACATCTAGTATCTATATACAAAAAGCAAAAAAAAAAAAATCAAGCACACTCTTTTCCTTTGAATTACTTGCAGACATTTGATGATTAGGTTATTGTTTTTATTGTTACAGTTTTAATTACTCTTGATACCGTGAGTGAGACTTTATTCCCGAAGAACTGAACCGATTATCTCCCAGCCGAAATTGAATTTAATAATTTTTTTTTTGTTTTTATGATCTTTTAAATTTTAAAGCATATACCCACTGTTTGGACTTATAGTTCTTTAATTGCCAATGTCATTAAACCTGCTTTCAGTTACTGCTTTACTAAAGGAATTCTGTTCACACCCATGTTCATATTTGTGATAGAGACTGATGACGTGTGTTTCCTTTGTATGGGGCACTTACATATATACTGTGTGTGTGTGTGTGTGTGTGTGTGTGTGTGTTAATAATACTTATGTCTGGATTTTCCAGTGCTAGTTTTTTTTTTTCCAATTAGGCCTTCTTGGCCTCATAAAAGTTGATTATTTTTATAAAAATACATAAAATGGTAAGTTCTGCCTGTTTGGAACTCAGATATTTATTGAATGGACAAATATTTATCTTTTACTTGAAGTCTCTTCTATTATAGTAAGTTTAAGAAGCACTTGGGAGGGGCGCCTGGGTGGCTCAGTGGGTTAAAGCCTCTGCCTTCGACTCGGGTCGTGATCTCAGGGTCTTGGGATCGAGCCCCGCATCAGGCTCTCTGCTCTGCGGGGAGCCTGCTTCCTCCTCTCTCCCTGCCTGCCTCTCTTGCCTACTTGTGATCTCTGTCTGTCAAATAAAATCTTTAAAAAAAAAAAAAGAACCACTTGGGAGAAGAATGTTGTTACTTCTTCTGTGTTTTTTATTCCATATGCTGTTTTTTCCATTTCCATGACTTATAAACAAGTCTTGATTTGTATATAGGCAAACTCTACCCACAACGCAGAGCTCGAACTCAGCCCCCAAATCAAGACTTGTGCACTCCACCAGCTGACCTAGCCAAGCACCCCACGTGTCATTTTCTAAATTCTAGTTTTTCTGGAGGTTTTGATTTGTCATGCTGAGCCATTTTTGCCACCAAAGTCAGATTGGGTATGAATCTCAGCTAATTTTTCTCTATTTTGTTACTTAGTTTCTGTCATAACATAGGCTATTACACGTACTTCCCATTCCCACTGTTGTAATTCTTAAAAGTTTGGATCATCTTTGGGGTTCCTCTTGGGCCTCTGTGATCTTTGAGCCATTATTACTGTTCATGATATGCTTGTTTTGAACACGTTCTAATATTTAATGGAGAAAACCCTTTTTTTCTTAATTCATCCCTTTCCCCCAAAATATAACATGTTTCCCTTCTTTCCTTTTTCTGTTTTTAATTGCATTTTGCATATAACAGCATAAATAAGGAATGAAAAGCTTTATAGAGCAAGAGGTAGTTTAAAGAGCAGCTCTCCCCTCTGTAGTTCCAGGAACATATAATTAGGATGGTGTTAGTTATGCATTTTTTTTTTAGAAATTGATCACACAGAATTGTAGTAATATATTTGCTATATACATATATCTTTAGAAAATAATTATGTTGTACACCTAAAATGTCAGTCATAGCTCACTAATAAAAAACTTGTCACGCAGACACCATTACAGCAATAATAAAGAAAATAAAGTGAAAAAAATCACCTGTGGTCGCCTCTAATGTTTTTTTGAAGCTTGCACCTAATTCGGTTTAAAAGTATCTGAAGTTTTGTATGGTTTTAAAGCTAGCCAAACTTTAGTTTTATAGTTTCATATTTTAAATGTATCCATGTAACTTCATATCACAAAGATTTCTCCGTATTTTTTAAATAGTTCTTATTTTATGTGACTCCATAAACTCTCTTGCATCGAGTCGGGGTTTAGTAATTGATCTCACCAATTCCTTTGTTAAGTATTCAGGCTGTTTCTATTACAGATAATGTAGGAACAAACTTTGTAGTATGTATGGTTTTTTCTCACTGAGAGTGGTTTTTTTGGGCTATTTCACTGCAGTGAGGTCACGAGGCCAGAGAGTAGAGAAGAGACATCTACAAATTGCCAAGTTGCTTTCCCAGCTTGAGGACGTGTGTGAATTATATGATGTAAACAAATGCTTGATGAGTTTTACTACAGGTTTGCTTGCTTGCTTTCTTTTTTAAAGATTTTGTTTATTTTATCAGAGAGAGATCACAAGTAGGCAGAGGGGCAGGCAGAGAGAGAGGAGGAAGTAGGCTCCCCGCTGAGCTGAGAGCCTGATGTGGGGCTCGATCCCAGGACCCTAAGATCATGACCTGAGCCGAAGGCAGAGGCTTTAACCCGCTGAGCCACCCAGGCGCCCCACAGCTTTGCTTTCTTGTGTGTGTGTGTGTGTGTGTGTGTGTGTGTGTGTGTGTAGTTACCTTGTATCCCTCAAATTAGCAGTATGTATATTTCATGAGTACAAGGGGCTACATAATTTCAACTTGTGTTTCTTTGAGATTGAACATTCCTCCATTTTTTTTATATGATGCTTCTTGTAGGAGTTGGGTCCCTTGTCCAGTTTTTCCAAACCAGAGAGCTTTCTTGGGTGCCCCTCAGGGCCCAGGTGAGACACAGCTCAAAGCAGCCCGGAGTATCCCTGCCCCCTCAGAGGAGGGACGCGGACAATTCAGTAAGGAGGAGGAAGACCGCCCTGGGGAAGTGAACAGCTTCGTGACAGCACATGGCAGGGCAACTCACCAGACTCAGATTTCCCACCTTCCCCACTGCCTGATCCCTTCCTGATTGCAGGAGAGATGAACAGACCAAGGGACCCTGTAAGGACCGTGTCACCGTGTCACCTTGGCCGTGGACAGTGGGAGAAGCAGTGGCACCAAAAGCTCTTATGAGTGTAGAGGTTCAAGTTCATCTTGCCATAACCAAGTCGAATTCTCCCCCTTTGTGTTACTACTCTCTGAGGCACATACTTCTTCCCCCAGGACCTTCCCAAGGATTCCCTGGTGGTGGCACCAAGCACACAATAGGCAGCCGTGATTCTAATTAGTATTGTTATTGTATTTGCAGGATTTTCTCACGTGATTTCATTTCTCATGTGAGGTCAAGGGAGAGGTTCTATTGTCAGGGCAACCGAAGTGGTAGCTTTCCAGGACAGCCTTGATGAAGACCTCTCCTTGGGCCGGGTCCTCGCTTCCTATGGCCGGAGGAGGCCTACCATCTCTGGTCTCTCCCACTTGGCCTCATGGTTTGTTCCCTCTTCTCAAGACCGATCAGCCAGCGTTTTCTGTGGAATCTACCAGCCTAATGTTGTGATGCCTTTCTGTCCTCCCAGAAAAGAGAGCCCTTCTCTGAATTTTGCCCTTGATCATCAGGTTTTAGGAAGCAACATATATTTAGCTTTTGATCCAGTTTTAATTCCTCGTTTTTTTAAACTTGTAATTTTAAACCATGCCCCTTTGTTGTCATACTTTGTTTTTTGGGTTTGATTTTTGACATGAGATATTATTCAGCTGCCACTGATCTTCTGTTCTTATGGCATCAGAATAATTTTAGTCACCTTCACCTTCTGGAGCGAATTGGAGGGTGGATACCCTACTTAATTCTTCTGCTAATCTGCACTGAAGACTGGAGGGATTTCATCTGCGCAAGTGCATAGCGGGAATGGTGGGAACCGGTGGGGGTGGGGGGGGGTAGGAAGCATGTCACAGCAGGTGGGCTTTCCGAGGAAGAGCTTTCCAAGGTAAAAGATGACATGCCACCATGAGGAAGTGTCACCAGGGCCTGGACATTAGGGGGAGAGTGGTGAGAAATGAGCTGACGATCCCTCAACAGTTCTTGGGGGCTTTACGTGCCCCACTGATGAGTGTGGACTTGATCTTGAAATCACCACGAGCTGTTGGAGCTAAGCTGTCAGCATCTTTCTGAAATGGCAGAGCAGAAGTTCATTGGAGGTTTTTGGCCATTGCTTTAGCCTGGGTATTTGTCATAAACACATATCTGGAGCCATGGATATATGTTCAGGTATGAGATGGACACAAGGCCATAACTTTGATTTAAACGTGATGTTCCAAGAATAACAACACATACCTGCTCCCAACGGAAGATCGATCAGGGGAGAAGTAGCTTCCCCTCTGTGGATTGCTCTAACCAGAGAGCTCAGCCAGAATGACCCACGCGGACAGATTCCGCCAAAGAAACATTAATGACCGGCCTTCACACTATGCTTGTTTCAATGTAATAGATGCTTATAAGTCATATAAAATATTTGTATTTCCTTTCTTATGGAAGCAGTTTCAGTATTTTCATGGTATGATACGGACTTCCAGAAATGGAATCTTTGTTAAGAACTTTATACTCACAGGAAACAAATAATTGATTTATGATTACTTGACTTGCTACTTTGTCCAATAATTGATTAGGTCGGGGGTTGGCAACCTCCTCCTGCAAAGGGCTGGAGAATAAATCGTTTCAGCTCTGCAGGCCATATGGTCTCTGTCAGAGCTACACAACCCTGCCTCTGTGGTGTGAAAGCAGCCACAGGCACTGCGTAAACAAATGAGTAGAGCTGTGTGCCAATAAAACTTTATTTTTGGCCAGTGATATTTGAATTTTATATAATTTCCATGTATCACAAAATATTCTTCTTCTTTGGGTATTTTTTCCACCCTTGAAAGAAGCCAAAATATTCTGAGATTATTGGCTATACAAAAACAGGCCAGGGGTAAGATTTGGGCCTGATTTTACCCCCACCCCCAACTCCCAGCTTGGGTCATTCTTTAGGATTGTCTGGATAACTGTGATTTACACAACACACTCAGTGTGCTGGGTTCTGTGCTGTATACTTTCTCATGCATCAGCTCACGTAATTCCCATGAAAACTCTGAATTCTGTTGATTTATTTAGAGGTGGGGAGACGGAGGCATCCCGAGTGCAAAGGATTAAAGGGGAGCCCTGGCATGCATGAGGGGGTGGCATTTTGAACTGAGATCTGCCCGAGTTTAGGTTGGAACTGTAAAATCCCTTTCTTGAGGAATTTACGGGGCTGTGGGGAAGAGAGTGGGCAGTTAAACAATTTTGGAATTGTAACACGGGGTCATAATAGTTCAGTCAATGAGCAGATTCCTAGCTCCGACGTACTTATGAAGCCTCAGATGACTTCAGTTCTTGGCTCTTCATCACGCTGAACACGGGAGAGAGGAGAAATTGTCTGGGCATGAACCTCGCTCCAAACTTGGAAGTTCGTTGACCTTCAAGTTACTTATCCGCAGTCTGCCTCAGTGTCCTCATTTGTAAATGCAAGTAAAAATAGTGGCTTACACCGGGGAGTTGTCCAAAGGATTATGTGAGCTGGGGTAAGCTCAGTGGTTGGCATGTGAAATGGAAGCTGTTGTTGCTATTTTGAACTTCCAGTCGAGTTAAAGCCCCCACAGCTATGTTTAAAACTCATGCTCCCCATTCTATTTTTGTGAACTTACTTTTGGGGAAAAAAGATGGTATTTTGTGGACTAGTACAGTTGTTCCGTATACTTTCCCTGCACTCAAAAATGAAGGTGCAGAAGGATTTCCTTTTGTGTGTCGTCCTTATTAAATGTCTGTGATTGCAGATGACTTCTTCCAGGATGAAGTACGTCCCATGCCTTCTTGTCCTTGTGTAGAATGACTTTGCAGCGCCCAGCAAAACTGTTACAATTATTAAAATTCATCCTAGGTCTTTCAGATTTGAGAGTGTTTTGTGAGTATATATGTCTTTATAGGTCTAGTCCCCCCCCCCCTTTTATAATTGCTTGTCCTCCTCTGGTTATTGATTTGTTTAAATTTTATAGCTCTCATTGGCTTGATATTTTAAACTTTAATAGAAAATTATAAATTACCCTTAGATCAACCAATCCAGCTTGGCATAGCCTTCTCAGATGACTTTTTTCTCCAGCGTGTACATGGTTACTTTTCATTTGTAATGTACATTTGTGTTTGTTTCTTGTTTAAATTTACATGAGGATTATCTGGGGGGTTTTTAGAGGTTTTTTGTGGGGAAAAAAAAGGAACTCTCCTTTTATTCATCAGTCCCCAAATGTTTTTATTTTTTATTAAACATTTGTTATATTGTGATCAGAGAATTTGACTCCTATAATAATTACCTTTCTGTACTTAATGGCATGCACTGTCTTATCAATTATTATTTTGCTTTCTTTGAAAAGGAGAAACATTCTGTTTTCATTTACTTTGTTCTAATTCTCCATTAATTAAGCGATATTAGTTAAAATGTTCAGATGTATGTCATTGCTTTTTTTTTTTTTAAGGTTTTGTTTATTTGACAGACAGAGATCACAAGCAGGCAGAGAGGCAGGCGGGGGAGGGGGTGGGAAACAGGCTCCCCATAGAGCAGAGAGCCTGGTGCGGGACTCGATCCCAGGACCCCGAGATCATGACCTGAGCCGAAGGCAGAGGCCCAACCCACTGAGCCACCCAGGCGCCCCCATATCATTGCTTTTAATGTACCAGATTACTGAACTCTAACAGCACGGCTTTGTGGTAAATCACTACAGTGGTGATTCCATCAAGTTCTCTACGCTGGGCAGTCAGTCTTTATGTATTTCGCCGACATTTATCATTTGAGAAATGTTCAACATGTGTTGGTTTTCAGCTGTTATATGCTTTTAACATTTTGTTATGACTGCATGTAATTTAAGTGAATTTTGACTCAAACAGTAATGTTTCCATTTTTATTTTTTTAATTGAAACACAATTAAGATACAGGGTTAATTAGTCTCAGGTGTACAATGCAGTGATTCAACAATCCTACGCATCTCTCAGTGCTCATGGTGGTTTGTGAACCCTGGCCCGCCTTCATCTGTTTCACCCGTGCCCCCACCCACCTCCTCTCTCGCAACCACCAGTTTGTTTTTTGTATTGAAGAATCCTGGGGTTTTTCTGGTCTTTTTTTTTTTTTTCCTTGGTTTTTTCATCTGTTTTGTTTCTTAAATTCCACATAAGAGTGAAACCACATGGTAATTGTCTTTCTCTAACTGACTTATTTCGCTTAACATTTTATTCTCTAGCTTTACTCCGTGTTGCAAATGGCAAGATTTCATTCTTTTTTATGGCTGAATAGTATTCCATTATATGTAATGGATGCTGTAACATAAATGCTAATATATATATGTGTATACACACACACCGCTTCTTTATTCATCGATCTATGGATGGACGCTTGGGTTGGTTCCGTATCTTACCCATTGTAAATAAGGCTGCCATAAAAATGCATAGACCTTTCTGAATTAGTGTTTTTTGTTTTCTTTGGGTAAGTACCCCATGGTGGAATTACCAGATTATATGGTAATTCTGTTTTTAATTTTTTTTTTTGAGAAAGCTTCATACTGATTTCCCGACTGGCTGCACCAGTGTTCATTCCCACCAGCAGTGCATGAGGGTTCCTTTTTCTCCACATCCTCGCCGGCACTTGTTTCTTGTGTGTGTGTTTTTTCTTTTACCTGTTCTGACAAGTGTGAGGTGATACCTCATTATGGTTTTGATTTGCATTTCTCCGATAATGAGTGATGTGGAGCATTTTTTCATGTGTCTGTTGGCCATCTGTTTGTCTTCTTTGGAAAAATGTCTATTCAGGTCCTTTTGCCCATTTTTAAAATTGAATTATTTGGTTTTTTGGTGTTGAGTAGTAGAAGTTTTTCATATATTTTGTATATTGACCCCTTATAAGTTATACCACGTGCAAATATCTTCTCCCATTGCCTTTTTGTTTTGTTGGTGGTTTCCTTCGCTGTGCAAAAGCTTTTTATTTTGGTGTTATTCCAAAAGTTTAATTTTGCTTTTGTTTTCTTTGCCTGAGGACACATATCTAGAAAACTGTTTCTGCAGCTGATGTCAAAGAAATTACTGCCTACGTTTGCTTCTAGGAATTTTATGGTTTCAGGTCTCACATTTAGATCCTTAATCCGTCTTGAGTTTATTTTTCTGTGTGGTATGGGGAAATGGTCTAATGTCATTCTTTTGCTGTCTAGTTTTCCCAACACCATTTGTTGAAGAAACTCTCTTTTCCTCATTGTATATTCTTATCTCCTATGTCATAGGTTAATTGCATTTATTTCTGGGCTCTGTATCCTGTTCTGTTGATATCTGTGTCTGTTTTTCTGTCAGTACCTCATTGTTTTGATTATTACAGCTTTCTGGTATACCTTGAAATCTGGGCTTTTGACCCCTTCTTTCACAAAGTTGCTTTGACTAGTTGGGGCTTTTTTATGGTTCCATATAAATTTTAGGGTTATTTGTTCTAGTTCTGTTAACAATGTTGGTATTTTGATAGGGATTGCATTAAAACTGTAGATTGCTTTGGGTAGTATGGACATTTTAGCAATACTGTTCTTCCAATCCATGAACATGGAATGTCTCTCCTTTGTTTGTGTCATCTTCAGTTTCCTTCACTGATGTTTTATAGTTTTCAGAAAACAGGTTTTTTACTTCCATGAGTTTATTCCTAGGTATTTTATTCTTTTTGGTGCAGTTGTAAATGGGATTATCTTCTTAATTCTTTTTCCATTCTTCATTATGAGCATATAGAAATGCAGTGTATTTCTGTATATTAATTTTGTATCCTGCCATTTTCTGAATTCATTTACCAGTTCTAATAGTTTTTCGGTGGAGCCTTTAGGGTTTTCTATATGTAGTATCATGTCGTGTGCAAATAGTAAGAGTTTTACTGCCTCCTTACCAGTTTACATGCCTTTTATTTCTTTTTCTTGTCTGACTGCTGTGGCTGGGACTTCCAGTACGAAGTTGAATAAAAGTGGTGAGAGTGGGCATCCTTTTCTTTTTCCTGATCTTAGAGGAAACATGTTCAGTATCCCACCACTGAGGATAATATTAGGTGTGGGTTTTCCTATAAGGCCTTTGTAAGGGGAACTATGTTCCCTCTAAACCTGTTTTGTTGAGAGTTTTTTATCATGAATGTACTTTGTACTTTGTCAGATGCTTTTCCTGCTTCTGTTGTGGTGATCATATTTGTTTTACCCTTTTCCTTGTTAATGTGATGTATCACATTGATTGATTTGTCAATCCTGAACAAACTTTGCGTTCAGGGAATAAATCGCACTTGATCCTGGTGTATGATTTTTTTAAACGTATTGTTGGATTAGGTTTGCTAATATTTTGTTGAAGACTTTTGCATCTGTGTTCATCAGAGATATTGGCCCATAGTTCTCTTCTTTTGTAGTGTCTTTATCTGATTGGTATCAGGCTAATTAGCTGGCCTCATTGAATGAGTTTCAAGGTCTTTCTTCCTCTTCTGTTTTTTTGGGAACAATTTGAGAAGAATAGGTATTTTTTAAAAAAGGTTTTAGTTATTTATTTGACAGAGAGAGATCACAAGTAGGCAGAGAGGCAGGAAGAGAGAGAGGGGGAAGCAGGCTCCCTGCTGAGCAGAGAGCCTGATGTGGGGCTTGATCCCAGGACCCTGAGATCATGACCTGAGCTGAAGGCAGACGCTTAACCCACTGAGCCACTCAGGCACCCCAAGAATAGGTATTAACTCTTCTTTAAATATTTGGTATGATTTACCTGGGAGGCCACCTCATTGTGGACTTTTATTTGTTTGGAAATTTTTTGATTACTTGACTCAGTTTCATTGTCACTAATCAGTCTGTTCAAATTTTCTATTTTTTCCTGATTCAGTTTTGGGAGATTAAATGTTTCTGGGACAGTCCTTTGTATTTCTGTGGTGTTATTTCTCCTCCTTCGTTTCTGGTTTTGTTTATTTGAACTCTTTTTTATTACTTTTACATTTTTCATTTAAAAAAAATCTCGTACACATCTTTTTATATTTACTTTTTATTCATGTGTAACAGATTTTGTTTGCTAATCCAGCTAGAAACTCCTTTTTCTCCTCATGGGATGATAATTGAGTTCTTTTGTATTTGGCCTTACATTTGGATCATCTTCTGTCATCCTAATTATTATTTTCATCTTTCTAGTTCTTCTGACATTTCTTTCCAATTATGACTACAGAATCCTGGCCATTCCTCACTGGCCTCATTCCTTATTTTTTTTCCCCCTCTCCATTAATGTCATCTTCTGGTAACCAGCCTTTTTCTACTACAATATCTCTAAACCAAATTGGTCAGCAAATATTTTATCTTTGTACATACCTTCAAATTTTTAACTGCTTTACATTTTCATCGGCTTAAATTTTTAACTGCTTAATGCAAACCAACAATCTGGTTTAAAACAATCTCATTAAAATTTTTTTAAAGATTTTCTTTATTTTATTAGAGAGAGAGAGAGAGAGTGCACAGAGGGTGAGTGAGAGAGACAAGCAGACTCCCTGCTGAGCAGAGAGCCTGGCGTGGGGCTCAGTCCCAGGACCCCAGGATCATGACCTGAGCCGAAGGCAGATGCTTAACTGACTGAGCCCCCCAGGTGCCTAAAACAAGATTAAATAACAATTGTATATATTTAACCCGTACAACACGAGAATTTTATGTTACGTGCACATAGTGAAATGGTTATTATAGTCAAGCCAATGTAACCCATTGCTTCTTTACATAGTTACCATTTTCTTGGGTATGTACGATGGGAGCACTTGAAATCTACTCTCTCAGCAAATTTCTAGTATTTAATACCATCTTATTAACCACAGGCATCATAGCGTACATCCGAGCTTTCGACTTACTCATCTTGTGTCCCCGTGACTTCCTGCCCCATCTCCCCGTTTCTCCACCTTCCCGGCCCTGGTTAGCTGCCATTCTGCTTTGCGCTTCTGTGTTGCCAACTAAATTTTCAGATTGTGCATGTAAGCGAGATCATGCAGTGTTGGTTTTTTTCTTTCTTTCTGTGTCTGGCTTATTTTGCTTAACGTAACGTCAGTAATTTTGGATCCTCTCGGTGGAAGAAGAATGGGCATCCCCCCTTCCCCGCACCCCAACCTCAACCCTTCACCCAGTTCCCAACTTCTCCTCTACCTGCAGAAACTTGGAGAAGCTCAGAGCCGGTTTTTGTCTTTGATGCCACACTTTCCGCGGCGCTCATTGATCTGTGACTGTGTTGATATTCATCCCTCGCGGTGCGGCAGCCCTTCCCATTAGTGTCCTTTCTTTATCTTTCCGAGCTGGCATTTAAACTCAGCGGCTGCTTTGAAGTAATTTCAGAAGTGAGATTTGTCAGTCGTGGTGCGCGCCGTAAATAATTCCTTTGGGAGTTGGGCCCATCCAGGTCTTCTGTCGCAGACGCTCTGAAGTGATAGCTTTGCTGGGTAAACAGTACCTGGAAGCCTCTGCTTCTATTTCGGCAGATTTATGTGTACCGCCGAGGTCTAAGACGAGCATTCAGAGAAAAGCCTTATTTGTGGTATTTCTTTCAGTGTAACTCCTTCTTTCCCTTTTCAGTGCCTTAGGAAGGCATTTCCTGGGAGAGATCGGGGTCTTCCTCCGTGCTTGCGGATGCTGGAAGGAACGTCGTAAGTGCTGTTGGTCTCCAAACTAAGTTTTTAAACAATCTAGGAAAACAGAGAGAGAGAGAGCACGAGCGCACGCGTGTGCGCGAGAGCGAGCAGAGGGGAAGAGGAGAGGCAGAAGGAGAGAGAATCTTTTTTTTTTTTTTTTTAATTTATTTGACAGACAGAGACCACAAGTAGGCAGAGAGGCAAGCAGAGAGAGAGGAGGAAGCAGGATCCCTGCTGAGCAGAGAGCCCGATGTGGGACTCGATCCCTGGACCCTGGGATCATGACCCGAGCCGAAGGCAGAGACTTAACCCACTGAGCCACCCAGGCACCCCAGGAGAGAGAATCTTAGGATGCTCCATGCAGACCCCAATGCGGGTCTTGATCTCATGACCCTGAGATCATGACCTGAGCTGAAACCAAGAGTTTCAGACACTTAATCAGCTGCGCCCCTCAGGGACCCCATCTGGAATGTTTCTAATTGCTCCCATCTCATTGTGCTCTTCGTTTCAGCCCCAGTTTAATCTTGATTGGTTTTTCAAGAGAAGATGCTGCTTGTTACCTGAATGCCGTTTTGATTCTGGTAGTTGTTACAGATTCGTTATCAAAGTGCTTTTCCCAGCCCCCTCCCCACCCCCCCACCCCTCCGTGGCCGGCTCCCAGGGCTTTGAGCTTCTGCTGTGGAATACATTTTCGTCTATCCTGGGTTTTTGATTTTTTTGTTTTTTAACTTTGTTAAGATTTACTTTTCTGTTTAATTTGTTTTCTGTTTCATGGGTGTTTTCAGTGGAAGAGCCTGTTTTGGTATCTTCAATTTTTGGAAAGTGTTTTCATTATCACTTTTCAAAATGATTTTTTATTGTATTTTCTTTATTTCCCTGATGGAGGTATGCGAACGATTACGACTTTATTCATTTTTATTTCAGTTGTATTGTGATAATAAAATTTTAACTTTACGTTACGGTAGAGAGGATTGTGTAATGCCCTCTCATGTATCCCATGCAGATACCCAGGGACTACCTAGCTTTAGTAATAATGACTTTTTTCCAGTCTCATTTTATTTACACTTCGCGGACCCATTGTTTGTCCTGGCATATTTTCAGGGGAAGCTCAGATATTATGTCATTTCACCTGTAAATGTCACATATCAGAGTCCTGGGTGTGGCTAATTCTTCCTCATGGTGTCAGTGAACTTCCTTCTTCAGACCCCGTGTTTCCTCTAGCAGGCGTCGGACTGAGAGCAGACGGTCTCCAGCTTTTTGGCCTTCAGACCCCTTTGCGATCTTGCAAATTATTGAGGACCCCAAATGTTTTTATTTATTTATTTAAAAGAAGATTTATTTATTAATTTATTTGACAGACAGATCACAAGTAGACAGAGAGGCGGGCAGAGAGAGAGGAGGAAGCAGGCTCGCCGCTGAGCAGAGAGCCCGATGTGGGGCTCGATCCCAGGACCCCGAGATCACGACCTGAGCCGAAGGCAGAGGCTTTAACCCACTGAGCCACCCAGGCGCCCCCCAAATGCTTTTATTTATGTGGGTTAAGTCTGCTGCTCTTTGGTATATAAGAAATTTAAGACTGAGGAACTTGCAAAACACAAGTGAGCTCTAAGCCCGCTCTCCGTTGGTCGTAGATGACATCAGCGTGTGTCCTGCCATTTCCGGAAAACCCTATATACTTGGCTGAGAATGAGCACATAAAAGACAAATAAAGTCCTCGTATTATTAAGAAAAGAGTTTTGATCTTGTGGATGCTGTAAAAGTGTCCTGGGGGACTTTGAGAGGTCCTAGATCACAAAGAGAGAAGAGCTGATCTTGGGTCTCAAGTCCACTCAGATTCATCTTTTCAGGGGTGCTGGGAGAGCAAGGGTACCTCAGATGGTGCCACGTTCTCCTGCTGCGTCCCGTCTGGGGGTGTGGGAGGACTGGCTGTCCCCTGTTACTGATGCTGAGATGGATCCTTGGTTATAGGTAAGACCATATAATCTGACCCAGTTTTGGGGACGGTCTCGTGTACATTTGAGAATAATAAATATTCTGCTTCTATTACACCCTTTTACTTGGTTCTCCTTTCTCAGTTGCTTTATTTAAATTCAGTGTTTTAATTGTTCACTTGGTTACCGTATTATGATACTGGGTGTTGCAACTTGGCACTATTTTTGTGAGAAGAATTTTTCTAGAATGTATGACATTTTTACCTTTTATATATAACTACAGTATTGTTTGGGGATGCAGCTTAAAATTCTATTCATGTATTTTGTCCTATACTCTCATATATTGTGTGTGTGTGTTTAACTTTTTTGCTTTTGTTTTCACTCCGTATTTTTTGTCTTAAATTTTCGTTTGTGGGTTTAATGCTGTACTCACATTTGATTAACCCAGTCTGACATTTTGTATTTTAATCTGAGCTCTGTCTAGTTTCCATGAGCCTGTGTAATCGGTATTTTGTTGCATTTGATGTACTCCAGGTGGATGGTTTTCCTTCCTCCTCATCAGACCACTGCGCTGGCTTGTTTCCGGGGCGGTGATTGTTACATTTGAAATCGCTTCTATGTTTCCAGTTTTCCCAGTGTTTCATTTTTACCTCTCTTAGCCTTTTCTTCTTCACTTTTACAAAGGCCGTGGAGTTCGTAGGTACACACGTTATTATTGGGAGCGTCCCTGATTGGGAAGTAGAGAAGGAAGAGTGCTTCCAAAAACTTCTCTGCACTCCCCGCTGTCATTAGCTCTGTGAGCCTTTTGGCCTGTGCCTTTTCAAACCTTTTCTGTGGGCTTCTGAGCAAACTTGGAGACATTAAAATAAAAGTAGATACTTGGGTTTTTAAGATGGTTTTCAACAGTGGTAAATGGGTAGGTATGTCCCCTGCGTTTTTTCGTGCAACTCACTTTTTCTTTGTCTTTTAACCTGACAGTATGTCTTGGAGGTCCATCCACATCGGCAGAGTAGCTGACTGCGTTCTTGGGTGTGGACGCTGTGTGGCCGGGTGTAGACGCAGCAGAGTCCACGCAGCCGGCCTACCCTTGGTGGACATTAAGGTGTTCGTTGTTCTCCTGTGGCAACCACCGCCGTCGTTAACACCCTTGCGGTGGCCTGCTGGCGATAGTGTTTCTCCACCTAGAAACCCAGAAATAGGAATACTCAGTAGAAAACTCTGTCCCTTGGGGGGCGTCTGGGGGGCTCAGTAGGCTGAGCTTCTGACCCTTGATTTTGGTTCAGATCATGATCTCAGGGTCGTGAGATCCAGTCCCGTGACGGGCTCTGTGCTGAGCGTGGGGTCTGCTTGGGTGTCTCTCTGTCCTTCCGCCCCTCCCCCCCAGCCCCCGCTCCCTCCCTGTCTCAGATTTTAAAAAAGAAAAAGAAAATTCTGTCCATTTTGAAGTGCGGTGAGCACCACCATGATTCTCCTGACAGAGCTGCCCTGCACCGGATTTCGGTTCTCCTCTCTCGTCCATTTCTCCGTTGGGTTGTCTGCAGGCACCAGTTGCAGGTTCCGGCAATTAATCCTCCATTTTGTCTGTTTTAAGGGCAGTTACCTGCTTCTGGTGTTTTGCTTGGCTTTTAGCTGTGTCAGTGGCTTGTGGTTTTTAATTTTTTGGCACGTGCTCATTTTTTTTCCCCTGCAGTAAAATTGCTCAATCCCTTTAGGGGATTTTCTGTGTGGTTCTGTGTTTTTGCATCTTTTCAGTGTTTTAATGTCTGGGACAGAGTCTGTGGATTTCTTGTCATTTAGTTCCCTGGTCATCCATATGTATGACACACGTCATTGTCACTGCGGACCTGTGGGGAGTTTTAAGGGGGGAAGAGGCGTTGCTGAGGGAGCCGGAGGTCTTTCCCCTGGCAGACGAGGCCTTGCGTCTGGCTCTTTCTTGGCTTCTGTTCTCAGCTAACCAGTATTTTGTATTTTCTAATCCCTCCATGATATCCCTGCCTCTGTGCCTCTGTGCCTCTGTGTGTTCTTTTCCAGCTGGAAAGTATCCCTCTTTTCCTTGGTTCTTGGTTGCCGGGTGCTTTGAGTGTGCAGAGCACACGCCGGGAGGCATGACCAACGTGTCACTCTGCCGCCCCCATTGTCCTACAGGGGCTGGTCGGCCCTCTCCAGAGGTGACCCCAGATGAACCAGGCCTCACGACTGCTGCTGTGCGTCATGCCCTCCTGCCCTCCCTGCCAGCCCGTTCCCGCTGGCCGGCGACTTGCTCTGGTCAGGACAGCGTGGCGTCAGGGAGGCCATGCTGATTCTGGGCAGTGCTCTGAAGAAGGCCATGTGCCCTTCCGTGCCCAGAGCCGCCTTGGAAGGGAGAGGCCCTGAGGCTTCCTGGACCCACAGAGGATGAGAGGCTCCAGCCGAGCCCTGCCTTCTCTCCGTTCTGGCTGCAGTGCCGCACTGTGGGTGCAGCGACCGTGGCTGCTCCAGCACCATCCATCATCTGACAGTGGCCGTCAAACCAGCAGGAGAACCCATGAGGAGAGCTGTACCAACCCACAGAAGCATGAGAAGTAATGACGGGCTGGTGATTTTATAACACTAGATTTAGGGGCCCCTTGGGTGGCTCAGTGGGTTAAGCATCTGCCTTCGGCTCAGGTCACGATCCCAGCGTCCTGGGATTGAGTCCCGCTTTGGGCTCCCTGCTCAGTGAGCTCCCTCTCCCCTTGCCACTCATCCCTCTTGTGCTCTCTTTCTCTGTCAAATGAATAAAATCTTTAAAAAATGAATCAAATGCTGGGTTTGGAGGAGTTGCTAATGCTGCACTCGACAAATGGAGCAGAGAGGCGTGAGTGATCGGTCTGATAGAGAAGGGCTCAGGGTTATTTATAAGACTTAGGAATGCTCTCCACAGCAGTCGTCCTTGAACGAAGCGTCTACGGCGGCCCAGGCCTGGTGTAGAGAACGTACACACTTTCTGCATGGAGTTCGGCTCCCCAGTCTTTGTGGATCGTTGCTGATTTTATAAGAACACAAGCCATAACCACTACTCCTTATTGAGCCGCTAGTCCCTGCCAGATTCCCTCCGGCTGCTTTGTGTGACTTGCTGTCAGCAGATTCCTACTCTGCGTGGGTGATTCTCAACCGACTTCGGCTCATCCTTCGAGAGGGTGGCCACCAAAGGGAGGAGACAGCCACCTGGACGGGCTCTGCCGATGGCTGGCCCGTCCTCACTGCCCCGAGCTTGCGGAGTACCTGGCCCTTTGTGCCCGACCGTGTCTCGCTCTGCCCTCTCCTGACCCCCACACACTACAGTGGTTGGCCCAGTCAGCTCTAGGACTGTACACGTGTTGTTCCCTGACATGCAGGGATCTAGGACCACATTCATAATCGCATACGGCTCCTGGGGTGAACAGTCACCTTGCTTTTTTCCTCTTCCTTGCTCTTGGGTATTTTTGTCTATGCTTATGGCCACTGTCCCTTAGGCTGCCCTGAAGTGATAAACCCCTCTGGATGCCCTTTTCCACACGCTCAAGCCCATGAGCTCCATTTTCTGTTGTGTTTTTGTTCTTTCCTTGGCGACGGTCCTCCTGGGGCCCCACAGTGCCTGCTGCGCGCCCTCCTCCCGGGGTTCCTGCTGCCTTCTCCTATGCTTGGGGCTGAGTTTCCAGGAGCCTCTGTTCTCGTTTTGCTGTGTTCCCTCGGGACCGTCCTCTCTGCTGTGTGTCTATATTCTAAATCTTCGTCTCCCTGGTTTCCTAAAATGCTTCTCCATCTGGGGCTAGGCCTCTTCGATTGAACCTCTGACTTTCCTTATTCCTCTCATATTTTTGCTTTTTGCCTTTTTGTCTTTTCATCCAATTTTGGGGGGAGATTTCGTCACCTGACTCTTCTCTTAAAATTTTAAAATTTCTGTTCTCTGGACTCCGTAAAGCCTTTCCTTACCCAGTAGTGTTCCTCTTCCGGATGTGCTATCTGTGTTGTGAACTTTGGCACCTTCCCTCGATGCTCTCAGGATCCCGGGGGGCGTGCCCTGTGCTCTGTATGGGGTCCGTGCACTCCCCGTCCCAAGCGTGGTGTTAACTTACATCTTTGCTTCGGCACCTACCCTCGTGCTGCTACTTTTCCTTAAGGCCTGGTGATACTTTATTCTTTCGAATCTGGAAGGAAGGCGCTGAGGCCTTGGGGAGCTGTGCCTGGTGGGGCAGAGCAGCTGGGGGTCCCCACCGGCGGGCAACTCGAGCGGGTGTGTGGCTGTTTCACTGGGTGATATAGACTCATTTGTCACCCCCAAACTCTCATGTGAAAGTCCTAACCCCCGGTTCCTCCAGAATGTGGCTGTATTTGCAGATAGGGTCTTGTCTTTAAAGAGAGAATAATGAGGCCATTAACATGGGTCCTCATGTAATAGGACCGATGTCCTTATAAGGGGTGGGGCTTAGGACACAGACGCACACGGAGGGAAGGTCACGTGAAGACTTGGGGAGAAGGCGTCCGTGCGCAAGTCAGGGAGAACGTGCCCTGCAAGCGTGTATAGGTCACAGCTTTTAAATGCTTTTACGTCTGCTTTGATAACGTTTCAGAAGGAAGCACAGAAGCCTGTGTTCAGGACATGTTTTCCATGAACTTTTTTGGTCCTAAAGATTTTCTTTGCTATTTCTTATGATGTTATTGTTATTTTAGTTGTACTCACTGACGTCTAAGGAAATAATCTCTCAAGTGGGCATCTGTTAGGAGGGCGTCCGTCCGTGTCGTTCTGGACAGAGTGACCTGAATTTCCTTCCATCTTAGCCTGGCGCCCTTGGGACGGGCATCATACCCATACCCATACCCATACCCATACCCATACCCAGCCCAGGCTCCTACTCGGTGTAAATCCGTTGGCGAATATTCCATCCTGGTCAGAGCCACCACAAGAAAACCCTCTTCCTCAGAATAAGCCAACCCGCTGACACCTGGATCTCAGACCTGCAGCTTCTAGAACTAGGAGAAACGAGTTCCTGTTGCTTGAGGCCCTCCTAGCCCCTGGTACTTTGTTGTGACAGCCCGAGAAGGCCGATAGGGCAGGTGAAGCCCACTGGTCCATGTCTGCGGATCGCTCCTCTGGGGCCATCCGGTTTCCCTAGAGAAATTCCCAGTCTTCTGCCAGGTGGAGGCCTGCTGTGAGCTTTTGGGAGCTCGTGATGGGGAACTAGACCCCCATGTGACCTTCCTCTCTTCCCTTTGACTCCTAGCCCTCCTCCTGGGAGCCTGGCACTGGGGCCCATGTGGGAGAGGCAGTCAGCTGTCCGAGTGGGATTGGCATGGGGTGGGTCGGAGGACTGGGGGCATAGCTGCACCTCATACAGAATTACAGCCAAGCGCCTTACCCCTGCGCCTTGCCCCTACTTTCGGGAGATCCCTGGGCACGAGTGGGCTTCTGCCTCTGCAGTCGAAGAATCTGGTCCTTGTCTCTTTCCTTCTCCCCAGGCTGCTGCCCGGGGTGTGAGCTTCATTTTCAGCTTTGAGTTTTGAAGTAATTGTCGACTTAGGGAAGAGCTGCGGGGAGAGTACAGCGCACTCCTCGGTGGGGTCATCTTCCAGAACGGCGGCGTGACTGTCGAAGCAAAGACACTAGTGCTGGTCCAGTCCGAAACTAAATACAATAACCAGATATACTAACGACAGAACCCGATTCAGATTTTACCGGATTTTTCTTTAACGCCCTTTTTCCACTCTGAGATCCAGTCTCGGTTGCTACATCATGATGAGCTGACCAGGTTTTGTCTCTTCGAAGCACTTAGAATTGCTCAAGATGTCCTTGGTTTCAGGACCCCCTGGGCTGGAAGGGCGCTGGTCAGGTATTCCGAGAAGGTTTCTTAACGTGGGCTCGTGTGGTGTGGAGTTTTCTCAGGATTCGATGGAGGGTTTTGGACTTGGGGGAAGGACACCACAGGGGGATGGGTCCCCTCGGGGCATCATGTCAGGGTTAGGGGACCTGATGGATACAACTGGTAATGTTCATATGATGACTTGCTTAAGTGGTGGCTGCCGGGTTCCCCTCCCCTGCACAAAGTTCCAGCAGGGGCGTAAAGCCTTCTTCTTTGTAATTAATATGCCTTTGGGGGATTCTGGAAACCTCCGCAAGAGTCCTGCTTCTCCTTAAACTTTCGCCCCCGCGTGCACTGGGAGGCATTGCCTGCAGCACTGGTTACTGTGTTTCCTGGTGGAGATTTTCTGCTTTTGTCTTTCCATCCGTACTTCTTAATTGGAGTTTTATAAGGAAGAGTTGTCCCTTGTCCCCCACTTCTTTGTTCATCCAAGAATTTATTTATATCAGTAGGGATGGACTTAAGCATATTTATTTTTTTCTCTGGCGCCATGTCCAGTTTTCTCTTTCTTTCTTTTATTGCTCAAATGGTTCTTGCACTGGCCACAGGTTGTCAGGTTGGTTCTTGTGTCCTTTTGATGTGTGTCCCACTTGTCTTTTTTTTTTCCCTGAGCATTTTTTCACTTTCTGATACCACAGGATGCCCCGGGCTCCTCTTGTAGGGTTCACAGATTTTTTAAAAAATTCTTTTTACTTCTGTTTTGATAAGGTTTCAGAAGGAAGCAGAGAAGAAGCGTGTGTTCAATAAAGTGCTTTCTCTAAACTTTTTTTGATCATAAAGGTTTTCTTTGTTTCTTATGATGTTATTGTTTTTAAATTTCTATTCAGTGTTGTTTAGCGTCTGAAGCAGACGTCTGTTAGAAGGAGGGTGTCCAGTCCCTGTCTTTCCAGATGCTATAACCTGAATTTCATCCCCCATCCTTAGCCTGGTGCACTTGGGACTGACATTATACCTAACTTGAGCACAGGATCCCACCCGCTTTAAAAACACTGGGTGCATTCCATCGTGGTCAGACCACCAAACCATGAGAAAATCCTTTCTAAGGGCTTTGGAAAGGGGAGGCTTTATCTCTTCCATAGAAGCAACCGGAAGAACCGTTATCCCTTTCCGTGGATGATGATGTGTTCCAAAACATCGGGTTTGGAGCAGCTGCAGCCATTTTGCCACCATGAGGGTCAGGTGCTATAGCAGGGAGCAGTTGCCATGTAGAGCCTGAGGGTGAAGCCAATCCAGGAGGAGAGGAGGGGCCCGAAGAACCAGCACCTTGGGGCTTAATGTGTGAGTTGCTGTTGTAGAAAGCCCCACCTGACCAAAACACTTCCTTTATTGTTGAAACCAATGTGGTGTGTCATTTTGGATAATGTCACTTCCAATGAATATAATCTCTTTCTTACAGAAATCGTGCTTTACTGCCTTAAATGTGCAAGCGTTCTAGGCAGTAGAGATAATAATGATCTCAGTAGATCTGCAAATGTTTTGAAACAAGCACCATCTGTTTTTGTGTTTCCAGGTTGGTAAGGGCTTCGCACTGTGTAATGAGGACAGTGATTACATAGGAAGCTGCTGCTTTGGCCACTGAGACGTTTGGGACTGTACACGCCCTGCCCTGGGCCATTCTCCTGGGAAGTGAGAGTTCATTCCAGTCAGGGGCGCTGGGTGGCTCAGTCCCTTACATGTCTGATCTCAGCTCAGGTCGTGATCTCAGGGCTGTGGGATCGAGCCCCACATTGGGTTCTGCACTCAGGGCTGTGGGATCGAGCCCCACGTTGGGCTCTGCACTCAGGGCTGTGGGATCGAGCCCCACGTTGGGCTCTGCACTCGGTGTGGAGTCTGCCTGGGATTCTCCCTCTCCTTCTGCCCCTTCTCCCACTCATACTGTCTCTCAGATAAATACATTAATTAATTTCAAAAATTAAGTACAGTGAATGAGTAGGGCTGTGTGTTAATTTTCACGTAGAGAGCAGCCCCGTACTCTGTTGTCTGAAAGACGTCCCCAAGTGTCTTGTGGCAGAGGATGACACAACCTGCCTTTTGACCAAACAATCACCTCGTAGGAAACCATCTCGAGGAAGTAAGTAGAGAAGTGTGTGTATACGAGGGGGGAACGCGCCGGAGGGCTACTGCGGTGTTGTCATGACTGAAGAAAATTGGAGAGGGTATAAGGGGCAGTCGGTCACATACGTTACGGCACATTTGTGCAGCGGCGTACCGTGCAGCCATGGAACGGTGATGGCCGTGTGTATTCAGACCTGAAGCCGTGCTTGTGGTGCACTGTTGGGTTAAAAAGAAAGCAGAAATGTCACGGTACAGTACGATTGCATTTTGCAAAAAAAATTATGTGTACATGCCTCTAAAAATTAGTGGTTATATTACAAATTTTTAAAATCCCTTTTAAAAATTTTTTCTAAATCAAATGCACACCACTTTGGAGTAATATACTAAAGCTAATTAAAACCAAAATTAGCTTTGTGACCCTGGTACCCGTCTTCTGGAGCTCCTGTTTCTGAACAGCGAGGGAAGTGGGCATGAGGTGCTCCTTCAGTAACTGGTCATTCGTGGGCTGGTGAGGTCTTATGTGTCTGTGACGTGGATGTTTTCCCCACCCCTCCTCCGGGCCCTTCTCGGGGCGTGGCTCGGGCAGCCTGGACTGGGGGGTGGGGAGGTGGGACATCCTCTGCACAGGGGCACAGCAGAGGTCAATGCGAAAAAGCAGTGAACCTGGATTCCAACTTGGGGGCTTTCATTCCCTGTCTTTGTGGTCTAGTCTGAACCCCTCGGCTGTTATGTTGGGGCACGGTCATGGTTTTCTCTGCTTCATAGCGGCACTGTCACAAATAAGGTGATACACCCCAAAGAGCCTTCCAACCTGAAGGAAAACATCTCTGAGGTTGTGTCATGTCTCGTTTGGGACAGGTGCTGGGATGCTGGCTCTGCCTCTTAATGTTTCTTGGGCTGAGAGTCCGTCCGGGTCCTGTGCTGCCTTCTGAGGAACCCCACGTCCTCGGAGTGGAAGGGAGTGGAGGGTGGGGGGTCGGTACGTCCTCTCCAGCCTTTGAGCCCCTCCTTAGAAACTGCCCTCCGTGCTGTCAGAACGGGAGGCCCTGGAGGTCAGATGGTCGGTCCTGCCTCTCTGGGGAGATCCCGGTTCCCTCCAGGCCACCCTGTCTGCCTCCCGAAGGAGCCGTGTCCGACCACACTTCTTGTCCCGTTCTTCTGCTTTGCCTGGCTCCGTGATCTGGATGCTTCGAGCTCTTTTCACAAGCCATGATTATGTTCCTTTGGCAAGAGACCTCTGTTATCCCTCCTGCCCCCTTTGCTTGATGGCTTAATTTCGTTTGCTCCCACCATTTGATTTGATTTGATGGCATGCAGCATGACGTCCCCAAATCATTTCTGCCTGTTAAGCAAACATATATTTCTGGGATTGATGTTTTAATTTAATGAAACACATTCTAATGAGGGTCAGCTGCAGCCATGAATTTTTTATGAGTGATTTGCTGAAAAGCAAATCCAATGGTAACATCCTGAGCTTGGCTGAGGGAACCCAGACCCTCGCTCCAGCGCGTGGCTGAGCGAGACGCGAGATGAGATTCTGCCGGCCGCGGCGCGCCTGGCTTCTCCTTAGAGTCGATCCCGCTGCGTCTGTGCCGCGTCTTGTCAGGGCTCCCTTTCGTTGTTAGAAAGAAGGAGCATCCGGGGACGCCCAGCCCAATAGAGGAGGACACAGGGGTGGCACAGAACCCCAGCTTGGCATCTGCTCCCGGGGCTTGTCTTCGGGCCCTACCAGGGCAGAGAACGAGGAGGGCTTTGCTGGAGGGCAGTGCGTGTGCGTGAGCACGCATGTGCACACAGGTGTACCGGGTACTGGGGTGGGAAGGAGAGCGTGTGCCTGAGCGTTCATGTGCGCACGGGTGCACTGGGAGCTGGGATGGGAAGGAGAGTGTATGCGTGAGCGTGCATGTGCGCACAGGTGCACCAGGAGCTGGGGTGGGAAGGAGAGTGTGTGCGTGAGCGTGCACGTGCGCACAGGTGCACCGGATGCTGGGGTGGGAAGGAGAGCGTGTGCCTGAGCGTGCACGTGCGCACAGGTGCACCGGGTGCTGGGGTGGGAAGGAGAGCGTGTGCCTGAGCGTGCACGTGCGCACAGGTGCACCGGGTGCTGGGGTGGGAAGGAGAGCGTGTGCGTGAGCGTGCACGTGTGCACAGGTGCACCGGGTGCTGGGGTGGGAAGGAGAGGTCCGAGTCTCTGTGGAGGAACCTGGGGCTTCCATCGCCACTTTCTGGTCCCCGAGCCATTCCCCTCGTGTTTGTCTCCTGCGGCTGCCGTAGTGAATTGCCACAAGCTGAGAGGAGTCAGACCACCGACGTGTATTCTCTCTTGATTCTGCAGGCCAGATGTCCTAAATAAGTACCGCTGGACTGAGATCGAGGTCTCACACGGCTTTGCTCCCTCCAGATGTTCACAGGGGGTGGGGGGTGCCTCTTCCAGCTGCTGGTGGCTGCCAGCTTTCACTGGCTTGTGTGGCTTGTGGCTGCGCTGGTCCCTCGTTGCAGGCTACCCCTCCCCCCCACCGGCCCCTGCTCTGTCGTCCCCTTGCACTCTCCCCTCCAGTACAGGTCAGTTAGATCCGCCTCTGCCTCTTCCCACAAGGATCCTTGTGATTGCTTTTGAGGCCCACCTGCACAATCCAGGACACTCCCCATGTCGAGCTCCTTATCTTGGGAGGGGGTTTGAGGGGGGATCAGTCCATTAGGCATCTGAATCTTGATTTCAGCTCAGGTCATGATCTCAGGGTCCTGGGATTGAGCCCCACGTGGGGTTCTGTGCTGAACGTGGAGCCTGCTTGAGATTCTCTCTCTCCCCCTCCCTCCTTCCCTCCTGCCCACCTTGTTCACATGGTGCTCTCTCTCGCTCTCTGTCTCTCTCAAAAAAGATCCTTCACTTGATCACGTTTTCCGTGAGGACTTTCCCGAATAAGGTTGACGCTCATAGCTTCCAGGGATCAGGACCTGCCCTCTCGGGGCCATTCGCATTCCAGCGTGGTCTTCCTCCTTCTCCTTTGCCAAGGCCCCGATCTGATGCTCCTTGGCCAGTACGTCTGTGCCCGGCTGGTCCGGCTCACGAGGCAAAGGACCAGTCAACAGTGGGTGTCCGGGCTGCCCCTTGCCCTTCTTTTCTGCTCTGGGGGCCGCTGTGTGAGGACATGACTCCCAGGAGGGATGCAGACATTCTGTAATCACGGGCATGTGTCCAAGAGAGCCGTGAAGATTCCCACGCAGAGCCGGGACGGGACGGCTGGCCTCCGCATCTCTCTGCAGCATGAAATTTGCTCACTGGCCCAGGATGCACTTGGGAGGCCCCTCCTGCCACAAATGACAGGCCGGCCTCCCTCCCTGGCCTTGGGGCGAGGGCACGACAGGCCCGGGCTGGATCCCAGAGTCCTCGGGTCCTGTTTCTGGCTCTTTCAGCAGCTGCAGCACATCGGAGCAGCTGCTGGCCACGTGGTTTGGCCCCAGGCCTGCCGTTCCTCAGCTTATGTCTGGAAGCCAGTACTTCTGAAGGAGATCAGGTCAGGTTCACATGGCGAAGGTTCCTCACTCCACCCAGCAAATCAAGTCTGTGCTGGTAGCTGCGCCCTACCTGGAGCTGGGGTGTGCGAGAAGTCACGGGGCCGCCCACCCCCTCATTCAGCCCAGTGTCTGTGACAGGCTGTGCCCGAGGCAGGCAGGTGCCCACTTAGGTCACCCCACAGGCAGGAGGAGGATAAGAGGGTAGAGCTGAGAGATCGTGCGTCTCAGAGGGACTCAGACTGACTGAGCCATGGGCCAGCGGGATGTGCTTGGCCGGCCTCGGGCCCCACCCAGCACTGAGAACACTGTGCAGAGCGGGGGGCCATGACTGAGGGCTGCTGGAAGAGGAGCCATGCACCGGTGGGCCCAGCGGGTAAAGGGACGAGGGGATGGCGTGGGCCTGGACCTGGGAAGGGAAAGCAGAGTGTGTTCACTGCATTAATATTACTGCTGCTTCTGCTCTGAGCCTCTCCCTACCCACCCCTGAGACCGATGCCGAATGACCAAATACGAGGTCATTTGTTGAAATGAAAGTGGACTCGCAGTGTATCCGTTGAGATCTGTCAGCCTTAAGTCAGCAAATTCAATAGGGGTTTGTTTCATTCATGGCCAGGAGTGCTGCCCCTGCATGGAGGAAGCTAGTGTCGGGGCTTCCCCCCTTGCTGCAAGACGGCTGCCACAGCTCCAGGCGTGCTGCCTGCCTTCAGGAAAGAGGGAGGGAAGTTGGCAGCAGCATCAGGGGAGGAAGCGCTTTCTCAGCTCCCTCAGCTCCCAGCAGACTTTCCCTTATCCTCTTGGTGGGAGGAAGGAGGGGAGAGGGAGGAGGCCCTGCCTGTATCCTCAGCTCCGTCCACCACCACTGCCTTGGGGATGAGGCCTTCTAACATAGGATTTGAGGGGCACACAGACATTCGGGCCATAATGATGGGGAAGTAGGATCTGGGTGGCTGGTCTCTCCTGGGGCAGATGAGGGCTTCTGCATTCCAGCATTCCCTGAGTCATGCGCAAAGTCACTACTCACAACGGAGAATTCTTGGTTGCCACAGAGACCCATCGGGTCCTGGGACACTCGGCGGGTGTCCGTCAGCATTAAGAGTTTGGGACATGGGACGGAGGTGGTAAAGGCAAAGGGAGTAGAAGCCTGAGGCTGCCCTCAGGTGTTTGCTACACGCCCGAGGAATAGCCTCCACAGTCCGTGCCCTCAGACTAGACTGCTTGCCCCTGGCTCTCACCAGCCAGTCTCATTCAGGCGAGGGGAAGCATCCTCTTGAGGTGTGGCGGGTGGGGTCGGTGGGATGGGTGTCGCTGTTCAGAGCACCCCCTCCGCTGACGACTCCCAGGCATCTTGTATTCAGTGAGAGCAGTAGGGAGCAGAGGGGACCCAGACCCCGAAAACAGAGGAGCAGGAGGAGTGGAGGGCGAGGGGTTTTATGTGTGGTTCGGAGCAGATGCATTTCCGTGATGAGTTCCAAATTCACACACGTCATTGAGTCGTCTCAAAAACGCCGGGATACAGAAAGGGAAACGGTGCAGAGCCCGGGAGTCCGCTCTGCCAGTGGTGGGAGGCCTGGACTTTTAACCTCCGGGCTTGCGACGGGCGATGCACGTGTGACGGCTGCCGCTAACGTTGCCGTGAGACACACTGGAGAGCTGCGACCGGAGTAGATCCTGAGTCCTCATCCCAAGGAAAACAATCCATTGCTTTTTATCGTGTCCGTAAGAGCGGACGGGCACTCACGGAACGTCCTGCGGTACGCATTCCACGAGATTTGCAAGTCAGACCCTTACACGGGGCACCTTACACTTCCGCGGCGATGTGTGTCAATTACGTCTCCGTGAAACCGGGAGGAAAAAACCCCTGGTGTCTTGCCGGGAGCCCTGGTGGCCTGTGCGCCACACCCGCTGCTCCTTCACTTGCTGGGGGCCTGGAGGGGGGCAGTCTGCCCAGAAGCCTGGGGGCGGGGCTGCGCTCCTGACCGTGCCCCTCCCCACCTCCCAGGTCACAGGAGTGGGAGCAGTGTCAGAGAGAGGACAGAGCTGGACCGGTCCGTCTGGAAGGCCCTAGAGTTGGAGGAGCCCCCGTGAGGGACCCGTTCACTGGGAGTCATGTCTAACGGCAGTGAAACCCAGGTCGCCATTCGATGAGATCGCGAGGGGCAGCGGTGTCCCTGCTGTGAGACCTAGGAAGCATGTGTGGGCGTGACCCTCACAGAGCCCTCTGCTGACCAGACGGAAAGCCGAGGAACAATCAGAAGTGGACTCTGGGAGCCCGGCACCCGAACCACCTGGTCGGACTGACGTGTGATGGCTGCTGCGGTCTGGGACAAAGGGCGCATGTGCACTGGCTGCCCCACGGGGCCCTGGTCTTGCCTTTTGCAGATGCCGTTCCACGGCCCGATGCTGACCCGGGGCCTTTGGACCTCAGGCTCCTCACTCCAGATATCTTAGCACCGTCAGCCCGGCTACAGTCTGGGCGCCAGCCTGTCTCTTCCGGGTGATTTTGCCTGCCTAGAGATTTCTGCGCTGTGTGTGCTGACTTTCCATTCGATCTTGGAGGACGCACGGGCGGTGGAAGGGTGGGGGTTGAGTAAGGGAAGGTAACTAAACTAGCCCTCGGCACCTGTCCGATGTTCCGATGTTCTGGAACGGATCTTGCTTTCACCCATGGTGATCATTAGCCCTTGTCTTTCCTTCTGCAGTGATAACCCACAGGACCGGACCGGACTGCTTTTATCCCCCCAGAGACCAGCCCCAGTGTTATGGATGTGGAGTCCCAGGCTGGGGACCAGGAGACGCGTCTTGGCATGAAATCTCTTGTGCCCGGCCATCTCCCGCACAGTGAGGACGCTGATGCCTTTGCCCTTCACAATAAATAATTCAGTCCGGCCCCTCTTGGTTTCGCCCCCAGTTGGGACTCAGACCCTCAGTCTGGGGTTTGTGACTTTACGACACAGATGCCCGCATGAGTCGGGATTTCTGGTCTCAGGCTGCAATGTACTTTTATTTTGCTGTTTTTTGTTTGCTGAGGACCTAGAGTGACTTGGATGAGAATTGCCACTGGAATAAATGATGTATGAAATGAGAAATCTTTGTCCGGTACTGCCAGGGGGAGGGAGAGGAGAAGGGAAGGCTTTCAGCAGCATCGCTATTGTACAGTTACTCCCGATACAGCCAGAAACACCAAAGAATGAGACAACGAATCATCATATATTTCTCTCTATTTTTACTGAAAAGCCAGGCTTTTATCACTTTTCCATTACCCCTTGGAGGCTCCCGGCAAAGGAGAGTGGATCTTAACACCAAATGAAAGCAAATTTTCACTTAGTCCAGACACTCCCAGGGGCCGAGCACAGGGGACCCCCCGTTGTCTCTTCTGCGTTGTCTCTTCTGCTCTCTCAGGAAAGGAGCTGACGAGCTCATCCACACTAGGGTTTAAGGGGGAGACGATGCTTCATTGCTAACTTCCCTCTGGGGGTGGGGGTTATTCTGAATGGCGGAGAACCTGGAACCAAGATTGGAATCTACCAGAAAGCAGATGAAGCTTCTCTGGGCCGGTGCCTGTGTCATTGGCTGCTGGATAGATCTGATCTCCTCATCACCTGCTTCCTCATGGGCACTGCAGACCGCACACACTCGCTCGTCTGCAAGGCTGCGTCGTCTCCTTCCTCCAAGGCGAGCGCGATCATGCGGTTTGGCCGCTGAGCTCCTGCTGTCCCACCTGGGAGGGCCAGGCTGGCGTTCCCTCCACCACCACGCGCTCCTGGATCTCCAGCTGACACCTCCGGTCTGCGCCGGAAATCCGTGACCGGAGCAGCGAGAGCTGGAGACGCGGAATCCAGGCCAGCCCTCAGCGGGACTCCTGCCCTTGACCTCGCTCACAGCCCTCGTGTGGGGTGTTTACAGAAGCTGCACCTGCTGCCGTCGCTGCTGGCCGTGCTGGGGGAACGTAATCATCTCAGCCACCGGAAAGAGAGAAGCACAGAGAGTCAGCCTGGGGGAGGAAACGATCCATACCCTGCTCTATTTTTGTCTCTGCTACAAGCTCACTGAGTGTCCTTGAGGGCACCGCCTCGGTTCTCGGTCATGCTCTGTTCGTGCCCCGGCCGAGTTTCGTTCCGTGCTTGCCAGAACTCACAGGGAACCATGGGCCTCCCTGACAGCGCACAGACATCCTGGCACCTTGTTTTTTTGGTGGGGGGCGGAGGGTGGGAGGCAGGGCCATCTGTCATGGGAGAGGACCGGCAGTGCCCCAGTTCATCAGACCGTAGGCATGTTGAATCTTTCCTTGTGCTGCCCTTTTAAGGACAGTCATATTGTCCTTATTTGTGCCCCAGTAGGCTTCCCCCTCCCCCGGGCTGCCAAGGATTTGGGCGAGCTGTCGTTTGCTGACCGTTTCCCGAATACTTTCGGTCCACGTATGTGCATCATTTTACTTGTTTCCCATTTTCAAGATGAGGGAATTGAGGCTTTGGGAGGTCAGATTATTTTCCTGGAACAGAACGGGAACCTCTCTCGTTTTTAGACCCCAGCATGGAGCCTAGCACACAGGAGGGATCAGTAAATAGTTGGAGGCTGAGAAGGAGTGTGGGGAGACTGGGGGGCTCTATCCATGCTCTGTCATTGTCTCAGTCCCCTGGTTGGTTCACCTGTCAGATAACGTGAGCCGGAATCTTGTGTGACGGGGGATGGCTTGGGGAGGGAGGGCAGTTGTCGGCAGCCCTTTCTACCCCACCTGAGTTTAAAATCACTTGAGAAATGAGCACAGGAATCAGGCCAGTGGAGTAGAAATATATTCATGTTATGAGTGACAGAAGCTGGCCTCTAGGGGATGTGGATCCAGTCCGTGGCTGTAGTGGGTTTCCTACTATTTTGCCCCACAATTAAACTTATCCACCAATCACAGCTGGAGCTGGACAGCTTCCCTGTGGGACAGAGCACACACCATGTGGCAGACGGCGGATCGGCCACACTTTCTCAGGGCAGCTGAAAGTGCCAGGGAGAGAGCCCTACGAGGGTGGGGCCGCACAATGACTTTCTTCTCTACTGTCCTAATTCGATAGCTTACTCTGGTTCTGGGGAGGGGTCAGGAAATGTGAGGAATTGGGAAAGAGTTACCTACATCCGGTGTTTATTAAACTAATAGGTCAAATATCAGAGACCGAGGGAATGCAGGTTCCCCTAGCCCTATGCATCTCCTGGAATCAGTGTTTGTTCTTGTCCCAAGTGAAATAATGAATGATGGCTTTCTTTCCAAGCAATTTAAAACCTGTCCTAGCAAGGAAATTGGAGGCAGCCTCCAAGGTATGCCTGTATAGCACATTTATGCCTGGGTGTAATCCTCTCCCCAAAGTGTGGGTAAGGCTGTTGACTCATTCTCAGGAACACAACACAGCAGAAGTGACTTATGACGCTTCTAAAATTAGGTTATAAAATTCTGCTGGGCAGTAACAGACCAAGACCAAGAACTAAGGCAGTTCCCTCGAGGACCCTCAGTGAGCGTTTACACTATCTGGGGCACACTGTCTTGGAACACACGTCTGGGAGAACCCAGTTGCCATGTCCTGCAGGAGGCAGCCCTATGGAGAGGTCCACGGGCGAAAGATGGAGGCCTGTCAACAAATGTGTGAGTGAGCCCGGAAGGGATTTCCCCCCTCCCCGCATGGAGCCTTCAGATGAGACAGCAGCCCCAGCTGACAATTTGATTGGAACCTACTGAGAGACCTGGAGCCAGAGGCACCAAGCTAAGCTGTGCGGATTTCCAACCCCCGGAAACTGAGCTAATAAGTGTTGCTTGAATCCACTGAATTCTGGAGTAATTTGTTGTGTGATGACAGCCAATACAGAACGCTTTCTCCTTCCTTGCACAAGGGCCCTGCGATGTAGCATCCCCAAGAAAGCCCAGTGATATCTTCACCTCCTGGCCTTTTATTCGTAAGGAACCGAGTCTGCCTGTTGGAAGCAGCTCAGCCAAACCAAGCCCAGGATTCTTTCTCGCCCCCGGCCCCAGACTGGGGATACAGACGGACTGGACCACGTGATTAGGCTCAGCAAACAGGTTTAAAAATAGCTTTACTAGCTCGCACTTCGAAATTTAAGCCATCCATTTAGGAAATACTGTGTGTAGCTGGGAAAAATGATTTTTACATTATTACTTTTCAAGAACAAAGTGATAAGTGACTCTGGAGTCAGGAAGTGGTTGTTTGCAGAGTTTATGAAAAATAAGCTGTCAACCTTGTCCTATATTACATTGGAGTCGCTGGGAGTTAGAACTTAGTTTTCTTAAATTTGGGTGTTTTAAGGGATCTTGGACAATATTGAAATAAAAGAATGCCTCACAGTT
The DNA here is from genome assembly GCF_963455335.1 of Martes martes. NCBI lineage: Eukaryota > Metazoa > Chordata > Mammalia > Carnivora > Mustelidae > Martes > Martes martes. The sequence goes on along the minus strand of NC_137906.1, from coordinate 2,258,628 downwards.
ACACAGAAGTGGCATTTCCCACCCTTTCCTTCCAAGAATGGAACATTAAAAGCACGCTCGCTCCTTTGGAGCCTCACCGAGGGGCCCCTGCGCAGTGCCCAGGGAAGAGCCTGAAATAGAGACACATGTGTTGCCCCAGCAGCCGCCTTAGCCGAGACCAGAGGAATTGTCAATTATATTTAGATAAGCCATATTCTCAGCTACCAAATATACTTTCAGATGGCATTTGGGGGATCAGGCAGTTCTGTTTCCTTGGCTCAGAGCTTGTCCATAAGATCTCTGAAAGTGGTTTTTTTGGCCAACATACTTTGCATATTCCCAAAGTTACAAATCTCCAAGGAGGCTAATGCCCTTGGGTGACTGTGTTTTCTTGTTTTCTCTTTTTCTCCATTTGGTTCTTCTCCTAAGGGCTCTGACAGGAGAGTTGTTTGGGTAAGTCAGCTCCTTGGGGACAGGTGCCATGCTTCCTCTGTGTCCTTCAGCCTTTGTGACAAGGACCATGAGTCTCCCGTTTTCCCCAGAGACAGGCTTTGTGGTGGGCACATGGCCAGTCTCCCTTGCAGTGTGGGTGCAGAGATGTGAGCTAAAGGGCTATGAACAGAAGAACCATGTGCCGTTTACAGGGAGGGAGAACGTGTCCCTCTTCCCTTTCCCACTGACCACTGGCTGGAAGGCAGATGCTGTTTTGAGCCCACTTGGATCATAATGATGAGGATGGCTACCTGGGGATGGCGGCCAAGAGCTGGGGCCATTACAGCCAGTATCTTTACAAGCTGCGTCATTACAGCCAGTATCACTTCAGGTCCCTGTCACACACAGCAGAAATTGTGTCCCATTTCATCCCCTGGTATGACCCCCGGGGTGTGCGTCGCTGGGCCTGCTCTGGAAGGTGCCCGGTGTTCATCGAATCGTGTGGTTGAGCAAGTCACCACCCTAGGTAAAGATGGCCACCGAGGATGGTTGCAGATGGCCCCTTCCTTCTCAGTCTGTGGTCTCCCACCACATAGGCTGTTAGAACCTTAGAGTTGGAGAGAATCTTCTAGATCAGCTCTCCAGTGCACCCTTCACTGACATCAGTTTCTGCACATCATTCTTGGCCTGTCTGGTTCCCAGCCCGATGATGGAACAGCATCGGACCTTCTTAATTGTGCCAAAGTAGATGTGCTGGAGACGGTTTGCTCTGAAGTTGGAGGTCCAGAAGCCAAGGGAGACGAGCCTGATGGAATGAATGAGGCAGCGGGCAGGGCTGTGTGCGGAGCCCAGCGTTCAGCTTCAGCAGGACGCACGAGTAGCATCATAAAAACAGGCTACAGGTCCAATGGACGTAGGAGAGGGAGCCTAAAGGACCTGTAGAGGGCTGACCGAGTGCCCAGCTGAGGTACTAGAAGTTTCCAACAGTCCACGCAATGGTGTGACGCTTTCTGGAAGTGCTCAGCCACAGTGAGACAGACCCAGGGGCGTGGATTTTAGCCTTGATCCAGGATAGGGTGAGACTGGAGGGTGCCCTGGAAGGCCAGGGGTGCTGGGGAGTCATTATGAGAGTGAGACAATGGTTTGGGGGCCAGCCTCTGGCCCAGGTGGGGAGAGAAAGGAGATGCAGGGCATGCTGGGTGGGAGGCTTGCGTCGGCTTCTTCCAGGTGTCGGGGGGCTGGGGGACCAAGCCTTACCTTCTGTGTGTCTGTCTGCCTGGGACAGTCCTGTGCATTTTCCTGACCATCCATCTTTGGGGTCTTCCGGTCTCCTCCTTGAGGGGCTCATTGTCCGCCCCCAGCCCCCGCTCCGGGGCCCCGCCCCCACCAGCCCAGCTCAGAACACATCTCTCCCGGCTCCTCAGCCCTCCTCAGAGCTGTTCCAGCTCAGGACGTCGTCCTTCGCTCCCACGCGCTCGGCCCCACCGTGGGTCCGTCACCGTGAAGCAGAAGGCCCGCCGCTGCCGTGCTGGGTCTGCACGCCCGCCTCCGCCAGCCGCTCCCGGCTTCCGAACCCCGCGGGGTTTGGCGTGTTCCTTCTTCTGGGGGAGACAGGGCGCTTGGTGGTCAGGGGCTGAGATGTCGGGGTCATGCAGACCTAAGGCTGGACTTCAGCTCTGCCTTTTATTAGCCATGGGACCCGGAGTGGGTCGCTCCACCTCTCTGTCTCCGTGCATAATGTGGGGACAAGAGAGATGCCAGCGTGAGCATAAACAATTGTGTGTGGGCCTCGCGGGCACGATCTCGGAGTGGAGACACAGACAGGGCGCCTGGATGTGGCCGGAGCTTGGATTAGAACTCAACCAACTAACCCACCCGTCTCTTGGGAAGGACCCCTCCCCCCATGACGAGATGGGTATTTCTAAGGAACGGCCATGCATCTGTGTCACACAGCCCCACCGTAGACACTCTCAAATACCCCGTCGGTGTTGGGGTGGTTTCTCGGCTCCCCGACAACCAGCAGCTCCGTAATTACGTTCTAATTCTGGGGCACCCCGTGACTCTTGTCTTCCACCCCCCACTCTGTGGAACCTTTGTCACAGCCCACGAATGACGCGCTGGAGGTCTGTGGATCTTTCCGACGGAGCACTCGCTGACTCTCGCGGGGGCTGTGCTCACAATGTGGTAAAAAGGTGAACTATTTAAAAACCATCTCGATTTCGTGAAGCACGCTACAGGGCCCTCTTTCCTCGGCACTGCCTGTCCCTCAGGATCGAGAGGAGCGCACAGGTCTGAAGTAGCTGATGTTAACTGTGACACGCCAAGCAAATCCCTTGTCCTCTAGGCTGGGAGGGAGGAAGCAGAAACGACAAGCATCACCAGGCCGGGTGCAGTTGGTCTGACGGGACTTTGCCACAAAAGAGTGGGCGCTCTGGAGGGCCCCCACCCACCCCCAGCTTACGTGCAGCATCTCGTTCTGAGTCCCTGAGAGCAAACAGTTCTGTGGACACTGGGGACGGAACTGGTTTGGGGTGTCGGTTTTCTGGCTCTCTGGTGGGCCGAGCTTAGAGATAATTAAAGGGAAGTCCATGTGCAAATTAGTATTTCAAATTAGCTTTCTGGAGTTGGAACTTTTGACGAAAAAAGGCACTAATCACTCTGTAAAAACGGGAAACCACTAAGAGAAGGCTAGCGTGCTTCGTGAAGTCTGCAGAGAGGAGAATGTGTTCGCAGAGAAATCCTTGCTGCCCAACGTGGTTGAGGTGTTGCCAAGACCCACGGCTTCCAGCTAGCTGGTGGCCTTGTAAATTCCAAGTCACACTTTTGGAAAGCCACTTGGAAGTACATATCCTAAGCCATAAACATATTTCATACCTTCTGAACTGGTAATCTCCCTTCTGGGGATTTATCCTAGCACATTCGGTCTGAAAGGAAGAAAAATACCACAGGCGTGGAAGGCTGATTGTCTTGCTGGTTTCCATGCCAAGAGTTCGGAAGCAGCTGCAAGGACCAGCAGGGATGGGGTGGTGACTTAGTTTATGGAATATCGAATCAGAGTATCAGCCCACCGTTAGGTTATAATGATGAAAACCAGGTAGAGGTGTGTGTCTGTTTGAACTGACGACGAGCTTTCATGATAGAAGTAAGGGAAAATGAGCATAATGTCAGCTGCTCATTGTTCTGTGATTTGTATAGAAAATCGAGGTGTGTCTGTGATAAGTAGAGCCTGGAAGGCACTCAGAAGGTGAGAATGCTTAGTGGCTTCCCATGGTGAAAACAGGACTGATTGCTTTTACTTTTTTGACCTCCGTTGTTCTTGTAATGCAGCTAAGATTCAGATCCTCGTCATGTCACGGGATTACTAGACTTCGGTCATCTGTAAAATGGGTATAATGCTGCCGAAGAGTATGAGCAGCTCAGTCCCTACCCCCAGCCCAGGCTCCGTTCTTGGCCCTCCATATGTCGGTTCTTTTGGTCTCTGCTGCCTCCCCCGGGCCCCCCTTGGGTTAGTGCTTACAGACAAGGGACAGAGCTTAGACAGTTTGTCCCATGAAGGTCACTCGGAGCTGAGCTGGGCTTCCAGAACCACGTGGTTTGACTCCAAAGGCAACACCCTTCACTCCCTACCCAGTTTGGTCTCCTTCGCCCTCTGCTTTCCTAGAACTTTCCGAGTGTGTTGTCGAGGTAATGTATGCTCCCTTTGGGCTTGGCATTTACTAGGAACTCGGTAAACACGAGCTGCTAATCACCATCCTCATTATACTGTTTGTATAATAAAGTAATAAGAAAAACAACAAAAGTAGAGTGAGTACCTTGAGGTTCTTCTGTGCGGGTGAATAAGGCTTACGTGCCCTATTTGAACGGATTCTTAAGGTCCATCTTCAAATAAGAGCATCTATTACAGATTTTCTTATTATAACAAAGCCACGTTACAGTGAACATCAGAGGGGTGTCTGGGTGGCTCCGTCGGTGAAGCGTCTGCCTCCGGCTCAGGTCGTGATCTCAGGGTGCTGGGATCGAGCCCCGCATTGGGCTCCCTACTCGGTGGGGAGCCCGCGTCTCCCTCTGTCCCTGCCCTTACCTCTGCTCATGCTCTTTCTCTCAAAATAAATAAAATATTTTTTTTTTTCCAAGAATGAACACTGGACACCTTTAGGCTGGATGAGGCCAAAATGGGCCGGATTTTTCGCCAGCGGACTCAGAAATAGTAGCAGTTCGTTTTCCTTTCGACCTCTTTATTCGCGGTGCTTTTGTCTTTCTGGCACCCTGTGCTTCTTTAAAAGCACTTTCGTATTTATTTTTCCTCTCATTAATTTGGTGAGACACGTGGTGGTCTCTTCACCTAACAGGTTGGGGTCTCTAACCCTTTTTTTTGGATCATATTAGTGAAAATTTTTGAGTTCTTACCTCTAATACCCATATATCTGTTTACTTATAAATTATACGTGTGGCTCACAGTGCTAATGGACTCGCCATGAAGGTGTGGGATGGCGTGGTGAAATAAGCAATGTTTTAAAAAAACCAGTTTTCGGGGTGCTGGGGTGGCTCAGTGGTTAAGCGTCTGCCTTCAGCTTGGGTCATGATCCCAGGGTCCTGGGATTGAGCCCTGCATCGGGCTCCCTGCTCGGCGGGAAGCCTGCTTCTCCCTCTCCCACTCCCCCTGCTTGTGTTCCCTCTCTCACTGTCTTTCTCTTTCAAGTAAATAAATAAAATCTTTAAAAAAAACCCAGCTTTCATAATATTTGATTTAATAGCACAGAAAACCTTTATGCTTTCATTAAAATATCATTGCTAGTCATAGTTTCAACAAGAGCGGTGTTAGTGGCTGTGTTTTATTGTCTTCAGAATCCCGACTTAGTACTTTGTGATACAGTAACTCAGATGTCTGGTTTTAATTCACTTATTTTCGGTTTCAGTAGCTGCAGACGTACCTCAAAGAGATATGTAGATTCGAGTGGGAGAGGTTCCTCGGCGCTGGTACTTACTAAATTATGACGCTCATTTTTCAGTCCCATCCGTGTGTTATGCAAAGGTTTTTGTTGAAATTCAGCTGGTAAATTTTCATTTCTCAGGATGTCAGTCCCTTGTTCTTGCATACTAGCTGAAATGTGCTGCATTTCAATATTTTTAACAAATGGGTTTGAAGCCCACTGAAATTCATTTGGAAGACATTTAAAAGACTAGGAAAATCCCTTTCCAAGTTTTTGAAGTGTGCAGATATGAGTTTTTATAAATCGAATTACAGCGTTTTCAGCCACAAATCATTAATCATGGAAATGTTTCCAAACATCCATTTTCAAAATGCCTCTCCAATAGTACAAGTTTCTTTTTCTTTCTTTCTTTTTTTTTATTTGGAAAGCATTGCTTCCTCATTTATTGTTAAAATGTCATCTTTACCTGGAGGGAACAAATTAAGTGTATTTGTTTTTCCTGGAAGTATCTTCTGGGTTCCATATGCTTTTGATAGTCACCTGTCATCCAAGAAGAGGCCATCAAATTTTGAACTTAAAAAAAATAATAACGCCTCATTAAGTTTTAAATTTGCAACTCGTCTTGAGTTCTTTGATGTAAGATAACTGGGAAACGTCGGGGTGTTCCAGAAGATTCAGATCACTGCCCATCTTATTAAAGAGGTTTGGTAGAGAGAGGCCTCCATTTTATTTTATTTTATTTTATTTTATTATTATTTATTTATTTGACAGACAGAAATCACATGTAGGCAGAGAGGCAGGCAGAGAGAGAGGGGGAAGCAGGCTCCCTGCTGAGCAGAGAGGCCAATGCAGAGCTTGATCCCAGGGTCCTGGGTTCATGACCCGAGCCGAAGGCAGAGGCTCAAGCCGCTTAGCCACCCAGGCACCCCGAGATGCCTCCATTTTAAAGATCGAGTGTTTCTACAATTGATGTCCCAGAGCCCTCAGTTCCCTTTGCTACAGTCACTTGCTGGGAGTGATGCACTAAATGAATTTCCTTGTGCCTCTGTCTCTGTCACCCGGCCCCAACCCTGTTTTTATTTCAGGCGTGGCTATGATTCCGTCAGGACCTACATTGCGTTTCCTCCTGGAAAAGAGTTTTCATTTAGTTCAGAATATGAACTTACTGTAAGTCTTTTGTTAATTGGACACACACACACACACACACACACACCATGGTGGATCATTATAGAGACAGAGTCTAGCACATTCCATGTAGAGAGATCTTCACCCCAGAGCACCGCAAACCTCCAGCCCCACGCCTCTTCCCCAGGTGTCTCTCTAGATGGTCACTGCTGTTTTCAGTGCATTTTCCAAAGGTAATTGCTGACAAGAATTCCATTTAATTTGTGGGCACATTGTTTTGCGTGTGACAGGCTGATTTTGCTAGAGTCGAAAGCACAAGTGTCTCTCCGACAGGGCTTCTTACCTTTCTCTATTAAGAAACCTTAAAAGAGAATCAAAATGTTTTTTTTAAGATTTTATTTATTTGAGAGAGAGAGAGCACGCACGCGCACAAACAGAGGGTGGGGGCGCAGAGGGAGGGGGTCAAGGAGGCTCCCTCCTGAGAGGGGAGGCCAATGCGGGCCTGAGCCAAAAGCAGATGCTTCACCGACTGAGCCACCCAGGCGCCTCAGGAATCAAAACTTTGTCATGCGGTTTGGGGAATGTCCAGAAGGCGCTTGGATTATGTCTATATGACGTTAAGTATCACTGAAGACACCCAGACGACTCCTGTTCATTCTCTGTGTGTGTCCGTGAGCCTGATGGTCTCCCGCTGTGCTCAGCCCGTCGCTCGAGGCACCATCTGTTCTTCAGGGAGGGCCACTGTGATGAGATGGCTCTGCACCCTCGGATTCCAGTTCTCGTCTTGCTGATTCCTTTTCTTCTTCTCGGATCTCTGTCCCATCGGCCTGTTTTTACCTCCTGTGGTGGCTGACGACAAGCTCCCATCAGGGGGACAGCGTCTGCTTCCCCTGCTCGGTTGTTAGCTCGTGCTTGCCTTTCTCAACCTCATCCTCTGCCCGTGCGCTTTGCAGAAAACCTGTAAGCCTCTCACCTGTCTTACAGAGGCTGGTCTTGTTCAAGCCATGCCCCAGAATCTGTGCATTCGTGGGCGGCCACGGGTAACGGCGTATTGGCGCGGGGCTCTGATCACGCCTGCCTGCCTGTGTTGTATTCTCTGGGCTGTGGGGGTGCTGGGCTCACTCAGGGCACTGCTTTTTTTTTTTCTTTTTTTTTTTTTTTTACCACCTGGGACAGTTTCGCCAGTGGGAACACCACGGCGAAGGTGTGTATTACGTGTGGTTCGATTCGATGTCCTGTCTCATTTTCAGATCAATAAGCATTACTGTCCCAGAAGCTGTAGTATAGGCTTGTAATGTTTTTTGTTTTTTTAAAGATTTATTTCCTTCTGGGGCACCTGGGCAGCTCCATCCGTGCATCTGCCTTCGGCTCAGGTCATGATCCCGGGGTTCAGGGGTTGAGCCCACATCGGGCTCCCTGCTCAGAGGGGAGCCTGCTTCTCCCTCTGCCACTACCCCTGCTCGTGTTCCCGCTCTCTCTTTCTCTGTCAATTAAAAAAAATATATTTATTTCCTTCTTCGATTCTTTGAGAGACCGAGGAAGAGAGGGCATCTGAGTGGGGGAAGGGGTGGGGTGGGGGGAGAATGTCAAGCAGACTCTGCACGGAGCTCCGTCACGTGACCTTGAGATTGTGACCTGAGCCGAAACCAAGAGTCCGACGCTCAACGGACTATACCACCCGGGCTTATAATCTTGTATCTGCAATTCCGAAACTCAGAAAAAGGATGGGATCCAAACCCACAGAATGTGCAACACCAAGAGTGAGCCCTAATGTAATGATGGCCATCGGGCGACATCATTGTGTCAATGGAGGGCCGTCGACTCTGGCAGATGTGGTGGGTGTTCAGTGTCGGGGAGGACAGGCCTGTGTGCCGGCAGGGGGATCTGGGAGACTGCTGTGCCTTGCTTCTAATCTTGCTGTGACCCTGAACGGCTCTAAGAGAGGAAATCCTTTTTTTTGAACTGATACAAACACTAATTCTTTCTTTTTTCTTTTTTTTCTATTTATTTTATTTTACGTTTATTTTTTAAATTAACATATAATGTATTATCTGTTTCAGGGGTACAGGTCTGTGATTCATCAGTCTTACACAATTCACAGCACTCACCAGAGCACATACCCTCCCCGGTGTCCATCACCCCGCCAACCCATCCCTCCCACCCCCTCCACTCCAGCAACCCTCAGTTTGTTTCCTGAGATTAAGAGTCTCTTATAGTTTGTCTCTCTCTGGGATTTTGTCTTGTTTCATTTTTCTGTCCCTTCCCCTATGAGCTTCTGGCTTGTTTCTCAAATTCCTCATATCAGGGAGATCATATGATAATTATCTTTCTCTGACTGACTTATTTCGCTTAGCATAATACCCTCTAGTTCTATCCAGGTCGTTGCAAATGGCAAGATTTCATTTCTTTTGATGGCTGCATAGTATTCCATTGTATTTATATACCATATCTTCTTTATCCATTCATCTGTTGATGGACATCTAGGCTCTTTCCATAGTTTGGCTATTGTGGACATTGCTGCTATAAAGATTCGGGTGCACGTGCCCCTTCAGATCACTACATTTGTATCTTTGGGGTCAATACCCAGTAGTGCGATTGCTGGGTTGTAAAACTTCTCTGGTAACACTACAGAAATGATCCTTGGAAGTACAGACTTAGAAATGAAATCTTTAATAATAATTTTTTTAAAGGTGATAAAGTCTAACTCTATCTGAATAAAAGGCTCTTAACGGTATGTATTTATCCCACTTAGTGTAACTGTGTTTACAATGTATACTGGAGGGATAGTCCTGTGTTCATTTGGGGTGCTGGCCTGGGCCCCCCAAAGAGTATTGGTTCATGTATGTAACTCCCCTAAACTCCGATTCTGAAGCGGAGCTCAACCCAAGGTTTTAGATATGGGACTGTGAGCCTGTATGGTCTTCCCATGGCCCTGTGGATTGTTCTGGGCTCTCCCTAGGGGGCATGCACCCCACTCTGGTGCATGCAGAGGGGGAAACCAAAGCCCAGGGGAGCTGGGTGTTGTGCCGAGTCACCCATCAAGCCAGGAACAGGAAATGAGACAGGCCGAGTGCTGCTCTCCCTGAGTCACGTCCTGTTGCACATCTGAGGAGAAGATTCTGGGTCCGGTTTCAAACCAGAGCTTCCCAAGAGAACAGGTCTACTCGCGGCCTCCTGCCAAGAGCAGGCGGCATTCACTGCCGGCATCAGCTGTGAGAGGCGGTGTCCGCAAGGGGGATGGGTCTACAATCACAGAATGTTCGAGTTCGAACATTTTGTCAATGGATTCCTTCTGCTTCACTTGCCCATTCAACACAATGTTTATCGATCCTGTGCTAAGACTCAAGCTAGGGCTGGGGAGGGCGAGATCAAATGTCTGGTCATTGCCGCCTGCCCTAAGGGTGTTCGTGGGTCCCTGAGGACTGACGAGTATGTATGTAGACTGAACATGTACAGTCTGGTCCCGCGGGCTACAGGCCTGGGACTCAGAGGAGAGGCATCTCCCCTTAGGGAAAGAGCTCCTCAGTGGAGACCTGAAGGTCGACTGGGACTTTTCTCAGGTGCCTTAGCCTGGAGAAGGTGTTTTGGTTGACGGACTGACTGGGCGAAGGCACGGCGGCTGGCTGGGGGGCTTGCCGGAGCTCGCTGCATCTTGGTGTATTTCAGTGTTGGTCTGTTTCAGCTCGGTGTTGTCTGGGGTAAGCTAAGAAGGAAGCAAGGTGGGAGAGAAACCAGCCTGGTTGGCAGGGGTCCTGTCCTCCCAGACCCTGCGCTGGCGGGTGTAGATTTCCCATGTGGAGCTAGTGAACCGGTTTGAACAGGGAAGGGAAGAGTTTGTCTAGAAGCTCCCTAAGCCTCGGCCCCAGAGCCGCTCCTTCCGCGACACCCCTGCGTGGATGGTTGGGTGGCCTCTCGTTGGCCACCTCTGGGACATTATTTGGGTAACATAGAAATTAGTTTCTTTTAGGTGGCTTGTCATCTGTAACTTGCACTCGCTTTAAAACCCATTTTTTTTTTTTTAGGGCACTCTGTACAACTTCAGCGTGTCCTTTTTTGGGAAAAGGGTGCAGGATACTTCAATTTAATTCCTTTTGCGTTTCTCATTTTTCACACCAGTTGCCTTATTATTCTTAACTGTTATTAAAAGGAATGATAAAAAGTAATTAACCATCTGGAACAGATTCATGCTTCCCATTAGTCAGGGCATCCATTATAAAACCTCCCCAAAGTTCAGCCTTGGAAATAAATTCTCCACGTAGGTGGATTAGCTAATGAATTTTTCTTCTCCAAAGGCAAGTGCGTTTTTCCCGGCACAGCCAGTGCCTTCAGTGCCCATTTATCAAAGGGGGAAAAAGTAGAAGTGAAAATGGAAACAACTTATCAATATAATTTACTGTGTTAAAGCTGTAGATATGATAGGGTTTTTGTAGGGCTTCTGCACCGAACTTTTCCACCACTCGATGGATTTAGTGTGGCTTTTCCCGTCAGGTTATTCAGCCAGCGCTCCCTCTAGGGTCCTGGGAAAGAGCCTCCGTCCTTCCAGTCCACGATGGGGAAGCTGGGGATGGGTCTATAGTGGGAAAGTACCAGGAGAATGTTGGAGGCCTCAGTTTGTCTCGTGTGGGTCCCACGGTGACTTTTAGGCGTCCTTGGAATTTGCCCAGAGGAGGAATTGTGTTGTAGTGGGTGAGCTCTGTGTCGCGCCTGGGTTCCCCAGATCCCCACCTCCCGCGGCATCCTGGCGTGGATGGGCTGTCTGACTCCTGCAGGACCCACGCGACGTGGCCGTGTCGGGCTGCCATCCTGGCTCTCTGTAGAGAGTCACTCCCCCCGCTGCTTCTCAGGTGTCCCACAGTTATGAATACCCAGGAACGGGGTCGGGGTTTGTCATTGCTCACCATCTCCTCCCGATTCAGGCTGGCCTTGAGCGGACGGGAGCTCCGCCCCCCAAGTCCCTCCGGGAGGAGAGGCGCCGGCCCTCAGTGCTTCTTCCTCGATACGGAACACGGGCCCAGGCCCCCAAGGCCTGCGAGGCTGACTCCCCGTCAGCTCTGTCAACAGGAGCGTTTGCTTTTCTCCAGATCAGAAGCTGTCCGCAGCCCCTGGCATTCCCAAGGTGCGAGGCTGATCCCGGGCCGACAGCGAACTCTTCACGCTCCGTGAACTCTCCTACGGCTTTGTAGTAGCCTGATAAGGCTTAGCTTAAGTACACTTTCCTTCATGAAGCTTTTGATAATGCGAGCTTACGAGTCGATTCTATTCCACAAATATTTGTACGCCGCCTTTCATAGGCCAAGCCCCGTGCTGCGGTCTGGGGATATGGGGTGAGTGAGGCACGGATCTGTCCCCAAGGAGCTCTCTGTTGGCTGAGAGTTGCACATGCAGCGAAGTTACAGGTCAATATGGCAAGTGCTGTGAAGAGAGGGCTCGGGAAGCCTTTCCAGTCTGCTGTGGAGGCTGGGGGGAACCTTTCGCGGACAGGGTCATGCGGATGCTGAGCCTTGATGCCTTCCTAGGAACTCACCGAGTTGAAAACAGTTGAAGCAGGAAGGACACGTACGGAAGCCTGGCTTGGAAGCCTGGGGGATGGGGCATGGTGTTTTGTTTCTTTTCTTTTCTCTTCTCTTCTTTTCCTTTTTTAAAGGTTTTTTTTATTTTTATTTTTATTTTATTTTTTATTTTTTTAAAGATTTTTTATATCTTTTTTTAACAGAGAGATCACAAGTAGGCAGAGAGGCAGGGAGAGAGTAGAGAGCCCGATGCGGGGCTTGATCCTGGGACCCTGAGATCATGACCTGAGCCAAAGGCAGACGCTTAACGACTGAGCCACCCAGGTGCCCCTCAAGGCAGTTTATTATTATTATTATTATTTTGAGATTTTACTTATTTATTTGGCAGAGAAAGATCACAAGTAGGCAGAGAGGCAGGCAGAGAGAGAGGAGGAAGCAGGCTCCCCGCTGAGCAGAGAGCCTGATGCGGGGCTCGATCCCAGGACCCTGGGACCATGACCTGAGCCGAAGGCAGAGGCTTTAACCCACTGAGCCACCCAGGAGCCCTAGATTTTTTTTATTTTTAAAGAGAGAGAGAGAGAGAGGGAGAACGCGAGCATGCACGAGCAGGGGGAGGGGCAGACGGAGAGGGAGAATCTCAACCGAAGTCCCTGCTGAGCACAGAACCGGACCTGGGGTTTGATCCTAGGACCCTGAGCCAAAATCAAGTGCTGGATGCTCGACCGCCTGAGCCACCCAGGCACCCCCAGGGTATTCGTTCACAGAGGGTGAGGCAGGAGCCCATCCTGGTTGTATCCCCTCTGTTGCCCTCACTTTAGACCCCAAGCCTGGCACATGGTGCCCGCTGGGAGCAAGGGGCCTGGATGGAGACCCAGGACGAGCTTATGGGCGAGGGCTGGGGCAGGAGCTCCCACCGTCGGGAGGAGTGACTAAATATGGCTGTCTCGGGGATCGCCTGCCCAGGGGCCTGGAAAGCAGGGGTCAAAGCTGCAGGTCCCTGAGTAAGAGGAGGGAGCTCCAGGGGCAGGAGACACAGCAACAGGTTGTTGCAGCCAGAGAGGAATGACCCCTGCATTGCCCAGGTTCGTATATGCCCGTCTTTACTCTTCCAGTAGATCAGGCCCGAAGCCAGAGGGGATGGCTCTACATTTATTTATTTATTTTTTAAAGGTTTTATTTATTTATTTGTCAGAGAGAGAGAGAGAGCGTGCGCGCACGAGCACGCACAAGCAGGCAGAATGGGTGGCAGATATGGAGAGAGAAGCAAGCTTCCCGCCGAGCAAGGAGCCCAATGTGGGACTTGATCCCAGGACCCTGGGATCATGACCCGAGCCGAAGGCAGCAGCTCAACCAACTGAGCCACCTAGGTGTCCCTCAATTTATTTTTAAGTCCTAAGCATCAGGATCTAGTAAAGTACCTTGAAAACATGTGGGAACTCATGCCACTTGCTGACAGTTCCAGAGCCCATAGGGTGGCAGAGTGAGAGGCACTGTGCCTCTGCAGCCTGTGTGTTAACCCCAGTCCTGGATGGCTCCCAGAGACGAGTGTTCGCCCCGTCCCCGCCCTGCCCCTGCCCCCAAGTCCAGATGTTGAGAGTTAATTCCCCAGGGTGGTGATACTGGAGATGGGGGCCTTTGGGAGGTGAGTAGGTCGTGAATGCCATGAATGGGATTCATGGCCTTATAAAAGCAACCCCAGAGAGCTCCTTTGTCCCCTCCACCATGTGAGGATAAAGCGAGAAGATGGCGGTGCGTGGCCAGAAAGTGGGTCCTCATCAGACATGGACTCTGTGGTTTGATCTCGGACTTCCCAGATTCCAGAACGATGAGAAATAATTGTTACCCATTGGAGCAAACCAGTTTGTGCCATAATGGCAGCCCGAGTGGACGAAGACAGAGGCTTCCAGGTGAAAGCAGGTAGTAGCGCCTTTCCGGGGGGTCGGATCTCGTTCAGGGAATATGCTTAGTAGACAGTGTCACGGATAAGAATGGACACAACAAGTTCAAGTACGCACAGAGGATGGGGACCTCTGGTTCTTTGTCTTGTCCTGTGAACAAAAATTGAGAGAGCAGAGAAGTTGCCAGAAAGGCCTGCGTGTGTTGGGTGGGTGGGTGGCTGGGAAGCAGGGTCGGGAAATATTTACGTGTGTTTCACGTGGAAGAAGGATTCATTTTGGCCCGTGTGGCCTTGGGGGCGGTACCGAGAGGCTGCATTGAGGGCGCAGATCTCCCCCTAACTGCTGGTGCTGCTTAAAATTGCAGCAGGCTGGTTAGAAAGATAAGGCTCCCTCCACGAGAGGCAGAAAGAGCCAGGCTGTCGTCAAGGGCTTCCTTCTCCGAGTAGGGGATCCCACCAAATGATTTGCAGCGCCTCTTTGAGTTTGAGGATTCTCTAAATCTCTTGACACTTCTGTAATTCTGCCATTCTCCCCTGGCAGCCGGCAGAGGCCAGGCTGGGTGAAGACATCAGAAGCTGAGAGGTGGCTGACGGACACCCAGCCTCTGTCCTCATTATTTCAGCGTGTGGGATCCATTTGCCAAGAGAAACTGGGGAAGGTATTTTTAGCCAAGGCATTTGCTTTCATGGGACCCAATTTCCTAGAAAAACTCTGTTCCTCCTCTTTTCTGTCACACCTTCTCATTCCCCAGGATTTTTACTGCTTGGGGTGCTGTTTGGAGGATTGTTTTCTTTCTCATCTCTTAAACCAGTTGGGTTCCAGAAGAATTAAAACCCACGTGTTAAATTTCAGCCTAGAGAGACAGCTGCCTATTGACTGCAACAGAAAACACCCACCCCTGAGTTGGCGGCCAGGTTCAGGGCAGGTTCTCAGCGTTGCCTGAACTCTGGAATCGCTTGGGGAGGTTTGAAACATCCCAGTACCCAGGCCACACGCAGGCCGGTGAGCTCAGGTCTGGGCGGGCCCAGGCTCCAGAGGGCGAATAAAGCTCTTGTGGTGGTTTCATGTGCAGTCAGGGCTGAGAATCATGGTTTAAGGTACATTCTGGATTCCCCTTGGACCACCTGTTGGTCTCTGTTCCATTTTGGACCTTAAAGGGATAGAGCAAAGCAGCTTACAGTGTACCTGTGTGCTTTGAGGAAGTTAATCGAGTTCTCAGAGTCTCTGTATGGAACCCCTAGAAGTTCAGTTACATGTGTCATGTCCTCAACGAGTTTCCTAGCAAGGAGTTCACTCTGGTGCTCTTAGCTGTGATGATGATGATATTGATGGCAACAGTGATGATGATGTTGATGATGACAGTATTGATGAGGGCAGTGATGATGACGATGATGATGTTCGTAATGGTCATGATGCCAGTGTTGATGATGGTGTTCATGGTGATGACAATGATAATGTTGAGGATGACAGTGAAGATAATGGTAACGATGAGGATGACAAGGATGAAGATGACGAGGACAAAAGTGACAATGTTCCTGATGTTAGTGATGATGAGGACAAGGATGAGGATGACAGTGTCGATGATGACAGTGTTTATGATCATGGGCATGATAATGTTGATGATGACAGTGATGAAGAAGATGATGGCAAGGTCGAGAATGGTGAGGATGAGGACGACAGGGTTCCTGATGATAGTGATGATGATGATGACGAGGTTGAGGATGACGGTATTGATGACGACAGTGTTCCTGATGATGACAAAGACAATGCCAGTGACAAGGATGAGGATGACATGTTGGGGACATGATGATGATGGCAGTGATGATGACAGCCATAGTACACACTGGCTGGGCATACTCTTGTGTGGCTGTGGCCTCCGTACCGGGTGTTTTGCACATGAACTTCAGGTACTCCTCTCAGTAGTCATAGGTGGTGGTTACTATTAATATCTTGCCATTTCCACATCACCACCTCCATGGAGAATGATGACATTTGTAGAGCACACGGCAGGAAAGGCGTGACAGCTACGGGGGCTGGAGGTGATGAGCTTGGTCCCAGTTCCAGGAGCCATGAGTGTGGAGGGGATCAATATTTTGGGCACCCCCCCCCCAGAATCCCACCTTCTAGCTGGGAAGTTTAGCCTTTTTCACATGGTGATGATGATGATGATGATGATGATGATGATGGTGAAGACGAGTGTGAGGATTATTGCTCTGTTGATCCCTTATGTACAAATCACTTCTCATTGGCAGACAAATTACAGGTGTTCACATGGTGTATTTTTAATTCTTAGGGAATGTTTTGGGCTAAATTATATTCCTTCAAATTCAGATGTCGAAGTCCTTGCCCCAGAATTCCATACTCGGAATAGAACCGTATTTGAAGATAAGGTATTTAAAGAGGTAATTGAGTTAAAATGAGGTCTTTAGGGTGGGCACTAATCTAATGTGACTAGCATCCTTATAAGAAGAGGACATTAGGACACGGACGTGTACAAAGGGAAGACCATATGAGGACACAGCAAGAAGGCAGCCATCTACAAGCCGAAGAGAGAGGCCTCCGAGGAAGCCAGTGATGCCCAGACCTTGATCTCAGCCTTCCAGCCTCCAGAAACCGTGAGAACAGGGATACCTAATGTTCAAGTCCCCCAGTCCGTGGTGCTTTCTTACAGCAGCCCCTGTAGACAAGCACAGAGAAGGAGGCCTCTTTACCACTTCCCAGCACCTGCCTTTAGAACTTCTTTGGGTTTCTCCTGGCTCTAGGAGAGTGCTTCTCACACTGTAGCAGGTGTCAGAGCACCCAGAGGTCTTCTTAAAGCAGGGGCTTGGGCTTCACCCTTAGGATCTCTGACGCATCCGTGTGTGGGATCAGGTGGGGCTTTGGAATTTATGTTTCTAGTATGTTCCCAGTGTCTTAGTCTGTTTGGGCTGCTATAACAAGGGGCCAGTTCCGGAGGCTGGCGGTCCAAGATCAGGATGTCAGAGCCCTCTTCTGGGTTATGAGTTGCTGATTTCTGGTTGTGTTCTCCTCTGGTGGAAAGAGAGGGGCTGGGTCTCTGGCTTCTTCTTTCCAGGTCACTAATCCCATTCAGGAGGGCTCTACCCTCATGACCTAATGAGTTCTCAAAGCCCCCACCTCCAGATATCATCACACTGGGGATCAGGGCTTCGACCCAGGAATTTCGGGGGACACAGACGTTCAGTTTGTAATACTGGGTGATGTGTATGTTGCTGGTTTGGGGGCTACACTTTGATAAACGCTGTTCTAACAGCCACAGACCTATAGGTGGCTCTCAGCAGGCCCTCCAAGTCTTTTGAACACTTTGGGGGTCTTTCTGGGTTCATCTGTGTGAATAGCCTGGTGTTTCAAATCCTGCCTCCTTTCCTCTCTCTGACCCTCTCTCCCGGGGCTGAGTGTGCAGTAAATGCTTCCTTTCTCATGGGCCTCTCTGTTGGCTAGGTAAAAGGGCAGCACTTTTATCTAGTTTGGAGTCCGTCTCCCCTGTGGTTAGGGTTCCCCTCTGTTCTGGCCTCCCATACACGGGTATATCCCCAGGGTTACAGAGATGACGAAGGCAAACAGTCACGTTCATGAAGATACTGCGAAAGGGTTATCTGTGCCAAGACCTACGTGTCGGATACCATGTGGTGACAGAGTGCCAAGTGGTTTACGTTTGCACAGGGAGCAAAAAGATAGCTCAGCAGAGATAGTGGCATCGCCGCTGGGGTGTGCCTGAGGGGCAGAGATTTTCCCGGCAGAGAGGAAGGCATGCCGGGCTCCTGTCCTAGACCATGGCACGTGCCAAGGCATGGGGGTTGGCAGTGATCCAGCCTCTTGGGGGGAGAGTCAAGGAATGAAGGTGGGTTGGAGCACAAGTTCTGTGGGTGGAGTGTGGTGGGAGCCGAGGCAGGAGAGAAAGGTGGGTGCCGTTCCCACCTACCGGGACTGTGGTATGCATCTTAAGGAATGAGGACATGTATCTCGTGTTGCCTCCGTAACAAATGACTACAGACCTTGTGGCTTAAAACAGCACATTCATTCTTTTGTAAGTTATCATGGTCAGAAGTCTGAAGTGAGTCTTAAGGACTAAGGCCCATGGGTCGGTAGGGCTGTGTTCCTTCTGGAGGCTTCCGTGCCTTCCTCTGCCAGTTCTCTGACCACGCCCCATCCTTGGCTTCAGGCACAGAGCTTGATTCTCTGCTTTTATGGCCACATAACTCCTCTGACTGATTCTCTCACGTCTTTCTTATAAAGACCCTTGTCTTTAGGCGCCTAGGTGGCTCTGATGGTTAAATGGCGGCCGTTGGCTCAGTCATGATCCCCGGATCCCGGGACTGAGTCCCGCGTCAGGGTCCCTGCTGAGCAGGGGTGGGGAGTTTACCTCTCCTTCTGACCCTCGCCCCTCTCATGCTCTCTCTCTCTCTCAAATCAGTAAATAAAAACTTAAGAAAAAGGTCCTTGTCTTTATTGTTTATTTATCTATTACTGTCTCTCTTCATTACATGGGGATCACCCAGACAGTCCAGAATAAGATCCCACATCGAGATCACTGACTTGTACCTGCAGACCCCCCCCTTTTTTTTTGCCATATAAGGTAATGTTCATTGGTTCTGGGGATGAGGACTGATCCCCTTCTGGGGGCTGTTATCCAGCCTACCAAGGGCGATGGAAGAATTTTTAAGTCACCTTGACAAGATAAAAGAGAAATCCAGTGTGGAGGACCAGCTCTGCCGGTCCCCACGGCCACGTGACACTCAAATGGGGCCATTAATCAAGAGGAGTGCAGGTCCTGATGAATTACCGAGCTCCACATCTGAAGTTAATGATGGACTATATGTTGGCTAATTGTATTTAAATTAAAAAAAGAAAAAAAAAGGAGTACAGGTCCGTCCGTGGCCTGCTGCCCGGATCCCGACTCTGGTTCTTCAGACTCTCAGGAACCCTTCCTGGGCGTGCCTGGTGAGGTCCCAGCACGCCCGCTCGCTGTCGGCAGACGCCGCCTGGTGCGGCGGCATTTACTCGCCGGTTTGTTAGGATAACGGTTTCTCGAGCCCCTTGCAGGGCGTGGGCTGCGAGGTAGGCTCTGGTGTTTGTGAGTTTCCTCTGTTTGTCTGTAGACATTCGGGTGCCCGCGGGCAGCCGCCGGAGCCGGGAGCCCAGAGAACCGCTGTTGCTAGGACACCTTGCTCACTCCCCGCTCCTTCCCGGAATGATGACAGGGGCTGAGTTGTTAACCTTGATCTCCCTGCTTGTGAATTTTTTAGTTGTCTCCCCTTCAGGAAGCCGTGTGTCTTCCAGGATGTCACGTAGTCTTTAAAATGGGTGTAAGTAAACCTAATAGCTGAAAATGACTTGGAAATCATTTAGCAAGGAGGGATAATTCAGCTGGAAATATTAGAAGGCAATTTTCAAGGGTACTTGCCTGGGTATTTCCAGAAATGGGCTCTCCCTTGAGATAATATTTCTAGCATCCGTTTCAGTAAATATCTGTTCTGTTCATTTGCTGATGGATTTTTGAAGCGTTCTGTCTCCTGTGTGTTCTGGCTCTTCCTTAACCTCTTTTATCCTGCTTGTTCCTTAAAGCCACAGAGAATAGTCAGTTCCTTTGTTTTAAAACAAGAAATGGGACGTAGAAGGGACTTAGCCTTTTGCTTGGGAATTCGGTCCCTGTCCCAAAGCTGAAAGCAAGAAGACAGGGATTTCCGTTATCTGGGGAGAAGGTGGAGCCCTCCCGGGAGGACCCATTCAAAGATGGTATGACTGGTCCACACGCTCAATGATTTCTCCTCTACATGGACAAGGTGTGATCATGGAGGAGAGCTATGGGAGAGATGGGGTTCCAGCTCTTTCCTCCATCGGAGTGACTCCCCCCACACAGAGATCGGGGGTGCCTTCCCGAAGAGGAGTCTGGCACCCCCTTCCCTGGCTGGCTGCTTGCTGAGCTGTAGCTCTCATAAGCCCGTCTTCACACCGGGGAACAGAGTTTGAGGAGAATGTTCTTGGGAGCCCCTGAGTGTGGGAGAAATTGACAGGAGTCCTTAGGATTGGGGGTACCCGCGTGGACCTGGGGGCCTGAAGACAGGAGGCCAGCAGCAGGCAGGGTGGGCTGCACTGTCTCCCTTGCCTGCAAGGCAAGCATGAGCAAGTCTCCTGGGGGTCCTTCGAGGCAGGGGGCAGGCTGGACAGGGGGTCTGCTGGGGGGAGGACCTGGGCACGGAGGCTGTCAGTCAGGTCCAGTGAGATTCCCGGGAGAGCTCATCGCCACAGCAGGGAGCCCTATAGTGTGGAGGTCTTCACAGCAGGGCCTGGGGGAATCCCTCAGAAGTGCCCTGCAGGAGAGCCGACCAAAGGACCTTTGATTGCCAGCCAGGAGGAACCAAGTCTTTGAAAGGCAGGTGTTGCTTCTCTCGCTCTAGCTAACCTGTTCTCCCTCTGCCTGGGAGGGGCCAGGAGGTGGGACTGGAGGAGAAAGAAGCTCGGAGGACCAGCCAGAGGCCCACACGCCTGTATGTGGCCACGGACCCCTGCACGGGGCTGGAAGCGGAGGGGAGGGGTGAAGCTGGGAATTGGGTATGTGTGGATGCATTCGCCCTGGGCCGCCCTGCGCCTTTTGAATTTGGAAACCACGTCCTAATTTCCTGATGTGTCTTATTCTCCCAACGGAGCGCGAAGGGAAGGCTGAAGAATGTGGCCCGGGGTGACCACCAGGCAAGAAGGGGGGGCGGTGGTGCGGGCGGAGGGCCACTGGGCAATGGCAGAAGAAACACAAAACCACTGCCTCCATATCCCCCCAGGTTCAGCAGCACAGGGTAGAGGGTCAGCTCAGGATCCGAAGTTTCGACATACTCAGTGAACCCCACTGTCCTGATCTAGTGGCTTTAGGAAGTGCGTGTCCGCACGTGTGTGTATCAGTAGAAGCACATCACGGAATAGCGGCCGGCGCACGGTAGGTTCTTAGAAACACGTCTCCCTGCTGCCCCACACGGTTAGGAAATGTGCTATAAACTCACTGAGTCCTCACGGCTGTCTTGTGATTCGGTGTTCTCAGTGCCTTTTTACAAAGAGGAAACAGAAGCACAGAGAGGTTAAGAAACTCACCTAAGGGCACACAGCAAGTGTTAGAAGAACCGGGATCTGTCTGGCTCCTTGGGCCATTTCTCTGTCTCTCTCAATCTCTCTGTCTCTCTCTCTCTGTCTACCCTCTTCTCCCCATCTTCTCTGTCTCGTTTTTTTTTACTACAGAATTTTCCAGACACACGAGGTAGAGAGAACGCTGTCGCGGACCTGATACGCACTCACGCAGCTCTGGCTCTTCTCAGTTTATAGGCTGTGCTCCAAACCCCCACCCTTCTGCCTCTTCTAGCAAATTCGTTTGAGGTGGTGGCTGTTTGCTGAGCGGATGGATGAAACACAAGAAAGAGAAAGAGGGAAGAGTCATTGCCGTGTGATACAGAACAGAAGCGCTTAGCTTTGGTCGAAGCTGCTCCTTCCCCCTCCCACATTCCGGAGTTCAGCTGCAGGAAAAAGTAAAAAAAAGGAAAGCGATTGAAGTAATTTAAATTCTACATGCTGACTTAGTTTTGTCCTCGTCTTATCTGACCTTATTTAGTCAGACAAAAAAAGAAAAAAAAAAGACGAAAAAGAAACATCAGAATGGCATTTTCCAGGGATTTCATCATGACCCTTTAAATGAAATTCCCGTTTACACTTCTGTAATTGTTTTATATGGGATAGTCTTAGTAATATCAAGTTTCATTTCTAAAGGAAGCTGACAAAAGCTTTTAAAGACTCACTCATTCAGATGTGTTAGAGAAGCTGAGAATAAAAATGTGCTGCCAGTTCATTTACTTTCAATATTTTCTGCCTAAGGGTGCTGCACACTTTGCCTTTAAGGAACTCCCCACTGTTGCAGAAAAAACCCTCTTCCCTGATCCCAGACCCCTGTCCCCTCAACCTCAGACCCCTCTCAGACACCTCGAGTCCAGGGAGCAGGCTCTGCTTAGAGCTCCAGAAGTCTTTTCTGAAAGCATCTGATCTTACAGGAATGAATTAAAAAACCCCTGGCCTTCATTCAGATTTTTCCTTTCAGTGAGACCGACGGAAGTCTGATTTTCCTGTAATAACATTCACTTTTGTACACGTGCGTTCCAGGTTTTGGCAACACGTACCACCATGTATCTGTCGGCACGGTCAAGACACAGAGCTGTCCCCTCACCCTGAAAGCTTCCCCGTGTGCCCTTTTCTAGGGAAAGCCTGACCCCATCCTCAGGCAGCCGCTGATCGGGTCCCTGCTTCTGTGATTTCCCTTTTCTAGGATGCCGTGTCAGTGAGACCCCTGCCGCGCATCACCTTCCGGGTGCGGCTTCTTGGACTCACTGACGCTTCTGCGTTTCATCCCTGGGTTTGCCTCTATCAGGAGCTCATTCCTCCTTAACGCTGAGTCGTCGTTCACGGGCTGGATGGACGTTCGGGTTGTTTCTGGTTTGGGGCAACCGTGAGGAGAGCTGGAGTGAAACATTCATATATGGTCTTTGTGCGAACGTGCGTTTTTGTTTCCCTTGGGGGGAATCCCTAGGAGTGGGATTGCTGGACCATCGGGGGGCTGGCGTTTGCATTGTCAGCCACTGTGTGTCAGGGTTCTAGTCGCACCAAGTCCTTGCTGACACTTGGTTTTATCAGGTCTTTTTTTAGCCATTCTGTTATGTGTGCAGATTTTTATCTTCGGAAGGCTAGGGATGGACTCTCTAAAACCCGGCCTCGGTGACTGCTTCTGTGAATGAGCCTCTTTCTTCACGGGCTTGATCGCAGGATTCCCGTGGTACGGATGTGTTTTTGTGTCATCTGCAGTGCAGTGAAGGGGGGGAAGGACATCCTGCTGGCAGCCTGGGACCAACGTCCCTTTCTGCCGCTTACCAGGCCCTCGGCATCCAGCAAATAAATCATTTAAAGCCCGGGCCTGCCTGTCCCCTTCTGTGAAATGGAGATAATCATGGCTGCTTGCCCACCCTCCCGGAGAGAGAAGAGGAGCCTTGAACATGGAACAGCACCTCCAGAGAAGAAATCAGGGCACGATTGTGTCTGTTGCTCCCGACCGGCTGCTGCCGGACCCCAGGGCCGAAGGGGAGCGCTGCTGTTATGAGCAGTGAAGGTCGCGAGGACAGTTCCTCGCCCGCTTTGTTATTTTTAACCATGTTTTGCACAACCTAATCCCATGAAAACGCCAGGGAGGCTGCCTGGGATTGAAGCTGCACGTTCCGCTGTGATTTTGAATACAAAACTCTCCTTAGGCAGGGACGACCTCCTGTAACTACTCACCTTCCTTCCCAGATCCCAGTCGTCTGCCATGTTACTGGAGACCTTGCTCCAGCTTCAAACACTGTCAGCTCCGGCTCATAAAAGGGGCCGCTTATATAGTGTGTGGGTTTATCCCTTTCCCCTCCGACCATTTGTTTCACTGCCCAATGCCGTTCTCAGTCAGTTCAGACAGGAGGAATGGAAGGAAATGAAACACAGGCGGGATTATTTTTTCCCTGATTGCGGCTGTTGTCGGAAGTTTGGCTAAAATGGAGTGCTTGGGGCTCCCTGGGGATTTGAATTATTCATGTATACCCCTTCCCTCTGTTGGCAAAGTCAGTGAACAGTTGAATGAAGGTGGACAGTGAGCTATTCCCGTTTGCGCTCTGTGGTTTCTGTCTTATGTACACCAGAAGGTGATGTTCAAAGTTTGTACGGAGCGAAATTTATTAGGAGCTCACGTCCCATGTGTACGTCGGAGACAACCAATATTTCTTCTGGGGAAGTGAAAAAGGGAGCAGATAGAGAGCCCTTGGCTGAGCGTTCTGTGATGAGCGATGGAAGGGTGGAGAGTTACTGATGGTCAGGTACAGTCATGGCATTTCTAAAAGATGTTCTCTAACGAGATCATGTGTGAGTGTGTGCGAGAGAGAGAGAGGGAGAAGGAGCGAATCATAGTTCCGCACTGACCTCCGTTTTAACTGCAGACTCGTTTTCCTGACGTAAAGCCACAGAAGAGCGCCCGGCTGCTGAGCTCAGTAAGCAGCACATGCAGAGCTGTGCCGGCTCCTGCCGAGGACTCTGTGCTGGGAGACGGGCTCTCTGGTGGGGAGTGACGGGGAGCGAGGTGGAGGCGTGGTGGGAGCCTTTGCGCCGTGGTCAGTGTCGAGCTGCCGGTAACTGACACGTGGCCTGCCAAGTTCCTGAATATTTAGCCGCCGGCTCTGGCGGCGCTGAGTCCGCACACCCTTCATTGCAGGGACCACTCTGCTCGTCAGGGAGCCACGCTCGCGCGCCTCCTTTCCCCCAGCTCCCCCAGAAGGTTTGTCGGGTATCTTGCATTTCACATGGGCGCACGCAGTAACGGGTCACCGGTGCGCCGGCAGATGTCGGCTGGCTGATTCCGGTTTGACGGCAGACGCCCTCATCTCCGTGCCCTCCTGCGTTTGTGTGGATGCCCCGGGCCTGGGGGTGCTCTGGGGTCTGGGGGGACAGGGAAGTTCAGGGCTTTCTGACTTGCATTTCGAAGTGAGGGCGAGAACTCCTTGAAGAAAAGTTAGTTTTCCAACCAGCAACATGCACGTCGAGGTAGTGGCGCGCAGGGGGCGGGTCAGGCTTGGACCCACCTTGGGATCCACGGCCCCCGTCCATGGTCCCTGGTCTCCATAAAGGGGCTGATGCAGCCTGCGGAGGTCTGTCTCAGGAATCAGGACCCCAAGCGGTCTACTGAAGGATTTCAGCAGTGGGAGGCCCCATAAAATGGTTGCAGAAGTAACATGAAGGGTTTGTGTTTGCCTCTTGCTGTCCTGGCGGATGGGCTAGTCTCCGCCTCCCCAGCTTCCCCTAATGATCAAATAGATGTTGTCCCTCTGATACAGCAAGGGTTCTCCGTGTGGGGGTCCCCAGACCAGCCACAGCAGCATGGCCTGCCAGCTGGTTAGACATGCAGATGCCCAGGGCCCCCCCCAGATCCCGGAAGCTGAGGGTGGGCCGAGGGTTGGATTCGGGGAGACCAGGGCCTGCCCAGGCGTGAGATCCACCGAGTCATGGCACTGTTTATGTGAACACTGAGCCCAGAGCCTGACATGTCACCAGCAGCTCACTGTGGGCACTCTGGGGAAGAAAGCATCCAGGTGGTCTGCAGGTTGAGGAAGGGGGACAGATCAGGCTGCCACTCCATGTGGGGGACTTCGTGGGAAGGCGTGGCCAGCAAGAAGAAGGAGGAAGGGTTGCTCGTGCGGGGTCCGGCAATGGAACCGTCTCTATGTAAGCATGGGCTAGCCTCATCCTCTTGCTGGCCCGCTCACAGAACTCCCTGCCCTCAGGAGGGACCCAGTGCTCTGTCCCCACCCACGGGGCCCAAGAGAAAGAACGTGGTCTTGCTGCAGAGAGGTGGAAACCGTCCAAGCCATCAGCTCCTCTCAGTCGCCGTGCTCTCGTGCTCTTACTGGCTTACTGACACTTAATACTGTGCGTAAGTTTGTGACTGTAATACTTACGTGTCTCTTGTTTCCTTTTCTAGCAGAACCTAAGTTCCATGAAGGCAGGGACGGGATCTGTTTTGTGTGCCTTTGTCTCCCCACACCTTAGCACAGTGGCTGGCTTGCCGTAGGTACACCCATGAAGGCCTGTGGAACGCACAGGCGAGAGGATGAGTGGGAATTTCGGGAGACAGCTGGGTGCAACCCCAGGTACTTCATGGAGCGAGGGGACTTGGTTTGCATCGCTCTTTGTCTGAAATGTCTTTGGTGATCTGGGAGCACGAACAAAAAAGGCCACTGGAACGTAGGGAGCGGGGGCCCTGGCTGGCTCAGTCAGAAGAGCGTGTGATTCTTGATCTCAGGGTTGTGGTTTGAGCCTCACGCTGGGTGTGGAGCCCACTCAAAATAAGAGTTAAATTAAAAAAAATTAGAGAGCAGAACAAAGCTGGAGATATTACTTTTCCTGATTTTGAAATAGATGACAAAGCTACGTGAATTAAAATACTGTGTTCCTGGTGGGGGTCCTGAGTGGCTCAGTCGGCTCTGTGTCCGTCTCTAGGTCTTGGCTCAGGTCATGATCTCAGGGTCTTGAGGTCTAGCCCCACATTGGGCTCGGCCCTTTGAGCATGGAGCTTGCCTGAGATTCTCTCTCTCTTTCCCTCACCGCACCCCCCTTTTACACCCCCAACTGTTTGCACACGCACTCTCTTTCTCTCTCTTCTCAAAAAAAAAAAAAAAAAAGATTTAAAATGTATGGTCCTAGCAAAAAGACAGACCAGTAGAGCAGAATAGAGAACTCTAGAATAAACCCTCATGTACACGGCCGACTGATCTTTGACGGGGTGCCTAGAATGCCAAATGGGGAAGGAGAGTCCCTTCGACAGCCGGTGTTGGGGGAACAGGGTACGCACATGCAGAAAGTGAAACCAGACCCTTATCTTACACCGCACTCAAGGATCCACCCAGAATGGATTCGAGACTTGAACATAAGGCCTGAAAATGTAAAACTCCTAGAAGGAAATATTTTTAAGAATCATCTTGACATTGGTCTTGGCAGTGATTTCTTGGATATGACACCGACAGCACAAGCAACAAAAACAGAATGAGACAAATGGGACTACATCAAACTTAAAAGCATCTGCGCGGCAAAGGAAACAATCAGCAGGATGGAGAGGCAGCCGGCAGAATGGAGAATATATTTGCCAGCCATCTAGCTGGTAAGGGCTCAGTATCCAACATCCATCAGGGACTCCGGCCACTCCGCAGCATAAAGCCCCAAATAATCCAATTAAGAGACTGGCAAGGACACGAAGAGGCATTTCTCCGAGGCAGACTGACAAATGGCCACCAGACCCGGGACGCGTGCTCCACTTCTGGAAGCTCCGGGAGGTGCTGCTCGAATGCACGTTCGACGGCGATTGTAAGAACCAAGCGTTCAGCCGATGCGACGTGTCCGTGAAGACGGAGAGGAGCTGGAACCCTCCCATGTTGCCGCTGGGAGTGTCCAGTGGGGAAGTCTCTATGCAAAACAGCATGGAGGTTCCTCCAGCCGTTTAGAATAGGGAACAGACTAGAACTACCGCGTGAGGCCGCAGTCCACGTCTGGGTGTGCACCCAAGAGAGCTCAAGTGACTTCAGAGGGATCTCGGCCCTCTGAGCGCCGTGCGGCACCCTTCAAACAGCCGAGAGCGGGAGCACCGTCAACGTCCGCCAACAAATGACGAGGTGAAGGAAAGACAGGACACACAGGCTACGGGAGGTTAGCCCGAATAAAGGAGGACATCCTCCCGCGGGCTACAGCACGGAAGAACCCAGAGGACATCATTATACTAAGTGCAATAAGGCGGTCATGGAAAGATGAAGACTGCACGATTCCACTCATATGAAATATTTAAAAGAAGCGAACTCATAGCAGCAGAGAGGAGAGTGCTGGTTGCCAAGGGACCCGGGGGAGGCAAGCTGCCTGTTCCATGGGTGTAGATTTTCAAACAGGCCAGAGGACCAAGGTCTAGACGTCTGTTGTACAACATAGCGCCTGTGGTGGATAATCCCGTGCTGTGTACTTAGTCTGAGAGAGTAGATCTCAGGTGACATGGGCTTAAGCGCCCCCCACCCCGACCCCCGAAAAACACAGGTGCACAGGGAAACTTTGGAAAGTGCTGGATATGCTCATTACTTGGGTTGTGGTGATGGCTTCCTGGGCGTAGGCACGTGCCCAGACTCCCAGATGGTTCACATTAAGTACGTGCAGGGTTTGGTTTTTTTTCCGTTTGCCGGTTACACCTGGGTAATGCTAGTCCCCACTTGTGGCCCTGGCTTCTGTTCATTTGTATGCTGCCTTCCTGCCCTGCGTGGTCACCCCTGAAGGGAAACATTTCAATTGCACGAAGGGGAAAGAAACTTGAAATCCATCGTTTCTTTTAGTGTGAGAAATTAATTTGAAAGTAGAGCTGGTGTTTGGAGCCTAAGATAATTGGGCATTTTTTTCCGAAATTCTGTCTGATGATAGTTAAGGGAAAGTCAAGGTAGGCAATTCATTTTCCCTTTTGAGGTGTGCCCAGGGGAGGGAGGGATGAAGGGTACAACAATAAGTAACCATAATAATATAATATATAATAATAAATAAAATAGCATTACTGTGTCTATAACAGGTAATAACGTATAATAATGACTATACATTATGTTACTATGATTTGTGATTGTATATTGTGTTGTATAACATAGTATATGCATAATACTTATAATATATAATATAAATATGAATTTATAAATATATTATGGTAATTATAATATAAAATGTATTGTGTATATATAATAATTATATCCTTAATATTTAATAAGATTTATTATTATTATTACTTGTTGTTTATCAATGAAAGAGATTTATTTAAGAATTGGCTTGAGGCCCAGGAAAGCCCGTGGCGTGCTTCAGTCCGAGTCTGAAGGCCTGGGAACCAAGGGAGCCAGTGGTGTGAGTCCCGTCCGAGGGCAGGAGGATGTGAGGTGGGAGATGTCCCGGCTCCGCAGTGAGGCAGGAGGATAACGGGGGTGGATTCCACCCGCCTCTTCCTACTGTCCTATCCAGGCCCTGCATGGGATGGGTGGACTGAGCCCCTGACACACCGGAAACGCCCACCCAGACACCCCCAGAGAGAATATGGACTCTGGGCACTCCCGGGCCAGCCCAGTGGACACATACAATCAGCCACCCCTCGATCCTCGTAACGACCCTGTGCCTCGATCCCTGCTCACGGAGAGGTTGAGTGACTCAGCCCATGTCCCCTGCACCTTGTATGGCTTCCCAGGACGTTTAGGACACACGACCCCAACCTGGGTGGCCCAGAACAGTGAGCATCTCTTCCCTCCGACCTCTAGGGCCTCGAGGCCTGACCCCAAGGCGTCCACAGGGCTGTGCTTTCTGTGGAGCTTCACGGCTCTAGAGGGGAATCCTTCCTTGCCTTTTCTAGAAGCTTCTGGTGGCTGCCGGCAGTCCTGAAAGTTCCTTGGCTTCTGCGGGGGCATCCCTCCAGTCGGTGGCTCCGTCTCGGCAGGCTCCTTGTCCCTCTGTGTGACTGTGTGTCCCCTTCTTGGAGGGACACCTGCTGGGGGATGCAGGGCCCATCCCAATCCATCCTGACGTCCACCTTAATTCTATCTGCAAAAACCTCACTTGCGGATAAGGTTGTGTTCTCAAGTTCCGGGGAGATAGGAATTGGGGGGGGGGGGGATCCTGCAACCACTCCAGTGCTGTGTGTCTGTCTGACTTCGGAGCCATGTGTGATGCCCCAAAGAGCCTAGAGCCTGAAGCTTCCATGGAGTGTGGCCAGGCCTGAAGGAACCGAGGAAGGTGCTGGAAAACTCCATTTGGGGGTGGGAAGGAAATTCTGCCAGCCGGTGGCATGGGACTTTGTTCACTTTTTTTTTTTTTAATTTAAGATTTTACTTATTTATTTGAGGGAGAGAGGGGATGGAAGAGAGCAAGTGAGCACGAGTGGTTGTGGGGAGAGGAGCAGAAGGAGTGGGGGGAGCCGATTCCCGCTGAGCAGGGAGCCAGAAGCAGGACTCGATCCCAGGATCCTGGGATCAGGTCCTGAGTTGAAGGCAGACGCTTAACTGACTGACCACCCTTTAAAAAAAAGAAAAAAAGATTTTAATTCATTATTTGGGAGAAGTTCACCTTCTTCTTTTTTTTTTTTTTAAAGATTTATTTATTTATTTGACAGAGATCACAAGTAGGCAGAGAGGCAGGCAGAGAGAGAGGAGGAAGCAGGCTCCCCACTGAGCGGAGAGCCCGATGCGGGGCTCGATCCCAGACCCCTGAGATCATGACCGGAGCCGAAGGCAGAGGTTTTAACCCACTGAGCTACCCAGGCGCCCCAGAAGTTTACCTTCTTCATGCTGTTTGGCACGTCCGCTTTCTTGCCTGCCGTGTGTTCCCTGGAGAGTTTACCTTTTGTCAAAATGCAAGAGTTCACTGGCTCATTTAGTGATTTCCGTTTCTCGGTCCTCTCTGTGGTTAACCCGGAATTCTTTCTGCTTGTGTTTGGCCGGTGTATCTCGGAGCATGCTTTTAATTGGTCTGGGCTGTGTCGTTTCAGGCGTGTTTGGTACAAGGTAGAGAATAGCATTTTCTATCCCGTTGGAAGCTTTTTAATGTGGATGGGAGAGAGCAGTCCCAGAGCGGGGGGGCATCCCGGAGGGGGGACAAAGGGGGGACCAGAGCCCAGGAGACCACACGGACACTGTCCTCACCTCCCTCTGTCCTCTGGCCTTCATGGTTGTCCCGTGGGGTCGGTGTGATAAATCTCTCCCTGCATTGGAAGCTGAGTAGTGACACAACCTCCCTGTGGCCACGTGGCTCATGGGTGGCCTGGCAGGCTGGGTCACCAAGCAGCCTGCCTCTCCTCCCTACTTCCACCGGGACAGGAGGGCAGGCGACGAGGGTCAAGGGGAAGAGATCAGGATCAGGCCCCGTTGAGAAGTCTGCGTGTCTAGTCATCAAGAACCTCTTGGTTCTAAGTGACAGAAAAGCACTTGATCCTTGATTAAACAGGAGGAGGAGGCGGGGCTTTACTAGCTCCTGTGACTGGGAAGTCTCGGGTAGTGTCTGGCTTGAGATACGGCCAAGTCCAGGGGTTCATGTGACGTCAAGACCCTGCTCCGTTCCTATCTCGTAGACACACTTTCTCCATGCGATAGCTAAGGAGGGAGCAGGAGAAGGGGACCCCCCCCCCCACCCTGGGGAAAGTTCCATCAGAGAAGTCCTAGGGCTGTCTCCGGTCTCGGTTGAGGCACACATCCGTCTCTGAGCCCCTCCTAGGGGCTCGGGGCCTCGGGTCTGTGATAGGCCTGGTCTGCAGCACACACCCACTTGTGCTTTGGATGAGGGGGGGGTACACTGGTCAGCATGGTGGGGGGATTCGCATAGAGGAGTTCTGCTCCCGCCGGAAGGGGGTTGGGACGCTGTGTGGGTCAGAGCCACAGATCCCCGGAGCTGGTGGTGGTGGTGGTCTTGTCAGGAGAGGAGATGGCTTTAGCCCATGAATGTGGAAGATACGGAAAAGTGGGAACCACAGGCCAGCTGTTGTGTAAGCGGGGGCTCCGGGCTTGAGAAGCAGCCAGAGGCCGGGAAATGAAGGGGGAGGCCGGGCTGAAAGAAACAGTGTTATCCCATAGCATCTAGGACCATGCTGGGCCCCGTCTGGGCCCATTGTGGGTCCGGACGAAAGCCGTCTCCGTCAGCTCTGGCTGCTGTGACAAAAATACCACAGACAAGAAACATTTATTTCTCACAGTCCGGAGACTGGGAGGTCAGGTTGGGGGCCAGTGCCGTTGGGTTCTGGGGAGGGCCCACTTCCTGGTGTGCACCTGTCTGCCCTCACCTCCCCGCCGAGAGCAGAGAGAGACGGGGTGGCTCTCTTCTTCCGGTAAGATCATTAACCCCATCATGGGCTCTACCCTCATGACCCAATTGCCGCGCAAAAGATAACCCCTCCCCAGTACCATCACAGTAGGCCTTCTGCCTGTGAGTCTTGTTGTGGGGAGTGTTGGTGGGGGGGGGCAACATAGTCCATAGCAGGAGCGTGGGCAGGAGCCAGGCCAGAAGCAGGGAATGTGTTCTTAGATGGGCCAGTAGGACATTTCAGCCTTGGTACGTGTACATACTAATTTCCCAGACCTTCCTTGAAAGTTAACTTGGGGAGAAACCTGCCGCCACCCCTGACCCTACACCCTGGCCGATTCCCTGTGGGCCAGCAGCTCTAGAGCGGGCACCCAGCGTCTGCCCAGGGGAGGCCTCTTGACGGCCCTCCACGGCCGTTGGAAGAGACGCGGCCATGTCCGATCTCCGGCATGCGGCCGCCTCTCTGAGGGAGGGAGACAGGATGCCATTCAGCTCCAAGGACTCGGCCCGCCTGAGCTCCAGCTCTGCGCGGACAGGAGAAGGGCCCATTTGCTGGGATCCGCAAATGTCCAGAGGCAGACACGTGAGCCGGACACGTGAGCCGGACACGTGAGCCGCACACAGGCGCGTCAGACCTGCTGCCGTGGCTTTGATTGGGTTCGGCTCCCCCGGGGCTGTGGCCGCTCAGGGAACGCAGGGTCCGTGAGACGGCTCCTGGGTTGAACTACTGAACAGCCATTAGGAAGAGCTTATAAACGTGCACCCCTAGGGCTGC
The DNA here is from genome assembly GCF_963455335.1 of Martes martes. NCBI lineage: Eukaryota > Metazoa > Chordata > Mammalia > Carnivora > Mustelidae > Martes > Martes martes. The sequence continues at coordinate 2,226,581 of NC_137906.1, read as the reverse complement.
ACTGTCTTTACTGTCTTTCTGGTTCGTGGTCTCCTGTCGTCTCTTTACCTTTTCCTTTTGACCATATCACTGGGTTAAGTAAGCCCTTTCCGAAGTTGGCTGTGATGTCCGTGTTCCCCCATGTCCTTACGCTGGAAATTGGGTCCGTAGTTTGGAATTTGGGAGAAAATTATATGTATTTTTCTGATATCAGAAAAAAATCCATTTTGACCTAACCACCTCCCTGTGCGGGAACAACCTCCTACTTGGTGTTTTGAAAATTCATTTGAAATAAAAAAAAAAAAAAAAGAAAGTGACCCAGAGATTGCAGGTCAGCCTCCTGGAACGACGGTGAGCTGCCTGCAGGAGCCGGTGCTACTGTGGGTCGAACCCGATGGCTTCTCAGCTCTTGCAAGGGTCCAGGTCCCTGGTGTGTTAACTCTTTCCTTCCCAAGGTTCTCCCAGCTTCCCCTTGGCGAGTGACGAGACCTTCACTTGGGCTCCTGTGTCTTGGCCGAATCTTGCCTTCATGGGGACAAACCCAAGAGAGTCCTCTAGGTTAAGGCTGCTCTGTGGAATCCCAGACTGACCCAGTGGGATGCTTTCTTCTGTGGGGACACAAGCTTGCTCGTCCTCATGAGAACGGACATAGGGCGACTCCAGCGTGAGAGGTCTGTCTCTCTCCGTCTCTCTTCTCCCTCAGACCTTATTCTCAGTTCAGTTCAGCAACCCTCTGGGGTCTGAGACACAGCCCCGCGAGGCCCTCGGAACTGGTGGCAGAGACAGTGATGTGGCCAGGGAGTCCACGGGGTGTGAGAAGCGTGAGGCTAGGGAGGAGGGAAGGAGGGCTAGCACGGTGTCAGGCACACGCGGTCGGTTCTCTGTCCATATTTGAGGAGTGAGTGGATAAACGGACGGACGGACAGACGGGCCTTGGCCAGACTGGAGAGCATGTTTGCCTGCCAAAGGAAAGCCTACCCACAAGGGCAGGGGAGGGAGGAATGTGGGGCCGATAGGGTGGGGTGGGGAGAATGTCTCACATGGTCGCAGGGCCTGGGTGAGGAGTCCACCTTGGGGAAGGGGGTGTCTGCCTCTTTGGGGAGGGCCAGGTTTCAGGGAAAGCAAATAAGTGGGGTTCGTTTACTGGGAAGAGGCTGAAGCCCCTTGGAGGCAGCCACTGTGTGGTATGGGGTCTTAGCGGTGACCTCGGAAGGGTTTGCCAGGAGGAGAGAGGATTGTCAGGGAGGGAAGAGCATGGGGCAGTGTGGGGCTGAGGGTTCTAGAAGGGACTCATGGCAGGAGGGGCCGGGAGAGATACAGGCACGGGTGGTGGCATTACCGAAGGGGTCTTCCCAGGGCGGAGGCAGGAACAGCGGCTGTGACATTCCTTAGCCTTGTGGCTCCCGGGACACATTTCTCCTCCTTCCTCTTCCTCATAATTTGTGGTTCCGATTTTTGTCTCGGGTTCATTATTTTAACAGGTCAGGCCACAAGCCTCCTTCAGACTATGCTCATATCCAGGTGTGTGCGTATGAATCAGTAAAAAAAAAAAAAAAAGTTGGGCTTTTCATTGAGGTTTTTTTTCTTTAAGATTTTATTTATTTATTTGACAGACAGAGATCACAAGTAGGCGGAGAGGCAGGCAGAGAGAGAGGAAGGGAAGCAGGCTCCCTGTTGAGCAGAGAGCCCGATGCGGGGCTCGATCCCAGGACTCCAAGATCATGACCTGAGCTGAGCAGAGACCTAACACTGAACCACCGAGGTGCCCCCGAGTTTGTTTTCAAACCCCCAAGCTCTCCTCTCTGGGAGTCAGCCCCGTCAGCTCACGTAAGATGATTTGTCCGCCTCTTCCAGACGAAGTATTTCCTTACAGGGCTCTTGGTAGAGTGTTCCGTGAGCTTTCCCGGCTAGAACGGTCTTTCCCGTCTATAAAACTGTTCTACCCTCTGCCGTTCAGATCTGTTCTTCTGGTCTTTGTTGGAGAGGCTTTAAAATCAGAGCATTTATTTTCACGAAGGGAAATGCTGAGCTTTTTTTTCATAACTGAGTCAACTGTTGGAAAGAACAGAAGGGCTCAGTTAGGGGGTGTCGGATTCAGGGCTTAGTGGGGCTTGATGCTGACACAATTTTGGCTTCCTCTTTTTTTTTTTTTTTAAGATTTTATTTATTTATTTGACAGAGACACAGCGAGAGCAGGAACACAAGCAGGGGGAGTGGGAGAGGGAGAAGCAGGCTTCCCGCCAAGCAGGGAGCCCGATGCGGGACTGGATCCCAGGATCCCAGGATCATGACCTGAGCCGAAGCAGACGGTTAATGACGGAGCCACCGAGGCACCCCTTGGCTTCCTCTTTTAAGAAAAAGAATGCAAATTAAGTAATACAGAATTAGGTGCAAAGTAAATATTTTATCAGGAATGAGAAAAAATTGGGAAAAATATCGACAAGTTAACAAAGCTGACAAATATCACAAACATCCTAAAATCTGGGAGAATAGTGTATTTTTATGAGTTTCCCAACACCCCTCTATAATCCTTTCTTAAGTTTTTGACTGTGTGTTATGAGACTGTCTTTCGGTATATGACAACGGGTTGGAACATCCTTTACTGTTGAGAGAACAAAAGGGTAATTCTGTCTTCCTCCAGTATGCCTGATGTTAATGTTAGCTTGACAACTCTGTATTGGCAATGTCCTTGAATATTTAGGATTGTTGTCAAAATCAGGGCGACTCTCATCCATTTGCTATAGGAGCTGTAGGATTTTAAGGCTTTCGCCTTTTTTTTTTTTTTTTTGTGGTCACTTGTTTTCAATATACTTTGAATTGATGACATTTTGAGCATTCTTAGAAGCTGTCCCTACCTGGGCTCAACAATATATGGGAGACCGAGAGCTATCATAAGCCTATCCCGCTGATGCTGGAATAAATGTATTCCCAGCTCAGATGTCCCAGATCAAATTCCAAATAAGCATCTTTCCCACCACTCCTCCCCACCATATGGGGGAAACTGTCACAAAACTGGTGTAGAGAGGTGGTCAGGTTAGCTGATTGCAAGGAAAGTATTTTGCTTTTGGGGCATCTGGGTGGTTCCATCAGTTAAGCACCTGCCTTCGGCTCACGTCATGATCCCAAAGTCCTGGGACGGAGCCCCGTATCGGGCTCCTTGCTCAGTGGGGAGCCTGCTTCCCCCTCTCCCTCTGCCCCTCCCTGCCCCCATTTGGGCTCAGGCTCTCTCACTCTCTCCCTCAAATAAATAAAGTATTTTTTTAAAGGCATTTTGCTTTTACAGATTTTATGGAAATATCCAACCATGCAGGCACATTGCCAGGGCCCTTTTGAGGCCCCTTGAAGGGGGAACAAGAGAGACGGGATGATCAGGCTCCGATACCGGCTAAAATCAGGCTCCACATCCATTGATTACTTCTGAATGCGAATATTTACTAAATCCCCTGGGGTGTGGTGGGGGGGGAACTGGGAGCACACACCCTGGTGTTTTCTCTTCTCTAATGAACCTTTAAAATGGAAAAAAAGAAAAAAAATTATTCCCCCTTGAAATAGGCATTACAAATACTCGCCCGAGTGATGATTACATTTCCCAACATCTGTGTGGTGGTGTACAGTTTGCAAGGGCTCACAGTGCCTTCTTTTCTTTCGTCTCCACTCCAGCCCAGGGAGCTAGACAGGGTCAGCATTATTCCTGTTTGCAAACACGGAGCTGCGCTCTGAGCGGCCAGGGCTTTTCCCCGTCTGCCTGGCGGGAGGGCCTGGCAGTGGGAGGCACCTAGGTGCGAGCAGGGACCGCTGGGCGCTGATCCAGGGGCCTGTGACGGGGTCGGCTCCGGCTGGCTCCAAGTCCCCCTCTCCAGTGTCCCCAAGCCTGTTTCCTCGTTTGCAAGGAGGGCTGACCCCCGGGGGCCCTTTTTTCCTGCACCGTCCTCTCCTCGATCCAGAACAGAGTTCCTGCCTCTGGGCTTACATCCCAACAGGGGCAGTGGGCCTTATCCTTTCCTTCTTTCTCTGCTCCCGATCTTCTTTTTCTTCCTGGCATCACCCTGACACCCTCTCGCTGTGTCTTTTCCGGAATGGAGGGCCTGAGCCGGCTGGAGTGGGGTGGAGATTATTTTCCTGCTTCTCAGATTTTGGAAGCTCATCCTAGAGTCGCAGGCTGACGCTGCTGTGGGCTCTCCTAGGGCCTGGGGGGAGGCAGTGGGGCGGTCAGGGAAGGCTCCCCTTTTGGGCACATCACCTGATGGCGTTTCTGCTGCCTGGCCCCCGGCTTTGTTGCACATACACTTCTGGACATTCAGAGGCTCCCACGGTTTCGGAACTAGGTTAGAGCAGCACACATGGCTGGCGGAAGTACAGCGGGGGGGTGCAGGAGAGGGGAGTCTGTGGGTCACCCCAGCTGTGTTCTGGCTCTGGATAGATTTCTTTCGAGAAGACTAACCTCTCAGCAGAGTTTTCTTTACATTATCTCTTCAACACTGAAGCTTGCTTTGGTCCATGTCATTGAAAAAGACTGCAAACAGCATAATCTGATGTGCCCATTTCTCCTCTGGGGATACCGGGGTCCAGGGACGAGCAGTTGGGAGTCCTGGGTCAGAGAGGTTAAGTAGGAACCTGGAGCTTGTGTGTAGGCCGCTCTGTCCCTGTGTGTCCATCGTCATCGGACCCCACATCTTTTTCTTTGCAATCTTATTTTGTGCTTTGTTATCGTTATTGGCTGTATTTAGTAAGGACATGGTTGAATTTGAATAGTCTGTGGTTTTTTTTTTTTCCCTTTACTTGCATTTAATTGTACCTATAAATACAGAGATACCTTTCTGGGTGGCTTAATAGTGAAATGTAAATGTTTTTTTCTTTTTTCTTTTAGTTTTCTTTTTTGCTTTTCTGCATTTTTCTGTTTTTATTATAAAAGTGACATAACGGGGCACCTGGGTGGCTCAGTGGGTTAAAGCCTCTGCCTTCAGCTCGGGTCATGATCCCAGGGTCCTGGGATCGAGCCCTGCATCGGGCTTTCTGCTCAGCGGGGGGCCTGCTTCCTTCTCACGCTGTCTGCCTCTCTGCCTACCTGTGGTCTCTGTCTGTCAAATAAATAAATAAAATCTTAAAAAAAAAAAAAGGTGACATAACGTAAAGTTCATCATGTTAACCAAAGTGGATTTTAATATATTTCCATGTCGTACAACTGTCATCTCCGTCTTAACCCCAGGACCCTTTCATCACTCCCAAAAGAGACCGCGTAGCTATCAGCCATCGAAGATTTCATTTTACAGATGGGCTAAATTGTGATGCCGAGGATGTGTTTAGACTTTTTTTTTTTAATGTATTTATTTGACAGAGACAGAGATGACAGGTAGGCAGAGAGACCGGCAGGGCGGGGGCGGGGGTGGGGGGAGCAGGCTCCCTACCGAGCAGCGAGCTCGATCCACGACCCGAGCCGAAGGCAGAGGCTCAACCCACTGAGCCACCCAGGAGCCCCTGAGTGTGTGTTTACAGGTGGACCTGGCCTCCCCCAGCAGGTGTATCTCTTCCAACTTGACGATGAGCTGCTTTGGGAACGTGTCCCTTTGTTTAAGGTGCCCTGGATTGCAAAACCATCTTTCTTGTGGCTGAGGCTATACGAGCACGTTGGGGAAGCTGTATGGGGGTGCCTGGCCGGAGGCTGCTGGAGTGGTGGGGAGAGGCAGCAGAGGCCCATGGAGACCCCTGGGCTTTCCCAGGCCTCGTGAGTCAGAGCCAGTGCTGCAGGAAGGAGCCGAGCTGTAGAGGGCCGTCTGCAGAGAGGCTGCGAGCCTCGGTCCGGTGTCTGGTCTATTAAAAGTTCCCTGGACACTTTTGACAAAAGCCCCAGTGTTGTTGGCCGGCCGCATCCTGATTTGGATCCGTAGCTCCTGCCTCTGGAAACCCTCCCCGATGCTCCATTTGCGTGTGCTATTCCATCCCGACTCTGTCTGCTGTGGATTCCGCTCGTCCTGCAGCTCGCGTGTGGACGCCAGGGAGCTGTGTTCGGTCACAAGACGCGATCCTGGGAACCGGCACCGTTAGACAGGTCCAGTGCCAGACGGACACAGCGCTGGGCTTGGCTCTCCACCCTGGGTGTGACCCTGACCGAGTCACTTACTTCCCTGGGCCTGCGTGTGCTCCTTTCTAAGGGCATTGGTGGGAACATGATCTAAAAGTAACAATACCTGCTTTATGGGCATCAGGATTAAGTGAGATAATGCATGTAAATCCTTTGGCACAGTGCCTGGCACACGGCTTAAGTGCCCCCAAAGGCTGTTAATATAAATACACTAATCCTTATTAATACAGGGACCGTAACAAACTGGCTCGTGGATCCAGAATTAACTCGTAAATAACCAACGCCATTTCGTAAATAGCAGCATCCTTAATTTGTAACAACTTCTCTAGCGCACATTAAATTTATTTATTAGAATAAGGTTTACTTTTGACTTATTTTAATTATTATGGCTTTATCAAACTTCTCAACATGTCAGGGCTACCCTCTTACCATTTTAAAGATTTTATTTATTCAGTTGACAGAGATCACAAGTAGGCAGAGAAGCAGGCAGAGAGAGAGAGGGGGAAGCAGACTCCCAGCTGAGCAGAGAGCCCGATGCAGGGCTCGATCCCAGGACCCTGAGACCACAACCCGAGCCGAAAGCAGAGGCTCAACCTCCCACCCAGGCGCCTTCCCCCCAACCCTACCAGTTCGAGGAACAGAGTTTCCGCTCTTCTTGCTTTCCTGTTCTTCCATATAATTTCTGTAACTTTTATAACTTGTGTGAGTATCTCATTGGGTTGCCCCGGACCCTCCTGGGGCTGTGATCAGTGGCCAGTTCTGTTTCACCTACATCTTGGTTTCTGGAAACTAGCTACCTAGCGATTTTCTATCTTCCCATCTGGGAAGAGGCCGTATCTCCTCATTGGTTTACGTATTTGATGTTTTTCTAAACATGCATTACCATAGACGTGTAATTACTTGTTACTATTTTGATTGGCATTTTCCCCATCTTCGTTGTGATTGGTTTTTGTTTTGTTTCAGGAAAGGTGTTGATTTTTAAGTTTTTCTATTACCTTCACCTTATGCCCACTCCTGGCTCTGACTTACATGCTAATTCTCAGAATCATTATTTTGATTATCTCTTGATTTCTATACATATAATCATTGATTGTACAAAAAATGATTACTTTCTTTTGTAAGTTTGATTTGCCAGAAGATTGTCTCTTTGATTTTCTTTTTTAAGCAGGCTCCATGCCCGTGGTGGAGCCCAATGCAGGGCTTGAACTCCCAACCCCACGATCACGACCTGAGCTGAGATCAAGAGTCGGACTCTTAGCTGACTGAGCCACATGGGCACTCCTCTTTCTTTGATTATCTTAAGTCGTTTTGTATTTATTTATCCATCTGTGCTGTTTTTTTTCTGGTTTCTGATTCATTCATATCTGCAAAATCTGATCCCTGCTTTTCACTGGCCGTTTTTGTTCTTTGTTTTCTCCGACTTCTTCAGTGGAGTGCTTGAGGCGCGTTTATATTAATTGTTTTGCTTCAGTAACACGTGTACTTAAGGCCATGAATTTTACTCTGAGTAGGTCAGAGCACGCGTAACCCTGACATGGATTAATTCCATTTTAGGTATTTTCAAACGAGTTTGTCATTGTAGATTTGATTTTCTTTTGGAACTGACCATTTTTCCAATTCTCTTTCTGGGAGAGAGAGATCGGTAGCCAAAAAAGTGTCACTTTGAAAGCGTCACTCGGTACGGAGGCATGGAATGCGGGGACCCTGTTGGGCGGACAGCGGGTACTCTGGGCTGCTGGGCTGCCAAAGCCCGGTGAGGTGTCGAGTCTGTGCAGACAATGATAGTACCTAAAGGATTGTTTTCAAGTCCTCGTGTGCTTTGGATTCTTCTTCTTTGAAGGAGTATTACTCTTTGTTTTATTGTGTTGCAGACTACATGTGGTCTGGCCAGTTTTTGCTTTCAGAAAAATTTTTTCAGGTTATTTCTTGTGATCTAATGGGTGATCAGTCTAAATATTCCATGGGTGCTTGGGGTAGAGGCTAGTGTCTGCTCATAGGATACACGTATTGACATGTATGTCCCTCTATTTAGTGTTATGCATCCAAATGCTTGATGTGGTTATTTATGTGTTTTGAACCTGATGTGTCAAGTGTTTAAAGAGGTCCCTGGGAAGAGCTGTTTTGTTCCTTTTCTCCCTTTTGTGATTCGGATGTTCTTTTATCTGGCACCCCCGTGCGTGAGGGTCTGTATTAATTGCGAACTTTCCCTTTTATTGACATGTAAGTTGTAGGTCATCTGTGTGGACATTTGCTCTCTTCCTTATGCTTTGTGCTGCCCCCCTGCTCCCAGTCTTTGACTTCACGGGGCAGTATTTTGTTTGTGTTTCTTGTCTCCATTAGTAATTCTCTTTGAAGTTAAAAAAGCTGCTCTGGCTCCTATAGATCTGTTTATCTGAGGCGAGAAGGAAGCCGCTTCTTCTGATCCCTCATTGTGTGGGAGGTATTCTAGGATATCTTCAGTCCCTCTTCTCATGGACGTACAAATCCTTGACCTGCAGGGCCCAGGGTGTGTGTGTGCGTGTGTGTGTGTGCTATGATATATTACGATATGTTACAATATTTTAAACAGTACAAATGCATATATAAATATAATTTGATATAGGCAATATGTTAAAATATGGTATATACATATGTATATGTATATGTACACACATTTATATATAAACGTAGTCATGTACATATATACATACATATGTAAATAGACACATATACATATACATGCATATATGCACACGTGTGTGTGTGTGTGTGTGTGTGTGTATTTATTCTCCCCCCCAACCTTGGGGATCGAACTTGACCCCCACCGTGGCACGCCATGCTGGTAGATTGGTAGATTCCTCCTATCAAGCCTGCAGAAGTCAGGAAAGACAAGAACCTAGTTCTTTAACTCAATTTCTGCCCCTGTTGGTCAGGGCACTAAGGAGAAGCCCTTCCTTACTCCCATGGGCCGGACGTCCATCACGTTCGGGTGGACTGAGTGCAGACGCCCGGCGCTCTCCTTCCCCCGCCCCGGGGGGGCATGGCTCCCACGTGGTGCCGCCGCAGCCTCTGCTCTCGGCCACGCTCTTCCTGGGGCCAGGGTCTCAAAGCGGATCTTCTACAACAAGAAAGATTTGGATCAAAATGCTCAAAGCGGCCTTACTCATAGCAGCTCTGAACTGGAGACAGTACCGGGGTCAACCACAGGTGAATGCAGGGACTGGGGTGCTCACGCCGTGCAGCGCCAGCCGGCAGTGCAGACGAAGGAGCCGTCCAGGGCTGAACGCAAAAACCACTGCGGTGAGCGGCGGAAGCCCCCACAATGGGATTCCGTGTGTGGAAAGTGCTAGAACGGCCACAGTAGCCTCTGGGGAGGGAGCGACAGTGTGTTGCTTGTGTTTGGAGGAGGGCGCAGCGGACTGGAAGGAGCTGGAGGTGTCCGCGACCTTGTCTCCGGTGGTGGTTCCGCAGCGGGTCTGTGCAGCCGTCAGAGTGCGTTCACCTTTACATCCAGGTGTCTTATCTGTAACTGATACATCGATAAACTACTCAGACAGGCTTCTGGCAAAAAGGGGGGGCGTCGGAGACCATTTCACAACCGTTGGGCTGTGGTGAAACAAGCGGGAAATGACAAGTATTTGAGGACGTTGAGGAATTGGAAGCCGTGTACGTTGGTGCTGGGAATGTACGGTGGTGCAGCCATGTGGAAAAGAGTTCGGGGGTTCCTCCAAACGTGGGAATTACCCTATGACCCCGCAATTCCAATCCGAGGTATATACCATAAAGAACTAAAGACGGATCTTTGAGCAAATACTTGGATAGGGACGCTCGTGGCAGCGCTGTTTACAGAGTAGCCGGAAGGTGGGAACAACCCAAACGTCCAGCGGTGGACTAGGGATAAACAAAACCGTGGTACAGCCACGCAGCGCAGTGCGACTCAAACGCCAAAGGGAACGAAATCCTGATGCAGGCTTCCCTGCGGGTGGACCCCAAAACACTGAAGTGAAGGAAGCCAGGCCAGAGGTCACCTGTCGCATGACCCCATTTGTAGATGTATCCAGAGAGCAGACGAGGGGCGGTTCGTGGTGGGCGGGGAAAGAAGAGCGAACCGAGTGTGCAGTTCCGTGCGGGGTGATGGACGTGTTTCGGAATGAGACAGAGGGTGGTGGCCCACTGCTGTGAACGCACCCAACGCCACCAACCGTATGCTCTAAAGCGGTTGATTCTATGTCCAGTGAATTTCACCTCAGTTTTTCAATATTGATCCAATGTAAAACAAATAGAAATCAGGGGAACAAAATAATGTGTTAGCTTAAATGAAATCGGATTCATAAAAAAAAAAAAAGAGGCAGACGATGAAGTTGAGAGCCGGGGCCAGGGGTGCGGAGGAGTCTTGCCTCCTGCTGGGGTCTGTCCCTCGTGCAGGCTGCCTTTGTCTGCCTGGTTCAGACCCCGTGTTACTCCCTGAGCGGACCGTGGCGCGTAGCCACAGCCGGGCTTTCCCGTCTTTGTTCCGAGTGGCTGGGTTTTTCAATTTCCCAAAGTAAAGGTGTGTTCAGACCCAGCTGCATCGGATTTTTACATCATGTTTATTTCCAGTGATTTCTGTGTGTGTGTGTGTCCGCCGCATATGCAGGGGCCTCTACCTTCTACGGCATACTGACAAGCATTTTATTTCGGGTGTGGCGAGACCTGTTTCAGAGGTGCCAGACTAAAGCTGTTTTAACTCCAAGATATGGAATAGGATTTTTAAAAAAATAGTAGCTGCCTGAGGGAGCTTGGCAGGGAAACGGTGCTGATGGTGCAATGGTGGGTCTGTCACATCTCCTCGAGTGGGGCACAGGAGGGTTTTCACCCCAGCGACTTGTGGCTGCCACGTCCTGCGGAGCCAGCGGTGGAAACGTCCAGCCATGCACAGGCAAGAACCTTACACCTGCTCCCAGGACCTGAGGTCACCTTACAGGTGGGCAGACCTGAGCCCCAGACAGAAGAGACTGGTGCTTACCTGTTGGGGGCTGGGGACCCACGTAGAAGACCATGTTCTTAACTTTTTTCCAGGTTTCTTTTTTTCCCCTCCACTGCAAAAATAAGCTAAGATATTTTTTATTGCATTAATAACTAAGGGTATACTAATATCTCCAAATACTGAGTTATTTCAGACATACGATTACAATAGTCCTACGATGAATAGAGTGGGGGCAGGAACCAGCACACTGGAGGAATGATCTGTATTTATGTCACAATCAATGGCAGATATTTCTCCGTTACTTTTAGAAAAATACTAGATGTATTAGAAGCCAAAAAGCTTTGCTTAAAAACAACCTGTACATACAGGGCAAGCTTAGACCTTCAGAAACCAGATAAACATCTGCAAAGTAAAACAAATGAGAAACACTGATTCAATGTTGCACACATACTAGCTTGTATCAGATACACTGTTTCAAGGCATTGTAGCAAAATGAAGCAACCCACTGTACTTAGGAGACTTACTCGCTACATTTGTTTTCATAACTACTTCATTATAGGTCTGCTGACTTTAGTGTTGTTTGGGTAAAGACTGAGGGGAAAGCAAAACTGCAACCCTGTGATTTCCCCCAGCCCTGGGCGTGGAGATAGTGGCCAGGTCTCTCCCGTGTGCCAGGCATGGAGCACACTCTCTTGTCCCCATGGGGGGCATGGGTGGTGGCTAAATGGGGGTGGGTTTCATGCAGAGAGGATGTGCGGTGGAGAGAAGGGCGGTGTTTAGGCAGAGCTGTGTGTCCTTCACGTGTCTGTGCTTTTGGGTCCCTGTGGGGAGCGATTTACCCTCATAATCACAGCATCACAGAGCTGCCCTTCCTTGGCGCCTGGCGCTGATGGGAGGAAAATGCCTGCTATGTTCAATCAAAGTTTTGAGGGAGATGATTTAAATTGTTTTGATAACACCCTTGGGAGCCGGGGCTCCTTTTAATAATTTAAGGTGAAGGCATGTGTGCTCTCATTAAAGGCAGGAGGTGGATTTGAAGTTTTCCTTTCTACAAGGAGGCTTGTTGAGTTTTGAAATCAGAATGACACGGAGGCTTGGTGTGCTGGCAAACGGAGAAACGCCTGCCTGTCTCCTCTCGTGTGTCCCTGCTCTGCACAGTAACGTGGCTGAGCTTTTCCGAATCACCGGCTATTGGACGCTCATGGACTTGGACAGGATAACAAATGGAAGGGGGTTATTTTCTGATCCTAATAAGTGAGAAACAGCTGTTCTTCCTAGCTTGGAAGGCAAGTCATTTGTTTTCTGCACACGCACATACACATATATGGTTATCAACATGCGGCGAGGAAGAATTAAAAGTTGCACACGGTGTTTTTTTAAAAAGATTTTATTTATTTGAGAGAGAGAGAGAGAAGCACAAGCAGGGGAGCTTGGGGGAAGGGGCAGAGGGAGAGGGAGAAGTAGACTCCCCACTGAGCAGGGAGCCTGATGCAGGACTCGATCCCAGGACCCTGGGATCATGACCTGAGCTGAAGGCAGATGCTTAGCCAAATGAGCCACCCAGGTGCCCCTACCTCATGGTGTTTCTAAAAGGGGAAAAAGAGAAAAGGGATCCAAACCTGCTCGCCATCCCTGCGTCTCCTCACAGTGCACGACACAGAGCGCAGAGTGTGGACCTAGCTCTGACCTTGAGCTTCCAGTCCCTCCCACCTCCTTCCCTCTAGCCGCCGCTGGGGAGGCGTGAGCTGCCGAGGGGGAGTCGGAAACTGGACTTGGTCTTTTTCCATCATCTGTCATCAGCTGCTTATTTTGCTTCCACAGAAGCTTATTTTAAAAACGAATATTGTTGAATCCATTTACATTTAAAGTAGTCATTGATGGGGAAGGAGCTACTCTTGCCATTTTGTTAATTGTTTCCCGTTCGTCTTGTAGTTCTTTTGACTGTCTACGGGCTTGAAGTTTCCGTGAAGCCAGATGGATCCGTTGCAGAGTCTGCCGTGTGACATTGTACCTATAGTTAAGAAGGCAGTATTGGACGCTTACGGATTTGTTAAGAGGCTAGAGCTCATGCTAAGCATTCTCATCACAGTAAAATAAAAAAAGGAAAAAATGAATAAGGTAAATGGTAGATAGATAAGGGAGGGCTCTCCTTAGGTGAGAAAAGGATTAAACTATCATTTGAATTCACCTTTTCTTGGTGGTCTCTACTTTTTTACCCAGGGGAGGAAGGCGAAGTACCCACTAGGGGTGGTAGCTTTAAGTAGTCGCAGGAGGAACAAAGTGTGGTCACAAACAATCATGACAGTTTCTTGAACACATACTAGAATTTGTTTCCAAAATGCGCATTCTCTGACTTTAAATGGTCACCTTGGAATTCTTTCCAGTAATTGCTGGGCTTGAAAGACACAAACATACATGTGCTCGGCTGTGTGCACACGTCCCCTCTCTGGATGGTTCTGGGCACACGGTCTTGTTTTTTGCTTCCACGTCCAGATACTTCCCCTGCATAGAACATTACTACACTGGGGAGAGGTAGCTAGGCTGAGTGGGTAAAAATCCGTAAATACTGTTTTACTGGATTTTTATTAGGTTGAACAAATTTATTATTTTTAGAAACATAGCATGATTCTGCTGTTTGAAGAGAAAAGAAAAAAACCTGTCTCTCCTGCAACCCTGTTCACCTTGCCTTATTCAGTACGGGACACTCATTGGTGATCAGAAGCAGCAATTTTCATGCATGTAATTAGTAAACTAAGATCCTTAAAAATAGAATGACTTCTGTAGGTTAGGCATGCCGGGTGTATTTATACCACTTAATTGCTTTCTTTTCATTTTCTTCATAAATTACACCAAAGTGAAATTGGCCAGCCCTTCCGGAGTGAATGATCCCAGAGTCCGAACTGGCGGGGTGTGTTAATGCTGGCTGCTCGAATATACTCTGGGATGTGGGAGGGGAAAGAGACCACGGTCAGGGGTGCCTGGGTGGCTGGTCGTGGCGCCTGGGGTGGCTCAGTGGCTTAAGCATCTGCCTTCAGCTCAGGTCATGAACCCAGGGTCCTGGGACCAAGCCCCGCATCAGGCTCTCTGCTCAGTGGGAAGCCTGCTTCTCCTTCTCCCCTTCCCCCTGCTTGTGTTCCTCTCTCACTGTGTCTCTCTCAGTCAAATAAATAAAATCCTTAAAAAAATAGAGAGAGAACATGGTCAAATACAGATACTGTGGTTTTTCTCCCTTGCACTGGAAAGATGTCTGATTCTAATCTTTCTTGTTAATAGAGTCATTACTGATACTTAGCGCATTGATCTGCTCCTTGGAAATGATTCGCAGGTTCTCTGGGAGAGGGGAGTTACTCTCTTTGTCTCTTCAGTACTCAGATTGGGTTGGCCTCCCCTCTGAAGAAGAGGCCCTTGACTTTGATGAAGAGCCACATTCCTTGCAAGACGTGACCCTGAACCTTTGAGAGGGGCCCTTTCAGTGTCTCTTTCTGGGAATCTAGCAGAACCTGGTGCATATATCTCTCCAGGATCCACATAATAACTGAACTCCTTGGGGGCGGCTGTGAGGAAAGTGTCTTTAAAAACAACCACATTAGAGTTGTCTGTAGAAAGCAAACGAGAGTCGGCTTGTACTTCCCCGGGAGCATGTGTGTGTATTGGGCCCCGCTAAAGTATGAAATGAGTTTGTCCCTCAAGAACGTGCGTGAAGGTTTCTACTCTAATTTCTCTGACTCCTCTCTGAAGCATACCTCGCTTGTGTGAGCAAAAACACCCAGTTTCCTGCTTCTTGGCCAGGCGCATCCTTGATTCTTGCCAGCTCTCCTACTTTAGAGAAATGGCAGAACTCACACAGTATTCATTTGTTCACCGATTCACTGCTTTTTTTACCCAGCAGATGGTTTTTTTTTTTTTAAAGATTTTATTTATTCATTTGACACAGAGAGAGAGAGAGATCACAAGTAGGCAGAGAGGCAGGAGGAAGCAGGCTCCCCGCTGAGCAGAGAGCCGGACGTGGGGCTCGATCCCAGGACCCCGAGATCATGACCCGAGCCGAAGGCAGTGGCCTAACCCACTGAGCCACCCAGGTGCCCCACCCAGCAGATGGTTTTTGAGCGTTTACAAAGTGCTAGGCCTGGCCTGGGCCCTGGGAACACAGAGTTCCCGACCTCTTGGAGCTTGTTATCTGGAGAGACTGACAAAGGGACCGATACCTCCATGCGCTATAGGGGATGACGCCATCTTGAAGGAACACGAGGCAGGGGAGGGCGTGGAGAACGGCGAGGAAGTGTGGTCTTAATTAGAGTGGCATTTGTGCAACGATTTCGAAGCAGGGAGGGAAGAAGCCGTACAGGACTTTAGACAGAGGGAGCAGCATGCCTGGCGCGAAGGAGCCGGGGGTGGAAAACAGGGAGGATGAGCAAATGGCTTTGGGGGCGTGTGGTAGTGGTTTGGTGGCAGGAAGTGGTCAATTTGGGGTTCAAGGGAAGGGGTGACGGCTTCCTGAGATCTCAGTGGGTCGAAAGCAGGCGCAGAGCCCAAGGAGGGCCGTTAGAAGCCCGAAGCCGCTCTGGGGGCAGATGGGGAGACGTATGAGGGGCAACCTTGGGAGGGGCCGTGGGAGCCTGGGTTGGGCATGCTGAGCTCGGGGTGTCTGTTGGACACCGAGGGTGAGACGCTCTGTGCACAGGTAGGTACGTGAGTGGAGAGTTGAGAGAAGAAGCTTGGGATGGACGGATCGTTGGTGTCTAGAGAGTGTTTAGAGCCATGGGACTGGCTTTAGGGACTTAGGCGATGAGGGGAGCTTAGATGAGAACAGCAGAGACAAGGCTGGGGACGAGCCTGGGGCTATATTGAAATGCCAGAAAATGAGAAGGAATCAACAAAGGAGAATGAAAAGAAGCCAGTGATCAGATGGGAACAAAACCAGGGGCAGGCAGGTGGAGACAGAGACAGAGACAGAAGAGAGAAAGTATCTATTGTAGGGACTGGCTCGAGACCCAGGTGGTATGACCGTCCGCGTCTGAAGGCCTGGGAACCAAGGGAGCCAGTGGTGTGAGTCCCGTCCGAGGGCAGGAGGACGTGAGGTGGGAGATGTCCCGGCTCCGCGGTGAGGCAGGAGGATAACGGGGGTGGATTCCACCCGCCTCTGCCTATTGTCCCATCCAGGCCCTGCATGGGATGGGTGGACTGAGCCCCTGACACACCGGAAACGCCCACCCAGACACCCCCAGAGAGAATATGGACTCTGGGCACTCCCGGGCCAGCCCAGTGGACACATACAATCAGCCACCCCTCGATCCTCATAACGACCCTGTGCCTCGATCCCTGCTCACGGAGAGGTTGAGTGACTCAGCCCATGTCCCCTGCACCTTGTATGGCTTCCCAGGACGTTTAGGACACACGACCCCAACCTGGGTGGCCCAGAACAGTGAGCATCTCTTCCCTCCGGCCTCTAGGGCCTCGAGGCCTGACCCCAAGGCGTCCACAGGGCTGTGCTTTCTGTGGAGCTTCACGGCTCCAGAGGAGAATCCTTCCTTGCCTTTTCTAGAAGCTTCTGGTGGCTGCCGGCAGTCCTGAAAGTTCCTTGGCTTCTGCGGGGGCATCCCTCCAGTCGGTGGCTCTGTCTCGGCAGGCTCCTTGTCCCTCTGTGTGACTCTGTGTCCCCTTCGTGGTGGGACACCTGCTGGGGGATTCCATCCTAGCTAATACCCATCTGTAATGAGGTATGACCTCCTGTTAACTAAGTCACATCTGGAAAGAAGGACTGAGAGAGAGAAAGAGAGAGAGGGAAAGAAAACAGAAAGAGAGAAAGAAACAGTGCTGATCTGACAACTGCAGGGATGGGCAGGGAGAGCCTCAGACCATGATGCAGATCGGACAGAGTCTGGCTCTGGGTCGACTCTTGGCTGACTTCCAGGCACCGGGCAGAAATGTCCCTGGGAGCCTGGCCGTGCTCAGTCATCGGCTGGGGGGGTGGGGGCTGCCCAGGGAGAGCATGGCCACTGCTCCGAAGACCAGGCCACCCCCAGAGGTGCCAGCTGCTGGGGGTGTCCGTTGGCAAGATCCTTCTGGCGGTACAGCTGTGCAGCCGCCATTCCTGGTGCTGGGGTTTCCTGCGAGTGTCCAGGACTCCGTGGAGTGAGTCGGGCTGGAGCTCCTCTTTCCTCAAGGCCGGCTTAGTGCAGCTTTGTTCCTTGGGCGGTGGCCTCCCGAGTCCCGCTGCTGTTGTCTCCTCTTCTGCCTGCCACGTCTGTGGGGCTTATGCCCTAAGGAATAAATCCCTCTCCGGAAGGTTAGTTGGGGTGCGGGGAGAGAATAAAATCACATGGGTATGTGCAGTCCGCCGTCTTTACTCAGGAATCTAGTTTTTTTTTTTTTTTTTTTTTTTGTTTTTTTTTTCACCTACAGGGAAAAGACGAGGCAGAGAGGAGGAGGAGAGCAGTTAGGGCACAAAATACTGACTTCCGTAATGGAAGAGCCAGTCACTGCGCAGACAGGTCCGGAGCTGACTGAAGGGAACAGGGGTGGAGAGCCGGATTAGGGATGCGTCTGTGGGTAGATGGACCCTGAAGGCGTGGGGGAGGGGATGGCTACGTGGGCTCAGGCTTTGCTTCTCTCCCTCTGTAGCTTGGATGACCTTGGGAAAATTACCTCACGACCCCGGATAGGTCTTCAGGTGTTTGGTCACATCAGTCAGTGGGTAGACCGCTGAACATGGGGAGGGTTTGGGGGCGCCCCGGTGGCTCAGTCGTTTAAACGTCCGACTCTTGGTTTTGGCTGAGGTCATGATCTCAGGGTCGTGATCTCACGGTCACGTTCCGCCAGTGCTGGGCGTGGAGTCTGCTTTACGCTTCTCCCTCTCTCTCCGCCCCTCCCCTGGAGACCACTCTGCTTACAGGGGTGCTGAGAAACGAATCACGTGTTTGCGCACCTGTGCCCGTGGGACCCCTGCAGTTTGGGGAGCTTCCCTTTGTGCTTCTACCCGACTGTTCTTTCTCGAAAAAGATCTGCTAGATGAGCCTCCGTTGGCCTCCATTGACTGCAGCGTTCAGTAGTTCACTTAGAGATGTCGTATCCGTCCTCTGTGGGTGTTAGGGACTGAGTTGTGTCACGCTATAGTGAACATGTTGATGTCCTAACCCCGGTACCTCCTATGTGACAATATTCAAAGATGGGGCCTTTAAGAGGTAATTAAATTACAATGAAGCCATTAGCGTGGGCCCTCATCTAATCTGCCCGTGCCCTTAAAAGAAGAGGAGATTGGGACAGAGGGAAGACTGGTGAGCACCGAGGGAGAGGGCAGCCACCACACCTGCAAGGCAAGAGCGAGGTCTCCGCAGGGACCACGCCTACTGGCACCTACACTTCCAGCGTCCAGAACTGTGGAAAAATAAATGTCTCCCAGTTTGTGGCGTTTGTACTAGGCCAGCCCTGGCGGAAGAATACAGTGGGGAAATGAAAAGAACGAGGCTGGACTGGAGGTCAATGGAGGTACAGATGCGGGCGTGCGGACTCTTAAAATGAACTACCCGAATCCGGACTTAATTCTCTTTCTTCTGTCAGACATAATCCCATGTGGAGCAAAAAGGCTTTGAGTGCATTTTAATTTTAATTTTCCTAGCTTTTCGGGAGGGGCTTGCTTATTTATTTATTTTTCGCCACACACCTGCCTCCTGAACTGGTCAGTCAATGCTCATTCAAGACTGGACATGTCAGCCGGTCCCCCCACCGCTTTCTTCCTGTGGCGACCCCCTGGCGTGGCAGATCCGTTCTGGCTGCGGCTGAAGCGCTGCCATTGCTTTCTTCTCTCCCTCACTGGCCCGCAGGGAGAATACGTTTTTCCTTCCCTTGGCACGGCACAGTCCATCCTGGAAATTCACAGGAGTGGACTCGTTAGCCGTTGTTCTTAAAATCTGGCCCTCAATTCTGTGGAGACTGCATCTCTGACATTTCTTGATGTTTGAAGAGGAGATCTGTCACCGTTAGGCGCAGAGTGCCGGTTTTTTGGTGGCTGTCCTGCGATGGGCCAGGACAGAGAGTCTGTCCTCATAGCTCCGCATGGGATCAGTGGTAAAGGACGCGTTGGGCTGGTTATCTGGTGTCCCAGGCTTTAGCCACGGAGCTGGGGAGTTTCTGTGTTTGAAATAACATTTTGGATTTCGTAGAGACTGTAGTTGTTAACTAGCCGCTGAAGACTGTCCCCTTAGCATAGCGTGAATCGTTTGCCGCTTGTTTTTCGTTTGTTTGTTGGTTTTTGTTGTTTTTTCTTTTTTTTTTGTAGTATTCTAAGTTCCCAGGAAAGCCACTGGATGTTATAAGCAGGAGAGTATCATATCATGATTTGATTTACACTTAAACGTTTTTTTAATTCTGGTGAAATATACTTAAAGTTTATCATCTCAAGGGGCACCTGGGTGGCTCAGTTGTTTGCTCTGTTGGGTCAACCTACTTACAAAAAAGATTGCCATTGTAACTATTTTTTTTTTTTTAGAGAGAGAGCACGCCCACGCGCACGATTGTGGTGGGGGCAGAGGCAAAGAGAGGGAAAGAGAGAATCTCAAGCAGGTTCCACGCCCAGTGTGGAGTCCGATGCAGGGCTCAGTCTCATGGCCCTGAGATCATGACCTGAGCTGAAATCAAGAGTCAGACCCTTAACGGACTGAGCCACCCCAGTGCCCCCTCCCATTTTAGCCACTTTTACATGTACAGTATAGTTGTTTCGAGTACATTCATGATGTTGTGTCATTTCCAGAACACCTTCATCTCCCCAGCTGAAATGCGGTACCCGTTCAGTGACCCCTCGGCTCACCTCTCCCCAGCCCCTGGCAACCACTGTTCTCCTTTCTGTCTCTGCAAACCTGACGGCTGCAGGCACGTCACATGAATGCACTTATGCAGGGCTTGTCCTCTTGCGACGGGCTTATTTCACTCAGCATAAGGTCCTCAGGGTTCATTCATATTGGAGCACGTGTCAGCAGTTTCTTCCTTTTTAAGGGTGAATAATATTCTGTTGTACGCTTCTCCCATTCTACTTATCCACTCATCTGGGTGAAGGGATGTTTGGGTCGTTGCCTCCTTTTGGCCATTGTGAATAACGCTGCTTCGAACATTCTGCCGTGTGAGTGCCGATACGTCTTGGAGACCCGGCTTTTGGTGCTTTTGTGTATATACACCTAGAAATGGATTCCAGGATCTTAAGATAATTCTATTTTACATTTTTTTGGTGGGGGGACCACCAGCTGCACCATCTTTTGTCCTCACAAACAGTGTGTGGGGCTCTAATTTCTCCACATCCTCACCAGCACTTATTTTCTGCGTTTCTTGTTTTTGACATAGTCATCTGATAGGTGTGAGGTCCTATCTCATCGTGGATCATAGCGCATGTGGGACTTTCTGCTGTGTGCGCATTATGTTCTCGGGTGCTCGTGCACAGAGACAGTAAGACCCAGTTTCCGCCTCCAGAGAGGACTGTCGTGGTCTGCTGGAGGACAGAGGCATCTGAACGGAAAGTTATAATACATCATAGTGGTGTCGTGACAGAGACAGGTCTTAAGAGAACACGGAGGGATACAATCAAGGAAGACTTCCCGGAGGCGGGGGTGCTTCTTAGGGTATTCTCTAAAGCCCACTTGGTAGAAGGAACTGAACAAGGAAACTGAAGTTAAGCTCCAAGTGGTTGGTGGGCTTGGGTTAGAGCGATATTTCTGGAATAGAACAGCGTGTGAAGCATTTTCCCTCTCCATTCGTGTGTCTTTCTGGCTCTGAGAGATTGTAAAGGTTATTTAATTGGGATACCGACTTCACAGTGTGCGGTTATCTGAAAGAGGCCAGACCGAGGCCTTTGGGAGAAAACGTGCCCAGCAGGTGAGTGGGCGGAAGGTGCTCCGTGAGCCTGATCCAAGGGGGTGTGTGTTTGAAGGGGAGAGTTTGAAGGCTCGGGTTGCGGGGTGCGGCGACAAGACAGCGAATACGGAGGGAGAAACAAAGTCTAGAAAGGCCTGGCATTTGGGAAGGGCGCTATTGTTGTCATGGTGACTCACACTCGTCGAGCCTTTAAGGACAGATGCAGAGGAAGAAAGGAGGACGGAGCGGCCGTCGGAGGTGGGCCGGCTGGCTCCAGGTCCTGGGACCGAGGCCGTGTGTGATGTCGCCCGGGTTTCTGAGGGCTGTGCTTCCCCCCGGGCTGCTCTATTTCCCTTCTCCTGCCTCTGCGCTGCCTTTTATAGAACCGCTCTCAAAGGAGGCAGGGGGTCTGATGTCACAAGGTCTGGAAGCTTTCCTCGGGGAGGAGAGGGACCGGCAGAGAGGGAATACGAGTTTGCAGGACTTCCATACGAGACGCCCTCCCCCAGCCCGGGATTGGATTCACTGCTTATATATTTGGCCTGGACTCCCTGTAAGGCTCCCTGCAAACTCATCTGGCTCCCCGAGTAGACCGAGAACCCCTTGTGTCCCCAGAACCACACAGCGTGTCCACGTTGCTGATGAGCCGACATGGCGCACGGATGGATGGATGTTGGGAGTTGGGAGCACGGAAGTGGCCGGCCAGCCCTCCTGACTCTGCTCCTAGAGATCTTCCCTTTCTGTCTTCTCTCTCGACCCACCACTTCTCTTAGTTCAGGTTCTTTTTCATCTGACTTGGGCAGCTGAGGTCACCTTCCAGTGGTCTGTTCTCCATTCGATGTCATTTTTCTGACTTTCAGCAGTCGGGGTCATCTTTATACCGTCGGACACAGCCCTGGTCCTGTCTTTTCTCTTTCCTACTCAGAATGTCTCATGGTTTATTGTGACCCAGAGGCCAAAATCCATGACCCTCTGCGTTCTGATTCCTGTCTGTCTGCCTTTCTGGCCTTGCCACACTTGCCAACCTCTCTCCGCCTCAGCCTGCCTGAAATTTGTCTCACAGATCTCAGAAGAGATCTGCGGTAGATGCCTCTCTCTCCCCTGGGAAGCACACTCCCGCTTATTTTTCCAGAATGAGGTCCGTCATTGCCTCGTTAGGGAAATTGGTCATGCGCCTCTCAGGGAGAGAGCCAGACCTTCACTTGGGTTCCCATTACCTTTGTACAGACCTTCTCTGAGTCGCTCACCCCATAAATCCCCCCAAAGTGTCTTTTACTTAACGTTTATTCACTTATTAATGTCAAAAATGGTTTAGGCCTAAGAACAGTTACACAGCACTAAATTATCCTTACGAAGACAGACTTACACTGCAGCGGCCATCACGGTCATGCTCAGGGGCATTCATGACGAAGGCCAGTGAGGACGGGGTTCAGTGCCGTGCGAACTTGGGTAGCGTGCATGTGTACAGTTTGAGTGCATTTGCCAGAGTGGAACTTGGATCTGTACACGTGCTTCTCTCCAGCCTGCGTGGAGACAGAAATGTCATCCATGACATCCACGCGGCTCGCCTCATCTCCGGGACAGAACAGATCAGAAGCAACACAGCCAAGCCTGCTGCTAAGCCTCTACAGAAACTTCCCGTAAGCAGGTTGTCATAAAGGACCCCCCGAATCATGTCACGATGTCCTCCATGGCATGGGAGGTCAAAGTCATCTCACACTTTGTGCCTGATGCTTTTTGTTTGCAAATAACAGAAGGGCCCATTGTGTCAGAGACCATGAAAACGTTTACTGTCTACTTTACAAGAATTCTAGCTTGCTAGGAGCCCTGAGGGGTCAGGTGTGTGGTTCTCGGCCCGACTGCTTCCACTCTTTCCTTTGTGGTTGATCCAAAAGTCACGTCCTGAGGCCGGCATCCCAAGCAGGGTGGAAGGGCTTGTCCTTGTATCAGAGAGGAACGGCCTTTCCGGAATCTCTTTAGGAGACTTTCCCTTATATCGGCCAGAACAAGGTCGCACGGCTCCGCAGGCAGCGGGAGGCCTGCAGTCGTGTCCAGCCCAAGGGCGGGATTGGTGTGGGCCAGCCCGGTCATCATGGAGCGGCACAGTGTGCCACCCGGGCCATGCTCTGTCAGCAGGGAGGGAGGTGGGAGCCAAGAAGAAAGTGCCGGGGAGGACAGCGCAGAGTGACGGCCGCAGCAGGCCCCCACCGCCCCAGGCCGCTCAACCCGTTTTCCAGGACGCAAACCCAGTGTGCGACTCAGTGTTGAATAGAATTACTCCCCAAATAACTTTCAAGTCTTAAGGGGAGGGGCCGCCCTGCATTGCATTCCGGCAAGCCTCAGCGGATATTATTTTATTTCCACTGACCTTATCTGTAACCCGAACAGCGGGGAGCCTGAAAGTGGGGCTTCCCGACAATACCTGAGGGAGGGCTTGCTGGTCGGCCCGCTACCCCTGCACTGCGTCCCCCGGCAGAGATGGGAATGAGGGACCACAGGCTCTCAGCCGAGCTGATGACGCAGTGAGGACACGTGGCTCCCCGAGGCGCACCGTGTGATGATGATGGAGGAATGAGAGGCTTCGGGCTTGGCAAACACTCATCTGGTTCAGGCTTTCCAGCTAAACCACGCTGAGGTGGCTGTTCTCGGGTGATTCAACCTGGAAAGGACGGTTCTCTTGGCCAGAGATAGCCCGGGGCTCAGGTGCCTGCAGGGGGAGTGCTCTTACCGGAGCTGGTGAGAGGCAGTGACAAAAGTCACGGAGCAGCAGGGAGCCTCTGGGGGCGGGGTGGGTGCTGTGGGGAGAAACTCCCTTTGCTTGGGTCCTATATGGTGAAGCAAGGGGGACCTATATTAGGAGAGAACCGAAGACCATTCATTGCAGGCGTCGTAACGATGACTCAGCTGCGAACCTAGACGTACTCATCCATCAGGAATGAAACCCCATAGAAGAGTATATGTGCGCTCTGGGGATTGAGGGAGAGACGAGATCGTTGAAGCTCAATGGCAAGGATAATGGCTTTGATCATGGCTTGGGGGCCAAACGCCAAGGATCTCGTGAGAGCGCGGACAGAGGAAGGTGGAGCGCCCCTGGTCCACGTTCCCATATCCCCGGTGGGTACCAGCTGCCCCAGCGCACTATGAGGAGCTGCCTGGTGGGACGCCGTGCCTGGTCTTCCAGCCGGAGCTGGGCCAAGTTGTGCTGTAGTCAGCGACTCTAGAACCTTCACGAGCTCAGAGAAGTTGAATTCCCCTCCTTCCTCACCAGGAGATCCTTCCAGAATTTAGCCAAGAAGGGAGGAAAGAGAGGGGCCCTTTGGAAATAAGCATTCCAGAGGTCAGCAGGTGGGAGGAGCGCAAAGGTCGTGGTCACCTGGTCTGTTCACTCCCTGGGAGTAGCGTCCCACTTACCGCGTCTTCTGTGTGGCGATGGAGTTGCCTGTGGCCTGCCCCCAACCCGCTCTCTGACACGTTGGGCTTCCAAGGTCGCTTCCTCATAGAACGATCAGAAGGTGCTGGTTTCTTGGATCTGCCGTCTGGTAGCTGGGGCGCGCCGTCTGCACGCTCTTGCCCTGGGGGTTGTTACTCGGAAGGCTGCAGGACCATCCGGGGAGGTGTCCTTCTCGAGAGCCCTTGGTCTGGCGAGGCCTGGCGGTGGGGAGCTTGGGTGGGCACCTGGCGGGTGGTATTTTAGGAGGCAGAATACCCTGGAAGCCCAGTGTCGCCAGACGGATGGAGCAGCCCCCCCGCTTCCATTCCCACCACCGTATCGGCCAGTACAGAAAATAGGAAGAGGTGACTTTAAAAGGTCGTATACTGAAAGGACGGCAGAAGGTTAAGGGGGTTTTAAAAGCAAGGAAACCAAAGGAAAGAAAGGAAAAACAGGGAAGTTAAGTGTTTATAGGCAATAAAACAAGACAGAATAGTTGAGATTTTTGCTAACGGAGATACGCTAAACGTGGCAGCATTAAAATTTCAAAAAATACCAAAAAAAAGGAATGAAATTTGAGACAAGTGTTAAAAGTAGGTTGGTAAAAGAATACTTTTTGAGAAAATAAAGTAGTTTATTATTTTTTTAAAGAAATTTTATTTTCTTTATTCTTTCTTTTATTTTCTTGGGGGTTCCTGGGTGGCTCAGTCAGTTGAGCCTCTGCCTTCGGCTCAGGTCATGATCTCAGGGTCCTGGGATCGAGCCCCGCGTCGGGCTCCGCTCATCGGGGATCCTGCTTCCCCCTCTCCCTCTGCCTGCCATTCCCCTTGCTTGTGCTCTGTCTGTTAAATGAATAAATAAATCTTTTTTAAAAGAGATTTTATTTATGAGAGCAAGAGCGCACACACAGGCAGGGGAGGGGGCAGGAGACCCCAGGGCAGTGGAAGAGAAAGCAGGACGGCACAGCCCGTCAGTGTAGAGTGATGACAAGGGGAGCGTTGGGAGGGTCTTCCTTTGCCTCATTAAGTTCTCAAGATGGGTCGGTGAAGGCGTAGGAGCGTTTGTGTGCAAGGATGTGCAGGACTGACCGTGTAGTTGTTCTGCAGGGTCCGCGTGTGGGAGAAGCATAAGACACTCGAGGACCTTGGCAGTGACTGAGACCGACAAGTGCGTTAGTCTAGAGTATAGCTCCCCTTCCCACACCAGCTGTCCCTGTGTCGGCATCCACCATTTTCTGTTTTCCTGGATCAAAACCTTGACCTTGACTCCTGCCCCTACGTCGCCTCTGCCAAAAGCCCTTGAAAATTTAGCAGGGGGGTTCCTTGATCGCTCAGTCAGTTAAACGTCTAACTCTTGGTTTTGGCTCAGGTCCTGATCTCGGTTGGGGTCATGGGATTGAGCCCCAGGTCGGGTTCTGTGCTCAGCTGGGAGTCTGCTGGAGAGTCTCTCTCCCTCCCTGTCCCCTGCCCTTCCCTCCTCCTCTCTCCTGCTCTTTTTCTCTCTCAAATAAATACATTTTTTAAAAAAGAAAATTTAGCTGGATTGTCTGTGTGCATTTGTTTGCTGGGGCTGCCATAAAAAAGTACCAGAGGTGGGGGGGCTTAAGCAACAGAAATTTATATTCTCAAGTGCTGGAGGCTGGAAGTCCAAGGTCAGGGTGCCCGCTGGGTGCGTTTGTCCCGACAGCTCTCTCCTTGGCTTGCAGATACCTGCCCTCCCTTGGGCGTGGTCTTCCTCTGTGTGCTCACCCCTGGGGTGTCTCTTCTGTCAGGACACCAGTCCGATTGGATTAGAGCCCCCGTTAGCAGGCTCGTTTTAACTGGAACCCTTCTTTAGAGACCTTCTCTCCAGCAGGGCTACGTTCTAAGCCACCGGGAAGTGGGACTTCAACATCTAACAACGTGGAATGGGGCTTGTTCCGTGCTCTGCGCCTCCCCTCTTGCACTGGACCTCCTTTGAATCAGTCACTTGTGTAATTAGTTGCTTAATGTTTGTGTTTCCCATTAGCCGGGAAGAGGCACGAGGGCAGGAATTGTGTCTGTTTTATTTGTGGCTCTATCTCCCCGTCGAGAGGTCTGGGAGGTAGGAAGTGCCTAACGAGTCTGTGTCGGTTGAAGGCGGAAACGATCTCTTCCTTCCTGTTCCCTTTGGGGCGCCCCTGTCATGCGTCTCCTCCTAGCTCTGCTCACGCAGAGGGCACGCTGGTTGTGTGTGGTAGGCTTGGCGGGTGCGGGGGGCTCCCCCAAAGAGAGATTTCTCAAATCCCAGCCCAGAGTCCATGCTGGGGAGAGCCACAGACCTTCCCACTGAATGGATTAGGACCGTCATGTCTTCACACGTGTGGGTGTTATGAGCATGAGTGCATTCTTCCAAGTGTGTATGGACGACCTCATTCTCTGAATAATCAGCCCAGTTATTCTCAGGAGTCTGTATTTTTACCGCTTGAACAACGCGAGCGTATCTCAGCTTCCTGTCCAGATTGTAGATTCCAGAAGGACAAGCGTGCGAGCAGGATACTTTTTCCCTCCCGCCATCCCTTTGAGGGCTTGGAAGGGCTCTCTGTCAGTGGGCTGCAATTCGAAAGAGTGAATAAGAAAGGAGAGTCATAGAGCAGCAAAGATTCTCCTGCGCTGTGGCCAACCGTCCAGGGGAACAAAAACATGTTAGCAAGGTATAGTGCTTATTTCTTTTTAGCAAAGAATAATTACCGAGAATGAAAGCCGCCTCAGGAAAAAAAAAAAAAAAAGAAAATTCAATGTATCAGGTGAATATTTTGTAAAGGGGACTTTTTGACCTTGAAAAATGGTGAGCCTTAGCTCAGTAAAAGCTAATTAGGGAGAGAGCGAGCTGGTCAGGGGAGAAAATGCATACTGACTCAGAGTTCCTCCCTATGAAGGCAATTTGTATAACAATGAACGCATGTTGGGTTGGAGGCAGTTACTGTTCATTGGAACCCTTCCAGGGTAACTGCTGTGCTGAATGCAGAGCTCCCTCAGAAACCTGGGTTTAAAAGGAAATTAAACCGAGGGGTTCCGTTGCTGCACTTTGTTAGCTGTGGGGGAGGGAGTAAAGGGGACATTTTATTGTGTGAGACGTCAGGAAAATTCTCGAAGAGCTCACTAAGTTGTCCCCTTGAAAAAAAATCTGCCCCTCCCGGTGGATTTTGAAAAAGATCATTTAATTTTGGCTCTTGGGCATTAGGGGCAGAGGGGGAAGCAGACGTTGCCGTTCATCCTTTGAGAGACAGTCCAGTTTTTCTACCTTTTACAAAAGAAAACACAACTGAAATGCACTTCGTGTCTGTGCCTTACTACTCTGCAGACAGCGGTAACAGAAAAGTTGTAGTAGTTGATTATTCCTGAAGAACGGAGAATTGTTTTTGTGTGTACCCATGACACAAGACGGCTTCTAATTCCTTTGGCCATAGGAACTGAATTAGGTGGCATAAATATGGCAGTTAGAGAATTTTGCCGAGGAAGGAGGTAGGATAAAATTTTAAGTAGATGATATGTA
Organism: Martes martes; assembly: GCF_963455335.1. Taxonomy (NCBI): domain Eukaryota; kingdom Metazoa; phylum Chordata; class Mammalia; order Carnivora; family Mustelidae; genus Martes; species Martes martes. The sequence continues at coordinate 2,198,798 of NC_137906.1, read as the reverse complement.
GATCGACAGGTGGATGGAGAGACAGATACATACAGAATATGACCTGACAAAGAGGTAAAAGACCTTTCCTGGGTGGCACTAGAGCGCAGAGCAGCCTCTCTGAGTTATAGGATTTTGACGTGGAAATAAGAAAGTTCAAGAGGGGTCAAGAGCCTTTCCTGCTTAATTTAACCTTTTCTATTATTTTTTTTTTAAGAGACCATTCGCGTACCATAAAATTCACTCTGTGCAAATGACCGGTATGTAATTCTAGAATATCTCATCACCCCCAAAAGAAACCCCATGATCATTAGCAGTCACTACTCACCCCACCCTGGCCCCTGGCAACCTCCCATGTATTTTCTTTTTTGTGTCTGTGCACTTGCCTCTTCTGGGGATCTCCCACATATGTCATCATTCAGTGTCTTTGCTGTTTTGTCTGGGTTTGAATTAGCATATGATGTTCTCAGGGTCCGTCCGCGCTGTAGCGTGCATCCAGACTTCATTCCTTTTCACCGCTGCATAGTATTCTACTGTGCAGCTGCGCCACACTTGTTCAAGTGTTCCACAATTGATGGGCATGGGGGTGGTCTCCACTCTTTGGCCACTGGGACTAGTGCTTCTGTGGACAGCTGGGTCCAAGGTTCTGTGTGGACATACGTTGCATATCTAGCAGGGGAATTGCCAGGTCACGTGGCAATTCTTGTGTTTAAACTTTCGAGGAGCTGCTAAACTGGTTTAGAAAATGGCCACACAATGGGGCGCCTGGGTGGCTCAGTGGTTAAGGCTGCTGCCTTCGGCTCAGGTCATGATCTCAGCGTCCTGGGATCGAGCCCCGCATCGGGCTCTCTGCTCAGCAGGGAGCCTGCTTCCTCCCTTCTCTCTCTGCCTGCCTCTCTGCCTACTTGTGATCTGTCTGTCAAATAAATAAATAAAATCTTAAAAAAAAAAAAAGAAAGAAAGAAAATGGCCACACCACCTCACGTCTCTTCGGGAATGCACGAGAGAGCCCTTAGGATCTGAGCGCCTGCTGTCCGCCAGGCACTGTGCTTTCTGTCCTTTTGGTGTGTGCTCTGTTGTATGATCTGTATGTCGTTATTCCTCCTCTTCGGAATAGGAAACTGAGGCTCCGGGGGTTTAAGACAGAGAGGAGGGAGAAACCGGCCACTGCGGTTATTGTTATAGGACGGAGTGGGGGGCGTCCCCTAAGCCTGGAACCCTGAGATTCCGGCTTGGGGACGGTGGGGAGGTGGAAAGATGACCTGGAAGGCACAGAGGCTGTACCTGGGGCGGCTGAGAGCCTGGCGGGCCACGTGGGACCGAGGAAGAGGACACCTCGATCAGAACCGGAGGGAAGACAGCATGCGCTGGGCCCGACTGTGGTCCCCGGAGCCCCACAGGTGGGAACTGGTGAACCATCGCTGAGACTGCCTGTACACACACGCTTCCAGCTGTCCCTCCCCACCCACACCTGCCTCAGATTGGGAACCGGGCTGGTATCGATCTGTAGTTTTTCTCATCGCGTCTCAGTTCTTGTTCTCCCCAATCCCGATGTCTGCTTCGATTATCACGGTTAATTCTGCAATGAGGAACAGCATGAGTCAGTGTGTCCTAAGTGAGAGGACTTCGAGACACCAAGTGAAATGAGCACCAGTACCGTGAGCACCTCCTGCTGGCCCTCCGGAGGGAGGAAGGGCTGGGGGTGCTGCCCGCACCTGCACATCTGGGCAGATGTGCTTGCCTCGCACCTCCTGAATGGTCCAGCCCTGGGCCGAGGTGAACAGACACAATCTGGGTAGGGTAGCCCGGACGGCAGAAGGTGTGTGTACTTTTGCCGCAGCCCTTTGGGAACAGAAACTGGCATTTCCATGTTGGAGCCTCTTATGAAGCTCAGGCCTGTGGGTCATTCACTCCCCCAGAGGCTTCCAGATTCTTCTCCCTAAGAGCTAGAGAGCAACCGGGGCACGGGAGTGTGAGTTTTCGTCTGGTCTCTTGTATCCGCTTCAGTGTCTGTCTAGTGAAGGGTCCAGACGGTTCCATCTGTGTAAGCCCGCAGCCTCCGGGTAGAGGCTGTTCACCGCGGTGGGAGCCGGGGCTGTGCCTCCCCATGGAACACTTACCCCTACTCTGCCTGCTTCTCGTTTGCCTCGTCGGGGAACTCCAGCAAGACAAGGGACCAAAGTCACATGGAACAATGAGGAGCGTGTGAGATGAACCGGAAGGATTGAAGGTGGAGAAACCTGTCCTGGTCACAGATGTCTTGTGCTCTGGGGACGGGGGCAACATCGAAAGCTCTGGAGCTCAGAGAAAGCCAGCTGCTTCCGCGTGTTCCCAGGCAGAATTCAGACCAGTGTGAGGGAAGGTAGAACGATGAGGCTGACGTTGGCTGTATTTAGGGAACATTGAACGTGAACCCAGTGGAGTGTCCTGGTTGTGGGCGCATGAGGGAGTAGGAACCTCTGGAGGTGTCGGTTCTGAGGCTGGATTGCACCCCAGCGGCAACGTGGAGGAGATACATTGCATTGGGTCAAGGACCAGAGAGGCTTTGGATGAGCCTAAGAATCTGGGTTTTGTGGATTCATATTTGGGAGGGGGCATTTTGCATTGCTGAAGTTATTGAATCTTCAAGAAATTGGATTTTACCACTTGTACGTGGAGGGATAAATCCTAAGCTCATACCTATGTTGCTGTATCTGGGCCCACCCATGTGAAGAGTTTTGCCTCTTGCTTCCCTTCCTCTGGTTTGCCGTGATGCCGCGGTGCTCTGTGGTTTCTGTCAGGTGATGAGAGCACCAGTGTGTCCCCTGCACAGGTCACACAGAGCCACAGAACCCCCAGAACAAAGACCTTTGGAAATCTGATTTCCAGAAGCCACCAGGTTATTCCACGTTTTTCGTTTACTGACGGATGAGCTTTCTTGCTTGTGTCCTCATTCTGTCACATACGTTTTCACACCGGGGCTGCCGAGAGAGGAGCATGGAATCTGAGATGACAAGGGGTCTCGGATGCTTTTCCGTCCCCATTTTACACATGTGAGTTTCGTGGCAGGAATTCGTGGGAGGCCATCGTCCCACCGGGGCAGAAAGGGTCCTAGGATCTGAAGAACCGCATCCCGAGTGTGCTGAGCTTTATTTAGTTATTTATTTTTCTGTTCATGTAACTGTTTTCCATACCAATCCCTAGAATAGAAGCTGCTTTGCATTTCTCGGCTCCTTCTTACAGCAGCTCCTTGGAAGTGTTATCCGTACCAGCTGACCTCTTACGTTCACTTTGTTCTCTCGCAAGCCTCCTCCGGGTTTTGGTTCCCTGAAGCTGGTCCTGCAGGATTTGCTGGCACCTTGGCATGACCACATCCATGGGACAGTTCCCGAAATACCCCATTTCTAGGCTTTCTTTCTCCATTTCCTCTCAGTTTTCTTGTAATGGCTCCTGGTTGGTGGTATGCCCAGGGCCAAGTGTTCAGGCTTCCTTTCTCTGTGTGTCTCCGTTGCCTAGGTGACTCCTCAAGGAATGTGTCTTTCAATCCCCTTTGGATACTGGTCAACGCCAATTTTGTATTTCCAGAACTGACCTCATCCTCTATCATATGCTTGACATCTCCACTTGGATGTCTCATGGGCATGTCCAGTTCCACATGTCCCACCCAACCGAACTTGAGTCTGATCATACCCACCCATACCCACAGATCTTTTCCTCCCCCTGTTTTCTATCTTATTGAATGGTCCTGATGTCCAAAATCCCTCATTGCTTAGGTTAAAAAAAAAAAAAAAAGTAAGTGAGCTATTCTTGGAGCCTCTGTTTCTCTCGTGTATCTTCAGAGAAGCTGATCTGGCCCGAGTTTAGCTGGGCTTGGTTCTAAGTTGCAAATTGGATCCAGCTCTTCTGTGAGACTCTCACCCTCCTTGGAGCAGTGAGCACCCAGAGCAGGTTTTCATGTTGATACTAGTTGAAGAGGCCAAGGCCAACAGTCTAAGCACATTTAAGGCTCTTCTCACGTTGCATTCGGAGCATCTTGTTGACCAAAGCAACTCTAATGGCCAAGCCCAAAATTAAGAGTGAGGAAGTACCCTCTGCCCAGAAAAATTATCAGACCCTACATGAGTGGGATGGGGATGTGTACTCTTCCCAGGGAATTGGAGGGCGGAAAGTGTGTATTTGCTGAACAAAATCTCACATAGCAACTTGGAGAAACACTTAAAGGTGGAGTTTACTTATACTTTAATGGGATCGTTAGTCAATGGGGTCTTTTTATGAGGAACTGGGTATTCGTTTTTAAACTTGTGGTGCTTTTTTTTTTTTTTTAAAGATTTTATTTATTTATTTGACAGAGATCACAAGTAGGCAGAGAGGCAGGCAGAGAGAAAGTGGAGGAAGCAGGTTCCCTGCTAAGCAGAGACCCTGATGCGGGGCTCGATCCCAGGACCCTGGGATCATGACCTGAGCCAAAGGCAGAGGCTTTAACCCACTGAGCCACCCAGGCACCCCATAAACTTGTGGTGCTTCTGACTGGCTCTTTAAGAATAGGTATTTTTTTGCTTCCAGTTTCTAATAACTAATTAGAGATGGTCATGGTGGTGGTGGTGGTGGTGATGTCGAGGTGATGGTAACAATGTTGACAGTGGTGGTGATGGTGGTAATGGTGTTGGTGATGGAGGTGATGGTGGTGATGGTGGTATTGATGGTGGTGTTGGTAGTGATGGTGATGGGGGTGATGGTGGTGGTGGTGGTGATTGTGATGATGGCGGTGATGATTGTGATGATGGCAGTGATGACAATGGTGATGGTGATGATAATGGTGGTGGTGGTGGTGGTGGTGGTAATGGTGATGATGATGGTGGTAGTGGTACTAGTGTTGGTGATGGTGGTGAGAATGATGGTGATGGTGGTGATGGTGGCAGTGATGATGGCGTGATGGCGATGGTGGTGGTGGTGATGTTGATGGTGATGACGGTGGTGCTGGTGATGGTGGTGGTTGTGATGATGATGATGGTGATGTTAATGGCGATCATGGTGGTGGCAGTGTTGTGTGTGTGTTAAAGGAAGGTGATGCTGATGGTTTTGAGGTGTTAAAGAGATAGCAAGATTTTCCTAATGTGGTTCACTTTTGTGTTGTCTTACTCCTTCCATATCCCTCTTCTGATTTCATAATTACCCTCGTTGACATGACCATAGATGTTGGCACTCAAAACCTGTGGAACTGTATGTGTGCTGTTTAACACTTACATGCTTTTTGGGGCTCCTGGGTGACTCAGTTGGTTGAACATCTGCCTTCTGCTCTGATCATGATCCAGGATCCTGGGATCGAGCCTCACATTAGGATCCCTGCTCAGTGGGGAGTCGGCTTCTCCCTTTCCCTCCGACCCTCCCCCGCCCATGCTCTCTCCTGCCCCCCCCCTCTCAAATAAATAAAATGTTAAAAAAAATAAAACCTAGGTGCTCTTTGTAGGATTTGGTGAAGGTTAGTGTTGCTAACCTTCACTGCCCTCTCTCCCTTCTTTTTAATCTCTCTCATTAGGAATAAAACCCTAAGAGGAGGGTTCAGGGCGTGAGAAGGGAGGAGTGGGAATTTTCTCTGAAAACGGTCAAGATGGGCAGATGCTGAACAAATACGGCAAATGGCATGGTCTGCAGTGCCTTGCGTGTGTTTGACACCGGCGAATTTCGTAGGTCACGGCAGGGGACTCTCTCCAATTCAGCATATGGCCCTAGGTCAGCTTTCTTTCCCCTTGTGCAGTTTTATAAGTGATGTGAGGCTAAGTGACACAATTAACCTGTGCAGCCAGCATCTTTCATCCATCTGCTCCGAGCAATCTCAGTGATTGCCAAGCTCTTCTTTTCTTTATTTTATTAGGAATGTGTTTTTCATCTATGCACTCAGACACACACATCCGCTAGAGCCTGGGCCAGGCCAGAAGCGTGCATTTATCACCTCCACACACGGGTGGGATGTTTGTGCCAATGTTTGTTTGGCACTGGGAGGGAGATTCAGGCCTTGTTTGGTTCTCTTCATCACAGCGTGAAGTCAGAGAGTGCGTTTCCTGAGGACGTGCTTGGCAACCCGAAACACATTGACCCAGGTTCTAGATCTACTGCGGACTGTTCTCAGTGATCTTAGGACCGTTCAGAAGCCTCACGGTGCCTCCTTTTCTTAACTGCTGGATGTGGATGGGGCTGTTCTGAGGATCAAATTAAATAATCTTTGTAGAAAGATTCCGGGAAGTCTAAAGTTCATAATACATGTACGATATGTCATTTTGTATAAAACTGCAGTTTGAAAATTTATGGACAGTTTGTTCCAAAGGCACTTCAAGCACATAACAATGATTCATATCTCTTGGAATTGCAAATGCTGCATGAACAGTTTGGTTAATGGGCAAAAATGTACTTCTAGTATTCTGGGCTCCCGGGGGGAGCCCCCATCCAAAGACCCTATTAGTCATCATTTTGTCGTCTAGGACAGAATCCGGCAGAGGATGACCATGAGTTATCGAGTACGTGCATGAGTCGCCTGCGCCAGATTCGCCCATTACAGCCTTAACCTCCAACGTGATAGAATTAGGGGGTGGGGGCTTCGGGAGGTACTTAGGTTCCGATGAGGTTAAGTGAGTGGTGTCCCCGTGATGGCGCTGGTACCCTGACAAGAAGAGGAAGACCCCAGGGCTGGCTCCTGCTCCACTGTGTGAGGACACAGCAAGTTGGCGGTTGTCTGCAAGCCAAAAAGAGAGCCCTCCCCAAGGACCAAATATGCCAGTGCCTTACTTTGGGACTCCCCAGCCTCCCAAACGGAGAAATAGATCTCTTTTGTTTAGGTCACTTGATGTGCAGTATCTGGTTATAGCTGCCTGAGCAGACTAAGAAATCATGGAAAACTGGAAAATATGGGTATACAGAGATGACTGAAGGGGTGGCTGTGTTTAGCCTGGAAAAAATGATGGAGACAGGTCATGATAATGCAGCAATATTGACAACGACATGAGAGTATAATTATATGCATGACAGATGAACCAGGAATGACCTGCTGTGTCAGGCGGTGAATTCTTTATTCCGAGAGGAATATAGTAGAAACGAGGGCGCATCTCTCCAGAGTTCTGGTGCTGGGTGGGACTGCGGAGAAACAGTTGAATTTTCCTTCCTTCCAACTCAGGATTCTGTGTTGGATCCCAGGTATGCTGTTGCCTTTCGACAAAGGCCACAATTCATTCAGTTCCTTTGCACCAAGAAGCAGCTGACATAGTTGAACTCCGTGAGTTCATTCTGGATATTAAGACTCACGTAACCTTTGGACGTCGTATCTGGGAAGCACTGAGGATACAGGACCGAAAATGTCAGAATCGTTATCATGCCGATGTCCAACAAATGTCAAGTTCATCATACTAATATATGAACCGGGGATTTTATAATGATGCGGTATGAGTTTATGAAGCAGTGCTTACTGGTTTCTGACGCATCTCCAGGAGATGTCTGTATCGGCCCTAGAACCTGGTAACAGCGGGCCGGCCCGGCTTGCAATGCGCTCATTCACTCACTCTTCCGTTTATCCAACCGCCTCGCTCGTTCAGCTGTTCCTTCCTCTGTGCAACGCGGGTGAAGAGCTTCCTAGGTGCAGAGCAGGTGTAAGACACAGAGAGGGATTCCTGTGTGCAGGAAGTGGGGGCGAACGCAGCAGAAGCAGTTACAGCGATGACTTCGTTATGTGGAGACACGGAATGACGTGACAGGAGCAATGCTGTGGTTGTGATTTCCACCTGGGAGCAGCGTCTGACTTTCTGGGGAGGGTGGTATTCGGAAAGGGTCTGTGGGACTGTGTCGAGCAGCAAGGATGACTGGCAGAGGCACGAAGGGGTAGTGACTTTAGAGGCCCCGGAAGAAGGCGATGGCTGAAACAAGGCATGTGGTGGGTGAGGCTGGGGAGGGGCCGCTAATGAGCAGTTTTGGACATCGCATGACGACCTTGGATTTTTTTTTCTAGAGCGGCAGGAGTGCGCTGATGAATTTTAAGCAGGCAGTGATCAGACTTCCCTGTTTCACCCTGGCTCAGGCTCACCCTAAAGCGTGGGTTCGGGCTGACGGTAATGTCTCAAGGAAGAGAACTTGAGCTCGAATCCAGGCGCTGGAAGCGATGCAGAGAAGAAACAGAGTCGAGATACAGAAGAGCGAGCCCCAGGAGTCACTGGGGTAATAAATTAGAAAAAGACATGTCTGTGTAAATTAAGGGAATTAACAAAAATATATACATATAACACAGATAGAGTTGGCATATTTGTTTAACATAAATACCGTATAATAATGATTAAAGTGCTTAGCATAGTGCTTTGCATCTAACAAACGTTTGCCAGCTTAACTAATTATCACTAATAATTGTGTCCAACATGGGGCTATCTTCTTTTGGCAATACTTCCGGGCTGGCTTTCCTTTTTCTTTTTCTCTTTTTTTTTAAGATTTTATTTATTTATTTGAGAGACACAGAGAGAGAATGGGTGGTGGGAGGCAGAGGGAGAGGGAGAAGCAGACGCCCCGCTGAGCAGGAAGCCCGACGTGGGGCTGGATCCCAGAACCCCGGAATCATGACCTGAGCCATAGAAATGCCTAACAGGGGCCCCCAGCCTAGCTTTTTTGTTCCCGGATGTGCCTGTCATTTATTATTCTGTTGTCTCACTGTCTTAATTATCAGACCTTTCCGGGATGCTTTCCTAGCTGGTGGGTGAAGGCCCTTCCCGGCCCCACTTCACTTGCTTCTCCAGAGTCCTCCCTGTTTAGACGTTGGCTGGGAATCCATGGCTGGAATTACTGCTCACTGTTAAGTTTATGGCTGCAACTTCCTGATTGTCTGGGAGTTTGACAACTCCCACGTGCTTTAGCATCGTGGAGGGTCTCCCTGAGACTCTGTGACCCTCAGAAGGCGTCAGGCCTCTGCAGAGACCCCCTAACACACGCTCACCCCGCTGGGCCTCGGGACATGCCGGCCTCGTGGGCTGGGGTGTGTGTGTGTGTGTGTGTGTGTGTGTGTGCACACGTGTGCGTGCGCACGCACGCGGGTGCTGCAACTGCCCCAATGATGAGAAGCTTCATGAGTTGACAAGACGCCAGACTGCTGCTCACCACAACCTCTATCTGTCCCGGAGTCTGTGCATCGGTTGTGAGCACCATCCCTATTTCTAGAAGAATGATGCCGGTTATCTGTAAACTCATAAGTTTAAACTGTAACCCTGGAGAAAATTATGTCCTTAGTTGTACGGAGGGAGGTGGGAAGGCAGCTCAGCCGTGATTTACAGCCGTGGTTCTTTATTTTCACTGCCACCATGGAGCCTGGGAGCTTGGGTCCAGCCAGAGACAGACACGGGCCGAGTGATGGGGTCTCGCTGAGTGGTCATCAGAGATGTGCCCCCGGGGACCCCCGGGCTCCGTGCCAGGTGCATGAAGCTTCTTTGTTATCCACAAGTTGGTTGTCGAGCCAACTGGACTAGAAGGGGGTTTCTCAAATTTCAAAAGTGGCGGTTATGTCGGTGACTTCGTATTGGACAATTGGATGACTATTTGAGGAAGACAATACATTTAGAGCCTCGCTTCCTGGCGTATATGTAGGATTTCCTCGCAGTGACCACGCCACTTGCATTATTATTCCTTTATTCTCGAACTTAGTATTGGAGAGAGCAACCTGCCCCATGTTTCCTCTTTTTTTTTTTTTTTTAATCTGTTTTCTGGCCTCTGTGTTCTTCTGGGGTGATTTTAGAATTTTTATTATGTTCCTGAAAAAAAAAAATCTCAGGGAGTTCCATTTAACCTGTCTGTTAAAGAGGGGACGTATGTGTCTTCGTGGCATTCCAGCTGATCTTTCAAAAACGTCTCTCTGCTCAGCTCTGTAGGTCTCATTTTATTTCCTCCAGTAGAATTTTATAATTTTCTCCCTATTAAAGTTCTTTCTAGATATGCTGCAACATTTGTTACTTTTATAAATATCACTTTTTTTTTTTTAACATTATGTGTTCTGGTGGGTTATTGCTTGTAACACAGGACCCTTGACATGCTCCAGCTTCAGGATCCTGACCAAGGAGGGAAATCGCTTTCCACCTTTCTTTTCTGCCTTGGGGGGTGCCTGTTCATGGGCATGGCAGTCTTCAAGGGCGCCAGGGCCCTTTCCATGGCCAAACCAAGTGGCCTTTTCAGGCTTGATTTCCCTGTGACATTCCTTGGTGTGGACTCTCTTCTTTATGACTGTAAATACGATGATCATATGTAGTTTTCATCACTCTTCTCTTAGTAGACATTTATCTCATGGATGTTTAGTGTTCTTTCTCGACATCAGCTTTGTGGTAGAGGCTCTGAGTTGATTCTCCAGACCTCTCTCTGCTCATCCGCGTGTTCAGCAGTTTTAAAGACCTTCCTATGTGTCGGGCACTGGGTTGACCACACCCCTACCCTTCAGGGGAGGGTGTAGACGTGGCACCCTGGGAAAAGCCATCCCCCGGGGCTCAGTGGGATGCTGTGTGTGTTAGGATCCCAGCAGGAAACGGGCAGCACACCCGGAAGAGGTGATGGAAGAGAGTCTAGCAAAAATATTTACCGAGGTCGAGAGATCAATAAGAATGACAAGGGATGGTGACTTACCTGGGGCTAGCAAAAGGGGAAAGCAGTTGGCATACCAGGGACTGAAGCGGGGAGAGGGGGGAGCAGTTGACAGAACATAGGGCTAGCTGTAACCCCAGGCGAACCCTAAGAGAGGGTCTTGTAGCAACAGCGGCATAGAGAAGGCGACCCAACCGCTGCCCCACTGGGAGGGAGTTGGGAGGACACACCCCAACTTTTCTCTCTCTCCACCCATCAGTCTCCTTCAGGTGAGACTCCAACCCAAAGCCACTGCTGCTACCTCTGTAGGTCTGTCTCCTGGGATGTGAAGCAGGCGGGTGGACAGTGGGTGTGGGGAGCAACATGAAGAATACTCAGTCGAGGTTCTGTGGGACGACTGAGCTCAGTTTGTCCTTGTTCCCTTCATCCTCAGCTTCTTGCCTCCTAGCTCCGCCTTGGCTCCGCAGTCTTGAGCTGAACGACTCAGAAGGCCATGCCTGAAGGAGAGGATGATGAGTCTTTCTAGACTGAGTACCAAGCAGCCATCCCTCTTTCCCTCTTTTCTCCTCCTCCTCCTCCTCCTTCTTATTCTTCTTCCCTTTGCCAGTTGGGATGTCCATGCCCATAAGTGCATTTTGGTGGGCAGTGGCTGCAGTTGCTTCCGGCTGGACTGCAAAGGCACTCCCAGAAGAGAAGGTTCCCGGGCACGTGGAGTCATCCCAGCTGGCCCCAGGGGTGACTTTCCCTGGCTAAGTAGAAGACCAACTTGAGCCTTGTCGGTGATCTTGAATTCTTATTTATCTTTGCCAGTAGTTTCAGGGGCCTGCTAAGTGAGCACATTAAAATGCCAGTGAAAATTTTTGCTGCTTTGTTGAACCTTTCTGGCAGATTCAATTGGGGGGAAAATGGGAGCACATGGACCACAAAATATATAATTCATAGTTGTCACATCACACTGTGAAGAATGATCTTTTTTGGGGCTGCTAAGTGGGTGCCTTTCATAATGGAAGAAATAATGCCCCAGAAAGGGAAAAAAAAATTGCCCTGGGAACTGTCATTCCCTTTGTGTTCATGGTGGCTTTCGGTATGCATTCCTAGTCTTAATTCCCATGCCATTTTATTTTTATTTTTTTTTAAGATTTTTATTTATTCATTTGAGACAGAGAGATAGAGAGAGAGTGAGAGAGAACAAAAGCAGAAGGAGAGGGAGAGGGAAGCGCCCCGGAGATCATGACCCGAGCGGAAGGCAGATGGTTAACCGTCTGAGCCACGCAGGTGCCCCTCCTATGCCATTTTAAAATGGATTCCTTCCTGGGCCCTTCTGCCTCCCGTGGAAAGGCTGCCCACGGAAGATGCTGGGTCGACACAGCTGAGATGTGTTTTAGCACTGAGATGGCATTTAATGGCCAAAAGAAGGCCTTTGTCATTAAGGGAAGAAAAAGAAGTACTAAAAGCAAGCCAAACAGATGAAATGAGAGGAAGGATCGGAGGCTTTCTGCGAAACTGCTCCGTTGGATTGAAGGTCAGTCATGTCCCATCCCAGTGGTTTCCCTCCTTGACCCCTGGGCTCCGTGCTGGCAAGAAAACCATGGAAGGGTGAGTTTGTGACGAGTGAGAAAAAGGGAACATCCAGGTGAGTGAGCAGAAGTGCCCAAGACACGGAGAAAAAACCCCACTGTCAATAGTCCGTGAGTGATCTTTTTTATTATGCAAAATGGCATCCGTTATATATATCACGTACATGTCAGGGAATAATGCTGTAACGAATTATTCTAGAAGTGAATGAGTGAATCCTACCGGCTTTCCAGTGGAGCAGTACCGGGACCTTTGAGGTCCTGGTGTGTCTTCCCCAGTGATGATCTAGTCTCTTTTTTGCAGCTGTTTCTGGTTTCCATGAATTTATACTTCTGACCTATGTTTTGATTAGCCTTTGAGACTTTGTACAAATGGCATTATACGCATTAATGCTTGCTCTCCACTGGACAGCGTGTCTCGGAGAGTCATCTGTTTCCTGGCGCGCTAACCATTTTCACGGCTGTATGCTATCCTCTTAATGAGTTCACTACCACTAATTTACCACTGTCATCACCGAAAATTCCTAAAGAACTTCCTGGATTGAACATTTGTTTGTGTGTTGGAGGCCAGGGGGGGTGGGGGACATCTTCTTCCACTTCTGTTGCTTTTGGAAGGTCACATAATTAAGCCTCCTGGGCCTCCCCATTTCGTTACCTCTAAAGTGATCTTGGTAACATCAACCGTGCTGGTTTAATACAGAAATGGATATAAAACCGTTAAGGGAATTAAGGCCTAAGCAGTGATCATTAGCAGGTGGAGAGAGGGTGGTTGAATGGATCTATGAAGACAAGAGAGAAGCTTAACCACTCGGTTCATACTGAGCTATTTCTCCGATCCTTGAAGTCTTGGGTTTCAAGGGTAGCTTCAGTGGGAGAGGCTGTGCAGAAGATCTGAGTTTCAGAAGATGCAATTCCTGCTCTAAATATGTTGAAATTCCGGAGCATCATCTGTCTTTCTCCTTTTTGCTGCTCGACCCCTGCCCCTAGCCCAGCACCCCTCCTTCCATCGGGGCTGCAGCTCCTGCCAGGCTCTGGCTTCCTGGCTCGTACCTTGAGCTTTGTCCTCCATCTTCACTTCCTTTCCCATGTGTTTCAGCTTCCCACTAGACCTGTGGCTCCGTCAGAGTGTCCCATGGGTGTCCTCTAGACAGACCACCTGTGCAGAGTGGAACTCATCATCAAACTCGCTTCTGAATGTGCCATCTTTGGGGGTGGTGTTCCCAACTGGTCCTCACGCTGGGAGCCAGGCTCGCTTATTGCGTCCTTCTCTCCCACCCGAACACTTGTCTGTCTCTGCCTTGTGACAGTGTCTCTTAAATACTTCTCCAATCTCTCCTCTCCTTTCGGTCACTCTCACCAAGCCTTAACATGAGGCCCGTTTCCTCTCTTGGCAGCTGCTACCGGAGCCCTGGAATGGGTCTCCTCAGTTGTCACAGAGGTGAGGTTTTGTCCTCCTTTGTGTCTCCAACTGTACTCGGAATCCCAGTCAGTCTTCCTTTACCAGCCGTGGAGCTTTAACAGAGTTACTACGTTCTCAGACCAGTGTCTTCATTTGGCAGAGATCAAAATAATGCCTTCCTCATGAGGTTTGGCAGGAGAGTCGATAAAACAATAGTACACTTCATGTAAAGCAGCCAGCAGGGTCCCCGGCATGCAGGAACTCTCTTCTGTAAGTGGTGGCTGTCATTACTGCTGGCATCTGTGGTCCGTCCCGGTGCGACCCACCTTCCAGGTGAGATGTGTAGGTCGTGTCTCAGGTCTCTTTCCTTCCCTTCTCTGTGCTTCGGCACATGTCCCAGGTAAAAGTCTAACCTCAAGGCAATAAGGGCCGCATAATGACTTTGGCCTTGGTGGTTTCTTCCTTCATGAAAAATGGTATTAAGAATTGTATTCTAGGACTGCATTGTTCTGATTTTACAAGAACTTAAAACACTTTCCTTTTTGGTGTATTCCCAGGTTTATGCACATATCGCTGCAGTCTAACTCCAGAATATCATCACCATCCGAAAAGGCACCCCATACACACCAGCAGTCACTCCCCATGTCCTGCCTCAGTGCCCTCAGCCCGAAACAGACACCAGTCTACTTTCTGTCTCTGGAAATGGGCCGATTGTGTACGTTTCGTATAGATCGAATCGTACAGTATGTGGTCTTCTGACCAGCGTTGTGTGCTTGGCGTCATGTTTTCAAGGTTCACCACGTCCTGGTGTATATCACTACTTCTTTCCTTTTTATTTTGCTAAATAATGTCCCACGGTATGTTTTTACATTTTGTTTATTGATTCATCAGTTGACAGACGCTCAGCTAATACAAATAATGCTCCTACGAACGTTTCTGTCCAAGGTTCTGTGCGGGCAGACCTTTCCCTTCTCTTGGGTATCCACCCGGGAGTAGAGTTGCTGGGTCATACAGTAAAATGACACTTGGCATTTCGAAGAGCTACCGAACTATTTTCCAAAGTCACTGCCCTGTCTTACGTTCCTACTAGGAATGTCCGTTGACAAGTGATTTCAGAACCCAGCGCAGGTGTTTGCACTGGACATGGGAAGTGTTCTTACCGATTTGTGAGCATTGTGAAGGCGGCGTTCCTGGGATGTTCGTGGCGCACGGACACGGAATGGGAACTCAGAGCCCAGGAAGCAAGTGGGCAGTGCTGGAATGACCCGACTGCCCAGCTGAGGGTGCTCTGTCGCGGTGACGGCCAGCAGGGTAGAGGTCCGGGCTCCTGAAGCTCCCAGTGGCCAGTAGGAATGATTCTCAGGTAGGAAAATGATGTTCACCTGTGGCCAACTCTGAGCCGCTTGCTGGACCTTCGCTTTTTGATCTTGATATCACAGAAAACGCGTTTCTGTTTTCAGAGAAGCAGGCACATCTTGCCACTGTGGGACAGAGCGCCGTTCTGTGACGGGAGCAGATTTGTTGGCCTCTGACGGGTTTGCTGGGTGCCTTTCTGGGAGATTCGAATTGTCCTCAGTGCTCTGGGCTGTCCCTCGTGAGAGCAGAGGGCACAGTTTACATCTCTGCTCCGCGTATGTCCTGCCAGGAGCAGGAGTGGGACTTCTGTGGATAAAGTGCTGTGTGCGTGTGCGCATGCGTGCATGTGTACCTGTGCGTGCACATGTGTGCGTGCACCTGTGTGTGCATGTGTACATGTGTTTGTGTGTGCACATGCACCTGTGCGCATGTGTGGGTGTGCACCTGTGTGTGCGTGTGTGTGTGCGCGTGTGCACCTGTGCATGCCCGTGTGTGCGTGCATGTGCACGTGTGTGTGTGCGTGCATGCCCACAGCTATGCTGAGTAGCCTGAGCCTTCGTGATGGTGGAAGGGAGTGAGAGCCCTTAACAACCGACGTTTCCTAGCTGAGAGGTAAAACCTCCCGTAACTCCTGGATTTCACAATTGCCCATCAAGCTGTTTATCGTGTGATGGGACAGCAGGTGTAAAGCTGCCACCGTCCCGGGGACAGGCAATTGCTCACGCGCCCGTTACAGAGGCGTCCCCCTCCGCTTGGCGTGGTTATCATCCTTGCGGGGTTTCTCCCGCCTCTGTGATGTGTTCTGAAACATTCTATATTTCCTTTTGCCATTTAGATGAAATTTAAATAAAACCATTAGGTAAAGAAATGTGTCAGGTTGTTACGCACTTTAAACTTGTGATAAAATCAATCTGCGTGTCGTCCTCTGTCCAGATGAAGCCAGAGCACCTTGGCTCAGCTGTTCCCCGCGATGGCTGTTCGTTTTCTGGGTCGTGCCTGTAGCTCGTCGAGTACCGAGGCTGCTCACGATTGCCCCACGGAGGAAGGAGAACAGGCCCGGCCGGGAGCCCCGAGTCTGTCCCATTGCTCATGTCCTTCTTGGCCTGCCTTTTTCCCAGCATAGAGTCTCTCCGTTTTGTAGACCCCGTCCCGTCCACTCCGTCCCGCAGAGGAGGCAGAGGCTCCCTCCTGGGAGTTACACTTAGCCCCAGACCTGTCTGTTGCCCCGACCTTCCTCTCGATGATACGAATGAGTTCAGGGCATATTCCTGGGTTGGTCTGTTAGAGAAGTAACCAGCCGTGACAGGTCATGTAAGACGTGCCGTCGAAGCGTGTATCTGAGTTTGAGTGACATGCCCTGATGTGGTGGCTTTCAAATAATTGTCTTTCCTTCCTTTTTCTAGGCTTATCCAAATCCCTTGGGCTCATTGAAGGCTATGGCGGGCGGGGCAAAGGGGGCCTTCCTGCCACCCTCTCCCCCGCGGAGGAAGAGAAAGCCAAGGGCCCTCACGAGAAGTACGGCTACAACTCCTACCTCAGTGAGAAAATTTCACTGGATCGTTCCATTCCGGATTATCGTCCCACCAAGTAAGTTGTGATTCAGTCATTCAAAGCGGCTGGCTGTCTCCCAGGGTGGGTGGGGACCCGAGTCTGTGACATGTTCTCATGTCCTTTGTCACTCGCAGAGGGCTTCCGTCTTCCTCTGTCTCCTGCATAGTCCACAAACCGAGCCCTGCGGATTATGAAATATTATCTAAACGAAGTCTTGACATTTTTTTAAAAGATTGTATTTATTTATTTGACAGAGTAGGCAGAGAGGCAGGCGGAGAGAGAGGAGGAAGCAGGCTCCCCGCTGAGCAGAGAGCCCGATGCGGGACTCGATCCCAGGACCCTGGGATCATGACCTGAGCCGAAGGCAGAGGCTTAACCCACTGAGCCACCCAGGCGCCCCTTAAGTCTTGACATTTTGTAAAAGTAACCCAGAAACACACAGGAAGTTCCGCAATACAAAAAGTCCTCAGTAAAACACAAAACTTGGGGCGCCTGGGTGGCTCAGTGGGTTAAGCCGCTGCCTTCGGCTCAGGTCATGATCTCAGGGTCCTGGGATTGAGTCCCGCATCGGGCTCTCTGCTCAGTGGGGAGCCTGCTTCCCTCTCTCTCTCTCTCTGCCTGCCTCTCTGCCTGCTTGTGATCTCTCTCTGTCAAATAAATAAATAAAATCTTTAAAAAAAAAAACAACACAAAACTTGCCATGATCTCATTACCTAGAGACAGGAGTCAGTCAAATCTTAGCATCTTGTGTTTGAGTCAATTTTCTGTACAGATTATGAGCATGTGATGCATTGTTTGTACCCTTTTCTCATTTAATGTTATTTCGTGAGCGCTTGCTGATGTCATTAATTATGATTAACGATGATCATCATTATGACCATTTTGCATCATTATTTCCGTCGTCGGAAATTTAGGGTATTGTCAGTTTGCCGTTATTATAAATAACCGTTTGATGAGTATCTTCCCACTCATGTCCTTGTCTGTAGTGAGTTGGTATTTATCTTCTGAAAGTTTAATATCCCCACGCCATATCGCAGGGGTACTTCTGGAAGCTCTAGATTGATGTTGGGGTACTGTCCTCCAGAAAGCTGGTGGCCGTCTGCACTCTTGTGGGAATCTTACCTGACCCTTCGCAAACTGGGTCCTGGCATTTCAGAAATGCTGTGTCACGCTGGTGGGTGAGAAAGTGCATTCTGTGGTTGTTTCAACGTCCACTGTTCTGTTGGAGAGTCTTATCTTTTTTTTATAAATTTATTTTATTTATTTTTTATTTTTTAAATTTCTTTTCAGTGTTCCAGAATTCATTGTCCATGCAACATGTGCCCTCCTTAATACCCACTACCAGGCTCACCCAACACCCCCCCCGCCCGCCCTGCCCCTTGAGAGTTTTCTCTTTTAATCAGTTTGTTTGCATCTTGGTTGCCTCATGAAAGGTCTTTGTTCTCTGGGCTCAGATTTAAGAATTATTTGTTTTCTCCTTGGGAAGTGGAGAAGAGGGATCAGCCATAGAATCAAGATGCTGGAGGGAAACCCATCTTCTGGGCCGATGTCTGCATTGACCTCACGGGGTTCTTCGTCTTCTGTTAGAGTTGTCGTGTCTCTTTCCTTCCCGTGGAGAGCGTGTCCGAGCTTAGGCTGGATTATTCCTTTTTCAAATGGGTTTTGGACAAATCAGTTAAGTATCCTGGTTACTGAGAAAAATAGATTCAAGACAAAGAAAATTATCTTAAATGGATTTAAAATTGCAGCATTAGCCGAGAAACCCGCTAAATCTCTCTCTGCCTAATAAACATTCATCTTGATTCTCTGGAAAACACGCGTCCCCTGTTGGGGTTTGTGCTCCTGGACTTCTGCTCGCAAACACATCTGGCTGTTTTCATTTCCCGGTGCTCTCTGACTGGCCTTTCTTATTTGGACGTTGGCAAATACACAGAGCCATATTTTGGTTGCCTGCCTCTGAGAATGACAATGTTTCCAACATGGAGCTTACTGGAAGTAGGTCAGCCGGACACAGGAGGAGCACCTGTTATGTGTCGGGTGGTTTTCCCCACACAGGAGGCAGGACACTGGAAAAGACACAGTCCTTGCCCACTTCCTATCCAGGGAGGGAGGGAGATGTTTAGGCAGGGTGATTCGGCCCACTGAGCTCTGTGTGGTGTGCGTCAAGCCACAGGTATATACAGCCCATGGGGGAGGATCGGGGAAGCTTCCCGCGTGAGATGATGCCTGAGCCTGATCTCGAAGGGTCATTAGGGGTTGCGAAATGAGCAAAAGGCGGAGGATAGGGATGGACCAGGCAGGGGAACAGCAGGAGCAGAGGTGGGGACAAATGCAAACATGGTGTATTTGGGATGGGGGGGCACGCAGTGCAGCGTGTTCCGTAAATTAGCATGGTGTCTTGAACATCCCACTTGTATCTGGCCCCTCCTAGAACTTTACTAAGATGGTAGTAAAGAACGGGAGAGGATGCTAACCTGTAAGGGATGACCAGACAGGTTAGGGGCTGACTGTCAGCAAGAAACACCCGCAAAATTTTGGAAGATGGAAAGAGGAGGGATGGATGGTAACTGAGAGCAAACCAGATGAGGCTTGGACCCAACCTCCTGCCTGTGGTGCGGAGAGATGAGGAAACCAGCCTAGTCACACCTCAGAGCCCCAGAGATCTAGGCATTGGAGGTTCTGGGTACTTCCGATGGCCGAGAAGTAGATTTGAAGAGAAGGACTGCAGCTGTACCCCCACATTCTTTCCCCAACACCACCCCTGGGAGAATATGGGTGATTGACTCTCCGGAAAAGGTAAACTTTGGGCTTGAGTTCATAAGACGTAGCCTAGAACAGATGGTCAGACTGCGTGTCATCTGGGGATACCCTCAACGTCGTTACCCCTCCAGGGCTGCACACCCTTTAAATCAGTACTTGGGAGAATCTACTCTTGAAGCAACCGGCCTAAGAAAAGGCTGATAGACGGGATGACTGGCCCCTCCCCAAATGTCTGAGCTCTGCTCACTGTTCGTAGGGTGTGCCTATTGTAAGACTCCATTTGTCCCCACACAGCTGTATCACTCCAAAATAAGAAAGAAGAACCAGGATCCCTGGACATCCCAGCAGAGTCTCAGTCACAGAAGGCCTTAACAACAGCTGCAACTGGGGTGCCTGGGTGGCTCAGTGGGTTAAGCATCTGCCTTTGGCTCAGGTCATGATCCCAGGGTCCTGGGACTGAGCTCACGCGTTGGGCTCCTAGCTCAGCGGGAAGCCTGCTTCTGTCTCCACTCCCCCTGCTTGTGTTCCCTCTCTCGCTGTGTCTCTCCCTCTGTCAAATAAATAAATAAACTCTTTAAAAACAACAGCAACAACAATGACTGTGACAACAGTAGAAAAGGCATTTAGAGGAGGAAGACACTATAAAGTTTAGATCATGGAATATCTTGTTTTATTCACAAAATAGGAGCCAAGTGCTGTGGCAAAGTAATAAACCGAGAATACAAAAAGAAGCCCTGGGAGTTACAAATAAGGTAGGAATAAGTCAACAGAAGAGTGGAAGATAGCATTGAGAAAACCTCCAACAGATCGAAAAAAATGAAAAGTAGGAGAGAAAAATTAAAGCAGTGGATCGGTTCAGCATGTTCAGCATTAACTAACAGGGATATTGGGAAGACCAGAGAACACAGAGCGGAAAATCATGAGACCGGTGATGGAGTGTGATGTCCCAGGACCGTAGGACATGAGCTTTCAGGTTAGGGGGCCCTGCCCCATGTCTACGGGATGAAAGAAAGAGAAATTAAACCCACATCACCAAATGTCAATATGTTTGTGCAACTCCTCAGAGCTCCCCTCTATTTTCTAGCTGGCTGTCTGACTCGTGAGTCGTTTAATAAAGCTAGTTAAATCTTCAAGTTTTGTTTTATTTAATTAATTTATTTAAAGATTATTTATTTATTTATTGAGAGAGAGAGAGAGAGAGAGAGACACACACACCATGTCAGCAGGGGTAGAGGGGAGGAAGAGGGAGAGAATCCTCAAGCAGACTCCCCACTGAGCACAGTGCCCAAAGTGGGGCTCAGTCCTTGGACCTTGAGATCATGACCTGAGCCGAAATCAAGAGTCAGATGCTTAACCACCTGATCCACCCAGACACCCATGATCTTCAAATTAAAAAATATGTAAAAATGTAAAATTTCAGGACAAGTAAGTATATTACATTTAAGTAGTTTCTCCACAGTTGTACCTTCCCTGCATCTGTTTTTAGGAAGCTGCTTCAGGATATGCTCCAGTAGAACAAGGGAGTAAAGTAAGAAAGAGAATGATAATAGTATTGAAGAAACAGGGGACTCAAACAGGAGCATACAAAAGACAGATCCCAGGACGCTGATGAAGGGATGCTCCAGGGTAACATTTCAGGGTGACAGCTGTGTGGCAGGTCAAGAGAACACCCATTCCACACTGAAACAGGGGGTGGAGGGCTGTATGAAGTATGTCTCCAAAGGAGGCCAGGGATAGAAGAGTTTGATTACATAGCGTTTTTGTTTTTTTTTTTAATTTTTTATTTATTTTCAGTGTAACAGTATTCATTGTTTTTTCACCACACCCAGTGCTCCATGCAATCTGTGCCCTCCCTAATACCCACCACCTGGTTCCCCCAACCTCCCACCCCCACCCCTTCAAAACCCTCAGGTTGTTTTTCGGAGTCCATAGTCTCTCATGGTTCACCTCCCCTTCCAATTTCCCTCAACTCCCTTCTCCTCTCCATCTACCCTTGTCCTCTATATTATTTGTTATGCTCCACAAATAAGTGAAACCATATGATACTTGACTCTCTCTGCTTGACTTATTTCACTCAGCATAATCTCTTCCAGTCCTGTCCATGTTGCTACAAAAGTTGGGTATTCGTTTTTGACTGCATCCAGAATTATTATTATCATTAGTAGTAATAGTATTGGAATGTAATTGACATACAAACATACAAGCTTGTAACAATTTGATGTTTTTAGACATTGTGGAATGACCACAGGTTTAGTTGATGTTGATCAGTGCACATAGTTACAGGTTGTTTTTTCTTGTCGTGAGAACCTTTGAGATCTACTGTCTTCGTTAACTTTCACAGGTATAATACAGTATTATTAACTGGAGTTGCCATGCTGTCCATGACGTCCCTAGGACGTACTTATTTTATAACTGGAAATTTCTTCCTTTTGACTCCTTTCATCTGTTTGGCCTACTCCCCACCCGCCTGCCTCTCGCAGCTACCAGTCTGTTTTCTGTAGCTTTTTTTGTTTGTTTTTAGATTCCATAGATAAGGGAAATCATACAGTATTTGTCTTTCTCTGACTGACTTCACCTTGAAGGCCCGTCTGTGTTGTCACAAATATCAGGATTTCATTCTTCTGTATGGCAGAATAGGAGTCTGTTTTGTGTGTGTGTGTGTGTGTGTGTGTGTGTGTGTGTGTATCACATTTTCTTTATTCATTCATCCACTGATGGACATTTCGATTGTTTCCATTTCTTGGGTTTTGTGAATAACACTGCAGTGAACATAGGGTGTATATATCTTTTCAAATTAGCATTTTCTTTCTTCCTTTCTTTCTTTCTTTCTCTTTCTCTCTTTCTCTCTTTCTTTATTTTTTTTTCAATAAATACCCAAAAATGGGATTGCTGGATCATATGGCAGTTCTCTTTTTTACTTTGTTTGAGGAACCTCCATGCTGTTTTCCATGTGGCTGCACCAGCTCTCATTCCCACCAAGAGTGCACAGGGTTCCCTTTTCTCTAAATCTTCACCAACACTTATTTCTTGTGTTTTTGATATTAGCCAGGTGTGAGGTGGTATCTTGTGGTTTTGATTTGTGTTTCCTTTATGATGAGTGATGTTGAGCATCTTTTCATGTGTCTGTTGGCCAGCTGTACGTCTTCTTGGGAAAAATGTCTGCTCAGATCTTCTGCCCAATTTTCTAATTGGATTGTTTGATTTTTTTGCTATTGAGTTGTATGTGTAAATTTTGATATTAATCCCTTATCAGTTATATGATTTACAAATATTTTCTCTCATTTAGATGTTGCCTTTGGTTTTTATCATCATGTTTTGTTTTGTTAGCTCTGCAGAAGCTTCTTACTTTGATGTAGTCCCACTTGTTTATTTCTATCTTTCTTGCCTTTGCAAGATTTTTTAAAACCATTCTTTCAGAAAGTTTGGGACTAATTAGTGATAGAAACAAAACTGGGAAAAAAAAAAAGTCTTCCAACAAAGCAAAGCAATTGTTAGCCACAGGAAAAAGCTAAAAGTTTCTCAAGAGAGGAATTGTAATTTTATACACTGTGTCTCAGCTGGGCATGATATAGTCACACCAGTGTAAGTACTGGATAGCTACCTACCTGCAGATCATGATGTAGCTGTAGTGGACAAAGGAGGAGAGCCAAATGTGGCTGTGAGGTATGGGAAGTGTGAGACCATCACATCTTTATCCTCAGAAACAGAAAATCAGTCGCAAATGTCTAAAATGTGAACTTCAAGAAATAGAGGCATCCCCATTGATAATTAGGTACATGAAGATTACAGAAATGAGATGGGGCCGTATATGTTTTGTTTTCACAAAATCAACGTTTAATTAAGCAGTGAGTGTTAACCTACACACAAAACAAAAAATTATGTGCAGGCCGGGCAGGGTGGAAGTATGGTAGAAGAAAGACGTAGAGAAGACAGGAAGAGGTGGGTTGGATGCATTGCCCACATTTGCCTTTTCAGAGTCTTTTGGCAGCTCTCTGGAGGGTGCGTTGGAAGGTGGATTGGGTAATGAATTTGGGAGGTTGCCCATGAGCCATATATGGTAACCAGAGGCACCATTGTGCATTCCTGGCTCTGCAGCCCAAGTTACCAAATTAACCTTTGCTAATTGCAGATTAACCCTTGCCATCCAAGAATGGCAGAGGATTTGCCCGTGGAAGCTCCTTCTCTCTGAGCCCTGGGGATGGGAGGGGGGAGCTGTCTGGGGCCAGAGTAGTTTCTTTCCTCCGAGCTCAGGAGGGAGTATCCCCCGATGGGTGAGATCCTTTTTGTGAAGCTCGCCCAAAGCCCTCCCAGGTGTCGAGGATTTAAATCAGCGACTCACCATCGCAGTTTTGCACAGAACCTGGCGTGGCTTTCATTCTTACTGTTTTATTATCACGCTGCTCTTAAGAAAATTGTGTTTCGTAGAAACATGAATGGATCTTCAGGTAGTTGTGGGATCAGCCGTTTGTTCATCATCTTTCACACAAATGGATTCCAAAATGTTGTTTTCTCTTTCATTTCAGTTCTGTGGGTTGTTTTTTTTTTTTCTTCCACTGGACAGATAGTTTAAATTTGTATGAGTCCCAAACTGTCAGTCTTGCCAATTTCATTTCTTCACTGCTTTAAAACCAAGGAAGATATCGTCCCTCAGAAATACATATAAATATTCTGTTCTGTTCACGCTGCTTTTCCGGGACGCTTGTAGTTTGCTCCTTCATCCATCCAGGGTTTATTTGGGAATATGGTACCAGGTGTGTATCTTTTGTTTAAAATGTCTGTCCATTTTATTCAAAACAGTTTTAAAAAAAAATGTATTTTTAAAATTTCTTTTCAGTGCTCCAGAATTCATTGTTTATGCAGCACACCCAGTGCTCCATGCAGTACGTGCCCTCCTTAGCACCCACCACCAGGCTCACCGAACTCCCCACTCCCCTCCCCTCCAAAACCCTCAGCTTGTTTCTCAGAGTCCACAGTCTCTCGTGGTTCATCTCCCCCTCCAATCTCCCCCAACTCCCTTCTCCTCTCCAGCTCCCCATGTCCTCCACGTTATTCCTTATGCTCCACAAGTAAGTGAAACCATACGATAATTGACTCTCTCTGCTTGACTTATTTCACTCAGCATCATCTTCTCCAGTCCCGTCCATGTTGATACAGAAGTTGGGTGTTCATCCTTTCTGATGGAGGCATCATACTCCATTGTATACATGGACCACATCTTCTTTATCAATTCATCTGTTGAAGGGCATCTTGGTTCTTTCCACCATTTGGTGACCGTGGCCATTGCTGCTGTGAACATTGGGGTACAGATGGCCCTCCTGTTCACTCCATCTGCATCTTTGGGGTAAATGCCCAGCAGTGCAATGGCAGGGTCGTAGGGCAGCTGTATTTTTAATTTCTTCAGGAATCTCCACACTGTTTTCCAAAGCAGCTTTTAAAAAAAAATCTGTAAATAATTCTTTCATTTGGAGGTGCTAGACATAATGCAGTTTATACGTTTTATAGATCTAGACTTATTTTCTAAGCTGTATACTGTTCCTTTGGTCTCTATTTTTTTTTCTTTTCCTTTCTTTCTTTGTTTTTTTAAAAATTATTAAAAATGATTTTTGACCAATGTCTCCAATCGGCCAGGCACTATGTGGCTGTTTGGAGGCGAGTCAGGCGCATCCCGGCCCTCTAAGAAATCGGGGATCGTGGGGGGGGGGCAGGTGGCAGAGGAGCTCACAGGAGTGAGAGAGCAGCACGGAGGCAGCCGTGCTCTTACTCGTGAGCAGGAATTTTTCCTTCAAAGGGCAGGCAGGGGCATTTTAAAGAGAAAAACCTGTGCTTGAGGACTGGACAAGTTCTCGGATTTGGGGGTGAGGGGAGCAGCGCACGGACTTCTGGCTGGAACAGAGTTTCCTGAGTGAACCGTGGAAGGAGAGATCGGAGGGGAAGCAGGTGGCGGGGTGGGGAGGCAGCCTCAGGTACCAGCCTGGGTTCCGACGGGGTCTTCCGCTCATCAGTGGGCACCAGGGAAAGACCGAGGCAGGAGGGTACTGTTGGCATCATCCCCTTTCTGACAAGAGAGAGAATTTTCCCTGCGGCGGGGAGGCGTCGGCCGGGCTAGAACAGACGGGGCCGGTCGCAGGTTGGTTACATCGAGTGAGCTTCATCTTCAGCCTCTCTTCCATCCACCCAGCCCAGTGCTCAGCGCCGCCTCGCAGAGAGGACGGCGTCGGTCCAGTACTAGAGTGAGTGTTGCCTTATTCGCTTACTGTTTTTAACGGAAATCATTTCTCGTAGCAAACCAAGGACTCAGAGGCGGAGTCGACGGGCTAGATTCAAGAAAACTTCCTGAGGATCAGCCAGATGAGGCAATTAATCGGATATGGGCGAAGTGGGTGCAAGCAGAGGTTTCTAGCTTGGGGGGCAGAGTGCAGTGATTTCATTCACCGGGAGAGAGTGTCCCGTAGGGGCTCACACTTTGTGTGGGAGGAGGACGATTGGCTGGTCCAGGTTTCGTTACGGTTTTCTTGAGGCCGCCGCGTGAGATGAACCTGTCCAGCTTTATTCACTATGTGACTAGGTGTGTGCGAGCAAGGAGTGACATGGGTGACCCTAGAAGCCAGACAAGGCTTAAAACACCCCACTCTGGTCCCTTGCGGAGAGACACCAGAGACACCACTCCCTGTCCGATGGTGGCGTGTGGAGGATCTCCCTGCCCCATCATCTGGTAATCCGGGGAGGCAGCACCCGCCAGCCCCCGATCCGTGTGTGCATATGAAAGCCACTGCTGAGGTCTTTGCAGGCTTTTTATAGCTGGCCTCCTCCTCCCAGATGGTGTTGGTAATTTATGGGCAGTTTCTACTGCTGTTATCTTCAATTTCTCCTTTGGCCTCCTGCTTATAAATCCAGATGTCAGGTTTCCTTGGCGTTCATTTTACTTCGCTCAGAAAGTCCTCTCTTTCTTGCCACAAATTCTAACCTGTTCTAATCCGACGACACCTGCCTTGGGCACATGGGGCATGAGACGTTTATAGACTGACTTCATGTCCTTTTCCGGGGGACGGCTGTGCCTTTGGGTTTGGAGGTCGGGAGCGATGTCCAGGCTGGCTACGGGGGTTGGAGAATCATCCCAGTCTAGTGGGTGTCCGAGGTGGAGTCATGTGTGTTCATGAGTTACGCTGTTTTAAGGACCCCACTCAAGGTTTCCAAGAAACCTTCTGATTATCGACTCTGTGACTGGGATTTTCTTTTTTTTTTTTCTTTTTCTGAATCGTCCTTCTCATAATCAGTATCTTGTGTCTCATAGGTCAGTTTTCTAGTAGAGCAGAAGAGGGTCAGGGCCCCCGTGTCAAACTGTGTCTTTCCCAGATGTGGGCACGGAAGGTCACGGTCCCATAAACACTTACAGGTTGACATTATGAGGAGGCGCTCGGTTAGGAGTGTCCCTGAATCACTAACCACAATAATTATTCCCTTTCATTGACTGCCTTTTATGTTTTGTCACTGCGCTGCGTGCTTTATTGATCTTGTTTAAATTTAACTGCTCCCTGATGTGGCTGCTCCCATCTCTGTTTTGTCAATGAAGAGGGGGTTTAGGAGAAGTGAGCCCCTGCCCGAGGTCACTCAGCCTGTAGGTGCCGGACCCAGATTCAGACCCCCCATGTGTGCGTCTTGGAGGGCTGTGCACTTGCCCACACGCTGCATTGCCCCTTCAGGCCCTGCCCTGCCTGTCCCCGCTTGTGTTTCCATGTCCACGCACTGGGACTTTCTAGCTCCACACTGGCTCCATCAGAAGGAAGAGACACCCTAAGTCTGAGAAGCAGAACAGTTTCTTTGGAGAGAGAGAGAGAGAGAGAGAGAGAGAGTGTGTGTGTGTGTGTGTGCGCGCGCACACACACACACACACCCCTCATTTGCTTCTCCTCGTCCCTTCTGCCCCTTCTACCTAGAGCCATGTTCCACCAGCAAAGGGACTGTCCTTCGAATTCGATTCACTGCTGTCCTTTACGGCCCCCTCACATGGAGGGTGAGAGAGTTGAAACCCTCTTTCAAGGATACGGTATTTGTAAAACACGGAACAAGTAAATAGTGCAACATGGATCAGTTTAAGAAACGTCTTACCGTCGAGCTGATCTCACCTGGGCGTGAGATCTCACCGAGAGCGAGGAGCTTCTTTGGCTGGAGCTGGTCCTCACCCACAGTCGTGGCAAGTGTGGAAATAGCAGAACCCTTCCTTTCCTCTCTGCTCCCCGTTTCATGGGTTCCTTAGGTCTGAAGAGCATGTCTGCGCCACTTAAAATCTGTAACGGGAGACTTTTCCAGAGCGGTCAAGAGCATGGACTTGGAAATCTGCGTTCCCCTCCTGGCTTTGCCTCTTACTGGCTCTGCAGCCGTGAGCCACGCATTTAGCCTTTCCGGGCCTCATGTGCGAAGTGCTGATGTGTTGGTATTTACTTCAGGAAATTGTGGGGAATAAATCAGTTATTTCCTGGGGGCTGCATGGGCTGATCTACCAGACATGTTCGAAGCCTTTTTCGTGTACTAATGGTACCCATCGATCGATATTAGCTCCGGCTGCTTCTTAAAGGCCCTTCATCCTACGTACCCCTGGTCCTAAAACACCTGGTGTGGAACGACAGAAGCTCTAGGGAAGTATGTCCCTGAAGAATAGGGCACAGCCGTGTGGCCTTAATATGGGAAACCAAATCTAGGGTAACGAGTATTCCCTTATCCGCGGGTCAGCCCTGAAATCCAGGGGACCTGGCCTGAGACAGATGCCAGGCTGTGAGAGCGCCTGGGAAGGTCGTTTGGGTGTCTGGAGGGCCCAGAGACAGAGCAAAAGCTGGTGGGAGAGACCCGCCGCCTCCTGCTTCTGCTGTGCCAGCGTCGAGAGCCGTCAGGAGCGCTCACAGTCAGTCCTTGAGCACCGTGAGGGTTGGGGGTGCGGACCCCTGTGCTGGCGAGAATCTGCCTGTAACTTTTGACTCCCTAAAATCTCCACTACTCCTGGAGAAAAGCAGGTGTTATTAGGAAAATAACAAGAAAGAGAATATACACTTACAGCACTGTTCTGTAAAAACATCTGCGTGTGAGGAATTCACCCACGTCCGACCCTGCTTGAACCCAGTCCGAACAGGTCAAAGATCGGCTGTAACGTGTGCTCTTATTTCTTCACAAATCGAAATGATTTTTTTCCTCCACTCATGAAAATGACTTCCACGAAAAGGGCTGAATATTCAAAAGCGCATTTTAGAGTGAGGTCTTTGGAGCTTGCAAAAAGTGTAGGTTGCTGGGCTCTCCGGAGTCCCCGGTCGGAAGTCGTGGACACTTGCTGTGAATCAATTCCTTCTCTCGAGGACCGCTGAAACGGCAGGAGAGTTCTGAGAGATGGGCTGCTGCCCCGCTGTGGCCTTGTCTGCAGAACGCCTGTGTTCTCAGTCAGGTTTTGACTTCTGAGACTTTCTGGGAATCTGTTCCCATGCGGAGCTTGACCATGCCCAAGAGGCCGGCCATTGGCCTGGGGCAGCTGGGGGAGAGCAGAGGAGCCCCCATCTTCCTGCTGGACTGGGGTCTCTGCACAAGCCCAGGGAACCCTCTGTTGCCTCAGGCGGATGCTCCTGCCTTAAATCCCCGACTGTTATGGTGAAGAGGTGGGTAGCCCAGTTTCATCACTGTTTCCTGCCTATTATGGACAGATGAGAATCTTGGAATAAACGTTCTAGAATGTTCTTTGGGTAAAAGTGTAAGGAGTTACCAAAGTGAAATGTGGAAGCTCTAGGGCCCACATCCCTGCTTGCCTAAATGGGTGGGTTCTCCCTCTGGAAGAGGCCCCTCCTCCCCAACGGTGATGGACTCAGAATCTCTGGGAGTGGGACCCAAGCATCCATAGGGACCCCCAGGGGGCTCAGTTGGTTAGGTGTCTGACTTCAGCTCTGGTCATGGTCTCAGGGTCCTGGATCGAGTCCCATGTCAGGCCCTCTGCTCAGTGGGGGGCCTGCTTCCCCCTGCCTGCCAGTCCTCCTGCTTGTGTGTATGCTCTCTCTCTCTCTGACAAATAAAGGAAAATCTTTAAAATAAAAAAAACAAACCCGCAAGCTTCCCAGGTAATCCCAGTATCTCATCAGACTGACGCTGGGCAGGCTCATCAGGTTTCTGGAAGCCCGGCCCTCCCAGCTGACTCACCAGGACTGCTGGCTAAAACTGTCGGGTCTTCGGGCTGGCGACGGCCGGGCTGGCCAGGATGGGGGCTGTGAACCGACATCTTCGTAAGCTAACTCACCTGAGCGATGACACCCGGCTGATTCTTATTTCTAAATTCTGAGCACACTGCCCCCCCCCCCCCCCCCCAGTTTCTGAAGCAGGTGGAAGAAGAAATGAGAATCAGGACAAGGTGGGTCTCCCCGGCCGGGGGAGGTTCTTGTCCTTCGCTGTTGGTTTATCTTCCCTCCTACCCCTTGTTCCTTCCCGTCCCGTGTCCTCCAGTGCCTCTGTTTATTTAGTCAGTGAAAATAAATAGAATTCAACCTCGTTTGGGGGCACCTGGCGGGCTCAGTCAGTTAAGCGTCTGCCTCCGGCTCGGGTCATGATCCCAGGGTCCTGGGGGCTCCTCCCTCTCTCCCTGCCTCTCCCCTCCACTCATTCTCTCTCTCTCCCAAATAAAATAAATCTGAAAAAAAAATCAACCTCATTTTGAATTCTCTTCCTTTTCAAATTTCCTTGCACCCCATGAAATGGTTGACAGCCCTCTGGAGTGCTGCACACACAGAGGCGTAGAGTGGAATGACGGATGCGAAGCCAAAATTCCGTTGGTGCTACCAAGGGTGTCATAAACATGGGGGTCAGTGATGCAGCTAGTGTTTAAGAAAGGATTCCACTTCTAGACATAGGGCCAGCCAGGCTGCCCAAACGTTTATGAATGGGCAAAGTTAATCTTTCATTTGAACCTAAAAGGATTCTCGCAAGTGCATCAGAGCGAGGGGCAGGAGAGATCCCCCTCCGTCCGCTCCAGCGTTCTGGTCTGGTTCCAATGGCGGGTGATGTCCTCAGGTAGAAACCCAGTGTGAACCGTGTCCTGTCCATGCAAATGGCTCTGCTCAGTGGCCTGTTGACAACCGCCAGGCTTCTTGAGTATCAAATGCGTGCCCCCCAGATGTAGATGCGACTATGAGGAATGGAATTCTTGATTTCTAACCTTAAGTCAAGCTAGTGTTGGGATTTACAGCCGCCATTGTGTCCACTTCTGCCACCCTTGGACACTTTGTGTAAGGATTTGTAGGCACGCGTGAACTGTAGGGGAAGAGCTCACTTCTAGCAATATTCAGAAATTCCCACAATGCCTGCAACTGGGGACTCCTGCAATGTGCAACCTGTAGGTTTCTAAGGCATTATCCTGCTGCCAGCGCTACTGACCCTCCCGGTAGCAGTGTGCTCTGAGTTAAAACAAACTTGGACTCACACACGCACACAGACACACACGCACGCACACACAGACCCCTACAAGAGAGCCCAAGCCAGCCTCCACGGGCCTGGTGTAAACAGCCTGCCGAATTCCACTCTGATTTGTCTAGTGGCTAGTTATGGGAAATACTTTCCCGAGAACATTTGTTTCTCAGCCCTGAATGTAATCAATAGAGGCAAACGTTTCTGCAATCACAAGGCCTTTTTTATGTGTGGAGTTCTTGGTGGGTTTTGCTCTGTGAGCAGAGTAAACATCCCCAAAGAGGCAGCAGGGGAGTGCCATGGTGCTGGGTAACAAGCTGAGATTTACAGCGCCGGGAGAGCTGGGGGGATGAATAAGGCTGCTGGCGGAATGGGCGAAATGGGCTAAATTCAGGTATTAATGGGAGTCCCTGTGTGCACTGCAGAGGGAGACAGGCTCATCAGTATTACGGATGGAAGGTCCTTGGAGTTAATTTGGAAAAAAATCTGATCAGCCGGCAGAGCTCCGAGGATGGATGCAGGAGAAAGAAGACGGTGGCATATGGAGAGAACATATTTGTTCTTGGAAAATCAGTAGAAAATGTTTAATGTCATCATAACCTCATTTGCATAAAAATAGTCATCGGCTGCAAAACGCACGAAAGCAAAAGAAGACGTGGTGCAGCCGATGCTGTTTGAGTCTCGTTTCATTATGGATAACATAAATAATTCAATTGAATAAATAAATGTAAAATTGCTTCAAGTGGGTGTACCGTGAGCCCTCACTCCTAGAGGATTCCTTTAACGGGACGTGTTGCGGTGATGAAGGGAGGCCGCGTGCCTCCGTGGGCAGCACCTTCTGTACCCTTGACCCTTGATAACGCTGTCGGGCTCTCCGTCACTCACAAATGCTTTGTGGCCACACACGAAAGTGTCAGTGGCACAGCCCGGTCCGTAAGATGACCTTGAAGACCGTCTCATCCTCATTGTGGGGCATCCAGCCCCCCTTTGCACGTGGTTCCGCTTACACAGTGTCTGACCATGGGGCGTCTGAGGAAACTTGGGCTGCTCTGTGGTAGACACAGAATTCTTTTTTTTTTTTTTAAGATTTTATTTATTTATTTGACAGAGAGAGATCACAAGTTGGCAGAGAGGCAGGCAGAGAGAGAGGAAGGGAAGCAGGCTCCCTGCTGAGCAGAGAGCCTGATGCGGGGCTCGATCCCAGGACCCTGAGATCATGACCTGAGCCGAAGGCAGAGGCTTTAATCCACTGAGCCACCCAGGCGCCCCTAGACACAGAATTCTTAATAAACGCTTGGAACCCTGGTGGCAGAGTGAGAGCCGCTGTTTTTGTCTTACAAAGTCTGGCCGAGGGAATTCTTGTGTAAGTATAAATTGTGGCTGGCGTGGAGAAAATTGATGGAATTTATTAGTTAATTGATTTCAACGGACAATTCCAAGGGCCATTTAGAGAGCCAGGGGAAGGTTCTATGGGGGTTGTAGCAGACGTGTATCACACACACACACACACACACACACACTTGAATTTATTTGTTCATACGGCAAATACTCAATGATGAGTGCCCGTGTCCCAGGTACTATGCTGGATACTGAAATTATAATGGGAGAAAGAGAGGAAACCGGGAAAAATGCACACAAGGTAATTATAGGTTGTGGATTGTGGCAGGAGCTTTGAAGCAAGCAGCAGAGTGCTGAGATAGAGTAGCTAGACATGAGGGTGTGCTTTAGGGAAAGGCCCACTGAGGGACTGGAAGACACGGGCATGAGCCAGCAACTCAGAGACCGGGTAGGAGAACGCACCTGGTCGAAAGAACAGTCCTCAGAAAGGCCCCGAGTTTGGGGTGGCCTTGGCACCACTATTCATGAACTGGTGGGAACTACTGGCAAATGGTTTGAGGAGGACAGAGAGGTGGGTAGGAACTAGAGCATGTGGGACTGTGGGCAATGATGAAGACCTTGGGATTTACTCCAGTGGGAATAGCAAGTGAGTTTTTCGGTTGAATAACGTAGCCCCCCAAGTGCAAGTCTATCTGGAGCCTCTGATGGTGACATTCTGTGAAAATGTGGGCTTCGCAAAAGAAACTAAGTTAAGATGAGGTCACACCAGGTTAGGGTGGGACCTAAATCCAAAGTGACTGGTGTCCTTGTAAGAAGAGGGGAGACGTAAAGACACAGACACAGAGGGAAGAAGCCCATGGGAAGACAAAGACAGCGTGTTGAGTGATGACATAGTCACAAGCCAAGGGATGCAAACGACTGTCCGCGTTCTCCGGAAGCTGAGACGCAGGGAGGTTGGGTTCTTTTCTAGAGCCTTTAGAGCATGGCCCCAACACCATGGTTTCAGACTTCTAGCCCCCAGTACTACGTGATAATAGATTTTTCTTGTTTTAAGCCACTCACTTTGTTGTGGAAGCTCTAGGATACTAATATTAATAGTCATGGAAGCCATTGGAGGTCTGATACGGGAAAGCATCATGACCTGGTGTATGTTTTTCAAATGTCATCTGAATGCTTTGGAGGATGGGCTGTGGAGAGCAAGAGTGAAGCAAGGAATCTGGTTTGGAGGATGGTAAAGGTAGGAGACAATAGTGGTTCCCACCAGGTGAGCACAGAGAGATGAAGAAAAGATGAGAGGGTGACGTCGGAGGTGATCATGGGAGACTGTTGCGTTTTAGATGGAAGCATATGGGTGGACAGTAATGCCGTTTACTGAGTTAAGGGGGACTTAGAAGAACCAAACAGATTTGGGGAGATATTTAAGAATTCTACTTTGCACGTGTTAATTTTGATTTGACTTTTAGTCGTATAATTGGAGATATCAAATCGGTGGTTGAACAGTTTATGAATCTGGAGCTCAGGTGAGGGTTTGGGGTTGGGGATATACCTCTGGAGGCATCAGCACCAGATGCCTGTTGAAACCGAGGTCACTGAGGAGGGCTGGCAGTGAGACAAGGGCCCAGGACTGAGCATTAGCTAGGTCGTTCCACAACGTAGAGCATTGGAAGAAGAGAAGAATCCAACAGCTGATGTAAGGAAGGAGGACGTCCAGGAAGGAGGACGTCCAGGACAATGCCATGACCTGGAAACCGAAGGGGGAGAGGATTTCCAGAAGGAAGGAGTGGCCACTAGCCATGAGTGGTGATGAGACACCAGAAGTATCCGCTGGGTTTGGCAATAGGAGGGTCATGGATGACCTCCATAGGGGTATTCGGCCCTGCCTGGGGGCGATTAAGGAGTGAATGGGAGACGGGGAATGGGGAGAACAAAGTGACTGTTCCCGGTGACTTTGTGCGGGGATAGAGTCATGGGGTTGCATCTGAGGGATTGGGTATCAAAAGAGGTTATTAATATCCTTGTGCTTATTTTTAAATCTTTGTTATGACATAAATTCAGACTCACAGAAAAGTTGCAAGAATAGTACAAAAACATTCTACACACCCTTTACCCAGACTCTTCAAACGTTAACATTTTATCATATTTCTGTCTGCCCATACATACCTGTTTTTCCCTGAACCGTTTGAGACGCGGCGCCCCTCTCCCTCTTAGTACTTCAGCATGAGTGCCCTGGGGACAAGGGCGCTCTCTTACGTCATCGCAGAGCGATACGGATAGTAGCGCGGGTCCACAGTCCTTATTTATGTTTCCCTGATGGTCTCAGAAAGGTCCTTTTGGAAAAACCAAGTGCTGGATCATGAAGGACATTCAGTTGTCATGATTTTTTCATTTTGAAATGGGCTTTCAGCATTTCTTTGTTTTTTATGACATTGACATTTTCGAAGACTTGTGAAACACGTCTCGATTTGGATGTGTCCGTTTCTTCAGAATTAGATTCAGGCCAGGCGATCATACAGGAACACCACACAAGGGACGTGTCCCTCTCAGCGTGTCTTGTGAGGACGCGCGTGGGGTCTAGTGGTTTCGTTGCTGGTGGCAGTAATGTCGATCGCTTGGCTATAGGACGCGTCTGCCTGGTTGTCACTTGCCTGTCCCAAGCCCTCCCGTGCAATGTGGAATTAGTGAGAGCGCGTGGGCTCCCTTGCCTTGCTTTTGACCCCGATGGAAATGCCTGCCGCAGGACGCTGGTTTTAGGACTACGGTATAGTTGTTTGCCTGGTTAAGAACATATCTATCAATTCCTCTTTTCTTGAGTTTTTTAAAATTAGGAGGAGTTGAATTTGTCGAAGGCTTTTCAGTATTTTCAGTACCTATACGGATAATCATAGATTTTCTTCTTCCCATATTGTGTATTATGTTATTAGATTTCCTACTGCTGAATCAAATTTGCACCCCTGGAATAAATTCCAGCAGGCCACGGTGTGTTATTTTCTTAGCATGATAGTCACTCATATTTTATTTAGAAGTTTTACATCAATATTTGTGATTCTCTCTCTCTGTACTCTCCTTAAGAGGTTTGAGTATCAATACATATAAAAAGAATTAGGAAGTTTTCTTCCCTTTTCAATGTGCTAGAGCGACTTATAGGGAATTACGACTATGTGGTCTTTGAAAGTTGGGTAGAATGTATCTGTGAAACCTTCTGTTCCTGAAGGTTCTTTGTATGGTAATACCTTGATGCTTTTTCCTATTTCTTCGGGGGAAGTGGGTCTATCAAGTCTTCTGTCTCTAAAGAGGTCAACCTTGGCAAACTGCCGTTCCCTGGGATATTGTCCATTTTATTTTTATTACAAATTTATTTGTGTACAACTGCAAATTATTCTCAAGAACTATTTCAAGAGTTATTTTTCCCTTTGGTTTCTCATTTTGTATTTTTGTGCTTTCTCCTTTTTCGGTTAAACTAGCGAAAGGTTGTCTTATTTGGTTAATTCCTTTTTAAAAATTAGAATTTTGAGGGGCGCCTGGGTGGCTCAGTCGTTAACCGTCTGCCTTTGGCTCAGGTCATGATCCCAGGGTCCTGGAATCGAGCCCTGCATCAGGCTCCCTGCCCAGCGGGAAGCCTGCTTCTCCCTCTCCCGCTCCCCCTGCTTGTGTTCCCTCTCTTGTTGTCTCTCTCTGTCAAATAAATAAATAAATAAATAAAATCTTAAAAAAAAAAAACATGGTTATTTAAAAAACATATATTTATATTTATTATTGCCTTCCTTATATTTCTTTGTGGCTTACTTTGTGGTTCTTTTTCTAGCTTTCTGAGCTGGTAAAGAAATTCAAGTATCTTTATTGCCAAAAGTTTTTAAGGCTTCGAATATTCTTACTTCTTGGAAGTTTCCCACTGATTTTATATGCTGTTTGCATCATCATTACTTTTTAGAAGTACTTTAATTTGGATTTCTACTTACCCCAGACTCAAGATTTGTTTAGTTGTATTTTTTTTTTAAATTTCCAGGTAGATGGCTTTGGAAAATTATTAATAATTTTAATTTTATTGCATTGTGATCACAGACTATTGTTTGTCCTATTTCTGCTTTATGATATGTCCTGATGTTTCCTTTGTGATTATTTTTTACAACTTCCCCTGAGGTTGAGAAGAAGGTGTTTTGTTTATTTCTGGGAGTAACGTTTGGTGGAGAGCCGTCAGTGCTATTATAGTGGTTGTATTACTTAAGCATTCCCTCTCTCTTTCTATAAATATATATATATATATATATATATATATATATATATAAATATAATTATATGTATATTTTATATATTTATTTAAACAATAGTACTTTTATTTATTTATTTAGGAGAGGGAGCTAGAGCTGGCGAGAGCACACACAAGGGGAGGGAGGGGCAGAGGGAGAGGCAGAGGCAGGCTCCCCACCGAGCAGGGAGCCCTACCTCTCAGGACTCCATCCCAGGGCCTGGGGATCGTGACCTGAGCGGAAGGCAGACACTTCACCGACTGAGCCACCCAGGCGCCCCGTGAGCATTCATATTTTTACTCGTTGTCTCTCTGATTCGTTTGTGCAAAGAGCGGGACGTTAATATTTCTGACCAGCGGGGGTTCTCGCCTGTGTCTTCTTGCGTCCACCATACTGGTTCCTGAGATGGTGGCTGCGTTATTTGGTGCATACATACGAAAACGCCCCACATCTTCACTGTGAATTATGCCTTGTAGCGTTACAAAGTAACCTTTATTCCGCTTCATTGGGTGCATTTAACGTTTCTGGTCTTGTATCTCCTTTTGGTGGCATCAGGTTCCCGCACCCTGCTTTCTCATTTTTTGGCTACGAACGAAAATGGAAAGTTTTGAGGGTTCTCTGTCGTAGAGCAGTGCTATAATTTTATTTGTTCTTTTAGCCATTATTTATCATTATTTTGGAGAATGTGGTGAGAGATTTGGATTTCTGGAGGCCAAAACTTTTGAGGCTGCTTTTAAGTTGGGAGATACAGGATTTAAAGTTTATCCTGATGAGGTTGTTGACCTACGCCAGGGAAGCAGCTGCGCCAAAACCCCTTTGCAGTGCTTGGTGTACCACACGTTCCTAGATTCTACCCTAAGGAGACTGGGCAGGAGTCCCTGGAAGTGGGGCCCAGCGGTTGGTACGTCCAGGGACATCTCAGATAGTTCTTACACTCATTAAAGTTTGGGAGCCATGGACATAGATGGGAAAAGTGATGAAATCAGATACAGAAACAACTACCCTTGGTCACAGCATGGCCAGCCCGGAATTTGGGCGACTTTGGGTCACTCAGGTAATATTTACATGCCCAATTGCATCATCGTCAGGAAGTGCTTTTAGGTTCATTTGTTTCTTGATATAAATTATAACCATCAGAAAGCGCAAAAGAAAAAAATCTCCCCATATATTGTTTTTTGCTCCTTACTATTAGGAGAGAGGAATGCATGACCATCTGGTATCTGAGATTTAGAAAAACCAAAGCATTTTCAGTGTCCGTCGTCATACACCATTCATGCCAATTTCCCCTGCCTTGTCCGTCTGCCGGATTCAGAGCGATGACTACGCCCCGTGGCCATGTTCCCGGGACTTGCGAGATGACTTTTCCATCACAGACTACTCCTTCCTTCTGGGTTCCTTGCTTCAGGGACTCCCAGGACCTGGAAATCACGTTTCTTCCTCTTCTTTCCGTGTCGTGATAATGGAGACTACGTCTCGTCTGGATTGGTGGTCTTCATATATGGGGGACCTGATGGACTCATTTTTAAACCAGTGAGTTCTCTAGAGGTTTCTAGAAAACAGTGGAGATACCGAATTGCTTGGATTTAGTTAATACTGTGTTTCTGTTGTGTTTGGTTGAGCTGTACGAAATGGCTGACATTGGACCAGAAACGGCCATTTCCTGTGGTGCCTCGTACCTCTTCAGCTCTTTGAAACCGGGGCCAGGGTCTGGTCCAGCTACTGGCTTCCGTTAGTCCACATAGTCGGGGACCCCTCTCCGCTTTTCTCTTTATTATGGGTCACTTATTTACAGAGGCAACTTGTCAGATGTTTTAAGCACTTCTTTTTTTACGCAACCGAGGGCTTAATGAGTTATTTCACATTCGGCTGGAAGACCCGGATTGGGAATCAGCCCAGGATCGGATTATCATTTTTTCAAAAAATCCTCTGCCATTTTAGTTGTGATTTGGGAGCTGACAAGCCCGATGGGTGCGTCCCTCACGGCGAGCCTCCGCACCCAAAGCACCCCCCGCCGTCCTCCACTCCGTACGATGGCCTTGATGCTCCTTCCCCGCGTGCCTTCTCGCTCTTCCTCTTGGGAAGAGTCTCCAGTTCATTTCATCAAATAGCGGTCGCCTGTTCCTGTTCACCGTGTGGCGGGCACAGGGCTAAGGGCTTGAGGGCTGTGCACGCGGACGAGGTGTGCTCCCCGACGGCATGGAGGTTTGGAGCTGCTGGGAGGAGCAGGCCTGTCGGCGTAGGACCGCAGTGGCACTGACCTCCCGTTGAGCCTTACTCTTGTGGCCTAGATCGAAGGCCTTCTGTTTCAGGTCTCGAATCCCGGTAACTGCGACACAGTGTGCATTATAAATAGCATCGCATTTTGACTGCAGGTGAGCTCCAAGAGAGAGAGGGAGAGAGAGAGAGAGAGAGAGAGCAGAGAGGGGCACAAAACATAGAGCACAGTTTGTCTGGGTTTTTGTAGGGTTGGACCGTGGCCGGGTCCGGGTGCTGTTCGTGTCCACAAGAGGCCGACTACGCGATCTTCATGTCTGTGGCTGGAAGGCTTCGGGGGAGTGTGTCTGCGTGCAGTCTTGCTTTCTGCCCGTGAGCACATGTGTTCATGCTTAACTGATGTAAGGGCTACGTTTCCCCCAACATATTACACCAAATGTACTTAACAGCAATTAGAATGTTTGCCGCCTGCTGTGTGCAGATCTCGCCGTAAAACAAAACTCTCCTAAATGGCGGTGTAAGTAATTCCGAAGATTAAAGCCTGTGATTTGCAGAGCGCCCGGTTTGTTTGCTTCCTGCAAATATCAAGATTAACAAAGAAATTCATTGATCCCGGTTCGCCTCCTCGAAGCTGGCGCGTGGGCCCCGGGGGCACATCACACGCGGCTCGGGGATTCAGACGAAGACTTGCTGCTGCTTCCTTTCACGGCCAAGACGCTGAGTTTGTGGCATTTCTCTTGGCAAAAGGGGTCTCGAGAAAACAAATCAGTTTATGTGTGTTTTCCCCGGAAAGGCTCCACCCAGCCCTCCCCCAGGAACCGCCTTCCCAGGCAGGCGTGACCAATTCACGGGTCTGGAAAGGGCAGCTCAGGTCCTGACGCAGGGCCCTGCCCCCTCCCCGGGTTGTGCGATGCTGGATGGGTCTGAGCCGCCCTGGGCAACTGTGAAACCGGTTCTAGGCTCCGGCTAAGTTGCTCTTCAAGTAGCCCTTCCATTTCTAATGTGTGAGTTGACTCAAGAACCGGTCATTTGGACAATGAGTGACGTGCCGTGGATGGCGCCCGGGGCTGGGAGACACGGTTGTGACTGTGAGGCGGTGTGATCTCCAAACACACACAGCGACCAGCGACCAGCACTGGCTGCCGTTGCAGGCAACGTCTTGGGACGGCGCTCGGTGCCGTTTCGCTTTCCGTCCACACCTTCCCGCGCCCCGCCCACATCTCCCCAGCTTGGGATTTCCTGACTTCAGGTCATCCTCCGTGTCCCCTCCCAGGCCCTTCTTCTTCTTCACTCTTCTCCTGGAACGGCTGGGTGACTTGCCCACAGCGAGTAAGTGGCAAAGTCCATCCTGTTGTAAATCCTTAGGGTGCCAGGTGTGATCCGCGGACCCCCGGCCGCCTCGGGAGCTGGGAGGCTGTTAGCCGGGCGGGATCCTGGACCTCTCCAGTCCTCCTGAGCTGCGTCTGCTCTTTGACCAGCGTCTCTGGTGGTTCGCATAGAGGGTCAAGTCAAAGAAGCCTGGTCTTGGACCAGTACCGTGACCCAGACTCCCAGGAAGCATCGTTCTCACCTTCTGGAGCAACCCTGAGACCTCCCGGCCGAGTCCCCACTGGCTAGGCGAGGCAGTTGGTGGTCTTCAAATGCCTCCACTTGCCCACCTCCTGTGTGTCTCCGGTGGCCAGACCGTCCGAGCAGGTACCCCGGGGCAGAGAGGCTGTCCCGCCCCAGGCTTACCCAGCCTGAGGACTGTGCTACATGTAGCATCATTAAAGGCAGCAGAGGCCATGTGGGAGGCAGAAACAACCGTCCGTATGGTAACTTCCAGCCAAGATAAGGAGCTGCCGTCAGTGGGTTCCCAAAGGTGTCGAATGATGGCGATGATTGTCCTATCATAGGAAGACTGATAGGGAGGTCCCGTGCCCGGACTCTGGACCGATGAGTGACAGTCCGGCACTTCGCCTCCACCTGCGGTAGGTGTGCTGGTACCCTGCCCGCTTCTCTGCACGCTGCCGAGCCCCCTGCCTGCCTGCCATGAGCCGGGACCAGGAGGGTCCACAGGCTGCCCAGGGAGGTATGCAGTGCCTCCCAGAAGCTCCAGGACATACAGCAGGAAACGTCCCCTGACCGTTGCTGGACACCAGCCAAGCAGTCCCAGCTGTAGATGCCCTTTGATGCCTTTCCTGACAACGTGCAGATTTCCCTTGCAAACACTGAAAGTGCTGCTTGGGCTGTCTTTGTCTCCAGAAACCCCGTGATGTTACCCCGGAGCAGGCCCCATCATGGCCAGCATTTTGCATCTCCTGTCATTCCGTGCTGTGTCTGCCGCATCCGCCTGGACCCAGAGACCGCGCGTGCAGGGACAAGTTACAGAATTCTCGAGTGTCCCTGCCAGCTCCTACACCTGGACAGTGGACAGGCAAGGAAGACGGATCTTTGGAGCCAGGCCCCTGCTTCGGGGAGGCTCCTCATTCAGCAGGACCGAGGAGGCCGCTGAGGGGCACTTTCGTGGAGGCTGGGGTCTGCCTCACACCTAACCTTTCAGCCCAGACCCGTTCTCACACCCTGGCTGGCCCCGATACGGAGCTCAGTATGGTGGGAACAGGATGCTGACTCTTGGTCCAAATACCGATTGCCAACTCCTTGAGCACAGACGTGATCTCCCAAATGCCCTGGCATTTGGGACCGGGGTGTTCCTACAGTTTTTCCTTTCTGGACATGGCGGGGGTGTGTCTTGATGAAGCCTGTCCTCAAGGGACTTGGTGCCCCCACCATTAGCCCACCCAGGCCCATCCCAGCCCCTCTTCTGGGAGGTGTTTGTGTGAGGGAGGAGTTCCCCATTTAACATCATTTTGCCAAATAACAGCATTCCTATAAATATTCCTTTGGACCAGCATGCACAGTAGAAGACTTTATGGAGTACTGCCGACATTTTCTACATACTTTTTTTTTTTATTAGAACCCATTTGCAATTACTCATGAAGGCAATTTTTAAACACAGACACACACAGACCAGAGTCGGGGAGTAGAATATCCTAGGATGAGAAGACTTAGATGTGCAGGGACAGTCATTTTGAGAAAGTCATTACTTTGCCTGCTGGACCTTAACATGCTTCCCGCCTGCAGTCAGGCCTGCTGGCAGAATCGGGAACAAGATTCGTTAAGGATGTAGGAGAACGGGACCAGAGGGACTCGTTTGCTGGGGCTGAATGCCAACTGAAGATTCCTCTTTTTAAACCCATGTCTGGGCTCTTTCCTTCCCCTCCTGTGCCGTATTTCTGGGAGGAGGTTTTAATCTCTTTCTTCCTCCACGACTCATGGTACAAAGCGCTGTGTTGGAATTTACAGATGTTTCCTATGACTTTCTACCTGCCACATCCAGTAGATTTTTCAAGTCTCTTTTTAACTTAAAGAGAGTATGCAAGTAACAGTTGAATGTATTATATTATTTATGAATTATATTGATGGATATAGGGGGGGAAAAATTCTTCTTAAAGCCCCAGATCCAAACATCCCTCTTCTCAACAGAGGTAACCACTGTTGGCTGCTTATGTGTGTCTCTAACGTTTCTTTATGCCTGGATGTGCTGGGCGTGTTCATTGTTAATTTGTCAGGTGCTGCTGACACGTTCTTGAAGGATTTTGCCTGTGTGTACCTCAGTCCACAGTGTATGAGGGTTTCCTCCTCCCTCACATTGGATGGGACGGTATAAGATCTGTCTTCGTTTTGTTTTGCCAATCCAAAGATAAAAAAATACTTTGTTATAGCTCTTGGATGCATTTCTTTGATTGCTATAGAGACTGATCAATTTTTCATGAATTTATTGGATATTTTTGTTTCTTTGGATTTCTGAGAGAGGCGTGCTAGTATGTCTCCATGTGACTGTGAATGTGTCTTTACTTCCTGGATTTTCAAGACATTTTGCTCTGCGTGCTTTCAAACTATGTTGTCAGGTACATACATTCATGACCATTTAATTGTCCTAAATCATAACTTACATCAATAAAAAAATTTCCTCTGACCCCAGATCCCTTCGTGTTTCTTGTAAAATTACTCAGCTGATCTCACGGATTTCCTGCTTCTCTTGCCCTTCTCCTTCCTCATTGCTTTAGAGTGTTTTCCAAAACAGATTCGGTTTTACTGGGTATTAGCATAGGACGAGTTGATGAAATGAATGGGCCAAAAAGAGTATTAGTGGAAACCCTAAATTCCAATCCCCTGGCCAGGGCTTTGTCTTCATACGTGGGATCTGGGGAACGTTTCCTGCTTGACTGCCATTGTGATGTATGGTTTACTGGCCTTGGGTGTAGGCAGGGCTGCCCTTCTGTTGGACATGGTTTTGTTTTTGTGTTTGTGTTTTAAGATTGATTTATTTTGGAGAGAGAGGGAGCACAAGTGGAGGGAGGAGCAGAGGGAGAGCGCGAGGGAGAGAGAGAATCCCCAGCAGACTCCCCAGCAGACTCCTTGCTGAGCACAGAGCCCAAGGTGGGGCGTGACCCCCGGACCCTGAGATCGTGACCTGACCTGAAATCAAGAGTCAGACGCTTAACCGACTGAGCCACCCTGGTGCCCCTGTTGGAGATGTTTATGGGTGATTTCTGGCTGGCCCCTCTGAGCTAGCTGGGAAGGGGCAGGGCTGGGTTAGGGTGAGGTCCCCGAATGCCTGAGGCCCCGGGAAATAGAGGAATCGGATCTGGGAAGTTGCCGGCTTCTTCGCCGGGTCTCACCAGCCGTTGATGAGTCCACAGCACCCCCTGAGTTTAGTTTCAGAGATCAGCCCATTCCGTCTGGGGCTTCGCCTGTAAGGTAAAATGCCTCGTTCAGACTTCTGATGACTTGAACTGAAAAACCTCATTTCCTGCCCATAACACTGAGAGCGACAAGTTTCTGTAAGTGATCCAGGAAGTAATTTTCGTTGTGGTCTTTATTCAGGATGGGCTCTGGGGGCCCTGCCAGAGATCCACTCAGAGAGCTTGTGGGTAGGCCCGAGCTTTGGGGCCTCGGAGAGGAACTGGAGTGTCTGAGCCAAGCGTGCACCCTTTGGAAGATGTCTCAGTGGAGCCCGGCTCCCCCAGGCCTCGTGGGGAGTGGGCGAACAGCCGCGGTGAGGAGCTGGGGTTGTGATCTGAGCAGAGAGAAATGAATGAGCTCCGTGGACAGGAGTCTCATACACCCACACCCTTTTCGAGAGCTTGGAGCTCAGCGTCTAAGGTCACATCTTGGCCTGACTAGAAGGGATGGGGTTCTTTGATTTAGACACCTGCCCAGGGCTGTCATGCCACTTCCCTGCTCAGTAATCCTTGACCTCATGGCCACGCGCTGCTGGGGGATGGACCGAATTTATCAGCTGCCTTCAGAGCTGCTGGTTGACCGCTGGCTTCTTTTCCTCGTCCAGGACATGCCCCAAAACACCGATTTCCGCTATGGGGGTGTGCACTATGTGTTTTCTTTCCTCTGTGTCTGCACATGCTGCGCATTTCATTTTGCTCAAAGAATTTTTTTCTATCTTCCCTTCCCTCCTTCCCAGTTCCTCACCTGGAAATTTCCTCCTGATGCTTCACGGCCCAGGGCAGATTTGATCTCCTCTGGGCAACCTGCCCGGGGCAGGCCTCCTGGAAGGCAGAAATCCCAGACCATCCTGGA
Organism: Martes martes; assembly: GCF_963455335.1. Taxonomy (NCBI): domain Eukaryota; kingdom Metazoa; phylum Chordata; class Mammalia; order Carnivora; family Mustelidae; genus Martes; species Martes martes. The sequence goes on along the minus strand of NC_137906.1, from coordinate 2,154,756 downwards.
CAAACTTCCCTTGTGGTATTTATCGTTCCATAATCATAGTTATGATTTAGCTATTTTTTTCTCTTTCCAGGGTAACAGGGAGGTTTTTAAAAAATGTCTGCATCTTCCATACTTTGCTGGTCCATAATTGATGTCCCATGTGTGCAAATGTCACCATTGAGCCATTGTTTCCAGGTGATATAGATACATTTGTCCCAGGGTGTGTTAAATATAAAAGAACAGAGTTTTTTTTAACATCTTTTTTTAATTTTAATTTTTTATTTTTTAAAGTAGGCTCCATAACAAGATCCATGTTTAAAATTGAGGGATGGGCACTGTCTTCCATCCATCATAAAATATTTGGAATTAAGTAAAATCACCATCCTCAGCCAGGACAGCTTCTTCTCTAGTGATCTGATGTGGCATCTTCAAACAGGTGCCCTGGGAGGGGCTGCATTCTTGTGATTCTAGGGTCTTCATTAAATACTTAGGGTTCCAGAACTGTACATTCCCCATAACCTCTTCATGCCACAAGTGACTAGAATGTCTCTTCTCTATTTTATAATTAATATATTTTACACATATGTATTGAGCATCTGGGATGAGCCCTGTGTGTGGCAGATGTATCAGCCAAAGAGATTTGTCCCTGACCTCATGCAACCTCCTGGCCAGTGATGGGAAGGGTACGTGGTAGGACTTCCAGCTGCAAGGACAGATGTACTGTGACTGCCGTGCCTAATGGGTGTGCTACCATTTCTGTACCCCCTTCGCCAGCCCAAGATACGAGAAATCGAGTCAACAGGTTGGAAGTCTCCAAGTTAGTATAAGATCTTACCCATGGGATTTTAGAAAGGAAAGCATTACCTGGAGGGAGGTTGAAAAGAATGAAAATTGCATGTAATTAACATGTCAGAGGGATGGTACAAGTGACAGTGAACATTCTACAGGACATTGAGAAACCAGTAGGAACGGTATTTAAAGAGGACTGAAGTTTGCTTTCATGCTGTTCTACGCTAGAGCAGAAGCATATCCTAGCACAGAAGTCACTAGGTCATTTCATCAGTGGTTATTAATGGGTAGACTAGATGTCTGGCAGGCTCAGGGGGACGCCTCACTTTCTCTGTAGGAGGCCCAGGCTTGGTCTCACGTCTCACGCGGCATGTGTTATCATAGTAAATGGGCAGGTTCCTGTAACGTTATGAAATAGGCGTAGAACTGGAACTAACTCCATAATTTAAACAAAATTACAGTTATTTTATATTTAAGTTTCTCAGGCCTTTTCAAAGCTACATGTTGACTAACAGAGGAAGGTCTACAATTGCAGTAATTGGTTTTATGTTTATTATACTTTTAGAATATAAGCCCTTTATTATATGAGGCCATCTTGGAACAGCTCCCAAGTAGAGGAAAACGGCGGAGGTCTGTTTCGGTGATAGGTCTGCTTGCCCTCTAGAATGGATAGCCTGTGAGGTCGGGCTCTGCCGGTCTTGTACCCCATCTGCACTTGAAAAGGTAGAAGCGTTGGGCCTTCGGTCTTGACTGAGAATTCTCTCTCCGACTGTGGCGTCATGTGGTGGTGGGGATGGCGTGGGGTGTCTCTTATTCACGCCAGCTGAGGGAGCTTGTCATCAGGCACCGCGGTGCCCTTCAATTTGGCAATATGGTTCTGTTGTTCCTGTGTTAATCGAAACTGATGTGTTTTCTGTGTGATATTTGCTCACTATAAAAAAATCAGAAAACGTACAAAGAAGCAAGAAAAAGTTATTTATAATTCTACCGTATCGAGGCAGAATGACATCTCATTACTGTCTGAATCTTTTTTATTACTAGGGATGGCCCACCTAGTTTTGTGTTTGTTATTTATTTCTTTTGTTCTCTGAATTGTGTTCATGTTTTTTGTTCATTTATCTGTGTTCTTTGGGTTCTCATTATCTTTTCTCCTTCTAAGTGCTCTGAGGGGTTTTGGGTTTTTTTTGCAGTTTACTGTTTTAATTTTATTATTTTCTGATCGGAGGGTTAAAAATATTACCAAACTATTGAAGATTCTTCAATATCCAGAGTTCATACAAATGTTCCCATACATTTTTATGTCGCTTTCCTTATATTTTGAGTTCTGCATTCAGCCATTTTGTCTGGCTGGCTTAGTCGGAGGAGTGTGTGGCTGTTGATTTTAGGTTTGTGAGTTGAAGCCTCACCTTGGATGTAGAGATTACTTGAATAAGTAAATAAACTTGAAAAAAATAAAATAAATTTACTTTTAGTGTGTAGGGGAGACTCACTGTGTCACCCAATAAAGTCGTCCCAACACCATTTATTATATGATCCTTGCCCTACTGGTTTGTGGACCTTTCTTGGCATAAATTCTCCAAGATCAGATCTGTTTCTAGACTCTTCTGTTCCATATATCTGTCGTCTCGTTCTTGATTCGATGATAGTCATTTTATGCTGGATTTTAATATCATGCAGGTCTCTTGGCTTCCTTAACGCCCTTCCCTCTTTAACAGTTTTGTTACTTATTCTTCGCTGTTTATTATTTCTGGTCAGTGTTGGAATTAATTTGTTAAGTGCTAACATTGTTTCTGTAGAAATCTTTGAACAAGTAACATCTATAGTATTTTTAACTTAGGAAAGTGATACGTGTTTGATACAGAACACTGGAGAGTACAGTCAAATATAAAGAAATGAGCCTGTTAAAAAAGAGAATTCCACCAAGTAAGCTGGGAGATCCAAATGACTTTATTAAGCAATTTGTGAACTGGCAGCCTCCCATCTAGCAAATCGGGGGAGACCTTCAGGGAGTTGTGCAAAATGAAGGATTTTATAGGAAGGAGGGTGGGGTGAGACGTTATTAGCAAAAGAAAGGATCGTTTTAGGCAGGGTCACCCTCCCTGAGGGGAAGGGGCTAGGGCTCTTATTAGGTGGATTTCCTCCTTTTACTTTGGGGCACAAGGAAGGGCTTCTGGACCGATGACCTCATTAGTGCCGAGCGCAAAATTCCTGACAGGTCAAGACCACATTCCTGGGGGAGGCTGAAACTGCAGTGAGGTTAGGTACGAAGCCCCAGTTTGGCGAACCGACTTGGCACGAGTGACTCCTTGGTCATCCCTGTGGTTTCATTGAACAAACAGAAGCCATCCCAAATCCCTCCACTCAGACCCTCCTTGGGAAATCATCTCTTTTTTCAGAAGCTAAGAGAAGAGGCTTTGGTGTCAGGTGCATCTGGGTGTCACGTCTGGCTCTGTGTACCCCTCGCTTGCCTTTGGGCTGGTGACTCTGGGCCTAACTTTTCTCATCAGTACAATGGGTACAGCCGCACTGCTGGCTCACTATGGAAAGTAATGAGCGGACACGGACACTGTAAGGTTCTTGGCACAGCGCGTGGCCGCAAAGGCTGGGCTCGCACACGTGTGGGCGTTTTATAGCCCATCTTCCACCCCCATCTGGGACCAGAGGGCTCGCCCTTGGCTTCTCAGGTGACGGCCAAGGGCACAAGACCGCTTTGACGCGCAGGCGTGGAGCAGGCACGATCCCTTCCCCTCGTTCTGACGGTTAAAGCAAATCGTGTGACTGCACCCCGATCTCACAGGTGGGGAAATAGACTTCACCTCCTTCATGAGAAAAACCTGAAAGTCACGCGTCGGAGGGCCTGCGTATGCTGAGGGGCGAAGGATTAATGCATTTGGCCACGCAGGGTCCACACAAGGTGGTTCGCTGCTCCGGCAGGTCAGGAAGGGGGAGGGTGTTTACGGATTGAGATGGGCAGGGTCCTGTTAGCTGGAAACAGAGGGCGAGGGGCTGGTGTGTCAGACTTGACTCTGACTGGGGAGGGCCTTCCTTGGGAGAAGACTTTCTGGGTGGAGGGTGAGAGCACCAAGGACAGAGGGGTGGTCCAGAGGCGGGAATAAACGGAAGTGTTCTCAGAGTCAGCGTCCCTCGGCTGGACAGCCGGTTTGGCCAGGGCATTGAAAGGAAAGGTGCCGGTTTGGTAATGTGTTTCTCATCGTGGGGCTGAAGTTCTAGAAGATGACCTTAACCCCAGATTGGAGCTCTGTGCGGGGCTGGGGTGGGGGCCTGACATTCTGGCTGAGGCCGGAATGTTCTAGGTCCTTCTGTTCTTCTGAGGAATCCGGTTGACCACGGTTTGGACCTGCTGGGCTTCGGAACGACAATTTATTCTGGTTTGCACCATTTCCTCGTGCATTTTGGCCCTCCTGCAGCCCCCCTGCCCCCCTCCACCACGCTCCCCTTCCGGAGCTTATGGGATAAGTCCCATGTGTGAAGGACTCAGGCAGCATTTCCCGCACCATAAGTGCACGAGCTTTCCTTGGCTCTGGCCTGAAACTGTCTGCATTAATACACCCTTAATTGCTTTTAGAGATTCTGTTCCCGAGCCATTGCTTAATGAAACTCTGGGGTTTTTCTTTTCTTTTTCTGTTCTCGTCCGTTGACTGGAACAAGATAAGCTTCCTCGCCGCGAGACAGACCCACCTGCCGAGCTGAGAAGCGAAGGACGAAGGACGTCCCTCCCTTGCTTCCACCAGCTCCAGGCCTCGTGGGTGTGGTTCCTCCCCTCCCTTCTAGAAAAACCGTGCTGCACAAGGCAGGGAACTGTGGACAGTGTTGAGGGTCAGAGAAGGTGAATTAGCCCTTCTTTGCTTGGAAACTAAAAGCCTTCTGAAGACCGACAGACACGGGTGGAGGTTTGCCTGTGTCCCGACCTCGCACTGCACCTTGAAACTGGCCTAGCAGCCTCCTGGCTAAGGGAGCGGAGTTTCCTGGATTTTCTGGCTGAAGACCATGACCTTGTCTTTGGAAAAACAACTCTGCACCCCTTGGAGAAAGAGATTCCTCAGTAAGCCCTGGGGGGAGAAGTCACACTTGGCCATCGAGCCCGTAGGTAATCAGCTCAAAGATCAAAAACGTTTGGGGAACATTCCAAAGTAGGAACTAGGCTGGCTGGGAGGCCTCCAGGCGTGTTGATGCTTCAGTGCTTGAAAAGAGGGCTTGGGGCTGCCTGGCCATGGGGCGTGCCCAGGGCCTGGGGCTGTAGACCAACAGCCGTGCCAGGGGCAGGGGCAGCGGGGGTGCCCCTGACAGGCTTCTGCAGGAAGCCAAGGAAAGAGGTGTGACTTCTCCCCCCAGAAACAACAAATCCTCCCATAGCACAACGTCTTACATTCCATATCAGGGGCTTTATGGGCTTTGTGGACCCCAAGGCAGGAAGCCGTGCCAAGCATCTCGATTCGTGAAAATTTCCCCGGTGCGACTGGGCAGGACACAGAGGAGCTCAAACGCTGAAGTAGGCAGTTCGTCCCAGAGACTGCTCTGTGTGGGAACTGAGCTAATGAGGTGTGGTGCTCCTTCCCAGACAAGTGCAGAGCTCAACTCGAGGAAATTAAACCACTCAGCAAAGCATGCGTTCTCCCGCTTAACGAGCGGTCCAGTGGCGGGGCCTCATACGTCTCCGTCGCCCAGCCCCGTCTTGTTTTGCAAGGCTTGCTGTTGCTAAAAATGGTACCAGTCTTGCCTCGGATTCCGGGAGAGGCTTGATGAGGCGCACGGCAAGAAAGGGAATATCGGCCTGGTTAATGCACTTGACCCAAACGGGCTTCCGGAATCTGCGTTCTGATTAGTAAATCAAAGGAGACAGCAGGCAGCTGAGTCCCGGATGGGCTCTTTTTCAAGGGTGGGGGTGCCATCCTTGATGTTATCATTCGGGAGGAGATAAGTGATGCCTTTGATCCTAAGAGCAGAGAGAAGAAGTAGGGGAGGTAGGAGGGTTTTCATTTGTTCCTGCAGTAACCGTTTCGCTGCCGGGGACTGTGCTGGGCCCTGTGGACACACAGTGAAGGGAGTGGGACAGGAGAGGGTGACGGGTCCCAGGGTGGCAGCTGGCCGTGGGGAGGAAGCAGCACGGGACGGGGTGGGGGGCCCGACATCAGGCTGGGGACGTGCCTGCGGCTGGGGCTGGACAGGAATGGGCAGAGAGGAAAGAGCGTGAATTGAGAGAGGGCATTCCTGGTTCTGCGGAGAACAGTGGCTTCCCGTAGATGGAGGAAGCGGGGGCCAAGGTGAGGTTGGAGGGATGAGCTGGGGTGGAGCTGGGTGCCAAGCAAAGGAGCTTGAACCCGAAGCTGAAAAGCACTGGAGGGGCAGGGAGATTGTGGAGAAGAGTGCCGTGATTCCCTTTGCGTATCAGGAAGACCATGCCTGGCCGGCTCAGTGGGTGGAACGCGCCCTCTTGTTGTGAGGGTTGCAAGTTGGAATCCCGTGTTGGTGTTTATGTAAAGATGCAGTATTGACAAGGCGGGAAGGCAGGAAGGGGACGGATCATGCTGGCGGCAGAGCCGTGGGTGGAACGAGGTTGAGTTGCACAGGGGGAGGCTGGACAAAGGGCACCAGCTGGTGGCTTTTGGTGTCATTCAGGTGGGAAGTGATGAGACATGGAGCTCGGGCAGTACAAGTGGGAGGCGGGGGTGAGCGTCGTAAAGAGATCCTAAAGATGGCAGAATCTTCAGGATTTGGTGACGACTGGACGTGGTGACTGTGTCGTGATTCTAGCTTGATGCCCGCAAAGAGAGAGCATGGGGTGCCCCCACGATGTGGATGGGGAGGCACAGCAGAGCAGGTGGCCTGAATTAGCGGGGCCTAGGAGATGTCAAAGGGGAGATGTCCCATGGGAAGTTAGCTGTTGCTTGAGCGAAGGTCCAGGTAAGTCATGCGGGTTTGGAAGTTGCCAGCGTGACGGCGGGAGCCATAGATTTGGATGAGGTCAGCCAGGTAGAGTCTATAAAGTGAGACCAGGAGATGGGAGAGAAGGAGCTTTGAGGAAGTCAGAGATTTGAGGGACTAGCAGAAAGGGCAGCCCAGGAAACAGAACAGGTGGCCAGGGCTGATCACTGTGGGGAGAGGGGAGCCTGGGCGTAGGGGAACCCCAAATGTGTGGGCATCCAAGAGTAAATTGTGTTTATGTGAGGAGAGAGGCAACCGTGTCGGCGCCAGCAGAAATGATGCTCAACTAAGGTCAGGTTGGGAAGTTTCCCTGGATTCTGGCCACGTGGCTATGCTCAGAAGCTAACCAGAGCAGTTCCTGGGGAATAGGGCAACCTGAAGCCAGATGAGAAAGGAGTGAGGACCTGGATGGGAGGTGGGGGAGGGTGGCAAGGAGAAGAAAGACTGTAATTAAGATCGGAGGAGGGGCCTTTTTTATTTAAATGGGAGAGACCTGGAATGTCTGCTTCCTAGCTCTGCTTCCTTCCAGGGAGGACACACAGACAGGGCAGGGTTGGGAGGTCCAAAGGTTTGCAGGGGGCCCATGGGACTAGGGAAGTGCTTCTCACATTTGCACCTGCAGGGGACGCACTGCGGGGCTTGATGGATGATAGGTCTGCCTGATGGCCAAGCGATGCTGATGTTACAGGCCTGGACCACTTTTGGAAATTCCTGCTGGTGGCCTTGATTCCTTATGTGGAGTAGGAGGCATGTTTCCCTGCCTGAGGGAGATGGGCCGGAGGAAGCTGGTAAAATCTGAGAGCAGTGAGTTGGGGGGACGGGGCAGAGCCCCTCTGAGGGCTCCGTGGAGACTGGAAACCTGGGGTTTGCCTTGTCACTGGCTGCAGATGGGAGGCTTTCTCTGTCTCTTTATCTATCTCTAGCATCTGTGATGTTTATGTTTATAGCTACATGTAAGATACATAGGAAGAGAGAGGGAGAGTTAAAGAGAGATTTATTTCAAAGAATTTGGCATACATTAGTGTGGAGGCTGGCTGCCATGTCCCAACTCTGCAGGACTCATCTGCAGCTTAGAGACCCAGGGAGGAACCGATGTTGCATCTAGAATCCAAAGGAGGTCTGCTGGTGGAATTCCCTCTTCCTTGGGGGTCCTTGATATTCTTTCTCTTGAAACCTTCAACTGGTTGGATGAGGCCCCACATTATAGAGGGTAATCTCCTTTAACCCAAGCCCACTGATCTGAATGTTAATCTCATCTTTTTAAAAAAAAAAATGTACTTTCGGGCTGGGGCATCTGGGTGGCTCAAGTCAGTTAAGCATCTAGCTCTTGGTTTTGGCTCAGGTCCTGATCTCATGGGTCATGAGATTGAGCCCCATGTCAGGCTCCATGCCCAGTGGGAGTCTACTTGGATATTCTCTCCTTCTGCCCCTTCCCCTGCTCACACTCTCTCATGCACTCTCTCTCTCGCTCTCTTTCAAATAAATACATAAACCTTGAAAATAATTGAATGAAGTACTTTCAGAAACATTGAGTGTAATGTTTGACCAAAATACCATGTCCCAGCCACGCTGACACACATAATTAAGCGTTACAGTCAGTCAGACTTGCTTTGGGATCTGACTTCACAGTCTGACCCCACCTCCACAGTGAGCCAGAGAGAGGAGGGAGCGGTTTGTCTCCTTGTTGCAGAAAGAGTGAAGTTGTTGGTACCGTAGAAAGCGTGGGGAACATTCCCAAGTTTTATGTCAGTCGGCATGTGTGGGATCAGTGTTCGTGGCCACTTCCGGGCTCAGGAGTGTGGGCATTTTCGCAGTAGGGCCTCCAAGGAGGAGGCTCATTTCTGTTCTCGGTTGATCACAGCCCCTGGCTGGGCTGGTGCAGCTTGAGTTGGCACACACGGGCCACATCTTTGGTCAAACATGTGCCTTTGGTGTTGTGGGCTCAAGGGATGCAGGCAGCAGCTACGAGATGACTGTGTGACAACTTGCCTTTTCTTCCTGGTCACTTCTATCTGGCAACTGGAGCCCACTGTTTGGAGAATGCATCCCACTGCTAAGTGGCTGGGCCATCCCAGTGCTTTCTTGGGGATGGCGCCCCCGGCCTCTCGGTTTGCGAAGGTTGGGTGTACATGAGGAGTGTCTGCATGGGTCAGTGAGTGTGCGGCCATCCAGGTCAGGGGAGCAGGCGTGCCCGTTCTTGGGGTGGTGGCACGGTGCGGACATTCCAGGTGTGCTCTCCTACATAAGGTGCATTCCAGATTTGGAAGGGAGACACTCACGGGCCCGGACCTTCCATTTTGGAGTGGATCTGAGGTCATGTGGATGTGACGGTGGCGGAAGGCAGTTCCAGAAGGAGCTCTCCCCTCCCACCTCTGCCCACGGCCGTGAAAGGAGAGGGTGTGATGTGTCCGCCCCACTCCCGTGACACCCTCAAGAGCTTTCTCATTGGAGCGTGGCTGCTCTTGAGGTCAAAGTGGTGTTTTCTGACTCAAACTACCTATTCTGTTGGACTCCGCGCACTCCCACTCTCTCGTTTCTCTCCATGGTGCTGGCACGCGCTGGGAAGAACCCTCATTAATGGACCTTTACGACCTCATGCCTGTCTTTGGTGCGCTTTGAAAATGAAAACGAGTTGGCCTGGCAGGAATTTGCAGAGCCCGACGTGAGTCTGTGGTTCCAAGACTTGGCTCTTCACTGCTCCGTCTCCGGGCAAGCTTAGTGAGGTTTCTTCCGGAAGGCCCGGGGAGAGACAAAGAAGGGGGCCCTAGTGCTTCTGCGTGATCAGCAGTGCTCTCACCGCCTGTGCGTCCCTCTGTTCATGCCCGTGCGGGTTTGACCCATGGATCCAGCTTTCCAGTTCATGGCTCCTCTGCCCTTGTGCCCCGACCCAGCGCAGTCCCGCCGTCCCATCTGCTGTGGGACAGCCGTTGAGCACGTAGCACTGACTGTCGCGTTGCAAGCTGCCTTGCTCTTAAGTGCTGAATGTGGTTTTGCTGCAAAACCCAGGACTCTTGGTTACCAGCAGCAGGATCAGAGCCTGGGCAGAGCTGGGGACTCTGTTCCCTCCCTGGGATGGGGCGACACGGGGCAGAGACTGAGGGGCGTCCTTGTACCCAGGGCCAGAGCTGACGGCGAGCAGCCAGCAAGACTCTGCAGAGTGGCCACGTGGTGACCGTCCTGGTGAGCTGAGTGACTGGGAGAGATTGGGTAGGCCCTGGAAGGGCGGCCCTCACATTAGGGCTCCCACCCCCCCCGCCTTGGCCAGACAGGGGCCTCTGGGAGAGTTTCAACTTGAGATGGTGACGCTCACGTCCAGGCACCCTTGCTGCTTTTCAGCCTTGTTGTGTGACTCAGGGCAGGTGACTTCACCTGTCTGGGGCCCTGGTTTCCTCATCCGTGCAGTGGGGATGATAGTACTGCCTACCTCCTAGGCGGGCTGCTGGGAGGGTTAAATGAGACGGAACAGTCCATAGAAGCTTCCAGAAGTTTCTGGCCTGCATTATGTGCATATGGATTGTCGTTGTCAGCATCATCGTCATCAGCTGTGAGTCTCCTGGACCACACGGAGTCTGAAGTCTTTTATAGCTGTGGGGATGTTGGGAGGTCACCTTTTTGTTCCCAGCTTGGCAGACTGGGTCACAGGTATGCCTTGGCACCCCTCATCTGTACCACACTGGGGTCGTGTACATTGTCCCCTTAAAAGGGGGTCATGGGCAGGGGTCTGCCTCTGACAGGGCATGGCCTGCTCTTTGATCTGTTTTCTTCCTTGCTGGAGCCCCGGCCCTTGACCTTCTGTCATGTCAACTGTGATCCTCCCTGGTGGGTCCTGAGATGGCCGGTTCTCCCCAGCTCTCCTCTCCTGACTCCGCATCCACAAAGGGAGATGGCGGGCACTTTGGGTGATAAGTGAAGGCCATGCCAGGAGCTCTGGGGGAGGGGGAACAAGCATCATTGTCGGGGACATACCAACTTCAAGGAAGTGGCCCAGGCATATGGACAGATGGACCCACAGACTTCAGGACAGACATCAGGGGTCTGAGATATCTCACTTGGTTGGTTACTTGTCTTTGCTTTGCCCCATGAGATCAGCTTGGCAGAGACTGGGTCCCTGTCAGGCCTCTGGGGAGAGGGCTGGGCCTGCGTTCTCTGTGGTCCCTTCACGCGCGGATGGAAAATTATCCACACCTTAAGGTGGTTTTCCTGCCGACCGTCGTCTTTCAGACATGACTGTTTACCGCTTGCTGACCCGTTACTGAAGGGAAATCTGTGGTTTCTGGGACCCAGAGCCGAGCCTGTGTTGCTGGAGGGAGCACACGACCCCCAGCTATGGATTCAGAAGCGCATTTGCAGTTTCTGGGCTCGTTCTGGGGCGTCTTGCAAATCCAGAATCTACTCGTTATCCGCACCACCTCCCAGGTTACTCTCACCTGGATGTGCGGCCTGGAAGGCAGGAAACACGTCTGAATCTGCAGGTTCCGTTATCTGGAGATCGTCTCTGACCTGGCCGCTCCCTTCCCCAAGTCCGCCTGTCCAGCTGCCCGGCACGGGCCATTGCCGGGCCCCCTGAGAGCACCGTGCCCCGCACCGAGGCACCGGGCGCTGAGCACCTCCCGCCCCCTCGGCTCTGCGGGAACTTGGGAACCACGGGGAGGGCTTCTTTCAGGTCAGCCCGAGGGCAGCGGGGGACATCGGGTATGTGTGGTTTGGTACACCGTGCGGGGGTCGTCCAGCTGGACAGGAATTCAGCTTCCACTCCTGGGGGCGGAGCCGTATCCGTCCCCTTTCTCCGGGCGATCTCTGTGTGCGTCTGTGGCCTGCCAGCCTCTCCTTCCTCGCACCATCTGCGCTCAGTCTTCCTTCCCGCGCTCACTTCTGCCGCCAGGCACAGGGTGTCTGACGGGGAGCAACGTGCGTGTCCGTCTACACCTACCCAGTGCTTCAAAACTGCACTGTCCTCCACTCTAGAATATTCCACACGTCTTCTCCGTCGCAAGCAGTAAGCCAGGCCCAGGGGTTTTGTTTTGTTTTGTTTTTTGAGGCAGAGTTTACCTCCCTAGATATTGAAGACCCAGGAGGGAATGCTGATTTTCGTAATACTGACTGTATTCATCTTGTCTGCCCACTGTGAAACCCCGAGGACGCTGGGCACAGGAGAGGTGAAGCGTAAGCCGGGCAAGGACAGAGACCCGGGTAGGCGGGATGGGGGAGGAGAGTCCTGAGTGGGTCCCGCAGGAAGGGTCCGGGGTGAGAGCGCTCTGGAAGCCTGGCTCATGGGGGCGGGGGTGGGGAGGACACAGAAGGGGATGACGGGAGCGGGTGGCAGCCAGGACGACGGGGTCTTCCCATGAGTCAGTGCGGTGCATTTTTACGGGGTCTCAGATGATCTTTATGGGGACCTTAGCCAGGCACCCACCGCTAGGCACGTACATCTCAGGTGTAGAGATGACGAACCAGGAGCGGCGTGCTCAGGGTGACACGTCCAGCATGTGACGGAGCACTTCTCATTTTTGAAATCCGCCCCTCCCTGATTTACTGCATGGCCACCTTGACCCGTGAAGGGGCCGGGGGCGGGGCATTCCTCTGAGGGTCCCACATCTCCCCCTTCACCTGGCGGAGAGGCACAACTCACACCTGAGTCTTGATTGCATCACGACCCCAGTGCCTGTGGTGGAGAAGATGGTGCTGGTACCATGCAATCTGGTCTTTCCACTTCTTAATTCCAAGCCAGAAGATGTTAAAAACAGAGGGCCAAAGGCACCAGCCCTGGGGGTGAGCGCTCAGCAGAGGTGGGTGTGTACGGCGGGTGTGCGCTCGTGCATGGGTGGGTGAGGGATCACACTGCCCGCCTGCCGGGCTCGGGGTGGTTGGGGGGGTTCAGAGGGACCTTCCGGGGCACCCTCCTCCCTCGGATCACCACGCAGTAAATGAGATGACTCCCGCTGACTGTCCGGGAGCCTGTCAATAACCGTTCTCCTCTCCCTGGCAGCCCCCAGAAGTGAATTTATAGCGACGTGGTAAAAATGAGGCTCCATGATCAATGGGTCCCCAGACAGTCTCCTCCAGGAGACACAAATGTATATTGTAACAAAACTTTATTTTCTCCCGAAAATTGCCTGCATGATTAATACGGCCTGACACGGCCCAAGCTGTTCCGCATTAAAAAAACAAGCCGTTGTTCTGCCTCCTTCTTCAGTCCGTCCCTGTCTCCCTCCGGTCCTGCATCTGGTTTCCTTTGTTTTCTCCTCGAATGCGCGTGCTCTGTGCTTTTCAGTCTTGGGCAAGGGGGAGAGAACGTATGGAAACGCCCTCGCTCGCCGCTCATTCCGCTGGGTTCCCGCTCCGCGTTGCCCGCAAGGCTCAGCGGAAGCCATAGACACCCTTTCGCTGGTGCTCCCGGGACGGGGTGTGGTGCTCCCCAGGACAGGGTGTGGTGCTCCCGGGACAGAGTGTGGTGCTCCGGGAACTGAGCCAAGCAGAGCACGTTCCCTGGGAATTAAACCACCTCCTAAATCACCGGGAGCTCTACACCCCGGCGTCCAGCCTCAGTGAAAAGGAACTCTTCTCTTTCCCTCCATTTTTCAAGGCCGGGAGAGTTGCTGTGAGGGAGGACCTTCGAGGCAGGCAGCCCCATCTCCTGCCCCCCCGCAATAAGATTCTAGGGAGAGTTGGGGTGTCTCGGGCAACACGCTCCCACGCAGGCAGAAGACCTGCTCCCACGACTATGATTTTTCACGTGAGCATTTTAGGTCCTAGAACGCAGGGTGAACCAGAACAGGTCTCCAGGAGATGTCTCCGTTTGGGTTCCCCCAGAAGCAGACCCTGAGACCAAGATACGAGTGCATCAGTTGATCAGGAAGGTGGAGAGAACACTGCTTGGGGCTGGGGAAGTAGCGCCTGGAGGGGAAGGCATCCCCTGAAGGGCATGGGTGACGAGCTCAATCCCCCCGCAGGCCTCTGGGAGCCGGTGTGAAGCACCCCTCGGAGTCCAGCTGCTCTGGGGTGAGCGAGCGGGGGTACTGATGCGCCAGCTCCTGGCAGGTGGGGGCAGAGGCATTGTTTGGGTGGCAGCCAAGGCGGCTCCAGGCAGGGAGATGTGGGCTCACAGGGTGGGAGGTCGGGCAGGGGGCACCAAAGTGGGATCAGGTAAGTCTGGGAGAATCGGGGCTGAGTCATTTAACAGTTTTCTTCTTAGGTTTTTGCCAAGAGGGGCCAAGAGAGAGCCAGTGACTTACACCTTGGGAGGACGTGTCCATACCCGTCCCTAGTGCCCACGGCTTCTCCCTCCTCTGACTCCCCTCCTCCGACTCTCTCCCCGCAGGTGCAAGGAGCTGAAGTACGCCAAGGAGCTGCCGCAGATCTCCATCATCTTCATCTTCGTGAACGAGGCGCTGTCGGTGATCCTGCGGTCCGTCCACAGCGCTGTCAACCACACGCCCACACACCTGCTCAAGGAGATCATCCTGGTGGATGACAACAGCGACGAAGGTGAGGGGCGGCCCAGCTGCTTTGGAGAGGAGTGTGCGCGATGCCACTGGCGCTGTGATGGGAGCCCATGAGTCTTTGCCTCCCGGCCCTGGGGCATGCCTGCAGGGTGGGAGGTGTTTTGAGGAAGACATCTGGGGGAACACTGGTCCGTTAGAGCGCCCAGTGCTAGAGGGCCCTTAAGAATTCATGCCTGGCCACTTACCTAGACTCATTTCCCTTCTCATGACATCAAGGAAGTAGATGACACCCAAGGGCTGACTTCTTCCACGCTCCCCGCCCCCAACCGTTGCCATTGTCCTGTGATGGGGACCGTTCACCTTGTATCTGAAGTCCCCTCTGGGCCACTGTGCCCATAAAGACCGTGGGTAGGAATGAGTGCTGTTCACAGGCCTTTCGTGGTTCAGCTCTGTTAGGAATGATGGCTCGGTGGAAAAATCCAAGCAATTGTTGGGCAGCGTCAACAGAAGTCCTCTGAGACCTTCAGAGACCAGTCCGTGGGCGGGCCTGGTGTCCAGGTGGGGTGAGGGGGGGATTGGTCTTGCTAATTGTGCCTCGATGTTGGCTCTTAGCCTCCAGAATTCCCCATGCTCACTGCAGGGAGAGCCCCACGAGCTGAAGACGTAGAAGAAGGCTGGCCAGTGTGCGTGCTCTAGGCCACGGGAGGATTAGGAACAGGCTGACCCCTTTGCTCTCAGCATGATGAGTGGAGGAGGATTTCCCCGTGTGCGTTCCCCGGTCAGGAGAGGGTGAAGAAGGTGGAGGACGATGGCACAGGTCCCGGGTGAAAGCCGATTACGTCCGGGAGCTCTGGGCTGGGCCTGTCACGTGTCAGCAGCCCAGGTGCGGCTGGCCACCTGCCCCTTCTGAGCTGGCTGACTGTTACCCGGAGGGCTCCGGGCCCCTGGACTCAGCCATCCGCCTGCCAGGGTGTACCCCCTGCCTGGGGCCTCGAGACGCTGAGGACCGATGTGGCGTTTGCTGTATCTCTCACAATCTTAGTTTTCTCTTTTGATCTTCGGCCATTTCATTATCTGTTGATCCTTCTGAAACGGACATCGATGGTCTCCTTGTGAGAACGTGGCTCATTCTGTTCCCTGAAGCCTCCAGGTTGGCTGGTGAAGTCGTCTCCCTGACGTGGCTCCCAGAGCCCCTCCCTGCAGCCTCCCTCTGAGCCCACCAGGGACCTCCTGCTTCAGCAGAGGGAATCCCCAACCCTATTTGCTGGCCAGAGTCCACCCACTTCTTCCCCAGATGTCCCCTGTGTATCGTCTCTTCAGAGAATCCTTTGCTGACACCCTAGAGCTCTTGCTCTGTGCTCCCTCCGCTTCTGAAGCACGCAGCTGGTGATGCCTCTGCGTCTGGCACAGCTGGCTTCTCGGGGCTGGGCAGGACTTGGTTTCCCGTGGCTGGGCTGGTCGCTGACCCTCGGTGAGCCTCACCCAGCCCGGGAGTGAGTGATGAAGGACAGGGTTGACATGGGGCCAGCGGGAGCTGGCGGCGGTGGCTGGAGGCAGGGCAGAGAAGAGCGAGCAAATCCAGAGAAAAGAGCTGGTGGTCTCCTCTGGACTGACTTGGGGGGAGGACTCATTGCCCGTGGGGATCTCCCCACTCAGGGAATCTTGGCAGAGGTCATCCAGGGGGGAAGAAACCGAAGTCCAAGCCAGTCCCACCCAGAACACAAGCTGCGATGGTCTCCAGAAGGTGACATAGTTTGGGCTCCCCCAGAAGCAGACCCTGAGACAGAGGATTGGCACGTGTCAGTTGATTCTCGAGGGGGAGAGAACACCTCTAGGAGCGTGGACAAAGCAGGGACAGGAAGGGAAGCTGTCCCCCGAGGGTGTGATGGCCCCTGCGCATGACAGAGCTTCCTCCCACGGGGGCATTCGGGGAATGGAGGCAGTGGGAAGCGCACTCCTCCTGGGAGTCAGCCTGCTCCCGGGGAGGGAACTGGGGTATTGACGCACCATCGGCATTCCGTCAGCACCTCCTGGAGCCCCACCCTGGAGGAGATGCAGTCTCCAGAGGTCCGAAGCTCTGCTGAGAATTTGCGTTTCTCGCAGATTCCCAGGTGGGGCTGAGGCTGCTGGTTGGGGACAGCCCGCTGAAAACCACGAAGTTAAGTACTATTTCGGTGGTTCCGTGGGTGAGAGAGGGTGAGACAGGTGCTTGGTCCAGTCTGAGCACAAAGTTAATTCCCATTCACCCTCTTCTCTCCCCCTCCACCTTCCCAAACACCCCGTGCGTCGTAGTAACACGGGTTCACTCTTCCTCGCCTCCAGCCTCTGTCCGTTCTCCAGGCAGAAGGGCCTTGTCTCTAACTGGAAGAGGAACTTAATGATTTTTCTCTTTGTTGAGATTTTCTTGGTGACTCGTATTGTCGAGTTCTGTTCTATACACCCTTGAAAAGACCCCCACGCGCTGTCATCATGGGACTGAATTCCTCCCAGACATCAATTTTGTGTATTTACATGGACCCGGAGTTTATTTTCTTGAGTCTTTCTGATGATGATGTTTTAAAATCTCCTCCTACGATGACTCTTCCTTCCTGCGTTCCTAATGATGTTTGATTTCTGTATCTGTTGTCAGTTTCTTTGGCAACTATAGACTTATGTCTGCATGGCTTCGTTATTAGTGGTGGTTGTCACCATTATGTAATGCTCCCTTTATCTCAAAAGCATATTTTCCCCCCTTACTTGAGTTTTGTTCATCTAACGTTAATATTGTTATCCCTGCTTACCTTCTGTTTGAGAGTGATTAAACCATTTTTTCCAGCCTTACCATATTTTCTCATCTCAAAGGTAATGCATGTTTTCTGTAGGGAAATTGAATGTATCCAAAAGGACTTGTAATTGGAAAATAAAATACTGAGCAGATAACTGAAGGCAAGGTCTCCTTTCCCCTCATCTTCCCTTTCTTTAATGCGTACATTACCTAGTTAAGATCCTATAGTAAAAACAAGTTAGTGTTCTTGTTCTCCCCCTGAATTGTGACACGTAACATTCCTCTGTTTATTCAGAAAGATCTGGGGTACCCAGGCGGCTCAGTCAGTTGAGCATCTGACTCTTGGTTTCTGCTTAGGTCGTGATCTTATGGGTTGTGGGTTCGAGCCCTGTGTCCAGCTCTGCGCTTCGCGGGGTGTCTGCTCAAAAGATTCTCTCCCTCTGCTCCCCCACCTCCTCTCTCTAAAATAAATAAATGAACCCAAATAAGTAAATAAATACACAAGATCTGCAAACATCATTTTCATGAGGGTAGAGTGGGCCATTCTCAGGCTGGTCAAGACTGGCTCAGTCTTCTCCGAGACCAGTTGGTTTGGTTATCCCATACATTAAAGAAAAATGGGGCTTTCTCAGAAAAAGAAGAAAGAGAAAGAGAGAGAGAGAGAGAGAAAGAGAGAGAGAGAGAGAAAGGAAAAGAAAAAGGAAAGAAAGGAAGGAAAACCCTGGCTCGGGGAACGTGTGGGTAAATGTGAGTAAAATCCAGATGACTGGGGATCTGTGCGCACAGGCAACTCAGCGTCTTGCCCTTGTGGGTTGTTTTTTCTAATGAGTTCTTGCATTCTGCTTCGGTGTTGACTCTGGCTCAAGGTAAGCCCAGGTAAGATGTGGGACTTTGTGGCCATGTGCATAAAACTGAAATCACTCAGGCAAACTTCACCAGCCATCACTGTTCACCCGATCCAGTGGGCACTTTCCTGCTCTGATCTGGCCACCTTTGACATTGTTGGCGGCTTCCTTCCTGGCACTGACCTCCTCCCAAGGCCCCAGCATCACTGTCTTCTCCACCTTGACTCCTTGCTTCCGAGGGGATCACTCATGCTTCTTACCATCAGGACACAGTGGGCACTTTCTCCCGTGCGCGTGTTCAGAATGATCTCCAGATCCATCGTTCTGGTGCAGGGCAACTCAGGCTCTCCCCTGAGCCCTAAACCTGGGTCCTCTGCATCCTCGATGGCTCAGGGTCCCTCTGAACTATAAGCTCAATCTGTCCAATGACTGATTTAGCATTCTCTTCTCGGCCTTAGACACCTGCTTCTCGTTCTTTCTCTCCTGTGTCCATGAAGGGCTCCACCTCCTCTCTGTGTTCTCATCACCAAAGAATGGAAGGCTTTTCGTTCTCTCTTTCCGCTCCATTTCTCAGCATCCCCTTCATTCCTCTTGAGTGTGATCCTGCCTGGCCGTATCCTGAGCCACTGGTCCTTGTTTAGGTACTCAGCGTTCTTTGCTTTGATCTTTATTTGAGGGGTTGAGGAGAAGGGGATTTGGGTGCATGGCATTGTATTAATCATAATTCTTTTTTTTTTTTAAGGATTTTTGATTTATTTATTTGACAGAGATGACAAGTAGGCAGAGAGGCAGGCGGGGGTGGGGGGGCAGGGAAGCAGGCACCCTGCTGAGCAGAGAGCCCGATGCAGGACTTGATCCCAGGACCCTGAGATCATGACCTGAGCCAAAGGCAGAGGCCTTAACCCGCTGAGCCACCCAGGCGCCCCATCCCTTTAGTCTATCTTATTTAGAGAAATGTCTGTTCAGAGCTTTTGCCCATTTTTGAAATGGGTTGTCTCTTCAGCGTTGAACTATAATTGCTTATCTCTACTGGCTAAATGCTCTTATCAAGTGTATTCTGTAAGTATTTTTTTGCAAATGTATTTGCAGACATTGTCTTCCATTCTGTGGGTTGTATTTTCACTTGATAGTGTCCTTTGATGCACAAACGTTTTTAATTTTCATGAAGTCTGGTTTATTTTTCCTTTGAGTTTTGCAGCTTGTTGGTGTCATAGCTAAGACGCCATTGCCTAGCTCAAGGTCCCAAAGATTTATATCTGTATTCTCTTCTAAGTGTCCTATGGTTTTAGCTCTTACATGTAGCTCCATATCCATTGTGAATCGTTTGTATATGGTTTGAGGTAGGGGTCTGAATTTTTTTTTTCCACGAGGATATTCAGTTGTCCCAGGACCATTCGTTGAAGAGACCATTCTTTCCCCATCGAATGGTCATGGCATCCTTGTCAAAACCGAACTGCTTTGTAAATGGGAGGGCTTATTTTTGGACTTTATATCCTGTGTCATTGAGCTGTGTGTCTGTCCTGCAGCTGGTACCACCCTGTCTTGATAACTCTTCCTTTATAGGACATTTTAAAATCAGGAAATGAGTCTTCCAAACTTCTTCTTCTTTTTCAAGGTGGTTTTGTCCATTCTGGGTCCCACGTGTTGACATATGAATTTTAGGATGAGTTTGTCCATTTCTGTGAAAAGACAGTTGGAATTTCATCAGGTTTTGCATTGAAGCTATCAGTCAGTCTGAGGGGTATTGTCATCTTAGCAGTATTAACATGCCAATCCATGACGTGGAGCGTCTGTTTATTTAGATCTTCTTCAATTTCTTTCAACAATGTTTTGTAGTTTTCAATGTATCAGACTTGCCTTCTTTGGTTAAATTTATTCCGAGATAGTTTATTATTTTTGATGCTGTTGTAAGTAAAATTGTTTTCTTAATTTCATTTTTGGACTACTCGTTGCTCATGTATGGAAATGCAACTGGTTTTTGTATATCGATCTTGTGTTCTTCTATGTTACTAAACTTGTTTATTTGGTCTGATTGTGTGTGTGTGTGTGTGTGTGTGTGTGTGTATTCTTTAGAATTTCCATCTAGAATATCCCATCATCTTCAAATAGTGACAAGTTTATTCTCACTTTCCAATCTGGATGTCTTTTATTTATTTTTCTTGTTTGGTTTTCCTGGGTCCTTTATTTTTAGAAATGTTTACTCTTTACCAAACGCCTGATATCCCATCATGTCTAGAGCAAGAACATTGGCCCATGTGTATTGTGATTGTTTACAAAAGGCTCCTTGGGAGACGAGAGCTAAGTCATGAGTGAGCTCAGGGAAACACAGGGCTCACCCCAGCAGGGACATCTGGCAAGGTGTCGTGGGGACCAGTGCTGAGTGCAAGGCGAAAATCTGGACAGAAGGAATGGCTGCCCTGTGTTTTCTGCCTGTGACCTCACCAAGGTGCACTGTCTGCTCTTAGGAGGAGGTCGAAGCAGACCATGTCTGCGGGATGAAATGAACGTCCTCAGCTGATCCAGGCAGCAGGCGTGGAGAGAGAGAGCACAAACCCTGTTAGCCCGTGGCCAGAATAGCCAATGACAGGGGAGAATGGGGACAATCCACTCTCATTCATACATCATTTCACTCATCAGTGCAGCAAAGATGACAAAGATTAATAAGCGCCCGTGTCGGTGAGGATACGGAGCAGAGAGACTCTCATATGCTTCTCATGAGACAGAACCTCATATCTGGAGAACAGTTTATCAATTCATATTAAAAGTTCTTGTCTCAGTTTGTTTCTCGGAGTCCACGGTCTCTCATGGTTGTCTCCTGCTCTGAGGGAGGGGGTGGGGGGATGGGTTGGCTGATGGGTTTAAGGAGCAGTGGGTGTTGCACGTGAGCAGTGAGTCCTGGAACACTGCGCCAGAAACCGAGGACGTACTGTATGGTGACTGACATAATATATATATAGAGAGAAAAGTTCTTATCTCATTCAGACAACCTGCCCTCAGTTTAAAAATGAGGTACGTTTTCAGGAAAGAGTAATGGCAGCTCTCCTTGTATCTGCCTCGAGTCCCCACTGCTCCGCTGTGGACAGAGGCCACGATGGCTGTATGTCATTGTCACCTGGGATCCCTCCTCACCATCCTCCTGGGGGCTTCCTTTGCCCCCTCTCCTATGCTAAGCTCCACACTTTTCTCTTTCCTTGGTTTCTGTGCTCATTTTGGCGAAACACGACAGCTAGAAGCTTCATTAAGGAAGACCGCAAGGAAGATGAACGCTTCGGAGATCATCCATGTCTGAAGAAAGCTTTGTCCTCATTTTCTGTGCGATTGATGGCCTGGCTGAGACGGGTATCGCCTTCTCTCCGAATATGATGCTCTTGCTTCTCTATCTTCCTTTCAGTGTTTTTTAGAAGAACAAAGGCATTCCGATTTCTGATCCTTTGTGCGTTTTTTCCTCTCTGGAAGCTGGTGGCATCTTCATTCTGTCCCCAGAGTTTTGAAATTCCCAATGATGAGCCTTGGTGTGGGCTCAGTCGTCATCCATTGGGCTGCACATTTAGTGGCTCCAGTCTGGAATCGAATGTCAGTTTTTGGAAAATTTCTTGGAATATTTCATGGATAATTCCTGTCCATTCTTCTCGATTCTCTATTTCAGTGTCTCCCCTGATTCCGTCTTTTCCCCCATTTTTCCATTATTAAGCCTCTTGGGCGGAACTTTTAATTTTCTTACCCTTTCTCTGCCGCCTTATCGTTCCTTACATTTTTTGCTCGGCTTTGTTTGCTCTCCCCAGTTTTTATCGTCCTTCCCTTCTATTCAGTTTTTTATCTCTGCTATCATGGTTTTACTTCCAAGTGCTCATTTTTATTCTCTGAGAGCCCCTTTTTATGGCATATTGTTCTTACTTAATAGAAGCAATATGTTTCCTTATCCCCTGGAGGATATTAATAATATTTCGTCTTTTGTTTTGTTTTTCCATCTTTCTCCCTGCACGGTCTGTCTCCGCACGTTGCTTTTCTCCTGCTCTTTGCTGTTTGGCTTCTGGTTCCCACCCTGGAGGCCTCCCGCCTCGGGATCACCGCTGGTTTTGACAGCAGAGGGGTCGTGTGGGCTGGAGCGCGGCTGGGGACGGGGATCTAGTTCGCCTTTTGAATGGCCTTCCCTCTGGTCCTCCCCGTTTCTGTTTCCCCGATGCACCCACAGTTCAAGAGGTACCTGGTGCTGTTGCCGTCACTGTCCCTCGAGGAGTCTCTGTCCCTCAAGATACAAATTGAGTTGGTTCTCTGTGTTTCCCACGGTTAGCTTGGGGGTCCGCTGCCACACGGCGGTTTGCGTGCTGTCTACCCCTTTCCGGCTTCCCTGATGTTGTGCTTTGTGTCTCCTCTTGTGCTTTCTCCTACCTCGGAGTAGACCTGAGTATGGGTCTATTTTATTTCATTTTTAAAAATCCCTTTACTATAGTTTTCAGTGGCTCTGAGTAAGGAAGTGCATCAGATTTATAAGTTAAATTCATCTTCTTATCGTGATTAATATGCCGTATTCGTTTTAAGAACTTTTAATTGAATTGATAAATTGCTCTCCAGCTCCGTGGTTCTGTCCCGGGAGAAGGACACGAGAGACTCTTTCTCCATATCCTCCCCGACACTGACTCTGATTTATCTTTTTCGTCTTTACTGTTCTAATGAGTGAAGATGACATACTTTTAAATCCACTTTTTTTGAATCCTAGTGATAATGGGAGCTTCTTCGCATGTTTCACTGCCTTTATTTTTGTAGAGATTTGCCAGCTGATGACCCCATCTTGTTTTCTCCTGGAGAACTGATCTTTGCCGCACTGGTTTGTAAGAGCAGTGTATATGTATTAAATGAGCTCCTTTCACGTTCATCTATCAGCTGTTTCTCCCAACTTGTGTTTTTCACTTTTACTTGTTTATTGCATTTTTTTGACAAATGCAGATTTTACATTTTTAAATTTACATTTTACATTTTCAAATCCACTTTTTTTTTAAGTGATGTCCCAAGAAAGTTATTTATCATCCCTAGATGGCACAAATATTCATGCATATTTTCTTACAGGTAAATTTTTTTTTTCAAAATCAATTCCAAACAGATCAGACATTTTTGTGTTCAGGTATAAGAGTTTCAGCACAGAGACCCTTGTCTCCAAGTATGCTTCTCTGAATTTCTTTAATAATCAATCTATTCTCATTTAACCATTGATTTGACGTTGCCTATTTTCATATGCTAAAATATTCTAGATTGGAAACAAGGTGGCTAAATCACATGAGGACTGATTGGTTTGGGAGGAAGGTGAGGAGGAGGGGTTAGTCATAGAAGGGTCCCGGCTCTGGTGACAGGATGGGTGTTGGTGCCACTCATTAGGAAGGGAATATGACAGAAGTAGCAGGTGTGGGAAGGAGACTGAGTTTACTGTTCTGGATGTGCCAAGTCCAAATTCCCGTGAAAGTTAACGCGCCTTCAAAACTCAGGTGAGGGGTAACTGTCGCCATCAAACTAGTATTCGTGGCTAGAAATAATATTAGACTAAAGTAATATTAAAATAACAATAGAGACTTCTTTATTTCTATTATCGTAATCCTTAATACATTTTTAAATAGGTCTTATCAAAAGTTTTCAACTACTTTTTAAAAACTTCCCTCAGGGAACGCCTGGGTGGCTCAGTTGGTTGAGCGGCTGCCTTCGGCTCAGGTCATGATCCTCGCGTCATGGGATCGAGCCCCGCATCGGGCTCCTTGCTTGGCAGGGAGCCTGCTTCTCCCTCTGCCTCTGCCTGCCATTCTGTCTGCCTTTGCTCCCTCTCTCTCTCTCTCTCTCTGACAAATAAATAGATAAAAAATCTTTAAAAATAAAGGAAAATAAAAGTTAAAACTTTAAAAAAATTAAAAATAAAAACTTCCCTCATTACCTTCTTTGTTCTTAGGCAATAGCATGTGGAGGAAAAGGTAGAATCGAATCCTGTGTGCTGCTGGCCAAGGCCCTTACCTTTTCTGATCTCGAGCACATTGTGGATAATAGTTGCTTTTATACAGGGATTAAATTGTGAGGGTTAGAGGTAATACTTGCAAAAGCGCACGGTACAAGTCCTGGAAATAAAACAAAGGTTGTTCTTACTGAGTGTGCTCATGGTGTGATTTGATTTGCTAGCTCCAGACCATTCTTCAACACAACTTCTGTGTCACCTCCCCTGGGAAGCCGTCCTGGATTTCCCAGCTGTGGCCGGGTCAGGGCCCTTTGCCTCTGCTCCCCAGGCACCAGCATGGATTTTGGCGCAGCACTAGGGCCGCTGCGTTGCCTTTGTGTGCTTGTCCCTCTCTGGACTGTGAGACCCTTTAGGGCAAGATCCACAGCTCCTTCGTTGCTTTCCCAGCACGCCACCGAGTCACAGTCAGTGCTGACTAGTCACTTAAAGTGCATGTGTGCAAAGATGTTTTTTCCTGCTTCATCCCAGGAGCTTTTTAACTTGGTCTCGTTGTACATATTTGGGCTTCAACACTACAGTTCTTTTGGTTGAGGTCTCAGATCTTACCGACCTCTGGTAATCAGCATTTAAGTGTCCTGGTGGCCCGGCCGGCCGTATGTCTGCGCACCGGTGCTTCCCTGTGGGCCGAGCACACCCGATCGGGCTCTTCCCTTGGCTGGCGCATTCAGAGGTTGAAACCAGGATGGCTGGAGTTAGAAGACTTCTTTGAGCGGGAGGTCATACCCTCTGGCCTTCCAGAAGGGATTTTGGAGACGGCGTGCTGGCATTGTTTGCTTTTCTTCTTGGCTTACAGTCGCAGGGCTGGGAGAAGTCCTGTGTTTCTGGAAGATAACATTTTTCTGGTGTTGTCAAGGCTCCAAGTCCAGTAGCCAGGAGACACCTTGTTCTCACACGGCTCCGCGCTGGCCCAGGCCTCCTTACCGGAGTGGTACCTGCCGTTCCCACAGCTGTAGGGAGCCTTCCTCAGCAGAGACAATGCTTGTTTTTGTCCCCTCCGGATAGCTGCAGTGGGACAGCATTTGCTCTGGGGGTCTGTAATCACGACTGGGTTGTGTGTTCGCATTCCTCCTTGTGTGTTTTC
Source organism: Martes martes (assembly GCF_963455335.1). Classification (NCBI taxonomy): domain Eukaryota; kingdom Metazoa; phylum Chordata; class Mammalia; order Carnivora; family Mustelidae; genus Martes; species Martes martes. Next base: position 2,129,924 of record NC_137906.1, on the reverse strand, counting down.
AGGCCACGGGGAGGAGAGATTCAGAAAGAGACTGTATACCCTTACACGGGAGACAGTGGGAGAACCCCAGTGAAAGCCTCATAGGCTAACTGGCTTTGAAGTGCAATGATGAAAAAAAATGCGATAATGACAACAAAAACACTTTGCTGTTTTGAAATAATTTTCAATTCATAAGAAATTGCAAAAATGGACAAAAGTCTTAGGTGTCTTCACTTGGTTCCTCCCAGTGGCCGCCATCTTGCAAAGCTCTAGTCCACAATCATGACCAGGAGGACGTTGACTTTGGTGCCGTCCACAGACCTTGCTCTGATTTGACCGGTTGAACATGGAGGCGCGTGCACGTGTGTGTGTGTGTGTGCGTGCGTGTAGGTAGTTCTGTACAGTTTTAGCACATGTATACATTCCTGTAACCAACAAAATTAAGGTATAGAAATGTGCCAGCACCACAAAGCTCCCCCATGCTCACCTTCAATACCCACACCCAACTCCCACCCCCATCCCTGACCCCTGACAACCACTGATCTGTTCTCTGTCCTATAATTTTGCTCTTTCCAGAATGTTCTCTAAACTGAACGTTATGGTATCTGATCTTGGTGGTTGGCTTTTTACACTCAGCATGGGTCCCTCGAGATCGCTCCAAGTTGCCGTGTGTACCGAGTTCATTCGTTTTGATTTTTGCACAGAGATCTATGATACGGCTTCATCACACTGTGTTCCCCCTTGGCCCATGGGAGGACATCTGGGTTGTTTCATTTGGGGTTTTTACCAATAAAGTTGCTATCAACATTTGTGTACAGATGTTCGTGTGAAAATAAAGGTTCATCTCTGTGGGATAAATGGCCCAGAATGCAATTGTGGGGTCTTAGGATACATGCATGTTAATGAGCTTTTTTGGTCATTCATTCCAGTTGTGTGATATCCCCTCTTTAAGAAGTTTGATTGACTTTTAATCCTCCAACCCAGCCTCCAGTGGAAGAAAAGTTTCTGTTTTAACCTTAATGACCGTGACTGTGGCACCAAAGGGAATGGTTGGGTTCTATAAGAATGACAAGTTATCCAGAAAGCTTGTTGAAAGTTTTGCCTCATGATCAGACTTAGGGTTCACACTGATGGGGATCAACAGAAATGCTGGAGGGTCTGACCCAACTCAGGGACAAGAGTGAGGCTGAGCTGGGGAGAGTCAGACCCAGGCATGCCAAAGTGTTTATGAGTGATGGGCCACCTGGAGAGAAATAGAGCTGGGGAGATGGTCCAGAGTTGTGTTATAATCCTGGCTTCCTTCAGTGGAGAGGGACAGGCCCAGGGGAATCCTAGGGAAGGAAAATGGTGCTTTAGTAGCTTCGGACGCCCTTCCTTGGACCTGCCAACACTGTCTAGGAGGGCAGGGGATGGAACCACCCTGCCACAGCTCCAGAAAGGAAGGGGGCTGGGCAGACAAGCACACCACGAACAACATCTCATGGGGATTCACACTTAGGGTTCCTACAAGTTGGGGAAATAAATGAGGTCTTTGCGGCACTTGAGTTGGCCCGTGAAAGAGATTTGGGACATAGGGAAGCAGGAGGAAGCAGTAGTAGGAAGAAGTACCTGAACAGAAGCAGGGACGCTCGGGACCCACGGAGGGAGATGTGCGTATGGGATCCCATGTGCAAGAACTGGTGGGTGGACCGGAGAGACTCTCCGTCAGGTTTGGAGAGCCTTCCAGAGCCACAGGATTAAGGAGGAAGAGTGTGCACAGGTGAGTCTTCGACCTTCGCCAGCCATGCTCTGCCGCCTCAGAGAAGAGGGATGCCTGAGCTGCTCGAACTCCCCAGCCTGGGATGGGGATCGGCGAGCGTGGCGGTGGGACAGAAGAGCGGAGGAGCGAGGAAACCCGGGGGTGCTTGAGGTGGTGCTCAGGAGGGCTACCCAAGGCCATTTTCACCGTTGTTCCTCAAAGAGTGGGGTTCAAGCTTTGGCCTTATTTTACTGGGGAAAAAAATGAGCCGGGCACGTGACGGGGGTGTCTGTAGATCACTTTAGCTTGAGTTCTGGTTCGCTTGCGCTTTGGCCTCAGGCCATGTTACAGGGTCTGGAAAGGCCTGTGACCAAGACCAGCCCCAGATCTAGACCGGACCTTTGCTTGCTCTCGCCCTTAGGGCAAGATGGCTGCCTTCAGAGTCACGGGGGTGGGTCCTGACTGATTCCACTCATTGCCTGCTCTTCTAACACATGAAGGAGGACAGTGAGCTGCCTGGCCTCAAGGGGGTCTGCTAGGCAACCCCCCCTTGCGGGATATCCGGGATGCGGGAGGGTTTGGTACAAAGGCAGAGTGGGTGTCCTGTGGCAGCTCACGACCAGGTGTGTCTCTGCCTCCCCAGGTGCCCCTGACCCAGTGTTAAGTGCTCCCAGGTGCTCCTGGCCCTGGGGCACCCTCCCTTCTGAGTTCCATCCACTGTCACCCTCTTTCCACATCAGAACATTCCAGCCCCCTGCAGCCGTCGCGTCTTGTGCGGCGCCGTTCCTGCTCCCCTCCGTTCCGCCTGCTTAGGGCCTGTGCGTCCGGCGGACGGTCTCCTGGGGCAGCGGGGACACAGTAGGCTCTGCGGGGCCTTTGGGACCCTAAGACGAGCTGCTCTTCGAAGAACGCTCGAGGGCCACCTAACGGTCCAACAGGGGCCGTTTGCTGTGAGCGCGCACGAGCAGCCCCCTCGCGCCTACGATCCGTGCTGCCCTTGACCTGGGAGACTCCAGGGCTCTGAGCACAGAGTCCCCGAAGGCTAGAGAAGGGTGGGTTGACCAGATGCCTTGCTCTCTCGTGACGCCACCCCTGGCTGCCACCAGCGTTGAAAGAAAACTGGAGGCGACCCAGCGCCAGGACGTGACCTGTTCTCTCCGGGGCTTCGTGTCTCTCGTGCTCTGTTCTGCTCCCCCCCACCCTGCCCTTAATGACTGTGCCTTTTGCTATTTCGAAGAAAAATTTTGCCGGCCTCAGAGCATGCAGAATCAATATCGCAGTAAATAAGAAACATGATGAAAGAAAAACACACTCCAGCCTGTAGACAAATTTTATCGCTTAAATTCACATGTTATTATTAGAATCAGCTGCAGATGCCAGACTTGCAACTGCCTTTTGTTGGGGGCAGGATCGGGGAATGCTCTTCTCATTTGGGGCAGCCGCTTGGAGGCACCACCTATGGGCTCTGTGATGTTTCCGTGTTGCTTTGGGCTACTTGTAGGTGTTTTTTTTGTTTTTTCTTTAAAGGTGAAATTTAAAAGGGGGAAGCAGAGGAGAGGACCTTCTTAACAAAGGAATTGGAAGCCGGGATGGCTTTCCTTTTCAAAGCGCCTCTATGAATGCACAACTCTGTGTGATATATTTAGTTTAACACTTTGGTATATTTCGTGCCTTACATCTCCTTTGTTGCTGCTTTTCCTCTTTTGCTTTCTTTAGTCCTTGCTTTGATCTCGCTATGGAGTAGCCTTTAAAACGCTTTCACACACAGCAAAAACATCTCTTTTTAATCTCTTCCATTCTTCCTGAAGTTTTCTCCTCCCGCCTCTTTTTTTTTCTTCCCCTCTTTGCTCCCTTAGTCAGAAAATGCATTATTTAAGTCACAAAGCTGAGTGTTGCTCGGAGAATAAAATATGCATTATTGCTGCCTCCTGTACTATTTCAACCTGCATTTTAACATGCTCAGTTTCTCTCTGCGGATGTTTGCAGGGGCCGGGATTTCAGAGACGGGCAGGGTCTTGCCGTGGCGTGGGGACCGTGGCTCATGTGTCGCTTCTGTCCCTTCGGAGTCTGGTGGGAGTGTCTGGAGATGCTCCATGTTCAGCAGGGTCTTCTCTATGCCCCCTTCCTTTGGGAGCCTCCCCAACAGCCCATGGGCTTGTTCTCTGGGGAGGACCGACCGCCATCCACGAACGGGTGCCTAGAGAGGGAGGTACATGCCCGCAGCTCCAAGGGAAAGTGTGGGCACCTCAGAGTTACCGAGGGGGCCGGTTCGGGGACAGACTGGGTCAGGCCCCTTCTTCTGTGTGCAAGGTGTGCTTCCTGCATGAGCAGACCAGTGACTTCGGGTCTCACAGCACCGCACCCACAGGGACCAGAGGCGGAATGACAGGGGGCTAGCCCGTGTCGCTTACGAACTGTGACTTGTGGCATGGACCTTACCCTCTGCGCTTCAGTTTGCTCATCCATAACATGGGGATAACGGTACCCCTACCCCACAGCGTCGTCACAAGGGTAAAAAGAGTTGATCGGCCGCAAGCAGCAGGTATGCGGCACTTAGCGCCAGTAAGTATGAAGTGTTAAAGCAAAAATATAAAACAGATGCCCGTGAACAGAAAAGCCGTGCAATGTTAGAAATTGGCGGATTAGGTCATTCTGTCACTGACTGCGAAAAGGGGAGCTAATCTGGACAGTGTTGGGGAGCATTAGACGGTTAACGGACGGTCTTAGCAGTTTTGGCATCGAGATGCTTCTTCGTAGACACAGGTGAGCCCCGTATGTGAAGTCTTCGGAAAGTCGTGATTATCAGCAAAACTTTGAGCAAAAGGAACTTCCACGGAGTCAGCCTCACCGGGGCGTACTCACCGCCAAGCTGAGAAAACTCGTGCGTTGGCGCCTCACACGCGTCTGCAGCCCCGCTGGCCGTGTGTTCACCCACTGTTCACCCCGAAGCCCGTGGGTTTTTAGAAAATTTATGAATAAGAGATTTTCTTTTTTTGAGAGAGAGAGAGAGAGAGAGAGAGGGCAAGCTGGGGGTGGGGTGGGGTAGAGGGAGAGGCAGAGAGAATCCCAAGCAGGCACCACACACAGTGCAGACCGTGATGGGGCCTGACCTCACGACCCTGAGAGCGTGACCTGTGCCCACATCAAGAGTTGGACGCTTCACTGGTTGAGCCACCCAGGTGCCCCAAGAGACTTCCTTTTTCTTAAAGAATATCCTCCAAATCTTACACACTCTCCGTTCTACAGAACCCAGATTTGTTTCTGGAACTTCCTATCTCCGTTTGACAGACGAGAAACCCACATACTGCACAATCAGATGACCAGGATATGTGACCAGATTTCTCTATCCCCCGTCCTTTTTTTTAATTTTTAAAGATAATTTTTAAAAATGCACTGTTGGTTTTTGTAGGGCCACTTTCATGTATTTAGCTGGTTAGCTGTTTCAGGCCCAAAGATACTCGCAGGCATACCCGAAAAGCCGAGTTTGAAGTCCATATTCCGTGTTCTTTCTGTGGTACCGTAGGTGATTTTTACGTTAAACAAATCTCATTTAAAAAGACACTGCAGAAACGTAGGGCTAGTCATGACAAGTAACTCTGCTAAAACCCCGTGTTGAAGACCGTGTTTTTTCTCCTGAGCGATCATAAAGTCCCCAGCGTGGTGAGCTGGGAGTTTTCACGAGGGACGGAGGGAAGGCTGGTGTTGGGGGAGCCTGGCAGTGTGACATGGAATCGAGGGCTGGATCTTCTCCTCAGAGACCAGACCCCCCCCACACACACACTTCAGGGAGCCTGGAATTGCTTTGGGAACAAGCTTCCGGTCGACTAGATGACCAGAATGAGGGTCAGAAAAGCAAACTGACGGCAAAACACAGAATCAGATCTTCAGGGAGGGCTCGGTGTCCAAACTCACTCTCAGAGTGGTCCCTCACCTCTCCTTCCCCAGCTTCAAGTTAACCCGGGCTTGTCACCAAACGGTCACCTGCTGTGCGGTCCCATTTATATGAAATGCCCAGAAGAGGCAGGTTCGTGGAGACAGAAGAGGGACCCGTGGTCACCAGAGGCTGAGGTGGGGGTCGGAAGTGGAGAGTAACTGCTTAACGGGTGCAGGGTTTACGTCTGGTATGATGGAAAGTTCTAGAACTAGATAACGGGGATGGTCGCCTCACATCGTGAATGCACAGAATGCCACTGAACCGTACACTTAAAAATAATAATCCAAACGGTCAATCTCATGGCGTGTGTATTTCATGGCACTACAGACAATGAGAAAGAATCCAGCAGTGCTTTCCAGAAGTCTCGGGTCTGCGTGAGAATCGTCTGGAGCGACCACAACCCTCTACTAAAGCCAGCTAAGTTAGAAACTCTTACCGTGTGCCCGGAACCCTGTATTTGCACAGGCTCCCAGGTGATTCCCAGGAAGGGACCGCTTTCTGAGAAGCGCTGGATTTGAGCCAGGCATTTTTTGTTTTTTTGCATTTAATTGGAACATGCCGTATGTGCCATTTTCTCGTCCCAGCTGTCACCTCCCGTGCATCCCCAGCCAGCGGCCTGTCCAAAGCTCAGCCACTGCCGGCAGGGAGAGGCGGTGGTTGTGAGTGGCCGGGGTGACGACAGCGGCACCGAGAGGGGCAGAAGTAATGTTGGTGGAATCGTAGCACTAAGGCAACAACAAGAGGCGTCGTGGGGGGAGAACAGAGGCCCGAACCTCTGCGGCCCTGGGCAGGGGGACGGGCCTAATGGCCGTGTTGCTCCACGCAGGGGCGACCAGCAATGGGGACCCCGTTTGGGAATCGGCAAGACAGACCCTCGCCGTGTAGACTGAGATCACCCTCAAGGAGTTCCATCTCTCAGAGGAGGCAGGGGGAGAAGGTTCACGTAGGGGGAAAAGCAGAGACGGGCTGTGACCCCCTGGGATCCGGGAACGTCTGCTCAGTTCGGCGGTGTCCCGTTCCACGCACGGGCTGATTCACCAGAGGGTGTTGTGGAGGGGGTCGCCACTGGGCCGGAGCTGCTCGGAGTGTGTTCTCCAGGACAGCAGTAGCCACAGCCCCTCGGAACTTGTTAGAAATGTGAGTTCTCGGACCGCACCCCAGACCTACCAGCGACCCTGATGCGCGTCCACCTGTGAGAAGCACTCCTTCATCGAAGCTTACACTGATTCTCCTGAGCCGCCATGCCTGGAGGGAGAACTAGAACGTTCAGTAGGCCTCGTCCTCAAGACACAGTAACCGCGTGAGGGTTGAGAGGTACAGATGTGACTCAGCCCTGGGCAGTGTGGCCACGTCCGAGTTCCTGGTTTGTGGCACCAAGGCTCATGGACTGGTTCTGGAACAGGTAGAGAGGAGTTCACAAGGCCAACGCATGCCTCTGAGCGGGGCTTAGACACAGGACCGGACTGCTGGTTTGTTCTCTAATATCCCTGAAAGCGTAGGCTCTAGGTATAATTTGGTAATAATGTTTCTGCCGTAGTTCTCAGTCCCCGTAACTTTCTTCTTGCCAATATGTACCCCTTAAGCCTGGATGACAGGTGTCTCTTTTATCGCTAAGGAGAAGATACATCTCTCTTCTGGTCCCTTCCGAATGCAGGTGGTGTTTGCTTCTTCCCTCTCAACCTCCCCAAATGCTGTTTACTGAAACCTTAAGAAACGCAGAGATTCCCAAATGACGCTGGACCAATTTACTATTAGATTTTATCACACTGGAAGGTAAACGCTTATTTTTGCCGACATGAGTTTTGGGTTTTTTATTTTCCTCCGAGTTTGCTGGTGAGAAAAATCATATGTAAGTTGTTTTTCTTACTGTTATTGTAACATCCGAGCATGGTTTCCTCTGTTAAGGATGATAAAGGGTCTCAGGTGGCGGGGCAGGGGGGAGCATTTCTTACCCCCGTCCGGTTGGGAATGGGCTTCTTTCCCTGGTGAACTTGTGGGCCTTGTTTTTACGTGGTTAACTCGTAGGCTCTCTTGCTTTAAGGCAATTTCCAAATCTCAACACCCCAGTGCCTCAGACTGTTAAAACTGTGTTCCACCAGGATTACTCGTTTCTGGAAGTCTCCGGAGCTTTCCCACTCATCCACTTCTCTTGATGCAGACCTATCCCTGCAGGGCACAAAAAGGGAATTCCTTTTTCTCTCTGGTCCCATCAGGAGGCTGCTTGTTGACTGGATCTGTGGGCCATTTTCAGGTCTCGGTTTGTCTAATGCATTTGATTTTCCTGCCTTTGGATGTTGGGTTACGCTCTTAGCGTAGGGATTGTGTCCATTTCGGCCATGCAGGCACTCTGTACATACCTGTGACATGAAGGCACATGGCCTCCTTTTGAAGCTCTACCTGTGATAGGCTTCTGCCCCTACGACACTGCTTGTAGCCAGCCTTGTTCCCGGCTCTTCTTCCTGCCTCCCGAACGCGCGTGTGTCCCCAGGTGCCGTCCCAAGTCTGGGCTCCGTCCCTGGAGTCTCCAGGCCCTTCCACGGTATCCTCTCTCACCGCTGTGTCCCCAGTACCATGTGCCTCTGTCCTCACCTCTGGGCCACTGGTTGGTTCAACAGTCTACCTGATGTCTGCTGGCATCTTGCATTGTCCCCAGGTGGACTCACCAGTGTGTTCTTCTACTTCTGTCCTTTTTCTCTTTTCTGGTTCGTGGCCTGTTCCCAGTCTCCCAGACACTAGTGGTTTTGTAGCCCGAGAAGACCCAGTTCTGTGCTTGTGCATTTCGCTGTGTGTTCATGTATCCTGGGACGTTGAGGATGCATGTCCAGAAGCTGCCATCCAGTTACCGGCAGAGCCCCACTGGGGGTCCCAGTCACCCGGCAGCTAAAGGGTGACAGTGCCTGTGGGTGCCCTGGTGTAGAGCTTAGCACTCAGCACTCAGGATACTCTCTCTGCACTTGTGGAGAATGCCCAAATTCCTACCGCCGCGCACCGATCCTAGCGAATGGGCAGGTTTCCCACCGTGCCATTCCGTGGGTGAGGTGCCCGTGTGCGGTCCACGGCACGTCCCTTCATCGCCTGCCCGCCCACCCGGCGTTCATGAGGACAAGTTAAGACCTGAGCAGGCAAGGCCTGCCGCACACTCTTGGTTAGAACTCTTGTTATGAGAAGTGTAATGAAGATGGGAAAAATCCCGCCAACGTTCAGTCAGTAGATGGTTTCTAGAAGCTCAAAACCCCGTGCATTTGGTTATCCTTCTCTCACAGTGAGTGAAGAAACAGAGGGGCCCCACAGCCTGGCCCCTCCTCCAGCCCCCTCGCCAGCGCTGGGATGATGGCAAGTACTAAAGAGACCAGTTGGTGACGTCACCTACAATAAATAACTTCTCCAGGGTGTGTAGTGTGGCCAGGCATGCCCCAAGAAAGCCCTGTGTATTTTGAGCTCAGTGGTTCTCAGTGTGGTTCCCCATACTCCAGCATGGGCGCCCCCCCCACCCCGGGTCTTGTTAGAAACACAGACACGCAGGGGCGCCTGGGTGGCTCGGTGGGTTAAAGCCTCTGCCTTTGGCTCAGGTCATGATCCCAGGGTCCTGGGATCGAGCCCCGCATTGGGCTCTCTGCTCAGCGGGGAGTCTGCTTCTCCCTCTCTCTCTGCCTGCCTCTCTGCCTACTTGTGATTTCTGTCTGTCAAATAAATAAGTAAAATCTTTAAAAAAAAAAAAAAAAGAAAGAAAGAAACACAGACACGCAGGCCTCACCCCCAACCTTCTGAAAATGGGACTGTGGGGGAGGGGCCGGGCAAGTTGTTTCAGGCCCCCCCCCCGGTGGTGCTAATGTGCCCCCCCAGTCCGAGAGCCCCCGTTCTAGCATGCAGGCCCATTCCCTTCTGGGGGCAGCTTCCTCAGGCTCCCTGGGCTGCTCCGAAGTCTCCGCCCATGTGCCCTCCACCTACGTGGACGGGAAACTCAGGGCTGAGCCTTCACACGGTGACAGTGACCATTCTCGGCGTTCTCTCACAGTGACTCATTCTGTCCCCACCACACCGCTGCAGGGCCCGTGCTGTGATGATCGTCCCCTTCTGCAGAGGAGGAAATTGAGGCCCGAACTGATTAACTAAAGCTCCCAGGGCCCCTCAGGAGATCGGTGGCAGCTCTGGGTTCTGAATCCCAGGCGGCCCGACTCCAGTGTTGAAAAACCCAAGCACATGCTACTCCTTGTTAGAGGGTCATGCCCCTGCCCCACCCAGATTCCCGTGTTTTCCCCTTTCCAAACAAATACCCCCCTCCTGGGGTTCGTTTGCTTGGGCTGCCATAACCAAGGACCACAGACTGGGCGGCTTGACCAGCAGAAATTTGTTTTCTCACAGTCCTGGAGGCTGGACGTCCAAGACCAAGGTGTGGGCAGGGTCGCTGTCTCCTGAGTCCCTCCCCCCAGCCTGCAGATAACCAGCTTCTCTTTGTGGGTGGCCCCCGGTGGCTCTGAATCTGTCCTTAGAAGAACACCAGTCATGCTGGATTCGGGCCACACTAACAAATTAGTCACCTCCTTCAAGTCCGTCTCTGCAGATAGGATCGCATCCTGAGGACCTGGGATGGGTAGGGCTTCGACAGATAGATTCTGGGGAGTGCACAGTGCCGCCCATCACGTCCCCATTCCCTCACCGTCTGTGCATTTGATAGGAACCGTTCCACGTCTCCGTGTCATGGAGACTCTCCCCTCCCACCAGCTACATACCCTGGTCTCTGCAGTTCTTCCCAGGTCCCATGGCGGCATCATTCCCTGGGACGACACCCATGACCTAGAGAGCTCAGCCTCTACCTAGGCTCAAATCTGTGGCTTTAATTCCCCAGAGTTGCTGTGTATAACTAGGCAGTGAGGGTTCTACACGACATCTGTAAATACAGCCTCTTTGGGTTTCTCTCGAATGACGTCAGAGGTAAGAGTGTCTCTTAAAGGATGGTTTGTGGCCTGCTTGTATGCTCCCCAGCCCAGAGTGACCCGTAGCACCCTCTCCCCGGCTGGATCCTTGTCGTGTGTAGATCTGTGAGTCCCCTCCCTGGGAGCCCCTCCCCGCCCCCTCCATCCGGTGATTCTCGTGTACAGAAAGGGGTCAGCTGTCCTGTCTGTGGGTTAGACATATTTGGTGCGTGTTTTAGGCCTTCCATTCCTCGATGTGTGACCCCAGGACAGGTCAGCCCCCCCCCCACCAAGACTGTGTCTTCATTTGCAAAGTGGAATGAATCCAGGTAATTAATGGAATCAATCTAGCTCCCTCCTAGTTGCTGTAAGGATTAAATTGGATCATATAAATAACGCACTGTATGCCACCTGCTTGTTGCAGAAGGCAGGCTGCTGGACCCCTGGTAGGGCAGCATTTCTGCTCCCAGGCAAAGATTCCTTTGTTAAACTGAGACCACAGCAACAATCTTGTTAGCTGTGCATCTGGTGCGTGACTGTGGGTCTGGACCACCCAGGACATGTTCTCTAAGAACCAGTGTCTGCGCTGATGGGAAAACGTGTTTAGAAGTTGAATAACAGGACCCAGGGGACGGCGGGCGGCGGGCGGGAGGGCAGAAGTGCTGGCCTAGAAAGGAGGAAAGGCCGCAGAGAGAAGCAACCCCAGAAGACATCTGCCGGCCTGGAGCGGTCTGAACGTTACAGCCAGGTGTGGCTTCTGTCCAGCTATATACCTTGGACGTGGGACGAACACTGCTGTTCTGGGCCGGCGTGTCAGCCGCGTCTTCTGACGCTCCTGCTGAGCCAGTTGTCTCCCGTACTACTGTTACTAACATGTCAACTTCTCTGCCTCTCGAACTCCCTGAGGCTGCGTTGGCATCGCGGCAGGCCGGACGCGCAGGTGACGTGACGCGTTTATGGACCTTCTTGCATTTTATCCCTTGCAGAGGAGCTGAAGGCCCCCCTGGAGGAGTACGTGCACAAGCGCTACCCCGGGCTGGTGAAGGTGGTGCGCAACCAGAAGAGAGAGGGCCTGATCCGAGCTCGCATCGAGGGCTGGAAGGCAGCCACGGGCCAGGTCACTGGCTTCTTTGATGCCCACGTGGAGTTCACCGCTGGCTGGTAGGTCACAAGCTGGACCCCAGGGGCACTGAGCACCCACAGGAATGTGGTCAGGAGGAATTAGAATCTGGGAGGTGGAACTTTGCCTGTTTCCTCAGGGGCTACCAGAACGATGGAGAAGGACTGGTGGTTCGTCTGGGACAAAACGGGGAAGCAGGGACAGATTTGCTGTCTCCTCTGTTCTTCGTGGTTGTGGTTACCACCGTCCCCACCAGCATGCAAATTCCCAGCAAAAATGACAGGTTAATTGCCAGAACTCAAGATAATCCTTGCTAAGGGGACAAGACAGCCGTATTTGTTCTCTTCTCCCACTTGCGTGGTCCCTTGTCTCAGGATGGTTGAGTGCTGTTTGGAGGAAAGAGATCCATTTATAATGCTGCCCACTCAGGGAAAGCCTCCTGGAACCCATGGGATTATCTGACCTCATTTGTAGGAAGGGAGGGTTCATCTCTGCAGATGTGGCCCCCAGGGGTTTCCCAGGTGGTGAAAAGATCGATCTGGGAGAAATGGGGGGTGGGGAGCCTCAGGGAGAGGAGGCGGCTTGGGAAGCAAGACTAGCAAAGCATCAAAATGCCCGGATCCCTCTGAGCGCTGACAGTGGGTTAGGACTTCCTAGCTGAGAAGAGCCGTCATGGGATTGCTGCTGACTGAGCACCGGCTACAGAGCAGCTTAGAGGTTAAATAACCCGTGCTCAGTTTGTTGAATTACAGAGAAGCAGAGTTTTCCATCTCACAAATCATGTTTGTACCGGGTGTCAACTCACTGGTACCATCTTGAATACATGTTGTTCATGGTACCAGATTGGAAGAGCCACTGTCCCATCACCATTGACACATTAAATCATTTCTTCTTCTTCATTTGCAGCACACTCTAGAATCTCTTTAATGGCTCGATCAGAGCATGGCTACCCGCACGAGCCCGTGAAGACTGGAAACGGGGTCAGGGCTGACCCTGGCCCTTCCAAGTGCACGTGGGGAGCTGGTGTCATCTCAGACACTAGTTTCCTTTCCTGGCGTTTCTGCCGCCCTCAGACCTGGTGACGCACAGCTGTGTGCTTGCCGCCCTGACCTCCCCCAAGCTTCGGAGTTGTTTATATCTCATAAACGGTTCTCAAATTATGGTCCCCAGGCCAGCAGCAGCATCTGGGAGCTTGTTCGAGATGCAGATCCTTGGGCTCCCCCAAGGCCTCTGAAATCAGAAGCTCTAGGGGTGGGTCCAGCGATCTGTTTTAAGCAGCCCTCCAGGTGACGCTGATGCGCACTCAGGTTTGAGAACCGTTGGGCTGGAAGCCACCCCAGCAGATGAACTCGGATGTTCCATTGGAACTTTTGTCTTTCTCGCCCCATCCTCGCCTCCCTTTTCTATCTTTTCTATCAAACTGGTGGCTCTACCCACGTCTCTGTCCGCTTGATTCTCCCCTCCCCGTTACGTCACTCATCCGGGCAGCCTCTGGCTCTCGCCAGCCTCTAGCTCTGGCTTGTTTTCTCTTGTATTTCGAACGTCTGCCCTTTCTCCTTGGCCTTGACCCCACTCCCTACCTCACACCTTGCACCTCAACTTGCACAGTGGCTGCCTGAGTCATCCTTTCCACAAATATCTCCTGGACGCCTACCACGGTCCCAGACGCCATCCTGGGCCAGGGGTGGGGTGACCAGCTCTTCAGGTCTGCCTGGTGCTGAGGGATTTCCCCAAATGTAGGACTTTCAGTAGTAGAACTACGACAGTCCTAGGCAAGCTGGGACAGTTGGTCACTCAGCTGGGGTTCAGAATCTGGCAGGATTTGCTGTCAGCCCTCAAGCAGCGCGTGGTCTACCTGGTCTCTGTGCCAGCCTTAGCCCATCACACTCAACTTCCACATGTCTATCGGAGTGACCTGTAGTCCCTGGTGGTTCCTCATTACAAGACAGACCCTGTGTCTCAACTTTCACTGGGTTATGCTGCGCTCGTCATTTCCAACCTCGGTGATTTCTGATGCCAAAGATTTTCATCTTATCCGGGGGCCAGTCAGCCACTGCTTCTCCGTCTGGAGCTCTTCTGCACACGTCTTCTGCATTCTGAGACCTCAAGGAGGTTTTTTGTTTTTGTTTTTTTCCTGTAACTTAAAGTACCTTGCTAAAGTCAACGGAATTGGTCATAGCAACTTTTAAAACTGGTGTTAGTTTTGCAATTATTAGCTGAAATGTAGTACCGAGAAACCAGGACATTTGAGTTCAGTTGCTTGGAGTCTGTAGCTTAAAAACAGCTTAACTTTGTACAGGTTACACACGTGGTCACTTAGTAAAGTCCTTCTGAGACTCTGTCCTTTTTGTTTAAAGAATTGGAATTTGTTCTCCCTTCCTGGAAGGGAGCACTGACATTTAACAGCCTTTAGGCTGTCGTCCCATGTACATAAAATGGAAATCCGGCCGTAAGAGACCATGTGGGAAAGGAGTCATGATGCCTTGTATTTTATATATCGATGTACTTGATTGTGAAGGGAGTAGAGGTTTGATTCAGGACTCATGGACACTTGTAGTAAAATGCCTTAAGCTGTTAACCGTGATGTATGAAACAGGAGTTGCTCGGGGCGGGGGTCGGGCTGCATAAGTCTACCCTGGTCACGGGGCTAATGAACAGTGTGAGGACAGCCACTTCGAGAAAACCCAAATTAAAAAAAGAAGAAGAAAACGAAAACCAGTCTGTAGATGAACAATCTGATCATTGCTAAAGTGAGGCTGTTTTCACCTATTGATTCGATGAGGTCCTCTTGGCGGCCCCGATGGGCTACAGTTCTCCCTGTGTGTCAAATCCAGGCGTGTTAGCTACGGGCTGTGGGTCTGGGGAACGTCAGAGAGTCGTGCTGTTACCTAAGAATGCGATTAGGTGGTGGACGTTTCTCAGCCAGAGCAGCCAGTGCCGGTGAGGGAGGTGAGCGAGTGAGCGCGGCGGGTCCTCCAGAGGCGGTCCGCGAGTCTCGGGGGCTTGGAGCCTGCGTCCCGGCTCAGATCTTCCCCTGAAGACGCCAGCGGACGGCAGCGCGCGGACCGTTTGAAAGTAACAAACAGCTCAGGATCGAAATGGGAGACGCGTGTCCTGTCTCTCGGTCTGAAGCGATGGGAAGCAGAGCTCTGCCGAGGACGCCCTGTTGTCGTGCCTCTGCGGGTTTCTGCTTGGATGTGATGTCGTCTCTTCTGCTCACACCCCGTTGTCCAGAGCAGGTCCCAGATAACGGGCTGCGGGAGGGAGTGCGCAACTCTGCAGGAAGCACGGCTGGTCACCCGGCGGAAGGTGGGGTGTCCCCAGGCAGGCTGCGAGTAACTGGGAGCAGGTGTACCTTTCCCCACACACTGGGAGATCACACCCCGCAGCATCAGAAGCGTTGGTGGAACATAGCTCTCCTGCCCCCAAGCTCGGAAGCTCAGCACAGTGGCGGGGGACGGATTGCTTCTCTGCAGCAGCCAGACCGGCTGGGGGAGCCTGGTCCTGTCAAGGACACAGTGGAGCCTATGGGCAGGGTGCGAAGCCAGGCCATCCAGGTCAGAAACCCGGGCTCTGCCACCGGCTGGCCGTGTGGCCCGGGGCAAGCCATGTAACCTCATTTGTGCGATGCTGATCATACTGTCTACCTCCTGGAACCTTTGTGAGGTTTACATGAGTCGCCCTGGCTCCTTGGGGATGCTTAGAATGGTGCCTAGTGTGTAGTAAGTGGCCCGTACGTATCCGCTGCCATTAGCTCGTGCAGAAAACCAGTGTGTGCTCTAACCAAGGCAAAGGCGAGGTATAGTCAGAGTGACTTGCTGAGATGGAGAAGATGGCCCGAGAGCCGAGAGGAAGGACAGAGACTTCCTACCAGGAGAAATCTCAGAAGGCTTCCTGGGAGAGGTGGCACTTGATCTGGTAAGACTCCATAGGTAACTAGACTTCCTGCCAGGGGCCAAGGGCGTTCCTCCCGGGAGGACAACCGCAGGAGCAGGTGCTTGGAGGGGTGAAGCTCTGAAGCGTGTCTCGAAGCCGCGGCGAGTCAGTCCCACTTGGCTTCCGTCTGTATGGTGCGCGCAAAAGCGCTGGAGGCAGTGAATGGCCCAGGGTTTGTTTTATTGCTCGTTTTAAATAGAAAGATGAGATGAGCCAACAGGTAATTCAATAGCTGGAAATGAAAAGAGATGGGAGGCAGGCCGAGCGTTCTCATTATTCTTCCAAATAATGCAGAGGAACGGTATTTTCACTTGACTCTTTCCCAAAGCCGGAAATCTCAGCGGGGAGATTGATGCCCTGGCTTGCGAGAACCATCTTTGCCTTCTCGGATCTGGGGAACAGTCCTTGCCGACGTCTGCCCGGGAGACACACACTAGGGGGGGAGCCTGGCCGTCTGCTTTCTCCCGAGTGGGCAGGGCTGCACCTTGCGCCCCGAGCCAGGTCCCTGCCCGTCTCCCGCTGCAGCCCTGAGGGGCCGGGCTAGCTGGGAGGCAGGACTCTGCCTGCCTTTGCATTTAATTAGTTCTCTCCTGCCATTGCTAACCAATTCAATTAGATCCCTTTTAAGAAATCAATTAAATAATCAATTAAAACAACTGAAACAGTCACACACACCGAGAAGCTAGTGAGATGCTTCTTAAAACCAGGCCGTCAAGGGCAGAAGGGACCCATTTGGGGAGAGAAAATTCAGCTCCTGCAGAAGAAACAAGAGACGTCAACCAGTGCCGGAGCGGAAACGGCAGACACTGGGAAGCCTGAGTGCGGTGTGCGTGGTGAACCGCGTGGAGTCCGCGGGCTTATCTTGGCCTATGCTGTCAGCACAAAACACAGGCCTGGGGCGTTCGTGGGGAGAGGCCCCCACGTTCTGAATCCTCGCTCCAGCTCTCTTGGGCCCAGGTGACAGCGCCGTATGATACCCCAGGGGCCAGGGCGTGGGCCACACTGCACCGCCTTCCAGAGCACGCTCCCAGGGGCACGATCCACCCCGGGGCAGGTCGCGTATGTGCCTCAGTTTCCACCTGAGCCCCAGCCCGCCCAGGGCCCGCACCTTAGCTATAGGTCACTTCTGTGCATTCCACGTGGGGTGGGGGGGTTCCTGCCAGTGGGGGGTTGGGCGTGCCGCAGGAGCGAAATTTTACTTCCCTGTGTTTCAGGGCCCTGTCTTTTCCTTCCGTGTGTTTCAGGGCCGAGCCGGTTCTGTCCCGAATCCAGGAGAACCGGAAGCGAGTGATCCTCCCATCCATCGACAACATCAAACAGGACACGTTTGAGGTGCAGCGGTACGAGAACTCGGCCCACGGCTACAGCTGGGAGCTGTGGTGCATGTACATCAGCCCCCCGAAGGACTGGTGGGACGCCGGAGACCCGTCTCTCCCCATCAGGTCGGTGCGGGCCAGCTCTGGAGACTGTTGCGTCCCCAGATCCCAGGGACGCGGGAACCCGGAGGGAGGGAGTATAGGAGAGGCCACCTGGGGTGGCCGGCAGTGGGCAGAAGCCGCTTTGGGACTTGACCGTGTCGTACTGTCAGAGCTTTCTTGCTGAGGAGGGCACCATTTTGCCGGTGTCTTTAGCTAATGGTTTCAGGTGCGGCTTATCAAGTGGTGATAAGGAAAGATCGAGATGATGGGAACGTCCGCCGCCTTTCATCCATCCTCCTAGCTGATGGTCTGTGTTCAAGAGCTTGGCCTGTGACCTTTGTGGTGTGTCATTCCTGTGCCTCTCTCAGACCTGCAACCCTCCCTCCCCTTTTTGTGATGTGGGAACATGGAGAAAAGAACCATATTTCTGTGACTCCAGAGGGCACCTGGAGGGCCTTTGTGCAGTTCTGGATGACTTTTGCCCACGTCCCACCCTGCTGCCCACAGAGAGGAGGGGGATCGGTACCCCAGAGCACGCCAGCCGGGAAGCTCTCACGTAAGGGGTGTTGAGTGAAGTGGGTTGACGTGGACGTACTCCCACGCCTGCTGTGACAAATCACTGCCGGCGTGGTGGCTGGAAACCACGCGGATGCGTTCGCTTACGTTCCGAAGGTCAGAGGTCCGGAGTGAGCTTTCCAGAGCTGAGTGCAAGGTGTGTGCTCGGCGGAGGGGTTTCTTCTGGACGCTTGAGGGGGAGTCCATTGCCATGCCTTTTCCAGCTTCTGGAAGTCCTCGTTCCTGGGTTTGTGGCTCCATCCTGTCCCTCCTCCCTCGTCTTCCTTCATCCCACGCCCTTCTCCTCCCTCTGATGTTCTTGACACCGGGCGATGCGCCCTTGTGACAACATCGACGGTCCAGGTGCATAAGCGAAGGTAATTCTCTAGCCCACAAAAAAGTCGCATCTGCAAAGTCCTTTTTCCCACGTAAGGTAACATTTACAGGTTCCGGAGATTAGGGTGTGGATTTCTTTGAGGGGAGGGGGTGTTGTTCAGCCCACCCCAGAGGCTGTTTTTAACCAAGACGAGACCTGAGTCATTCAGTACTTCCCGTGAGTTTTGCTGAAGGACCAAAGTGGCTTCAGACCTTCAGGGCTCTGTCTTCAGTTAGGAGAGGTGGGAGAGGCTTTCCCACCTTGGCCGAGTTTTCAGGTGGCGTTTGTTGATCTAAAGGAGGGTTGCAAGAAGGAGTCGTGGGGTAGGATGAGGACTTTCGACAGGTAGTTCTGAAGTTCATAGTCGTCCCATTTTAAATAACAAAGATGCCTCACGTTCTCTTATTTTCCTGCCCGAACTGAGAGCTGAGGACCTAATCGCTTTAGAGTAGAGCTGCCCTGGGCAGGTCTGTGCGACAAGGAAGGCGATGCTTTGGACCCGTAACTTGCTGCACTGGGGATGTCCTGTGACTCAGTTTCCATCCCAGTCTCGATGTTCCGTGCCGTGCTGTAGGGCCACACTCCTGGCTCCTTGCAGTACTTACGTATACTCATCAGTAAGGTGTCACCTGGGAGCAAAGCACGACCTTTGGGGAATTTGAATTTAATGGGTGGGCTGCCCCCCTCACATCCATTAGGATGGTACTTCCAACAAACAAACAAGCAGAGAGGAACAAGTGTTGGCAAGGATGGAGAAATCAGAATCCTTGAGCACTGCTTGTAGAAATACCAAATCATGCAGCTGCCATAGTTCCTCAAGAATTTCTAAAAAATAGAATTACCATGTGATTCAGCAGTGTCACCTCTGGGTACATACCCAAAAGAGTTGAAAGCAGGCTCTCAGAGAGAGAGTTGCGCACCCGTGTTCCTGGCAGCCCTAATTCACAACAGCTGGAGGGTGCAGGCGACCCACGCGTCCACCAGCGGGTGGATGGGGGATAAAACGTGGTGTGTACATGCCACAGAATATCATTCAGCCCTAAAAAAGGTAGGAGGTTCCCACGTAAGCTATAGCATGGGTGAACCTTGGGGACGTCACATTAAATGAAATAAACCAGTTACCAAAGACAACTCCTGTATGGTTCCACTCATGGGAGGTACCTAGCATGGCCAGATTTATGGAGATGGAGGACTGGTGGTCGTCAGGTGCTGGGAGAAGAGAGGCGTGGGGCGTGTTATCCGATAGTGCGGAGTTTCAGTTTTGCAAGATGAAAAGCGTTGTGGGGTCGGGTGCAGGACAACATGGATGAATGTAACCCTGCTGAGCTGAACACACATCGTACCTCCTCCCTGACCTCAGCCGCCATGGATACGGGCACGGGGCTGTGACGGCGGCGTCAGCCCCAGAGGCAAAGCGGTGGGAACAGTGCTGTGCTCTCAGGTGCCCGGCAAACCGCCATTCCTACATACGAAAGGCACCACGTGAAAATGTGGCTTGTATTTTATGAGTTATGGTAATGTTAGCAGATGATTAATACGCACTCTAAAAAGACTCAAGAAAACAGAGTTGTGATCATGAGTCATTAATATTACATGTATCTCTGACGTACAAAACAGAATCAGATACCAGCGATCTCTTCTTAATGTGTCATAACCGACGACACGCGTGACTTGTTAACGGCGGGTGGAGCTCTTTCATCGTGGGACCGAGGTTTTAGGGCCCTTTAGGTGTTGCTGCGCAGATGCACTAGGATTTCTTGAATGTGAGGACGTGGTCGTTTCCACTCCCCACGGTGACCCGAACACTTGAATAGCAATGGTTTTCTTTTGGGGAAGGATGGGGTGGGGAGAACATTTCACAATCCGCATGGCGCTCGGCTGGATGAGGCTGTAGGTACGGAGTCTTCCCGGGTGACAACATAATATAGGAGATTTTGCATTAAGAAAATTTATATCCTTAAAAAAGAGGAAAGTGTGTACCTTTTCTGTTTTAGTTCTTTCCCTTTTCTTCCTCTATAGGTGCTTTTTCTCCTGCCTGGCAAATGGGTCATTTCCCACCGTTTTCCATTTGTTCTCTGCCCTTCTTTGTCTCCACCAGAGCCGCTAGAGTGGAGAGTGGGCCGGTGCCGTGAAGGAGAGCAGAGTCTGGGTGTGGGGGCAGGCGTGGGGCTGAAGAACGCCTTGCCACCCACCCCCAGAAGGCAGCTGCTCCCAGCCCCAGGGGACGGTGCTAGCGTGGGGGTGGGGACCCAGGGCTGGCCTTTGCTGGGTCCTCAGACTTTGAAGAGAACACACAAATCCAGATCATTCCATGAAGTCTCCTGACATCTAAATATTGGCCCCCAAATCCCTCTTTTTCGAAGCTGTGCAGGAGACCTGTGTCATTCCCAGGACAGCCATATCCCTGCTTCTCACACCGGGAGCCTGGCCACTTGCGCTGTGTAGTGTGACTGTAGGACTGGGGGGTTTGGGAAAGGGTTACTCGGAGTTGCAAGAGAAGCATAGTTAGGCTTTCCGGAGCTTGAGTTAAGCCGTACAAGGTCCCCCATCGCCTCCACCGCGTGTCACCGCCCTCTGCTGCCGGTACTCTTCAGGGAAGGACTAAGGGCCCCGGCCCAGCTCCCCCACCTCACAGAGCAGGGTCTCACGTCTTTGTTTAAGCCCTGATTTTTCTCCAGAGTGACACCATGTCCAGTGTTACATTAGTAATGTTTCTGAGTCAAGGACCTCCTGCCTAAGCTAATGAAAGGTGTAGATCGTATCGACCCTGAATTTGTCCGATCAGACAGAAATTTTCACATAACTTCATAAAGTTCGTGAGGCCCGAATGATTCACAGGGCTCCTGTTACGAACCAGTGCTGTGTTCCTACTTGCCTCTCGCAGCCGGAAAGCCTCTCTTTACCGTCTTTATTGCCCACCAGACCGTAGACCTTATGAAGCCAGGAGTGTGGCTGGGTCGCGGCTGTGGACCCCGAGCCCGCCTACTACCCGGCACTTAGTCATCTGCTGAGAATTTTTAGCGAACGACCGAATGGGTGAGTGGCAGTTGAGGCTCTGAAGAGACATCAGTCCTAGCAATTAGAGAGAGCGTGAGAGTGCCCAGAGGTCCTTTAGAGAAAGACAAGGAGAGCCCGAATATTTCTGGGATGGAGGGAGCCTTCGTAAGGGAGATTGACAAGTCTTGGTGAATGATCGGACATGTATGAGGACAATCAGGGGAGTAAGAGATTTAGTAACAGGAAGACCCGAAGTACCACTGGGTTTAAGGGATCAGCCCCTCATGGCCTTGCTGAAACCGTTTTAAGGGAGCATTCGGGTCCGAAGCCAGCTGGCAGTGTGCGGAGGGACGGATGGAGCATGAAGAAGTTGGGAAAGCGGGTGAGGTGTTTGGGGCAGCCTGGACTCGGAGAGGGGAGGGGTGGAAGCTGTGGAGGAGGGTAAGGAGAGATCAGTGATGTGTTTTGGGGAATGGGAGAGACTGAGCGTGCGCCCTTGGGCCCCGAGTGAGTGGAACCCGTGGGTGTAATGATCAAACCCCGGCTGTCTCAGATTCCTCCTCGCTCAGTGCCGTGAGCCTTCTCCTGCCCTGATGGAAACCCCGGTAGACCTCGAGACGTTTCTTATCCCTCTTGGGTTAGGCCAGTCCTAGGGCCACTTTAAGTCACAAACCAGCCTCAGTCCATTATGGAAATTGTCCCATCTCCTGTCATCATAAAAACTTGAACTTCCTTGAAGTTAAGAACTCTTCGGGGCACCTGGGTGGCTCAGTCGGTTAGGCGTCTGACTCCTGATCTCAGCTCAAGTCTTGATCTCAGGGTGGTGAGTTCAAGCCCTGCATTGGGCTCCGTGCCGAAGAAGATGTCCTCCTGTCCCTCGCTGACCCTTTGCAGTCGGGGAGCGGCCTGTTGCTCATCCTCTGCCCCACAGGAGGTGCGGGAGGAAGGATCTTCCCGTTGCCCGGTGTAGGGCTGGGGAATCTGAGCCTCGATCCTGCTTTATCGAGGCGCAGGGACCCTCCCTCCTTGGGCCCCTCCCCGCACTCCCTCCACCTCTGGCTTAGCGTCCGCCCCGCCCCCTCTAACTGCTGGGATCCCTGTGCTGCAGAGCTGCCTTTTATTTCCAGGTAGTTAATTCATTAATTTACATACACATTTTAAGCGCTTATTTTTTTCAAGCTTTCCTGAGCCAAGATTGACAAATAAGGACTGTGTGTACTTAGTGCAGACAGCGTTCTGGTACGAAATGGCTGCCCCGGTCAAGCCAGGTAACGTGTCCATCACTTTACAAGATCACTGTCTTTGCAAGGGTGGGAGCCCTCAAGATCTCTCCCCTCGGCTGATTTCGAGCATACAGTAGGTTACTAATAAGCGCAGTTACCGTGCTGTCCGTCCGGTCTCCGGAACTTCCCCGTCTTGAAATTGGAAGTCTGTGCTCTCGGACAGCCCTTCCCACTTCCCCCAGCCCCAGCCTCCAGCACCCGCTGTGCTGATCTCTGCTCCCTTACGAGTCTGGCTTCTGTAGATGCCATCCGTGTGAACAGTCACTCTGTACCTGTGTTTCTCCGTCTGACGTCCGACCCTCAGCAGGACGCCCTCAAGGTCCATCCATGTCGTTGCAAACGGCGGGATTTTCTTCTTTCTCAGATACATCACATCTTCTCAGTCCAGTTCACCCATCGACGGGCACGTAGATGGTTTCTGTGTCTTCTAGGGTACGATTTTAGACGTTCCTTTTTTTGTTTTGTTGACGATTTTATTTAAGGTGGTAAAGTGCACGTGACACAAATTTTACATTTTAATCATCTTATGGTATAGAATTCAGTGGCGTTTCATGCACTCACACTCCTGTGCACCCATCAGCACTTCCTGTCCAGTTCCTTCCCCAGTAGACAGTCATCCCCTTCCTCCTCCCCGCTCCACCCTCCCCCACCCCCGCCGCGCCCCTGGCAGCCGGTCTGCTGTCTCTCTCTGGACTTCCTGTTCCGGACAGGTCGTGCACACGGAACCGTACAGTCCTGCGGGCTTGTGTTTGGCTTCTTTGACATCACCCAGAGTTTGCGAGGTTCATCTGTCTTGTGACGTGAGTGAGTAGTTCACTCCTTTCCTATACTGAGCTTTAATAATGGCCATTTTGAAAGTGGTCACGGGTCAACATTTGCTCTGGGTTCCGTGTCTGCATTCCAGGATTCACACACCGAGAGGTGACGCCCGCCTACCCAGGCTCCGCGCTGCCGCACAGGCCACTTTCCCTAACCCTGGGGCAGGGAGGAGTGAGGGTATTTTTCTGGGCTTGGGTCAGATGGTAAGACCCCCCTGCTCCAGGGAGCACCTTGCCCCAGGGGAGCTCTCCTCACACATTGTCCCCTGAAGGCCACTCCTTACCAGCTGCTTCTCAGCTTACGACTTTGAAACTTCTGCCTGATCTCCCTGAATTTGTCGTCTATTGCTTGAATGTCCTCTTCCCAGGTGAGGACAGGAAGACTGCCATTTAAACACTACGTACAGTTGAGGGCACGGTGTAAGGAGAGGGAAGGTCTGGAGACACAGGAAGGAGGGAGGGGGCTGGTTGGGAGCGAAGGACCCCAGAGTGCGGGGACGAGGTCAGGCCATGAACACAGACGGTGGTTTGGTCTTGAAGAGCAGGAGGAGAGCTCAGGGTTTATGACCCACGTTCTCCTTGGGAAAGAAGAGGAGAAGTCGCCCTGAAGAGTGGGAGCCGGGCCTTTGCATGGGAGGTTATGGGAAAGTGATAAAGGCCTGGAATCTTCTCCAGAAGGAAAGAGAGTGGGTGAGCCGACCAAGGACAAAGGTTTGGAGGATTGGGAACATTCGACAAATCTCCCGTGAGAATTCCTTGACAAAAGAACTACTGTGAATTCAGTGGTACTTGGATATGAACTTAAATTTTATGATTTGTAACATTACATCCTCATATCTGGAAACTAGTAGCAGAAAGGGGATCTAGTCTACACAGCCTGGAGGCACCCAGGTTGGGTGCGTCTTGAATTCAGGGAACCTCGCTGAGCTCAGCAGCCTTCAGAGAGGCGTGTAGCTCAAACGTGGCAAGCGCTGATCTCTCCGGTTCTTTCCAGCTGTAAAATCTCGCGAGTTTTATCTTTCCAGCTGTAAAATCCGAGAGTTTTGCCGGGAGGCCAGGGTCTCCGGTGGCACCAGAAATGGGACATTTTCCAGGGCGCTGCTTCTGGGGACTGTCTGCAGTTGAATGAGGCATCTTCTGTGAGGTGCTGGGGGTGCCTGCCGGCTCTGTGTTAGGTGACCCTGTAATTAGTGGCATTACTCATTAATAACTAATTCAGGCTGATGATTAATAATTAGCCATCCTAAATCCAACATATAATTTGATTGTAATTATAAGGTATAGGAGCCATTAGAGGCTGTTAGTTGAAAGGCCTGTCCTGGATATGTGTGGCTGCTGGTGTCTCAGATTCTATACACAAATGTATATAATGGAGAAGCGTTTTTTTTTTTTTTTTTTCCCTCTCCCTAGGGCACTATTACTGGCTTACACAAGGGGAAATCCTTACATGAAAAACCGGTTTTTCTAGACTTTTAAACAGAGATCTCTTCCCTAGGCGTCAGCAAACATATTTTAGGAACCAATTCTGGGCTTAGCCTTGTAGGCACTTTGGGGGACAGGGTCGGTAAAGGACGCGATCCTCCCAAAGGAGGTCCTGGGCTGGTTGGAGACCCAGGACCCAAGTGGGCACAGTTGCATTTAAGCGCAGGGAAGTGTGGCTTGACGGGAGGGGGGTTAACTTTGTGAGTGGGGCGGATGGAGAGCTCATAAAAACCGTAATTAATGTTGGAATTTTCCATGTGCCAGGCTTTACTCTTCTGCTGTACACATTGCAAATCCATTTACATCTGATGCCCTTGGAAGTGAGTGTCATCATGGGCTCCATTTCACAGACGGGGCGAGCACTTTACTCAGGGTCACAGGCTTAGTGGGAGAGGAAGCTAGGAGGCCGATCGCGTCGCCCAGAGTCTGCACTCTTCCCCATGGTGCTGTCTCTTTTGGAAAAGATGGGACTTTCTGGGCCTTGCAGGCTGACATAGCGGAGACAGCACGATTAGGGGGCTAGGAGTGAAAAATGAGTGTGTTTGGGGTCCCCAGACTGCCCTCAGGTGTGATGATGATTGACTAGAAGGACTCACAAAACTCAGAAAAGCAGTCATGCTTCCAGTTATCAAGTTGTTAGAGTAGAAGGATACAGATAAAAATCAGTAAGGGAAAAAGATGCATAGGACAGAGTCCAGGAGAAACCAGGTGTGAGGTTCGGGTTGTCCTCTCCCACGGGGCGGCACAGACAGCACCTCATGTCCCGGCAGTGATACCGAACAGCGGATATGAGGCATGGCCAACCAGGGAAGCTCTCCTGAGCCTTGGCATCCCCGGTTTTTAGTGGAGGTCAATCATGGAGGCATGGAGTGCCGGGCGACTGGCCTTGACCATGTGGTCTCCACTTCCCCTCTCCCAGAGCTTAAACTAGCGTGGTCCAGGGCCTCAGGCCCGCAAGACACTCTAATCAGGCAGGAGATCTCAAGGCCCTATCAGTTATCTTCCTGGGCCCTGGCCCAGGAGCTAGTTCTTTCTTTAGAACGTGCAGGGTTGGGGCAACTCAAGTCCACGGAATTAAGCATTTAGGTCACCCAGAGGTTGAGGGATTTGGGGTGTGGTGAGGAGGCTGAGGGTAGGGAATGCGCATTGAAAATGAGAGGAGAGATTCCAGACCAGATAGATCAGAACAGGAAGTCCACTTTACGGACAGTTCTCAAAACCAAACAGAGGAGCCCAGAGTCAGCCCAGCGGTCGCACGAGGTAGATGGATGAAACGCTGATCGGAAAGACAAGTAGAAGAGCAGTTGTCTTGGCCTGGGGAAGGGGCGGGGAGAGGAGGGACTGCTGATGAGCACAAGGCTTTTTGGGGGAGTGATAAAAATGTTCCAAAAATGATTTTGGTCATGATTGCACAACTCTGTGAACATACCGAACACTATAGAATTGTGCACTTTAAATAGATGAATCGAGGGGAATGTGAATTCTATCTTCGGAGCTGATGGCCATCCGCAGATGGCCAATCTTGCAACAAGATGAAGACAGGAGGGTATTAATTCTTGGCTCCTAGTCTTGTGTGGTCCCCTTTTGAGGGACGTGGCTGGGCAACACAGAGTATGCAGCTGATTAAACTGGGGCAAATCCCAGAGCAGCAGAACGTCACAGTGGAGTCGCAAGCAGGGATTCGGAGAACGAGGAGGACGCTGGGTAGAAGCCGACCATCACCCAGAGTCAGAGCCAGGTCTTCCTGGCCACCGTGGGCTGTGCCTCTGATGCTGGCCGCCTGCAGCATGTGGGGATGGACAGACTGAAGACCACAGTGGTTTGCACTTGCCTCTGGGTCTAGGAAAGGAGAGTCTGGAAAGGAATCTAGCTCGGGGGCCAGATGAAGTCTGTCCCAGTTCAGGAAGAGAAAAATCACAGTGGAAAAGCTTCACCTTCTTCTCCTGCCTTGGGGCTGTCCAGTGACAGAGGAGTGACCTGGTTGATTTTGCTACCAGCAGGGTCTGTGTCCTTAGGCAGGTCGCTGATCCTCTGTGTGAATGAGCTTTTCATCTTCTAAGCCACGTACCATACCCAGCACAATAAGGTGTATTGTTCCAGGAGCAGAGAATTTCCATAACGAAGCTTTTGGTCCTTCAGAGGAAAAGCACTCACTGTAAACTCTGAAGATCGGGCAGGAGGTGTTGTAGAAAATGAGGTTCAGTAAATAGAATTTTACCAGAGACCCAAGACATGAGGCAATTTACAGTTAAAATAACAACCCTCCGCAAAATTCCGCTTGCTTTCTTCAGGGGACAGCCCTGGAGGAGCCCCGTTGATAGAAGGTGTCCGTTTGGTCATTACTTGTCAACTGTGGAGTTTCCTCTCCCTCCAGAGGAAGAACTGTTAGGAGTAGGATCAGGGTCGGGGCCGACTCTGCGTGCAGTGTTTTCCCCTCTCTGCCTAATGAGCATTCATTCCTGTTGTGTATGGAACTCTCTTCTAAGCAGGGTAGAGGGTTCTCTACTTGTGTTTTGGTCCTTTTCAAGTTTTTCTGTGTTTGCACATTTTTGAGACCCCAAGTGAGAACTCAGTGAATGAGAATGGCCACCAGAGAAGGAATGAACACATTCTTGCTTTTCTGTCCTTTGTAAGAGTGTCCAGTGGAAGCTTGTCCACTGCTCTGAAGCATTTGATGTTGGGTCGGACAGTTAACTGGGAAGAATGCCTCGTAGTGATCACAGTGGGCCAGGACCTTGAAGCAGCGTCAGCCTCCCGTTTGTCACTTCCGGGAAAGTAGAAGGTCCAGCCCACCTGGAAACACAGGGTGGCCTGTGTCTGCTCTGCACGGCCATCCACGGCTGACTGCTGCCTTTTCACGGTGCTCCAAGCTGGGATGGGGCGCCTGGCCGGCTCCGTCGTTAAGCGCCTGCCCTCGGCTCAGGTCATGATCCCAGAGTCCTGGGATCGAGCCCGGCATCAGGCTCCCTGCTCAGCGGGGAGCCTGCTTCTCCCTCTCCCCCATCACTCCCGTGCTCATGTGCTCTCTCTCTCTCTGCCAAATAAATAAAACCTTAAAAAAAAAAAAAAAAAGGCTGGGGGCAAGCACTTCTCAACCACTCCGTGTGTCAGCAGCATGATGGGAGAGAGAGAACATTGCCGCGACCTGTTTTGGGATCAGATTTGACCACTGGCTTTGAGCCTCAGCTTACTTCTCTGTCAAAGGGGTAGATGTGCCCCTGACCCAGTCTGTAAGACCAGGGACAAGCCACTTGACCTGTCTGTGCGTCAGATGCCTCACCTGTCCGTGAGGGCAGTGATCTATTTGGTAGGATTGTTGTGAAGATGAATACATACAAACTGCTTAAAAATGCTCGTTGTTGGTGTCGCCATTAGGGCTCTGCGGTGGCAAGCCTGCTTCTCCCCGTAGGGGCCCTACAACCCTCGTCTGCATGTTTGGTCCGTTCCTCCAACTCTGCACGATCAGGGCAGATCACCTGATAGTCGGATTAGCCCTCCCGCGTCCCCTGCCGACGGAGCAGAAGGCCGCATGCCAACGAGGAAGTGGCAATTCTAACAAAAGGGCATTTGCCCAGAGAAAGGAGAGGCCCACAGCCCTCCCGTCAGTCCCGCCAGGGAGGCTGTTCATTATAAAACAGAAGTGTGCTTACGCATGGGTGAACAGACTGCTTTTGGGCGAAATAAATGGTATTTCTTGACACCCCTTCTGTACCTGCAGCACCAGCCTGGGTAGATGAGTTTTTCTTTTCGCGTGATACCCTGATACCACTGCCGGATGCCGTTCTCTTGGAAGCAGAATTCCCAGGCAGTGCCCAGGAGCTAGAGCAAGGCTTGCCGGGCAGCCGTTAGCAATGCCAGGCAGACACCGGCCTCCGTCAGCCAGCACGGGCGATGACAGAGCGGCGAGGAGGTAACTCTGAGTAATGTGAGGAAGGTTCTCCTCCTTGCTTCCGAAGAGGCTCGGTGTTCTGGGCTGCCAAACAGCAGATGAGTTTCCTTTTAAATGTAAGGTTTTAAAAATAGAAGATACTTTGCCTCTGAGTTAAATGCCCAGGTCCTGAGTTATTGCTGGACGTAAATCGGGGAGCAGCGGTGCCATTAATCCTGCCAAACGGGTCTGGCGAGGCCTCGGATTCCTTAGCGGTTGGAGCTGGGTGGCTGTGACTGGGGAAGGGGTGGGGAGGGGCGGGCTCCCCGTAGTGCCCCTCTTCTAGACGGTTCCAGAACGTGCTGTCGTCCAGTCTTGCGTATGTTTTCCTTCTCCGCCACGTCTCCTCTGCGCTCCACCTGCAGCTACGGGAGACTCAGACGGAGTTTGGAGCAGAAAAGGCCCTTTCTCTCTCTGTTCCCCGCTGCCCCTTGGCTTTCTCGATGGCGGAGTTTGGAACTCTGGCCCGTTGCGTCCATGGTGCCCCATCGCTCCCTGTTGTTTTTAGGGCACCTTCTGGATACGGTGCCTCAGCTACGGGTCCTAACATGTCGCAAGCCCAGCCGGCCTTCGCCGTTTGTCCAGCTCCCGGCTAGCGCCGCCAGACTCACCGTCCTCCACCACGGATCAGCTCGGTCCGGCTTTCCCAGACGTGCAGCGTTTGTCCCATTTCAGGCTCAGTTTGGAGCTGAGCCCTTCTCCACTTCCTCCTCTCTTTTATGGAAATACAGGGACATGTGACTGTTTTATTTCTCTTATACTGGGGAGAAAGCAAATGGAGTCTTCCGCAAGAGCCCGGGAAATTAACCATCAGCAGTGAGAGTAGAGCCTGTGGTGTGCTTCTCCGCCAGGTTCAGCCCGCTGGCCAGGGTCAGCCCACTGGCCAGGTTCAGCCCGCTGGCCAGGTGCATCCAGCTGCCAGGTTCAGCCCGCTGTCCAGGTTCAGCCCGCTGTCCAGGGTCAGCCCGCTGGCCAAGTTCAGCACACACACGGTGGTTTGCTCTTAACTCGTGGCCGTGCGGGCATTCCTCATCCTGTGGGCCGCACCTGGTTTCCGTGGCTGCAGTTCACCCCAGACTTTCCCAAAGCAGGGAATTTTAGGTTGGCGCTTTGCAATCTCTCTCTGAATTTTAGGTCAGAGTCGTCACCGGTTTGGCTCCCGCAGGGCTCTAAAAATAGCTTTTGCAACCAACGCACACAGAAAGCCAGGGGCAACGGCTTCGTTTTCCCCCAAGAAGCTGTGTCAGTAAACCGCTCGGTCTCGCATCCTCACAGCCGCAGATAGGCGGTGACGAGCTGTCTGGGCTGTTAGGGACAGTATCAGTAGGAGTAGCGTGTGATGGAGTGTGGCCCCTTCAAAGCCTTTTGAGATCGGGCAGCGTCTGCGGTCTGGGAAAGCTTCCCTGCAGGGGCGGTCCTTTCTGGACCCTATAGGATGCACAAGTCAGTATTTTGGAGTTTGACTTAAGTGCGTGAAGTTCAGCAGACCCCTGGGTTCCTAAGAAGTTGAACGCACAGGAAAAATGAAACGCTCCTTGAGCTGCTTCTATTGATGCTGATTTCCGACCGCGGTGTACGAGGTGGCTGCGGACGGTTCTGCAGACGGGACGGAACGTGTGGCAGGTGGGAGCATCCGAGGGCCATGGCCAAGCCTGAGAGCGCCCGGGGCCAGCCGCGGCTTCTCATGCTGGAGGCCAGTTTCGTCGCAGGCCCAGCTGCACGGGGTGTAGTTCCTGGATTTCCTTCTGCATCCTTCCGCCTCTCTCAGAAAGGTTGACGGCACGTTTGCTTCCACCCGCACTGAGAATCAGACGGGATTATGACTCGGAATCCAGGAGTTGGCGTTGTGACTTCCGTAGACATCCCTCTGCCCCCCACTCCTCCCAGTGGTGACAGATGTGTGCAATTCTGAAGTAAACAGGAGCAAAAAGGCAGGGAAGCCAAAGCGAGGCCATTAGCACGCATTTTTCCACCTGCGTCTGGCCCCCAGCCCCAATTAAATGCTCCGAGGTGGAGCGTCTGCTGTGGAGTCCTTAGGAAATCCCTCTGGCTTCCTTCCTCTGTCCGGGACAGAAAAGCGCGGAGTAGCAAAGCCTCCACTGGCACAGCGGCACGTACCTCCTGAACCTTCACTACATGCTTAGTCTCAGATGGTGGGTGGGGACAGGGGTGGGGACAGGTGGGCTCCTCCCCCTGGCCGCTGAGCGGAAGCCTCCGGGTCTGTGTGTGTCTCTTGTTCCCATGGGCAGGGTCCCAGCAGGGGCTGAGAGCCAGCCTAACTGTGATCTGATCTCTCGGCTGGGTCGGCCCGCGTCAGCCTCCCGGCCGAGGCGTGTGCTGGGGGCAGGCGCCTGAGCCTGACCCTCTTTCTCCCACTCATCCCAGCTTCAGCTGCGGGCTCATCTTGCCCTCAGGAGAGACCCCTAGCTGCTTTTCTGGCTTTCCACTCAGCCTCCCTCTCCCCTCCCCTCCCCCCGTGGCCACACTGCGCCACCGTGGTCTTTCGGATGAGGGGGGCCCCACATGCATGTGGGCCACCCGTGAGGCAGGCTCCTTCCGCGGCCCCCAGGGAGAATGGAGGCAAAGCCCCTCCGTGCCCCCTGCGCCAGCCTCACAGGGAAACGCATCGCTCCCTCTCTCCGGGCTGCAACTGGGCACTTGTCCCTTCTCGTCACCTCCCTGTTCCCTGTCTTCTTCCCATGGGACCGGAGGCAGAAAACCACAGGCTTCCGTTTAGAGCACGTCTTCGTTCTTCTCAGCACCCACCCCAGTGCAGGGCTGTACCGGGGTGACAGGGTTTCCTTCCAGCTCTGAGAGCCCCGCTGGCTCCGAGCTTAGCTCCCCCTGAAAAAGGCGGTGAAGGCGCTGGGAAGCCTCCCGCGGTCGTGGCCCGGCACCTGAGAGCAGGGAGCAGAGGTCACGGAGCCCAAAGGAGGAAAGCACGGGGTGGTTCTCAAGCTGCCGCCTCTAACACGCGGGTTGGGCCTCTTCTGGAGCAAAGAGAACAGGGTTTCTGAAACAGCTTCCCCGAGGCTCTTCTTCCATCCCAGGGTTTGGAGGACGGCTGGGGATGGTGGCGAGGACCTCGGTGTCTCCCCTGCTTGTTCATTCCCAGCTCCCCTGAGATCCCCACCCTATTTTCTCTCTGGATTTCGTCCTGCTCTGGTCCTGGGCCCTGGCGTCTGACCTGGTGGCCCGGCTGCAGTCCCGGCCCCCAGGACCGTGAGCCGAGAAGCAGTGTCCCCACCTTGAACCTTTAGCCACCAGGCACCACTGAGGCCCTCCTTCCTGCGCAGCCAGTGCTCTCCCATAGGCCTCTGGTTTGCTCACGAGGCTCCCGGAGTAGGGTCTCCACACTGAAACCCTCCACTCCACCAGGGTCCTCTCCCCCAGAATCCTGGCTTCCCAGGACCAGGGGCTTTTCTTTGGCCAGACCTCAGGGATGCATCCACTCGGAGTCCTAGATCCTGGAAACCATCGCTGGGCCGGCCCTGGAATCACACCCCGGAATCCCGCGTCTCCGCTGGCCTGCCGCGCCCCTTCCCCAGCTCCATGTCTCCCTTGGGGTTTCTGGTCACCTGGTGGCTGGCCTCTGATTTTAAGTTCCTGCAACCCTTAAATGCAATCATTTTGCCTGAAGGGCTCAACCGCTCCAGACAACCTGTGTGCTTCTGTGGCTGGGACAGCGTTCCCGGACTTCAGATGACCACCTTGACCTTCCCACCCTCAGTCCTTGTATGTCTCTTTGAATACAGCTCAGGCCTCAAAGTAGTGAAGAATGGTGGTTCGACAGGTTATAAATGTTTGCACAACTGGGACGTCCGTCTCATCTGCCCCCAAACCCTATATATCTCAAAAGTAACTACACACGGGGAAAGAAACCCCCGACACTTGTCGTCATCACTGGAAAGTGGGAGTTCTTGCTTGAAGAAACTTGAAATTGCAAAGACTTCAAATCCGGAAGAATATGAGGGGGGAGGAACAGGGGCCGACAGCCATGAAATGAGAGCTTTGTAATTTGTAGGCATTCAGGAGGGGAAGATATAAGAGTCATTTTCTGTTCTGCTTCTAATGCAGATGCTGTCTCCCAGCCCAGCATAGAGCAAGGACAGTGGCGAGGAGACTGGGGAATTTGGAAATCCCATTGTAAGAAATACTTCTCTTATTATGTGTTCATTGTAAATTTAATATTCATTGTACAAATTTAAAAAGTGCAAGTATTAGATGATCACTCATCATCATATCCCCGGTGATCATCACGATGACGGTTTCATGAGGGTCTTACGTATTTTAAATGACGTGGTCCTTCAATGAGATTTATGTGCACCTGTGTTTTAAAAGTCTAGTACGTACTCTAGAAGGCTCTATTCGCTCTCTAGAGGGACCACTCTCCACTCTTGAAAACGGCCCTTCCGTCTGCCTGTCTCTTTCCAAATAACGTACTTCTAGTCCTACTCGTTTTTTGAGATTGAGGCAGGATTTCTTGACTTCCTCCTCATAGCTATCCCTGCCGCATTTGCCTGCACCTTTCGTCCCTTTCCCATCCCCCGTGATAATTATGCTGTGATTTTGTTCAGGTCATTTAAAAATATCTGTATTATTGTAACTTACTGGTGATCTACACGGTACACTTGGTTATTTCCTCTTTCCTGCTCAGCTTTTTGTTTCTCCTATACTTAGTCCTTCTCTGTTGGTTGCTTTGTTTTCTATGTACTCGTCACTAATCCAACCCTAGACCATCTGCCTCTTGTCTGAATTCCCCCTCAATTCAGGAAAAGTCTGCAGAGCGCTCTGGCCCTTTGCAGCAGAGTAGGCTGTGCAATATAGCACAGATTCTAGACTTCCCTCTCTCCTGGGTAGGGTCCTCTGTGTTCCAATCTCACGCCTTGATTTTCTTGGCTTATCCCTTCATTTTAGTGTTGCGTATCTTCAAGTAAACTTTTTAGTCCTGGCTTGTCTAGAAATATCTGGATTCATGCTTCCCACTTGGACTGATTTTTCTTCCCTGTTTTGAAGGCCGTGTTTTACTGCCTTCTGACTTTCAACACGGCTCTTGGGACGTTCAGAGCCATTTTGACCTTGATTCTTTGATGGTGACTTGCCATGATCTTTTTAGAAGTCCTGGTTACCCCAGGTATTCTGTAATTTCCTGATGATGTGCTTCGGGATTTACTTCTATCCGTTGTGCGGGATGCTTGGTAGAGCTTTCCAATGGAAATGCATATTTGTTGTTGATACTCTTTATTTGTGTGTGCATGCGTGTGTAGGTGTGTTTGGCGCTCTTCATTTTTGGAACTTGTTTTGAGTGTCAGACCTCCTGGACCAGTTCTCTAAGTTTTTAATCTTTACCCTTCTATTTTTCGTTTTTTGCCTTTTGACTATACATTCTGGGAAATATGCTTCACCTTATTTTCCAAACTTTCTATTTCTGCTTTTGTATTTTTATTTTCAAGTGTTCCTATTGGTTCTATAACTCATCTTTTGCTGTAACACCCAGTTCTTGTTTTATGAATGTGATATAGTCTCTGATTACCTAAGGATATTAATGTTATTTTTTTTCAAAACAAAAGTCACGCATGTCTCCCAAACATGATGTTGAATCAAAGAATTCAGATCCCAAATAGTACACTATTTGATTCTTCTTATATAAGTTTCAAAATCATGCACCACCAATCTGCAAGGTTAGTACTCAGGATAGATAGTAGTTACCGTTGGGCAGGTAACCTGAGTAGGGACTGCAGGAGCGCACTGGGAGATTCAGGGAGACTGGTCGTCATCTGTTTCTTGACTTGAACGATGCTTAAATGGGTATGCTCAGTTTTTTAACTGACAGGGCTGAACGCTTGAGAGTTTTGTGCTTTTGAAAAAAATGTGTGCTCTACTTCAACTAAAGATGTTCTTAAAAAAAAAAAAAAAAAAGATTTTATTTACTTATTTGCCAGAGAGAGAGCGTGCGAGCGAGAGAGCCCAAGGAGGGGAACGGTAGGCAGAGGGAGAAGCAGGCCCCCGGCTGAGCCAGGAGCCCGATGTGGGACTTTTCCCTGGGATCCCAGGACCCTGGGATCAAGACCTGAGCTGAAGGCAGACGCTTCAACTGACTGAGCCACCCAGGCACCCCTTGATAAAAAGTTTTCATTAGAAATGACCACTGACCGCATTTCTGAAGTCTTTATAAGTTCTAATAATTTTTGTTGACTTTTTCTTTCAAGGTAGACAGAGCATCACATGAAGAACAAATAAACATAGCTTTGCCTTTTTCTTTCCCTTCATTGTATTTACCTTTTTTATTGCCTCCACTGAAATCTACAGAGCAATATTGAATATTGATGGTCACGGCAGATCCTTATCTCATTTCTGACTTAATGAAATGCTTTGAGGATTTCACCATTACAACTAATACTGGATGTTTGTTTGAAAAGACATCAGGTTCAGGAAACTTACTTTTTAATTTTGTAGGAGATTTTCCTTGACAATACACACATAATGTTTTTATATGTCTTTTTGGTATTTATCAATGCGATTATTTTTTCTCGTGATTTATTAATATTTTGCATTGTATTCGTAGATTGTCTAAAATAGGGCCATATTTTTATTCCTAGAGTAAACTCTACTTGGTTCTCCTATGTTAGTCACTAGGATTTTTTGTTAAAATTTTCAGTACTCAATTGATCAGTGACACGTGTGTATAGTTTTTCCTTTAGATTGTGTAAATGCTGTTTTTTCTTTAAAAAAAAGAAAACCAGCCCTGTTGAAATAAAATTTGCAGTCATACATTTTATCCATTTAAAACGTATAATTAAATGAGTTTTTTGTATCTTCAGAGTTGTACAACCATGACAGTGATTTTAGTACATAATTCATCACCCTTAAAAGAAATCGTTTACTATTTTTCTCTGACCCCCACAGCCGTAGGCAATCACTGATCTCCTTTCTGTCGCTATAGATTTGCTTAATCTGGACATTTCATGCAAACGTGATAAGTGGTGTGTTGTGACTAGCTGTGTTCACTTAGCCTGATGTTTTCCAGGTGTGCGTGTGCTCGCTTTACTGCCTTTATGCTGAGCCTTGTACGCGTGTGGAAAAAATGACCAGCTTTCCTATTTTCTTTTATGTTCTGTGCTGTTTCAGATTACATGGTATTTTTCTATTCCTCAAAAAAAAAAAAATTTATTTGTGGTATAATCTGGGTCGAGTGCCTTTTCGGATAGTAATCCCGGACGACTTTTCCAGGATTTTGAAGTGGTCGGACCCTACCAGATTTCAGCTCTGTCTCAGAAAGCTTTCGGGATTGGCGTTTCTTCCCTTCCTTTATCATTAAAACATGTAAAAGCTTCTTTATGTGTGGTCAAAGCCCTTTTCTCAGTCCTAATGGCATTTATGTGGTTTTTTCACTCTTTTTAAAATTAGATTTAATTTTATAATCTATTAGTTGGCCTTTTTGAAGAGCCAGCTCCTGATGTACCGATTTCTCTCTTTCCCTATATTTGAATTCTGCAACTTCTTCTGTCCTGTCCCCTTTCACCTTGGTTTCTTGCTTTCTACCCTTTGGGTTGAAACCTCAGCTCATTTATTTTCCTTTTGTCCTGCTTAATAGCAAAAGCCTTTAATGTTATGTGTTTTCCTCTGAGAACAGATCTTGCCACAGCTCATAAGTTTTTATACATAGTGTTAGAGTTGTCACTATTTTCTAAATAGTGTATAATTTCAGTTTTTATTTTCTCTTTGATCGAAGAGTTATTTAGAAGCTTTTTTTTTTTTAATAACCCAGTGGTTAAGTGTTAGAAATGTAAACCTTTATTCTTAATTTCTAGCTTCAGTGGCGTGCTGGTGATTTTTTTTTTTAAATTTTTTAAGTATGAAGGGCTTCTTTTGTAATGGTTATTGGAAAAGAAGCGGTGTCACTCCTGGGGTAGGAGGGGGTCTGCGTTTCAGTCATTGACGTCTGCCTCCTCAGGCTGTCTCGAGGAGTGGCCTGAGCTGGGCTGAGCAGAGGGGAGCTCTGCCCACTCTCATGCCGGGTCTCAGGGGAGGGGGTCTCGGTTCGCACGGACGCAGGGACGCTGGAACGAGCATGACGCATCCCGCACTTTCTGTTTTGTTTCTGGCACCTTCTCGTGCGTGAAGCGTAGTCAGAGCGTTCACTCCTGCCCCGTCGTGAGTAGCTCCTTCCTGGTTTTGCTCCAACTGCTCTAAATTGATCGCCGGCGCTGCCTCGACGCTGACCCCCAGTTCTCTGCCACGATTAGCATTCTTCCCTGTCCTGGCCGTCGGGTTCCCCGTTCTCCTTGCCGCTTCAGTGAGTCCCAGGCTGGGAACCCCCTCCGGGCAGGAGTCCTGCTTTCTTTGTTCATCGTCTTTTCTCACCAGGGCATGGACTCCTGCCTGAAGTGTAGTAAGTAAATATTTTCTGCATGAAATCAGGTCGAGAGTGGCTGCCCGGGTTGGGGTGGGGAGGGGTGGGTGTCCCCAGGTTTCATCTTAGGCATCGTTCGTAATTAGGTGGCAGGTATTTTGGTTTGGGTCTGAAGTACGACCCCGCGTGATCAGCAATCAGCGATCTTGACTCCACGATACGGGCGACGGGGGGCGACGGGCCTTCTGCAGCGTCTGGCGCCACACGAGGATGGCGGGGCGGGGACAGGTGCAGAAGTGGCCCGGGAGTGAGCGGCGCGGTGGGATGCTCTCCCGCCCCCTCCCCCGCTCCTTGGCTGTGTTCCAGCTCCCGGGGCAGCGCCTTCTCCGGCTGCACAAGCCCTCCCTGGGCGTGGGGTTTCGCCACCAGATTCCCCCGGTCGGGGTCCCCAGACACGCCGACCGCTCCTTCGGCGTCCGCTGCTACAACTCCGAACTTAGCTTTCCACATCCCCCTTCCTGCGCACCCTCCGTGACTGACTTGCTGATCTCCTGTAAACTCATTCACGTTACAATTTTGAAAGATCAAATGACAGCTTAATACGTCCCGTGGGTACTAGTACGCTAGGTTTGGGTGTGGGGGTTTTTGCATTTTAATAAGTCTTTATTCATCTTCTCATTTATTCATTCAGCAAACACTCCTTGAACCTCACTGTGATTGAGGCACTGTACCAGACCCTGCGGCACCAACGAGAGCTCCGCTCTCTCTCAGGCTTGCAGGCCTCGCTCCCTAGCTGGGGTGGGGGACAGGGCTTCCCGTCTGGAACCCCCGATCGCACTGGGCATGTACAACATTGGGCAGGTAATGACTTCTCTTTCAAGGGTAGTCCTGTCTGCGTAAGAGGACAAGCCAGACTTTCAGCCCGAAGCAGACCTGGGAAAAGCTTTGGCCTGGGATCTGTCCACTTTTTGTCCTGGTTCATTTCTGTGGGTCAGTCTCAGACCCCACTGGGAGTCTCGGGAGAGATCGTTGGCTCTTGGGACTTTGACAAAGGTTGAGGCGGATGACATGTCTGACTCCATGTATCGAGTGTAGGGCCTATGGTGGGAGACCCGACCATTAGCTCTTTCCTGCACTTCTGAAAATCCAGCGTGAGGCCTGGGATGGGAGAGATGTTTGTGCTGTTGCATTTACATTTTAGAATAAGCCTCTTTGTCGAAAGGAGCTAATGATATCTAATCTCAACAGCAGGCGGTAGCTGAACGCAGGGCACACAGCCACCCCCTCCCCCCAACTCTGTGAAGTCACGCTGTGTCCCCCAGTGGGGCCCGTGCTCTCACCTATCCCCATCCTGCCACGCAGCGCCACGGCAAAGCTCTGCGTGAGGAGCCGACCCAGTCCTGCTGCCGGGCTCGGTGGTGGGTGGACGCTTTCCCCCCGCAGGTATGGGGGGCTCCGTTCCGTTCTGTGCAGCAGCGCACGAACGTCTGACTGACCTGTGGTTGCTCCCGGAACAAAGGAAGTAGAGCTTTCCTGGTGGCTGCAAAGCTGCGTGGAACAGTGTAGGTGGACGTGCCGGATACACGGGTGCACTTGGAGACGTCCATCGGCTGGACAGGGATGTCCTTGTTGGACCACAGCCCGGAGGGGGTGGGGGGAGGGCCGTACTAACTAATACGAGACTCCTATTTCTTAGGTAGAATTTTTGGTCACATCTGGCAGATAAAAACAAAAAGAAACCGTGGGGAAGCTGCATTTTGTCCTTCTCTCTTCTAGGTTCTGGGCTAGGGCTCCTCGAACAAAAGACAGCTTAACAAGGGAAAAAACAAACAGAAGCTTAGTAATATGTAGATCTCTTCTGTACTTGGGGGAAACTCTGGGCTGGGTAAACTCTGAGAGGTGACTTAGAATTGGGGCTTAAATGCCGTCTCCAGCTAAAACAGAGTCGGAAGGGTGTGGAGGAAAGCGTGACGGGAGGGGGGCCGGGAAGAGTGCTGTGGGCAAGGGTAAGGCTCGTCACGTCGACTTAAACCCGTGTCTTGTCCATGGTAAGCATCTCTGCTGATGTGGAGTCCTCCTCCTCTCCTGGGACCGAGACGCACCCCTGCCAATGGAGATTTCCTTCGTATATGTTAGTTTCCCTTGCAAAGGGCAAGTTTCTACTCTGTTTCCAGAGCTTCTCCTCTTTCTCAAAATAATCAGCTCAGAGTAATCTCTATGCCAAAGAGGCATATTTTGGGGCGGCATATTAGAGTTTCCTACAGAGTTAACTCACCGCCATCCCAACGACAACTAGGAGCAGAGCTGCTGTTTCCTGTTAAGGGGACGAAGCAGACCTCTCAAGAGGATCCGGGCTTGGGACTAGCATGAAAAGTAGAGGGACACTAGGGAGGCGTAAGACTTCACATTCCTAGAAGGTCTCTCATGGCTCTGAGTGAAACCCGGCCATTTACGAATAAGGATTTGCCGGAAAACCACCCCTGTTTTTCTAGATCTTACAGATACACCATGGACTTACAGAGGGAAAGCTGCGTGCGAGCCCTGGGAATAGCTCGTGCGTGTTAGAATGAACACAACTTGAGGGGAAAGGTGGGGATAGGCTGTAGGAGTGAGTCTTTCCTTTTCCGTAGGCAGAGGGCGTTGGAATGAATTGTTGACCCGCGGCACTCTCTTCTCATTAAGAAGCGGGTGTTTAATGACTTCTGTGCGAGTCTTCAAAGCGGGGAGGTGAGGACGGGAGGATGTCTTCGAAGCGGAGTGAAGAGAGCGGTCCTTCATCTGGCAGGACTTACCAGAGTATTTGGAGAGCGATGGCTGAAGGCTGCGGTGTTCTTTCATGTGTGTATGAATTCAGCCCTTTTTACTCAGGAGGGCATAAACATACAGCGTTTAGATTAACAAGAAAAGTCAGAAATGGGACCTCCATGAACGCATCCTCGGGTGGGGAGAAGAAGTGCTTCATGTGACTGCTCGATGTCGTTGCGTCCCTGAGCTGGGCCACCCGACGGGCCCTGCGGAACTGTCCTCTGCCTTTTGAGGTCCTGCTCTGGAGTGTCGTTCTCGGTGGCTTCTCTCATCTCTGTGCCCTCTCCCACAGATGTCCCAGCAGGTCTGAGTTATTTATTATGCACCTGCTGTGCACTTGTTGCATGACCCCCTGGGACGAGAAATAATACACGTCTTTAGCCTTTGAATCGAGCGGACATTGGTGTCATTGGCTAGACATCCAGGAACGCTGGCTTCGGCTCTCCTCCTCCCGCCTACTTCAGGAAGGACGTGGGCATCCTGGCGAAAAGCAGAGCAGACCCTTGCGCTCCGTGACGGTGCGGTTGCGAGCCACCCTGCCTCACAGGTGTGCCCCGCATGTGGACTAGAGGGTCCTCCCTGCTCTCGAGCTTTCTGAAGTCCTTCCTGCAGCCGTGCCGGGCTGGAGCGCCACGGGGACCTGCGCGTAGGACTCCTCTGTGGTGGAGACCCCGGTATCTGCCCCTTTATCCTCCTTCCGGCCTCAAGGACGTTTATCTCCACCCCCAGCCTTTCACGTCCTCCACTCAAAGGAGGTTTAAAGAAATGGATGACACTTAAAACCATAAGGAAGACTTTATTCCAGAGGATTGTAAGGGCTTAACTCTGTTGTAACAGGGGAGAGAGAGAGCTCAGCTCTAAACACAAGTGGGGATTTACGGCCAGGGAGCCGGGCGACAGGGTCAGTGGATAGGAAATCGCTGAGGTTGGGGGGACGCCTGGGGGCTCGTTCAGTTAAGCATCCAACTCTTGAAAATTGCTAAGTGAGTCGATATTAAATGTTCTCACCACAAAAAGAAAAGAAAATATAGGGGCACCTGGATGGCTCAGTCGGTTAAGGGTCCGACTCTTGGTTTCAGCTCAGATCATGATCTCAGGGTCGTGAGACGGAGCCCGCCTCAGGCTCTGAGCTCAGGGGGGTCTGCTTGAGATTCTGTTTCTCCCCTTGCTCTCTCTCTCCCTAAAATAAATAAATAAGATCTTTAAAAAATTTTTTTAAAGTATATGTGTATCAAATAATCGTTTTATGTGTCTTACATTTACGCCATGCTGTGTGTCCGTCACAGCTCAAGAAAGCCAAACAAAAAGCAAAACAAACAGCCGGAAGCACCCTCCCCTCCAGCAGTCGCCCGTAACAGCAATCTGTGTCCGTCTGTGGCCCTCGAAGACTGAGGCAGGGGCCGGACGACCAACGTAACTTTATCATGATATTCGAGATGTCGTCCCCTGGGAAAAATGTTCGTCTCGAGATGTGGAGTCCCCTTTCATTTAACATTGTAGTCTAGTTTGGAAATTAATGCCAGTGATGTCTGTGGCCCGAAATAGAAGACAAGACATGAATACAGGAAGCTTTAGGGGGACGTTGGTTGGTTGGTTGGTTGGTTACTTGGTTGGCTTTGGAGGAACAGCCGTGGAGCTCAAATCGAAGGGAGCGTTCTGCATCGAGTGTCCCTTCCCCGTGGTGACCGTCTGGGGTGTTTGGACGTCTCTCTCTGACTGTGCAGACCCAGACTCAGAAAGGAAAAAACTGCTTTGTAAACTGCTGGCTTTTAGAAATGAAAGGACTGATCCAAGCAGAAGGAGGGAGGTGACGGAAAAACCACAGCAGAGATTGAAAGCAGATCAGAAAATGAGCGGACTGGAGACCTTGCTTAACTAAGTCAGCCGCGGGAGCCCGGAGCGCGGCAGACAAGCGCCGCGGAATCGTGAACGGGGTCCGTTGTCTTGACGCTCTCATCAGAGAGTGACGGTGTGTGTTTGCTGTTGAATAATATGTGGGTCAGGTTTGTTGTTGTTGTTGTTTTAATACAGAGGGATTGTGGGTTTCCCCTGCTTCCCCCACCCGTTTCCGTAAACTTTCGTAAACTTTTTTCCCATGCACATTCATTGTTGGAGATGCAGTAGCATCTCACCCCTGCCCATCTGATCCCCCAAACCACAGTTAATCCACTGGACATTTTGAAAAGCATTCGTGCAGTTTTAAAACATAACTGTGTGACCCTGTGGGTGCAGGCTCTGTGGTTGTCCCAGCACGCTTCTAGAGGTAGGGCTCGGCATCCTTTGCTCAAAAACCAAATTGGATGGGACGCCTGGGTGGCTGCGTGGGTTAGGCAGCCAACGCTTGGCTTTGGGTCAGGTCACGATCTCGGCTCAGGTCATGATCTCAGGGTCCTGGGATCCAGCCCGCGGTGGGGCTCTGTGCTCCCTGGGGAGCCTGCTTCTCTCTGTCTGCCGTCCCCCCCCACCCCCGCAGGCATGCTCTCTTTCTCAGTCAAATAAATAAATTAATTAAAATCCATTCAGCTCTATGAAGCATGTTTTGCATGAAAGAGATTTAACAGGCAATTAATGCAAAAGGAAGCAGAGAGGACCGTGTCGGGGGCCCCAGTAAAATTTAACAAAATTACTATTAAAATATCTGCTTGCACCCTTTCCTTCCTCACCGGCTGCCAGGTACCTCCGTCTCCTCCCGGACCTCCCGTGGTTCTCCTCTTGCGCTGAGTGCGGTAGCCCCCCTCTGCTCCGATCTGCTCTTCTTGGGTCCATCTCCTCTTTCAGCAAACAAAGGGCACTTCTGGCTCTGTCCTTTGCAGTCGGGGATTATAAACAACAAATGATGCGTTTCTATCACAGATGTTTTTCAGTTTGCGTATGCATGTGGGCTCAGTCCTAATATTTGCATTTCATGATTGTGTTCTGAAATTGTTGAAACGGTGAAAATAACCCATCTCTCCTCAGCCAGGCGCATCGCCCTGTCTGCCCTCAGAGAGCCTGATCAGGGCTTCACCCTTCGTGCGGGTTGTTGTGAAAGGTGTTTGCGGGGCTCCCGGAGCAAACTACACGCTTTGCGGAATCAGGGCAAAGCCGGCTTAATGGACATGACCCGGTCCCTTGGTTCAGCCGTCCCCGTTATGACACTACGAGGCAGTGGTCCCTCCGGCCAGCGCCCCCTTCCTTAGCTGTGCGACCTTGGACTACTCTCCTGATCTCTCTGGGGCTCCCTTTTACCGTCTTTAAAATGGGGATAAACAGCAGCGCCTGTCTTCTCTCATGGGGTTGTCGCAAGGATGAGTATCATTAAAGCATAATTTAAAATCATGGTTTGCTGCGAGTATAAAGTGAGAACATAACATTTCATTCGTGTTATTAACTCGCAGAAGAATCCATAAGAAACCAAATCCAGCTCAAATGAAAGTCTGACTTACAGGGATTCGTTATCTTCAGAAAAAACTCATTACAGGTAGCGTTCGCGCCTTCCGGTGTCTGTACTGTAACAGCTGCCCCTGCAGCCCCGTCCCGTTCCCTGGGACCTGTAAACTGCTCTTGTATATGGTTAAAAAAAAATGACTTTGCAGATACGATTAAATTAAAGATCCTGAGATGAAGAGCTTATCCTGGATTATCCTGGTGGGCCTCCGTGGACTCACACGCATCCTACAGGAGGGAAGCAGAGGGAGACTTAGCAGGCACACACACGCGTGTGCACGCACGCGCACACACTGGGAAGCCGTGTGACTGCAGGCATGGGGCGACGTGACCTCAGACCAAGGAATGCCGGCAGCCCCCAAATGCTGGACGAGGCAAGGGACAGATCATCCCCCGCAGCGTCTGGGGGGAGCGCGGCCCTGCAGACCCCGTGATCCGAAAGCCCGGTGAAACAGACTTCAGACTTCTGGAACTCAGAGAGAATATATTTCGGAGCCAGCGTGCGGCAGTCAGTCACAGCGGCCCCGGGAGCGGGCTTCAGAGGCGTGAACTCGCCTCCTCCACGGGTCCATCCAAAGGCCAGACCCCTGGAGACTCTGCTGGCCCGCACCCAGAGCGCCGCCGCTGGGGTTTCCGGGAAGCGCCGGACAATTCCCCCTGACCGTCTTGGGGTCCGTGAAGTCGGAAGTGCAGAGCCTCCGATGCCCCGTGCTGGGCGGTCGCTGTGACGCTGCTCTTCCTACCTCCACGACCACCGGTTGATGACCTGGATCCTCACTGTCGTGGCCACCTTCCCTCGCGGTCCCAGCTGGTCCTTTTCACTGTGTGAGCCGTGTTGATGGGGACCAGGGGTTCGTGGGACTAACTGGGATCCGTGTCCTCTAGAAGAGGATGGTGGGATCACGCATGAAGACAACAGTCATTCTAGTCGGGATTTGGGTTTCAGCTCCTACGTGCGGGAGGACAGAGGTGCAAGGTGTGGGCAGTGACGGGCTTGGTGTGGCCTGGGCTGCCCCAGCTCGATGTCCTGAGCTTCTGGGGAGATACGGATACCGGAAAGGATGATTAGCTGGAAGATGTGTGGTTTTCAGCGAACAGGAGTCGTGGGGATCATGGGGATCCCAGGATCATGACCTGAGCTGAAGGCAGACGCTTGACCATCTGAGCTGCCCAGGCACCCCTAGTTCAGCCTTTCTTGCTGCCTCCCTTGTAGCTCAGGCCAGAGGTAAGAACCAGCTTCTCCAGTCAGACCTACGTGGGGTAGGGTTGCAGAAGACGGTGACAGAGGACCTGTCGCAGCCAATCCATTGCTGTGACAGGGAGGCAAACGTGGTGTCTGTTTTTGTCAGGGCATCTCGTTCCCACCTAGACAGAGTGGCAGCTGGCCAAGGGTCTCCGTTAATAAATTCCCGAGCAGCTGAACTAGCTGGGGTCGAACTAAGAACCCCCCCTCCCCCGCCCAGGCCGGAGAGAGGGACAGCAGAACTCTC
This sequence comes from Martes martes, assembly GCF_963455335.1. Taxonomy (NCBI): domain Eukaryota; kingdom Metazoa; phylum Chordata; class Mammalia; order Carnivora; family Mustelidae; genus Martes; species Martes martes. The sequence continues at coordinate 2,085,373 of NC_137906.1, read as the reverse complement.
CCAGACGCCAAATCGCTTGGTGTTTCTGTGTCTTTGCCAGCGTAACCAACTGTCGCCATTCCCATCTCCTCTGTGGTTTGGGAAGAACTCTCGGTAGTATCTTGTCTCAGACCAGAAATCACCCTTTACAGCGGCGTTCAAGGCCACGGGCTTTAGGAGAGGTGTCACCCTGCTCACGGTGACCTATGTGCGACGGACTCAGCCTCTGCACTTACATTTCTGAAAACATTCCAAGTCGAGTAAAAACGAAAAGTTACCATCTCTCCCGCCCCGTCCTTCACCGTGCCGCTCGCTGCCCGTGGCTTCAGGGGGGCTCTGTCGAAACAGGTTCTTGGAAGAAGCCACAGAGCAGAGGCCACGACAGGCTCAGGGACCTGCCTGGATTATGGCTCGGCACGGCCTCCGGGGACACTCGGGTGGTTACCAGTTCAGGCAAGAGACTGGGTGATCAGCCCAGAGCCCTCTCCTTTCGGCTGGGCGGTGGGCAAGAGGGCCCTAGCTCAGGGTCAGCAGATGACTTTCTTCTCTTGCTGGAACTCATCCATTTGCAAACAGGAAGAGGTTTAAATGTCTGTGGAAACGTCCAGAGACTATAAAATCGAAGATCATGTTAGTGGAGATGGCGTCGGGCTCACTCTCGGATGAATAATGAAATTGCGTTTGAACGGTCCGGGGCCGGAGGAGCAGCTCACGGCCTCAGGGTCAAGGACCGCTCCGATGTTCTCGGGCCGTGGGACCCCCGTCGCAGCCACCCCAGCCGTTTCCGGAAAGCGCTCCAGGGGAAACGCAGCTACAGAGCGGCCCCTGTGAGATTGTCTCATCTCCTTTTGTGACGCGGGCGGAGCCATGCTCTCTGGGCTTCGAAGCAGACCCTCCTGGACCAAGCAGCTCTTTCCTTTGAAAAGATGGTTTCTGCCACCCACGGTGTTTCCTCACCTCTGACCCCCCGTCTTGGGTTCTTCAGGCCATACGACGCACGTTGGGCCAGTGTTCCAGCTCGGTCCATAGTGACAGTCACGGATCTGAGGGCTGCCGGCCTGGCCCGGCTGTGCCTCGTCCTGGGCAGGAGCTCCGCAGTCAGTCCTCTTGGCTCCTGGCACAATGCATCCATTTCTCCCCCACAGCTCCCGTGTGAGGTCACCTTTGGCTCTGATGCCCCAAATGCCAGCATCATGGGTGACAGGCCCCCGGACACAGGCAGAGCTGTCCACACTCACCCGGGGTGCTTTGGGGATGCAGACGGTTCACCGGGCTACCACTGATGTCTGAGCTCAAGGACTTTGTCTCTCATCCCTGCAGAAGGGGCCGCTGTGTCCCCCGCTGCGGCTTTGCACTTTCAAACCCCGCATTTTCCCCAGTGAGCCCCCTCGCGGCCTGTCCACACGGAGTGGGACAGCAGAGAGCTCTGCACTTGCCTGTGGGGATCCTGGCCTTGCGGTCGCCTGTCTGCTTTCCCTGGGGTTCCCCCAGCTTCGTACCCGACCAGGGCACTATCTCCGGAGGGGGCCGGGGACCCTCCTGAAACCCCACGGACGAGTCCTTCTGGCAGCTCGGCGATGCAACAGTTTCCCTGGCTGAGCTACACCTTCCAGAATCCCCCGCCCGGAGTGTCTCCCGCCGGGTGGACCCCAGGTTCCTAGGGGAGGGCTGGAGGGTGGAGAGGAAGCCCCCGCCGTTCTGTACCGTACACGCCGGGGCTCGTCTGCCAGCTCCGCGAGTCGACCACCCTGCGGCCGCTCTGCCTTTCCCGGGGGCCTCCCTAGCCTCTCAGGCTCCTGCACTGGGGGGGTGTGTACTTGGCTCCATGAGGAGAGGCCCTGGCTTCTGTAGGATGCCCCAGACCACCGAGGTCAGAGGCAGCAAGACCCCTGGCCATGCTTCACCCGTCTTCCTGGGCTACAGCGCGTCTGTGGGTTCCAGCTTGTTCCCGCTCCTTCTCTTTATGTCCGTCACCTCCCCTGCCCGGCCCTCTGCCCTGTGCACTCAAGCCCTAGCATCGGATGTGAGGAGGAGAGCCTTCAGCGTCCGCGTGACCGCTCCCACAGTGGGGTCAGCTCCGACCCCTGCCCCCGCGCCACATGCCTCCAGCTCCACCCCCCTCCTCCCCCTGTCCCCCTCCCAGGCTGGCCGGGGTGGGGCATGAAGGTCCAGCCCCCCTTGCCTGATCCGGGGCATCTCTGCAGGGCAGCTCTGCTTCAGCGGTCCCCATGGGATCTTCTGGGGTCCCTGTCCTGTCTGCATCAACGTTCCACCTCTCCTCTGCCCAGTCCTGTTCCCCGCCCTCCCTGCACCCCTACGTCCGTGTCAGAGGCTGCTTCCCAGGGAGCAGACCCGTGCTGGTGTCTCATCTGGGTGGCTGAGTTCCTCCTCCTTAAGCTTTTTTCCATCTACTAGGTCTGTAGGAGCAGGAACAGGAGTCTGTTTACACACATTCTTGGCTTACCTGATGGAGAACAGGCCAGACCGGGAGGAAACTAGGATCTGGAAACCAGAGCAGGAGGGTCAGAAGTTTGGCGATGGAACTAAAAGCCTGTCCGTGGTCCAGGGAATGTCGGGGGACAAGCAGCCGTAGAGTCGCAGCGAAAAGCAAGCCCTTGGGATGAGGAAGAGCCAAGGGACCTGCCAGGTGCAGACCTAGTGTGTCTGGGCCGGCAGACCAAGGAGGCCCCGGAGCAGAAAGCCAGACCCGCTTCCCAGCGGACCAGCGTCCGGGGAGGCAGCCGTCTTTGCTGGGCGGAATGTGAAGAAACTTTGAGAAGGGGCTTCCGCACGAGGAGGGAGACGGAACCTCATCCCTCGTCACAACACGAGCTGGGGCCCGGGTTCTGAAACTTGAGTGGTACCAGGGTCACCTGGAGGGTGAAACGCTTCCCAGGCTCACCCCCAGACTTTCTCATTAGTGGGTCAGGGCCGCAGGGTGCAGGGTCGGGGGGGTGCCGAGGGTTTGCATTTTTAACAAGTTTCCATGTGACCTGGGTCATGCTCGGAGAACCCTGACATAGAACAAGACCAGAGGACAGGTCACCCGGATACAAGCCCTGACACGCCTTGCTCACACTCAGCTCCTACCGGCCTGGACAGAGGCCCAACGGAAGGTCCAAGATTCACACAAAGAGGACATCCCGCTCTCGTCAGTAGACTTTGTGGGGTCCGATGTTCACTACGGGAAGTGACTCGACTCCGAAAGAGGGTGATGCCAGCCATCACATAGGGTCCTTGTAAGGATTGCCCAGGATCGGTCATGGAAGGTGCTAGCACGAAGGCCGGCCAGAACAAGCCCTGCAGAGACAGACTGAGAGCCAGATGGAACGGTTAGAGTGGTGGGATGATGGCGGGACTTCCGTGAGAGTCTGCAGAGTGTGCGGGGTTGGGGGGGGGGGTGCCAGTGGAGGGGACTGTCGTCTTGAATGACCAGGTTTGGGTTCTGTGCACAAGGGGAGCCAGCCCTCCCCCTCCAGTTTTGGCCTTCCGGTGCCCGGGCTCTGAGTCGTGCTCATTCTGCCGGGCCCTCACGGTGGGTTCCGTAGCTGGGGGTGAGGGGGTGGGCGTCAGGGGGTGATTTGTATGTTTTCTCAGGCAGGGAACGTAGGGAGCATCGGGATGGCTTTCCTCCACCAGCTGCATTCCACGGCTTACAGTTCGTGGCAAGGCCTGTCATGGCCACAAAGCACGCGGCGTTATTTATATGTTTGTTCCCTGCCTCGTTCCTGGAAGATTTAAGGCAGCTGCGCACCCTAGTACATGAATCCACTGTCAGAACCGTGGGGGTGGCAGACTCCGTTATCAGCCCGGGCAGGTGGGCTTGGCCGAGTGGTCTTAGCAGGAGACCCCGGCACCACCATGCGGGCCAGGGGAGAGAACCCGGAGTGGCTGCATGGAGGGCGTGTTCTCGCCGATTTAGCTCCGCCACACTGATCTCCTGATTTCTTAGGTCTGAGGCAGCCCTGAGGATATGCGTTTCTAGGAGACCTGAAGCTGTGGATACCGCGGGCTGGGAAGTCGTGCTTTGACAAGCACTGGCCGGGAGAAGCTTATGCTGAGAGCTTTCTCCTAAATGCGAGAGCTGGACACCGTGTCCACCCTCCAGCGATGACACGGGCCTGTTTTCGGTGCTTTCCCCACCCACAGAGCTGCCGGGAGCCTCCCGCTTGTACCCTCCTTCCTCAGATGTATCGTGTGCTTCAACTTTCCAATCGTGGCACCTGTGTGAACCCTCGGTCCTCTGGCTCTCACTTTCAGAGCCTGGCCAGGAGCCAGTCCCCTCATCGGATGATCTGTTGGGTGGCTCTTTCCTGGCGGAGAGAGGGAGGGAGAGGAGGCAGGCTTCGGTGGCAGATGGACCTGGCTTCGGAAAGAAAGTTGGCCAGGTGGGGTGACACTGGGCAAGTTACCTAAATCCTCTTGGTCACTGATCTGTAAACTGGGGAGAATGCAGGTCTGTGGTACGGCTGTCAGAAGTCAGTTTTGTCATACAAAGTACAGCCCTTGAACAACACGGGCTTGAACGGCACGGTTGCACTTACACATGGGTTATTTTCAGTAGATACAGTACAGTGGATGTATCTCCTCTTCCTTTTGATGTTCTGTTCGTTTTTTCAAAGATTTTATTCATTTGTCAGAGAGAACGCACACAGGGAGGGGGAACAGCAGGCCGAGGGAGAAGCAGGCTCCCCACTGAGCAGGGAGCCCGATGCGGGACTCGATCCCAGGACCCTGGCACCGTGACTTGAGTCAAAGGCCAATGCTTAAACCACTGAGCTGCCCAGGCATCTTTCTCTTGATGTTCTTAATAACATTTTCTTTTCTCCAGCTTACTGTATTGTTAGACTATAGCATCTAATACATATAACATGCAAAATGTGAGCTAATCGACTGTTAATGTTATTGGTAAGGCTTCTGATCAACAAGATATTAGTAGTTACGTGTTTGGGGATTTTCCACTGCATGGGGGGCAGCACCGCTAAGTCAACATTGTTGAAGGGTCCACCACACTTGACACCATGTTGTCATCCTTCCCTTTTCCTCCCAAAATAGTACTAACAAGAACCTCCTCGAGGAATGACCTAAGTGGAGAGATTTGGGAGATGGCAATGGGCCAGAGCCATAATTGTGGGAAGATGAGGGGCCAGGGGTCCCCCTGTGGCATTCCTTAGTTCACATGCTTTTGTATGGTTCCTCTCAGCCCCCTGGTTTCCCCTTCAATCCAGGTAAATGGCATGAGCAAATACATATTTTAGTTGGAATGGGCAGTTTCCAGAGTAAATAGTTTTGATTTCTGCTACTGCTGGTGCTTGCATTGGGACAGGTACCGGGCGTTGGACTGGGTGTGGGGGCACAGAGCCCAGTGCAACGGGGTCTTGGATCCGAGAAGCTCCATCTAAGCCCTGCTCCAGCCAGGCTTTGTCAGGGCTCCCTTGGAGCCTTTCCCACCTGAGCACCCAGTGCCAGGGTGGCTCCCTCGGCCAGGGCACACTTGTGGGTCCTCAGTTGTCTGGGTGTTCTTGACACAGCCCTGATTCACCCTCTTGCTGAAGAATTACGGGCACCTGGTAAGGAGAGGGAGCTCAGCTTTGGTCGTCCCCTCCCTTCTCTGCCCTTCTCCTTCCTTCTTCCCATCACGCCACCCCCATGCCTTTGCCTTTCTTCTCTGAACAGTGCAGATATTTCCATTTGTATCTACCAGGTGATCTGTCCTACAATGTCAAACGAGTGTCAGGTGTACAACATAGTGATTGGACAGTTCTGTACATTATCCAGTGCTCAGTATGGTGACTGGTCATGATCTGTCACCAGACACTTTACGCCAATGTTCTTGACTATATTCCCTATGCTTCTTATCCCCGTGACGTATTTGTTTTATGACTAGAAGTTCATTTGTCTTACCCCTTTATCAATTTCACCATCCCGTCACTCCTCCCTCCTGGGGAGGAGTTTGTTCTCTGTATTTATGGGTCTGCTTCTATTTTCTGTTGTTGCTGTTTGATTTCTAGATTCTACATGTAAGTGAAATCATATGGTATTTGTCTTCCTCTGACTTACTTTATTTAGTCTAATACCCTGTAAGTCCACCCATGTTGTCGCAAGTGGCGAGATGTGGAGGACAGTATGGAGGTTCCTCAAAAGTTGAAAAATAGAAATACTTTGACTCCAGTGATTCCACTATTGGGCATTTATCCAAAGAAAACAGAAACACCAACTCGAAAAGATCTATACACCCTGTGTTTACTGCAGCAGCATGTACAGCAGCCAAGGTATGGGAAGTGTCCATCATTAGATGAATGGAGAAGCAAGTGGCGTATGTACAATAGGATATTAGTCGTTAAAAAAATGCCTTTACTGTCGATGGCCTTCATGGCTGTTTCGGGTGGTTTACACACAAGGAAGAAGGAAGTCCGTCAGCTTCTTTATAAAGCAGAGCAGAGGAGCCTGGGAAAGATTATATTCCGTGTCCTGTGTGGACAATGAGGTTAATAGCTGTCTTTACTGAGCACATACTACTGTGAGCCAGGACTGTGCTAACTGCTTTCCACAGATTAATAACTTATTACTCAAAAGAGTTTTATAGATGAGGCAGAAAGAGATTAAGTAGTTTGCCCATGGCTAGCAGTGACAGGACTAGGTTTAAATACAGTGCCAAGGTCTGACCCCCAGCCCCTGGGGCTCCAACCACCACCTCCTGGCCAGACTCAGACACGGAGCCGTGTCTTGGCACAGCCCCCACAACAGGAGGGTGTTCGTACTGGAGGCTGGTGATTTCTCTGCTTGAATTGGGAACAAGAATAATGCCCCTTCTCTCTCCAGGTGTGTAGGCGGTTGCAGCAGGGTAGCAAGGAGAGAGCTCTAGGAATGTCCATTTTTGGTCTAGAGCAAAAAAACAGCAGCCCCAAGGGCCGGCAGGTGTCATCAGAGTTGAAGGGGCCATGTGTGGTATGCTCGCGAAGCAGAAACAACTCCAGAGGAATTCCCTGTGTTCATGGAAGTACATCGGGAAGCTCCAGGAGCTTAAGAGTGAGGAGCTTTGAGGTGGCAGGCGCAGGCCTCCCAGGAGTGGCCGGGTGGCTGCGGGACCGAGAGCGGTGAGCCTTACCCAGAGTGTTTGCAGGCCCAAAACAGTGACAGAGCTTCCTCTCTTCAGTGGGGGGTGGGTAGGTCCTTAGCATTAGAGGGGAACGTGTCCCTAGAAGAGACTGCGTGCCACAGGGCTTGCTCAGTGCACAGCACATTGGTGAGGCCAGTAGCTCCAGTTCGAACAGAGGGAGCCAGAGTGAGGACATCGCCTCCTCTCACCACTGACCCCCCATGACACGAGACGGTCTCTGCCTCACCTCCCAGCACTGCCACGTCTCACCGTCCTGACCTGCTGGTCCTTGAGAAGGAGGGTAAAGAGGAATGAGTGTCCCAGAGCCCAACGCGGCCTTCTTATCTTCTTATTCTAGACCCTTCCGGCCGCACGGGTACAAGGCAACAGGGCTGACGCAGAATGAGGTCAGTGTTCTTAACCGGTCCACGTCTCAATAACTGAAAATGACTTGAGAGGTGGCAAATGTGTCCAAGGAGGAAGATTTGATTCCTTGTCATTGAACTGGGAGCAGGGACTGGATTAAAAAAAAAATCATCTGCTGTTTCTGTCCCAATGAACTAACCTTCCTCTGAGTATTAGTGTCCTAGAGCTGCCGTAACAATTTATGACAGACTGTGGGGCTTACAAACAACAGACACCAACTTTCTCACAGTTCTGGAGGCCGGAAGTCTGGGATCGCGGTGTGGACGGGGTCGGTCTCCTCTGAGGCCTCTTTCCTTGGCCCGCAGATGGCTGCCTCCTCCCGTCTCCTCACGTGGTCTTCCCCGTGCACCTGTGTCCCAGTGTCCTCTTCTTACAGGGACGATGGCCGCATTGGACTAGGGCCCACCCTAACAACCTCATTTTAACCGAATTACCTCTTTGAAGACCTGTGTCCATAGACAGTCCCTTCTGAGGTCCTGGGGGTAAGGGCTTCGGCTTCGGCTCCTCAGACTCTGTTAATATGGGCCCACTGTGGCCCTGGGGGAAGGACGCCGTCTTCCTGGGGCACGTCCTCAGGACGCCGCCAGCAGCCCTCCAGGGTTAGCGGCGTCCACCGAGGCTGCCCCCGCCTGTTCCCACGGCCGCGGACGGATGGGTGGCGAGGCCAGAGTGACGGGAACGCGTCTGTGGGCTCCAGCAGGAGCGGCTCGCTTCGGGAATGCAGGTGTCCCTTCCAGCGATTTGCCCTACGAGTGGGTGGGACTTCGGGGAAGACGGACAGCCACGATGTATTTTCCTCCAGGACAGAGGCAGTTTGCGGAGCAGACAGGATAGCGTGAGTCTGTTTTCAGAGAATGTCTACATCCACACGCACGTGTGACCGTGCCTTGGACGTGCGCGAGCCAGGAAGTCTGAGGTGGCAGCCCACAGTGGGCACGGGTTATCCTTGCGGGCAGGAAGGCGGTGGTCAGCACTTCTGGAAATCCTCACCTGTATTTGCCATGTTTCCTGCAATGACTTGGTATTACTTTTGTGACATAAAAGAGAGAAAGAGCCACATGGCGAAGGAGAAGGGAGACCCAGAGAAGGCAAGTGCTTAGCCTGGGAGCTGGGAGCCAGAGGATGGGATGTGGGCTTGTGAGCCAGGACTTGGAAGGTGCCGAAAACCCAGAAATCGCCAAATTAAAAGCAGCAGATCCATAAAATAGTATTCAGTAAGAGTTTTTTGTGCATATAAGAACAGTTTGCTGACTGGGAGCTTTTAAGCTCAAAACTGCCGGGAGGCCCAGAGGCGTGAGGTTACACGGTGGTTTATAAAGTGAGAACCAGGAGGTCATCGAACCTTGACAATACTCGGTCATTACACTGGGGTTGTGCAGACGGCAGGGGATTGGTGTAAAGTGGCTGTCTCGTCCCATCTTTAGCAACGCGACTTCAGTCTCTCTTCACGCTTCTCAGAAACTTCGACAAGAAACACTGGAGGTCTTTTGCTGGCGTCCATGAAGTACCGGGTTCTCTTTCGTTCGCGCGGTTTCAGTGGGTTTGTTTGCTCGGGGAATTTTCACGTCTGGTCTCCCTTCTGTATTTAATTATAACAGCTGTCAGAGTGATGGCCTTGGGGTCCTGGAGAGCACGGTGCATTCATGGAGGGGACGAACTCAGGATGGCTGGAGGAGGTGGGGACCCGGCAGAGGCGGGGACCCCTTCTGCGGGTTCGGCTCTGCTGCAGCCAAGGCTGAGCTCCCCGGCTGCCTCAGATGGCTGACTGAGCAGGAGCAGAAAACTGCATCAAAGAGATGAGTAAAGTTGAAAGATGACATTTAATGTCCCTCCTAACCCTGGGAGTCCGTGCTTCTGTGAAAATGCAAAGCCCCTGAGCTGAGCTGTCTTTGAGGCCATGGTGACATTTGAGGCTAAGAGCATCTGTTGATAGTTTCTTTGAAATCTGCCCTGGGCCAACTCCACCTGGAAGGATGTCCTGCAGGACGTTGGAATACCTTGTAAGTCTCCATAGCAACTCTTTCGGCAGAAGTGTATTTTTAGGGAGATCCAAAGACACAAAGACTGCGGCATTACGTTTTCATCTTGACATCTCCTGTCCGCGTTCACAACCGTTTCACGAAATGGCATTTCTTTCTTAGATGACCTGTATCTTAATACCATCACCGCTAACGGGCCCCCGCTCTGGGCAGGATATGCAGATGGGCTCATCGTTTGCGGGTGATTTGCATGGACCAGTCACATTTCCAGTCTCCGGTAATGCTGATTTATGGACAGTACTGTGAGTGGGAGAGATCGACCGTAACTCAGACCGGCTCCAAGAGTGCTGGCTCGGATCGCCAGCAGGAGAAGGTGCTGCACGCAGGAGCCTTTTCATTAACGACATTATCGCTTCCTCGTGAGCGCTCGAAAGATTCCAGAGAAAAGCGTCCCTAGACTCAGACAAGTCATGGACAAAGACCGTTTGCTCTGGCCTCCGTCTGCTTGAAGTGTGCTCCCAGTGTCTTCTTTCCTTCTCCGGGTTTAACCTGTTCCACCAAAGCCACTGCAAGTTCACATTCTTCCTCTGTAAACCAGCCCGGACTCACCCATCCCAACTGGTTGCTTCTCCTACAGATTTCCTAGAGCCATCACTGACATTCATGGCGACCTGCTGTCTCGTTATACTCCTGAATGTCCACTAAAACACTTCTGTGCGCTTGTGTCTCCTCGCCGTGTCAAGTAATGTGCTGTGAAAGGAGCAGGTCTTCGGGAAGGGTTCTCGGTCTCTGTTGAAGCCCGCCGTGGTGGTGAGCAGCAGTGGCTTATGCAGGTTGACTTTGTACCTGGCAGACTCTGCAGGCGGGCCTCCCCGCCCCTCCTCTCTGCCGTCATCGCCAGGGACTTCGTCATCTGCGGGGGAGCCCCCTCCTAGCCCACCAGCCTCTCTGATGCTTGGCTTCTCCCTTTCCATTCACCGCTTGCACTTGGCTGCATCCACGTGGCCGTACCCCCAGAGCGTGTGACGCGCACAGCAGGAACGCAGCCATCCGTCCCCTCCCGCATCCTCGCCTGTGCCACCGGCCCTCCCGCTTGGAACCTTCTGCGAGGGCATCAGAGCTGGAGCCCACGACCTCCTCTTCTTTCTGCAGGCACCCACTTCTCTCGCCGCCTCCTTTCCTATCTGGGTTCTAGGACTCATCACTTCAGCCGCGCCACGACCAGAGTAAATGCTCTGCTCTCAGTCTTTTTGCCATATATGTGTGTGTGTGTATATATGGCAAAGCCTCAGCCCTGGAATGGTCTCTTCCTGATGAACTCAGGCCCTGAGTGGTGCGAGGGACCCTTACCCTAGGTGGGTGGGCTCTGGTCACCAGCCTCCGGTGGCCCCTCACTATGTCAGTGTTGGGGCGATTCCAGTCCTCCATGGCGAGTGTTTCCCTTTGGCCGGCCTCCCCATCTGAACCCCTGACCGCCCCTCTCCCACGTGCCTAGGAAGTACACCCCCTGTCACAGGCGAGGCAGGAGACATCCTCGTCCTCAGGACTACAGACACAGACTTGCAGAAATACCCCCACGTCTCCTCCTTCCCGCCTGTTACACCGAGAAACCGTGTCTTCTCTTAAGCCGGTTCCTTAACCTGACTCAGGATTCAGTCCCGTCTTCACGGGCTCTCTGCAGTGTTTGTTGATAAGCCCTTTGCTCTCCTTTTTATATTTGCTGCGCCCCCCACCCCAGATGGGTCTGTCCCACTAGCCTTCAGATGTGCCTGGGTGCTTGCGTTAAAAAAAACAGATAATCTCATATTTGCTGGCATCTGTATTCTCTCTCGCCCCAAACTCTCCAGTTTTGCTCACCATTTCCTTACCTCCTACCCATTCCCATGGCCCAGTGTCTCTTCCAGAGACGGCCACACAGGTATAAATGCCATCCCTCTTGCTCTCCTTACAATGTGACGTTGATACCCATTGGGACTTCAGGTCCGGGGAAGACCTGGGGAACTGTGTCAGCCGATACAATGTGGTGGAGGGTTGGTGTCCAGCCTCTAAGGCTGGGTCATAACAGGCAGTGTGGCGCCTCTCTCTCAACACACCTCTTGGAGCCAACATGTAGGAAGTCTGGCTTCTCCAAAGCCGCCATGTTGGGAAGACCACGTGGAGAGGCCACAAGGGCAGACGGAGAGACGCCCAAGGAGCCCGCACTGCTCCAACCCTGCTGTTTAAGGTGTCCCGGTCTCAACCACCAGGCACGGGCATGAGGAAGACTTTGGATGATTCCAGGCCCCCAGCCTCTGTCCTGCCCCAGCTCACACTGAGGAGAGCAGAGACAAGGCCATCCCCGCAGGGCCCCGACCAAATGTAGATTTGCAAGCAAAATCTGTGAGCAAAGATACCGCTACAAGCCCCTGTTTAAGCTGGTTTGTTACACAGCAGCAGTTAGTCCAGTCAGCCCTGAAACCTACCCAAGTCTCCTTTGCCCCATCACGTGCTTAAAATGGCTCTTACTAGGCTCACCCTGTTGCTAGGCCCGGGAGGTGGTATCCAGAACTCCTCTGTCTGGACAGTGACCCTCCACACTACAGACCACCCACCCTGAACGCTGGATTCCCGTGCAGTCCCTCATGTAACCCTCTTCGGGACTTTTCGGTTTTCTTCCTACTTTTCAGGCTGCTGCTCCCCCCTTTTTTACATCATTCCATCCCTGTCAAACACAGAAATCCTTCAAGACTCGGGCCTGGTCTTTCTTCTGGTCTCGTTCTGTGCTTCCCCACTCTGGACAGTTTCTGCCATGTTCACATGTCTGTGCCCCTCCTTCTGGGCACGAGTCGTGAGTCACATCTTCTCCAGGCTCCTGACCCCTGCGTCCAGTTTCCTGGGGCAGCTCCCCCTTCGGAATGCCAGAGTTACCTCATTTCCGACATGGCCAAGATCTCACAACTATACTCACGGTCCACGGCTCCCTTCACCTGCTCTGCCTTGAGGGTCGTGAGACTCAGTCATCGCGTGGACGCCATTCTGCCTAGAATGCGAGTAAGACACATGCAGTTCCTGCTCTCGTAGAGCTTTAGTTCCAAATCCTTGGAGCAGACAAATACTTGTCAGTATGTCAATAAATAATCAAATACCAGACACTAAATTTTACACAGGCAATGCACGGAGGACAGTTTGGGTGGTCGGGAAGAGAAGAAATGAGAGCAGAGATGTGGGTGACAAAAAGAGCCACCGTGCGGCAAACGGGAAGGCAGCGCGCACAGGCTACGGGGCAGGTGAACCTTGAAAACATTGTGCTAAGTGGAAGAGGCCAGTCGTCAAAGACCACGTGTCATACGATTCCATGTATAGGACACGTCCGGAAGGGGACAGATCTAGAGAGACAGAAAGTAGATGGTGGTTGCCTAGGGCTGGACATTGGAGAAAAAAGGAGGAGTTGCCGCCCCCATGGGTCTGGGATTCCTTCTCGGAATGATGAAAATGTTCTAAACCCGATCATGGTGGTGTTTGCACTACCCCATGAAAACACTATAAACCGTTGACTTACACACTTCAAAGAAGCGGATCGTGTGGTTTGTGTCTCCTACCCCGAGAAAGCTTTTGTTAAAATAAAACGGAGCCACCACATAGAGATTGGGCAGCAGGAGCATTCATGGCAGAAGGAACAGTGACGAAAAGATGCGGAGTCGAAGAAACTCTTGGCATTTGCGGGGAGCTCAGTGAATTCCGTTTCGCACTCTGGAGAGTGAAGGGCATGATGGTTGGAGGCGGACCAGGAGATCGGCACCAGCGGGTGGATCATGCAGGAAAGCTGGGCCTGAGACTTGAGTTGTGTCCTGAATGGGATGGAAACCACGGTCGGGTCAAAGGACAGAAGTAGCGTGATCTGGCTTAGAAAGAGGCCTCCAGCTTCTGGGCTGAGAAGGGACCGTAAGAGACACGCGTAGAGTCAAGGAGACCGGTGCGGAGGCTGCTGCGGCAGGAGGCCAGGCGGTGGTTAGACTAGCGTGCGGGATGAGAGCGCTGGGGAGCACTGGGTGCATTGGGGGTGTTTTGGAGCTGCAGTCCGCAGAATTTGTGGGTGTGTTAAATGCAGGGGACGAGGACATAAGAAGAGTTGGGGGTGACCCCTAGATCTTGGCTCAAGCAGTGCAGTGGCGGATGGTGGTACCATTTCTAGGTGGCAGAGACTCGGGGTGACTTCGGCTGTGTTCAGTCTGAGGTAGCCATGGGGCTTGCGGGGCGAAATGCTGTGCAGGCAGCGGGACACGGGAGCCCGCAGAAATCAGGGCAGGGGTTTGAGGTCGGGGCGTTCGATGTTGTTATTTGTACGCATGGGGCTGAAGAAGTCACTTAGGGAAAGCGGGTAGTTGTACAGAGAGAAAAAAGAAACATGGCACAGAGCCCTGAGGACACCAACATGTAGAGAAGGAACAGTGTTGAGCACAAAGGACGCCTAGGAGCCTTTGGCTAAAAGGCAAGTGAGGCATCTGGCCACCCAGCCCATTACTCAGCCAGAGACGTCATCCTCGTCCCACACCGGCTGTGTCCTGCTCTGCTGTCAACGCTAAGCCCTGACATGGCCCCAGTCTCTCCCTGCTCTGCTGCAGCCACCCCCAGACCAGGCTGCTGCATGTCCCACGGGCTTGGGGTGTAGCCTTCACGGGTTCCCTCCATCCCCTCCTGACTTCCCCGCTTTTCTATCCCGGACTGCCATCTCACAGTTTTTCTTAAAATGCAGATCAGCTCCTGGCCCACGTACTTGGGGGCTCACGTGCAAAAGCAATGCAGTCGTTTCCCTTGGCTTGTAGAACTAGGAGTCCGGGCCTTTGCCTGGCGGTCTGGCCTTACGTACCTCGCCAGCTCCGGCTGGAACAGTTCCCAGCCTTGCTTTGCCCTTAGCACACCAGCCCTCCTCCTCCTCCTGCCACATCACCCCCTGCCCCAGGACCTTGGCACGTGCTAGTCCTTCTGCTGGAATGTCTTTTCTTTCCTCTACTGCCTGTTTATGCCTCCTCATCTCTCTTCTAGAGGATCTTCAGGACACTCTTTTTTTTTTTTTTTTAGATTTTATTTATTTGAAAGTGAGAGAGCATTGGGCAGGACAGGAAAGAGACAAACAGACTCCCCACTGAGCAGGGGGTCCTACACGGGGCCCGATCCTGGGACCCCGAGATCATGACCTGAGCTGAAGGCAGACGCTTTACTGACTGAGCCCCCCAGGCGCCCCTCTTCAGGGCATTCTTGAGGACATCAGCGTCCTGCATTGTACGCTCTTAGCATGGGCCGCTCCTTCTGAGTGCCCAGCTGCATTAATTGTGTAATAACTTTTGATCCCATCCCTCCCCCCCGACCCAGACAAGGCTTTTGAGGGTTCCCTACAGGTGCCCACCTTCAGAGACCTTAGCAGAAAACGTGAAGAGAGAGAGAGAGAAGCGATTACTTATACTTTGTGACACTGAGTACTTTTCCCTTTGTCCAACCTGAACCTCTTCCTAGCTCCTTAGTAAAATTATATATTCTGGAAAGGTGGAGGCCACAGGCTCCCTCAGTCTAGTTTTTCTCTTACTGGTTCTTGGCTAGCACGACCAAGGATCAGAACCAGAGAGGAGGACACACCAGCAGGGGTGTGGAGGGACGTCCTCAAAAGGCGTGGTCAGTGCCCTGGAATTGTGCAGTTAGGTCTCCCCGCTCCGTCCCCTGCCGGAACCCACTTGTGATCCTAAACTTGTCTGGGAACTTATTTTTTCATACAGTGAAAATGAAATGCAGCCAAAATGATGAAAACCTGCAGTGTTTCTGCACAAACCTCGGTGATTTCTGGAGAAGACCTTGTCGTAGGTCCAGAGTAATCTTAAGACGGTCCTGCTTGAGCCCCTGGCTGGAAGTAAACACTCATTCATAGTCCCTTTGGACCCCAGGGTCTGCATTTGGGGGGGGGGCGGCCTTGACACCCGAGAAAATTAAACCGGCTTCTGTCTGGGCACACAGCCGGCCCCGGAGCCAGCATGTTGCTTAGTCTTTAAGCTGTGCCTTTAACGCAGAGTAATCTGCCTCTCCTGAGGACCTGTGCATGACCTGCCAGATAAAAGGGACCCGGAGCAGGGCACCTTTCCCCGCAGGAGGAGAGTTGCCCGGCAGGGCCCGGAGTGTGCGTGGCTGGGAAGTGTTTGGAGGAGGGATGCGGGAGGAAGAGGAAGCCGTCCCTCCGTGATAAGCCTAATTGTTTTAAGCAGGGGGTTTCAGGTCGCGCGCACCTGGGATCAGTATTCAGCTCACAGATTTTGCTAAGCTTGTGTGACAGGATAATCTCCTTTGTTCAATGCCTGAGGAGGATATTTTCTGCATTATTAGACAAGTCAATGAAGATAAAACAAAATATTAACTATTTTAAGCTGCACTAGTCCACCCCAAAGAAATTAAGCCTCCTTTTCTAATCGTGCCCGGCTTCCTTGTTCTGATGAGACGCGGCTGAGCTGCTGGGCAGGAGGGGCTGGTTTGCAAGCCCCCCACCCCCGCCCCCGCCCCAGCCACTGTCAGGTGCAAGCTTCACCTTTTCTCTGCTTTGCTTTTCCCCGGGCATGGGGGTGGGGGGCAACTTGTGAAGCTGGGGACCTTGTTTCCTGGCAGGAAAGACAGAAATGGAAGATAAATGAAGTCCACAGCGGCGCGACATCCACCAGCATAATGTTAAAAGGCATCCATGTCTCTTTTGCAATTATGTAAAACCCGCTAATCCTGTGTCTGGGCTTTGGCAACGGGACACATCAGGGCCATTCGGCATCAGGATTCTATCACACAAAAACTGCCGGTCCTGTCTTTGCGTCTGTGCTACCGTGTAATTTCCAGTCGGCTTTTTCAAGGTAGAAACCTGGCCATCGTCCCGCGAGCAGCAGTGGCGTTTGCCCACTTTCTGGGCTCCGGGCGGGCAAGAACAGTTGTTAAAACCCGGAGAGGGAGGCACGGCCCTTTCCTGGTGGGTCAGCTGAGCGCCGGTGTTGTACTGGAGCTGCTGTCCTCGTTGGTCTGGGGGATCGTCCCACCCGGATGAGCCGGACCCTCCAGGTCCCCAACCTTGCCGGTCGCTGGGCGGTGGCCCTGACTTTGCAGATGCAGCAGCCGTGGGAGGAAATCGGTCTCCCTGCTTCACTTCTCCCCAGAGGACAGGTCCCTCCTCCCCGGGGACAGCCTCACACCCACGAGCTGCCATGAGACACGACCCTGGCTTTACTCTTCGCTCCTGCAGAGTCTCTGCCTGGTTCCGGAGCACCAGGGTTCCCGGGAGAAGCCCGTGAGCTCCTGCGCGTGCGGACAGCCCCTCCCGTGTGGTGTCTTCTAGCTGTTCACGCATCCTCTCTGCTAACTCCTTCTCTCTTAGTTCTTGTGCTCAGAACCGTGTGGCTGTTTTCGGTCTTACTCAGTTCACCGTGTGGCCATTTTCGGTCTTACTCAGTTCTCCCAAGAATGTTGACAAAGCAGGTGTAATTATCTCTGTTTCCTAACTAAGGAAGCACTTGGCTTCCCTGAGTCTTGAACTGGCCCAAAGCTCGTAAGTTGACGGCAGAGCTAGGGTTCCAACCCGAGTCCGCATATCTGGGATACCCCCAAAGACCTCAGAACTAGGATTTGGGGCAAGCACTTTCTTGGAGGCGGGGGGGGTTTGACCCCTTAAAGCACTGGGGAAGGGAAGCAAGCGGTGAAGGGGCTTCTGAGCCAGCCGCCACGCGGGCTTAGCCCTGGGGGACCCTCTGAGCACCTGCGTGGGACACACAGCATTTTCTCAGGAGAGGGTCTTTTTTTTTTTTCTTTTAAGAGTTTATTGACATTTATGGACATTTAAAATCCCATGCTATGCAATTCTCCCATTTAAAGTGTACATTCTGTGTGGGTGTTTTTAATGGCAGCCTTGAGCCGCCGGAGGAGCACTGGACTGGGAGTCAGGAGGGGTCACTGCCTCCCTCCTGGCCTCAGCGTCACCAGTACAGTGGACTTCTTCAATAACTACTCTTCTCTAAGGACCTACTCTGTTTGCCAAGCGCAGGGGCCAAACCCCACTCAGACCCAGTTCCAAAGCTTGCTGAAGGGTACGACACACTGGTTTTTAGTGCATTCACCGTGTTGTGGAACCATCACCACGATCGATTTTATAACATTTTCATCATCGCACAGAGAAACCTGCGCTTCTTTGCCATGACCCCCACAGCCCCTGGGTCCCTCCCAGCCCTCGCCAACCCCTGGCCTACTTTCTGTCTCCATAGGTCTCCATAGGTCTGCCCGACACTGGGACTTTTGTCCCCCTAAATCCTGTCCTCCATCAGTTGGGTCACTCCTGAGGCTGATTCCCTGGCACGTCCAGCCTGCCTAGAGCGCAGGTTCGTAGGCCAACCCACGTCTGCCCAGAGAACACAGTACACCCAGGCGGAGAGGCCCGGGAGCGGAAGGCCTCAGCGGGTGTGGGGACCTCAGGGACGTGGGTCGGGTTCTGACAGCATCTGCGTAATATACTTCTCCCCTGTGCCTCCTGGGGGTCTCTACTCACCCGGGAAACCTCTTTGCTCCCCCCATTAAGTCACACCTCTTTTCTCCCAAGATCCAAGAAGGCTATAGTGAGGTCTCTGCTCCCCAAGTCCATCGCACTCAATGTGTCCTCTTCCTGGGGTGGGGGGGGTGGCGGCTTTAAAGAGTGTGGTCAGAGCCTGGGGCCTAAACGGGGAGCTGAAGCAGCAGAGTCGAACTCTAGTGGACGAGCATCAGGGGCAAAGCAGGAATGGGCTTGGAGTTTGCACAGACCGGACCAGAAGCCCGGGGCCCGGAGTGGACATAGCTGGGTGCGGGGGCAGGAGGAAGTGGGAGGAGAGGGTGGGAGCGGCAGATCCCACAAGGGGCTCCTTGGTGAGGAGTTTGGATTTTCTTTCAAAGCAAGGGGGTTCCTCGAGCAGTGTTAAGCAGGGATGGGACCTTCTGATTTCCTCCTGACACCTGGTCCATTTGCCAAGGACTTCAGTCTTTAGCATTGGATTGCCCTTGGCCTTCTCCAGCCCCACTTGTGTCTTATCTGGCCGTTAAACTCTGGTTCCGTGACACGGGCTCTGTCACTAGCACCCTTGCTAGGCCAGACAGCCCTTTGTGCAGATTAGGAAAAGGCACAAGACACGTCACTGCCATCTGCTGGAAAACTATCATAATTAATGTACCTATCTATGATGGTGCCACTTAGGGTGGGGCAGTATGCAGCCTACACAACTGTACATGGCAACCCTGCCATGCCTTCCATGACAGACCTCTCTGATACTATAGCTTGGATTTGCCAGGGTTCCCCTCACTTGTCTGACCTCCCAGAGTCCTGCTTCTGCTGGACATTTCTGGTAGTAACTGCCACATGCCACTATACCCCTAGAACCCATGTCCCATCGACCTGGATGGAAAGGAAATCTTTCTTTTATCTTCAGTAGAGTTTGTTTTTTCTACACTGACTCTGCTAATGAACAGCTAACTTGGGATCCATCCTCCCAAACTATAGGATCTACCTTGCGTCACTGGGGTCTTCCTTCCTTGTCCAGCTACGTAAGAGGCAGCGTGATAGGGTGAAGTCCCTTAGACTGGTGGTGTTTCTAGCTCTCTCGGTGTGGACAGCCTCTTGCCTTTAGCATCCAGGTCAGCCTAGGTGCCCGGGCCTCACAGAAGGCCTGCAGGCACTCCACTGGCCTCTTGGGGTGATGCTCTGTGAGAAAATGGTTGCCCAAGACATCAGCACAAATGCTCAGTGGGCAGCTTTGCTTGGGGGCTCCCTCAGTTTCCCTGTTCTCGGCAACCCCTGGGGAGGCTGGTGTGGGAGACGTCGGGCACTGGGCATGTTTCTGAGGCTCTCAGTTCAGCCACTGTGCCTGGCTAGACCCCGAGTGCTGCCCCAGGCCTTCCTCCCCTCCCCGGTCCCTCTGACAGCCAGCCGCACACCTGACTCCCTGTGCGCAGAGAAGGTGGGGGGTGATGGAGCATTTGGGGGAGAAACGGGCCCGAGGCCCAGTTCCCTGTCAAGGGAAATACTTCACTGTGTCTAATGGGCCAGGATTCCTTTAGCTACAACCTGGTCTCCTCTTCTCGAGCACTGCGATTCCCAGAACGGCAAATGGAAACGGAAACGCCACATTACGTAGCATTTCTATGCAATTAAAACACATTAAAATGGCAATTAAGTTTCACAAACAGCCTTCTCTATGTTCCTGGGTTGATTAGGCTGTTTGTGTTGTTTTTCAAGGATGATTGTTGTAACTAAAGGCTGAGTTGTCTTTTATAGGACTGAGCCGTTCCCTGGGAGGCAAGGAACCCTGAATTCGAAGTCTGTCTTTCTTCCCTTGGCAGTTTTGGCTTATTTTTATTTTTGTTTCTTTATTATGTTAAATCTCGAGCTCAGGCAAAAGTAGGGAGAGCCGTGCGACACACCTCCGTGTACCCGTCACCCGGCTTCCGTAATTATCGACCGATGGGCAGTCTCCACTCGGTTATTATTTCCTCCTAAAGAGAAGAACGTGTAGGAGAATTCTGGAAGAGAAATTGGCACGGACTCAAACTGGGAGACCCCCTGCCCACAGAATGCCGCCAGGGCAGGGGAGTCGGGGGCAGTCCGGGGCAGATGTCCTTCCCTGCCCCTTGCGGGCTTCGTGGTCTAGAAGGGCCTTCATTGGAGCTGCCAGGAGGGTCTGCTGAGACTGGGCTTCCTGGGAACACTCTGTGGGGCTCTGACCCGTCCCTAGTGACGCTCTCCCCTCCTCATCCTCGAATGCAGACCCTTTGCACGAGGGCTCATCTTCTTTCCTCCCTTGCTTTCCCCACAGGAAGAGGAGCGCTGTTACCCTGCTCCTTTTGATAAGAGAGGAATTTAGTAGTTGCTCCGAATCTACAATGATTGGGAGCAGAGAAGGCGTAGGTCTGGGATCTCACTGCCTCGGAGGAGCGGCGGAGTAGCTGCTGTCCTCGGCAGGGCCGTGGGATCGAGTCTGGAACTCCTTCCTTGACCGCGGGCCGTCGAGGGGCGGGAGCAACAGCCCTCCCTCGTCTCCTTGCCTGCCTCCTGGGTCGCTGGCTCCCGGTCCCAGGGCCTCCTTCCAAGAGCAGAGGGGTGCGGGGTTGCTCTCAACGCTCCCCCGGCACGTGGGCTTCCTTGGGGAAAGGGGGACGTGCTGGAGTTAGCGAGGTCGGCCCGCCGCCCCGCCCGCCGCTCCCCTTGGCACATACTTCCTTCTCTCCCGCTTGTCGCTCTGTCACCGGCGGCAGAGTCCCTGTTTCCGCCCGATTTCTGCCTGGGAGAATGGCTTTTGTCCCTTGGGGCTGCAGGTGCTGGGTCTGTCCTCAATAGAAGGAGCTGCAGCCTCCTCCCCTCCGGCCGGGTTCCTCCAAGCTCTGAGGGCACAGCACGGCCCAGGGCCGTCTGGGATGAACGGCATCGTGGCCAGGATTTCTATTCTGTCTCTGTCACCGTCACCGTTCCTCGGAGCCTGACCTCACCCTGGGGCTGCTGACAGCGATGTGGGGATGTCAGAAACCTCAGGACGGGCGTCTTGGTTCCCCCACTCTTTGGTCCATCTGGCTGGTTTTCATGGGCAGCTTTTTTTTTTTTTTTTTTAGGAATAACACAACTTTGGAGCTTCCTTCCGGGCAATCGTTTGTTTATATTCTCTTTTTAGTTGTGTGGTGGTTGTTTTTCCTATTAGATTAGACGTCAGATGGATAAGACATCGAGATAGAGGATAATAAAAATCAATCATTTAATAAAGAATATTTATTAACTGCAACTACATGCCAGGGGCTGTTGTAGGTTCAAGGATTTCATAGGTGAACAATGCAGAGGGGCCCGTCCATTCATGGTCCTTGCGCACTACTGTAGGGAGAGACACGACACCCGTTGGTCCTCAAGGGAATAAAAACAGAAAACCCGAGCCTGTGATTGTGTCATGTAGGACATTGAACAGGGGGAGGGAGGAGGGGGACGGGAGTGCAGCGTGGGCACTGCTCCAGTGGGGGAGAGGAAGAACCAGCTTTGGGGAAAGGGTTGAGACTGGGAGCTCTCCTCTCTGAGGGGCAGCTCATCAACGACCTTGGGGAAGGGAATGCCTGGCCCCTCACGGGAAGGAGAGGGTGGGCAGTGGGCAGAGCCGGTGGGAGGGAGGAGAAGGGATCCAGGCCCACACCAGGCGGACCTTCTCTGCCAGCGCAAGCGGGTAGCGTTATTCTTCACTCGAGGAGAAGACTTGAGAGGGCTTTAAGCAGGGGCATGGCTTGAGCGGAGCCAAGTGATAAAAATAGCCTTGAGGTGCGAGGACGCTTACCAGCGACTGCCTCCCTGTGAATCCCCTTTCTTATCTTCCGTTGCTTCTGCACGTTTCCCGTCTCCCCCGATTTCTGGGGGAGACGGTTACGTGATCTTCACATCATCATTTTCCTTCATCCTTTCCGTGGGGACCCGAGTTCTAACCCGGGAAGTGCTTTCTTCAGGGAACTCTGGTTGGGGTGTTGCCATCGGTTAAAAGCATCTTTGCCTGCTTTGAATACGGTGTTTCTGGAAGTCCTGGGTGCGCTGGGAGATCTTACCAGGATACCGTTCACCACCCGACAGACACAGGCCCGCGTCTGCTCCTCGGATCAACGTGGCTTGGGACTGGTATTTCCAGAATGCCCCCTCGCTCGCCGAGCACCGGGAGCCCTCCGAAGGGCGGGACAGCTCCCCAGACGTGCAGCTCCCTCTGCACATGATTGGGAAATGCGCGCTTGCTGCCCCTGGGCAGGGGAGGGGACAAGATGGATGCTCTGAACGGTGCAGATTTCTGAAAGCCCGCTGCCAGACCGGATTAAAACCTTCGCCTGGGAACAGACTGGAAGGTCCTTTGTGCTCCAGTAAACGGTCCCGGGCCTGTTTTTCCCTGTGTCTTGCTCGGATTAGGTAAATGGTTTAATCAGTGAGCTCTGGCCAATTCATTCATTTACTCTCACGTTCATTCATCTTATAGTCATAGTGTTTGCCAGGGGTCCTGGAGGGCTTTAAGAGGAGAAGGACATTGTTCTTTTTCTCTTCAGGAAATCACAGATTCTTCAAAGTCACAGTGGAGAGTCATGGAGGCGTATTTTCGCGTTCAGAGTGAAAGAGCAAGCATCAGGATGGGATGGCTCCAGCACAAATAAAGCCGGGGGGTCCGGTCAGGTTGGCTCGGGGAGTGTGACACGTGGAGAGGCGTGCTCTAGAAGCGGTCCAGCTGTTAGTCTAAGGAGGACTGTGTGAGGACCGTGTGAGGCGGGGCGCAGGGGAGCTGGGGAGGGCAGAGGGACAGATACGACAGAAGGCAGCAGCCCTCACTGGCTCAGTGAGCAGCTGTGCAGCACCCGCCGTGTGCTGGGGTTTGTAGACGACCCCGAGAAATCAGTGAGATCGCAGTCCTAACCCCCCAAGAGTTGATAGTCCAAGGGGGAGACATGTATTTAGAAACGGAGTTCTATCCCGCGGGGTCGGACTATGGCCGATCTATGCCCGGTATCCCTCGGGGACCTAGTGCTGGGGCGTGCCAGCCTATGTGGTTCTCCAAGGGCCTCCGTGAAGAAGGCGGTGCTGGGATTCCAGGGGAGAGCAAGCGGGAAGGGACATCCTGGCAGAGGGACCAGCACGGTCAAGGGCAGGGGGTAGGAGGCAGGACAGGGTGTGGTGGAGGAGCAGACTTGAAGTGGGGGGGTGGGGTGGGGGGGAGGGACAGGTAAATGGCGGGACCTTTATCTCAGTAGGTGTGGTTCTCTGGAAAATGCTTGGGCAGGAAGTGGGAACAGGAGGTCCCAGCAAGCATGGCGGTAGAGGATGGGGACAGGGATGTGGGGACCCAGCAAAAGGGCTGTAAGAAGAGAGACTAGGAGGGGCACCTGGGTGGCTCAGTGGGTTAGGTGTCTGTTTGGCTCAGGTCACGACCCCAGGGTCCTGGGATCGAGCCCAGTGTCGCGCTCCCTGCTCGGGGGGGTCCTGCTTCTCCCTCTGCCTGCTGCTCCCCTGCTTGTGCCCTCTCACTCTCTCAAATAAATAAATTCTTTAAAAAGAGGAAGGAGAAGAGAGACTAGGAGAGAGTGCACGGGAGCCGGGCCGGAGTTCTGCCGGGTGGGTGCCGTCTTCTGGCACTTTCTCCAGTGCAGGCTGCCCCTCGGGGGTGTGGGCTGAGAGCCGGAGCCGCCTGCGGGAGGTTCCCGAGGGCCGCAGGGAGCCACTGAAGACCCTGGGTGTGTGCGTGCGCACGCGTGCCCGGGGGGCGCCGGGGTTCCCGGATGCCACGCGGCTCTTTGTGGCACCGCAGAGCTGTGACTGGGCCCTGTGGCAGCTGCCGGCTCTGTCCTTCTGCAGGCGGCTTCTAGGGCTGGTGTGCGTTAGTGCGTTTGTGCGTTTGTGTGCTCGCGAGTCGGGCAAAGGCCAGGCTCAGCACACCTGTCTCCGGGTGGCCAGGAGAGCCGGCTGTGCCCGGGATGAAGCCGCCTTCTCCTCCATGCTTGCTCCTTGGCCCAGACCAACTGCTCGTGGCCCTGCTCGCCTTCCCCGGGGCCTGGGTCACAGACTGCCAGGGCCTGCCCGGGAGCCCGTCTTCGTATAAACCGCTGCTTCCCATCCCTTCTGCGCGGAAACCTCTGGCACCCTGGTGCCGACACGGTGGCTTTTCTGCCCGCAGCGTGCAGGGGCGGCAGCTCAGCGAGGTCTCAGTGGCTGAACCCGGCTCGGGGCCTGCTGCCCACGTGGGCTGCTCCCCTCTGCTCTTCTCGGCGCCTCACGCCCGGGCTCTGGGCCCAGCGTGCTTCGTTACCCTGGCCTGCGGGGAACGCGGTTTCTTCCCGATACCCTCGGTGGTGGGCTGAATGTCATCGGTCACACTGCAAGGAAGGGTGCAGATCACCGGCGGACGGCATGGTCGTGCTGCTGACACATCCGGAACCGTAACAGACGGTCGGTGTTAGAAGCGTAACTGCTGCGTGAGGAATCCCGTAATCACAGAGTTCTCCTCCCGCTAAAGTTCTGATTCTACAAGGAGTCCTAGAACGTTCGAACGTAAGGCCTCCGGGAAGCTTCTTGTCCAGATGCCTCATCCTACAAACCAGAAACGGAAGTCCGGTGGCATTAAGGGATTTGTCCAGGGTGACTGAGGTTGTCAGTGACGAGGCTGAGAATGAAGTCGGGCCCTGGACATTGGACCCAGTGCTCTTTGCACTGTCGGTGGGGCCCCCTGCTTTGTCTTCTCTCAGAGGCAAGAGGCAGAAAGTGCCGGAAGCCCAGGCATTGGTAGGTTCCTGGCGCAGCACCGTCTCTGAGGGTCCGACAGTTCTCACCCCCTTTCTGAGGCAATGCAGGTGACTTTGGGGTCTCTGCTGACGTGGGCAGACCACCCCGCTAGCCCTGTTCTTCAGACGGGAGCAGGGTCACCCAGCTCAGCCCCCCTACCTGATGGGATGTGGTTCCCCCCGAGGTCCTTTCTTGCTTCACTGGGAACGTCTGAATGAGCAGGCGAGTACATCATCTAAGCCGATGCGCTCATACTTGCTCCCCAGACCAGCGGCACCAGAATCCCCTGGGAACTTGCTAGAAATACAGATTGTCAGTCAGCACCCCCCCCCACAAAGCCTGCCAACTAGGAAACCCCTGGTGTGGGCCCGACACCGCTGTGTGCGCGTAGATGCCTCCACGACCTCTGGGCCGTCCCTCGCCCTTGGAGCTCCGACGAAACCCCAACCTACACGTGACCTCCGTCTCCCACTGGCTGAGCAGACGGTCACAGTGCACCACATGCATTTCCGAAAACATCCAGTGAGTGCCCCTGGAGAAGGCAGAAGGTGAAGTCACCGTGTTCCCGAGAGTAGAGCTTCTGGTGTGAGTCTGAGGAAGAAAGGCGAGGGTCTCAGCAGGGCCTCCCACTGGTGTGAGGGGGCAAGCGCTACCGTCGACTTTCTGACATCCGTACTCGGCTCTGGCCCTCCTTAAGCCTTTCTGGGTCCTTTTGTTTCGAGCACGCTGCTTGCGGATTGGACACGGGTGGGTTTTGTTTCCACTTCTGAACTCTGTGGTTATCGTCAGAAACAGCCCCGTCGCCCTCACTTTGTGTCCGGGGTTACAGCTCCTCTTTGCGTGCTCCCTTGGCCTTGGTTTTCTGTCTTCCCCTCCGATGTTGGTCTTTGGTTCTGTCTCGTCCAGTGATCAGGAGGATGCTCTTCCCCCGCTCCTTTTTTTTTTTAAGATTTTATTTATTTATTTGACAGAGAGATCACAAGTAGGCAGAGAGGCAGGCAGAGAGAGGGAGGGGAGGCAGGCTCCCTGCTCAGCAGGGAGCCCGATGTGGGGCTCGATCCCAGGACCCTGGGATCACGACCTGAGCCGAAGGCAGAGGCTTAACCCACGGAGCCACCCAGGCGCCCCTCTTGTTCCCCTTTTAATTCTAGTTCTTCTTCTTATGTTTTTAGAAACTCATGAAGCCTGTGTTTTCCAATGATGGGAGTCAAGAGGAAATCTCTGTTGGTTCAATTCTCTAAATACAAGGTGTTTAACTCGTTTCAGTGTTTTCCCGCTCCCTCTCTCCCTCCTCCTTTCCTTCTTCCCCTTAATAAAATCGGAGGCTTGGGCTCTACGTTATTATCGGCTTATTAACTTTTCCATTAACGAACTTCCCTTCGAAGATTAAGATTCGACAGTCGCGTTTACTGTGGTGACCACGTCTATAACAATGACGAGACTTAACCTGTTCAGATGATTTTAGTCCAGAATGTTCCCACTTTTCCTCCATTTTGATAAGTCTTAGGATGTTGGGTTGTTTTTTGTTTTTTCCCTCAAGGAAGAGTTTATGTGAGTGCTGCTCGCACACGGAGCCGAGGATAGAAGCAGGACCTCGGCTATTTCCGTTTCCTTCTCTCTCGCAGATGCTCACATCTTTTCCCAAACCTGCAGCCAATTCCTCACAAACTGGTTGGGCCTTGTCCGAGGACCAGACGAGACGAGTCGCAGAATATATTCTTCCACAGATGGGAACCGCCCCATGCCTTGATTTGCCGGCCCTGCCCTGCAGCTTTGCCGACCGACACAGTCGCGTGTGCTTCAGGTGCCGTCCTCGTGCACTGGGGCCCAGGGCAGCGGCCGCAGCCGCCTCCTCCGTGAAGCCCGCTGTCCTCTCCACACACGGTGTAATCTCTCCACGGCCCCTTCGTCTTGCCTCACTTGCGGCAATGAGCGTTTTCTTTGCCGCGTCCCCTACTGCATTTCACCTCCCTGTCCCTTCCGTCCGTGTCTGGGCCCTATGCGAGTCTCTCGTTAGAATTCTCGAAAGAACCTGGTCCTGTTCATTTTTGTGTCCAGCCCGTATCTGGCACCACGTTTGGCACACAAAAGGCGTTCTCTCCGTTGTCGCTGTGACCACTGTGATTGTCGATGGGGGCACCCACGGAACTCGGGAGGCATGACCTTAATTCAGCGTATGTGGGAACATCCCGTCAGAAAAATACTAAATACTGAAAATACTAAAAATACTAAAAGGGAAGGAAGGTCTAAAGATATAAAAATCCTACAAAAGCCCTATAAAAGCCCATAGGTCATCAGGCAGTGCATATCCATAGAAGATAGAACAAAATCATCACATAGCGCGGCCGTGTAAGCGTGGAGAACTGGCGTTTTCCTCCTGGTTGTGTGAGCGGCCCTCCGAGAACGCCATTAGATTTCCTGGTATGTAATTGCGAGGAGCTCTCCGGCTGCAGATTTCAAAGCCTCGACGGCACGGGGATCCTTTTTTGCCTTTTTTCTGGCTGATTATTATCCTGTCCTCCCCAGGCTGACACTGAAGGCTCACTTTACTCTCGACTTCAAGGCTTGTGTCAACTCTTAACTGTCTTTTCTTGCCGTGCTCATTTTATCGTCGGTTTGTTAATAAATATTTGCCATCTGTAGCAAATCTTAAAACGGAGCAAAATCTTAAAATGTCTACAGCAAAAAAATGCACGAGACGAGGAACTTGGCATTTCCTAAGAAGAGACCTTTGTTTTCTGCCTGATTCTCATATGTGTGTGGGGGCACGCATGGGTAGGCACGTGCCAGCGTGCGCGCACACACACACGCACACACATGTTCCCCGGCACACACACACACACGCACACACACATTCCCCGGCACACACACACACGTTCCCCGGCACACACACACGCACACGCACACACACGTTCTCTGGCACACACCCCCTTCCTTAGTTCCTCATCTTTTCTTCGCTTTTTAAATATGATTGTTGAAACCGGGTTTTTACCAAAATTCCCTTCCGTCTGGGGGGACTGAGTAATCCAGGCGAGCGTGCCAAGCCCAGGCGCCGCTGTAGGGAGGTATAAAGTAGGCAGAGAGCCTGAGAGTGATTCACAACCCCTCCTTGCAGTCCAGGGCACAAGGTTCTTGGGGGCTCTGGGATTTCATCGCTGTGGTCTCTGGCATCACCTCACTGTCCTGGAATTCTCGCTGTCCCACACCCTTCAGTTTTCTTTGCTGGGAGGTTTTAGGCAGGTGTGACACACACGTGCCTCAGACCGTGTGTCGGGTGTGGGGTCTTCCAAGCTGATCCCCGCTGGGAGTGCTCCCTGGGGTGTGGCCGGTGCCCCATCCTGCCCTCTGCATCAGCAGCAGCGGGGTGATGGGCCGAGCCTGTGCCGTGTCACGAGCCGAACCAGTGACCTCCAAATCGTTACGGCCTCACCAACAAGAGGTCGTTGTTGCTCGTGTCGCGTGGCCTCTATGGGCTCGAGGCCGCCCTGCAACCCTTCTCCAGGCTGTGGGTTGGCTGAAAGTCCGTTCTGTGTCTCCTCATTTCGGGGACCCTGACCTGTGGGTGGTATTTACGTGGCACGTGCTGTTCTTACGGAGGGGACAGAAGCAATGATAGCCCAATGGCACGAGACCCCTTGAGGACCATGTTTGAGCACAGTCTGTGTCACCTTCATTCACACACCATTGGTCCAAACAAGTGACATGGCCACGGGGATGGTCCGTGAGGCGGGGAGGCTCCCAGGGAAGCACGGTCAGACCGGGGAGAAGGGGACAGTTATGTTCAATGAATACAATCTTTTTCCCTTGATAATTCCACCACCTCTGGGGGAATTAGAAATCCTAGTGAGGAGGGACCTGGGTGGCTCAGTCGGTGAGGCACCTGCCTTCAGCTGAGGTCATGATCCCGGAGTCCTGGGATGGAGCCCCGCATTGGGGGTGGGGGCTTCTGCCCCTGCTTGTACTCTCTGTTTCTTTCTCAAGTCAATAAATAAAATCTTTTAAAAAAGAAAGAAAAGAAATCCTAGTGAACTTCGTTATCCAATGACCGCTGCCACCCACAGCAGGGAAGAGTGGGTTGGCTGGAGGGGTAAATTCCAGGCACGTATTTACAGAAAAGTATGAGGAGACTTAGAGTAAAAACACAGACGTAGAAGACCTAAAGACGAAATGTGGGAAAACAACACAGAGTGTGAAATAAAATGTAAAGTTACATATAAAACAGAAATTCGAAGCATCAGCAATGGAAATAGCCCCCTGATCACCAGGGCGGAGAGGGAGCAGTGGACTGCCTGGGTCTCGCATGGTGGCGGAGCATGTACACGCACGGCACGAGGGACGCCTTCCCCTGGTGCGGGCACTTGGTGCGCGTGAAGGCAGCGTGCAGCCCCATGCAGAGTAGAGCCCCGTGTGGGGAACAGCGGTGGGTTCCGCTCGTCCCTCGCCCGTCCTCCGGAGCCGGGGAAGGTTGAGTGACGGTGTCCCATGCAGCACAGCCAGGGAGCGGGCAGTCCGCGGATTTTACTTACGTTCACCTGGGGTCTGCAGCGCTAATTATGCCGTCAAGAACTCGTCGTTACCAAGATGTTAAGTCTGACGCTCGGGCTTTGCTACGGGAAGCTTTGGAGCTATAATTACCCATAAAATGTAAACAAACTTTTGTTGAAAAATGAAGATGAATTGTGATAATGACAGAGAAGCGGGTGCCCCACCATGGGCTCTGCAATTAGCAGGGTGAACGGGAACAGTAATTAATCAGTGCGCAACTCAGGCAACGACGCTGGGCCACTTACTTGTCTGCCTTCCCTGGTCAACTGTGGTCTGATGACAGAGTTCCACAGAGAAGGTGGCATGTCTGGGGCCCCGCTGTCCCTTCAGCACAGCTGACATACTCCTGCGTTGGCCGGGGTTTTGTTTTGAGACAGTGTCGTCTCTCGAAGTTTGATTTATAGAATTCTGGTTGATGGTGAATTCATGGCATTTGTGTTTGTCTCGGCAACACACACACACGCACACACACGCACACACACACTTTCTTAAAGACGTTTTTAGGAGGAATGTCAGGAGAACACCCTGTTCCCTACTTCAGTTGCTCTTAAAGAATGTTCTGGAAATGTAGCCGCACTGGAGGGGCCCGGCTGTCAACGCTGATGACAGCACAGCCCTTCTGAATCAGCATCTCTTGGAGGGGCACAGCTCTGTGATGGATCCTTGGGGCAGGCAGTAATCTAGGCCAGTGTCGGCCGCCGGAGCTCTCCACGACGCGGGAAACGCTCCGTGCCGTCCTCCACGGGAGCCACGTGGCCGAGCCTGCAGACGAAGCCAGTGCTCTTGAGTGACAGAATTCTGGATTTCGTTTCACTTTAACTAATATATATTGACGTTGAATGGTTACAGGTGGCTTGTGGCTCCTGTATGGGATGGTGTAGGGCTGGATCGTAAGTCAGTGGCAGTGACAGACGTGGTGGTAGCAGTAACAATGGCCACTGTTTGTTTTCTGTTGTTGTTTTAAAAGGTTATTTATTTACTGGAGAGAGAGAGTGAGCATGTGCGGTCACCAAGTGGGAGTAGGCGCAGAGGGAAAGGGAGAGAGAGAAGCCTCGAGCAGACTCCCTGCCGAGCATGCAGCCCGACTCGGGGATCGACCCCAGGACCTGAGCTCACGGCCTGAGCCAAAAAATCGGGAGTCGGATGCCTGACCAGCTGAGCCACCCAGGCCACTGTTTGTATGTGACTTGGCCCTCGGGTTTTTCGAGTTTGCTACATGTGAGACACCGTTCTAAGGACTCTTGACACCTGAACTCATTTAAACCTCACAAGATTCTAGCAAGTTTCCTAAAGGCACGGGTTGGTGCGGGACCGGCCCGGAGTACAGAAGCCAAGCTGGGGGTTTCGAACAGAGAGTATTTCTGGCAAGTGCCCGTGTCCCCCGGGGACCCCCCGTGGAGCCAGGAGCTCTGGGTTTCGCAGGAGTTTGGAACTTCTGTCCTCCTTCACTTCCTGAGACACGAAGACCCAGGCCGAAGGCTGGGCTTGGATCCTGTTTCCTTCCTCTGACTTCAAGCCTCCTGCCAGTGCCTCCCATTGGCAGAATCTAATTTTATGG
The DNA here is from genome assembly GCF_963455335.1 of Martes martes. Lineage (NCBI taxonomy): Eukaryota > Metazoa > Chordata > Mammalia > Carnivora > Mustelidae > Martes > Martes martes. The sequence goes on along the minus strand of NC_137906.1, from coordinate 2,054,507 downwards.
CACATGTAATCCGTAGAACTTAATTTAATCAGAACCTAATCAGAAATCTAATCAGAATATAATCAGGCAGAGGGGTCTGGAAAATGTCGTTTGGGGACTCCCTGCCCCAGAATCCCAGGGCAGGGTTCAGAAGGGCGAGCTTGGCACCTGGGGGAGAACATAGAAAAAACACCTTCACAGTCGTTCAATTAGCATTTCTCTTAATCCTACGTCTGTCTCACTGTGTTAATGATGTCACCACTTTCCAAGCTCAGCGGCACAGGCCAGACAAGGTCTCCTGAGACGTTTGGGTCCGAAGGACCGAATCTGGACTAATTGCCAGTTTCCGACTTCGCTTTGGCTAGATGGCGAGCACAGGTGTGCGTGCACAAGGGGCTGCCGGTTCACGGGGTCTCCGTCCTAGTTTGCTGCTTGGTCTCCTCCCTGGTGAGCCTGGGGGGCTCTCATGGGCAGGGCTCGAAGCTCTAGAGCCAGCCCTTGGGAGCCGCTCCTTGTCGTTCCTGCTGGCCCAGCCGTGTCCGTAGCTCTCTGAAGCTTGCTACTCCCCAGTGGGGAGAAAGAACGGAGTGAAAAAATGCCCAGAAGAGAAGCCGCCCCTCGCTACGCCTGTTTACAGTTTCCGTCCTTCTCCCAGTAAAATCCCACTGTGCCTCTAGGCTTGCTGTGTCTCCCTCCTTTTGGCTCCTGTGTCTCCCTCCCTTCCTCCCAGCTGGACTAAGCCCCTTATCTTTGGAGCTGGACTGGACATGGCGTGTGCCCCCATCGCCACCCGTGACCTCACGCTGGGGAGAAGAGTCGCCACTGCTTAGTTTTCTCTTTTACCCACCGCTCGGAGCAAGACTGGGAGAAATAGATTCCTCAGTAAAAAACCTGAATTTTCTAAGGCAACTTCTCTGCATCTGTGGCCTAAAAGTCCTTGTGTGGAAGCAACGCTGAGGGGCTGAGACAGGGGCCAGCGCGAATTAGTGATGTGCGTGACCGGCTCGCGAGTTTACGAAGCTGTAGGGAAACAAGAGTGCGTCCGTCTTCTCTTCCAGAACCCATAAAATAAATGTGGAATTTAATGTCCTAGAAAACAAATGACGGACGATCGTGAGACGATATATTCTTGTCCCTTGCAGCAGATGATGACAGGTTTTTGCTTTTTTTTTTTCCTTTCTGGTTTCTGTAGCAAATAATCTCAGAGCTCTGCCCGTCCTTGGAGGCTTCAGCAAGCTCGTCTCCTTCCCCAGCCCTGCAGTGTTTTTCCACAGGCTCTCAGCTCAGGAGAAATGCTGGGCCAGGTGACCGATGACCTTGGTCTTGAGTTGCCCGTCGGAGCCCATTTTCCGTTCTCACAGTGGGTCGGAAGGATGAGCATAGATCACAGGTGTCATTCTGCAAGTTTTATTCCTGCCTCTCCGCTGGGCCGAGGTGACACCATCGCTTTACCCCGTCCGGGGGTTTCTGGGTGCTGCATATTTGCTTCTGCTCTTTTGTTTAGGATTTCTTTGCATTCATTTAAGACTCACAGTCTTGGTGTTACCTGCTCCTTGGGGCAGTTACAGTTTTGTCACACTGTGTGTCGTATTCCCTCCAGCGGGATCTCCGGCCTGTCTTCTGGGCGCTCCAGCCTCCTAAGGGAGAATGGTGCGACCCACGATCTTGTTCCCCAAGGTCGTGGGTGCCAGGCTGCCCTGCTGTGTGGTCCTCTCTATCGTGGAGCCTTTGGGCTGGTGGGGAGAGGGTGGGGGAGGGCCACATCATTTCCTTGTCATCCTAGAGGGCAAGAGTGGTATTTCCGAGGGAGCCACAGCTGTGTTCCTCTACCCGGCCCTGCTGACATGTACTTAGCAGATTCGTCTTCCAGATCCTGACAGTAGGTTGCCTGAATCCAAGCTCTAGAATGATCAGTAATTTTTACTCTCTTCGGCGTTTTCATCCGTCTTGCCACTGGACGAGAAGGTGGCACAAGCGGTTGCTAGTCAGACGCAGGCGACATCTGAGTCTGGCTCATGCTATTCCTCTTCCGCCATCTCTTTGTTGGGAAAGGACACCCCAGATCCTACTCCCTGACAGGTGAAAACCCCAGATCAGATCCGTGTGGGAAAGAAGGGCAGTTTTGTGTCTGTTGGTTTTTACCTATGAAGTGGAAGTGTGCAGAAATTCAGTTTGGGGCCCGCGAAGTCCTGCCGTGAGCAGACGATCGTCCAAGCAGTAAGTCATCCACTCTGTGGGGCTTCTGTCCAGCATATGGCTGCTAATGACCATGCTGGCTTCGTCTCCAGAGTCTGCGCCGCAAGCATCTGTGTTGAGAAGAGTGGTGGACGTGAAGCCCTTGGTCACGTGGGTGTGATTTCATGTTATCGGCTTATTAAGAAGACAGATGTCATTTCTGGGCCGAGTGTCAAGCCCCAACAGGGTTATTTAGCAACTGGAATATTAGTTGGTAAACATTAAGCACTTCTGCACCTGAGAAGGATTTCCCCGAGGCCATTTAATTTGTAGGAATAAATGCATTTAATTTCCAGCAGTTGGAATTTCTGATTCTGTGTCCCGTAATGCTGAAGCCGTGTCTACGTTAGGCCCCAGCCAGGCCATTATCAGGCCTTGTTTAGTCATAAAAATCAATGATTTCCGTTTAACAGCTCATTTTATGACTCAGCTCGCTGTCTTAACCATCAGTCTCTTTGGGCATTTAGCTATCGAAGATGAAAGCCGCACATCGGTGACCATGCATGGCCAGGGGAACTGTTTACCGGCTTCGGTCACTGTCCTCCTCACTGAGCTCCTTCTCCCGGAGACACCGGGGAGGGCTCGCCATCGTCAGCGGATGCATTCAGCCCGGTTTCGGATGGCACCCTGCTCTCTGCTTCGGGGAGGCTCCTGCATCTGGCCTCCCCCTTTCCCAGTCAGCTGGGCACAGAGACCCAAGCGCTGGACACAGCCAGGGCCTGGGCACTGGTCACTGCTCAAGTGGGAGCAAGGAAGGCTGGCTTTCTGCCTCGAGTGGCTCCTCGTATAATGGGGAGAGCTCGGATACAGATAAGCTTGAAGTTGTTTTGAGTCTGGCCTTAAAGCCTTGAGTAGCAGCAAGTGGTTGGCAAGATGTGAACTTGGAAGAAGATGGTTCACATCCTGCCTCCGCGTGGTCAGCCCCGTCTTGGGTTCCTCCTCCTCTAAGACACGCACACAGGGACTCTCTACCCCGTCTCCTTGGCTTACGTCGCGTGCCCTGAACACACCAGGCCCGTCCGACCTCCCTCCTTCCTCCGTGAGTCCAGGATCTTGATGCTGCGTGGCACGTCCTGCCGCATCTCACGGTGTCTCTGCCTGGTGATTGTGCGCTCGTTTGTTAAGGCTCAGCTCAACACCTCCTTTCCGCAGCTTTCTCCCCAGTCAGTCACCTGTAGGATGGTGGTTTCCACTTCTTTTGTATGATCACATTGTATCACAGCTGCTTGATGACACGTCACAGACTGGGAGCTCTTCAACGGGGAGAACGGTGGCTTAGTATCCTTGCATCCTCGGTGCCGAGTAGAGCACGGTGGATTGAATGGTGCCCCCCCCCAAAAAAAGATAGGACCCCTGGGACCTGTGATTGTGACCTTGTGTGGAAAGGCAGGCGGCGGTGGGGGTTCTTGGAACCACAGGACACAGTAGGGGCCCCGGGGCTGGAAGGGGCAAGGGCAGATTCTCCCCTGGAGCCCTCGGAGGGGTGCGGCCTGCCTGTGTTTTGACTTGTGGCCTCTGCAGTTCTGAGGGGACGCGTTCCTGATGGAAGCCTTCCAGCTTGTGGCGTTTTGTCACAGCAGCGCTAGGAAACCAGGAGACGCAGGGGTGGTGCAGAGTCGGGGCTTAGCTGCTGAAGGCATCATTGTTGGTAATTCTGTACTTAGAACATTTAGAAGGGTTAAAGATATTTCCGTGGAAAAGGGAAAATCCTGGATATGTCTCTGCACGTGCTCCTCTGGGTCCGCTCTAGACCGCAGAACCCGGAGAGGACCACCACGGCTTGCACACCGCTCTCCTCCACGGAGGACGAAGGGGCCTCGTCCACCTCCAGCCCACAGGCCAGCGGCACAGAGAGGGCGACTCTGTCCCCTCTGCTTCCAGCTGTCAGCAGGGATGAGAGACTGAGAACTCCGCTCGGAGCCCTCCAGTCACCCTGACGAGGCACGGCAGCCTGCAGAGCATAAGTGCACGGGAGAGATCATCAATTAACCTAATAAAATTGATTTAAAGGCCTTTAAACTTGAGAGTGTGTTCAGCGCCAATGAAAGATCTTCCCAGTCCCTCGAAGTGATGAGATAAAATGATCGATCGCCCTTATCCACCTCCTTTTTTTGGTAATGTGATGGCGGGAATAGCTTCGCCACTGCCAGACTAACCCTCATTTTGTAAAGGGTCTCTGCACGCTTCTTCACCCCAAGTGCTCGGGAGCTGAGCCCATGGACCTCGTTTCTCCTTCATTGCTGGCCTCTCCTGTGTCGGAGGGGGCAGCCGGGATGGCCCCGGTGACTGACTGCCCTTTCTCTTGGAGGCTTTCTCAGAGGCTGAGTTTTCTTTTAACGTCATTTGAATTATAAGAACAGAAAAATGTGTTGTAAAAAATTCAGCCCGTTGAGAATTGTATACGTCAGAAGCCCCTCATTTTGCTGCCTTCCTTTGAGCGGTTTGGTATGCAGACGTCTGGATCGCTGGCTTCATGTGTTCACCTGTGTGTGTGTGTGTGTGTGTGTGTGTGTTCGTGCGCGCCCGTGTGCGTGCACATGTGCATTTGTGTGATCATGTGAGTCATGTGATCGTGCCTACGTGTGCATGTGCATTCATGTGATTGTGTGATTGTGCGTGTGTGTGTGTGCATTCGTGTGATCGTGTGATCATGCGTACGCGTGCGTGTACATTCGTGTGATCGTGCGTACGTGTGCCTGTGTGCGTGTGTGCATCTGCTCATAAACTTACATAGCATCATCTGCAAAATCCACATTCGACAGACTTTTTTCCAACAACGATCTTGAAGGGACTTGTGATGTGCCGAACGTGGAGTGCCTCCTTCACATTATTCTGCAACTTGCTTTTGTACTTGATTCACCGAGGACACGTCAATCTCTGGAGTTTAGTTCTGCCTCGGGCTTCTTACTGAGCCCCTGCTGTGCGCCAGTGCTGTGCCAGGGGCTGGGTTTGTAGCTGTGCACGCAGATGGGAGTCTGTCTGTCCTGCGGAATGTTTCAGTCAGGACCCCTTGTTTACGGGCACGTGGTTATTTCTGTTCTTTCCTCTGTCCCAAGAGATGCAATGGTTAATTGCCTGTAATGTGTATTTTGTTACCCAGGTGTACTTCTAGGCCAGTCTCCCTGAAGTAGAAGTGTTTTGTTCAGTCCTGCGAGCGTGACAGTATCACAGTTCATAGCCTGGAACAGGAGGTTTGAACTGCGCATCAAGACAGCGTTCGTCAATGGGCCATTTTCTTTCTTTCTTTTTTTTTAAGATTTTTTTTTATGTATTGGTCAGAGAGAGAGAGAAAGTGTGAGCACAGGCAGACAGAGAGGCAGGCAGAGGCAGAGGAAGAAGCGGGCTCCCCTCTGAGCAGAGAGCCCAATGTGGGCCTCGATCGCAGGACGCTGGGATCATGACCTGAGCCGAAGGCAGAGGCCTAACCCACGGAGCCACCCAGGCGCCCCGGCCATTTTCTTTCTTAACCCAAGGCTAATGACTGTCAGTCACTGCATCATTAGGCCCATGTCTCCTGCTCAGAATCCCTACTCTGCACTCTCCTGCCTGGATTCTTGAAGCCACAGGGCAGAGTTGTGCTAAAGGACCATTGGCCAATCGGCACCAGGCAGTGTGGCGAGAGAGTGCTTGGGTCTCCTGGCCCCGCACAGTTCCCATTCACAGCCCCCTTCTCCCTGTGTGGTGTGGACCCAGGCTTACGCTCACCCACCTGCTGCGGATGGGAGGCAAGAGGAGGTGCGGGAAGGGCGACCCAGTTACAATAAGACCATTTGGTGACTGGCGCATCATCTCCTGCATTGTGGCTGCTCTCATGAATTCACATGCAGGCCCCTCCCAGAGGAAACTTCTTTGAGCCCAGGAGTCGCTGGAGAAAAGGATGTTCTAATCAGGCCCCTGCATGCACTTGCTACGCAGCAAGCATCCGTAGAGCACTTGCGAAATGCAAGACACTGTGTTAATCGCTGTCGATGACACACACGGGGACTCCAGCACGGGCACATTTTCTGAGCCGGAGGACGAGATCGGTCGGTGAGTAAGCACCGCGTGAGGTGGGAAGCCATGAATGCCGAAGAGAAGAGAAGAACAAAGCTTGCCTCGAGTTGTCCGACGTCACTTCCCTTTGCCGTGGACGGCTCTACATCTCCAGGAGACACCGCTCTTCTTTAATAAGAGAGAATGCTGATCTTGAGAAGGTCATTATGATTGTCAGGGTGTCGCTGGGGCCGGGTACAGCGATCTGCGTTCTACTTCCCTGCCCTTTTGAGAATTAAAATATTCAGCAGGTACTTTGCAAGCAGATTTACCCAGGCTCCTTCTGCCAAGGTTAATGAATCCAGAGCCTCATCAGATTTAAGATCCCACCTGGCCGACGCGTCGAATCCCAGGAACTTAAAAATCTGAGCTACCGGCATAGACTAGAGAAATCAAGCCTGTTTGGGGTGGGAGGGGTTTAAGGGGAGATGTCTTGGCGGTTTGTCTCACTGTCTCTAAGGGACAGAACGCTTGCCCTTTTGAAAAGAGAGCCCACGCTCCCAAAAGAATTTCATTTCTCCTCGTCCTTCCGGTCAAAGAGTTTCAGTGACCATGGTTGAGTTGCGGTTCTGGCCCCTGGTTGGGGATGTGTCGCAGTTTTGTGCCCTGCCTGCGGAATGGACCCTGGAACCGCTCCCGTCCAGTGTCTTCCCCGGCAGCGTAGGAAGGAGGTGAATGACGCCTTATCTCCTCCCACCAAAAATGATGGAGTCCCGAGTGCCAGGAGTTCATTCGGAGAACCGGGGAGACCCAGCAGCTCCCCTTTTTGCAAACCAACCCTTCCCTGTCTTTCAGGCCCTCTGCAGCTGTAGGTTCGTTCCGTCTAGGCAGGAAGAGAGCGCTGTCCACTGCCCAGGAGGGAGGGTTGCTCCGTTGTTCTGGCTTGGGGCTGTCCTTGAGTTAACACTGTGGCGACTCAGTTAATTTTGCCAAGTTCACTCCATTAGCATCCCCGTTGGCATCATGATGGTCTGGATGTGTGTGTCCCCCACCCCCCCAACCCCCACCAGCCCAAATTCTTGTATTGAAACCCTCATGTCCAGTGTGATGGTATGAGGAGGTGGGGCCCTTTGGGAGGTGATTAGGTGTAAAGACAGAGCCCTCATGGCTGAGATTAATGATTTTATAAAAGAGGGCTGAGAGGGCGCCTTTGCTCCTTCCACCTTATGAGGGTACAGAGACATTCGCAACCCGGAAGAGGGCCCTCTCCCAACCATGCTCTCTGATCTCAGACTTCTGGCCTTTAGAAGTGTGAGAAAATACGTTTCTGTTGTTTGTAAGTGATCTTCGGTATTCTGTTAGGGCAGCCCCAGCAGACCAAGACAGCATCTCTCTTCGGCTAAAAACACTCATCAAGGGGGCATGTAGGAGAAAGGGAAGGCTCTTGGATTCAGAAGATTGTCTTGGACTTTTGGCTTCATTGCTGATGAGCTGTGTGGTCTTGTGCAAGTCTCTTAAATGTCTCTGAGCCTCCATTTCTCCATCTGTAAGATGGGTAATTCAATACGTGCATCTCCATCACATGGATTCTTTGTGGACCAGATGAATTATAGGCATTAACCTTGAAAGCTTTATTTATAAATGATAGAGGTTTATTCAAATATAAAACATTTAGCAATTTCCACTCTTGGCCACGGGGAGAAATTGCCCAGGGTCCAGGACCTTGCTGACCACTGCTGTAATGGCAGGGTCCAACTTCCGTATCTCTTCCTCTCTTTTGCCTTTTTTTATTCTCTCTATATGCACTAAGGGTGATTTCACCCATCTATCCCTTTGTTCACTCCGTTTCACACTTCAGCTATGCCTGGTTTATTATTAATAATTTGTTATTATTTAAAACACAGTTTAGCCATGTTTTAAACTTCAAAGTCTATAGTTTTCATTTCTAGAAGTTTTGTGTCGTTATTTTTCACATCTGCTTGTTTATTTTTCATAGGGTCTCCTACTTATGGTTTTGCACCCTATTTTTTAAGGTTTTTAAAACATTTTGAACATGTTTTATTTCATGGTCTCTGTTAGTTCTGTTAGCTTGAGTTCCTGGGGGCCCTATTCTGTTGTATTTGCTGACTCTCACTTAGGGCGATAGTTTCTTCGTATGTTTGTAATTTTAGATTGTGAGCTCATCTTCTTTGGAGCTTCTGGGTTGTCTGGCGCCGGGTTGAATGTGGATCTCTCCAGTGCTGTTTCTTTGTTTTGTTTGGTTTTTTAATTGAAATGCAGTTGACACACAATGCTACCTGGGGAGGTTTTGCATCTGCTTTTGGCAGTCGCTCCTGGTGACTGTCCACCTGGTGAGAGTCAGGGAGACCCAGGATGGGATCTTCTCCACTGCATTAGAGCGGAGCACCCACGTTCTCAGAACTTCATTGTTCCCAACTCTCAAAAGCATGAACTATTACTCATCTAAAAGCATTGCTGTGAGAATCTGATGGAATGACAAGTATATGTCAAACTCATGGCCTCACACCTGCCACAGGAGAAGCAGTCCACTGATGGTAGCTGCTCCGCTTCTCCCCAATGCAAGGGTAGAGAAACTCAAACCCAGAAGGAATCAGCCCACTGCTGGATGGGGCACTCTCCCTGCTTCACAGTCAGGCCATGATCCTTTCCTCCTAAACCCTCTCATGAGTTCACTTGTCTACATTTGGGTACATTTACCTTCCCTCGAACAACAGAAGAGCTGGGGGGTGGTTATTTTTTATCTTTTTCTTTTCCTTAAATTCTGTCTCAAACTTAGAATGGGGTCCCTGGCCTGAGCCAGCAACAGGAGAGAAACCCAAAGCTGAGGAAGGAGGGACCATCACTGTTTTTGTTGATAATGAAAGCAATTTTCTAACAATAAAAGAAGTACAATAAAAGCTATCTCACATAATGGCTTTCATTACCCATTCTGTAGTCTTTTCTAAACAATAGGTTATTAGCCATATGCAATAGGGACTGAAGCTAATTGTTTTCCCTATTTTTCAAATAAAGAAATGAGTTGTACACAGTGATTTCTTAAGGACACTGCTAGTGCTAATATTCTGTGAATCGATTTAACAGGGAGCACTGTGGAAGAGTCAGAAGTTCATGGAGACTGGGAGTTCTTTCACTGTTGTGTTTCCTTGAGTGGTGGAAACAGTCGTTGTGTTTCCTTGAGTGGTGGAGACACATCCCTGTCTCACTCCACACCCAGATGACAACAACAGCAGCAGCTTTTTCTTATGCCTTTGTGCACATGGCTTCTCCGGGTGCTCAGGCTTCTCCTGTGCCGTGGCCATTCCACCCAGCCTTCCTTTGTCACGGCGGACCTGGCTGGTCTGAGGGTTAAGCTTTCCCCATCATTTTCGTGGTGACTTAGAATCAAGAATTCCCTCAGCCTTGACCTCATCTGTGAAGGGACTGACTCCTGTCTCCTCCTCTACAGGGTTCACGTGAAGCTCTAATAAAGTAGGCAGGCTTTGGGAGTGTGGAATCTGGCACAAATGGAAAACACTCCGTTGGGGGGTTATTTGTCTATTTGGATGATGTGCAGAAAACCGTGAACATGTCAGACCTAACTATGTATTTATTCTTTGAAAGGCCCACGTACGAGGTTGGCCCTTGGCTGCCATCTTGGACTTCTGATGAGAGTGCCTCACTTTATGTGGTTTGTGCTGTGCACCTGCCTCCCCTCTGAGAGACTGGAATTCTGGTACCTGCTAGGCAGAAGGTGCCCCCATAATCAGTAAAAATCCCGGGTGCTGAGTCTCTGATGAGCCTCCATGATAGACAGCATTTCCCACGTGCAGTCCCAGCTCTTTGCTGGGAGACATATGATCTGACTCCAGTGGGAGAGGATCTTAAAAGCTTCTGCTTGGTTTCTCCAACTGTGTTCCATGCACCTTCCCTATGCTGACTTCCTTCTGTCCCTTTGCTGTAAAAAATCGTAGCCATGAGTAGGACCATATACTGAGTCCTATGAGTCTCCCTAATAAGGAAGCAAACCCGAGGGTGGTATCAGGGTCACCCTCACGCAGACGCTCGTTAGGGCTCCAGCTTGAGTCCTACGTTGCGCTGACTCCCCTACACGGCCCACTCCCTGGGGCCCTGCCTGTGCAGACTCCAAACACAGGCTGTGACTGTCAGTGGGGCCGGAGTCTCAGGGAAAGAACAGGAAGCAGTGGGCCGGAGTGGAGCTACCGGAGCTGGAAGATACACATTCTCTGGAGACAAATACTGGATTCTAGAAAAACAGGGAGAATCTGCCTGAAGGTTGGTGTGTGACCGGGAAGGACCAGACCCGTGTAGGTCCTGTGGACCACTCCCAACGGTGTGGTTCTCTCTGAGGCCAGGGCCAGGACCCACCCAAAGGTGACACATACTGTGGGGAAGAATGGGGGGAGAGAAGGCTCCGTGGGCTTGGGCCCGGAGAGCCTGGGTTCAGGTCCTGGCTACATACTTACTGGTGATTTGCTGCTGGGGAAGGGATTTACCTCTTTTGTGCCTCAGTTTTCCCATCTTTCAGTTGGGGATATTAATAGTAGCTCCTCATAAGTCAAATCAAGTGGAAGGATTAAGTGAAATCCCGTATGTAAGTGCTTAGAGCAGAGCTTCCAAGCACTCAAGAACACTGAACTATGATGGGGTTAGTGGCAAAACTGTCAATTTAATGGCCCAGAAATCTCTGCCCCTCAAGCCGGGCAGCAAAGGCTGCTCCTGATGGGCACATGGGGGGAGGTGCCCCTGGGCTGATAAAAGCCAGGTGAAATCACAGCTTCCCAGTCAATCCTATGTAAACATACCTCTTCTCTGATTTTCACTCTGTGACTCTTTGGGTCTGGAGGTGACTCTGACTTAACTGGGATTTTCTGATCTCTTTGCTGGAAAACATTTGGAGCTTTGTCTTCTAAACTCTGAACCTGGCAGGGCTGCCGGGCATAACCCAGCCTGGTACAAAAGGCCAGCCTCATGCCTGCTCTCCCCGGCTGCCTTCTGCCAAGGTCCCTCCTCCCACCCAGCTGCTCCCAATGCATCATGAAAACAGCTCTTAGTGGCTCATTCCCTCCTGGCCTCTTCTCAAATCTCCCAGCGACAGAATTGTTCTGCTCTTTTGGACCCAGTTTGGTGAGTGTGGATGGCTGAGAGGCCATGCAGTCATCCTATCAAAGGCAGAAGCGTGCTCTGCTGCTGGTTCGTGCTGCCCTAGCCCTCCCGTTGCTGAATGCCCATGATGGGGAAGAGAGCAATATGGCTGTTTTCCCAGTCCTGGGGCCTGAAGGTAGGGGTGAGGAGACTCAGGACAATGAAAAACAGAACAATACACTTGCCAAAGGAGTGCGACAGACAATAGGTTCTCTAGAGGTTCAGAGCTACAGTGCTGAGTGAGTCAGAGGATTCATGGAGGCCGCTGGGCCAAAGCTAATCCCATAAAATACAAGGACTTGAGCAGGAGATAGCAGGGGACGGTCTAAGCACAGGGAGTGAAGCACAAATAATCTTGGGCTTCCAGGGAGGAGCAAAAGATTCAGAGAGGGTTGGGGTCTTAGAAAAGAAATTTGGAAAGCTAAGAAAGGGCCAGACCTCCAGAACCTTGAATGAGTATTGCCTAGAAGTTTGGAATTCATCAGGCAGGTGTTGAGGATACCTTGAAACTGAGCATAGTCATGACCTTGGGAAAGTCTCTGCACTTGGCACCTTAGGCACTGGGCAATGTTCTGAGGCAGAGCCAGCTGGTTGCCTGTGCCTAGACTCAGTGACCCGTCTATTCTCCCTCACAATAGACACTGCTAGAAAGGAATGATGTCATTAAGGGAAAAGGCAGCCAAAGTCCTGTTCCTGTAGAGGCTTGCTTATTGACATATGTCACATCTCCTTCTGGTGTCAACTCTTCAGCCTTCTAAGGACTGACCACATTTGCAGTGTGGATGCATCTTTCTCTGAGCCAGGGAGCAAATGAGGTTGTGTGAGAAGTGGCTTTGCTTTTGAGCTCCTGGGAGTTCTGGGTGAATAAGAGGCAGCCTTTGGCCTCTCATAGCCGTGTGACCTCCATGTTTAACTCCTTCCTCATGCCATCATTTCCAGGAGGGCGGGGACGGTACAGTTCATGCTTCATGTGGCCTTGCTGTATTCCAGTGAGTTCCCACACCACAAGTCTACTTGGCCAGACATGTCCGTCCCTCTGGGCTGGGTTGAGTCCTTCTGGGTGGAGAAGGTGAATGAAGGAGATTGTCTTGGCCAAGCATCTGTGAGACCATGAGAAAAGATCTTAATGTAAATCTGATAATAATGTGTTACAAGATTGAATATAACTTATTCTCCTTGAGTTGTGCTAGAAAATAAGCCCTTTTCTCTCATCCCAGCTTGTTATATGCCAAGCCCAAGAGGGGATGGGGAAATGCCAAACTCCTAGGAGAATTCTGGAAGAAAAAGAATCCCGTCCTGTCTCATGGGTCTTCTGGGAAACCAAGAAAGAAGTGGAGAGGAAAAGCTGGGTAGATTCTCCACAGAAGCAACTGGAAAAGAATGTGTGACTTTCTCAGCTCTGTACTCACCCTGCTCTCTTAATACCATGTACAAAACAACCCCTAGCTCTGAAAGCTACTGCCCCAGTTCGAAATTGAGAACAGTGGTTGCTGGTGTTAATATTTTTAAATAAAACTTTTCCTATATCATTCAGTATTTTTAAAATGATATTTTAATAGTGTCATATATTTTATGACAGGGATATGCCAGAATATATCTAACTGTATCTCTGTTGGTGGAAATTTGGGTTTTTAGTTTTTCTCTACGACAAATAACGTTTTGATTAAAATTCCTACACAAAAAACCTTGAAAAATCTTTGATTAATTCTTTTTTTTCCCCATATGGCTGTTTATAAGATTATATCTCTTGTTTTGTTTTGTTTTTAATTTCATTGTGATCTGTCTAGGTGTGGATTTCTTTTATGTCTTCTGCTTGAGATTTTTTGAGCTTCTTAAATCTGTATATTGATGTCTTTCCTCAGTTCTGGGACATTCTCAGCCATTACCTCTTCAGATATTGCCTCTGCCCTTTTTTCTTCTCTCCCAGGATCTCACAAACCCGTGTCACATTTCACTGTATTCGCTACATACATAACCTAACCTCTTTTACATAGTTTTCACCTTTTTGTCTCTCTGGACTTTGTTCTTGAACGTTTCTTCTGACCTACCTACCACTTTAATAATGCTCTCTGTCTCTGTGTCTAATCTGCTGTTAAACTGTCCACTGAGCTCTTAATTTTAGTTGCTTAACTTTTCAACTCTACATCTTCTCTTTTTTCTTTTTCAAAACTGGCTATTTCCCTTTTAATGTAGTTTCCAGTTTCCTGCTGAAAATTTTCAGCTTGCTTAAAAAACCTTTCCGTGGTCTTTTCTTTCTGTGGGTCTGACTTTTGACATCTTGACTTTGATGCTTCTGATTATCTTGGATTATGTGTTGGAGAGTGTATTCGAAAAAGTGTTTACTGAAAGAATTTGAAACCTAGAGTGATATTATCTGCCTTTGGGGGAATTTTTGTTTACTTCTGTTAGGAGCATGAGAGTACTTGTAACCCTGATCCCGTTAATCAGAATTCAAGAGTCGAAGTTTCCTGGGCTACTCAAATGAAATGGAGTGGACTCGTAGCCTGTGGGAGAGCAGGTTGGTTTCCAGGAGGTTGTTACTCCTTGGTCAGCCTTTCATGGTCCCAGCCAAAACTGGAAGGTTATTCATCATATTGCCCATTGTGGTGGGCCCTGAAGTCTAATTTTTAGCTTTCTGGTCTTTTGAGGTTACCATAAGTGCAGCGCCCCCCCCCCGCCACCCCCCTACCCCATACCGGTATATAACTCTGGGCAGGAGCAAACCTAGTGCTGGGATTCCGTTTATTCCAATCTCAGCCAGATCACAACTCAAGTCATTTATATTTTGTTCATTTTTAATGGTTTTATTAAGATTTAAAAATTTTTTCAATCGAGGGATGCCTGGATGGCTCAGTTGGTTAAGCGTCTGCCTTCAGCTCAGGTCATGATTCCAGGGTCCTGGGATCGAGCCCTGAGTTAGGCTCCCTGTTCAGCAGGAAGCCTGTTTCTCCCTCTCCTGCTCCCCCTGCTTGTGTTCCCTCTCTAGCTGTCTCTCTCTATCAAATAAATAAATAAAATCTTTTAAAAAATTTTTAAATGCAGTTTCTTTCATTGTTTTCACTAGAAAGTTGTCCAAATCATACAATCCAACATTCTCAGAGGCACAAATTATTTCTTTCTCTAGTATAAATTCATGGGCATGGAATTTCTATATCTAAGACATGTACACTGTTAAGATTCATAAGACATTTTGCCAAATTACTTTCCAGAGAAGTTCTTTTTCTTACGTGACTCCTTTGTTCTTTTCTCCTCCTTGTTTTCTCGTGGTGTCTTCGGGTCCTTTCATTCTTCTAAGTACTCCAAAACCTGTCGCAGGTTTTAAATTGTAGTTGCAAGTCAGATGTGGGAAACATTGACTTTGTTTTTCCATATTTGAATTCAACTTGATCTTTAGCCCTCATTTTCACTGATGATGAGAAAGAAAACTAATCTTGTCATCTCAAGGGAATTCAGTTTCTTCCAATTTAAAACTCCATTTCTCTGAACCCAGTTGCTCAGTTAAATCAGAATTGCACTGGCTATTCTCTGTAAGCATTGATCTTTTTCCTTAAGGGATCTTCCTTTCCTGCTTCCCCCCCTTGAATAACTCCTAGGAGTAAGTGGGAGCTGGCATTGTACAGTGGTGATGGGAGAGGTGTCTGGGCTGCAGGCTGTCCCCTGTAACCTTCCTGGCCCCTGTTAACGTGTCTCATACCTGCCATCTTCAGTTTTGCCCCCTATGTACTCACTGTCGATGCCCTTGGTCCTGGCCCTGAGCTCCAGGCATAATATGCACCCATTCCGTGCCCTCCAGGCCCCTGACTCCCTTGATCCTATCTGTTTAGCCTTTTGCCACCACTTTCCAAGGAGATGAGGGACTATCAGGACTTCCTACAAGCCAACAAGAGTTAGCTGTGGGCACTGGAAGCACGATTAGAAGTCTTCTGTCTGCCTAAACATCACTCAGACATCTGCCCCACTGCCTGGGCAGTTGCAAGACATTCTCCCTCCTGTAGAGTAATAGGCAGTGTTGGGAAGGAAGAAATTTTCTCTGCCCTTCAAGATCCTTCCAGCTGCTCTAAGGATCCCATTGACATGAGACATGAACAGGAGAAAATCAAATTCAGTTTTGTACTTACTGTCTAAAGACAGTAAGCAACATGAGACTTATATGAGCTAAGGAGAGGCATAGGGGGTCTGAGGATACAAAGGGAGGAAGACCCTGGGCTTCCTTAAAAGTAAGGTAAGAGGAGATGTTTGGAAAACAAAGGTTGCCCTTTTATACGGATAAAAATTTTTAGGTAAAGAGGAATCTCTGTGAATAACTCTCATCCTGGTACAAGCTTTCTTTTCCAGTGTAAATTTAGGCAGTTGAGGGGGAGGCAAAGTTCTTTCCCTGAATCTGCTAGGGTTTGTTTGGTTTTATTTTTGTTTTTTTTTTTTTTAGAGATTTTTATTTATTTGAGAGTGTGAGCACACACATGTGTGCAAGTGGGGGGAGAAGCGGAGGAAGAAAGAGAATCCCAAGCAGACTCTGCACCCAAGTGCAGAGCCGATGTGGAGCTCAATCTCATGACCCAGATACATGACCTGAGCTGCCATCAACCAGATGAGCCACCCGGGCTCTGGCTGCACTTCTGAATCAGATATGGATGTAGAGCAGTTGAAGCCGAGTGTCTGGAAGTGATCCCAAGCACAGGTAGTTTCCCAAAGCTCCCCAGGTGATCCCAGAGTGAGCCGGCGTCGAGACCCATGGCCATGGAGCAACCTGGTCTTGTGTTGGTCTGATATTTCAAAGGAGGTTCAGATTTAGAAAATGCTTTTCTTCCATGCATGGCTAATGCACTTGAAATTCTGGCTTCAAGACTATTTCAGTAGCTTCAAGAGTCAGCTTTATCGTCACAACTGAAAATTAACGCTTCTTTGCTTCTTTCCATCTTAGTTCTGACAGTCTTTACTCATGTGAACGCTATGACCGCCTCTGGATGAAACCGTGAACCCACAATAGAAAAGAATACTCCTAGATTTCAAAATAATATATTTTATTTCACTACGTTCTTAAAACGACTTGAATACTCATCTACCCTGTAAACGAGCAAGGCCATCAGAAAGCCGTGTTCTTACTTTGACCTCATTTTGGCCTTGAAAACAGTCGTGCTCATCTTATTATACTGGGTAAATGCTGTGAGCCAATGCTGAGGGACGTTTGAGGAAACAGATTTGTGGAGCTTGTTGTATTACCGAAGTAGCGTTTCAAGGATATGGTTCACCAAGTTACTCAGTGGAGAAATATCTTTTGGGTCTTAGGGCCAAGTACTTCTCTTTTAAAAATCTTTTAGGCACTGCAGATGATTCCAGTGACGCTGTTTGCAGTGACTGCTAGAAAGCCTACACTGCACTTGTGTCCCACCTTTACTAAGTTTATGTTATGTGCCCTAAGCTCACTCTTGGCATCATCTTATCCTGCTCTCTTCCCCTCTGCCTGCTTATTCTCATTTACTTACTTCTAATTGTATTGTATCCCGGGGAACGTGCATTTTTATAGGATGTCCTCAGACCGTCTCAGAAAGATCCCCTGCCATGCGCGCATCTCAACACCCTTCCTTTTGCAGGGGAGGAAAAATAATTTCCCTTTTACCCTTCTAGGTTCTTGACTGAGATTCCTCCCTGAAATAAAAAGATTAATAGGAGAAAAACAAACAGAAGGTTAATAACATGTATACCTTTTGCATACATGGGAGAAACCAAGGAAAACTACGTCCCCAAAGTGACCCAAGCCACCACCCTAAACACATCTTCAGCTAAAGACAAAAGAAAGATGGTGGGAAGAAGGAGGCTGTTGGGGGGGGGGGGCGGCGCGCCACGGGAGCGGGGGGGGGGGCGGTGTGCCAGGAAAAGCACAGTTAACAAGGGTAAGGTTTGTTATGGCGGTTTAAGTGGGTGCCTTCTCCATTGTTGAGGGTTTCTAGAGACTCAGGGTCATCCTTCTTTTCCTGGTACAGAGAGGGAGGCACCCTTACAAATGGAGATTCCCCCATAAATGTAAATTTCTCTTTGCAAAGGTAGATTTTCAGAGCTTCTCCTATGTCTGCTGCTTCTTAAAAATAACCGGTTCAAGATAATCCTTTTACCAAAGAGGCATATTTTGGGCTGGCATAATCTGTGCCCCTTCACCTTCCTTACAGAACCACGTGTTTTGCTAGCCTGATGCCACTTTTGAGTGTGCCTCCCCAAAGCCTTCCTCGGATTTCTTTTCACATCAGCCCTGGAGGCTGGAGAGGAACTACTATTCCCCTTTTAGAGATGAGAAGGACACTTGTCCATCCTTTAAGTCTTTTTCTCCCCAAGCTCCTTATCTGTCCTTTGAAAGTTACCTTTTTTCTCATCACGGGTACCATGTTGCTCCACACAGAGTCTGTACTCCCCTCTAGGGCTCATGTCCTAGCACAGAGTTAAGCAAAATTTTTCTCTAGGGGGCCAAATAGCAAATATTTCAGGCTTTGCAGTCCAAGAGAGAAATTCAAGGCTATTATGAGGATACCTACAAACGAGTAAAAACCAATTTCCGCAAATATTTTGTTGATAAAATCCGACATGTAATAATAATGAGGTTAGTTTTTTGGAGCTTATGTCTACTAATGAGGATAATGGAATTTTGTTGGGGCAGGGGTAACATTTTGCTGGTGTTCTCATCTTCAAGTCAATATGTTCATTTGTACAAAGCATTCTTAGCTTTCGGCTTGGACAAAAAGAAGGCGGTAGAGCGTGCTGACCCGATCTAGATCTTTCTTCTGTTTCTCTTCTGCAAACATTCACCCAACCTTTGTTTTATCTCAGGAGGTAGCTAACCAGACACTTAAATATACATATGTATGAGGCGTTGATGGCTGATAATGGCTTAATGTGTTACTGCTTCTCTAGGAACTTGGTGCTTTTACAAAAATTGTCTTCAAAGGATTATTTGCACATCAATTTCCCAAAGCCTCCAGAAAATATGATTAGCAAAGAGCCAAAGTGTTATGCTGAGAAGATTTCTTGTGGGGAACATCTTACTAGAGAGTTTTGCTAGGGTCTTTGTTTTAATAAAACAAGCCCGGGCAAGACCAGCCAGCCGAGGAAGTGCACTCGGGACTGGCAGCTTCAGTCCCCGCTGGCATTTTCTGCATCTGTGAAAAATCACACTCCAGAGAGATGAGCATTTCCTTCCTCCTCCACCAGGAAAGGCTCTCCATGCCCAGACGGTTCCCTTCCCAATCTGGAAGAAGTCGTCGTCTCAGCGTGAATGATCTCTTCGGCAACAAAGGGGAAGTGCTACGTCCATTTACCAGACGAAGCACCGGCCTCTGGGCCCCATTTTCCTGTGAGATATTTGTGTGCTGGATACAGCGTTTGATTTTTAAAAAGGCAGCGGTACTTACCCTTTGGTATTTATATGTATAGCAGAGGCAAATGGAACTCTGAGTATTAAATTGCTCTTCGGTGCCGGTTGAGGATTCTATGCCAGCCAGCCAGCTCCTTCCCCCAAATTGTATTTTTAGTGTTTAGCAGCTGCAAGTTCCCAGAAATCTTCAAAGCGGGACCGCTTATTCCGCCCAGTGCGAGAGCTCTTAGCTGCTGCCTGGTTTTGATGATCTTGTTAGGGAGGCAGCGGGATACCTGGGAGGGTGTGGGGGTCCGACGCCAGCAGGTTGCATCTCTCCCTGAGCTCACATCCACGTGTCTGCCCTGGGCCAGCTCACCCACCTCTGACCTCAGATCCTCCGCTGGAAAACGGGCCTGCTAGTATCGACCCAGGAGAGCTGCTCTGAGGGTTCGGGATCGCTGTGAACGGTCTCAAGGCGGCCCTGGATACATCCGTCTTCTCAGTACGGGATCTTTCTGGCCTGGGTGGTGCGCCACCCACCCAGTCTCCTCTCCCCTCCGTGCTCTGTCTTTGGGGCCCTTTAGCACATCAGTGTCTGTGCCAGAGGATGGCTGAAGACGGGGGACATCCCCGTGAGACACCCTTTCTGTGTAGTAGGAAAAGGCGTAAAAGGGCCCATTGCATATGTTACTATAACAAATGCAGTGAAATCAGTACATTTGGAGGAAAGACGCTACCTGTTGCTGGAGACGTGGGTACCCAGGGCAGGTTACACCCTGGGAACGGAACTTGCAAAAGTTCTTTCAAGGATAACTCCAGTCATGGTGTAGGGTTTTACATGCTTTTCCTACAAATGGGCTCTTAGAAGGTATCAGCAGAGGTGCCTCAGGGGCTCAGTTAGGTGCTGGCTCTTGACTCTAGCTCAGGTCATGATCTTGGGGTCGTGGGATCGAGCACTATGCTGGGTTCCAGGCTCAGAGGGGAGTCTGCTTGAGATTCTCTCCCTCTCCCTCTGTCCCTGCCTCCACCTCCCTCTCTGACTCTCTCAAATGAATAAATAAATCTTTAAAAAAAAATTAAAAAGGTGCTCAGCAAACAGTCCTGGACATTAGCTGAAGTAGAGCTGGGACCCGTGGAAGTGGCAGGTATCTGAGTTTGAGGACAGAGGGACACGGTGAGTCCCAAAGAGGCAGGCCAGCTAGAATCATGAGAAGAGAAAAACAGGGTGAGCCCTGGGTCCCTCACTTATGAGCCATGAGCCTCACATAGATTTGGAGACACGGCCACCAGAGATGGGGACAGGAGACAGCAGGGACCTATGAAAGCGGCAGGAGGTATAAGGCAGGGAGGGCAAAGCAAGGGACAGACACCTCAGGCCCACTACCCTCCGTGGTGACCAAGACAGCCTGCCACGCAGTGACACGCGCACACCCAGGCACTGACAATCAGGAGAGCTGGGGCAGAGGAAAGACCCGTCCCGGCGGAGGCTTCTTTCTGAAGATGGCACTAGTCCTCCGGCCACAGGCCAACAGAGGCTCCATTTTCTAGCATCTCTTCCCATCCCAATGGCCTTGTTCACCAGTAATAACAAAGGGCTCCATGACTTCAACCGGAAAACCTCTTTACTAGGAAAGAACAAGAAAAATTAGTGTGTGTTTGTTCCGAAGGACAGAATCACATGTGCTTTTATCTCCTCAAGTCCTTGGGACTTAGCCTAACAACCGTGGCCTCCATGGCCTCCTAATGCTCATTGACTGGATGACCCGGTGAGTGAGCAAGTGAGTGAGCACACGTGAGCCCTGGAAGAAGAAGAAGACTTCTTCTTCCAGTGACGGTGAGGCACGGAGCGGGAAGTCTGCCCTCACGTGAGGGTCCCAGGTGCGAGGAGCCATGGGATGGGATTGGACACGTGTTCTCTTGGACTCTCCATGCGGAGGCCTAGACGTCGCACTCAGTTGTGGAGGTGAGAGACGACCTCAGGACGGGCCGGACATTATAGACCGGACAGACGTTTCTCTTGGGGCCGCTCTGACTGCCCCACTCTCTTCCCTGGGGTGTTCCCACACACCTGTCCCAACACTTACTCAAACGTCACACCCCTGTGCCGGGCCCTACCCGCCGTGCCTTCTGGACTGCAGGCCGCCTCCTCTGCTTGTCTCACTCGGGACCTGAGATGTTTGTGGCACCATTTGCCAGGACACTTCCTCACCAGCTTCTGACCCCTTTGCCCGAGTCCCTCCTCCTCGGTCCTCCATCCCTCTACTGTTCTTCTAGGTTCCTCCACCGTCACTCACGTGAAGCGAGCGCAGAGCACACCCGTTTCCATGATCTCCTCAGATTCTTGCCACAACCCTACTAGGTCGTCAGGGCATTTCGTGACCAGCTTATAGATGAGGAATCGGAGTCACCCCGTGGCTGGATGACGCTCCGCAGGACGTTTAGATCAGTGCGCTTCCCCTGATTCCTGGGGTCACGTGTTTCCGCCCGTTCTAGGGAGAGGACCGTGGTGCTCACCATGATGCGACCATTTATACCAGATTGGAAGTAGGGCGTATGGGCTAAAACTTTGAACATATTAGGACCTTCTCTCCAGAGTTCTAGAAGATCTGTCTCCGTGAATAGAGAGTAAGATTGGAGGTAGAGCCGTCCCTCCGGTCTCCCACCTTTTTTTTTTAGATGTTATTTATTTATTTGAGAGAGAGAGTGAGCAAGAGAGAATGGGAGAGAGAGCACGAGTGGAGGTGAGGGGCAGCAGGAGAGGGAGAAACAGCCTCCCTGCTGAGTGGGGAGCCCGACTTGGGACCCAGTCCCAGGACCCCCAGGATCATGAGCTGAGCTAAAGGCAGACATTTAACTGCCTGAGCCACCCAGGCACCCCCCGAGTCCCCCACCTTCTATTCTAATGGCAATTGGAAATCTGGGGTTCCTGTTTATAATGTTACATAACAAGGCAAGCTTAAGGAGTGTTACCATCAGTTAAGGTAAAATACCTATAAAATTTACCATTTTAACCATCCTAGGCGTACAACTTAGTGGCATTAAGCACATTCACGGTGTTCTGCAACTACCCCCACTTGCTCCTTCCAGACCATCTTCCTCACCCCGAATGGAAACGCAGTACCCCCTCCCTACTACCCCGGACGACCACTAAGCTGCTGCTGTCTCTGTGGATGTTCCCGTTCTGGATATTTTACGTAGATAGAGTCATACAGCCTGTGACTCCCTAGGTCTGGCTTTTGTCACTCTGCGTCGTGTGTTTGCAGTTCACCCACGGTACAGGATGTCTTAGCATTATTCCTTCTTACGGCTGAGTGATATTCCGTCGTGTGGATATTCTACGTTTGGTTTATCCGTCCGTCCACTGGGGGACCTTCGGGTTGTTTCCACCTTTTGGCTCTCATGCACGGTGTTGCTGTGAACATGCGTGTGCGGGTGGGTGCGCGGGGAATGTGGCTGGAGCAGGGAGGGCGAGGCGAGGAGGTCAGAGAAGCCCCAGGAACACAGATGGTCTAGATGGAGCCTGGTGAGCTAGAGCGAGACCCTAACCTTTGCTCCAAAGGAATTGGGGAATCATTGGCGGGTTTGCAGCAGAGGCCTACCCTGATCTGATTTATAGTTTAGTAGAGGGTCGTGGAGGCGGTGGCGAGGGTTTACGGAAGGAGACCACGGCTGGAAGCAGAAGCAGTTGGGAGGCCGTGGAGTTACCTGTAACACCGTGGCGAAGGCCTGCCCTCGACAGTGGCGGTGAAGGTGGTGAGAGGCCCTCAGATCCCAGCTAGGTCTTGAAGGTAGAGCCTAAGGAATTTCTGACACATCGGCACCAAGGCAACACCAGGGTTTTTACCCCGGTATTTTGGAAGAATGGAGTTGACATTACCTGAGATAGCAAAGACAGTGCGTGGGGTGGGCTTGAGTGGGAAGAGGTTAAACATCCCATTTCGGCCATGTTGGCGAGATCTCTGAGACACGACGGAGATGTCGAACAGGCATTCGGATATACCAGTCTGGAATCCGGAGGAAGGATGAAGACCGGAATGTAAATTTGGAAGCTGTTAGAATAGAAATGTTGCCAAAAGCCACGAGAGCGAAGAAGACCGCCAGGGAGTGAGTATAGCTGGAGAAGGGATCCAGGGGCTCTGCCCGGAGTCCTCCTGCCTCAAACACCGGAGAGAAGAGGAAGAGTCAAGGAGTACGGCTGGGGCATCCGGGCAGACAGCCGGGCAGGTGCGGTGCCCTGCACGCCTGTAGAGGTCCTGCTTCCAAAGCAAGAGAATGGGGCGCTGGGTCAGCCGCCCCTGGGAGGGCGCCCGTGATGAGCACTGAGCCTTGGGCACTTAGGACGCGTCATCTCTGACCTTGACAAACGCGCTTGCTTGCAGGGGAGCAGTGAGGGTGAGAGAAAGCCTGGTTGAGGGCGTTTGGGAGAGACCCGGAGAGAGGAATCAGAGGCCCCGGGAGGAGACAGTGCTTTAAAGGGGTTTTGCTATAAGGGGGAACAGTTAAATGAGGAGGGGGTGACTGTGGGGGAAGTGGGTGGGGAAGGAGATCGTAGGCTCTGGAAGCTGCTACGCACGGCCGGCCCCGGAGGCAGGCCAGTCATGTGCAGTGTTACTCTAAAAGGCACCCGGGAGTTTTCTTTTTCAGGCGTGACCTTTCAAGACCTTTCAAGAGGTCGGTGCCATTGAGAAGACGGTTTGTTAGGGTTCCCAAGAGGAGGCATGTGCCCTGGGCAGGGCCATCTGAGGAGCCCCCGGGTCAGTCAGGAGGCAGGAAGAGTGAGGGGAGGCGCAGGCAGGAGGCTCCGCTGTGGGTTTTTTCCGAGAAGGAATGGGCAAGGCAGGGTAGGCTTGGGCTGGGCTAGCTGGGATCGTTTTGGCAAGCTCAGGGGGCTGGGGGGGAATAAGGGCTGTCCCCAGTTGTCTGGCTCCCAGCTGTGGGATGATCAGGACGGAGACATGTCGCCTCCTGGAGCACAGGACCCAGGTAGGGGCTAAGTGTGGTCTCTGGGGTGGTCAGTTTGCGTCGGAGAGGCAGTGCTCCCTGGCGGGTCTTCTGCTGTCTCCAAGAACTGGCCAGCCCTGGGACAGGCAGCCTCTCCCCAGCGGGCAAGGCCCGAGACGCCAAAGCATCAAGCATACGGAGACCTGGAGAAGACATTCGATGCAGGCGTGTTTAGGGGAGGGGGCGTTGCTGGCATGAGGTCTTGAGTAACGAGAGGACAGTGGGTGACAGCACGAAGCCAAGTAGATGAGGGAACTGGGGACATTCGATTCTGTTTGCCGCCTTTGTAGGGGAGCAGGAAGCAAGGTCATCCATGGAGAGCGCGGGAGAGGAGGCGTGAGAGGCTGGACGAGGGAGGAGGAGGTGTGGCAGGGGCTTCTAGGTCAGTGAGGGAGGAGTGACTCGGGCCCTGTAAGGAAGGAAGGGCAGCACCGAGACCGGCTGGAGGCTCACAGCCCTGCGTTTAAAGCAAGACCAGCCCACGTGGTGGTTACGTGCGTCTCTAACTGCCGCCAGCGGCGAGTTCCAGCTGTGGGGTAGGCAGGGTCTGCGTGAGGGTTTTGCAAACTAAGGACAACAAAGGGGGAAGGAGCCGGGGCATCACTGCAACAGCCGTTCTGGCTTTACACTGGGGAGGAGAGGGTGCGCGGGGCCAGTGGGTCGGGGGTCCCGGTGAGTAACAAGACTGTGGGCCCCCCGGGCTTAAGGAACTGAGCTGCAAAGATGGGGTATGGTGATAGGGACGCAGCGCTCTCAGTCACGAAGCAATGGGATTTGTTTTCTTATCTCTGTCAAGGTATATTTTCTTTAGGGTGGGTATTGTAGTTTTTCGTACCATAAAAATTTTATTTTTTTCCAGAAAGAAAGGTGTTTTGAAGGTTGGGTAGGATTTGCATAGATGGAGGCGGTCTCGGGGACGACGTTTCCGAAGCAGGGGGACAGGCATAAATTGGGACGGGCTTTCTGAACGACGACGGGCCCGGAGCAGCCGTGGAATCCGGGGGCGACACGGCCAGGAAGGTGCCGAGGGGGACAGCGAAGCTGAGGGAGAGCCTGTCCCTAACTGAGGAGAAGCTGGGAAGCCTGTGAAGAGTTTGGGGGGTACCTAGACCCCACACGGGCCCTTCGGCACTCCGAGGAGAGGGAGCCTGGACACGGGGAAGGTTCTCCCCGTGGTGGAAATTCTCCCGCGTCTCCCTCCCAGCTGGGACTGCGGTGCGTGTCGCATATATTCTGCGAAACAGAAACAATA
Source organism: Martes martes (assembly GCF_963455335.1). NCBI lineage: Eukaryota > Metazoa > Chordata > Mammalia > Carnivora > Mustelidae > Martes > Martes martes. Next base: position 2,029,563 of record NC_137906.1, on the reverse strand, counting down.
AAAGTGATTATTTTTAATTTCTGTTCTTCTCCTCTGTAATAGAGCTATTAGACTTTGGCAGATCCCTTAATATGATTATCGTTTTTGAATGATTTTGAATTGAAATGTTTGCAGTAACGGTGCTAACCGCCGTGCCGTTTGAGGAACGAGGCCGTAGGCTCCCATTCCAGGGTCTCGGCAGCCCCGGGCGCCAGCGGCGGGGCAGGGGGTGGGGAGACCGGCCGGGAAGCCGGGGCAGAGCTTGGCTGAGGCCGGGTCTGGCCAACCCTGTCCCCCCACGTGGCCGCCAGGGCGAGCCGGGAGATGGTGCTGGAGACCCGCTCCTCCCCGAGCAGAGAGGCTCCTCACCAGTCCGGTCAGATAGTTCCAGAAAGCAAAGCAGTCGTCCCCCTGACCAGCAGAAATGCTGGCTGGCGTAGCCGGGGCGGCGGAGGGGGACCCGTGCTTTAATTCAGTCTCCGCGTACCCCGGTTCTGTGTGGCTGCCTGCCGGGACCCTGGGGCCGCGGAGCCCTGCTCTTGTGGCCCTTGGAGTCTTGGTTCAGCAGGGAGGCCCCTCCCAGGACCGGTCTCCAGGCCGGTGCTGGCCTCTCTTTGCCACTGTCCCTGTCAGGGGCCACCTCACGAGAGAGCTGAGACACGGAACGGTGCGTTCCTCCTTCCTGACACTGTGGCTGGGTTTCCCTGCGGCCTTTAGGGGACCTTCTCGCAGGCCACCGACAGGAGGGGTCACGAGTTTGTCCCACGTCCTCCATGCTGTGGCCTGTTCCAGCGAGGGGCCCTTGGGGACCGTTCCATTCCATGGCGAGGAGTCCGAGGGCTCCCGGGAGGAAACCAAGCTGAATGTGCTGAACAGACCAGCACAGGGGGGACCCAGGGCAGCTCCTGCTGTGACCAGCACAGGGGGGACCCGGGGAGGCTCCTGCTGTGACCAGCACAGGGGGGACCCGGGGAGGCTCCTGCTGTGATCAGCACAGAGGGGACCCAGGGCAGCTCCTACTGTGAATTCGTCTCCTCGCCACTGCAGGCGAAAACATCACCCAGATAAAGCCGGTTCTGCTAGAATACCACGCTGCTTGACAGGCCCGGATGTTTCCCAAAGGGCGGTCCGAGAGGGGTCTGGAAGGAGCAAGCAGCCCGTCTGCCCTCCTGGACAGGGAGAGCTTCGTGCTTTGACGGCCCGCTCCCTCCTCTCCCATCCTCTTCAGCCTCTACCACTTCCTCCCCCTCCCTCCCCTCCTTTCTCCATCTCTCCTCCTCCTCCTCCTCTCTTCCCCGCCCCTCCTGGTCAGCCTGGGCTGCAGGACACCCCCCTGCTGTCCTGGGTTCCCGGCCAGTTCAGCCAGTATGTCCCTGAGACATCGCGGAGCCCTTCCCCGCGGGGGCCGTCCCCCGGCTGTGTTACTTTCCCTCGTTTGTCCCAGTAGGCAGCCTGCTCTGGGCCAGCAAGCTGGGCCCCAGCTCCTGGGGCGGTGGGGGGGGGGACCTTCTGTGCCCTCGGGCACCTGACCAGTCAAGGGCAGATGCCTCCGCAGGACGGGTCTGCGGGCACAGACCCAAGTTCCTGAGTCCCGTCCCCAGAAACCTGGTTTCGTGGTTCTGGGCCGCAGTCAGGAGTCTCCGTTTTCTAAAAGCCATCCCGGTGATGCTGGTGCAGACGGACCCCGAGCCAGTCCCCGAGAAACACCCTTTCATCCCCGCCGCCCTGCGAGAGTGTGTGCGGTCTGCCCGTGCCGTCCGACCGCAGCAGCCTCGCTTGCCGAGAGGGGCTGGAAAGCACAGTGTCTAGGGGCAGGACCTTAACTACACGTGAATGTCACTGTGGGGAATTTCTGGGGGCTGAGCGTCGGCTTCGGGGGGACTGTCCAGCGCACCTTTCCAGGTGTGCTCAGCACTTGCCCTCAAGAAAACGGAGGTGCTCCTTGTGCTGTCCCTGCTCCCCCCTCCTCCACAGGTCCCTGTCACGTCCCGTGGCTGGCATTTCTCCATCACGTGGGTGGACCTTGGTGCCGAGCTCCCCCAGAATGACGCTTCCCTGCAGTTCGCTCTGCGGGCTGCGTGAGAACACACCCTCCCTCCCCCGATCTCGAGTAGGAGGAGGGAGTGTGTGTTCTCATCACCGCTTGGTTGCGAAGAGCAGAAACTTACTCCACCGGTTTCAGTCAAGGAGATAGAACACCAAGACTCGGGGGGCTGCTGTGTGACCTCGGGGGGCAGAAGGCAGAGCTGGGCCTGTCAGCTGATGGGAGGCCAGAGTCACCAGGCTGCCCCTCACCACGGCCTCTCACCACCACCGTGCATCTGCTTCCTTCCTTGGCACAATCATGCCCTTGCACACGGGGCCTAGGTAGCCTCCCCAAAATGGCACCCTGAGCCCTACAGATGAAGGAGGCCATGTGGTCCTCGCTTCCAAAATCCTCCCAACTCCGACTTTCAGGAAAAACACGATTCGATTGACCCAGTTTGGGTCTGGTGCTCATTCCTGGTTCAGTGGGTCGAGGCTAGGGCGGGGGTGGGAGGTGGTGGGCTCACACCGTGCTTTTCCATGCTAGGGTCAGCCGCCTATCTCTGAGGGCCACAGGGCTGGGAGGAGAGGGTCTTCAGGCAGAGCGCCTCCCCTCCCTGGTGCGGCCTGCGCGACACCTGTGGAGGGCTGCCCCCCGTGTCCGGGGCTGTGACTGGTACGGGATTTCTGGAGAAAACATTACAGGTGGACTTCCCAGCGACAGGGCCGGGGAGCCATCTTTGTTGAGCCCCTGCTCTGTGCACAGTGCACTTCTCTGCACAGCGATACTCGGTATCCAGAACATTCCATTAACCTCACGCAAGGGTGGGTCTCCGTGGCAACACCAGCGTTCACTGTTCCGTCGGCACCGGGCGCGGGTGTTTCCAGTGTGTCCCTCCGCTCCCTCCCGCATGGGGACCAAGGACTCCAGATCAGGATCAAACGAGGCTCTGACATGGAGGGTCACGGTGCAGCTCGAGGGAGTTTCACCCCGTGAACCGCTTCCCACAGGCCCCAGGCGGGTGACCCTGGCTTCCATCTCTTCTCCCCAGCGAGCATCTCACCAGTGTTTCTGGCCGTCGAGCTGGGGCACGGGCTCCTGCAGGAAGCCTTCTCAGGAGCGCGGAGGGGACCGGAATCTGGGGGTGCTGCACCCCCCTCCCCCCGCGACTCAGGGCGCCCGATCTCCGCGGCCTGGGTCTGACTCGGCTGCTGTCCCTCCTCAGAAATGCGCGCGGCCGGGCTTCCGGCAAAGCTGCACTGAGCGCTGGTCCGGTATCGCCTCCCGACGGCTCCGCGGGTTTGTCCCTGAGGCTTTGCTTCGGGTGGGTTTTGCCCCCGATTTTCACTGAGCCAACTTGTGCGCGTGGCCCACGTGTGCCTGGAAGAGATCATCACGGCTTCATGTGTCCAAGACTGAAGTATCCATCATTGTTTCCGGCCACCCTGCCCATTCTTCTTCTTATTGTTATTATTATTTAAGATTCTGTTTGTTGATTTGTCAGAGAGCGAGCAGGGGGGTGGCGGGGGGGCGGCAGGCAGAGGGAGAAGCAGACTCCCCACTGAGCAGCTGAGCAGGGAGCCCGACGCGGGGCTCGATCCTGAGGTCACGACCTGAGCCCCAGGCAGATGACTCACTGAGCCACCTGGGCGCCCGCTGCCAGGACTTGTCATCTTTCCCGCGGGGCACCCTCTACGGCAGGCTGAGGCGGTGTGTCCCTGGGCGCTGGTGGTCTCCCGGATGACTCGCCTCCTGTCGTGGTCCTTACGTCTGTGCTTCTCTGCAGCCGTCCCGGGATGCTCATTGCGTCACACGGCTGTTGCCTGATGTGCCACAAGAACTGGCCCAGTGTTTGCAGACCCCACGGGTCACAGGGGACCATCCTATGTAAGCTCCCAGAAGCCGGGCTGCCGTTAGATGCCCCGGGCACCCTAACCGGCCCAAAGCCCAAACAGAGCTTCGGGGAGCGTGTGCGGGCACGAGATGAGAACTTGGGGAATGTGCCTCGATGTGCCGGAGTGAAACCCCGCACCTGTCGGGGTGGGGCCTGCTGAGGGGCTGCTGGCCTGTCGCTGTAGTGGCTTTAGCTCCTCCTTTTTTTTTTTAAATTGAGCTATAATTGGCACCTAACAGTGGGTGTAACCTGTTGACTTGATACGTTTCCTACGGCCGTGCGATCGCCGCAGCCGCCGCAGCATACTGCTAACACCTTCCCTCACGTAATGGTCTTTCCCCGCGGAGTGAAAGCACTTAGGAGCTGGTCCCCCAGCTTGAAGATCGGGGTGCGGTCTCCTGGCGATGATGACCTTGCTGTGCACGTGACCTCCAGAACGCACTGACCTTCACACTGCACATTCAGACCCCGCGACCAGCATCCCCGCGGCCCCCCAGCCCCTAACCCCCGGTAACCAGCATCCTCCTCTGTTTCTATGAGTCCGGCTCTTCTAGACGCCGCGCGTGACTGAGAACATGGAGTGTCTGTCTCTCTCTGACTTCGCAAGGCCCACGGGGGCTGCAAAGGCGGGATTTCCTTCCTCCCGCGGCGGAGGCGCAGGTCCGTCAGCCGACTCTAACCTCTTCTCTCCCCCGCAGGACGCCCGCCATGATAGGCTGCTCCTTCGTGGTCAACAGGAAGTTCTTCGGGGAAATCGGTCTGCTGGACCCCGGGATGGACGTGTACGGGGGAGAAAATATCGAACTCGGAATCAAGGTTTGTGCACAGCATCCTTGCCTCCTGCTTTGTTCTTGTCCGTGAGCCGAGCTGCCTGGTCATCCTTAACGTGTATTTTAAGTTTCCTTAGCTGGCGAACGGTAGAAGCAGTCACCCGTCCCCACTCCTGAAAATGTGCCAGTGGCTTGTCACCCTCTTTAGGCAGGGGGACCCTGGGCTTTCCCTTCTGCAAAGGTTGAACCATGTTTCATGCTTTGGTGACCCACGCTGGACGTGAGCCAGAGAATTCGGTTCCCATTTCCACCCAGTTTTTCTTCTTTCCTTAATGTGTTCTTCAAAGTAGGTTATCTCCTTAGTGAGTATTTCCACGGTATGCGTTTTCATGATTTGTGTACATCAGAGAATCGTTAAGAGGCCGGAAGTGAGAAGGACCATATTCTGTGGGACCCTTCCTTTAGAAATGCTTCCAAGAAGGAGGACGGGGAAGGGGAATGACGAAGCCGCAGGGCGGTGCTCTTGCTGGGCCCTCAGCCCAGGTCGGCCCCGCTGTTCGATGGCTGACCCTCCCCCCGGGCTTGAACTGCACGGGTTCACTCACATGCAGAACGTACAGTGCCGTAAATGTATTTTCTCTGCCTTGGGATCTCCTTAATCACGTGTTTTTCTCTAGCTTACTCTATCGTAAGAATACAATACGTGTTCATAGAAAATACGTGTTCATCGGCTCTTTACGGTATCTATGAGGCTTCTGGTACGCAGCTGTGGGCTCGGAGTAGTTGAGTTTCTGGAAAGTCAAGAGTTGCATGTGGATTTCTGACTGCACGCAGGTGGTCGGCGCCCTAAGCCCCCGTGTTGTCCGGGGGTCCGTCGTACTGTGTTCTGCTTAAGATTTTGTTTGAAGACGCGAGTGGCAGTGTAGAAGAAAACGCAAGATGGCCACATTGATGCATTCCAACCTCGTTGTTACAGAGTTGAGATAGATTAACCGTAGCCAGGAGTTGGCGCGAGGGCAGGGAGTTCCTTGAAGACCCAGTAAGCACTTCACTGTACGTCTTGTCCACACCACAAAGAGTGGGTGCTGGGGAGACCCCCGGCTGGGGCCTCTGTGTCCACTGCCCTTTGTCCTGAACCTTTGCATACCCGAACCCCTGGGAAGCAGGCTTGTTGGAAGCCACTCAGGACACAACTGTAAGGTTTAAAATTCACTGAATTTCTTTTGCCTCCCCCTCCGCCACGTTCTTGCTTCCGTCCTATCAAGCAGACACCCAGTGCCGATCTACCCTAATCAAGGCTGCTGCTTTTGCGTCCTGTCTCGCTCGTGGATCCCTCCCTCACCGCTCCGTACCTTCCGTCAGCCCCTCATCAACCTTGACCCCCCTTTGTGGAATGAAGGGCGTCGTGCCTGTGATGCAATGGCCGTCTGGGCCGCTTGAGCGGGAGGGGACAGTGAGGCCGTCCCCCGCCTCCTCACATCGCTCCCTTCCGAAGACCGCCGGCCCTTCCGCCCCCTCAGGGTCAGGCCGGGTTCTGTCCTGGATGGGATTTGCATGGGGTTTCTTTGTGAAGCCCCGTAACTACAAAGCCCGTGCGTATGTTGTTACAGTGAACGTACGTGTCATTCATCCGTTTGGAATTTAACAGAAGGAAGAGGTCTGGACCCGGCGCATTGAACTTGGCCTGTAGCTTAGCCCCCACCTCGCTCTCCCCTTCCCCTGTGTCCTTGCGCTGTTCTGCTGCCTTCTCTTTTCTCTGACTTCTCACCGACCGCCGCTCGCCACAGAACTGACGTATTTCTCGTGAGTGTTGTTCTTCTCGAACCTGCCTCCCTGATCGCAAGCTTTCGGGGCCCAGGTCTTCGCTGGGCTCCCCTCTGTGTCGCAGGCGTGTAGAACCACACTCGGCGCGCGGCTCCTTGGGTGTCTGGTACGTTCATGGCTGAGTGAACGTCTGCGGGCGCCTGTGGCAGCCTGCTCCGGGCAGCCGCCTGTGAGGGGAGCAGCTCACGGAAGCCCTGTGTGGACAGAGTGAAGTTTTGCTTGTTGAGAGCAGAGAGACTCGGAGGTCTCTGTCTGCTGTTAGAAGGAAGCCCGTGAGGCGTAAGATGTCACCACAGGGGCGGGGGGCCCGGATGACAGCGGAGCTCTGCCCCGTGGAGCCAGGGGCACAGGTCGGGTCCCGGGCTGTGGGGTCAGGAGGGGCTCCCAGATTCGACTGCCGTTGCCCGCTGTGTTCCAGGGAAGACGGAGGCTAGGATGGCAGAATGTGTCGAGGCTCGCTGAGATGTTGGTCTCCCCACACTTGCAAGGACATTTGCTTTGCCGCGTCTTGGATCCTGCAAAGGTCTGTGCGCGGAGCCCCGCCAGGCCCGGTGGCGCTGGGGGTGACGGTCCTGTGTGGCGGCCCCTCCATGAAGGGGGGCGGGGGCCCCATCGGCTTCCGGCCCGAAGCGGAGCCCGGCAGGGCACAGCCGTGTGCCACCGGCCGGCCCAGCGCCCAGCGCCTTCTGCCGCGCAGGCGCCTTTCGAGCAGGCCGGAGCGGGCGGTTCGCCCTGCGGGAGCTTCCGGCGGGTCAGCGGCCCGTCCCTGACCAGCTGCAGCAGCCTCTTCTGGGAACTGGTCTCAGTGCAGACTCTCGGGCCCCGTTTCCCACCTACTGAATCGGACGCTCTGGGCTGCGGTTCCGTGACTTGTATTTTAACAAGCCTCCCGGGTGATTCTGTCGCACTCCCAGGCTTGAGAGCCACCGGTCTGCAGCCCGACCTCAGCCTGCCTCCTGGCAAGGACACAGCTTTCCTCAGAAAGCAAGTCAGGTGAGGCTCCGTGGCTTTCAAGGCCTTCCCGGGGTGTCGCTCACAGCTACCGCAGGCCCACGGGGGCCCTTCTCCCTCTGCCCGGCCCACACAGCCCGGGTCGCCTCGGTATCAGCACCCACCTTCCTCCTGACCTTCACGGGCAGGTGCACGGACCAGGGGACCGCAGGGTTCCTGACGACAGGGCTCCCGGTACGTGAAGTAATCCACGTTTTACAAACTGTATTGGTTCTCTTTCATTTTGTGCTGTTTCATGCCACTCAGAGCAAGCATTAGATGAATAATAAATACATGGTTAGGGAAGCCATCCCATTGCTTGAAAAATAACCCAGAACTTTGTTTAATACACACACACATACACACACACACGCACACGTATATAATTTTCATATAGCGTCCACATATGCAATTATGCAAACTAGCCTATAAGAGATTATGCACAGTTGGGGCGCTTGTGGGGCTCAGTTAGTAAAGCCTCTGCTTTCAGCTCAGGTCATGATCCCAGGATCCTGAGATTGAGCCCCAAGTCGAGCTCTCTGCTCACTGGGGGGCCTGCTTCTCCCTCTCCCTCTGTCTTTCCCCCCACCCGTGCGCGCTCACACTCTCTCTCTCTCTCTCAAATAAATAAAACCTTTTTTAAAATAAGAAATGACCCAAAATCTAATATTTTAGGTATGTAGGAAGATTTTAATATGAGAACACTATCTTTATGATTTTTTTTCACCAAGAAATGGGTCCATCTGCAGTCTTTCTAACTCTTCTTTAACATTTTTTGTTACTTTTTATTTCCATCCTCAGTGAGTAAAGATGTGTCACAAGAATAAAAATGCAAAGTCCTACTGTGGTTCAGGGAAAAACACAAGTGGGGTTGACTCCTGGGCCGTTGCTCGGGTAAAAGGCAGCTTGCCTGTGACCAGAGCGATCCGTCCGGGCGTGGGGAGCGGAGCTCGTCAGGACTGAGAAAATAAATGAGATCAGAAATGAAAGGTTTCATCTTGTTCTGAGTGACATTAATCAGAAACTATTAACAAGGCGTATCATTGTAACATGTCCAAATGGGAAGAAAGAAAAAAATTCTCCAAGGAGAGCAGACCAGATAGATTACTTTGAAGTGGTGTAAAATCACATGCCTTCGGACCTCTCCAATCCAGCGACTTCTCCGGGAAGAAGAGGCACTATCTTTTCTGGAACCTTGTAGAAAAGGGTGACACCCAGGTCTACCGAATCCTGTCGGGCAGCCGTGCCTAAAGAAGGACAAGAGAAGGACGTTATGAGACCCTCAGACTCTCAGAAAACCTCTTTGCGTGATCAGGTACCTCAAGGATCATGTGTATATGTTTTGGTAAATATTTGTGAGACCGATGATGCGAGACGCAGGTCTGCAAACTAGAGGGTGTGGGGAGGCACCAGGTGGTAACCTTCCTGCCCACTGAAGCCCCGGGACCTTCCCTTGGCGCAGCTCCACGGCAGTGGCTGCGAAGTTTCAGACTCAGGTCGTGCTGCGCGATGGGCAAAGGATGTGTGTCTATGAATTTGCTCAGAGTGACAATAATGTGCGTAAACGGCAGAGTTTGATCCGGCTGCCAGAGCGGCTGGTTGCACAGTGCCTGGTGTCCCTGGGCCACCCCATTTTCCTAAGGTGTTCGGATGCCATTCTCATGACCCAAGTGGGCCCCAGGGTGGCATCCCTGCCATCTTGCCCAGCCCAGGACACTCGAGTTCAAGACACTGAAAGCCTGTGGGATGACCCAGCTTACTCAGGTTACCCAAGGGCCCTCATAGTTCCTGAGCCAAATAGGGTAATGACAGCAGCAGATCTGAAGGGTAGCCTCCTTCAAAGGGGTCACTGAGCGGTTATAGGCTGTCTGGGGTCACCAAAGCCCCAGTCCCCCACATGAACATGCAATAGCCCACTCACACTGGTCTCTTGCTCACAGTTTTTCTTCCCACCTTGTGTCTTGTCCCTGTGAAGCTGGGGGTATAATTCAGCCCAACTCTGAAGGCCTGAAAACCGGGGGAGCTGATATACATAAGGCCCCAGACTGAGTCCGAAAGTCTGAGGACCATGAGTGCTAATGTCTGAGGGCAGGAGAAGGTAGATGTCTTAGGTCAAGACCAGCTGTGACTGGTACCGTGACCCCCACCCCAGCCACTTCTCCATCCATGTGGGACTCGTCTTCCAGCACCCCCTTTACCATCAGAATTCCCCCTGCCCTCTCTGAGACCCTTGCTGTCCAGAGCTCTGATATCCAAAGCCTCTTGAGACTTTCGTCTTCCATTTCGAACTCTCGGGCTTGTCTGTCCCATCTGGTGGATGTTGTGATTTGGATAAAGGTGTTGGGAGAGAAACCGGACCACCAGCTCTGTTCAGTTACCCTACTCTTTAGATTATATGAGTCTTTGGTTCTCTCTCCCCTACAGGCATTGGTGTCTGGCCGTGTGAATATCTTCCTTGTGCAGGATTCGAGTATGTCTGTGGTCAAATTCAGGGGGAAGCTCCTGGTCATTTGGGGACAGGGTTGGCCTTGGGGTTTCATGCACTGGTCTTTGATCAAGAGGCATATGTTAGAGGTGGCCAGCAGTTCCAAAAACATGGCATGCTTTTGAATAGAAAGGGGGCGTGTTGAGTGCCTTCTGTGCTCTAGAAGGATGTCACTGGGGTACCACAGTGACTGACATAGCTTCTACTTCATGAAATGTATGGTCAGGCACAAAAACCATTCCGTAACTACCAGTGTGATCAGTATGAAAAGACAGGTTGGGAGGACGCTGTGGGAGAATCTGACAAGGGAATATGACTTAGCCTGGGGAGCTGGGAAGAGCCTCCCTAAAGGAATGATGTTTAAGACTTTAAAAATAAAGTGAATTTAAATAGGCAGAGAAGGTGTGGGTGTGGAGTGTGGGAGTAAGGCTGTTCCAGGAAGTTTCAGTTCGATGACATGAGTAAGTCCTAGCGATCCCCTGGACAGCATAATGCCTGTGTTGTGTACTTCAGCCTCTGCCAACAGGGTAGATCTTGTGTTGTGCTTTTTTATTAATTAGTTTATTTTATTGAGATATAACTGACACACGTCACTGTGTAAACTTAAGTCGTGCAGCGTGATGGTTAGAATTATACGTATCGTGACACGATTCCTGCGGCAAGTTTAGTTAGCATCTCCGATAGGGACAATAAAGAGAAAGTGAAAAAAAAAATCCCTTGTGATGAGAGCTCCGGAGATGTACTCCCTTAGCGACTTTCATACAAATCCCAGAACCGCGTTAACTGTGGTCCTCGTGCTGCATGTGACCTCCCTAGTGCATATGTGTCTTGTTCACTGGACTTCCGTACCCTTCGACCTCCTTTCTCCTCCTCCCCCGTCCCTGCCTCGGCTGACCACGGATCTGATCTTTCATCCTTGGAGTGAGTTTGTTTTTAGATTTTGCGCACAACTGAGATCACGCAGCATTTCTCTTTCTCTGACTTGTGTCACACACTGCTCTCAAGGTATTTAATGCTCTCGTGTTGCGGCAAATGGCAGGATTGCCTCATTTTTCATGGCTGAACAATATTCCATTGTGTATATGTGATCAGTTTCTTTGTTCGGTTACCTGTTGATGAATACTTGGGTGATTTCCATGTCCTGGCTGTTGTAAGTAATGCTTCTAGGAACATGGACGGGCCGATAGCTCCTGAGGTCGGCATTTTCATTTCATTTGGATATTTTCCCCAAAGTGGAGCCGCTGGATCACATGGTAGTCCGATTCTAAATGTTTTTGAGGCTCCTCCGTCCTTTTCCTTACTGGGTGCACTAATTTACATTCCTACCAACGGTGCAGAAGGAATCCTTTTTCCTGTCTTCTTGGTGATGAGCATTTTAACGGGCATGAGGTGATCGCTCGCGTGGTTTCATTTCCCTAATGACTAGTGATATGGATCATCACTTCGTGTCCCTGTTGGCCTTTCCTGTGTCTTCTTTGGAGACATGTCTGTTTAGGTCTTTTGCCTACTTACTGACTTTTTTCCTTTTGAGTTGTATCATTTCTTCATAAATTTGGGTGTTAACCCCTCATCAGATATGTAGTTTGCAAATATTGTTCCCATTCCCTAAGTTGTCTTTCCACTTTGTTGATTTATTTTGCCGTGCAGAAGCTTTTCAGTTAGATACGGTCCCACTCGTTTATTTCCTGTTGTGTTGCTGGTGCTTTCAATGCCAGGAAATCATCGCCAAGACCCATGCCAGGGAACTTCTTTTCTGTTTTCTTCTAGAAGTTTCGTGGTTCCAGGTCTTACATTTAAGTCTTTAACCCATTTTGCATTAATTTTTGTGAGTGGTGTGAGGCAGGGGTCTAGTTTCTTTCTGTTACGTGTGAGTATCTAATTTTCCCAGCACCATTTGTTTAAGAGACTGTCTTCTTTCTTTTGAGTACTCTTGCCTCCCTTGTCCAGTATTAGTTGATCATATATGTTGGGGTTTATTTCTGGGCTCCCAGTCTGTTCTGTAGATCTCTCTGTTTTTATGCCTCTGTCACACATTTTCACACATTTTGATTGCTCTGGTTTTACAGTATAGCTTGAAATCAGGAAACGTGTTGCTCTCTCTTTGCATTTTCTTCTCAGGATGGCTTTGGCTATTTGGGCCCTTTTGTAGTTTCATGTAAATTTTAGAATTGTTTTTTGTACTTCTGCAAAAAATACCATGGGAATCTTGATAGATATTACATTGAATCTATAGCTGGCTTTTGGTAGTATGAATATTTTAACAGTACAAATTCTTTCAATCCATGAACATAGGATATATTTTCATTTCTCTGTGTCTTCATTAGTTTCCTCCATCAATGTCTTACAGTTTTCAGAGTAGAAATCTTTCACTACCTTGGTTAAGTTTATTCCTAAGTATTTTATTGTTTTTGATGCTGTTGTAAATGGGATCATTTTCTTTATTTCTTTTTTCAGATAACTCACTCTTAGTGTATAGCACTGCTACTGATTTTTATATGTTAATTTTGTATCCTGGAACTTTACTGAATTCATTGATTAGATTTAACAGTTTTTTGATGGAGTCTTTATATTTTTTCTATATAAAATCATGTCATCTTCAAATAGGGAAAATCTTACTACTTCCATTTCAGTTTTGATGCCTTGTATTTCTTTTTCCTGACTGATGGCTCTGGCAAGGACTTTGAGTAGTTGAATAGAAGTGATGAAAGTGAAAACACTTGCCTTATTTCTGATCTTAAAAGAAAGTATTTCAGCCTTTCACTATTGTGTATGATATTAGCTCTGGGCTTATCATATATGGGCTTTATTATGTTGAGGTACACGTCTTCTATGCCTAATTTGTTTAGGTTTGTTATCATAAACAGATGTTGAATTTTGTCAAGTGTTTTTTCTGTATCTGTTAAGATGATCATATGATTTAAGTGTTCTTGCCATGAAATAATAAAAATAATAGTAGAAATAATATAAATAAAGAGCATGGAAGGAGATTTTTGGAAGTGATGGATATGTAATACATAGATTGTGGTGATGGTTCCACAGGTGTATGGATATCTTCAAACTCATCGAGGTGTATGCATTAAATAAGGACAGCTTTTTGTATGTCAGTCATATCTCAATAAGGTGTCTCAACAGAGAAAAATATTTCAGGCAGAGAGAACGGTATGTGCAAAGGATTGGAATTCTAAGAGGGAAATATTCTGGAACCTGCAGGAGTTCCAGATGTCTGGAGCAGAGAAAGGAAGAGGGAAACATGTTGGATGTGGTTGGGGCTGAGGTTATGGAGGACTTGTAAACAAGAATTTGGCTTTTCCTTAAGGACCACTGTGCACATTGAAAAATATGAAAAATATGAAATATGAAATATATGAAACATACGAAATATGAAAAATAAAAGATATATATTATACACACATACATACACACACGGATGTGTGTGTATGTGCGTGTGTGTGTGTGTGTGTGTGTATATGTGTGTAGTCCCATGTACTCATCACCCAGTTCCTTTGAAGAGATTTAAGGGAAGTGAGGTTATCCGGCTTTTCCTTTTTTTAAAATCAAGGATGATTACGACTGCCACATGGAAAGTGGATTATAAAGCTGAGGAGACTCAGAGGAAGGAAACGTCAGTGAGGGAACGTGGACTATGGTTGGGACAGTGGAGGAGACATGGACAAATTCAGGAAGTAGAAGAGACAGTGTATGAGGAAGACGGAGCATGTGAAAGCAATGGTGGGAAGTGGGGAGGTCAAGGCCAACTCCCATATTAATAGCTCGAGCAACTGAGAAATGCTGGTGCTGCTCTGAAATAAGGGAACCATCGGAGGAGGTTTGGGAGAAGGTTGTCTCTGAAACACCCGAGTGTATCCAGCAGGCAGTTAGCTGTGTGGGGATTGAGCTAAGGAGAGAGGCCCAGGCCTGAAGTACGCTTGGGCATCTTTGGTCCAGAGATCATGTCTGAAGTCTTGAGAGGGAAGAGGTTGTGTAGAGAAAAGAGAAGAAAGGACAAGACAGGAGTCCAGAAAAAAGCAACATTTAAGGTGTGAACGGAGCAACTGGAGAGGAGACGGAGAAGAAGTGGGCCAGAATAAGAGCAAAACCAAGAGAGTGAGCTTGTGGCAGCAGAGAGAGGAGCACATGTGGGTACCCGACGTTGGTCCTTTAGGAGGCATGGAGAGGAGGGGGTGGAGACGGCACCATTCAGGAGGTGTGACTTAGCAGCCCCTGCTCGGTGACCGAACATGAGGATGAATGAGAAGTGGGCGTGAAGGATGCTTCCCATCTTTCCCAGCAACTGGGTCGGCTCGCTTAGTGAACACTGGCACGGAGGAGGGTCTGTAGGTGGGGACTCGAGGAGTTCTATTTCAAAAACACTGGGGTCAAGGAGTAGCAGTTCTCTGTGACCTGGCGGTGAGATGTCAAAGGGAATATAGGACTAGGACGGAGTCCCAGCCAAGAGCGCGAGGAGGTGGAGGGTTCTAGGGCAAGGGCTGGGTGGGTGTTCACTCTTCCACTCGGGGTCTGCTGGATGGTGGTTCCCAGGGCTTGGAGTGACTTAAACGAGCTAGGGCATGGGGACTCCTTTTATCATTCGAGCCAGTGGCCTGTGGAAGATAAAAGCATTATTGTCATTATTGTTTTATTGAGATATAATTAACATATACTCTTAATCCCCTGTGCCTATTCCTCCCGTCCCCCCGCTCACCTCCCCTCTGGCAACCACCAGTCTGTTCTCTATATCTGAGAGTCTTGTTTTTTGTTTGTCTCTTTTTTAATTTTTGTTTGTTTTTGTTTTATAAATTCTGTATTTGCATGAAATCATACGGTATTTGTCTTTCTCTGACTGGCGTATTTCACTCAGCGTCCTACCGTCTAGTCACCCTTGTTGCAAACGGCAAGAGCCTACTGAATGGGAGAAGATATTTTCAAATGTCGTACCCAGTAAGAGGCTACTATTCACAGTATATAAAGAACTCAGACAACTCAATACCAAAAAAGCAAATAATCTGATTAAAAATGAGCAGAGGACCTGAATAGACGTTTTCCAGAGAAGACATACAGATGGCCAGCAGACACATGAAAAGATTTTTTTTAACCGAGAACTCTTCATCTCTTTTGCTGCTTATTTTTGGGAAAAGATTTTCGTTTTTTAAAATATGTTTAGAATTTTCATAGCTCTGCTCCCTGCTTCAGTTGCACACAAGTCCGTGAGTTTCCTGGCTGCCCGTCCAGCCCCACTGTGTTCTCCTGTTTGTTTCTATGACGCTTCCCGAAAGGAGAGGGTGAGCCCCCCCCACAAAAGTCCCCATCAGAACAGCAGCTGATGAGCCACACACCTGTAAAGACTGAAAACCCACAGTGACACCTTCCTCTTCTAGCCCTCACTGCTAAGGGATGTTCTCACCACGGTGCAGAATGGTGCTTTGTAGGACATGGAAAGAGCAAGAGGAAGTTAATTTAAACTCTTCGTGGCGTTAGATAGCAGGGCCATTTTGCTCTCTTTATTGAAATGTATTGCCATCCTCTTAAAGAAGACAAAATAAGCTCATATATGTGAATGTGAAAAAACATGCAAACGTGTGCACGCACACACACACACACACACACACAGACCCCCACACCAAACAAGTCTTGCTCAAGAGACCTTCCACAGACGGCCGGCGTGTGACGTCAGTCGTGGAATAAAATGGCCTCCACAGAGATCCTAAAATTCTTTAGCGCTGATTTCGTGTGGCCTGGGAACCCCCCCCCCCCCCCCCCCACCGAGTGGACAAGGGCTTGGATTAGTTCGTCTCTTGCCATTTTTTCCCCTCTTGCTTTTTGGAGAGTGAGGAATTCAGTCATTATATTTTATGTTAATTTCTTGTATTTTAATTCAACATTTTCTTATAGAGAATTTGAAACATACACCAAAACGGAACAGTCTAATGAATCCAAACGTACTAATCGTTCAGTTTCAACAAATATCAGCATTTTGCTACGTGTTCTCCAGCTACGGCCCCTCAGCGTTCCGAAAGCACATCCCCAGACGACCTGCCGTCCCAGCTGTAAGAACTCTAGGACGCGGTGCTAACGCATAAAGGCTCTCTCCGGCATAGGCACAACACACACTTACACTTGGTAAAATTCAACACCCAGACCATGTTTCTCAAAAGCATTTCTCAAAATTCTGTGCAATCTCTCTGTCCATACTTGTGCACAAGCACACACGCACACACACACACGCACATGCACACGCACGTACAGTTGCTTCTTCAAATAAGGATCCGAACATCATCCACACATCGTGTTTGGCTCATACGTTTCTTAAATGCCTTTTGATCTGTAACATCCCCCGCCGTTACTATTCTCCTGCCATTCGTTGTTGAAGACCCCGAGTCATTGTCCAGTGAAGTTTTGCACAATCTGGATTCTGAGCAGATTGATTCCTCTTGACGTCTTTGATGCATCCCTTCTACCTGTGTTCTCTGTGCTGGGCTGTAGTCCCCCCTTATCTGCAGTGTCACTTCCTAGGGATTCCTCTACTCATGGTCAGCTGTGGTCCGGAAGCAGGTGATCCTCCTCACTGCCCTCAGGAGGTCAGTAGCAGCCTAACGCTACGTCACCGTGCCCTGTACCACTCATCTCACGTTGTCTCATCACATAGACATCTTATCATCTCACATCATCACAGGAAGGAAGGATGAGTGTGGGACAATCAGATATTTTGAGAAAGAGAGAGACCGTGCTTACATAGCTTTTATTACAGGGTATTATAATTGTTAAATTTTATTAGTAGTTATTCTTGTTAATCTCTTACTGTGCCTAATTTTTAAAGTAAACCTCATCTTAGGTATGTTTGTGTAGAACAAAAACACAGTCTATCTAGGGTTCAGTACAATCTGCAATTTCAGGCACCCACGGAAGATCTTGGACTATATCCCCTGGGGATAAGGGAGAAGAACCACTGTAATTAGTCTACTAGGTCTACTGTAATTAGACCTGGAGAGTTTACTGGACTTGGCTTCCTTCCTTCCTCCTTCCCACCCTCCCGTCTTTCCTTCCCAGTAAGAGTACTTCCAGTCATGCTGCAAACTTCCTGTCACATCACATCAGGAGATACACAGCATCTGGTGTTTCACACTTTGTGATGTTAAGTTTCAGCAGCGGGTTCATGTGTTGTCAGCCCGACTCGTCCATTACAGAAGTTCCTCATCAGCCTTGCCCCTGACGGTTTTAGCAGCCACTAATGATCATGGCCTGGATCCATTATTTCATTAAGGCCTACGAAATGGTGATTTTTGAACTCTACATTAATTCTGCATTTATAAGCTGGAACTCACCTATTAGAAAGGAACTTTCCCTCATCAACTATGTGGATACTCTGAAATACAGTTCAAACAGGGAAGGTGGGATAAATGCTTAATTCTTTCCTTTCATTTAAACACTTTTAGAAAAATGAATTGTTGCCATAGCCACCTCCAAAGATGACCAATGGGGTCCCCCCCCAGTAATATTTTGGACTCACAGTTTTTTTGGAAATGTGTATTTTATGTGCCTAAATCCGTGACAGTCATTATTGATTCATTTGCCCATTCTATAAGCGTTTTTGTTGAGATATTATTTCATACCATAGAGGACACAGGGTTTTAGTCTTCAGTGTGACGGATTTCAGTTATATGCATCCCTATCATCACCTTCCAAAGCATGACTCGAACATTTCCATTGCCTGAAAACTCCCTCTTGGCCCCTTTGCTATCCTTTCCTGCCACTACCCCTCACCACCCCTTCCAGGCAAGCATTTTCTGATTTCTGATGACTTGTTTCTGTCTTAGAACTTCACATAAAAGGAATCATATCTCAGATACTTTACTCTTCCAGCACAAGTAATGTGTTTTGCGTTCCTCCTCCTTGCTGTATGTGTCAGCAACTCCTCCTTTCTTATTGCTGAGACGTACGCTACTGTGTGAATATAGGATAGATTTGTTCATTCATTTTCCTGCTGAAGGAATAGTTGGGTGGTTTCCAATTTGCAACTGTTAGGAGTATTCATGGAAAAGTCATTTTTGGACATATGTTTTGGTTTCTCTTGGGTAAATACCTCAAGATCAAATATCTAGAATATGGGGAAGACGTATGTTTAACTTTTTAAGAAACCACCAAATGGGTCTCCAAAGTATCATTTTCTACTCTCACCAGCATTGGGAGAGTCCCAGGAATTTGGTATCTTTACCTATATTTGGGATTGTCAGTATTTCTTTTAACAAATCTCATAGGTTTGAAGTGGTACCTCTGTGTCGTTTCAATTTATATTTCCTTCATGGCTGATGACACTGAGTACCTTTTCTTGTGCTTTTTGGATAATCTGTATATCTTCTTTTCTTAATTTAAATGCAATTAGCCAACATATCGTACATCATTAGTTTCAGATGTAGTATTCAGCAATTTATCAGTTACATATAACAGCCAGTGTGCTCATCATGTCACATGCCCACCTTAATCTTCTTTTGCCCATTTTTAAAATACTGTGTGATTTTGTTGTTGACTTTTAGAGGTTCATTATGTGTATACTGGATACTATTTTCATATGTATGTACTATGAATATTTTTCTCCAGTCTGTGGCTTGTCTATCCATTTTTTCCTGTTTTCTTCTAGAAGCTTTATGGGTTCTAGCTTTTACCTGTAGGTCTTTGATCCATAAAGCCCCTATGGAAAATGTAAGAGGATATATTGAGGTAGGCAGGACTGTTTCAGAATGGACACAAGAGACTTAATCAAAATTTTAAATTTCAGCTAATCGAAGTATACCATTAAAACTGTATAAGCACATAGACACGCTGGGGAAAATATTCACAGTGTGTATATCTGACCAAGGAATTTTATCCCAGTTATATATGATAAATCCTAAAAATCAGGAATAAAGAAATAGCAAGAGATTTGAACACCCACTTCGCAGAGCTTTCTTGCTTTCTGGTGTAAGAGGTTTTGGTCTCATTTGTGTATTTCCTTTTTTTTTTTTTTCCTTCCCCCCCCCCCACTTTTTTTTTTTTTTTTTCATTTGTGTATTTCCTATCCCTGACCTAGGATCAGCCATTTCCCCAAGAAGCCCTAGTTCCTTCATGGGAAACAGTAAAACTTTAGAGACCAGAGTCTCATCAGTCAGGGTGCCCGTTGCTCTTGGATTGTCACTATGTTGCTTTTTCACTAGCAAATCTAGATCATACTGAGCTTTGTGGACAGAGAAATGCATATCATTATTTTACACTAACATTTCTGTTTTGAGTTTGTGATTACAGGATTTTTACTTCTTTGATTTTATACTTATCTTTTACTGAAAGACTAGGTTCCTACTGATGGAATTTCTTCTTTGCATGATTTTACAACTGTGTAAATAATGGTTCCAAAATAAGAATGCCAACTACCTAGTTAATGAAATTTAATACTTCTTTGTGGTTTGTTTTATCCTCAAGATGAATTCTGCTGGAGCTATGTAGTCATTGCTCTATGATTTAGTTATTTGAAGTAATTTTCTCTGTGTGGTTATATCACATTCTTGATACAGGATGTTAAAACTATGTAGCAATGGACAATGAAGCTCACTTTCTTTTCTCTGTTAGAGTTTACAAATCAGGTAATTAAAATCATGTGACCTAAAGTTTTGGCTTTAAAAAAATTTCTTAGAGCAATTTTAGGTTCGGAGTAAAACTGACAGAAAGGTACAGAGATTTTCCATACCACACTGCCCCCACACATCCAGAGCCTCTCCCATTATCAGCATCCCTGACCGGAGTGGTACATTTGTTACATTTGATGAGCCTGTACTGATCTGTCATCGTTACCCGAAGTTCACTGTTGATGTTACTGTTTACTCTTGGTGTATGTCTTATGAGTTTGGACAAATGTATACTGACATGTATCCATCATTCAGCATCATACAGAATGTTTTCATTGCCCTTAAAACCCTCTTTGTTCTCTGCCTATTTATCCCCTTATCTCCAACCCCAGGCAACCACTGATCTTTTTGCTTTGTTTCATAGTTGTTCCTTTTTCAGAATGTCATGTAGTTGGAATGGTGCAATATATAGCCTTTTCAGATTGGTGTCCTTCCCTCAGCAATATGCATTTAGGCTTTCTACACATCTTTACATGGCTTCATAGTGCAGCTGAACAATAGTCCATTGTCCGGACGTACCACAATTTACTTATTCTTTTACCTACTGAGACACCTCTTGGTTGCTTCCAAGTTTTGACAGTTATGAATAAAACTGCCATAAACATCCATGGGAAATTTGGGCAGTATCATAGGTCATAGCAATGTGCACACTTTTTTTTAATGTATCCGACTTTATTCACTTTGATTTCTTTTTTTTAATTTTTAATTTTTTATTAACATATAATGTATTATTAGCCTCAGGGGTACAGGTCTGTGAATCACCAGATTTATACACTTCACAGCACTCACCATAGCACATACCTTCTGCCCCAAACCTTTTTTATGTCTCCTTCCTGCCTTCTATTTTATTTTATTTTATTTTATTTTATTTTAATTATTATGTTCAATTAGTCAACATACAGTACCTCATTAGTTTTTGATGTAGTGTTCAATGATGCATTAGTTGTGTAAAACACCTAGTGCTCATCACAAAACATGTCCTTCTTAATACCCATCACCGGGAAAAGATTTTATTTGAGAGAGAGAGTGCAAGAGAGGGTAGGGAGAGTGACGAGCAGACTCACGCTGGGCTCCGGGGCTTCATCTCACAACCCTTCATTGTGGCTTAGCTTCCAGATCTGATTAGGTGGAGGCTCTGTAATTATTATTATTGTTGTTGTTGCTAGAACATTGGGAAAAAAAATCAAGAACTGCCAGACATAAGAATAAAATAACCCCTCCCTCCCCCAAAGCATCCGGTTGATTGTCAAAGCTAAATTAAATTCTCACATACCAAAGCTAAGCCAGGGAAGAGAAATAGCCCATAGAGGGGCTCAAACAGGGTCCTCAGAACTCTAAAAACTGGGAGGAGAGCGTCGCTGTCATCAGTGGGTGGAGGGAGCTGAGAACAGAAGGGAGAAGAGCTCACAGGCCTTATTCGGGTCTTTCATCGTGTGGCACTTTTGCCACCACGGTCTGTGCTGGGTATTTAAGAAGAGAAGCGAGTGGATAGTGAGTTTGAGGATGGTTCCCACAGATGTCATTACATTGACACAGGAGGGGCACGTGGGTGGCTCAGTGGGTTAAAGCTTCTGCCTTCGGCTCAGGTCATGATCTCAGGGTCCTGGGATCGAGCCCCACATCAGGCTCTCTGCTCAGCAGGGAGCCTGCTCCCCCCTCTCTCTCTGCCTGCCTCTCTGCCTGCTTGTGATCTCTCCCTCTGTCAAATAAATAAATAAAATATTAAAAATAAATGAATAAATTGACACAGGAGAGGGAGGCACTTCAAAATAACATCTACTGTTGACTGGCACGAACACTGTGCTCAACACTTTGTAAACAAAAGATTATTCAGTCCTCCCGGCAGTCCTGTGGATCAGTCATCATCGATTCCATTTTACAGATGATACGAGGATTGGCAAAGACAAGTGATTTGTCAGAGATCTTGGAGCTAATAAACAGAAGAGCAAGGACTCAGCCCCAATCTGCCTGACTCTAAAGCCCCCTGGGGCTTTTGCTCACCTGCTGCCTTGTGTCCTTGTGCATCCCGGACCCCTCAGCCTCTGGGTAGCTGTGCAAACTGCAAATTACGCACGGGTGTCATCATAGAGTAGGTGCTCGTACAGAAGACAGATCATAGAGTAATTCCATTTGTAGTAGACACGATGTTCATAATTCCGATGTAGACACACAGATAGATCTCAGGCCCATACGTCTGTTTCATGTAATGCGCTATCTCATATATAGAGAGGGGTAGTTATGTAATAAACAAAAATGTGTTTGAAACAGCATGAAATTGGATTTCCCCATCCATAAATTGTGTTATATTTATGTCTAAGTTATAGTTCAAGAAACAGAACCGCGATGTTGATATTTTTATAAATGGTGTCTAATGTATTTCTATTAAGGGGAGATATATTTGCTGTGTTGAAATGTATTATCATAATAGCCAAACCATTTACTCTACCCCTGGAAAATGGGGTGGTGTTCTGTCTGGAATTCCACTTGCCTGCTCCCAGCCTGCCAGATCTATTGTAAATTATTGTAGGCGTCTGTGAGTTATTTTATAGGAAGCATCCATCTATTTTTACAACTCCGAAAAGTCTGTCACTCTCATTCATCTCCCTGGGAATAAAGCAATAATTTGATTCTCTATAAATGTGAACCTGAATTTACACCATCCTCTCCAGTTGGGAGACTCGGTGATGTGGGTGAGTTATAGCTCTGTGTCCCTGGGGCCGGGGACCGGAAAGTGGCATCCCGGCCCGATGTGTTTGTTGCCATTTTCTATCACTTCCGCAGAAGAGGGGTTGGGAATCAGCTGTCCCTATCCTGTTTGGGATGTCCCTGTTTTGTTCCCTGTACCATGTGGGCTTGTCGAATGCCATGCCGCAGGGGACAGCCTGAAGGGCCCTGAGCCACTGCGTTCGGGTCTGGATCCCACGGTCTGGATCCCACGGGTCTGGATATCTGCAGATGCATGGGCACCACGATACGCTTGGGCTTGAGAGACCGCCACCGCGCATGCTGGCATTTCAGAGCTTTGACGGGAAAGTGGCTGACCATTTGGGGGTCTGTCAGATATTTGCTGTCCTGTGGATAGTCTGTTGGACAGACCCGTGTCGTCCATCCTTGGCATCTGTCCTTGGGCTTATTGGAGACGAGCCTGTCTGGGAATTGTCAGTGTGTTATCCCTTTTTTCCTTTGATAAGATGCCAGGCACCCGTTGCTTGGGGGTCTGTGGGACTGAGGCTGTTTGTGCCTGGAAATCTGGATGCTTCCATAGCCAGGGAAGTGGGCAGTGGGACGAGAGTCTGAATAATCATGAAAACGAGGAGGTCGGGAAGAGGGACGGCACCGGGGCTGGAGGCTGTAGCCAGAGAACTGGAGTTCCAGGGCGAGCAGAGGAAGGGATGAAGGCTGATGGGGTGAGCGATGCAGAGAGGAGTCCTGGAGGGGAACCCGAGACAGGTGGGTTCCGGACCCCTGGGCTGGCTTCTTCATGCATTCCACAGCACGCTGCTCGGGCGGGCTGGCTGCCCTCACGGGGACCCCTCCCTTGGCTGTAGTCCCCACTGAGGAATCTACATTCAAGCATGAATGCATCTCGGCCCTCTATCATATTCTGGGTCTGGAAATTTTGTGCTGGGGACCCTCCCTAATTGAAACCAGTTGTCCTGGAAGGTCATTTCCTAAGGCTTACACACGGTCAGGCTCAGCATGAAAACTGGGTCTGCCAATGACTTGTATTATTGTGGAGGTTCTTGTTCGAATGACTCAGTTTGGGGAAGAGAAGTCTCAGTGGAAATACGGCAGACGGATTTGTCAACGGCGACCCTCAGTGCCGAAGCCACTGTCCATCCGTATGCAGGACGCTGTGTACAGACCTTCCAGGTGACAGCCTCATGGAACGACTGTCTGTCTCGCAGAGTATGAAACGGCTTCCCGTTTGCCTGTTTTGTAATTAATTCTCTCTTCTTTTGAAAATCTAAATGGGAAATATATTGTGCATTTGACAACTCCATAAATTTTAAAATACTCAACCTTAGAAATGCAACGCCATGTTTCCTCTGTGTGACGGGAAGAGAAAGAATTAGAACCTCGCGTGTTTTCAGAACTTGCGTTTAGACTCTTAAACCTTCTTGAGGCACATTCACACTCTGTCCCCCTACAGGGACAGCCATGTAGGAAACCATACAGGTCCATTCTGTTGATGTCACAGACACCAAAGAAGTGGGCACTTCCAGTGAAAAGCTACCGTTTTCTCTTTCTCCCCCGTGAAGTTCTCCTTTTCTTCTCACCCAGAAAATCAGGCCTTGGAATGGTTATGATACATTTGGAGCTCCTTCTTGAGGACGTTCTCAAGGGAGAGTCATCCCAGAGGCATGCCGTGGGGCTGGGACCAATGAGTGTGGCCTGCCGGAGTCTGAGAGCACAGGGACAGGCTTGAAGCCTGCTCTGCGGGGTGGGGTCCCTCCGAGGATGCTCGGCGGCCTGAAGAACCAGCAGCTGTGACTGCAGGATGGCCGTGAACGTAGGAGGAGAGCTGCGCCCAGGCCGGAGAGTGTGCAAGACACAGAAGAGGTAGATGGGTTCCAGGGGATTGGTTGATGTTCACTTCTAGGCATGTGACAAATAGCCCCAAACCAATGGCTTAAAATAACAGTGGTCATTTTATTATCTCTTCCACGCATCAGGAATTCGGACAGGGTACAGTGTGTTAGTGGAGGAATTGTGTCTCCCCTCCGCCACACACACACACACACACACACAAAGATAGGTTGAGGTCCTAACTCCTGGGACCTGTGAATGTGATCTTATGTGGAAGTAGGGTCTTCGGGCACGTAAGCAAGTGGAGATGAGGTCCTGAGGGCTCGCCCCAATCCCATAAGATTGCTGTTCTGGTAAGAAGGGATCACACAGACACACAGGGAGGACCCCGTGTGGCGACCCAGGAAGCTTCTGGAGTGCTGGAGCCTCAGACCGAGGGATGCCAGGGAGTCCCAGGGACTGACGGCCACCACCAGAAGCTGCCATGAAGCAAGGCAGGATCCTCCCCCAGTTTCAGAGAGAGCGTGGCCCTGCCAACAGCTTGATTTTGGACTTCTTGTCTGCAGAACTCTGAGTCAATACATGTCTGTTGTTTTCAGCCCCCAGTGTGAGGTCTTTGTTACGGCAATCCACGGAAACTAAGAGCGCCTCTGTTCCGTGAAGTCTGGGGCATCAGCTGGAAGAACTTAAAGGGTGGGAGTTGGAATCCTCTGGAATGTTCAAAGGCGTGTCTGGCAGCCAGAACCCGAGCCTCGCTCCCAAGTGGAACACCTCCACGTGGCCTCTCCTAGTGGTCTCTGGGGTGGGCTGCCTTGGGCAGTTTGGCATCACAGTGGCTGGGTTCCAAGAGGATCTTTAAAGAACCAGGTGGAAGTTGTATCATTGTGTCCCTTTTGACCTTGCCACCCAAGTCCCGCATTGTCATTTCTACCGTCGTCACAATTCAAGGGAAGCCCCGGGGTTCAGGAAGAGGAGGCAGAGACCCCAGTTCTTGATGGGCAGGGTGTCAGAGCCACACTACGAAAGCACACAAGAAATGGGAAATATCATTGCAGCAATTTGGGGAAAATCCAACCTGCACGTTGAAGAATGTCCCACCCCCAGCTTGGGTAGATCAGACACCTCCGTCTAACGGCGGGGCGCAGGGGACAGGGACCGTCCTTTCTTCCTCCTTCCCCTTTCAATTCTGCTGTCTCCTTTATGGGATTTCTTCCTTTATGGGGTGTCTTTGCTGCCGCATTCAGTTCTTGCAACCACTGTGGTCCCCCAGCAGAGGAAGAATTAAATTCTGTCCAGTAAACCGTTCTGAGTCCTGTGGGCAAGAAAGTAAGCCGAGTGTTGTGTCAGGCCTGCAGAGAAGGAGGTTGGTGGCCTAGAGGAGTCGCGCTGACGGCCTGTGCCCACAGCCACGCCGCTGGGACCAGACGCGAGTTCCCGCTGCCCACCGCACGGAAGCAGAGCGTTGGCGAAGCGAGGAGACCGGAAGTGGTTTCCTGGTGGACACGGTGCAGACTGTCTCCGTTGCAGGAGTCGGTGCTGCCGGACTGCCCGGGGGGTGTTCTGCCCCCAGACCCCTTTGTGCTCGGCCTGGACTCACTTTCCCCGCGGTGCCCTGCGCACACACTGCGGCGCCGTCTCTTACTCGGAGGGAGATGTGGTTGTGCGCTTCAGAAGGCGGCAGCAAATCCACATTCGGGAAGGGGCTTGTCTCTCTGAGGAACACCGGCCGACTCCCCCAGAAGCAGCAGACTGTGTCCTTCACGGTCCGTGGCTCTCAACGGGCTTCCCTCGGCGGGCAGGGGCGTGGATGACACGCGGCGTGCATGTGGGTCTCACACACGTGGAGTCCCCGCAGCTGTGTTTATCACGTCTCTTATCTGCCGTGGGTGGTAATTTTCTTGTTTCCAGTGGGACTTTGGGTTTGTTTGGAGCCTATTTATTCTTTTTTTTTAATTTAGTAGATTTAAGGCAGAAAATCCTGGGAGATACATCTGCAGAAGTGAGGTGCCTCGACCGACTTTCTAGAACTAGTTTAGCTTGCAGCTAGAGGCGAACGGAATCCGAGGGAAATGCCTAGAACTCGGTCAGTCTAGCACATACTAAGTGTGTGCTGTGCGCTGGCCCGGGGTGCTGAGGGTCTCCCAGGGCGCGGAGCTGATGGTCTGGTTGAGGGATCCGTGTTAATGACCCACGAAGAGACAGTAATGCGTTGGGGTAAATGACGGGAAGGGGGAGGGTTGAGTGCTGTGCGAAAGGCCGGGCTGGTGGGCCGGGGACATCCGTGCTCAGGGAGGACGTCTCTCAGAAGCGGGAATGAAGCCCGACCTAAAGGGGGAGGAGGGGAGCCGAGAGCAGCCAAGAATGGTCCGCACAGAGGGCAGGACAGGTGGTGCCTGCAGCTCGAGAGACAGCAGGGGCTCCTGGGGCTCCAGGCCCTGGGGTAGGCCCGTATAACTAAGCCGGAGGATCAGGCCGAGAGCAACAAATTTGGAAAAGCAGGAAGGGGCCAGGCCTTGCGTGGTCTTGCAGGCCACCTGGCACACTGGGGACTTTATCCTGAGTTCATGAGAAGTCAGTGAAGGAAGAACCAGAGGCTCCGTCACGCACTTGGGTAGACACGGGGCTGAGAGGAGGCGGCCTGGCCTGACCGCACTGGGAAAGCTGGGATGAAATGTTCTTAGGGGTTTTGCTTTCATTCTTTAAAGGCTGATGCTCCCCTGTGACAGTCAGACACTCTGAGTCTCTGGGAGACGAGGGCTTGGGCAGGAGCAACCAGAATTTGGGGCTCCCCAGGGCCTGGGGCCTCGTGGGCCGTGGAAGTGTGTTCTGGGCCAGAACCTCCGGAAAGCCAGAAAGTCGCATCCTTGACGCGTCACCATGTCGCTGTGTGGGATCCTAAGAAAGGCCCTTCTGTCTGTGAGCGCCAGCCAGACGCCAGCAGAAGTCTAAACCGAGGATAGCTCTGCGCCCTGAGCTGTCTCCTAGGGTCATCCATTAGAACAGAAGTTCTCCCCTGGACACCAGGGGCCTCTGGGGCTAGGCCGTTCCTTGCTGTGGGGGGAAGGGCTGTCCTCTAGTAGGATGTGTGGCAGCATCCTTGGCCTCTGCCCAGCAGATGCCCATGGTGCCGGCCGCCTCCGCCGAGTTCTGATGACCGAAAACATCAGGTATCACCAAATGGCCCTGGGAGGGGGGGAGGGGAAGGGAACAAAGCTGGCCCTTGGTGGAGAACCGCTGACTTAGACCGCGCCTTCCCCGTGGGGTGATACGGTCCCTGGGTGGGGGTGGGTAAAGCAGTGGTTCTCGAGGCTATTGCAGTGGTAGGTGGTCCTCCGAGGGCCACAGCGCATGGACAGAGATGTCCCGGGTGTTGCAGTCGCATGGGGCGGAAGGCGGTGCAAACAGAACCTGTGCACAAAGGCTTCCTGGGAGCGTGGTCGTAACAGAGCTGTGAGACACTGATCTACAGCAAGGGAAAGGGGGTGTCTCGGGAGGCTACCGGACCGGAAACCGAAGTGGGGAAGCAGCGGGCACCGTGGGAAGGGTCATGTGACTATCCCAGCAGCAGCTGACAGCTAATAATAATAACAACAACAACAACTGCTGACGATAATTGCTGATCGCGTGCTGGATGTGGGGCATGGGGCCAGGTGGTCTGAGTGTGCACAGCAGGGCCGGGGGGAGACAGCGGCTCGTGCAGATTCACGACAAACAGCCCGTGCCCGGACACATGGCCTCTACCGCGGGGGGGTGGGGCCAACCTGTGGGTGGACAAGAATGACCTTAAGAGCCCATCAGAGGGGCTTTCAGGGAACGTGGGGGACCAGAGGCCCCAGGAAGCTGGGAAGGGAGTAGAGGGAGGGAGGGAGGAGGAAGACAATGAGAAACAGAGAGATGAGACTGGAGGGAGGGAGGGAGCCTTGAGTCTGTCAAGCCTGCAGGGACTCAACCTCAGAGGCCAGCGCGAGCCTCCGTACAACTGTCTCTCCGCGCTTCTGCCTTCCCTGTCTCTGCTTCAGTGGCCGCATCCGTGGCTTCAGAGCGGGCCCGGCTGGGCAGCGGCAAATGGATTCTTCCCAGCTGACCCGGAAGGCTGGCCTTTGCCGCGTCCTGTCACACTTGCCCAGTAACTCCGTGTGCCTCTGGACATCCCTCTAGGACCTGTCTCAAACCGAGCTCTTTCTTGTTCGCAGCTCATCGTGACCTCTAGGAAAGGAATTTTGCGAGCATCCCTGAATAAAAAAAAAAAAAAAAAAAAAAAAATTGCGTGGAGTATTTTCCACCCAAGCTGTATATCTGCACAGAGAAATAACACTATTTCGTGCCCTTTTTTGGCGGGGGGCAACTATTGCTCTCCCCAGAGCTGGACTTTGAGCTCTTTTACCTCCCACCTGTGCTGAGAAAAGGCTTTAGGTTCCAGCTTGCAGGTCCCGTTGCTGGGAAGGCAGCTCCGAGCCCCCCAGGACATCCCCGAAAACCAATTAACCCTTCTTTGCTCATCAGCGGTGACCTCAGAAGGCAGTAGGAGCTGCATCTGGGATGATTCAGCTTGGAAAAGTGGCGGTAACGTAGAGTAATTGGGGCATTTCAAATTAGGAATGGAATTATGATAATTGACTCTACGTGGTGTTCTCTCCAAAATAGTCCTTGCGCACACACTGTTCCATCCCGCTCCGCCTCTCTCTGTAGCTGTTGTGGGTCTGGAGCAGCTGCAGCCACATGGCGGGGGGGTGGGGGTGTCCCGCCAGGTCATCTTCAGGCTCCCGGATGCACTGTACGGAGTTCTGTTGGGAGGGACTTGGGCGTGCGTGTGACGTAAGCACCCGTCTTCCCCCTTTAGTCTTTCCTTCTGTGGCATAAACATACCTAGCGCCTCCTCCTGGGTTCTTCTAACCCCATGCTTAAAGGCCCTCCTGTCTGGGGTCTTCTCTTCTTGCGTGGCCCAGAGAAGCGCCTGCCTCTTCCCTCACATGTGGTACAGAGCGGGGGGGAGGCTAGGAACCTGGCAGATTCCTTATTCTAGAAGCTTAAAGCCTAAGATCCCACGATCCTGTGGCTACAGAGTGGACCAACCCACCTGTTCCCCTGCAGGCAAAGACCCGTTTGGGGGGATTCCCTTCCAAAGGGATCACTGAAGTTCTGTTGACGAGACCTAGATGGGGGATACCCAGGAAGCTGTCCCCAGGCTCTACCCTCAACTCGACCCAGTCTTCAGCATGTTGTATGTGAACTTCGGGAAGACCCGCCTTGGGGCCAGCGTTCTGCGGATTCGTTCTCTCACCCGTCCGCGTGCTCGTATCGACAGGGTGGCAGAGTTCCAGAAGGTGTCAAGCAGAGCCCTGCATTGGGGGGACATAAACATGAAGATGTCCTAGGCTCTGTTTCCAAGGAAGAAAAAGAAGATACCCTTAGTTCTACTCATGCCGGATGAGCACGATAGTACAGAGTGCGAGCAGATGCTGGGATTACAGGAGAGAATTCCAAGGCTGGGGGGCCTGGAAGCACTTCTGACGGCACCTTGAAAGGCACCTGTGAGTCACGATGTTCCGGAAGGAAAGGACAGGTGCAGAGGGTGGAGAGATTCCTTCAGCCTGAGGGAAACGCTCCAAGATCAAGGGAGACACATTAATATAAGTCATATCAGAAGAGCTTCCCAATTTAAATGTGTACGGATTGCAACGGTTGGTAGACACTCCTGCAAACGTTCCTTACTCCATCCAGAGCTCTGTCCACTTCAGGCTGGTGGGCTCAGGCGGCCAGCACTGGGTACGAAGAGAGAGAAGGAGACCCCACAGCTCTTGGCAGTTTTGTGTTTTCGTGAAATTGTCCTTTCTCCTGTCTCCTTCCACCTTAGGGAGGTCCTCTTTCTATCAGTGTCTGCAGCCTCTGATCTCCTCTCGTGGCAGTAGCCGTGCATCTCTACTTTCCTGGGTTATGTGAAGGGATACATGTAGGGTCCCGGGAGTCTGAGTGCAGTGTGTTATCCCTCGGCTGGCCTGACCCCCCTCACCATCCCCTGCCCCACTTTTATGTGAAAGGTCATAGGGTTGGTGACTATTTCCTCGGAGACTCTTGGTTTTGCTGAGTTTACTTCCGTTCGCTTCAGCCATGATCGTGACCCTCATTCACACTCACATGTGTGCACACACATGTGCACACACACAAAGCCCATCTTGACTTATCTTGCTCCTAATCTTGGATCACAGATCTCTACAGCAGGGAGAGATAGACTAATACACTCAAGAAGCCATGAGCAGAATTACTGGAGAGGATGGTGAACCTCGAAGAGGTTGCGGGGGAGGCAAAGTGATAAAATCACTGGGTGTCAGAAATAAATGGCCCACACATACGGGGCATGCTCCTCGACTGGATGTCTTATTAAAGTACAAGTTGATATCATCCAAGATGGTGATGGGATGAGAAGCTCATTAAAAATGCTTCTGGTACAGGGCACCTGGGTGGCTCAGTCAGTTAAGCATCCGACTCTTGGCTTCAGCTCAGGTCATGATCTCATGGTCCTGGGATCAAGCCCCAAGTCAGACTCTGTGCTCTGTGGGGAACCTGCTGGAGGTTCTCTCTCTCTTTCCCCTCTGCTCCTCCCCTACTCACGCATGTGTGCTCCCTCGCAAATAAAAAAATAAATAAATAAATAAATAGAATCCTTTTTAAAAAATGCTTCTGTACTGCCTAAGGAGTAAAAGAGTTTTATCATCAGTTCATCAAACTCCAGGAAGTATGTGAACACAGAAAAAAAATCAAAAGCCCATGGAAACATTTTGTAGTGGAAAAGGAAAGTCATTAAGAGCTTAAATTATTTGCCTTGAATAATTTCTTTTGAATTATTTCTTTTACTTGAAACTGATAGAAAAGTGAGGAAGCAATTATTACACATTCTCAATAAGATGGAGGGATATTTATACCTATTGATCATACACAGGGTAGCACATACGGAAGTGGAATTAGAGGTGTCTGGGGGGCTCAGTCAGTGAAGCGTCTGCCTTCAACTCATGTCACGATCCCAGGGCCCTAGGACGGAACCCCACATCGGGCTCCCGACTCAGGGGGAAGTCTGCTTCTCCCACTCCCTCTGCCCCCCCAAATAAATAAAGAAATAAATCTTTTAAAAAAGTAGAATTATAACCATAAGAAACGATGTACTTTTTTTTTTGGTTGCACTAAAAATTAAAACTGACCCTAAAGAAGATAAACATATAAACAAGAAATGTTTCCCAAGGAGTGTGGGACAAGGTGACTGACACAGTGATAAAGTGTGGAGGGGTGATGGATGAAGATAAGAGAAAGAAAAAGAGAAAAAAGTCAAGTCGCCAGAGGAAAAGAGTGAGAACCACCTCCTGTCTGTTGATTTCCACTCTTCCCCTGGTGCTTTCTCAACAGAGCCGGTCAAATGCAAAGCAGAACCCCTTCTTTCCTCGCTGATGGTCCACCCATTGGGAGCCACACTGGCGCTTCCCAAAGAAGTATAGTTAGTAAAGGTATAATATAGTATAGTATACTATAGTATAAAATATACACACATACATACACACTTCACTATTTACTGTAGTAAAGTACAGAAGCAAAGTTAGTCAGGGCAAGATAAGTTCTGCTGTAGTAACAACTTCACCCAAAACTTCTGTCTCCCGCAAAATCCAGTGAGACCTTTGGGACTCTCCAGGGCAGTGGCCTTCAGGTGATCGTTCAGGGACCCAGCCTGCTTCCAACCTGCTTACCATAGGGCACACACAGGAGCAGTGTGTCCTGGCATGACCATGGCAAGTGCCTCTTTCACTCCCCACCATGTGCGTGTGAGTGCATAAGTTATGTAATCATCTTCTTGTTCCCCCATCTGGCGCTGGCTTCCAGGTCACTACAGCGGGGAAAAGAGAAACCTGGTATTTACGGGCCAGTTTCGTCCTTAAATGCTTTGACCCGGGTGTGACGCCCATTATTTCCACCAACCACCCATTAGAATCACAGTGATTGATTCTTTATCTCGCTAGGCGGAGGCCAGGACACGGAGGCAAGTGCACGGATAGTCAATGAGCAGTAAACACCACTGTCGCAGTAACCTTTGCAAAATCCGACATTAAAGGAAAACAGTGAGACGGATACAGGCAGTTTCAAAATAATGAAGCTTCTAAGTACAGCCGTCTAATTTTAGCTCATCTGTTATAAGCACGGAAGGGACCCAAGCTCTGGCTGTTTTTTTACACACACACACACCCCACCTAGGTCCACACCAAACACCGTCTCCTTGTTTGACCCAACTATATGAAGTCCTCGACATCCTTTCTTCTCCCGATCAAAGTCACCTCCCTAACTCCTCCCATCTAGGGCCTCCATCACAACTCGGTGTCTACCCTGAAGGGTGTGTCTTAGTCCATTTCCCTGGCATTGGTCGTTTTGTTCTGAATCTTTTGACTTTTTGCCTGAGGATATTGTGGCTGTAGAATGAGTGGTCAGGCACCGAGAGGCCAGAAGCAGGAGGACTGGGATCACGAGTGGTCCTTTGTGAGTGGCGAGAGCCTTCGGAATAGGAATGCAGCCACTCAGCTACGGTGGAGACAAGGAGGCAGCGGCACGGAGCGGCGGGGGAGTGGGGGCGCCACAGCAGATAGAAATAGTCAGTCCACCATTATATGCCACGACATATGGCAAACTGAGGAGAAAAAAACAGAAATTATGTAGCTGATGGGAAAGGTGTAATTAGCGAGACTTAATCATATTTAACAAACATTTATTCATCAATTATATGATTAATGAGTGAATGAACACACGTAATTATAAAGGTAAATATTTTTAGAACTCGACTACCTCCCAGAAGGAGAATGCAACTTCTCTTCAAACGCCCGTGAATCTGTCGCAAAAATTGATTGTATCCTAGCCTGCAAAACCACCATGGATCTCAAGAAGCGGAAAATTTTCAGATCTTTTTCTCTGATCAAACCAGAAATTGATAGTATAGGGTTAAATCAAAAGACCACTGTGGGGAAAGAAGCCTTCGGCTTTGAAAGATGCTTGCAAATACGGCATTGTTGGCCAAGGCAGAAGACCCAGGAAGTCCTTAAAAGCTGCTCAAAGAGAATATGAGCAAAACCAGTACTTGTCAGAGCCCAAGGAGCATCACTAAAGGGAAGGCTCGAAGGGAGGTTGACAGCTTTTGCTGCAGTCGTCCTAATCATGTGGGGTGCTGGGGGGATCAAGAGTACCTGTCTCTGCCCCTTTACTTTGCTCCACACCGAGTTCATCCAGAGGGTTCCCTGTGAGCACCCTCGGGTCGTCCGCCAGCAATGCATACTCTGCCCATAGCCTGCTCTCATCCAGACCATGGCTTCTACCGCGTGGGATTTTCCAGCAATCGCCTCTTTCTAAAACAGATGAGAGCGTGCTGTTCCCCCTGTGAGACACGTTTGCTGGATCCCTATGCCGCCAGATTGAAATCCGTCCTCTTCGGGCAGGCCCTCCAGGTCCCTTGCACTTGAACCCCAGTCCAAGGCACTGGATTTCAAGATCCCAGCTCAAGGGGCCGCGACCATTGCTTACAAATAATCATTCATTCCAACCAGCCCTCCGCACCGTGCTCCTGGTGGGTGTGAAAATGATGTGTTATAGACAAACACAACTGTTGACTTGTCTCTTTTTCCCCCCAGTAGCTTTTAGGCTTCTTTCCCATGTCCTACGACCTCCCTGGAAGGCTTTGTCCCTAGTCTTCCTCACTGTGCACCAGGACAATGCTGTCGATACAGAAATACGAGACAAAAGCTTGTGAGGTGACAAAAAAAACTTCAGGTCTTAGACCAGCTCTAGACATTCAAAAGGCATTGACTCCTGTTGGTGCTAATATGGTGGACCCTTGGGAAAAGGGGGAAACTCTGTGTTACCCAGTGCCGGGTAAGTGCTACAGGAATTCAGGGAAAGGGGATCACGGCCCAGAATGACCCAGGGTACCCTGACGTGTTGCTGGCTTTGCAGAGGGAGAACCTTAGAACGCTGAAGGAGCTCTGGCCTGGAACTTCTGCCGGGAGGAATTTGATCCAAAGCAGAGGGAGGGAGGAAGTGTGGTGACAGTGGGGGACAGTCCCCGATGAGGGGCACAGGAAATGAGTTTGGACAGTTCCTGCAGCCACCACCAAGCCACAGTATGGGGCAAGTGGGCTGAACCCCTTATCTCCAAAGCATCCATGACTGAAGCAATTGGTGTCCTTCAGACCAAGGTAGGGTTTCGATGTTCTTAGAAACCTTGTCCAGCTGTTCAACAAAATTCAGAGGGAATGCCCCCCCGGCCCCACCCCTGCCTCCAATGTAGAAGCCTTTATCTGCTGTTTGCAAACTTGACAAGAGAATGAAGGAATCTGGAGGTCAGATCTGAGTGCCTGTGAGTGGGAGACGAGAGAATTTTACTGATTGTTTGCATGTTTCGCTGTGTTGGAGTTCATCCCACGCTGCACGGAGGCTCAGTCTGCTATGACCCAGACCCCGTCCTGAGGGCTGTGCCTGTGGAAATAGCCCCTTAGACGCTTAGAATTAGTCACTGTATCTCGTGCATAATTCCTCCACCTGCCTTTCAGTATGGACGACTGGCCCTGGGCTCATGCCCTTCCCGTGTTCCGTTAAAATTAGTTAAATCAAAAGAATGCATGAAAAAGAGATTGTGTTTGGCAAGCCATTGTGCCGATATCTGATTAAGTAGAAGCTTTTTAGCATGCTGTGTCAATGAGATGTGCTGTTGTATTAATAAGCCGTAAATTCTAAATAATTGCTTGATAGAATGAGAACCTGAAGCAATGGGTTCCTCTCTGGAATGCTGATCATTCCCCTCACAGACGACGAGAGGACCCATTTCCGCAGTTGTGTCCCTGAGGGAAGGAGGGGACATTTTGTCCTGGCGCGTTGACGGAGAACACTGAACATTTCCTTGGTGGTTCTTTGTTTCCTCTCTCCGGAGCTTCTGGTTCATTCCCACATTTGCAGACATGAACCCGGCGAGGTGACGACTCCTGCCCGTCTCTGTTTGCCACGTCCCCTGCGTGGCAAGTGCTTCTTTTACTGGTCAGAGAGTGGAAAGTCTGTCTCCGGAGCCAGCAGCATCCCCGGGTATAAGCAGAGCTTCCCTGGGGGGTCACAACCGCGAAAGGAGGTGACTCGGCCGCCCTCTTGCCCGGAGCCCGAGGTTCTAGCAGACATTTCTGCGGCGGGAGGCTCAGCTCCAATCCGCTCTGAGTCGCAGCCGGCACCAGTTGTTGGTTCCAATTAAAAAGCAATCGCATTGCCAGCAATTCCAGGCTGCGCCAAAAATACAGCGTGTTCAGAAAAGCACGATCGTCTCCGACAGGCGGTGACTCCATAAAGGGCTGGGTGCTGCCGGGGGAGGCTAGTGATGGTACATTTGTATGTGATGGAAATTTCTAAGTTCAAAGACGGAACCGTAGTAAATGATTGACTTTATAGTTATTTGTAGACGGCACAGAGGGTTTCCTGTCGCTCTTTTTCTTTTCGTTTTTTTCCTCCGGCATTAAGCAGCCCATTTATTAGAGGACAAAGAGAAATTGACCTTTGTCAGACAGCAAGGAAACAGAGCAATCACGTTAAGGAAATCAAAGGCAAAAATGCCAAAGGGTCTCCATGAACCGGCCCTGGGAAGCAGTGTCGTTGTCGGGCGCCTCGGCCCAGTCAGCATCTGCCCCTCCGTAAGCGGTGCCCGCTTTCTCGGAGGAACGACAAGGACCGAGAGCCGAAGACTCGTTCCAGACCATCGCGTGCGGCCCCCTCCCGTGGTTCACTGCTTGTGTCTGGGTATTTTTAGTAACCTTCTCCGTCTTGTTTGGCTCCAGGACACAAAATTTCAGAAGAATCGTAAACCTGAGAGTCCAGAACCCGGATTGTTTTCATGTCTGGCTGTTGGACGGGGCAGTCACTGAGCCTCTCTGGGTGTTTGTTGGGCGTCGCGACTCAGTTTATTCTAGTCCTCTTAGTTCATGATTTTTAAAATAAAACCATCCCACCTCAGCACCATGAAATTAGTATTTCAAAACAAAGAGTCCCTTAGTTCCCACTGTGTGCGTGCGTGCGAGTGAGTGAGGGCGCGACCTACGTTGAGCCAATCCTGAGTCTTCTGGAAGGGCCAAGAGATCACGTCCGGAGCCTTTCCGTCTCACGCTGCTGGCCTTCCTTAAAGAGGAAATGGGTTACTGCCGCCAAGACGCCCTGTTTCAAGAGGCGGGTGACTGGCACGAGTCCTCCGGCACCACCGTGGTGGGGGCTGGCGGGCAGCGTCGTTACCCTGGAAGAGAAGGTGCGGGGGGATGAGGAAGCCAGAGCGTCCGCAGAGAGCCTGGGGAGGCTCGTCTCTTGCCAGTGGTTCATGGAACTGAACAGGCTGTTTGTCACGCTTAATTTTAGGTGTAATTGTTCCGTCAGGACTTTATCCAGACCAGCTTCCAGCCCACTCGCCTGTTCCGCCCTCTTGTCCCAGGGTGTGGGACTCTGTTGCTTTCCCAGTCCTCCAGGCGCTGGCCAGCCCCGGCCAGGTCACCTGCGTGGTTGGCCCCAGGTGTGGCTTTTCCAGCCCCTAGAGTGGAGGGAAGCATTCTGGCTCCCTCTTCTGTCTACACTGTAGAAGCAGTGTTTCTGCTCTCTCGTGCCTTGCTCTGCATCCGCTCCTTTCTCTCCAGTGGACTCTGAAGGAATGAGGCCACGAGAAGAGGCACAGTCTCCCCTGGGCTTGGCAGGAGGAGAGCATCACTTCTCTGAGATGCCAGGGGGAAGGGGTGTTACGCCCATGTCCCCCACCTCTGACGAGGGCAGGAGCAGCACGAGGCAGCCGGAGGAGGAGTCTGAAACCAAGGCCCGGTTCTGAAGGTGTTTTGATGGGCAAGACCGTGGGTCCATCGAATGGAGAGGCTGCCCGGCCGGCC
This sequence comes from Martes martes, assembly GCF_963455335.1. Lineage (NCBI taxonomy): Eukaryota > Metazoa > Chordata > Mammalia > Carnivora > Mustelidae > Martes > Martes martes. The sequence goes on along the minus strand of NC_137906.1, from coordinate 1,992,501 downwards.
GGCCTCACGTGTGGGTGGGATGGGCGGCCCTGAGATAAGACATATGCGGCACCACGTGAACCATGTGTGCCCAGAAGGCGGTCTCCCAGCCTCGGCCTCGACCGGACGAGGATGGTGCTCTGACTAGGACCTGGGCCTGTTTGTGGAGCCTGAGATGGACAGTTGACAGTGGCACCTCAGGAGAAGCGTCAAGTCCTCCAAACCCAAGGTTCCTTATCCTGCCGTCTCCCCAGAACGTGACGGCTTCTCTTGCCCTCCTCTCGTCGACCCTTCCCTCTCCGGTAAAACTGGCCAGTCTCCTCCCCTTGTAGCTGCAGTTCTCTGTCCTCCTGCTCCTGTCCCAAGCTCCTGGAAATGAAAAGTGATCCCCTCACGACGCCACTCTTTCCTCGTGTTCCTCCGTCTGTCTCCCGTGGGCGACTCGTCTGGAACTGCTTTCCCTCCCGTCACCGGAGACTTTGTGTGAACACCTTGAGTTCCTGTCCTCCTGAGCCACCCTGGCCTCCGTCTCCTTTCTGATCTCCTTTGCCGTCACCACTACACCGTCATACTCCTCCTTCCCTGATGGAGTCTGCTTTTCAGTCCACGCAGCCAGAATGTAACTTGACTTAATCATCCTTCTCTAGTTTAAAGATGTCCTATCCGTGAACTTGCGTGATAGGCCATTGAAGGTCAGGAAGTAGGAAAGACCTAGATTTTCCGTGAGGAGAAAAGGGGTCATGCCCCGTTTAAGAATGGGAGCTCACCCCCGCCCAGTAGCCAATCAAACACTGGTCACCCGAGTTCTGTCCTCCATCCTCAGCATTCTCTTGACCCCCTTGATTGGGGAATGGATGGAGGGGTGCATTTTCTATTGTGTGTGGAACACTGGACTCGTAGACTCGGGGTAGCCTTGGAGTCTCTTTGCAGATGGTCTACAGACGAGAGTCATCGTGTGGCCACGCTCAGTGGCCAAGGGGAGGGGGGCTGCTGACGCCCTATCCAGTACACTTCACCGTGGCAGATGCTGCCTCCATGGGTCAGGGGCTTAAAGCTTGTCTTTGGCCACGAGTCCCTCTCTGGAGAGTGGGTGTGGGAGGTTGCCTCTTGTCAACCAAGAAAACACCAGATTTCCAGCCTCTTCTGCCCAGGGACACCCACATGGGGGCCCCTGGTCACGGTCTTTATCTTCCATCATTATGAATGTGATTCCAAAGGAGGGAATCAGCCCTTTCCCCTGAACATTGGTTGGAAGTGTGACATGGCATTGGTCCCTTCACTTTGCTTCTGCTGTTCTGTGTGGGGAAACGGGGCTCCTTGGGCTTCCCCCTTTCATCAGTACATTGCTTATTTTCCACAGTTTGGGGGAGTTTTTTGAGACCATTCATCATCTCGTTCAAAGAGTAATTTTGAAATAAGGTGAGAATAATGAGAGAATTGATAGAAAAAGGCACCAAACCTTCTTGACAGAGAAGGAGTAATTGTCAGAAGCACAAAAGCCTTTTCAGTGTCAAGTTTCTGTTGACCTCTTCAGCGATTCTGGTTGTCACTCTTTTCTGGCATCGGAGAGCATCCCCCCGCCCTTTGGATAAATATCAGGTTTGTTCTGATGCTGAATTCACAGAATCTTGCAAATTCAGATCACACTCAAGACCAAATTGCTGCCTCCAGACAGTGGCCTTTGTCTGATTGCTAATTGGGGATTTGGTAAAGAGCCCAAGGGACAGGATTTGGGTCCGAGCTTTCACTGGGTGGCGTTTTTTTTAAAAACAGAGCTTAATTATAGGCCTAAGTCATATATAGAAATGCAGATATGAGACATACTGCATTCCCACATTTAATTGGATCTTTAGGTACTGAGAGTATAGGCCATGCATTTATTCAGTGTGAGTACCTCTGTGCGGACACACGTCCGTCGGAAGGCCTGGCTCTCTTTTTTATGTTCCTCCTTTGCCTTACATCTGTGCTCCTGCGGCGCCCCGAGGTCTTCTGTTCTTCTCACTGTACTTGAAACACTCGTAACAGCGTCACCAGCATCCTCCTCTGCTAGATCGCAAACTCTGAAAAGGGTCTGTATCTGTTTTACTTATCATTGTACCCCCTGACTAACCTAGGATAGTACCTGACATGTTGTAGGCCTTAAAAAGCATTGGGGGGTGGGGTGGGGAACATTTGTAGGATGGGTGGACAGATGGACAGATGGATGGATGCATGGACAGACAGGTGGACAGATGGTTGGATGCATGGACGGACGGATGGACGGACGGATCGGGATGGATGGATCAGCAGAGGCATGGATGGATGGACAGATGGAAAACAGATAAAAATGTATTTTTCTTGTCTTCTATTTTTGAAAACCGCGATAAGATCACAGCACCCTAAGATGAAAATAGACCCTTCATTGTGCATTAAAGTGTTTTCTTGGCTGCTCTTCCAGACTGGCCGCATACTGTGTCCCAAGAAAGGGTTCTTGTCCTCTTTCTTTAGAAGCTTAGTAAAATATGTTTTCTGTGATCGTGGTATCCGAGGTTCATTTAAAAAATGTGTCAACAAGAAAAATAGGTCATCTTTCCTGGATGAAGTTCTAAGTACCTGTTTGTTTTTTCACTCCTGGGAGATCAAGGACCCGTAGAATCCAAGTGCTTGTCTGCCCAGCTCCTTTGCTGCAAAGGGATTTTCTTTTTCCTTTTTCTTTTTAAATTTTATTTAATTTAATTTAAATTAGGTTAGTTGACATGTGTGTATTATTAGTTTCTGAGGTAGAGGTCAGTGATTCATCAGTTGTATAAAATACCCACTTCTCATGACATCACGTGCTCCCATTAATGTCCATCACCCAGTTACCCCGTCCCCCCACGCATCCCCTTTAGCAACCCTCAGTTTGTATCCTATAGCTAAGAGTCTTTAATGGTCTGTCTCCCTCTCTGATTCCATCTTATTTTATTTTTCCCTCCCTTCCCCTATGATCCTCTGTTTTGTTTCTTAAATAACACAATGAATGAAATCATATGATAATTGTCTTTCTCTGAATGACTTATTTTGCTCAGCATCATACCCTCTAGTTCCATTCACATTGCTGCAAGTGGTAAGATTTTTTTTTTTTTTTTTGATGTCTACCACGTCTTCTTCATCCATTCATCTGTCGATGGATATCTGGGCTCTTTCCATAGTTTGGCTTTGTGGACATTGGGGTACACGTGCCCCTTCAGATCACTACATTTGTATCTTTTGGGTAAATACTTAGTAGTACAATTGCTGGGTCACAGGGTAGCTCTATTTTTAATGTCTTGGGGCACCTCTGTGCTGTTTTCCAGAACGGCCGCACCAGCTTGCGTTCCCACCAACAGTGTAGGAGGGTTCCCCTTTCTCCACATCCTCACCAACATCTCTCGTTTCCTGACTTGTTAATTGTAGCCATTCTGACAGGCATGAGGTGGTATCACACTGTGGTTTTGATTTGTATTTCCCTGACGCTGAGTGATGTTGAGCATTTTTTCATGTGTCTGTTGGCCATCTGGATGTCTTCTTTGCAGAAATGTCTGTTCATGTCTCTTGCCCATTTCTTGACAGATTATTTGTTTTCTGGGTATTGAGTTTGAGAAGTTCTTTATAGATCTTGGGTACTAGCCCTTTATCTGATAAGACATTTGCAAATATCTTCTCCCACCTTGTAGGCTGCCGTTTGGTTTTGTCCTTTGCTGTGCCAAAACCTTTTTATCTTGATGAGGTCCCAATAGTTCATTTTTGCCGCAGAGGGATTTTCTAACCCTCAGTACTTGACAGTGACGGTCCTATAGCCAAAGAACCCGAAGGGCATGACCTCAGGCTGCATGGCTTTAGAGCATGTCATTACAGGGGAACGGGAACCCAGCAGAGAATCCAGATGAAGGGAGAGCCTAGAACGTGCCCCGTGGCGACTCTGCTCTTAGGTGCACCGCTGTCCTGTCCCGCAGGCTGATGTTCTAAGATTGCTTTGTTTTTTCATCACACTGTTCCAGGCTTTCTTTTCCTGGGGCTCTCTGAGCACAACAGGATGGTTTTACTAGCATTGAACTAGAAAATGAGAGCATGCTTTCCCGAGTGGTAGCAGCATCAGTTCAAACCCTGAACACAGCAGCTGTTGTGACTTACAAGAGCAGCTGGAACCCTGGGTCTTCAGAAGAAGTCCGGTTGGCCCCAGAATGAGTGGCCTTTGTGTGCAACACCCCATGGGCCTGTTCTCACTCGCACCTGTGTCTCTCTTGGCTTCACCAAGCTCTGTTCTTGAATGCCTCTGCTCGCCCTGACGCCCGCCTTGCTCCAGTACAATTTGAAGTTTCTCTCCACGTCACTTCAGGATCTGATGCTTTCTGGATGTGGCGTCTCTCAGAAGCTGACCCGACTGCCCAGTGTGGCCTTCATCACTGCTCTTCAGAGGCAGGGAGAGTGCCCTTTGGGTCTGGCTGGAGGCGGGAGGAGGTGGAGGGACTGAGGCCAGTTGTGGACTCTTTAGAAATGTGGATTGTCCCAGCCAGGTTCCAAGACACTGTGTCAACAGGACATTGGCAGCCGACTCTTTGGTAACGGGGGGAATGTCTCTCCCAAGACCCCATGCTGGACTTGGAGGGGTCCACAGGGAGATGAGCCAGGCTCTTCATGCTTAGACTTTCCATACAGCCCATCTGCTCGTAACATCCTGCCTGGTTCCCCTCTCCATGTCCTCCTGTCTGCATTTAGTCCTCTTCAAGGCCAAGTTCTCCCTCTAAGTGAGTGCATTTGACCTGCCCCATTCATCTACCCCTTCCTGTCTTCCTTCTTCTTCCTTCCAGACTATGAGCTCCTCGCCTCCCTGGAAAAGGACATTGCATCGTATTCTCTGTGTATGGTACAGTGCTAAAGACCACGCACTCTGATGCAAGCCTGCTTGAGTGTCAGCCCTCCATCTGCCGTTGACTAGCTGTGTGACCTTGGGCACGTTACTTAATCTCTCTGTGCCTCCCTTCCCTCACCAGCGTAGTCAGGATAGCAAAAATTTAGGGGAGTGGCATATTGTTCCTCTGGGTTGCAAATCTCTTGATGTCTAGGGTACTAGACAACGGGTGGATTATAGCGTCATCCCACATGATGCGGCCTCTGGAAAACTCTACTCACGAGACAATGAAAGTGGAGAAGGTAAATAGCATGTTGGTATAACTATGAAGAGGGTCATGACCTTGTGGAGCCCCAAAAAGGTCTCAGGAACCCACAGGCAACCAGAACATCCCCACGGGCAAGTGGGGGTCCATAGCTTTGGAGCAGGGTGGGGGTCAGTGAATGGAAGATTACTAAGAGGAAATTTCAGGGGTGAAGCGGGTTCTGGCTACACCAAGTTACAGGACTCTTGCTGAAAACAGACCAATGTGTCCAACATCACGTGGGAGGGTTGGAGGGCAAGGAACTTGATTAAGATATCAAGATATCAGTGTTCTCGGTCACCTGACTTAGCGGGGCTCTTGCTAAAACTGGAGCGTACAAAGAAGTGTACAGATGGGCCCAGGAGAAGGGTCAGGAGCCCGATTCATGTTTGGTCAAGCAGTGAATCTTTGTCCAAGAATTTGCCTGGCCTCGGAGACTTACTTTTTCTCCACTCTTTTTAATTTGTGTACAATTTTTTAGTGTGTTTGTATGTTGGTTTTTCTAGGGATGGGGTGAGAATGGTGGTGTGGAGAGGAAGGGAACCCCGGATTGGAGCCCAGGGCCTGGGAGCTGGGTTACCACGGGCAGTTACTTCTCCTGCCCGGCCTCATTGTTCCAGTTTCTGGAACAGATGAACTCCACAGTCTCCAGAGCTCTGAGGGCTTGTGTTTTCTTTGAGACTCTTGCTAGAGAGGCCACCTGTTTTGAGCTGAATTATTTCCTCCCCAACTTTCGTATGTTGAAGCCCTAACCCCCAGCATCTCAGAAGGTGACTGTATTTGGAGACAGGATCTTTAAAGCAGTGACTAAGTTCAAATGCAGTCATTGGGGGGGCCCCTCATCCAATCTGACTGAAGAGATTAGGACACAGATATGCCTGGAGGGAAGATAGCCCTCCCACGTGCAAGCCAAAGAGAGGTCTCAGAGGAGACCCAACCTGCCAACACCTTGATCTTGGACGTCCAGCCTCCAGAACTGTGAGAAAATTGATTTTTGTCATTTGAACTTCCCACCATGTGATACTTTGTTACAGCAGCCGTTGCCCACTCATGCTCCGTCCATGATGTTCTTGAGCCTACCTCCGGCTGTACCCCACACTGTTGCTTCGAACTCGGACTGGATTCTCTGGGTTCAGAACAAGCCCTGGGGGAGAAGATGAATGGCCACTACTGAAGGACATAAGCTACAGATTTTTCTGAAGACAGTCACCAGGTGGGCGGCTCCAGAGCGCTCAAGGGACCTGGGCCCTCAGTGTGTCTGGGATGCTCCTATCTTTGGCTTGTCTCCCAGCCAGAGAGAGGGTGAGAGATGACAGGCGTCTTAAGGTAGAACGAATCTGCCTTCGGTTGTGAGAAATCAGGAAGTGAATTTGAGTCTCCAGTGTCTTCCAAGTCTTGTACTAAGCCTTGGGAGGAGAGAATGCCCACGGGAGCCGTGATGTTTCTCAGACTTGTGACAGGGACAGTTACGGGCAGGGTTTCAGAGCTGGCTGACAGGGGCTGAAGGCACCCCAGGAACCTCCAAAAAAGACGACGACATTCTGATTTTTACTCCTTCACTTCCAATGACCTGTGGCCCTGGGGAGAGGGAATGTGAATTAATAAAACTGCGGCCTCTACTTTTTCCGAAGTATGTTCCTTGGAAGGCTAGTTCCATGGGTCATCATATATCCTGCAAAATCAAAGTAGTTCTGTGTAAGTAACAGTGAGTCAGTCCGAAGATTCTGCCTTGAATAGAAGTAGGTGGGCTCCTGGGGCACCTGGCTCACCGGGCAGTGGCGCGTGCAGCGCGTGATCTGAGGGTTGTGAGTCGAGCCCTGTGTTGGGTGTAGAGACTACTTTTTAAAAAAATAATATCTTAGGGCCACCTGGGTGGCTCAGTGGGTTAAAGCCTCTGCCTTCAGCTCAGGTCATGATCCCAGGGTCCTGGGATCGAGCCCCGCATCGGGCTCTCTGCTCAGCAGGGAGCCTGCGTCCCCCTCTCCCTGCCTGCCTCTCTGCCTCCTTGTGATCTCTGTCTGTCAAATAAATAAATAAAATCTTAAAAAAAAAAAAAAGAAGTGAGTGGGCTTCGCTACCAAGTGGACACGGCCCCCAGCTCTTTACAGTGCTGGCTGCGGGGGTACCAGAGAGGGCCGTTTCTCAGACGGGTGTTCTCTGCAGACCAGCTTGCTGCGCATTCCAGGAATGGCCTCTCAGATGGTCTGTGGGCCTCCCCGTGGCTGCCCTGAGATGTCCTGATGGCGAGCAGTGAATGGTCACAGGGTAAATGACAGAGTGGGGAGGATATTGCACTTGACCAACCAGATGCATGACCGTGGCCTCCCCGCTCCTCCTCATCGGCCAAAGAAGCAAAAGACCCAACAGGTAGTTTATAGATAAGGGAACCGACCAAAATCCGTAGTTCAAAAAAAAAAAAAAAAATCAGTGCCTACCCTGACTGTAAGGTGCGAGGGACATGAAAGGTGATTTGCAAGAATGTGTGTATTTCAGCCCTCCAGCCCGGCAGCTCGCTGGCAGGAACCACCCCCTCTGGATGTCCAGACCCCCCCGGGGGCGGCACCTGCCTCTCCCCGGACCGTAGCCGTTCTCAAACCGTCCGTGGCATGCATTCTTAGTGACAGTGACACGGTCCCCAACAGGGTGAAAATTGGCTCTTGGAGGGGGACGCAAAGGAGCATTGCTCTTTTTATGTGTAAATCACAGACCTGCATACAGCGTGCAAGCAGATGTACAGAATGTCTGTGGTATTAACATTTCGTGGTGGGAACAGAGTGGGCGGCCGGCAGGGAAAGGAAAATGACTTACAAATGCCCCGTGGGGGGCGGCCATGACCAGAACGTTGAGAAGCATCGATACATCATGAGAGACCAGGTCTTGTCTTACTTCCAGTCAATCATAAACGGAGACTTTTATAAAACACAATAAAAATGAATGACTAGATAAACAAAGGAAAAAAAGAAGCAAACACAAGGCACAAGTTTTTATTCTTAGGTTCCACCGACATAAAATTACTCAGTTGAATTACTGTAGATGCTTTCAAAGCTCACTCACAATTTCCATCCAAAGTTTGGAATTCAGGCAGTTCACGGGCAGGCAGTGTGAGCCACACTTTCGGTAGCCCTGGTCTGGCGAGGCTGGGGTGGGAGAGAAGCGGGTGCTCCCTCGAGGAGGGCATCCCTGAAGGGTCTAGAAGGACCGGCGGGAGTTGGCTGTTGGGGAATGAAGATGAGTGTTTTGGCAGAAGGTACAGCCTGGGCAGAGACCCAGGGAGGAAGCTCGTGGCCCCCGTGAAGACCGATGGCAAGGTATGGCTCTAGCAGAGGGAGGGAGCCTGGGGAGGAGGGAAGGCCAGGGAGGAAAGCAGAGTGCACTGCCCAGGCAGGAGCTGGACCCCGAGCCCTGTGGGCTGCCTTCAACACCTGCTCTCAGCCAGTGGCCATCTTGAGATCCTAACGGCACCCATGGGCCCCTCCCCGCAGCTGGAATGAACTCGGGATGTCGCATGAGCAATCTGGGGGGTGGTTTTGCCATCCCGTAGGCCCATCAATGTCTCCAGATTCAGAGCTGGTGGCAGACAGCTGAGTTGATCCCTTGAACACCCCCTTTGCAGATGAGCTCATTCAGTCCCACAGCCTGGGTCCGTGGGTCCCAGCTCTGTGCCGACTGCTGCTCTGTGAGGCCTGCCCAATTCACACAGGACAGTCACTGTCCAGAGAGCAGCCTCGGTCCCGGAGATCTGGGGGTAAAGCCAAACCCTTCCGTTGGCGGAGCGTCCACAGCAGTAGAACAGAGCGGAAAACGCAAGACGTCCTGTGGGGACCAAGGGCTTGGCATTCTCCCGACATGCCGGCTGGCAGCACACCCCCCCCGCCCCCCCCAAAGGGAGTCTAGTTCTCCTGTTCCTGACCCTCTCCCTGTCAGGCCAACTGTGCATTTGGATCCCTTTCGTGCCCCTCTTGTGAGCTCCCACTGCGGGAGCTGAGGCGGCAGAGGCCACTCGGGCCCGGGATGTCATTATGGTTGAGGATTGGCACAGTTAGTGGGCCATTTCATCAGTGTTGGTACAGATCGAGAAAAATGAACTAGCAAGTGGAAATGTACTCAGAGAGGCAGCTGGGATAATTGGCCCTCGGAAACACACAAGAAGTGCTCTTCTAAAAATACCGGGCGGCGCTGGGAAGGCAGGCCGGGGACTCGACTCAGCAGGAGTTGAAGACGGCAAGGATGGAACGTTTGGATCTTCCAGGATCCAGAAATCATGGAGGTTGGGAATGAGGACCCAGGGGAGAGGTGCCATTCTGGACGTAAAGAGAGGAAGCGGGTCTGCTGTGCGCCCCACTGTTGGGCTCACACCCCAGACACTGAGTGTGAGGGCCGAGACCACAGGCTCAGCTGCCGGCTCTGCGACTCATTTCCTGATTCAGTCGGTATTCACTGAGCACCTGCTGTGTGCCAGGGCCGTTCTGACACTAGCCGTGCGGCAGAGAACGAAACAGAGTCCCTGCCCTCATGGAGCAGACGATAAGCAAATATGGAGTAAAGGGGTAGCGTTTGGGGGGTGGGGAGAGACTGTTCTGAATAATGTAGGCAGGAAATGTTTGGGGGATAAGGGAGTATTTAGTTCGTAGACTCGAATGAGGTAAAGGGACAAGTCCTGTGGATTTTTAGGGGAAGAATATTCCATGCTGAAGGAACAGCAAGTGCAAAGGCCCTGTGGCAAGAACAGGCTTGGCGCAGTTGTGCCGCAGCAGGAGGTCCGTGTGGCCGGAGTGGCACGAGCAAGGGTGTGAGTGAGAAGTGGTAGCAGAACAGAGGGGGAAGACTGCAGTCCGTCACTAGAGTTTCGCTGTGTACTCTGAGAGAGGTTGGTTTACGTTCTGAAAGGAGCCCTTGTTGCTCTGTGGGGATTCTCGTGTGGTGGGACAAGAGCACAAACGGGCCTGGTTGGGCAGGGAAGGTGGGAATGAACCACGGGAGAGAGATGACCAGGTGGTTTCGACTCCTGAGGGCAAGTGTGGAGGTGCTTGAAGCTGATGGTGGTCTTTAGGGAAGAGAGAAATTAACCCACAACCAGCCTGAGACTTTGAGGACCTGAAGTAGCCCCACCCCCAGACCTTCTGTGGGGGTCCAGGAGGGATGCCAAATGGAGATCTATTAAAGGGTCTGGAGATGTTTAGCCTAAAGACAAAGAAGAAGGACAGGGGTCCTGAGCCCTTTCCTCAGACACCTTGCAGATACCCAGACAGAGAGAACCGTTATGGCTGTAGACGTCCGGCCGTGCTCCCCCCACCCCGCCCGATCAAGCTGCTGGGTGCTGTAAGACCCCATCCCTAGAAGGGAGCCCCCAAGGGCCGCCGTGCTCGGATGCTATGGGAAATGGAAGCCCCCCCCAAATCAGAGTCCCCCGTGCATTCATGACCCTGATATGTGTGGGGTTCGAACACAACAGGACCCAGCCCCGGCCCTCAGAGAGAGGAGACAGTGCTGGGGGCTCTGAGGGGCTGGGGTATGCCAAGAGGAGCTCCCATGCGGACAGGGGGAAGAGAGTGGCCGCGGTGTCTGGCCTTGGGAACCCAGCCCCGTTCGCCATGCCACGCAGACCCGTGTGTCTAGGTGCGCAGGGGCTGAGTGTGAGGAGAGGATGCCCACCTTGCTCATCGCGGAAGGCCTGGCAGGGGTGGGGCTCGTGGCCTGGGAGGGGCAGCGGGGCTGCGGGGGGCGCCGCAGGCAGGTGATGGACAAGCTCTCCTGGGGCTGGCCCCGGGGTGGGCGTGTGAGGGGAGCCGTGCACGTGCGCGTAGCAACATAGGAGCTCTTCGTGGGCTTTTTGCATTATTTTCAATTTTTAGAATGCTGCATCAAAATATTATTTCTCCTAACTTCTGAGTTTTTACGGAGTCCCTTCCGTGTTGTATAGGGAAAGTGCCTCGCCCACCTGACCCCAGACCCAGCCCTGCTTTGGATCGGGCAGCGTCTAGGACGACGGGGGAGAATTGCCCCATAAAACCATAGGAGGAGGCTTCCGGATCATGGCCCGCCCACCCCGACCCCTTACGGAGGGGCAGACCGTTTGTCCTGACGGCCGGGTCCCCCTCCAGCCAGCTGGTCCGGGGAGGGCTCCCACAGAATCCGTCTCCTGAAGCAGGAGCAAAGTTCCTCCCCGCAACCGGGAGGAAGCGCGGGGACCCGGCCCGGGAGTGAGTGCGGCCGCTGGGGCGGGCCCCTTACTCAGGGCGATGGGCCACTGTCCCGGCTGAGCCTCCCGCGGCCACCCCCTTGCGCCCTGAAGGCCCGGAGAGGTTTCGCACAGCGTTTGTTTGGCTGGATTTGCTCCTGGAGTCCGGTTCCCCGCTGCTCGCTGATCGCTCGCCCAGAAACACCGGGGAGGTATCGGGGCAAGCCAGCGGGGGGCAAAGCCGGGGCACAACTGGCATTTGCAGGTGGGGACCCGGCGGGAAGGCCCGTGTCTACGTTCTGTTCCCGGCGCAGGCTCGGCTGCCTCAGGCTGCCTCGGCGGGAAGCAGCCCCAGAGACAGAGGAGGGGACGCTGGTGCGCCGGCCCGGCCCCCGCTTACACGGGCACGTGCCTCGCGGCGGAGCCCCCATGAGAAGCCCCGCGCCGCCCCTGCCCCTGCGGGGAGCACGTTTCAACAGAGGACTGGGGAGCGCACCCGCTCCCTGGGCGATGTGAGGCCCGGGGGAGTGGGTCGGGGCGTCAGGGAGCGGGTGGTTTGGGTCGGTGGGTCTCCCGCCCTGAGCCCCCCGGGCGGCCCCCCTCGGACCTCTGACCTGCGGTGGCTCAGCCGTGGCGCCTCCTCACAGCTCCTAGGCCTGGGGATTGTCTTCAGGCGTCTCGGACTCTGGGGCCTTCCCTCTCCGCGCTGTCTCCGGAGGAATGTTCCGGTACGGTCAGCGAGGGTCGGGCAGAGGCGGCCGGGCTGAGTGGTCCTCAGGCCTCCAGTGCTCGGCGGCCCCTTATCAACACGTAGCATCGTTTTACTAAATTCTGTTTTGTGCCTCCGATGCTCTGTCCACCAGGGTCCGTGTCCTGCCATCCCTGGGGCGGGGAGCTGAGGCGCAGACCTGCTCTCCGTCCTGAGGCGAGAGCCCCGGGGGCTGCGGCCCAGCCTGGCTCCTTCCGGGGCCCACTTTGGGTCCCCTTCTGTGAGATGGGCTGGGGGTGGGCGGGCCTAGAGGAGACCCTCAAAGAGCCACGATGGCAACCTCCGTTCCCACTTAGAACCCCTCAGGAGACCAGGGCTGGGGGGAGGTGGTGCCAGGCCCTGGGAGGCCTCGCAAGGACCCCGCAGCCCATGCCCACCCTCCCGCAGTGCGTTAAAGACGAGGGAGCTGGAGGACAGATGAGAGACAGATCCCTGCGCTGCGGTGTGTCGACCGAGAACGAGAAGTTTCACGAGCCCGAGACGAAACGTGTTCCAGAAGAGGGTTGAGCAACTTGAGGGGTAGGAGGACAACAGACCGTTCTTAGAAAAATAAGGTTTATTTCTCCCATGTTCTGGGGACCACATCATGGAGGCCGGTGAGGACACCCAAAGGCAACACCGCAAGCCACTTCCGGCCCCCGTGCACCACGAAGAAAAGTTACTTCACTCCTCGCAGCTTTAGGTTTTCGTCGTAAAATGAAGATTATAAAACTGATTTTACTGAAGTGTGGGAATTAGGTGAAATAACTTACAATGTGCCTAGTGCCGTGCCTTGCATGTTGCCGGTGGAAGGACGGTGTTCTGGAAGGTTGTGATGTCCGTATACTAACGGGCCTCCCAATGGCGCTTGTCGGTGCGGGCCTCACAGAGCACAGAAGTGACTCACAGAGCCACGTTCACATTCGGAGACCAGACTCCCTGAGAGTCTGGGCCCCACCGGTTGGTACGTTGTTATTGGGCAAATGGCCATGGGGCCTGGGATCCCTCTGTGCTGGGATTCTGACCGGGGACCAGAGAGGCGGGCACCGGCCCTCGGTGACTTGACGGTGTGATGGGGACGTAAACAAAGAGCCAGCAGAGCGGAGAGGCCACGGCTAGAGAAGTGGAAGACGCTCGTGCAGGGCAGGCAGCCCCGATCGAGGGCTAGGGAAGCTTCTAGAGAAAGTGATGTTGAGCTAGGGTCCGAAGATGATGCGGAGAGCTGGAGGGCAGGTGAGGAGGGTTGTGGCCACATGGGGCTGCCCGTGGCAGGGCCCGTGGGCCAGAGGGACTTGGGGCCGGGACACACTCGTGCTGCGGCTGGAACAGAAGAGACCCGGGGGAGACGGGAGCAGACCCGCAGAGACACGCTCTCCCAGACCGTGGGTACGAGTCAGACCTCCTCCCAGGGGCGGCACGGAGCCGCAGAACACATGGCAGAGAGGGGCACCGAGGCGCAATTTGCACATTAGGAAGCACATCCTGGCGGAGGCGTGGGCTGACAGAGACACAGCGAGACCACTCAGGAGGCCCCGCTGTCCGCCCAGGAAGACGGTGGATCAGAGATGCAGCAGCGGGGGTAGAAAGAAGCAGGTGCTTCCGGAAGCCCCACAGTCCATCCTAACTCGGCCGCCAGAGGGATGCTCTTGGTGCCCAAGTCAGATCACGGCACTCCTCTCTCCAGAACCTTCAGGGACTCCCCGTTTCACTTGACGTGAAAGTTGAAGTCCTCTCCGTCCCCTCCAGACCCTCCAGGAACGGACCTGCCTCTCCTGCTCTTCTCCTACCTTCTCTCCTTCAGCCCGCTGACCTCCTCGCTCTTCTTGAGCCTCTGCCACAGGACCTTTGCTTGAGCCCTTCCTAGTGTCTGGAATGCTCTTCCCACAGATATCTCTCATCCCTGTGTGCTGCAGCTTCTCCCCACCCCTGCCTATAACCCGGCTCTGCCGAGCCCCCCGCCTGGCTCTCCTTTCTCCACAGACTTACCGCCTTCCTGGGTGCTACGTGATTCACTATTTATCGTGCGTATCATCGAATGTCCCTCTGCCCTTGCTGAAGTGTCAGCTCCGCAGAGCAGGACCCGTGCGTGTTTTCTCCTCTGGTGCCTGACACGCAGCAGGTGCTCCACAGGGGAGGGAACGGAATCGGGCTGGGCCCCGCGGTCAGGTACAGGGTCACGGGTGCCCTTGGATTCAGCACAGGGTGCCATCTGTCACGCCAAGGAGAGTGATTCCAGGAGTAAAGCTGAGACAAAGGCTGGACTGCCCAAGGTGACCGGGGAGTCAGGGCGGCGAGTGTAGACCGCTCTCGGAGGTCTGACTGCGCGGTGTCTGTATTACCTTTGCTTCGAATTGCCTTTAGGGAGGCAGAGACAGCACATTCCACGCCGATCGGACAGAACCAGCAGAAAGGGAAGGAGAGACTGCAGAGAGGGGCAGAGAGAGCCAGAGCAACAGAGCCGTGCAGGGAGAGCAAGACTGGGGGTGGCACGCACACATGAAGGTGCATCCCCCGCCCCATAGCAGGAGGAAGGGGGGGGGCAGGCCAGGCTGGAGGCGAACTAATGCAGTGACCGGGGGCGGAGCGGCCTCTGTTTGCCGGGGACATGCGGGTGATGTCAGCAGCCGAGAGTGAGGGGAGGCTGGAGGTTTGAGAGCAAACGGAAAAGCCCAAAATCGCAGCAGCGAGGACCGAACCGGGAGCTCCCGGGAGGCTCGGCCACTCCAGCAGCATCCCGGGTCCTCTCGAGGGCCGAGCACGTCCGTTCACGGGGACAACCAGTGCTTAGGTGATTCTCCTCCAGCGGTAATCAGTGCTTTGGGTGTTGGTCCAGAAGATGCAGACTGTTGGTCCGATCCACGATGGCGGTGGCCTTGCCAAGAGCGTGCAGAAGAAGGCCGTGGTGCAGTGGGAACAAGGGAGCTTCGAAGCGACCGCGAAGGGACCGTGAGCTAAAGAGGAAAGGCAGAGGCAGGGGAGCCCGGGCAGGAGGCACGGCGCAGGCAGACGACAAGGGCTCAGACCCCCAGCTCAGCCTCTGCAGGGCGCGGCAGGGCATACCTGGCTGGGGCTTAACCTATCAAGGGGACCCCACGGTCACTCGGAGAGGTCAGGGCCATTGAGAGAAAAGTCTGTTACTACTAGTTCCCCAGAAACGAGAAGTTTTCCACTCCACACCAGGCCGCAGGGGAAGTGCCATGTTTGCCCAGGACGCAGAGAGACAGGCGACTGGGTTTCCGGAGGGCACAAGGCAGGACAAACAGTTTCTGATGGCCTAGTTTGAAGGGCTTGGGCCGGCCTTGGGGCGGAGGGACTGTCCCTGGTCACCTGGTACCTGGCCTGGGAGACTGAGGGCGGGGGGGACCACGGGCCCGGCGTGGGAGTTAGAGGAGGACGCGGTTCAGAGTGTGGGCTCTGGTTCGGAGGGAGATGTTAGTTTGGCTCTGTGACCGGGGACACCACGCAAGTACGAAGCTAGGAAAACCAGTTAGGACACCCCCGGTGTCATTGAGCAATTTGCTCAAACGCTCTTTGCCTCAATTCCTTTGTTTATAAAGTGAGGAGCGGACAGCACATACCTCGCTGCGCGTGGATGTGAGCGAGTTGGTGATGAGTGAGTAACCGGGAAGCACTTCAGACGGGTGTCGGCTCTCAGTCCTCTGCTCTAGCTGTTGTCACAAGCACCCCGGGGCCCCAGGCCCTCCTTTCTGAACAAGTGTAGCGGGAGAGAGTGAGTGAGCGAACCGGAAGAGAAGGAAAAAAGCCTGAGGTCAGAGTGGGTCGTTCTGCATGCAGCGGGGGCGTCACTGTGGGAGCGGGGCATTGCTGGGGGGGGCGGGGGGGGGACTTTTCCCAGCACCGGCTCCGTATGCCGCTCACGAACTGGAATCACACAGTGTCCCCGTGCGCAGCCGGCATCTTCGACCATCTGCTCCATCTGTGAAACTGTAGCACAAACAGTGTTCTAAAATGAAGAGGGGCCGTCCCTCCCTCGGAGGGAGAGGGCAGTGCTTCCTGGCGAGGGTCCCCGGGCTTGGGAAGGTGAGTGGGATTTGGATGGGCAAAGAGGACAGGAGAGGGAGGCCCTGGTACCTGGTATGGGCAGGGTGGGGGCTGTCGCTGAGGTTAGAATGGACAGGAGAGCATGTGGCAACATCTCACGGGGGCCGTGGAGGAGGCGAGCCTGAAAGTGTAGGCTTGGGCCACGGTGACAGATGGAGGTGGTGAGACGGACCTTCTGAGATCCCAGTCTGGGTACCAATGACGTCAGTGGATGGTGAGGCCGCTAAGTCTGGCTGCTGAGGCCCTAGGCCCGTGGCATTGTGGGAGAGGAGACTATCGCTTCGAAAGGGGTCCGCAGAAAAACAGGCGGGAGTGACGCAGGACAGTTGCATGAGACCATCCTGAGGCTGAAGCTGTGCCTCCACAGCCACGCGCCCGTCTCCACACGTGCATCTGGAAGGCGGGCTCCCCTTCTCCTCCCAGCCGAGCTGGGCTGCACCCCCAGGTGTCCTGGAGATGCCCTCTGGCGTCCTGACGGACGGCTGTCCACCCTCCCCTGCGGGCCGGTGCCTCTTCCACCTCCAGACGCTCTGATGGAGAGTAATTGCTCAAAGAGGTCCAGGGGGACGTCTCAGCTCGCCGTGGCAGGTGAACGTGAACTTCCTTACCTCTGCGGTGGAGACAGATATTTGTGAGCAGCCTAGAAACACCGTCCCGCGGCACACAGCTGAAGGCAGCCAGCAAGAGATGCCTTGAGCTCTTCAGTGGTTGTGAGCGTGCACAGAACCCTGCCATCCCCAGCATCACCCCGCAGACTTTCCGGTGCTTGTGAAGCCTCATTCCTAGCTGCAACGTGGAGCTTTTCGTTATTGCTTTATCTGGTTGAATCTCATCAGAGCGGGCTGCGCTCTGACAAGGCGAAGGAGAGGGGGGCTGATTACGGGGAGAACGCAGCCCTTTCCGTGAATATATCCCCGGCACCGTTTGCTCTGAATAAGGATAATCATGTCTCGCAATCTGGAAACCATGTTATTTAGAAAATTAGGATAAGTGCAAAACAAAGCAAGAGTGGGGGGAAAAATAACTTTCATCTTGGAAATACAAGAACGCTGACAACAAGATAAATCATGCCACATTTTTCCCCACAAGATTTGCATGCATGTGATTTCTCGTGGCTGCTGTTGCACAAGGGATCATTAATTTTTATATCAATCATTTGATACAGTCCCTCGGCGAGGAAGGAAGGAGACTCTCGCTTTGCCGATGGAAATCAAGCGCCTCTTTGGCTTGATTTTGCCTCTTGTAAAGCCCATGTTTGTGGAGAGCTAGCCCTTGACACTCATATCCTAAGTGTTTCCGATTTCGCGACTGGCCCTGGCCCCAGACCAAGAGCGTTTAGCCTGGGGTCCGCCCGTCTCCGTGGGGTGCTGTGAGAAATGCACGGGCGTGCAAATTCGGTCAGGAATATAAAACACATAGCATTTTTTAAAAAGATTTATCTATTTATTTGACAGAGGGAGAGAGAGAGGGGGTGTTTGAGTAGGGGGAAGGGCAGAGGGAGAGCAGAGAGAGAAACTCCAGCAGATGCCGCACTGAGTGTGGATTCCAGGTCCCTGAGATCTAGACCTGAGCTGAAACCGAGTCGGACGCTTAACCGGCTGAGGCCCCAGGCGTCCCTAACGCACATCGTTATGTCCACTAATCTGCACCTGGCACGGGCGATCATCTCAGTGATGACTGGAGGCCACGGTCTGTACACCATCAGCCACACCTGGGCTTTGTCTCCGGTGCTAATCACAGACCTGTGCATACTGTGTCCCACTTTGTATGGATGCCTTGAAATACTTAGGTATCCTCCTGTCTGCATTCAAATGTATTTCCGTTAAACCCACCCTGGACCTTGTTACTTAATGTGTTAAAGAGGCGTATGGATTACTGCCTCATGACTTTTTAAAAATTTGAAGACGGTATTTCCACCTAATTTATTTCCTGTGTGCTTCTGTGCATTTGGCTTCATGGAGGCCCTTTCACTCTGAGAAGGGCTCCGGAGGCATCGCCAGACTGCACAGGTGCCCCTGGTGCAAAGGTTTTAGGATCTCCGCACAGCTCGAGACAAGTGGATCCCCTGAGCTCGTTAAACTGCAGATGCCATGCCCTTCCCAGAGGCTGCTGGACCGGCAGCTCAGGGCCTGGGACCTGGACACGTGTGTCTTTCAAGGCTCCCCCGGTGATGACGATGCAGCCAGCCCAGATCAGAGCTGTTACTCAGAGACCTCTGGCTCAGAGCGTCTGTACCCCAATTACCGGGGCCTCATAAGTGGGGGCTGGTGCAGGTAGGGAGAGGCCATCTCAGAGAGACAGGGTCTTCTTAACTTCTGGAAATATGCATGGGGCAGACGCACATACGGGGGTCCTACGGACCCCAGTTTGTCTTTGGGCCCCTCACTCCAGAAGTGTGTGCCCGGGTCATGCTCACTGTCCTCTCTGAGCCTCAGTTTCCTCGTCCAGGGCCCAGGCCTGCTGTGAGAAAGAAAGAAAGTGCTGGTGCGCATAGAGCACGTTGTGGGGAGGCTGACACGCAGCGAGTCGGCCGCCATTGTTTGTGGTGACGCTGGTGACATTCCTGTTTGCAGCCCCGCGACTCTGGGGCTGCTAAGGGATGCGGCGGTTACAGAGTGACAGTGAGACCGGCTCCCAAAGCTTGGTGGGGCTCTTCTCCCGGAGGTCACGGTGCTGCTGACTTAGAGGGGCTCCTGCCAGCTTCAGCCGTCCCCTGCCCACTACGGGATGAGGCTGGCACGTCGCTGGGAGTCCAGGGCTGTCTGCTGATGCCCCTTCCGTGGTGGTGAGAGTCCCACGTTACTCCTGACTATCCCCCTCTTTGTGTAGGAAACCAAGCATCTCATCTTGCAAAGAAGCCCCTTCCCATCTGTGGGCCAGAAGCCGTTTCCCTCCCTATGGAGGGACTTTGGACAAGTCTCTTCTGTTTCTGAGAGAGGATTTAAGATGGTTTCCCGAAGTGGGCCTCCAAGCTCAAACCAGAAGGTGTCACGGTTTCGTGGGCAGCTGAATGCTCCATGTTTTTCGAGATTACATGCTTTGAAGGAAAAGTTTGCTTTTACAGACTTTCTTCTAGATTCTCCAGAACCTTCTAGGGGCCTGTCTCAGGTGGGTTCGCCCAGGGCCGCACCCTGTCATGATTCCAGGGACAGTGTAGGAGCGAGACCACATTAGCGCGCTCGTGCTGCCGTGACAAAACACCACAGCGAGACTGGGCCTCACCACGGAGATTCGCTTTCTCACACTTCCGGAGGCTGCGAGTCTGAAATCGGGCGTCTCCTGACACCTCTCTCCTTGGCCTGTTGGCGCCATCTAGTCTCCTTGTCCTCACATGGTCTTCCTTGTGTGGGCATCTGCGTTGCGTCCTCCTCTCCTCCTCTCACGCAAACCCCAGTCCTTCTGGATTAGGGCCTGCCCTTAGTCCGTTCCCTCTTTAAAGATCTTCTCTCCAAGCACAGTCACATCCTTAGGACTTCAAGGTGCCAGCGAGGCCGGGCGGAGGTGGTGGATGGAGTTCAGCCCCTAGCAGACATGAGTTCTTCCCACTCCCTGCGTACTCCTCCCGGGGCCCAGGGGTGGCCGGAAAACACAAGAGCCCGTGGCGTCTGTTGGGGACGTCAGACGTGGAGAACTTCCATCGAAGGATGGCTCCTGCTTCAGATTCTCCGGGACAAAGGGCTGGGATGGCCCCTGAAGCGACCCCGAGCTGATGGTTCTTTAAGGTTTCAGGATCGATGCCGTTCAGTGGCACTCTGTCTACGAGTGTCAAAACCCAGCCCCCCTCACCCCCCGCATCTTTGCAAAGGGAAAAAGGGACGTGCGTCCAAGAGAATACGGCGCCATCCCTGTGTTTTCTCTGAGCCGGAGAGTGGATAGACGTATCTGAGTCAAGTTGGCTTTCTTTTCGACCCGGCGCCCGGTGAACGGGTCGTGTGCGCGCGCGTCCCGCCTCCGGGCTCTGTGGGAGCCGGGCCGCTCGTGGCTCGCGGCAGCAGAAGTCAGCAGGTAGGAGATGACATTTTAGAATTGTTCAGATAGACCCCAGGCCTAGCGGAGAGGCCGGACACGGTGTTCGGAGAGCAGGAACAAAGCAGCTCTGTTTAAAAATTTAAAAGAACCTTTCCCTTTATCAGCTGCCCTGCTGGGCTGTTCTCCCAGCAATTTCCAGAATGTGAAACTGGCCCCACGCAGAACGGAGAGGAGAATGGAAGAGGGCACATAAGTGACATTTTCAATATCCCCGCACAATATCCAGCACCCACGGAAGCTGAGGAAGAGGCTGTTTTCTGGGAGAGAAACAATGAAATTACCGGGTTGGAAGAGCCCTCCGTGCGGCTGCCTGCTTCGGGGCATCTAACCCATTCAAGCCTGGGATTCCTGTATACCTCTTAAATTCTGTACACGCACAAGTCAAAACAGGGGAGAGGGAGTATCCAGGGCAAGTAACTCGGTCCATGGGAACAGCCAACCTCTAACTCTTGGTGGCTTGCTTGAGATTTTCATGAAAACCCATGGTGGGTGGTCACGGTTGGCAATAGCCTTCCTCGTGGTCATTTGGGACCCTGGGCTCCTTCCACACGTGGCTGTTGCCCCTTCAGCAGGTGGCTTCTGGGGTCCCTGCGCCGTGGGACAGAGGGAGTAGTAATGGTGTGAGGCCTCGGGTGACACGCGTCTCCAGGCTCACACACACTGGTAAGAATGAGTCTACGCTGGCAGCAGTTGCCCAGACCCTTCCTGTGGCTGATGTCCTCCTTGGGTGAGGTCTGTCAAAGGATGGTTACGGGCTCAATGAGAGCCTTGCATGATTCCCTGCTCCTTCTAGGGACCAAAATGGAAGTTAGAATTCAGTAAAAAGGACTGAGATCCCTCGTTTTCTCCATCTCTGAGAGTCCCCTCTTATGTGCTGTTCAAAGTCCTAATGTTGACACAGAGTTGGAAAGATTGTGGAATCTACTGGTGTGGTGACTCATCGGGCTTCATGTCACTAAGCTCCGGGCCCAAGTGCACTGAGGAAGGTCATCTAATGGTTGAGCGAGACCCAAGCCAACCAGATCCGTGGCTCTTTCCTCGGCTCTGAATCGCCCAGAACCCCCAAGGGCACTGAATGGCATGAAGGCGTGTAATTTCTGGTCTTCAGACTCTACTGTGTTGGCAGCTTCCTCGTCCCTATGGTAACCGCCCCGGGTCCCCACTGACTATCAGTAACTACTGGGTCAGCCATTTTGTGCCCCAGGTACCGGGCCCCAGTGCTCCGTCCTTTCCTGACTTACAGCTCAGCGTCTGCTTCAGAAACCTCACGCTCCCCTGACATCTGAGGCTTCTAACTCACTTATTGGTCCAACATTTTAAAAACGACCTGATGGCTCCTGGCAGTTTATGCAAAAAGAAGGGACTGCTGTGGAGTCACCAGAAGGACTCTGCGAGCCTCCAGCCTTGGAAGAAGCCGCGAGTGACCCAGCCCAGGAGGGCAGGACCGGGGCTGCTCCCAGCGCGCCAGCAGCCTCAGCCGCGAACCTTCTCGCTAACTAATCGGCTGTCTGCGAGGCATTCGAGGTCTTTATCTTTCGAGTGCAGTGGGAGGTGGACTCATCTTCTGTTTAAATACAGCTCACAGTTATCTCTCTCTCTCTCTTTCTTTGCCGAGCCTGGGAACTTGAGTGTGTGTTCGTTTACTAATGTGGCTCCCAGTCCGCAGGCGAAGGAAGTTGGTTACGCTTCTCGTCTCGGCTGCAGGAGAAGCAGAGAGAGGGATAGAAGCGTCCCTACCCCCACACTGTGCTTCTTCACGACCCCATCAGTAACGCCGGTGTGTTTGTGATGCTGCCCCTCTGCGAACACCCAAAGCCCCCATTTGGAGATGGTGACAGGGGTGGCGAGACAGGTGGGGGCCCACCCGGCCCCATTCATCCTGCTCCTGTGGGAGCTGGGGACGAAGAGCTCAAGTGGCGACTTCTTTCATCCCCCGATGGCCACAGGCTGGCTTCCTGCCAGGTCCCGGAGCCCCGCAGCGTCTCACCCCCAGCCTGGCCCTGTTCGCTCCTCCCAGGAGGTGTCTCTGGTCACAGTCTCCGGAGAACCAGCCTCAGGGCACCATGGACTTGGGGGTGATGTATCTGCCTTTCTCCCAAGTGGCTGTCCTTGTGCTCTGAGCCTCTCTGAGCACTGGACACCATTTTACAGCAGGTGCCCCCAGGATGTGCTCAGGCCTGACCACCTGGGGTAGGACAAGAGAGCCGAGGGTCTGTCCAGCCAGGCAGGGCAGGGCCAGCCACCACAGAGCCAACATGCAGTCATGGGTCTGCGCCTTGACAAAAGCTAAACGTGCACATGGGGACTCGTGGTGCTCCGATGGTGAGGTCTGTGTCCCCTGCCCCAGCATCAGTGGCCCTTGGTCTCCTCAGGGCCATTGGGTCATTATCTCCAACCTGCCCCTCCCATGCGACCGCATGCCCTACTGGCTGTGTTATAATGAGTGGGAAGTCCTTCTTGTATGACGGCTGATGACGGGTGGGTGGACCGTTTCATCTGGTGGAGCTATGGCAGGCTGGTCCGTCCTGGCCTCTTCCTCATCCTGGTCCCAGATGGCAGGCGGCCCTGTACCTGCTGTCTCCTTCTGTAGATTTCTGGGAGTGGTCATTGGCAAAGCCCCTAGCCCAGACCAAGTTGGTTTCAGCGATGGTGCTCTGGAAAGAGCAATGACACCCTTTGAGGACCTTTTGAACCACGGTGATAGGATTTTCTTGGAAGCATGTGGACATTCCAGGCTCCTTCCAGATCACTGTACTCGATATCAAAGCTCTGGTGTAACACGTTTGGTATTAGAGACACAGAATTAAATACAATTCACTTTGCTCCTGTGGTGAAGCATGGTTTACCTCTGTGCCCTACCAGCTCCTTTTCTATCCTGGCAAAATCTCAGGCTAAATGATAGTAGAACACGGATGCATCGGGAGGGGAATGAACACAATGTAGCACTCCCCCCCACCCTGGCTGCTTCTACACCAAGGTTCTAAGGCAATCTTCAACACTTTCCTGGAACTCTAATTTTAAGTTCTGAGAAAAGAGCAAAGACGGTGCGTAAGATGTACATCTAAATTATCTTTAGATCCCCGGCAGCATTTGGCTCTGAGCTCTGGTCTTAGTAAACGTGTAGATGATATTGAATGGAATGACCAAAGGAGGTAAATTATTACAAGTTGAAAGCATCAGGCCGGGAATGCAGAGGGATAAATGCTTAATACTTAATTAGTTGGAGCTGCTCTTGCAAAAGGAGGGACTGTCCAGAGGAAGGAGTCTGTGAGCAGGGCAGACACGGAAGGACAGAAAAGGAGTGAGGGAAGGTCTAGGTAGGGAAGCCCTAAGTGGTGAGGAAAGAGGGGAAGGCAAAGGAATTGGGCCAGGACGGGGCAGGACAACCTCAAAGTGTGTGATTGAGGCTGCTTGGGGCTTTTTTCCTAAGACAGAACCTCGGGTCCTCCCTGACAGTAACATGCTATCAGGCTGGGTAGCAAGGCGAGGCTGAATTTTAAGCTGTTAAGAGCATAGGCCTGATACTATTTGTTTTCCCACCCAATATTATTCTTTCAAACACATAAGCAACAACCTCAAAAATTAAAAGAAAAGGAAAAAGCCCACCCGTCTTCCATGCACAATAAATCAAGCTGCTTTCCATATGAATGCATTTCTTTCCTCCTCTAAATCCCGTGTCACGTTACCCAGCTTCCTTTTAATTCCTCGTCTTATATTAAGAGGAATGACCCGCATCCGCTGGAAATGGGATCCAGGTAAGAGGTTCTTGCCACCATGGGGCTTAAACTGAGATGTCTTGAGGTCCATGTTCGTAAATCCGATTTCTGAGAAAGGGTAATAAATAAAGCAGAAGATTGAAATTGGGTTTTTGTTAGAGGACTTTAGGAGGAAAGCCATTACGCATCTGTGCAATTTAGGGAGATAGAACAGACATTTCAACCATGAAAAGCCAGCTCACCGTCCCCGGGATGGCAGAGAGGAGCTTGGAGGAGCAGGGGCACCTCTGGGTGTCCTGATTTTGAAGAGAATGAGCCTGTGCTTTGGGAAGTGGGTTATCTACCCAAAAAAGATTGGTAGGATGGGGGTAACAAACTAAATGTTCTCTTAGTCAGAAATCTATGTTGTTTCAAACAGATTTACCAGCAGACAAAAGGCTAAAATTTGCCTGCACTTGGATTACCGAATGTGGTCATTTACATAATTTGTGTTAAACATTCCTCCAGTGCTGCTTTTACCAATGTATGTGGGCTTCCCTGGCTTCCAGAGTGACTTCAGTCTGATACCAGGAAGAAGTTGTGTCCATGCGAAGGAGGCTTCTGGAGGACCAGCTCCAGAGTGGTAGGGCTTCATTCCCCAAGGGAGAGGGTGGGAGAGGCCCCCAGGGCAGGGCATCCAGGTTCTGCGGGGTCCAATACGTAGGTCAGGCCATGAGAGGAGTTCATGCTAATGAAGGTCCTGGAGCTGAAGTTCAGTCAAGTTCACTTCTGCTTGGGAGATGGTCATAGGGACTGCAGGAGCTTGCGTGGCCCCAGAACACCTTATAATCCAGGATCTCAGGGCGCTGGCCACAAACCACAGGAACACATCAGAGTATTTATTGAAGTCTAGGCTCTTAGACTTCCCTTCTGCCACCTTTTTTTTTAAGGGTAAGACTTTTTCCCTCTTATATTCCAAGTCGACATGACAAAATATAGAAAAAATTATGTTTATTGTTCTCCTAAGAGATGCCAGTGAAGTCTCCTGTTATTTCAGGTGCACGTGCCTATGGCCTGGGGAGAAAGCTTGCTGAAAATAGACTAGAGGCCTTCACAGGGAAGTTTTATTCCCTGTACCTCTTCCTGGCTGGCTGACCGGTCAACTCCCTTAAAATTCTCCCATTAGAATTCTGATACGTGTCATTCTCATCTAGAGAAAAGCCAGGTGTAACTTGCAAACAACAGCCATCCCGTAAGACATCAGAGAAGGATGTTGCATAGCTCGTGGATGGTCTGGGGGCTGCAGAACTTACTTGGTTGGCTTCCCTCTTTGGCTGAGAGACCAGGATGACAGCATAGGACACCGATGCTCACCCTTGGAGCAGTCACAAACCCTGTGGATGAGGTTGGTGTAGAAGAGGAAAAAAATCTTTCCAACTCCTCTAGGACCCCTGTAAGAAAAGACAGATTAGCAAGAGAAAAGCAAACAGATATTTCTTAACATCTCATATATACCTGGGAGAAACTCAAGAATGGGTAAACTCCAAGAGGTGGCTTAGAACTTGAGCTTGAACACCATCTTCAGCTAAAACAAAGAAAGGGTTGTGGAGGAGACCCGTGGTGGGAAAGGGATCAGGAAAAGTACTGTAACTAAGGGTAAGGTTTGTCATGCAGATTTAAGTCAGTACTGTCTCCGTGGATGAGTCTCCTGTGATTTGGAGTCATCCTTCTCTTCCTGGTATAGAATGGAGGAGGGTGGGGCACCCTTGCAAGTGGGGATTTTTTATAAATGTAATTTTCCTTTATAAAAGGGAACTTCTGTTCTGTTTTCAGAGTTTCTGTGTCTGCTGTTTCTCAAAATAATCAGCTCAAAATAATCTTTATGACAAAGAGGCATACTTCAGGGTGGCATATTCTGGTCTCCTACAGTGGTCATTCCTGGAGCTAGAGCAAGGAAAGGAGGATAGGGAGAGACACATACCTGAGGGAGAGTGTTGGCAAGGTCACTGAAGGGCACAACCCCCCCCCCAACACACACACACACACACACACACACACACACACACACACACACTTGGGACACAGACCTGGACATTTTGGGGAGACTATCAGGCTGGACAAGCCAGCACAGCTCATCAGAATGCCAGTCTGGCCAGTGTATTCAGTGCCCAATCAGGGAAAAACCTTCTGGAAACTCAGTCCAGCCCATTCTCTTCTCAGTTGGGGCCGGGAGCACAGAGAGAGTATGGCATCAGAAATCTAGCCTTGCAGTAATGATAACAATGATGGCCTAGATAATGTGTATTGAGAACTTGGAGCCATGCACTGCTCTAAGCACTTGACATATAACACATCTAATTTAAATATCACAACAACCCAGAGAGGTAAGGACCGTCATTATCCTTCACTATACAGAGGAGGACGTTGGGATACAGAAAGGCTAAGTTGTATAAGGCCAACCAATAAGCAATGGAACAGGGTCTGGAAATATGTAGTCTGAAACCTGCATCCACGCCTAGAAACCATATCAGGTGTCTCCCGTTGAAAGGGTGGAAGACTCAGCAGTGTCCCCACATTTTTACATCCACAACCTCATTGTCCCCTCATAATGGCTCTGTGTCGTAGGCAGGTGGATAGTCTGACTCCATCTTATAGGTGAGGAAGCCTTAAGCCTGGGAGGAAAGAGGAAAATGACTTGCTTAACATCACAGAGCTGGACTTTGGAGGAGGTAGAACAAGAATTTGGCCTCTGTTGCCTGGTTCATTTTTCTGTACCTTATGGCCATCTCCGTGCCAGCTCTACACACAACCAGGGGAGGGAATAATTTAGGAGACCTTGAACACTGGAGCCTTTGGATGATGAAGAGTGAGAAGAAGGAGAGAAATGACACTGGAAGCCAACTTCATTTTCTCCATGTGGCCTCTGATAATAATGAAAAGACAAACAACCCAATTAAAAACTGAACAAAGGACCCAACTAGACATTTCTCTAAAGAAGATATACAAATGGCCAATAAGCCCATGAAAAGATGTTCAACATCATTAGCCATCAGAGAAATGGAAATCACAACACAACAAGATGCTACTTCACACCCACTAGAATGGCTATAATAAAAAAAAAAATGGACATTAACAAGGATAGTGAGGATGTGGAGAAATTAGAACCCTCATTATATTGCTGGTGGGAATATAAAATGGTGCAGTCGCTTTGGAAGAGATTAGCAGCTTTTCGAGAGATTAAACATAGAGTGACAGTATGACTCAGCAGTTCCACTCCTAGGTATATACCCAAGAGAAATGAAAATATGTGCACGTCCATATAAACACCTGTACGTGAATGTCCACAGATGCATTATTCATAACAGCCAAAATGGAAAAAGCCCAAGTGTCCATGAATGGATGAATGTATAAATGAAGTGTAGTATAGCATCCAGCCATACAAAGGAATGAAGACCAGGTATACATTACAACATGGGTAAACCTTCAAGATATCATGCTAAGTGAAAGACGTCAGCCACAATGGACCACATATTGTGTGATTTGTTTATATGATATATCCAGACTAGGCAAATCCATAGAGACAAAAAGTATATTAGTGATTATCTAGAGCTGGGGGTGGTGGTGAGGGGGGCTGACTGGTCATGAGTATAAGGTTTCTAGTTGGCTGATAAAAATGTCCTAAAATTGATTGTGATGATGGTTGCATAATTCTGTGACTATACCAAAACCATGGAATTTTTTACATTTTTTAAACAAGTGAATTTTGTAGTATGTGGATTATAGTTCAATAGAACTATTATATATTAAGGAAACAACAACAACAACAAAAAAGCAAAAAACAAAGACCTCAGCCTACAAAGATTCCCTCTTCAGCGAGATCTGATGTGCTCCCCTGGCCTGTGGTCCTGGGGGTTGACGCACTCCTTATTTTGCATCCCCTTGATGTTCAGCTGGACTCTGCCGGGTATTCCACAGCACCTCTTAGTCTCTCCTAGGCTTGGATCTTGCTGGTAATTGTCTGTTACTGACTTTGACCCCCTTCTGCTCTCTACGGTTCATCTTCAGACAAGCCCACTAATGCCTCCTGACAGCTTGCCTTTGCCCTCAATGCTCCTACTCACTTCCTGTCCCAAGGGTAGTAGGCAGGTCTAGGGGTCACTTGGGCAGGACCTGGACAAAACACTGACTGGCCTTGGTCTGGGCTGCATGAGGATTCAGAACAAAATTAATTAATTTCTCTTAATTTCTTTCTTTATTAACTCTCATAGATCAGGAATAGTCCATATCCCCCAAAGGAAAGAAACTGTCATTTGATGGTATGAGATGCACAGTTTTGACTGTGTGAGTGACACAGAAGACTCACTCACCCACACCTCCATGGGTCATCTTGGCCTGTGTGTCCTCACAGGAGTAAAGACTAGGATGTTGAGGGCCCCACAGTGAGTGAGGAAGACCAGCAGCCGTCTTACTTTCTACTCACCTTAACATCTTAGGAGGAGATTCACTCGTTTCGTGGAGTATGAAAGATGGTCTCCAAGAGAAAGCCAACTCTACAACTGATAATAGAATAAAAGAAAGTGATGGGTGCTCACCAGAAATAAGTTTCGGACAAATTAAAAGGATGGACACACTTGGCCATGGTTCAAGATCTGAGATCTGGAAGCATCTCTTTTATACCCTGTGCCAAGACAAGAAAATGCCATTCATAGATGGTTGAAGAAATTTGCTCAGTAAGCGGCACAGGGGCTGTTGACTGGTTCATAGGGAGAAAATAGTTTCGGTGCGTGCCTAGAGGTGGCCTATGATAGAAGGTGCACACGAGAATCCCAGGGGACCCTAGAGATTGGATTCAGAGATAATCCAGTGGTCTAGGTAACATGCCTGAGTTCATTAGTTGGGGGATTCCTCGTGGTCTCAAGATTGTTCCTCCAGAAAGTCAATGCTGGGGTGGACAGCCTAAGGAAGCTGGTGTCCTCCACTGGTGATGACCCTGGCCCTCCAGCCTGGGACTGTGGTCTATGGAATAGGGAATCATAAACCCTGAACACCAGAGCTGAAAGGATCCAGTGTGATAGCCTCCCCCTCATTTATAGATGACAAAACTGGGGTTGGGGTGTAAAATGAGTGTGCTCAGATTGCGGGAGAAATGGATCACGTGGCCTTTCCTTACTAGAGAATTCATGGGTTGATTCCTCCTCAGCATCTTTCAGCTTGTGTTAGAGGAGGGGTTCAGCTGGGCTGGTTTTGCAGTATGAGCCAGGGTTCCAGGGAGCCATTGTCCCAGAAACACAGGGGTGGTTTTGGGTTTGTAGGCAGAGACGTTGGGGAGACTCAGAGCTTCCTGGTGTTGAGTCCTACAGTAAAGGCCCTTGGTCATTCTGACTTTCATTTCTGTGCCTGTCATGTTGTATGTCTAGACTGTTTCCTTCTTTTTTCTTCATTCCATTCCTCCCTCTGTGAGAGCAAGTGGGAGCCCATAAAGTGTTCAGGGGAATGATGTGATCCGATCACGGGACTCTGGCTGCCGAGTAGAGGCCAGCTGAATGGAATGGAGCCATCAGGAGGTGGGTACTGTGGTCCAGGTGGTGGCAACTTAGAGCGATGGTGGAGGAGGTGGTGGTCTGGTGATCATGGCAGGTGTGAGTGGAAAGGACTGCAGCTGAGCCATAGTGCAGAGTCATTGTCTGCAGGACTTGGTGACGGACTGACCAGTGCCTGGGGAGCAGAGGGCTGAGGATGGCACCTAGATTTCTTTCTGGATCCTGCAGCTTCCTGTTCCAACTGAATGACAGGGGTGTGGAGCAGAGGGAGGCACAGAAAGCTCTGGGCCCCCTTCTGTAACAGTATCTGAGGCTCTTTCCAGAGACAGCTGCCCCCTCCCCCCCACCGCCCGATGGTGTCTGGAGCATCTCAGGAAAAGTGGCTCTCATGTTCTCATGGCACTCACAGTTCATACTCTATTGACACCGTTGAAAATTCTCACCAGATTACTTTGGTGACAAACCTACTCATTCCTGAGCCATACTTCCTGCTGCTTTCGAGCAATAGCTGGCTTCTAAAAATGGCGGAAGAAGACTAGACCTTGAGCATTTGAATTCTTGTAGTGGTTTCCAAAGCCAGACACACCAGGTGGGACACGGGGGCCCGAGAGGAATATATTAGCACTTCCATTTCTGTGCGATTTCAAACGTCTCTCTCTACACTCATCATTGGTAAAATCTAGTAGTGCGATAGCCCATGCATTTCATTTAAAATGGGTGAATTCAGTAGGATGGAGGAGGATGGGCTTCAACTGTTGTTTTTTTTTTTTTCTCCAGATGAAAATATCTACCAAAAATGTTCAGAGGCCACCGCCTACAACAGGTGACATAAATGAACCAGCCATGCTGGCTTCGGCTCCTGGCCTCCCCCCCAGCTCCCTCACCCACCGCCTTACTGACCAGGCTCCTTGGTGACGGAGGCTCTGGGGAGAGCCCCAGGCAGTGCCTGGAACATTCAGTCCTGCATCTCTTCCCAGCATCCCCAGAACCACTGCCCGGTGGTCTGAGCTTTCATCAGCCACATGCTAACTTCTCTTGGCCTCAGTCATGAAACCATAGACTCGGAATACATATTAAATGGCTTTAGGCCTCTGGTTCCCAAACCTGGCTACATGGAAGGGACGTTTTTAAAGACCCAGTGGTACCTCAGCTTCTCCCTGGAGAACGTGACTCGTAGGTCCGGGGAGGGATCCTGGCATTGGAAAATGTAAAGCACCCCTTGGTGATTTGGAGGCACAGCCTGGTTTAGGAACCAGTGATGTGGGCCAGCTTCTCATCCCGCCCTTGAAGGGAGGACTTGAGACACTGGGAAGTACAGAGGACATTCAGGGAGACCAGCAGACAGGCTGAGATCCAGGCATAGTTCTGGAAATACCAGCTTGCCCCGTCCGATGACGTACTTTCCATCATCTTTAAGACTCTAATGAGCTATTGTAATATTTATGAAACACATGAGTTGAATGAATGAAATGCATCAAAAAATGGAATTAAGCCAGCATGCCCTTGAAGAGGCTCTCTCTGGAGCAATGCTGGAGAAATCAGAAATCATTCACACTCATTGACACCCTTCTCCCAGCGTCCTCTTCTCCCAGGGCATCACCGTCCAAAGCTGGGAGGATGTGTCTCGTGATGCTGTTTTGCCTCCAGAGGCCTGGGTAGCCTTGGGCAGGCTTTCTGGCCCAGAGCATGATGCTGCCATAGCTATGTCCTACTGCCCAAGCAGAAAACTAGGAGTCCTTTGTGGTCCTTCTTCATCTCTGCCACATCCAACCCATTGGCCAAGATTTTGCCATTAAAAAGCTCAAACCTGTCAACCTCTGCTTCTATTCCACTGCCCTAGCCAAAGCTCCCAGAACTTCTCCCCAGGATGACACTAAGACCCTCCTGCCACCTCTGTCTCCCCTCTCCTTGCCACTAACCTTTTTTCCCACCCTTCAGCTGGGGTGACATTTTCAAATTCATATCTTTCAATGGCTTCTCATTTAGAACAAAGATCTGTTTCCTCCATGTGGTCTACAGGTCTGGCTGGTGGAAGCCCTGCCTGCCCACCCAGCTTCATTTCAGGCTCTTCTCCCGTCCACTGCTCTGCTCTGAGGCGCAGCCCCTTGGCTGTTCTTTCAGTTTCTTGAATATTCAACTAATGTCAGTTGTTTACGTATGCTCAAATTCAGTGGCTTAAGAGAACAGTCAGTTTGCTCACCATTCTGGAGTCTGGCGGTTTGGGCTGGGCTCAGCTAGGTGATTCTTCTGCTCATTGCAGCATTGGTGGGATCATTCACATGGTGGTGGTCAGCCAGTGGCTTGGCTGGAGGCGTCTGGTCCAGCTGAGGCCCAAGGCACATGAGAGAGGCCAGGCCGGACCCCCTTCGCCCCATGGTCTTTCGTCCACAGCTTCTTCAAAGCATGGTGGACTTGGGATCCCAAGATGGAGAAAGCAGAAATTCTAAACCCTCCTAAGGCCTGGCCTTGGAAAGTGCAAAACATCACTTCTAGTATGTTCTACAACTCGGGGCAAGTCTTAAGGCTAGCCCAGATCCAAGAGGATGAAGAGTAGATCCAACCCTTTGATGGAAAGGAGCATGGGAGGAATTGTTGCAGCCGTCTGGAATGCAGCCCACATTCAAGGGGCGTAGGCTCCCCCTACACAATACCGCTATACCTGGGCTGGCTGCCCCTATGTTTGGGCTCTTGTCCACATTGCCACCTTCTTCAACCAAGTTAGCTCAGTCTACGCCTTCTGATGACACCTTACCTGTCCTAGGTCAGGATATTTTCTCTGAGCCGATGGGCCACATCCCTTT
The DNA here is from genome assembly GCF_963455335.1 of Martes martes. NCBI lineage: Eukaryota > Metazoa > Chordata > Mammalia > Carnivora > Mustelidae > Martes > Martes martes. The sequence goes on along the minus strand of NC_137906.1, from coordinate 1,960,316 downwards.
CTTGGCGAATGCTGGCTTTTCCAGCACTGTGTTGCTTTCCTTCCTAGGAATTAGCTTCCTGTCAGAGCATGCACATCTGCCTGTGATGATTTAGTTCCTGCGTTTCCCTTCCAAGACCATCAACTTCATGAGCTCAAGGAGCGACTTGTGTGTTGACCCTTCTCCCTCTGTCTTTGCCGCGCTGGAAAGTAGGCTCTGAGTGGAATTTTCTGGTTGAATAAATTAGTGGATACCTATTCCTGGAGTTACTACACCTCCTGACGGTCACCTTCTCACTTCTCCGGTAAAGGTGCACCAAGAGCCACGCTGTGACAGTGTTACAGGCATCTGGGCCAGTGCCCAACCCCAGTGATTCACTCTAGGTTTGCTGGGCCCAACAGAACATTGTACCGCTGAGACACTAAATGGTCTGAGAGCTCCTTGCATCTCCCCAGATCATACAGGAAGAGCTAAGTGGCTCTGAGTTGGTGCCCACTGAGTGTGCCAGCTGGTATCCACATGGCAGAGCCCAGGACAGGAAGCCAGTGTTCCTGCCGCACAGGACAGACATGCTGTGCCGCCTGCCTCCCAGCCTGGCATGCCACCTCCCACTCTTGTTTAAGAGGCTGGGGGTGTGACCTGGCCCCTCTGTTCTCCCAGCCCACTCATAGCAAGGAGGGCCACCTGACAGCCCTTCTAAGCCTAGTTGCACCCACGAGAACAATCTGGAATAATTTGGACGATTCCAACCTTGGTTTATCCTGACCTTGGGCTGGACTGCTTACGGAAGACTGGCACCAAGTCGGCCTGCCTGTGGGTTCTGTTCCCACCCAGCCCCTCTGTGCTTAGGCCTGGGTTTCTGGCTTTTGCCGAGGCCCTTCCTACACCTGTGCCTGTGACCCCTGCTCGGAAACTGGTCTTCACAGAACCCGGCCTTGGCCCGCATCACTTCACCTTTCCTTAGCTCCCCAAACTGGAATCTGTCCCTTGAGTCTCCTTTTCCCTGCTCTCTGTGGAATGATCTATCAATCTGCCTGTGTATTTTTGTCACGGCTTCGTTGAGATAGTCACCAGCACGATTCACCCATTTACAGTAGAGAGCTCAGTGGTGTTTAGTGCGTTCAGAGTTCTTCAGTGACCACCTCAATCAACATCAGAGCATCTGGATCACCTAAAAGGAAACCCCATACCCACTGGCAGTCACTCCACCTTCTCCCACCCCAGCCCCAGGCAGCCACCAGTTTTCTTTCTGTCTCTGGGGGTTTTCTTATACTGGACATTTCATATAAATGGAATCATGTAGTATACTGTCCATTGTGACTGACCTCTGCCCCTGAGCATCCTGTTTTCAAGGTTCACCCGTACTGTAACACATGTCAGTATCTTATTTATTTTATTGCTAAATAATATTCCACCATATGGAATATTTATTTATCCACTCATCAGTTGGCAGACATTTGCTTAACTGTAGGTCATGAAAATGTGCCCTTGTGTTTTCTTCTAAGACTTCTGCAGTTTTAGCTCTTCTATTCAGGTCTTTGGTCCACTTCAAGTTAATTTTTATCTATGTGGTGAGGTGGTGGCAAAAATTCATTCCTTGGCATGTTGTCTGGCACAATTTGTTGAAAATATCTATTTTCCCCCTTTGAATTGTCTTGGCACCCTTGTTGAAAGACAGTCAGTTATGGGGCACCTGGGTGGCCTAGTCTGTTAAGCACCTGACTGTTGGCTTCAGCACAGGTCATGATCTCGGGGTCATGGCATTGAGCCCCGTGACGGGCTCCCTGCTCAGTGCAGAGCCTGCTTCGGATTCTCTCTCTTCTTCTCCCTCTGCTCCTTGTGCTTCTGTTCTCTCTCACTGTCTCTATAAATAAATCTTTAAAAAAAAATCAGTCAATTATAAATGTGAGGGCTTATTTCTAGACTCTCAGTTCTATCCTGTTGTCTGTCCTTACACCGGAACCACACTGTCTTGATTATAGGAGCTTCCTGGTACATTTCGAGATCTGAAGAGGAAGTCCTCCAGCTTTGTTCTTTTTTTGAGTCTCTTGTATTTCCACATAAATTTTCGGATCAGTTTGTTAATTTCTGCAAAGAAGTCATCTGAGGTTTTGATGGGGATTGGGTTGAGTCTTCGAATCAATTTGGGAAGTACTGCCATCTTCACAATAGTAGGTCTTCAAATCCATGAACATGGGATGTCTTGCCATTCATTCCCTGAATCCCGAAACTGCCCAACACTGCATACCTGTGCAACTCTGGGCAAATCTTTGCATATTGGCCACCCCTGGAAGTTCAGCCACCGTGTTTTACCCCTATTCCCCATAAGCCTTTAGCCATATTTTCACCCCCTGACTTGGCTTCCTTCCACTATCAGCAGCTGCCATGCCATCCCAAGGGGGCAACTAATTGTCAGGTCCCAAATGAAACTACTCTGGACCGCCCACTGTCTACCAATCTCTTAGCTCACAGTCTCCTCCTTGAAGGTGAGGGTTCATGGTTACAGGGAGAATTTCCCGTCTGTATCATTTCCCTGTGGTGCAGCCAGAGTTGGGAAATAGAAGATCACACACATGTGGATTTTGCCACCAAATTCGATCAATAAAGACCCAGGGGTGGTGCGCAACTTGCAAGAGGGTCCCAGCGTCCTGTGGAGGGGATCTGGGACACTAAAGGGTGGAGTGACTTGAAGTATCCCAGCTTGAGACCAGCAGTGCTGTCTGTGCTTACTGGCTCAGCTCACCAGCAGTCTTCCATTTACGGCGAGTATACACGATCCTTATGGCAGGACAGCAGCCTGGGTCCCTGAAACCTCTCTGTGTCCGCTCTCCCCACCAGGATCGGGAGGTTTATTTCCACAAAGCAGTCCTTCTTAACAATCAGAAATGCTTTCTTTTTCCTGCCTGGGGCTGAGAGAGGTTGGACAGTCCAGCTTTCCCCCTCAAGCAGGGCCTTCTGAGCCCGGGTGCCTGCCATGCCCACACAGAGAACGGCAAGTGTCACTTCCTTGGGCTTTTGCATGCCTCAGAGGCAACCGCTATGTCAGCCTTCCACCTCAGTGTTCCAGCAGTAACAAGTGGGGCCGGCGCGTGATAACACTGGGGCACATGGTTCCAGAAGGCTGGGCATCTGTGCTCTTGGGACTCCAAAATAGAGCATATTAACAATGCATAAGTAGACCGTTGCACACTTTGTGCCTATATGAATAAAGATGGTTTGGTTTTCAGTTTGAATTTTCCGTTCTAGGTCTGTAAGGCATGGCTTCTGCCAGGTGGGAGAAAACCCTCCACGGGTGCCACTTGTTCACCACTGAGAACTTAAGAATACCCATGCGTCACCAAGGGCACCTTAGGTCAATGGGTGCCTGTTACCCAGAGCTCTATTTTCACATCCTAAACCATTGTACCTATAAAAATCCCCCCAAGCCCACTTTGACACGTGGTAGCTGGGTCAGGTTCATCTACACTGCAATAACACACCGACCCTGAAATATATTAGAATGCATTTCTCACTCGTGCTGTCTCCTGACCATGGCCCTGGGGCCTTGGGCAGGGGCTGTGGCCTCTAGGAATTTCTCTGTCCAGCTGATAAAATCCTTTATGCCTCCAGGTGTGGCTCTGCGGGGGCAGCATGGAGGTCCTGCCTTGCTCACGAGTGGCCCACATCGAGCGGAAGAAGAAACCTTACAACAGCAACATTGGTTTCTACACCAAGAGGAACGCCCTCCGGGTTGCCGAGGTCTGGATGGACGACTACAAGTCTCACGTGTACATAGCGTGGAACCTGCCACTGGAGGTGGGGGCACAGCAGCCCTTCCCCGTCCCCCTGGACCAGCGGCCACAGCAGCCCTTCCCCGTCCCCCTGGACCAGCGGCCACAGCAGCCCTTCCCCGTCCCCCTGGACCAGCGGCCCCGTGTTTGATGGGTCACTGATCCCTTCAGTCAGTTGGTGGTTCCTCCCCAGAAAGGTGCTTGCACTTGCAAAATTATAAGAGCATCTTGTGGGGGTTCACAGACCTCCAGGTTGTAGAACCTCTGCTTTACGTGGGGACTGGCATAGTGGAGACCTCAAAATCCATTTACAAAGAGTAGAAGGATCTTGTGGGTTAATCCTGGTCATGGTAGAGTAATCTGGATGCCCTGCTCTTGAACAAGCACTGCATCCGGGAGATCCTGTACCAACGGCTTGGTACAGGCCCCATCATTTGCTCTGACTCTGTGCCCTCTCCTAGAGCTCCAGCTGCCCTCATGACATAGGCGCCCACTGTTTACATGACTCCTCAAGTCTCCTCCCTCTTCTGCCCGGAACACTGAACCCCACAGGAGTATTGCTTAGTGGCTGTATCCCAGCTTGGTTGGAGTCCGTGCTCTGCCAACCACTGGTTACACAATCTCGAACAAAAACAGAATCACGGCAAGTCCTCCTTCCTAGGGTGATCGGGAGAACTAAGTCTAAAGTACCTGCTTAAGTAGTAAGCACTATGGTAGCCAATCTTAGTACCAGAGTACTCAGTACCCAATCTAAGTACCGGAGTACTCAGTACCCAATCTAAGTACTGGAGTACTCAGTACCCTATCTAAGTACCGGAGTACTCAGCTTGAGTACTGAGTACTAAAATGCTCATGATATGTACTTGGGTCCGTAGCACAATGGGGTGACCAGCACCTTCAGCCAGGGCTGGATTTATCTCTTCAGTCATACTTTAGATGTCTCAGCCACACGCCGAGAGAGTGGCCTGGAATTGTTCCCACTGAGATCTGGCAGCCTCTGCGTTTCAGGAGGCTGGAGCCCAGGGCTGCAGAAATGCAGCTGACTATGTGTAAGAATTACAGATAAGGAGGACAAAAGAGAAGAATGTTTATCATATTATTACAGTCCCTGAAATAATGTTCCGAGGCACGGACACTCCCCTCATGGCCGTACAGCACTTCCTAGGTGTCAGGAGGCCAGAAGTGATTTTACACGTGATCGTTTATGTAAACACAGGCAACGCTCGCTGAGCCCTTGCTATGTCCCTGGTGCTTGGTCAGTTCCTTACTCACAATATCTCGTGTAGCCCCATAACAACCTGCTGACATAGTCTTCCGTGCCTCGGTTTCCTCATCTATAAGGGGTTGTGAGTACCGACCTCACCACACTCTCGTGAAGACAGATATGAGGCTTAGAACAGAGCAGAGAAAACATTAAGAGATCAGTAAATGCTGGCTTGACAGGGACCTCTCTGCTGCCCATTTTACAGATGGGCAAACTGAAGCTCTGGGAGGTTAACATGACTTGCTTAACGTCCTACGCATAGCACATGCCAGGCCAGGGACGCGAACTCGCATCTTTATCCCACTCTTCCCACAGCACAATCACTGTTGTTACTCCTGCTGTCACCCACAAAGGCCTTGTTCTCAGTCCTGAGAGTTCAAGGCTGCCGGCTGGCTCCCAGTGCTTTCCCCGGACAACCTCATGCCAGCAGCACCCCCCCGCGCTTCTCGAAAACGGCCATTCTCTCCCATTATGCTCAACACGTTAAAACCAAGAGTTAAAACCTCACGGGCCAGGTTTGCCTTTGGATTCTGAAAGTTTTACATTGAAGGGGATTTTTCCCTTAAAATCACCGTTTGGCTGATGAAAGAAAGGAGGTTAATGAAATAGCGTGAACTCTCCCCGGCCCCGCGCGGCGGCCTGGCTGCCCGCCATGGCAGAGCCAGCGGCCGGCCTCCCGGTCCGCGGCCATCTTGCGGCAGAGCCCGCGGAGCCATATCTCAGCGGCGCTGCTCTCCCTGTCAGCACACGGCAGCCCATTACAGGTTCATTTCTGTAAAAGCAGAGTGAATTATTCATTAGAACATCATTACAAGCTTTGCAGTGGGAAATTATTTTCACTTCTGTGTATAATGAACTTCACAAAGAGCCAGCAAAGGGGCAGAGTCACCCGGGTAGGGAGAAGAAAGACAGGGGGTGGTTGCAGGCGTTTATTTCCTTGTCTTCATCAAATAATTCCTCCAGTAATTGGCTCTGGGAGTCGCTGAGGATACGCGGGAGAGACGGAGCTGGGAACGTAGGTTGTCAACATCACTGTGTCCCAGGGTCCCCTTCGTGTGGTGATGAGGATGATTGACTTTGGGGGCTGCAAGCTGTGCTCAGGGGACAGCGGTCTAGCTTGGGGGGGAGGCTCTGTGATCAGGTGAGTTCCCTTGAACCTACCAAGCAAGAAGGCAGGAACTGAGGTTTCTCCCGGATGGTGTCTGCGAAGGCCACCTGTCCTTTCCTCTGGCCAGAACCACCCCTCCCCCTGACCCCGGGCACTAAAGCCCTTTGCTTCTGCTTTCAGAACGCGGGAATTGACATAGGCGATGTGTCCGAGAGAAGAGCCTTGAGGAAGAGTTTAAAGTGCAAGAATTTCCAGTGGTACCTGGACCACGTGTACCCGGAAATGAGAAGATACAATAACACCGTCGCATACGGGGAGGTAATGAAGACCGCGCTTGCTCTCCGCTCAGGCGGCTGTGCATTAGGCTGGGGACTGCTTTGATGGGAGGAAGAGAGAGTAGAGTCATTCACTCCTTCAAGAGTGGGTGTTGGAGCTACAGGGTCTGGAAGCAGGGCTCTCCCCTGCTGGCGGGGGGACAGGGGGACACGTCACAGTGGAGGCGTGGGCCCAGAGCTCTGGTGGCCGGTTCTGCCTACGGGTGTGGAGTGTGTGACCAGTTCTGTTTGGACATTCATGAGGTTGCCCAGGACCTGTCAGTGAGACACTGAGCAGGAAGTTGTGTATAAAGACGGGCAGTGCCTAGAGCCGTCCATTGCTCAGGGCCGGGGGTCGAGCCCCTTGTCACCAACAGAAGGGTAGATATTCTTGGATTTTCTGGGAGGAGATGACATCACCTCTCTAAACATTAAAGCAGATAGACTTTTCTCTTATTACCAATGCCATAAATATGCATTGTAGAAAATTTTGAAAATAATAACAGCAATCAACCCTTACAGAGTGCTTTTGATGTGCTTTTCACATGTGAACTCACTTTTTACCCTCTTTATGACGTAGGAGTATTCTTTCCATTTTGTTGGTCAGGAAGCTGAACTTAGATGAATTAAATAAATTACCCGCGGTCTCAGCCTGTAAGTCATGAAGCCAGCCTTGGACAAAGGCATTCTGATTTTGTAGGTAATATGTACAGTTTGACGCACGGTCTTCACTCTGTGCGTGTATGTGTGCACGTGCATTTTTTAAATACACACACATACATGTTTTTTATAAGCACATCTCTGTCTATGTATTCCTAGAGCCATGGTGTCCACATGTGGAATAATTTGAATTATTAACGCCATACGAAGGATATTTTCCTGTGTCATCTCTGCCTCATTAATAACGATTGTCTATGATGCTACCTTTGGGTGGGATGTGTTTTGTTGAAAATATAGACATCTGGGTGGTTTCCATTTTTAAAATATCGTCAGCACCACGGCTGAGAACACGCTTGAATGTAAGCCTGGTCGCTTCCTTGCGTTGTATGTCTGGACAAGGAGTCGGTGGCAGAGTCGGGTCAGGGTGTGGGTAGCTGGACGCGCCGGACCCAGGGGGGACGCCCCACGAGCCCTAGCATTCGGGTTCCTTCCCAGGGCTCCCTGCGGCTGCCCTGGGACAACCAGGCTGACACTCGGAAGACTCTCCCTGACTTAGAGCGTTTCCTTCTTCTCTGTGTATTTTCCTACTTTGTGCCCGGTGCCTTTTACAAGAAGGAAGTCAGCTGCGGGTTAAACCATCCGGGTGTGAGGGAGGTGTCGCCCCTGAGCCGGAATCTGGATTAGGGGCCGGGGAAGGCGGACGCCAGTGCACTGGGTACAGGGAGGGTTGAGGACAGTAGCTGGCACCCAGCAGTGACTACTAACAGGTCCAAACTGCCTTGTCTTTTCTAATTCCAAACAAAAGCATGGTTTGGGGGTTTTGGGTTATCGAAGTGAGATCCAACAGAAGGAGTCACGGAGGAACAGCAGACAGTGAGTGGATTATTCGTAGGACAATCAGGTGAATTGCCTAGCTCTTTGGAGAAGAAAACAATTTAAATTCTTACAGCTCGCCATATCCTGAAGTGTATTTCAGATGATCTATAGTGTTAAATGAAAGAAAAGAAACTATGATAGAACCATGCGGAAATGCATGTGCCTCTGATCTCTGAAAGGGCCAGAGCCTTCTAAGAAAGCAAGCCCTGGAAGAAAATGCGTACGAAACGGATAATGGATCTGAGCTTATAAATATTAAAATAATCCATACATCATCCGAATGGAGAAGGCCTGGCAAACCAGAAGTGTATGTGCCATAAATAGTATAAGTGAGTGGGTAACACAATTAGTACATCGTGAGCTCTGGGAGTTGATTTAAATTTTAATAATTAATTTAAATAAGGAAATAAAACATCCCCCCGAAGAAAAATAAAGTACATAAGGAAACACAGATCGTTGGAAAACACATGAAAACTTTTCATGGAATTCCTCATCAAAGAAATTAAAATATGTCTTAAAAATTCATTGAAGTAGGTTTTTCTCTTCTACCAAATAAACAAAGATTCATTTTTGGAATACAGGTTGGCACACCGCCAGCTAGATCTTGGTTATATGAAAAACCACAAATCCTCTGGTGAGAGTGTAAATTGAAACAAGCTTTTTAAAAAGCAATTTGAACCACATGTATTAAAAGGCTTAACGATAGTCACACTTTCATCTCTGCTCTTATCCCAAGCAAATAATTTGAAATGAGGACGAAGATTTGAGAGTAATTGTTCATCTCAGTGACTGGTTTTTTTTTTTTTTTGGACCAAAATTTCTAAATCTAACTTAAAGGTTAGTTAAATATACCATATTAATAGTTTGAAGTGTTTTGCAGTCATTTCAAAAGGTGTGTACAAAACTTTAATGACATGAGAAAATGTTGATATAATTCATTTTTTTAAGATTTTATTTATTTATTTATTTATCTGACAGAGAGAAAAAGAGAGAGAGAGAACACAATCAGGGGAAGCAGCAGGCAGAGGCAGAGGGAGAAGCAGGCTCCCCACGGAGCAGGGAACCCGATGCGGGGCTCCATCCTAGGACCCTGAGATCATGACCTGAGCCGAAGGCAGAGGCTTAACCGACTGAGCTACCCAAGCACCCCTGATATAATTCTTAAGAAGAAAAAGTCAGGGGTGCACCTGGGTGGTTTCGTCAGTTGAACATCTGTCTCTTGATATCTGTTCAGGTCATGATCTCAGGGTTGTGAGATCAAGCCCAGCTTCAGGCTCTGCACTAGGCTCGGAACTTGCTTAAGATTCTTTCTCGCCCTCTCGCTCTGCCCCTCCCCCAGCCTGTATGAGCACATACATGAACACTCTCTCTCTCTAAAAAAAAAAAAAAAAAAATCAGGATTATAGGAGTGGATTGGCTACTATTTTAGATTGGAAGCAAGTAGGAAAATAGCAATGGGGAAATGGAGATGATGGTTGTAGTTACCTCCAGGAGTGAGACAGGCAGTCTTTATGGGGGTACTTTGTAATGTTTCCCCAATTACTGCTGAGGTTCATATGCTAATATAATTAGGAGAAAAATAGTATTAAAAAACAAAGAATAAAAATGGAAAAATTCAAGAAGATGGCAAGGGCACAGTTCCACAGGTTGTGCACTGAACAGCTCCAGGGCCTGCTATTCACATGAAGCACAGTATAAATGATGTAAATGATGTCTCTGTTGCTGAACAACAGGGTGGCCATGGAGTCAATGTAGAGATCACAGTCTGATTTTTGGAGGGGAGAAGACATTTGTTTTTGCAAATCTCTGTCTCTTTAAAGTAAGAAATTGAATGCACGCACTCTATAAAAAATATAAAGATGAAACTAAACTTATTGCAAATCCCAATTCCCAGGCATGATCCATGTTAACATTTTAGGGCATTTGCTTCTATTACCCGTTCTCTGCTTGCTGAGCTCACCATGTGCCAAAATACATTTCATATGGACTATAACATTAAGTGCAAGGAATCAAACTAATCAAATTCAGTTTGGTAACCAAATTTGCCATTATTTAAACAACTCCATTTCTAATACTCGCTCCTACTGGTTCTTTTCACCACACCAGGCCCATGAGCAGCAGGAAAAAGAAAGAGGCATTGTGAATATCGTACTGTATTTGCAGTTTATGTCCTCCGTTTCTCTTTTCTTTTTTTTTTAACTTTATTTTTTCTCTTTTCAGTGTTCCAAGGCTCATTGTTTATGCACCACACCCAGTGCTCCATGCAATACGTGCCCTCCTTAATACCCACCACCAGGCTCACCCAAACCACCCCCTCCAAACCCTCAGTTTGTTTCTCAGAGTCCACAGTCTCTCATGGTTCGTCTCCCCCCTGATTTCCCCCAATTCACTTCTCTCCATCTCCCAATGTCCTCCGTGTTATTCCTTATGCTCCATAAGTAAGTGAAACCATATGGTAATTGACTCTCTGCTTGACTTATTTCACTCAGCATAATCTCCTCCAGTCCCATCCATGTTGATACAAAAGTTGGGTGTTCATCCTTTCTGATGGAGGCATCATACTCCATAGTGTATATGGACCACATCTTCTTTATCCATTCATCTTGGTTCTTTCCACAGTTTGGCGACCGTGGCCATTGCTGCTATGAACATTGGGGTACAGATGGCCCTTCTTTTCACTACATCTGTATCTTTGGGGTAAATGCCCAGTAGTGCAATTACAGGGTCATAGGGAAGCTCTAGTTTAACTTTTTGAGAAATCTCCACACTGTTCTCCAAAGTGACTGCACCAACTTGCATTCCCACCAACAGTGGAAGAGGGTTCCCCTGTCTCCACATCCTCTCCAACACCCATGGTTTACTGTCTTGTTGATTTTGGCCATTCTCACTGGTCTAAGGTGGTATCTCAGTGTGGTTTTGATTTGAATTTCCCCGATGGCTAGTGATGATGAACATTTTTTCATGTGCCTGTTAGCCATTTGTATGTCTTCTTTGGACAAGTGTCCGTTCATGTCTTCTCGCCATTTTTTGACATGATTATCTGTTTTGTGTGTGTTGAGTTTGAGGAGTTCTTTACAGATCTTGGATATCAGCCCTTTGTCTGTAGTGGCATTTGCAAGTATCTTCTCCCATTCCGTGGGTTGCCTCTTTGTTTTGTTGACTGTTTCATTTGCTGTGCAGAAGCTTTTGATCTTGATGAAGTCCCAAAAGTTCATTTTCGCTTTTGTTTCCTTTGCCTTTGGAGACGTATCTTGAAAGAAGTTGCTGTGGCTGATGTCGAAGGGGTTACTGCCTATGTTCTCCCCTAGGATTTTGATAGATTCCTGCCTCATGTTGAGGTCTTTTATCCATTTCGAGTTTATATTTGTGTATGGTGTAAGAGAATAGTCGAGTTTCATTCTTCTATACATAACTGTCCAATTTTCCCAGCACCATTTATTGAAGAGACTGTCTTTTTTCCACTGGATATTTTCTCCTGCTTTGTCAAAGATTATTTAACCATGGAGCTGAGGGTCCATATCTGGGCTCTCTACTCTGTTCCACTGGTCTATGTGTCTGTTTTTGTGCCAGTACCACGCTGTCTTGGTGATCACAGCTTTGCAGTAAAGCTTGAAATCAGGCGTCGTTTTTCATGTACAATTCTGTTTGAGAGTCTTTCCCCAGGCCAGTGAATATTTCTGGATTTAATGTTCCTTGCTCTTTCCCAAGTTTTTACCTCGCTTGTTTTTTAGCTTTAAAAAGCCTTATTAGTCATGTAAATTGTATATGTCTTGTTCTTAATGGCATTATCGTAACCTCTAATGGTTTTTGTTGTTTTAAGTTTTTATTTAAATTGCACTTAGTTAGCATACAGTGTAATACGAGTTTGGGGGGCACGATTTAATGACTCAGCAGTTCTGTGCATCCCCAGGTGTTCCTCATGACACGTGGGCTCCTTAAGCCCTGTCATCTCTTTCACCCCTCCCCCCTCCCCTCCCATAACCATCAGTTTGTTCTGTATAGTCTGTTTTTTGGTCTGCCTCTCTCTCTCTTTTTTTTCTCTATGCTCATTTGTTTTGTTTCTTACATTCCACATATGAGGGAAATCATCTGGTATTTGCCTCTCCCTGACTGACTTATTTCATTCAGCATTATACTCTCTAGCTCCGTCCACATCATTGCAAATGGCAAGATTTCTTTTCTTTTTGTGGATGAATAATATTCCATTGTATATGCCATATTTCTTGATCTACTCATCGGTCAGTGGACACTTGGGCTATTTCCATAATTTGGCTATTGTAGATAATGCTGCTATAAATATCAGAGTGCACGTATCCCTTTGAGTTAGTATTTTTGTATTCTTTCAGTAAATACCTAGGAATGCAAAGATGCTCACCATCAGGCATCACCAGGGACGTACAGATCAAAACTATGGTGAGATCCCACCGCACACCCATCAGAACAGCTGAGATCAACAACACAAGAAACAACAGGTGTCGGCGAGGTTGAGGAGAAAGCAGAGCCCTCCTACACTGTTGGTGGGCGTGCGGGCTGGCGCAGCCCCTCTGCCAGACAGTTTGGAGGGCCCCCAAACAGTAAAAAACAGAACTGCCCCACGATCCAGCACTTGCAGTACCTCGAATGTTTTTTTGTTTTTAAATTCACCTGAGTCTCCAAAATGAAGGGCCAAGTAGCATATAATACGAGAGCATGAACACACTTTCTCCCGACCGCCTCATCAACTTCTCAGTCTTTGTTAACATTAGCTGGGATTTTAGATGCAAACATTATCTTACTTTAGTTATGTTTCATACCTTTCAGAATAGCTTTCCGGTCAAGTTCATTTCAGTGACAAGACCTGATTCCTCAGACAGTTGCGTTTTGATGCTGCAATGCTGCTGCCGCCGCAGCTTTTGGCCACACACAGACCCCGGCTCAGTGGCACGGCTGGACAGAGCCCTCAGAGCAGGTCTCGGCTCCATGTTCCTGCCTCATCCTGCAACAGTGACCGCGCCTACACTCGCTTACATAAGAAGCCATTGTCCCTTGACTTTTTTTTCCTTCCATTTTTTAATCTAAATTCAGTCAGTTAACATACAGTGCAATTTTGGCTTCAGGAGTGGAATTCGGTGATTCATCACTTACGTACAACACCCGGTGCTCATCATGACAAGCGCCCTCCTTCATCCCCGTCTCCCACCTAGCCCTCCCCCGACCTCCCTCCAACAACCCTCCGTTTGTTCTCTGTCACTAAGTAAGTCCCTCATGCTTTGTTTCCCCCCCTCTCTCCTCCGCCCACCCGTGTTCATCTGTTTTGTTTCTTACATTCCACATATGAGTGAGATCATATGGTGTTCGTCTTTCTCGGACTGACTGATTTCACTCAGCATAATTCCCTCCAGCTCTGTCCATGTCCCTGCAGATGGCATGATTTCATTCTTTTTGATGGCTGCGTAAATACCGCGTCGTCTTCATCCATTCATCGGTCGGTGGACACTTGCACTGCTTCCACGGTGTGGCTGTTGTTGGTGATGTGGCTGTGAACATCGGGGTGCGTGTGCCCCTTCGAATCTGTATGTGTCTTGGGTGAATACCTAGTTGTGCGATTGCTGGGTGGTAGGGTAGCTCTGTTTTTAACATCTCGGGGAACCTCCACACTGTTCTCCAGAGTGGCTGCACCAGCTCACATTCCCACCGGCCGTGCAGGAGGGTTCCCCTTTCTCTGCGTCCTCGCCAACACCTGTCATTTCTTGTGTTGTTAATTTTAGCCATTCTGACGGGCGTGAGGTAATAGCTCATCGTGGTTTTGATCTGTATGTCCATGATGATGAGTGATGCTGAGCATCTTTCCATGGGTCTGGTAGCCATCCGGAGGTCTTCTTTAGAAAAATGCCTATTTGTGTCTTCTGCCCGTTTTTTAACTGGATCATTTGTGTTGTGTTTCCCTTGGTTTCTAAAAGCTCATTTACCTCTATTAGCTGAACTGTCTTACAATAATATTTAAGGGAAGACACATGGATACTTGATATCCTGACTCTCCCATGTATGACATAATTGCTTTTCCATATATAAAGCCAACTCGGGGTGCACACAGTTGCCCCCACGTCTTTCACTCACACTTCTGTGGTTGGCTCATATCATCCTGAAGGTTGCTGGTTTGCTTTTACTCATCCTTTTTTTTCTTTTACCGTTATTTATATGAAAGACAATACACATATGATATGCATAAAGCATACATGTATAGCATAATAATATAAAGCAGAAATCCACATAGCTACTACCTGGGTAAAAACTAGAACATTTCCAGCAATATTTCCACTTACCCAGGGGTCACAAGTCCCTCTTCTTAGTGTCCGAACCTGCAGATGGGGTGAGGATGATCTCCTCGTTGTCCTGGCGAACAGTGTTGTACTAGCTCTCCCTTTGTCTAACTCTCTAGGCCGCGGACTGTTTCAGGGCGAGGACAGTTTTGTTTATCTTTGTATTCGTTAAGCTTAGCATGGTCCCAGGCACGTAGCTTATTAAGTTTCCAAATAATAGATTTCTTTGCATAACCATAAGAAACAAAATTTAAAAGCCTAGCATTCTGAAATCATTATATGGAACAATTATGCCATAAAAACAATATCCTTAATATATAAAGAGCTCTTATAAATCTACAATAGAACCACTTGATATCCCAGCGGGGAAATAAACAGATAATTCTCAAAAAGGGAAATAATTGCTAAACATGAAACATTCCAATTTACTATTAATTGTAAATTTATAAAAGCAAGATGTCTTTCTTCACCTCTCAACACAATGATTTTTATTACCCGTAATTTTTATTTTATACTTACTTTAAAAGCTTCATTAGGCTTCGTTAGGCACATTTTATCATGTTGCTTTTGTATAGGCATAAAAAGGAAATATAAGCAAAGTACATTGGTCGAGGTATTTCTGAGATTTCATTGCTTTCAACATCTTAACTCTTCTGAATTACTTTTTGACTCAGAAGATGTTTGGATTTTTCCATGTAATGTATCCTTTGCATTGTTGAAAGCATCAACGATGAGCCATTTCCTCAGAGCATCTGAGAAAGAACTGGAGTACGGTGTGGGGCTCGTAAGGTGGCCTTGCGCTTCCTTGGAGATCACTCGCTTGGGACTCTTTGTGCACCATGTCTGGTTCTTCAGCCTCTGCACACATTTTTAGAAACTTCGGTTGGAAACAGTACTCCACCATTTTCTTTAGAATTTTTCTAAAATTTTTAGAATTTTCCTAGCCACTTTCTTTTTTCCCCTCTTCCAGCTTTACTGAGACATAATTGATGTGTAACGTTGTATAAGCTTAAGGTGTCCAACGTAATTTGATGCAGTTGCGTATTACAAAGTGATTACTGCCGGAGAGTTCACTACCCCTCCACTGCATCCCATACTTCCCATCTCCTTTTTGCGGGAAGAACATTTAAGGTGGTCTGGCCACTTAGTCATTTTCGAGTATGTGATATTGGCTATAATCAACGTGCTGTACCTCAGATTCCCCAGAATCTAGGTTTGGAAGTTTGTACACGGTATTCTTAATTGGTGAAAGTCAGGACTAAACAGCATTTCTGTATCTTGTGGATGGGAATAAAAATTGGTTCAAAGTTTCCAGAAAGGAATCAGACAGCTATTTGAAGAACATTAAGGGATCCATACGTTTTGCTACTGTATTCCCAGTTCTCAGATTATTTTCTTTTTTTAAGATTTTTTAAAATTTTATTTTATTTTTTCAGTGTTCCAGAATTCATTGTTTATGCCCCACACCCAGTGCTCCATGCAACACGTGTCCTCCTTAATACCCACCACCAGGCTCACCCAACCCCCACCCCCCACCCCTCCAAAACCCTCAGCTTGTTTCTCAGAGTCCACAGTCTCTCATGGTTTGTCTCCCCCTCCAATCTCCCCCAACTCACTTCTCCTCTCCATCTCCCCATGTCCTCCGTGTTATTCCTTATGCTCCACAAACAAGTGAAACCATATGATAATGAACTTTTTCTGCTTGACTCAGCATAATCTCCTCCAGTCCCGTCCATGTTGATACAAAAGTTGGGTGTTCATCCTTTCTGATGGAGGCATCATACTCCATAGTATACATGGACCACATCTTCCTTATCCACTCGTCTGCTGAAGGGCATCTTGGTTCTTTCCACATTTTGGCGACTGTGGCCATTGCTGCTATGAACATTGGGGTGCATATGGCCCTTCTTTTCACTACATCTGTATCTTTGGGGTAAATACCCGGTAGTGCAATTGCAGGGTCATAGGGAAGCTCTATTTTTAATTTTTTGAGGAATCTCCACACTGTTCTCCAAAGTGGCTGCACCAGTTTGCATTCCCACTAACAGTGTAAGAGGGTTCCCCTTTCTCCACATCCTCTCCAGCACATGTTGTTCCCTGTCTTGCTAATTTTGGCCATTCTAACTGGCGTAAGGTGGCATCTCAATGTGGTTTTGATTTGAATCTCCCTGATGGCTAGTGATGATGAACATTTTTTCATGGGTCTGTTGGCCATTTGTATGTCTTCTTTGGAGAACTGTCTGTTCATGTTAAAGATTTTTTAAAATTTATTCATTTGAAGGATACAGAAAGAGTGAATGGGGGTGGGGGGGAGGGTTAGAGGGAGAAGGAGAAGCAGACTTCCTGCTGAGCAGGGAGCCCAAGGTGGGGCTTAAACCCTGGGATCATGACCTTAGCTGAAGGCAGACGCTTTATTGACTGAGCCGCAGATTATTTTCTTGAGAAAACCTGAAATGGGAACAAAGCTTTACATGCAAAGTTTCTCATTACCGTCAAAGCTGAACAAAACTAAATTGTCTCAAAATTGGGAAAAATTAACTGATTGTGGGAAAGGATTGTAAACAATTGTTATTTTCTTATACATTTTTCAAGAGATCTCAGTGCGATGGTATCATTTTTGTAATCTTTCATGAAACAGGCATTAAAACTCCACTCAGGTGTCTGAACCCGGACACAGTCTGGGCACACCACAGCGAAGCGTCCTTGCCTCTCTTCTTGCTTTATCCCTGGCTTTTTTGGTTCCCGTGGTGAACAGAACCTGGAGAGGACCGAGTGTGTGTGGAGAAGACCAGCACCATTGCCATTTCCCGCTGGCTGAGGTCGCAGCGTGGTGGGAGGGACGGACGCCACAGCAGAAACACAGGGCCCCTGCACGGTCCGGCTAGACAAATTCGTGCCTGTTCCCAAAGAGATGCGCCTCACCGGGCTCAGGGGTTTTGTCTCGGGAACTTCCGGCCGTTCCTCCACGGGTGTTTTCCAAACGCTCAGGACGGTGTCTGGCACGGTGTGGGCGCTCAGTTAGTATTTTCGGAATATGTAAATACGTGTTGCCCGGGCTTTTTCTGGTGGTGAGGCTTTTGTTTGCTTTTTGGATTCTTGGTTTTGGTGCCTCTGTGTCAGTAATGACTTTAGACACCGACCTGTGATTCCCAGGATGATTACAACCCACGTTGCTGTCGAGGCCCCCTATGGACAACCAGTGGGTAGCTGGTGCACCTATGTCCGGTGTCCCCCGAGCCCCTCTTCAGTGCTGGGTTGGGGCAGCTGTGTGCAGGCAGAGGCTGGGGGTGTCCTGGCAGAGGGCTGGCCCCCACACCACCCGCCGAAGGGCTTGGTCTTGCCTGCTGTAATGATCACCTCGCAGATTTGAGCCTTGGTCCTCACATGAGGGGTCCCGTGGCCTTTGCGTCGGGAAGTCGGGGCCGAGGCTGGCGGAACGAGGGCTGGGTACAGAAGTTCCACCCGTGAGCTCTGACGGGCGATGTTTTGCCTTTTCCCGCAGCTTCGAAACAACAAGGCGAAAGATGTCTGCTTGGACCAGGGGCCACTGGAGAACCACACAGCAATACTGTACCCGTGCCACGGCTGGGGACCCCAGGTAGGAGCCAGGGGGAGAGTAAAGGCAGCGGGGATTTGTGGGAACTTCTGGTAACATCTCTTGTCCCCGATTTGTGGCTGTTCCGTGCTCTGAGACGTTCGAGGAGGCGGGGGGCTTTCTGGTTGTTTCTGCGTAGCCCTCGGGGAGAGACGCACGGGTGCATCGGCGCAGATATGCAGGGCAGCAGTGGGCACATCGCAGCACACTGAGGAGTGTGAACGAGCTGCGGGGTCCTTTGCAAACAGGAGAGCTTGTACCCGTGTGCATACAAGCTGGTACAGCCACGCACGCCTGAAGAATTAGCCCACTTCCTCGTGAGGACACGCTCGATGCGCTCATCCCGAAAGGCCGCCGGTGGGTGGGTGGGAGGCGTGACCAGCTCTGTGAGCCGTGGTGCAGAGCCCAGGGCTGACCCTGAAGGAGGCGCGCGCTTGCCGTGACATTGCCGGGAACGCACGTGCTCCCCGGTCCCTCGGGAGGACACACAGGGTAACCCAGAAAGGGCAGAACGGCCCCCAACCGAGGAAGGGCGAGCCTGGTGAGGGACTCACCTAGCCCAAGCTGTGCGTGTGTGTGCATGTGTGTGCGTGTAAAAAGCTTAGAAATTCTCTACGGTTGGGAGAACACGTATCCGGAAATGTCATTAGACGGGACATTCATTAAAATTGAAAACATTGTTTTATGTCAAGTCGTAGCCGTGAGAGGCCGCTGCAGATGGGGTGGTCTCCATGACGCGATCCCGGGGGACCACCAGGCAGGGGGCTCTACTCCAGACTCTCCGGTCTCTCTCCGGGTCTCAGTGGGCTCGTCTGGAAGAGGAGGACCCTGGACAAAATGCCCGAGAGCTCCCTTGGTCTTGCTCGTGCTCTGGGAACACGCGCACTCATGGCAGATCCGCGGTCCCTGGTCCGCGTCACGCTCGCACATGCAGGCATAAAGCTGGTGGGTTTGCCTCCTTGTGGAACTTCTGCTTCCCGTGAGGCCAACAGCGAGGAAGAGGATCGCCTTCTCTCCGCTGTCACGGCGGGTGGTGCTGGTGGTCCGGACCCTCAGCCTCCCGTCAGTGCAGGACAGGGGGTTGGGGGCCAAATCCCGTGTCCCTTTGCTCCCAGCAGCCCCTCTGCGATATAGAGAGGCAGTGGGGGGAGACTGAGGCAGGGAGGGGCAAGTGCCGGAGAGCAAAGCAGACTGGAATCCAGGCCCTCCAGCACCAGCAGAGCACTTTGAATCCAAACGCAGCCTGTATACTTGTGGAGGGTTTACCGAGCCGGCCGCCTGCCTGCCGTTGGCTGAACGTGCCGTGGGGTGCGGGAGAAAGACGGAGAAGCCCAGACCCGCTGCACTTCCAGCCGGCTCTGCGCAGGGAAGGGGGACGTTCGCACCAAAGGCAGTAGGGTCTAAAGAATCCAGGGGGTGTCTTTTTTTTTTTTAATTCTGTTTATTTATTTATTTGAGAACGAGAGAGAGCATGAGCAGGGATGGAGAGCGAGAAGCAGGCTCCGCATGGAGCAGGGAGCCCCACTCGGGGCTCGATCCCGGGACTCTGGGATCGTGACCTGAGCCTAAAGCAGACGCCTCTAGGGAGTGTCTTCACTCCTTCACTCCGTGAGTCTGTCTGGATCCCGTGCTGCAGGTTGGCCGCGAGTGCATGCCGCAGTGGTCCCTGCTCTCACGTGGTTTGCACTCGAGGGAAGAGACAGGTAAAGAGGCAGGAAAATCCATAGCACAGTAAGTGTGGAAAGAGCAAGAGAGCTCAGGGTGTCGAGAGGCAGCAGTGGCCCCATTTGGCGGGCGCTGAACGCAAGAGAGAAGGACGGGCCAAGCGCTAAGGCAGAAGGGGACGGAGAGGCGGATCTCGCAGGGCCGGACAAGGCAGGCTCCAAAGCCCGGACCCTTGCCTTCGGGGTGCGGCGGGATCCCCACGAGGCCTGCGAAAGCGCCGTGTTCTGGACCCCACCGCCAGAGCTCCTGAATCTGGGGGCCTCGGGTGGGAGCTGAGATTTTGCGTTTCCAGCAAGTTCCCGGATGGTGCTGGGCTGCTGGCCTGGGAGGGTTGGGACTGGACACTAGAGCACCGCAGCGGGGATGACGTGCTTCCACTGGGCCGTTTCAACTCCCGGAGTTCAGAGACGGGTGCTTGCTACGGAGACTTCCTGGCCTCCGGCTCCTGCTGACTTTCCGGCTTCCCCAGCACAGGCCTGTGACCCCCGTGCGGGGAGACGGGGGCAGTGGCTCAGCGGCTCAGCCTTAAGTCCCAGGCTTCTCTGTCCAGTGCTCTGAGCAGGTAGCGTTCAAACCAGGCACTGAGGGACCGGGGCGTCGTCGACACTGGCGCATTCTAGATAATCTGGCCTGCGAAGCCGACTTTGGGAACGAGAAAGGGAACAAAGGTGTCTCATAACTGTCTCCCGGACGTCTGAGGGCTTCCCCACATGGCTTCAAGCAGTGTTATTTTTTACCTGGGGGATTCGGGGAGGGTTTTCGAAGCCCCTCGGGCTGTTCTTAGCTGATTCCAAGGACCAGCACACTGAGGCGCTCGCTCTGCCCCCCACGGCCCTGTGGCCACCTCCCCCAGAACCCTCTGCCCTCTCCGTCTGCCCTCAGAACGACCTGGTGATGCTCACAGCTCTGGGACAGACCCCGGGAACTTGACATTCTTCGGCCTTCTGTCCGGGGCCTTCACTCCGCTTGTGCCCCTGCCTCAGAGTCCCGCCGGTCACCTGCTAAACGGATCCAGCCTGCAGATGTCCACCTGTGAGCCCCCTGCCCACGCCGGAGCCAGCGGCAGGCCTTCCGCTCCCCCAGCACAATTCCGGCGCCTTTGGTGGGAAAGAACTAGAATTCCTCTTCCTCAGGCTCCACCTGTGCGCAGAGCTTTTCCAGACGGACGCTCCTGCCGCTCAGTCCATGGAGCGGCAGACCAAGTGGTCCCTGCTCCCCCCGACTCCGGGGTGGACACCTACGAGGGGCCCTGGTTGTTCCCATCAGCTGATTTTAAGTGAGTCTAATGTTTTCTGTTCCACCACATGTTCTGAGTTAGGAGGGCACCCTTGGTACCGCTCTGCAGCCGCCAGCCCCCCACCCCGGCTCATCAGGGTTTCCTCCCCCTCCTTCCAGAGCGCCAGGAGTGAGCTCCCCCCCCCATCACGTGTTTTGGCATCTTTCTAAACCACTCCGGAAAGCGCTGTGGGCAAACAGAGCCCGAACCAACACTCCCGTAACGAGGCAACTCCCAGAAGAAGGAGTTGGTGTTCCGCAGACATTGTTAGCTTAATTAATGGACTCTTTGTCCTAATTTATTATCAAACAGCAATTAAACAGAGATAAAGTAAGCACCGAGGAGGGTGATTTCCTGTCTTACAACATGTGTCTGTCAACGAAGTGGAAAAGGCTCCTCGCCCTGCGTGGAGCCCGCTGGCTCGCAAATGTCCGTCGGCGAGCGCGTGGCCAGTCTTGCCCTCGTCCGGTCCCTCAGTTGGATGAGACACGTGCCCTTCTCTTTTCCGAGCTGAAGTCGGAGATGGAGCTGCAGCCTTTGGGGTCAGATCGAACCCACTGAGAATGGGGTTTTGTCCAAGGAGAACTGAGGCCCCCCCACCCTGCTGGACGAGGGGCAGGTGGGTCCCTGAGCTGGCGCGGCCGTGGCGGCCCTGCAGGGCTATCGGCCATGAGCTTGGCCTCCTCTGCCCGCCCCTTCCTGCCGTCCCTTGCCGCCCACCTGGTCAGCCTGTCCACCTCGCCGAGCCGCTGCCTCCGAGCGCCCTTGGAGGCAAAGGTCGAGAAGAGAGCAGGGGCGGGCGTTGCTGCCTCTGGGGGTCCAAGGGCGCCTGCAGTTCCCTCCCACCCCTTAACAAGTCCTCCGGGTCTGGGGCTGCTCTCTCCTGCCTCTGCCGCTGAGCTGCCGCCCAGGTCCCCACGGTGCAGCCGGCCACGGCCTGTGAGCCCCTGAGCACCCGGGGCCAGGGCCCTGGCTGGCGATAAACCCAGTTCTGGTCTTCGGAACACGATTCGTCCTGTTGGGTGGGGTAGCGACCCACCCGCAGCGGGGTTAAGGCGGAAACAGAGGCCGGGAGCCAAGACGCTTTTCAAATGAAATTCCTGTGAAAAAGTCCTTGTGGGGAGCGTGTCTCCCCGTGCGTTCGCTAGCCCACAGCAAGGCCTGCGGGGAGGACCTGAAGCCAGCAGGACACGGGCAGGAGGTGAGCGCAAAGGCTGGAGGTGGTGGGGATGGCGGCGAACGGCGTGTTGGAGGACAGTGACACAGCTGGCTGGGGCGAGTAGGGCCTGAGTGTCGAGAGCCCTGGGTACCAGGATGTGGGGCCAGGGCTTGCCACCCAGCATCTCAAGTGTGGTCCCCAGAACCGTGAGCCCCCCAGCCATACATGACAAATGCGCATCCGTCCCTGAGTCCAGCCCCAGACCTACTGAAGACAGAGCCTGGGAATCTGGATGCTGTCGTCTCCGAGTGTTTCCCTCTCTCAGTACCATCGATGGAGCACCTATTAGGGGCAAGGCTTCGTGTTAGACTCACAGGTGGTGGTCAGAGGTCCCCCTGGATGTCTGCCCCAGACTATGCCAACTGTCCCAGCCTAATTCTTTTTTTTTTTTTTTTAAGATTTACTTATTTACGAGAGAGAGCATAAGCAGAGGGGAGAGGGAGAGACAGGCTCCCCATCGAGCAGGGGCTTGAGACATGGGGCTCAATCCCAGGACCCTGGTATCATGACCTGAGCCCTGAGCCGAAGGCAGATGCTTCATGACTGAGCCACCCAGGTGCCTCCAACCTAATTCTTTTTTTTAATTTACCATACTATTTCAGTTTTTATGTAATTGGGTTTTTTTTTTCATTTTTCAGGTAAATTCATTCTTGTTAATATTGAGTTTTTTAAGTTTTAGCAAACATAGGCCATCAAGTTAACCTCACCCAATCGGGATCTTGAGAGGCCCTGCCATCCTCCAAACTCCCCTAAAACCCCTTCACAGTCAATCCCTCTCTCCACCTCCAAATTTGAGGCCCAGCTTAACTGGGAGCATTCATGGCCTTGTACCCAGCGGATGTGGGTTCCTCCCCGCACTGAGGACCACGGCTTCTCAACAGCCTGTGCCTCTAGCTCGAGGTCGAGCAGGTGGTCCTGGGGCATTCAGGGAGCGCCGTGTGCAACAGCTCCTAGCTGTGATGGGACGTTCTAGGAGGTGGGTATCCTGGAGGGGGTGTCAGGCTCTGTTCCAAGGGCGACCTCTGTGAGTCTCTGGGCTCCGGGGAAATATCAAGGTCTCCCTTCTGTCTGTCCTTCTGTCAATACATCTCATTCCTCCTCTCCCTTCTCCTTGGAGAAGCTCCTGTCCCTTAGCCTCAGTTAATTCATCACAAGAATGACAGATTTGAATTCTTTTATCCTGTAATTAAATTTAATCTGATCTTGGACTCACTCTTTGATGGCTTCATCTTTTAAGCAATACATCATCCAAACCCCTTGTCACGATGATGCATTGTGCCAATAAGAGGCCAGGGCCCCGGCAGAGTGACAGGGCTCCCGCAGCTGTGAGCATGGGGAAGGCACTTGGCGGGCGGTAATGACATCTGGCAGCCTCTTGGCTTCCAGACAAAGTCACGGAAGTGTTGGGGCTCGGGGCTGGCGCCGTTGAGAGCCTCTGGAGTTAACGCCCCAGGAAAGGTGGCTTTCCGGAGACCGGCCTCCTGCCTCGGGGGAGAAGCAGACCTGGGAATCCCTTTCAGTTCCTGGAGCGCAGCACGAGGTCAGAGCAGGGGAGCTGGCGACCTCGCGGGAGAACGGGGTTGGGGGAGCGAGGGCAGGTACTTTGTACGTTAGGGAAACCCACAGAGACGGAAGAGAAAGGACAAGAAGCAGGAGAGGACACGCGGGTGTGGTCTGCCAGGCCTGAAGCGGGGCACCGCGGGGGCTCTTAGCGCTCACGCCCCGCGCCCCGCGCCCCTGCGGTATTCAACACGCTTCTGGGTTTATTATGTCCAGATCGTTAGCTCCTGCCTCCCAGGCCCCGCCCCCGTCCAGTCCCTGCGAGCGTCCCTGGTGCCCACCTTCTCTGCAGACCTCCTCGGAGGCGTGGTTACTGCCTTTCCCCTTCCTGACACTTTCCTGTGCGTTCAGGGGACCTGAGCCTCATCCTCTGCTGTCCAGTCTGCTGCCGCATTTTATTTCCAATCCCTGGTCCACTCTTTTCGTTATCCCTGACAGGTAGGTCCCGTGGTCCACACACAGGGAACAGGAGGCCCCATTTCCAAAGTGGGATTCAGAAGGACCCGCGCACGCATTGGATGTTGCTTAAGGCAGGCCCGGGTTAGGAGGGATGACGGCACTGCTCTCCCGGCAGAACCCGGGGAGGGACTCTTCTCTCCAGAAAACCAGAATCATAGTCTTAAATTGTCCCCCAGTAGAGGTGCTTAGCTCAAAGTTTTATGTCTTCTTAGAAGTTCAGCGGATTGTTTTCTCCAGACGCAAAAAGCGAGCCAGGCAGACTCTATGTTAATGTCTGGTTGGGAATCAGGAACTCGGAGGGAGCAGTGGGGCGGTGCCGCATTCTGGGCGGAACCTCTCTACCTTGCCCAGAGCTGTTACAGTCAAAAAAAGTCACTAAAGTCACTAAGCCAGCTAATCTTTTCCATTTCTACTAAAGATGCAACAGCATTGCAATGAGTTTGGGGAAAAAATTGTTTTAAATCATCCCATAATCCTACCACCCTAGAACAACGATTATCATTTCTGAGGCTTGCTTCCAGACTTTATATTTTTTCAAAGAAGTATTTTGATTTCTTAGGTTGTTTTCAAATCACTGAATTAATAACATCACCGCTTCTGAAAGACAAGAAGGGGACGGTGGAAAGCAGCTGGGGAAAAGGCATTTAGTGCCTCAGCACTACCAGTGCATCTGAGCAAGAGGAGAGCCCCGAGGTTAGCCTCACGCCCTGACCATTTGGGTCAGAGTTTCCGTGTTTGTTTGGCACGGTAGTGTCTGTAGGGAGGTCATTTACAAAGACATTGCTTGTTGGACATGGAGAGAGTCTGCGAACATGGCCAGTCAGAATTAAGGGCAGGTCGCACAGTGTTGGGGGCCAGTGGAGTTCAGGCCATGGGTCTAGGCCTCAGAAGGCTCGGTTCCCATCAGAGACGACTAGAGGAAGGCCAAATGTCAGTAGCAGAATGTTCTAGACCGTTCTCACCGTCCCATCTACCTGATGCCGAAGGAAGGGGTTGTGCAAAGTGCCGGGTTTTAGACCCACATGGGGACCACCAAGAGTGCCATGGATTCCCTGGCATGGATCCTAGAGAAGTGTGAAGGCTTTCCTCAGATTCCTCTGCGATGTGGTGGTTTCAACAGCAGCCCCTCGCCTGGGAGCGCTGCACCGCGTGACCTCCTGGATTCTTCCTGAAGCGACTGGGGCCGAGTGTAGGTGATGGGGCCTGCTCTCACGGGACTCCTGTCAGTCGTCTTGACTGCCTGATCCTGCTCCCAGAAGACGAAACCTAGGCTCATGTCTACATCGCCTGCAGGGCCTGAATCTGGGGCCCCTTCCTGGAAATCTGAATGTCAACCAACCAGAGATGGAAGGGGAATCCCGAGAAGCTTTGCAGGAAGGCTCTGTACACAGGACATGGGTTCTCGTCGGCTTGGGCTGCAGAGCCCACACTTACATAGTTGGTTTGGCCATGAACAGGACAGGACGAACAGCTGGGTGGACAAGGAGCTAACCAGAGTCGTGCATGGCTAAGTGAAGGTCTCTGGTCCCTGCATCTTAGTGAGACTGGAAGTCAGGAAAGGACACTTCACACGCATCCTGGACCAGAGTTAATTCTTCTAAGATGATGCCAAGAGGTACCTTTCTGTGTGTGGCTGACTCATAAGGGAAACACAGCTCCCTCGCTTACTAGCTATGACCCTGAGCAACACACCGTAGTGTCCCGTATTTCAGTTCCCTTCTCTGTCGTGTAAACACAAAGAGAGTGTGTACCTCATAGAGATAGTGTGTCAAACAAGCTCATCCATACAAAGCCCATGGGTGAAGTCCGTGGCGCCTATCACATAGAAATGACGTCCACGGTGCTGACTGTGGGACCTTGGGAAGGCTTCAGTTTTCCAAGAAAGATTCAGTTAGGTTCTATTTCCAAAAGATTCTACTACTTGAGGCTATTAAAAAAAAAAGCAATACTGAATAGCAGTGAAAACTTGAACAGTTCTAGCCACTTAGCACCGCAATCCTCATAGAACTTGCCAAGGGGAAGACTGGGCCAGTGACGCCATAGGCCGCTTCCAGTTCCTTGGTGCTAGAACACATGAGCTTTCCGTCATTCAGCTAGTCTTCCAGCTTGGTTGAGTTCTTCAAGGAAATATAACCTGGAAGGCGAGTTACTTGGAAAGACAGATGGAACATGGAAGCTCCTACCATCTAGGAATTCATAGTTAATTAAGACATTATTGTATAAAATAGCGTGGTGATTGATTGAGTCCAACCATGGATTTTTAATTTTTTTTTTTTACTTATCAAGTAAATTTCTGTAGACATCATCTTAATGATGAATATTATGCAATTTGTGATGCATTTTTCCCCTGATTTATCTAATCTTCAGACCAGCCCAACAAAATAAATACAGATATGGTTTTCCTGCTGGGAAAACCACCGTATTTCAGAATATGTAGTATGCTGAAGTCTTACGCTGTTCTTTCATTCTTATATTTCTTTTTTAATTGCCTCCTTTACAAGACGCCAAAATATCTGAATCTAAGACCTCTTCTCCTGGAATTCCACAATATCTTGTAGACAAGATTTCATTGTTTCTTGCATTGTATCTGCAAGGCCTTCTATCATTCCCATTTTTAAAATGGGGAAACTGAGTCTCCAGGCCTAAATAGGCAGGAACACAGAGCATGAGGTGGGGAGTGACCAAAGATGAGGCCGGACCAGTGGGCAGGAGGCAGAGAATGTGCAGCCCTGTAGGACTCTAGGAGACTGGGCTTTAGGCCAGCCCCCACAGGAAGCCACCGAAATATTGAAAGCCTTTTAGAAGAGGAGGTTGGGGCGCAGTCTGACTTACATTTAAGGAGCAATCACTTGGGACTGCAGCGTGAGGGATGGACTGCAGGGGTCTTAAGCTAGAGGCATGAACTTCAGTTATGAAACGGGTGTGATTGTCTTGCCAAAAGTCGGTCTCCCGAACTTGAGTAGTGACTGGGGATAGGAAGAAGTAGACAAAATTAAAATGTCATTAGGGATGAAATGAGACCCATACTTGACGCTATACAGAGGCTTAAATTCCAAATGAATTAAGAATCTAAATGTAAAATATGGAACTATACAAACACTAGGAAAATAATGGTGAATTCCTCTCTAACTGTGATCTAGGGGAGGGCTTTTAACTAAAATCCCAAATCCAGAGACTATAATAGATTGATGCATTTGACTACATTAAAACTTTTTAAAACTTGCATGGTGATATAACACCATAAACGCAGTCAAGACACCTGGCAACCAAGGAGAAAATATTTATAGCCTATGCCACAAGGGATAATTTTCCTGTTGTATAAAAGATGCTTAAGAAATGAGGAAGGACTAAAAATCTGATAGAAAAATAGGAAAAAGACACAAGCAAACAAGTTGCCTCCTACTAAAAAATGTGTGTATATATATATATACATATGTTCTAAATATGTATATATATATACACGTTTTTTGGTGGGAGGCAACTAAATATATACACACACACACACACACACACACGTTTTTTGTTCTAAATATATATATATATATATTTTTTTTTAAAGATTTTATTTATTTGACAGAGATCACAAGTAGGCAGAGAGGCAGGCAGAGAGAGAAAGGAAGGGAAGCAGGCTCCCTGCTGAGCAGAGAGCCTGATGCGGGGCTCGATCCCAGGACCCTGAGATCATGACCTGAGCCGAAGGCAGAGGCTTTAACCCACTGAGCCACCCAGGCGCCCCTGTTCTAAATATATTTTAAAATGTTTAAATTCATTCATAATTAGAGAAATTCAAAGCAAAACAATACTGAGAAACCATTTTTCCCACCTATCGTATTTGCAAAAATTAAGAAAACTGACAATGTACTCTGTTACCAAGGTTCTGAAATAACCAATCTTCTAGATTGCTGGTAGAAATGCAAATTGATACCATTTTTTGGAGGGGAGTTTGGCCATACTTAACAAAGCTACCGTATGTTTACTTCCTGACCCAGCGATCCACTTCCAGAAGTCAACTCCGATTTCCAACAATATGAGAATAGTGTGCATTATT
This sequence comes from Martes martes, assembly GCF_963455335.1. Lineage (NCBI taxonomy): Eukaryota > Metazoa > Chordata > Mammalia > Carnivora > Mustelidae > Martes > Martes martes. The sequence goes on along the minus strand of NC_137906.1, from coordinate 1,932,164 downwards.
TGCAGTTGCAAAATGGTAGAAACCGCCGAATGCCTGTTGGTAGGAGAGTGGTTGAATGAGCTGTGGAGTAGCAGCCACACAAAGTAGCACCGGCCGTCTCTGCTTACCTACGCAGAGGGATTTTCACATATGGTTGGGCAAAAAAGGCAAAGTGCAAAAGAAGATGCGTAGTGTGTCAACCTTCATTTAAGACAGATGGCCACTTAAAAATAAATATCCGTACCTGCCCATCTGCACGAGAGATCCAGGAAGGATAAATCAGAGACTGGTGAGCTTGGCCACCCGCAGATCGAAGAGGGAGAGGGGATTGTCTCTCAGGGAACCTTCCTATCAGGTCCCGACTCTTAGAACCACGGTGATGCTTCAGATGTCTGGGAAAGAAAATAAATTCAACTAGAATGTGGGGAAAGGACCCACAGTGGGATGCAAGCAGTAAAGGAAAATAACGTAACTCGACAGATACCACCACACTGGCGGCGGGGAAGAGGAGCACCAACCTAAGCAACTTTGGGACAGTTTGGACAATTTTGACTGGATTCTACAAAAAAAGAACCATCGCCAATAATGCATTCTAACAAGTTAGCTTGTCTTCCCCATCAGTCTGGATTAACTGCTGCGTGGACATGCCAGGACTGAACAAGCAGGTGTAGGACGCGTGGGTGTTGGGAACCACAGCCCCTGCTGTTGGAGAAGGAGGTTGTGAATAAGCGAGGAGGCGTGGCCAGAATGAGCGGATGCTGAATTGCAATGTGAGGGGTCGGGATGAGTTTATTTTACATGCATATATACAAATACAAGTACATATATAAATGTGTGCATAAATAGAGACGTGGAAATAAATTTGTAGAAAAGGTAGAAAGAAAAACAAATGTGTGCATGGGCTGGTGTGCATACACGGACTTCCTAGCTCTGAAACAGCCCAGGAGCAATAAAACCCAGTGGCGCTGAACACCTCCAGCCCCCAGATTTGCAATGATCCCAGCAAGGGAGCAGGAAAAATAGAGGTTAAGCCTGGAAGACCTTGTGGTGTCAGAATAAAAGGAAGTTCTTTAAAAAAAGACTGTCTTCTCAATAGAACACAGGAGCCACCCTGAAGGAGTTCCCGGTGTCCAAAGCTGGAACTACCTGAGCAACAAAATAAACTGTGAGAATATTGGATTGTCACTCACATAATTTTTTTTTAAATCCATGAGTCTATACCGATATAAATAAATAAGTAAATGGAGAGAGGGGGCCCGCTCTTCCTTCAGTAGAAGTCCACCTAGTAAATGTAGAAGGCCTGTGGGACATGAAAATCACCCCCAGGCGGTCGTGCCCATAATACTTGCTGACGTCCAGAGCTAGCAACGGATGCTAAAATCAGTGATCAAAAAAATGATGTTTTCCTAGTTTCCAGGTTTCTCCCTCAATCAAGGGAAAAAACAGTGACGCATGGCTGAGAAGCCCAAAGGACACTGTCTTAACCAAGTGTTCAAGGTTATCGTCACCAGTAATGAGCCATCACGCACTCCTGATCTGGTGCCCCAGGAAGGGCACAGCGTCACCTCCACCTCTGTGGTTTTTACTAGACCTTTAATCTTAACCATGAGAAAACATCAGACAAACCCAAACTGATGGACGTTCTACAAGATAATTGCCCTGTATTCTTCCAAAGGGTCGAGGTCATTGGAAACAAGGGAAGACGGAGGACCTGTCCCAGACAGGAGGAGATCAAGGAGACGTGACCACAGAACACAGTGTGGGATCCTGGAAGAGAAAACATGCTGGAGAAGCTACAAGATTTCTGTGGGGTCTCCAGATTAGTTAATAGGATTGGACCAATGTTAACTCCCTGGATTCAGTAATTATGGTACAATTATGTCATAGATTAACTCTAGGATAAGCTGAATTCCAGGCCTACGGGAACTCACTGTTTTATATTTGCAGCTTTTTTGTAAGTCTGAAATGGCTCTGACATTACAAATTTTTTTTCAATGTTTTAAGAGGGCTGGTCGGCTGGAGTTGTTGGTGGAGAGGTCAAGGGAAGAGACGAGGACGGTGAAGTGATACTCCAGTCCCTGCCTAAACCCCATAGACAGCGCCGCCATTGCTGAGATTGGAGGTGAAGGTTTGGGGAGAGGATGCTTTGAGTTCTGTTTGGGGCACTGTGAGTTCGGGCTGAGGAACGGGCCTTGGGAGTCCCCTCAGTGATGTCCTCCAGGCAGCTGAACTTTCCAACCAGATGCTGAGGACAGAGCGGCAGAGGCAGATGAGGCTTTGGGCTGCGCCAAGGGAGAGAACAGTGACCCCAGGACAGACCCTAGTGTGGCTCCGCCCTTCATGCTGCCCAGGGGTCCAGCGGGCTAGACCACGCTACGTGTTCGATACGGTTACAGACGTGGGTGAGAGGACTCTCCGTGGAGGTGGAGAGGAAGCCGGATGGGAGCGGATGCAGGGGGAGAAGGGAGGTGAGGAGGTGCCGACGTGGTGGAGAGAACTCTCGGGAAGGCTGACTTTGAGGGAAGGCGAGACCAGGTGGAAAGGCAGAGAAGGGTGAGCTGGAGGCACCCTTGGAGCAGAGTGAAAGGGAGTGAGACTCAACAGAGAGGAGTTACTTACATTTCTAAGATGTTAGAGGAAAATCTAAAGAAGGCTTGAGGGTTCATGCTCAGAAAATAGACTTTCTGCCATCTCCCTTCGAGCATGGCTGCAGCAACACTGAATTTCCCCAGGTCAAATTATGGTAAACAGAAGCAGAAATTTAGACTTCATTTTTTCAGAGAGAAATCTGTGCATTCGCCCCAAACAGAAATCGACTGACCTGCCAGCCTGGGTTTCCCCTCCGAAGAACCCCCATTTCTAGCTCACCGGCCAGAGCTTGCAATGCTGAAGGCCCTAAGTTCTAGTGAACGGTGTTCTTCAGGGAATCTCGGGGAAGGGCTCTCTCCCACTGGGGGGCTGGAGCCCGTGGGGGGCCACTGACGAGCGTTTGATGTTGAACGAAAAGTGCACAAAGGGGGTCCTAGCTGCTGGCAGGGAAAGCACTAGATGCTTTGACTGGACCCATGTGGTGGCTGTGGGGTGAGTTCAGGCTGGACACAGCCTGGCACGAGCTTCAGGGTACGCCTGTGGGCTCAGATGGGAGGGTGGAGATGGGCAGCTTGACAGGAACCAGTCTCGCTGGAGAGGTGCACAAAACGAGGGAGACGCCACTGCGCCAGGAGTCTGGGCTTCTGGAATCAAGAGAAGAAACGTTAGTCTCTCCAGCGGGAAGATAAAAAGAGGAAGTGCCCTGACTTCTGTAGGGTCGTTATCACTGGATCAGTTACATCGCACGAACGAACAGACCCAGAGCAAGGCTTGGAGTGGATCTGATGCTCTTCAGTGATGTCAGAAACCCAGACTGACTCTCCGAGGTCGGTGTCATTTCAGAAGAGCTTCCCGGCTACGCTCGCACACGAACACCAACAGCGCGCTCACCTCTAGCTCCCCTGCCGAGGCTCTGAGTTCCTGAGCGGTTGAGGTTCATCGAGGCTGGCTTCCAGCCGACGGTGGGCCTGGCATTCGTCCGGGGACATGTCAGGAGCAGAAAACAGGCAGAGCTCGTCTCCCCTCCGCTGCAGAAGCGTGAAGGAAGGTCGCGCGTCCAAGATGGCCAAGATGGGAGGCCGTGAGAGCTCAGGACCCTCGGGGCATCAGTGGGACACAGGAGTGGCTTTAGAGATGCAAAGCGGAGTCCCAGGAGCCCCACCCAAGGTCCGGTTCCCCCAGGCATCTGGCCCACTCGAGGCACGTAAGAGTCAGACCGAACCAGAGAAGTGGAGCGGAGGGTGGGGAAGGAAAGGGCGGGAGCACAGCAGGGGCCAGAGCCAGGCTCCCCTGGATCAGGAGTCCAGCTCAGGGTCCCAGCCCAAGAGAACCCCATGGGCCAGGCAGCCACCGGTAGGGACTCAGCCGCCCAGCGGTGTTGCTGAAGCACTTGAGGCAACCCTTGGACCCAGGGCTCTGGCAGAGAACAGGGAGCCCGGACTGGCTGGGTGCAGGGAAGGAGATGGGGCCGGGAAATGCTGGCCACGCGAGGGCACGGGGGAGCCCCGTCGGGAGGAAAAGAAGTCTGCTGAATTAGAAGCACCGGCCGAGTTCTCAGCTTGAGCATGAGGTCGGGGAAGAGAGGAATAACGAACACGCGGGCCTTCCTCTGTGCCGAGACCCTTCTCACTCACTCACCGAGTCCCGTAACCGCCCTGGGAAGTAAATCGTAAAATTATCCCCCGTTTGAAAAATGAAGACTCAGGGTCCCATAGGGCTTAAGCAACTGGCCCAGGGCCATGAAACTATTAAGTGGCAGAGCTTGGATTTCTTAAACAGGCTCCAGAGTGCAAGTCTTTACCCGTACGATAGACTGCCCCGTTGATGACACAGCACCAAGCCAGGAACACTGTTTCAATGGGCAAGAATGAGAAGGTGAGACAGATTTAATTAAGATCTTGCTAAAAAGGGAGCCAAGCGTTTGCCAGCATTTCCCCGCTGTACCCAATACAGTCCTACCTTCCCGTTTCACACGTGGAGACGAGAAGGAAAGAAATCTCTTCATTGAGAAATAGAATCTTTGCTTCTCTAACCAGTTAGCAGTCAGGGTGAGCTGTGGGAGCAGGCTTAGGAATTTGCTCCGGATCCTGGGAACTGGAGTGGGCTATCCTGCTCGCCACCCCCTCTCCCACCGGACTCCTCTGGCCCTCATCCTGGTGTCGCCCCCACTCCTACGGCCACTCTCCAAGAGCTCCCAGCTCTCTCCAGAGAGTTCTGTGGTCCAGACCCTGCCACCCGCCCCCACCTCCACTGGCAGTGCCCTGAGTGCATCCACTTTTCGACAGTTTGTGCAGGTAAATCAACCCAAGGTTTTGTGGCGTAAATATGTGTCCCCATTAATTCTCAGTAGCACTGCATTTTCTGGAAATATAATGTTCTTATCCAGCATGATGAGTCATAATGGTGGAAGGGAGGAGACTGAGGAGGGAGGCCCTAGGAACTGGCTAGTCCCCTAGGAACTGGCTCTCTGCAAAAAAACATATCTGATTCCATAGCCTGCCTTCTAAGCTTCCAGATATATTTAAAAATCAAATTTACTGAAGTACAAGGTCAGTACAGAACACAGCGTCTGCTCAAGGGTACAATATGATGAATTTTGACAGGGTACGTACTTGTAGATCTCCCTCCCCAATCAAAACACACATTTCCATTTCCCCCAAAGATTTCTCCTGCCCCAGGCAGCCCCTTTCTCCACCCCCAGCTCCGTCGCAGCCACCATGTGTCCACTTGGAGATGCAGTTGGAGACATTTCCTGTATCGCTTGGGATCAAGCATGCTCTGAGAAAGTCTATTTGTTTTTAAGAATATACATATGCATGTGTAATCACCAAAAATCACTCCTTCAGCCAAGCAGCAAACAAATAAATTCACCCCAAAGCAGGCTCCAATCAATGCAACCTCATCTCTCCGTGTCCTGAGTAAAAGCAGGGTAAAATGCATTTTTTCATTTAGCAATGGTTTTCTACACTCACTAAGCCTGATTCCAAAGAGTTGAGAAAGACCCTTAATATGAAAGCAATTGCAAGCCATGTTTTTATTGACAATTCGATGGGTTTTGCTGTGTCCCAGAGTCATTCCACAATCATTTGGCTGTTTTTTGTTTATTTGGCTATAACCTGCATAGTTTAGTTTTCCCTCAAGGCTGTTAAATGTGGGTTAATAGTTGTGTGTGCCTCTTAGATCATCTCAAATAGAAAATTCTTCTTTTCTGCTAAATGAGAATTAATCGTATTTGAGCTCAGAGCTTTTTTTTTTTTTTTTTCCCTAATGCATTAGGGTTGTGGATAATGACATTCATTTCTCCTCTTGGGCCCAGCAGCCAAACCTAGAATAATCCCATTTCATTCAAAAGGCATTTATAGAGTATTTGCTTTTTGCAAGATACTTTCTCACTCCCTACGCTATATAAAAATATCCTGAAACAGCAGCAATGACAACAACAACAAAACCTTCCACAAGGAGAGTCACAGAATACATAAGTGTGTACGTTGAAAGAGACCACCTCTGGGTGGGGGCTTTGTGTAACCGCGGGAGACAGGGTAAGAGTCGGTGGAGATATATTCTACACAGTCTTCCTGCTGGCTGTTTTCGAGAGACCTCAAGCCATCTGTCAGAAACCAGGAGTGTAAGCTGGAGACCTAGAGTCGAAGATCATGACCAAAAAAAAAAAAAAAAAAAAAGTTTATTCTTAAATCAGTAGGTATTAGAGCAACTGAAGGTTGAAGCAGGGAATGATGTGATTTGAACCTGCAGGATTAGGAAGGCAAGATGGAAAGTAGGAAGGCCTGGAGGTGAGGACAAGTTACAAATCTCCTGCAGCAGCTCACCTGGGAGATTGGGAGGAAATATGTGTGAGAGGCATAGGGAAGCCGGGACTGGAAGACTTGCAACTTTATGGGTGGGGGAGAGGGAAGGGGGAAGGTGACCCAAGTTTGCAAACCTTGAGCCCCGGAAGAGATCAGGAGTATGGGTGTATAACAAGGAACTGGTATTCAATTAGCTGTAACTGGAAAGGTGAGGGTCGACAAGTTTCAAGCAGTTTTCAGCTCAGAGGAGGGAGCTTCTGACAGTAGAGCAGATTAGATACTTTGAAGGGTCTTCTGCCTGCGGCATAACTAGATTCTAGGTCAACTACAACCAGTACCATTTTAAACCCCTGCTAGATGCACAAGAAGAAGCTGTATCTGTTAGCTTTTGCTGCATAACAAATCACTCCCGAGACATTTTCAGATAAACAGAATATGACAGATAATCACCAAGGGAACTTCCAAAGAATGTACTTCAAGAAGAAGCAAAATAACCTCAGAAGACTATCTTGAGGAAAGAATGAATTATAAACAAAGAAATTTATAAATGTATAAGTAAATCCAAAGAAATGTTTCTTACCTAATAAGAATAATGTCTAGTTTGGGGCAGGGAAATATAACCAAAGGCTGAACAGTAAAAAGGAGGTGACTGCGTTTAGTGTCCTAATGTCCTTGAATTTTATTGACTGAGGCAGACATTAGGATACTGAATAATCTGTTAAGTTGTTAATTGTTAAATTTCAAGAGTAGCCAGTAAAATAATAGAAATGAAGTAGAATTTCCAAATCTGTAGAGGAGAACTATGAAACATTCCAAAAAACAAAAACAAAAAACAAAAAAACAAATCAAACTGAACCAATCCAAACTAAGGCCAATAAAGGAGAAAAAGGAACCCGAGAAGGCTGGGCACACAGACAGTACCAAGAAGGAAAATAGAAATAAGTCCGTTTAGATCATTAAGTGCAATAAAAACAAATGGATCAAACATCGTGGCTAAAAAAACACAGATTGTCACTCTAAATTTTTTTAAATCCAGTGGAAATGAAACCTGAATGTAATTTGCTAATGGGTTGGGAATGTGGCAGGTCAGAGGAAGAGGCAAGTAAAGGATGAAGCCAAAGTGCCTGGCCTGAGCAGCTGGAAGGATGGTGTTGTAATGACCAAGATAGAACCAAAGTTGGATGAGTGTGGAGGGGAGGACTGGGTACCCAGGGCAGGAGGAATTCAGTTTTGATCTGTAACTCTGAAATGCTTATTAGACCTCCAAGTGGTATATTCAGTGGTGAGTTGGATATACAAATCCGGAATTGAGGAGAGGTTTGGTTTGGAGATAGAAACTTGGCACAGTTAGCCAAGTTAGCATAGAGATGTTACTGAAAGCCCCTAGAATGGCAAGCTTTCCAGGAGAGTGGGTACAGAGAGAAGAGATGGTTTCACCAGCACCCTGAAAAGCATCTGGCCCAAAATTGGTGGCTCATATAAAGACTAAGAAAATACTATTGAAGTTGATATAATTAATGGATCCTGTTGACCTTGCGGAGAGCAGTGTCAGTGAAAGTGGTGGTAGGAGACAGTGGAAAACCAAAGATGAAACAAGGAGGTAATGAGAGCTGTGGCTGGAGATTTCTGGGCACAGAGATGTGGTTATGTTTGTAGCTTGGAAGAAATGAAGAAGGGAGAAATGATGACTTACGGTACCTATGGAGTGAGGAGAAGCCAGTGTTGAAGGAAGTGAAAGATGAAGGGAGACAGATTTTGAGGGGTCAGGAAGGTAACTTCTCAACAACGTGGGAGGCAAGATTCCCCAGGGCAGTGAGGGTCCGGGACACCAAGCTAGGGATTAGGATGAAGGGTGCATTTTAAAAATCTAGACCCTGCTGTGGGTGGGAAGGGTGTTGGTTGGCAGAGTCGCAGGAAGCAAGTGAAAAGATGAGAGACTTGGGATGAGGCCCGGGCACCGCTGGGATATGGGTCCGCAGTGGGTACGGGCCACTGGCACCTGGCCCTGACCCTGGGGAAGCAGGAACCAAGGGAACTTGCAGCCCCTCCTGGTCTGAGTGACCATGAGGTACGAAGGTGGCAGCTCATGGTTCACAGAAATGTCTTAAAGATACTGCTTGTGTTACCAGTGGACGTTCTGAAAAAGAAACTAAGAAAACAATACCATTTACAGTAGAATCCAAAAAGAGAAAACACTTGAGAATAAACCTAACTGAAGAAAAATACACTGAAAGCTACAAAACATTGTTGAAACAAATGAAAGACCTAAATAAAAAAATACATCCGATGTTCCTTGATCAGAAGACTTACTGCTGTTGTGGAAGTCCTGCCTGAGTTGATCTGCAGATGCAGTGCAGTACCTGTCAAAATTCCAACTGCCTTTTTTTGCAGAAATGGAAAAGATAATCCTGAAATTCATATGAAAATGCAGGGGACCAGGGGCGCCTGGGTGGCTCAGTGGGTTAAAGCCTCTGCCTTCAGCTCAGGTCATGATCCCGGGGTCCTGGGATCGAGCTCCACATCGGGCTCTCTGCTCAGCAGGGAGCCTGCTTCCTCCTCTCTCTCTGTCTGCCTCTACTTGTGATCTCTGTCAAATAAGTAAATAATAATAAAAAAAAAATGCAGGGGACCAGAGTAGCCAGAATGACATTGAAAAAGAACAGAGTTAGAAGACTCGCACTTCCAGTTCTTAGACCTACTACAAAGCTGTACTAATCAAGACATTGTAGTGCTCTCAGAGGGATAGGTACATGGGTCAGTGGAATAGAACTCAGATTTCAGAAGTAAATCCCACATTTATAGTCAATTAATTTTTTTATAAGCAATTAATTTTTAACAAGGGCGAGAAGACAATTCGATAGGGAAAAAGTCTTTTCAACAAACAGTCTTGGGACAACAAATAACCACATGAAAAAGAAAGAACTTGTATGTACACCGTACATCACATATGAAAATTAACTCAAAGTGGATCAAAGATCCAAATGTAAGAGCTCAAACTCTAAAATTCTTAGAAGACATAGGGGTCAATCTTTATGACCTTGGATTTGGCAGTGGTTTCTTAGATAATGACATCAAAAGCATAAGTAATCAAAGAAAAAAATCAATAAGTTGAACTTCATCAAAATTAAAAACTTCTGTACTTCAAAGCATACTCTCAAGAAATGAAAAAAAAAAAAAGTGAAAGAACAGCCCACAGAATGGGAGAAAATATCTCCACTCAAAATACACCAGAAAAAGGTCTCGCATCCAGAATACGTAAAGAACTCTTACAACTCCGCAGTAAAAAGACAGTTTGCCCAAATGAAGGATGAGCAAAAGACCTGAACGGACATTTCTCCAAAGATCCACAAGTGGCCAACACGTACAGAGATGCTCAACACCAGTAGTTGTTAAGGAAACGCAAACCAAAACCACAGTGAGATACCACTTCACACCCAGTCACTGGCTAGCACGTTCCTAAAAAGAAAGAAAGACAGAAGAGAAAACCACAAGAACAAGAGTTTGCGGGGCTGTGGCTGAGTTGGAACGCTGGCCCGTGGCGGGGGCACCCGCGGACGGTGCAGCCGTTTGGAGAGTTTGGCAGCTCCTCCGAAAGTTACGCACACATTCACCACGTGACCCAGCGAGCAGCAGTCCTGCTTCTCCGTACAGCGCTAAGAGAACTGAAGGCGCAGGCCCCACAGCAACTTACGCGTGAGTGATCATAGCGGCACAATTCGTAACAGCCCCAAAGTGGAAAAAACCCAAATAGCCATCACGTAGCGGATTCCCAGAACGGTCTAGAGGAAGTGAGGCACTCCCACAGCCCCTGGGAGAGAGACACCGAAGCATGGGGATCACTGACACCGAGGGCTTGAGGGACGGTGCGGGGTAGGGGAGGGAAGAGTTAGAGAAGACACCATGGGACGGAGAGAGCTGCGCGGCGTCTAGGAAAGCTGAAGCTCGAACCTTCTAGAAGAAGGCCAGTGCGGAGTCAGCCGGAGCAAAGCCTTGACGGCAGGAAAGCCTGTTGCACGTTCAGAGGCCAGGGAGCAGAGGCCCTCAAAGGAAGGGATACCGGGGATGGGGAGCTGGGAGGGGGACCAGACAGCGGTCCGAAGACACCGCGGAGACTCGCGATCCGGGACTGGCACAAGAACGGGGACGGGGTTGGCACGAGACCCGAGCACGCACCACCCTCCTGCCTGGTGGGGGAGAGGCCCTGTGACATCTGTTGGTGTAACCTGAGCCCCACCATCCTTTCAGACCACAGCGCCCTTCCCCTGACCTTGCCCCCTTGGCCAGGCCAGCAGGACCTGTGCATGTGTTTTTGGCCTGAGAAAGCGCCTTCCCCCAGAACGGAAGGCCTGTAGGGCCTCCCCACCCTCCCGCTTCCCCAGACACGTGCACAGCTTGGCTTTGCTGGTCCTCGTGGCTGGGGTCTCATCCTTCACTCACAGACCTCAGAAAGGAGGGCCCCTAACTCCCAGTGGCATTTAGCGTCGCTCTTTAAACATCTGGGTCACAGATACGCTCAGTTAATTAATGTTCTTAGCGCTGTTCATTTGCCTGCTGGATAATAGATTGATTCATGATTTCAATAAGCAGCTGTGTCTGTCTTTCCCCTAAACATAAAGGCAGCTCGCTGTCGTTCAGCACTTTGCATTTGGTGAATCTGAGTATTTTCAGAGAGACATTGTTCGGGGGGGTGAGGAGGGCTTCAGATTGTCTTATCATGTCGCCTCTGACAATCCCTCTGATTTGGAACTAATTTGGGTTTAAAGCGCATGTTAACCGCATCTCTCTCAAGGGCACTTAAATTCCCCGTCCCTTGTTTCAGCAGGGAGCAGGTGCGCGCCCCTTCGGGGATCAAAGCGGAGGATTTCTGAGTGGTTTTCATCGGCAGTGAGAACCTCTGCAGAAACCTCGGGCCCTGGAGAAGAGGCACTGCCGGACCGGAGCTTCCTTCTGGCTCCGTTCCCGGCCGGAAATGCCCAGGCTCTCGGGAGAAGCCCGGGATCGTGTAGGAAGAGGCCCGTCGGCTGGTCCGCTGCGGGGCCATGGTCCCACGGGTCCCAAGGAGGGAGGCCAGGACCCAGCCAGGGGACCAGATGTCCTCAAACCTCAGTTTCTTCATCTTTAAAACAGGAGAGTAATGGAAACTTATCTCAGAGAGTTGTAAAAATTACATTCTTCATTCTCTTTATGATGCTTAGAAATAATGCAGAGTATGTCTTTAATACATGCAAGCTGGTGGGGCGCCTGGGTGGCTCCGTGGGTCAAGCCTCTGCCTTTGGCTCAGGTCATGATCTCAGGGTCCTGGGATCAAGCCCCGCATCAGGCTCTCTGCTCAGTACGGAGCCTGCTTCCCCCTCTCTCTCTCTGCCTGCCTCTCTGCCTGCTTGTGATCTCTCTCTCTCTCTCTGGCAAATAAATAATAGCTTTTTAAAAATTACATGCAAGCTGGTAATTTTATTTTTTAATTTATTCAGCACCAGCTGTATGTTAATAATCTTCTTACCCCGCTACCTCGCAGCATGTAAGAGCACAAATAAGAGATGTACCTTCCTTTCTCCTTGCCTTCACCAGCCTGCACTGGAGTTATCAGTGGGAACACAGCCCCGTCCTCGTGTTCTCAGAAACTGGTTCCCAGGCAGGTCGCACAGAGAACTCTTCAAAACGTGCTTGTGGAGCTTAAATAAACAGACATCGCCGCGTCTTTTAAACAATGTCGCTCCCCACATTTATAACGTGCTCGTCCGCAAACATGTTTTGAGCACTTGGTCTGTGATTTTCTCCGAGCAAGGAATGAAATTAATTAGACACAGCCCCTGCCCCTAAAAGAGTGTGAAAGACGGATGAATATACTTGCTCCAAGGCTGGAATACAGAATTTTAGACAACACAGACAGGCAGGAGAGAGGCCACTGGAGTAGCGCGGGTCCCACTGTGGGAAGGGTTGGGAGGCAGCACCATCTCCGTATCAGTTAGTTCTTGCTGCGTGACAACTAGCCCCCCAAAACCTACTGGCATAAAGCAATGTGCATTCACTGTGCATTGTCCAGATGTGCTAGATGGTTCTGTGATCCGGACGGGGCTCGGCTGATTTCAGCTGACTCGTCCCTGCACCTCCTGGCAGCTGGCCAGTCCGCTGAGGGCTGCCTCGTCTCGGACGACCTCGTCCACTTTTCTGACATGGCTCTTGGTTGGGCCATCCAGAGCTTACTGTCACGGGGCCAGCAGGACACCCAGAGCAAGAGGGTAGAAGCGCGCCAGGCTAAAGGCTAGTCTATCCTCGCTTCTGCTGTATTGTGTTGGTCTAAGTAAGTCACCAGTACTCACGGGATGGAGAAACCAGCTTTACCTCTTGAAGGACATGGCTTCGAAAGTCCTACCGCCCAGGGTGTATGGAAGGAAGAGGGAAGGGTGTGGCTTTTTTGGGGGGGAGCTTTTTTTTTGTTAAAAAAAGATCTTATTTATTTATTTGAGTGGGGTGGGGGTAGCAAGCAGAAGTGGGGGGAGGGGCAGAGGGAGAGGGAGATAGAATTTCAAGCAGGTGCCATGCTAAGCCTGCCATGGGGCTCGAGCCTGCGACCCTGACATCATGACCTGAGCTGAAACCAAGAGTCGGACGCTTGACCGACTGGGCCAGCCCCGTGCCCCGGGTGTGGCTGTTTTTGCGATCTCCCACAATCCCCCAGCATCGGTTGGGTGCGTGGAGCAGAATCAAGCACCCGCGTTGTGTGGCGCACGTAGGACCCCTCCGCTTTTCCGTCATTCTAAACGATGTCGCCGCAAATATCCTACGTCCGTTAGCTTGTGTTTCCGTCTTGGGTTTTTGCCTTGGGACAGATTTCTAAAAGTGAATTTTTTGGGTCAAAAGAGAAAAAAAATTTAAAGCACACAAAGTATCTATTTTGAAATCCCCTTTTGGAAAGACTGTCATAATTTACCCCACTGCCGCCCATTTTATGCCAACCTTGACAAAATGAGAATTTTTTTTCCCAATGTGGTATCACCTTGCCATTTTGGTTTATTTGTTTTAACGCCTGTTAGGTGCAATGCCTTTTAATATGTCTGTTTCTTTTTCAGCGACCTGCCTGTTTGGGAGTTTACGGCAGGGTGGGATTGATTAATTAATCCCAATTTACAAACGAGGTGGAAATGCAGACTCAGAGAGGTTAAGTGACTTACTCAGGGTGGCTCCCGCGGGGAGCAGAGCTGAGCTTTAGAAATCCGAAGTCCTGCTCTTTTATTTATTCCTGCTCCCTCATGTTGATGGACAGAAGCCCACAGTCCAGAAACACTGACAGAGAACATGCTTAGAAAGAACCCGCCTGGGCCCGGGGATGCGGCACCCAGACTTAGCAAGCCAGGAGGCCCCCTGAGCAGGGCTCCCCGTGAACTGGGTGCGTGGCAGCCAGGACCGCGGCCGAGGCGGGTGAGACCTGCGGACCTGAGTCACCGCCCCCTGCCCTCTCCTCCGCTCTCTCCCCAGCTTGCCCGCTACACCAAGGAGGGCTTCCTGCACTTGGGTGCCCTGGGGACCACCACGCTCCTCCCCGACACCCGCTGCCTGGTGGACAACTCCAAGAGTCGGCTGCCCCAGCTCCTCGACTGCGACAAAGTCAAGAGCAGCCTGTACAAGCGCTGGAACTTCGTCCAGGTGAGCGCCCCAGGGGAAGGCCGGCACCCCAGAGCACCCAGGGGCTGCTGCGGGCCACAGGGGGAGCGACTTCCCCAAGGTCTCCAGCCCGAGGCCAGCCTCATGAACCCAGGGCATGTCCGGGAGGGTCAGCGGAGGAGGGGTATTGCGTGTGGGACGCCCTGCAGCAGCACCAGGCAGGCTGGGAGCCGACAGATCTCGGGGAGGGCAGTGTGCGGTGAGTTTTCCGAAATCCGCTAGTCAGTGGGATGGGGAAAGTCAGAGCTCAGGTCTCCCTGGAAATCCCACTCTCGGACACCAGCCCCCATGGGGGCTTGGCCCCTGGTTCAGCCACTCAGACTTGGTGAAGCTGACACCTTTTCTGACTTTAGGGTTTCTGGAGGAGGCGCCAATGATCCCTTTCCCTGTGCAAAGAGTTTTGGTGGGACGGCTCCCCGTGAGAGGCCCTGCACCGGGCACTACAGTGGTTAAACCTCTTTCTCTTTCTCTCCGTCCACGTCTCTCTCTCTCTCTCTCTCTGTTTTCTGTCTCTCTCTGTTTCTGTCTCTCTGTCTCTGTCTTATTCTCTGTATCTCCATCTCCGTCTGTCTCTGTCTCTCCTCCTTTCACCCAGAATGGAGCCATCATGAATAAGGGCACAGGGCGTTGTCTCGAGGTGGAGAACCGGGGCCTGGCCGGCATCGACCTCATCCTCCGTAGCTGCACGGGACAGAGGTGGACGATTAAGAACTCGATCAAGTAGTGGGGCGTGGCAGGGGCCCCCAGAGCCCGGCCCCCGGGACGGGGTCTGCCCGTCTTCTGGACCGGCCGCGCGGGTGCAGACAGCAGGAAGCCGGCAGGCGCTCGGCGGGCCTCCCGGGGCTTCTCCAGGGCAGCACGGGGGCCCCAGAGGGAGACGCGGTGTCCCCCCTTCGGCACTCCGCTGCCGTGAGGCCCGCGCTCCCTGGAAGAGCCCCCACCGCTCCTCTGGGAACCAGGAGCCGCGTCTTCTGCTGCCCGGACGTGGCCCGCGTACCGTGGCGAGAAACCCCCACGTCCTCCGCGTCCTCTTCCCAGCCGCCCTCTGGACTGGGACTGGCAGGGGCCCCTCCTCCTTCTCATCCCTCTCTTGCAGCAGCTTCTGAACGCCGCCCCCAGCCCTCAGCAGAGCGGGGGCCGGTGCTCAGCCGCCTCCTGTCTTCCCCTCCTCGGAGGGGGCCCCGGGGCCCCAAGACTCCATGTCCCTCGACGTCGCTTCTGCCCAGATGCCCATTTATGAGGCAGCCTCCACTCCAACCTTTCCACCAGGCGGACAGCCCTGGACTTTCCCGGACCCGCCCGAAGATGGCCTGGGAGGAATGAATGGCCCCACGATCACCCAGCAGGGCCCTAGGCTCCTGTGTCCCTGGGCCAGCGGCTCTGCTATGTCTGCAGGGAGCCAGCGACACGGAGAGGCTGAGCACCTAGGGAGGTCGTGGCTGGGAGGGGGCCCCCGGGGCTGGCGCCGGGCCAGGGGCAGCTCTGCCCTCCTGGGGACCAGGGAGCCCTGACTCGCCTGGAGCTTAAGGACTGAAGCCAGCACGGCGAGGGGCGAGGGGCGAGGGGCAGGGGGCGGGCGGCGGGCTCAGGCCCCCAGGGGATGCTCCGTGTGCATCTCATTTCACCCCACGCTCTGCTGGCTGGGGGCGGAGAAGGCAGTCGATTCCTCCCTGAAGAGTAATGATTTTTGCGATTGCCCTCTGGTTAGGGTGCACTTACAAATCAGAGGTAATATATGGACGCGTGTGCATGCCTACGAGCATGTGTGCCTGTGTGGTGCGTGACGGCGTGGGCGCGTGCATGAGTGTGTCTGGGCATGTGCCTGGAGTGTGTGCAGAGCGGGTGTCCGTGCGTGGCCGTGGGCTTGTCGCTTCGTGGCTCGCCTGGGTCAGGACGGGGCTGCTGGAAGCCTGGTGGGGGCGGGGGTTGGCCATGCCTCTCTGGCCAGGAGGACACCCCCCCAGCCTTGCCCCATGTGGAGCCCCAGATGGAAGGCTGTCCCTTTTGCCAGTTCCCCCTCTGTCCCTCATCCTGTCCCCAGAGGCCACGCCCTGCCCAGAACCAAATCCTGTAGTCGCCCAGTTGGGGTTCACCTGTCTCCTTTGGTGGCATCTTCTTGGTGATCGCGCCCTGCCCCGTTCCTCCCTTGTGAAATAAACACATGTGAGCACTTCCCAGAGCAGCCTTGTTTGCTTCTTGGTCCTTCCAGACCCCGGGGCTCGGGGAGAGCTCCTGGAACATGGCGGAGGGCTCCTTTGGTTTGAGGGTTTGGTCTTACTGTAAGCAACAGCCCTCGGAGCAGAGGCAGACACAAAGCCAGCCTCCGTTTGGACTCAACGTCCCCCCAAAGCGGGACGGAATTTAGCATCCGGCATTCACTTACCGACGCCCTGGGGGCGCCCAGCGTGGGGGATTCAGGCTGGTGCCGGAAGCTGAAAAGAGGAGGAGGGTTGTGGCGACCCGTCTGCATCGCCCTGATGGACCTGCTCCTGATGCCGTGCAGCCCCCAGACCCCTCTCAAAACCACGGTGCCTCTGGCGGAAGCACCTGCCCCTGTTCTCATGGGGATGTGGGTCCTGGAAGGTGCCGGAGCTCTGTCAAGGAAATGGGTATGGTCAGGGCTCCCTTTGGCTAGGACGGCCCCTCCTCCCCGTGAGGCCGAGGAGGTCCATCTCGTTGGGGCCACACACACACGCACGCCAGTTTTCTTCGGGGTTCTGTGAGAACCGGGGTCCCTGAGCACGCGAGAGACAGTGCTGCCGCTCGGCAACAAGGAGCTCATCGGACTTTAATGACGGCGTCTCGGGGCCACCGTGAAGTGAAAAGTGCTAAGGCCGGCGGCTTCCCAGCGGGGGCCGGGGGGACCCTGAGGGAACGTCACGGTACCGCGCCGTGCGGTGGAGTCCGGCCCCGACTGCTCCCTTCTCCCCCGCGTGGGTCTCGGAGGGAACCCGGGAAGAAGGCCGCGGCCTGTAGCGCCGGAGGCTGAGGTTTCGACCGCAGACCCCGCTGAGGCGCTCCGTGGGCGCGGGCGGCTTCCTTCCTTCTGCAGGGAAGGGGCCACGCGTCCTCCCAGTGGCAGCGCGCTCCCGGCGTTGGGCTCCGGGGGCGTCTCATCTCCTTCGGCAAACGGTGGGAGTTGGTACCGTCTGTAGCTGGGGATCTCACTCCCCGCCCTCGCTGGGGGCCGGGACGCTGCAGGGGGGGCCGAGCTGGGACAGCCTCTGCTCCACGCCCCGTCTGTCCCCTCGGTCCCTCACCTGCGCCCCCACTCCCCCGTCCGGTGACTATTTCTTCTTTTCTCTCAATCCCCCTCCCTATCCACTTGGCCGAAAACCTCACAGCTGGTGCCCCTGACCCAAGTGCAAGCCTCGCCACCGCCGTCTCTGATGCTGTGCGCTCTTCCTCGAACGCCGTCTCTGTGCTCGTTCGGGGGCCGGGGACGGGGAAGGAGGCAAGACTGGGAAAGCACAGTCTTAACCCCCCCGGGCCCTTCTGCTTGGTTCCCTGAAGCCGTTTCTCTGCGTCTGCTCTGTCTTCCCGCCGTTCGCACACCGAAGCCCCGTCTCCCAGAGGGCGCGAGCCGGCCCGGCCGACCGAGGGGCCCTCCCGCGGCCGCCCCATGAGTCGCCCGGGGTGCGCGCTGTTCTGTCCTTCCAGTTG
The DNA here is from genome assembly GCF_963455335.1 of Martes martes. Taxonomy (NCBI): domain Eukaryota; kingdom Metazoa; phylum Chordata; class Mammalia; order Carnivora; family Mustelidae; genus Martes; species Martes martes. The sequence continues at coordinate 1,914,465 of NC_137906.1, read as the reverse complement.
GCTTGGCACGGCCGCTCCGAGAGAGGCTGAGTGACAGCCCCGCCGACCGCCCCCAGCCCCGTGACGGCCCCCCGGGGACGGGCTGGGGGGGGGGCCTGGAGCCTGTGCGGGGGGCCGGGAACCCAGGGCCAGCACGAAACTGGCCTCGGGTCCCCAGTCCCTGCTCCTTGCCAGCAGGTCCGCTTGTGTTTGCTTGTTTTTTAGTAAGTTTTTGGTTGAATTCCCGTGTGGTTAACAAACAGTGGGATATTCCCGTCATGTGTACAATGTGGCGGTTCAGCACTTCCGTGACCACCCAGGGCTCAGCATGGCCAGGGCGCCCCTTAGTCCCCGACACCTGCTCCCCTGCCCCCCACCTCCCCTCCGAGCCATCGGTTTGTTCTAGACTTAAGAGTCTGTTTCTTGGTTGCCCCCTCTCCCTCCCTCCCTCCCCCTCCCTCCCTCTCCCCCTCTCTCCCTCCCCTCCCTCCTCCTCCCTCCCTCTCCTTTCCTCTCCCTCCCTCTCCCTCTCTCTCCCTTCCTCTCTCTCCTTCTCCCTCCCTCCCTCTCCCTCTCTCCCCCTCCCTCCTTTCCCCTTTGCTCACTTGTTTCTTGAATCCCACGTAAGAGTGAAATCGCACAGGGCAGTTGTCTCTCTCTGACTTACTTCGCTCAGGATTATACTCCCTCGCTCCAGCCTTGTGGTCGCAAACGACGAGTTTTCATCTTGACGGCCCAGTAACAACCCACCATCTGTGTCGGCCGCATCGTCTTTATCCTTTCCCGTGAGGACCAACGCTCGGCCGTGTCTGCACCTCGGCTGCTGTAAACGCTGCTGCTAAGAGCCAACTGGGCGCCCGGGGGGCTCAGTCGGTCAAGCGGCTGCCCTCGGCTCAGGTCATGATGCCGGGAGTCCCGGAATTGAGTCCCACATCGGGCTCCCTGCTCAGCGGGGAGCCTGCTTCTCCCTCTGCCCCTCACCCCTGCTCATGTGCTCTCTTTCTCACTTAATCAGGCAAGTTCCCAAAACCTGGGCCTAGCTATCCGAGGGGCCCCAAACTCCAGATGCCTGTTTCCGTTCAGTTAGTCAAGCAGCTCCGGACACTTCTCCTCTGATTTGTTTTTTAAGAGGAAGAGAGGGAGGGAAGCAAGAAGGAGCTAAACTTCACGGAACACGTGCATGGCCAGGACCCTGGTCCTTACCCTTTGAGGCTTCTGTTGGAGAGAGGAACACAGATACGGTATATGCGAGAAGATATATGCAATAGAGAACAAAGACACAGCACCCCGGCCCCGGGAGCCTGGGCAGTCCTGCGATGGGGTCTGCTCCTGCAGCGTAAATGGGGATCTTGGTGTCTTTAGAGATGTCAGGGTTTCGCCCCCAAGAGGCCGCAGTGGACAGCTCGTGCAGGAGGCGCCCCACTGGATTTCACCGGTCGCCTCTCGCCGTGGGCTCCCCGCGCTGCCCGAGCACCGAGAGCCAAGTCAAAGAACTCAGCCGGACAGGGGCCACCGGTGCCGCTGGTGGTGGCGGGACATGGAGACCGTCGGGCCTGGCCCGCCGCCATCGCCGTCATCCTTAGGGAACAGAGGCTTCCCGATACCCCAGGGGCTAACGGTCGCCTCGCTCACGGTTTCCCTGTGTCCTCACCTTCCTTGGGCGCGCGGTGTCTGCATCAGCCGCTCTGCAGACAGCTTGTCCGAGGGCAGAAACTGCGGGGACCGGATGTCAGGAACCCCCTCCCGCCGCCCACCCTCTGGAGCGCGGACAACAAGATGAACTGCGGGTAAAAATCCTCGGTGTGGCCTGAAGTTGTCACAGCGCGGGTTGTAGCGGACAGAAAACAATCCGCGGACAGCAAGTTCCCCGCCACCACCCGGCGATCGGCTCCGTTTCGTGGCCGGGGAAGCCGTATCCCATTCGCCTCGGGATTGGTCGCCTATTGGGGGAAAAATGTTCATTTACTGTTTCTTAGGAAAATGAATAGACAGAATCCTTCTGAGAAGAAAAAACACGGCCCCTCAGGGTCGACCTAATTTATCTTTTATTGTCATGTTCCTCAAATATGTATAAACACCAAACAGCTTTTGCTCATGGACCCGTTACCGCTATAAAATAAAAATAAATGTACAAGTCGATACAAATGCACGAAGTCAATAAAACTGGAGTTAACATTCAGCCCGGCGGCAGCCCCGCGCTGCCCGGACCAAGTGGCCGTGTTGGCAGTGACCACCCAGGCCCAGGCCGCTCGGGGTCTGGAGACAACTTGAACCCTCCTCCTCCCTTCTGCACACCGGCGGCTTCCGCAACATTTACCCGCCATTCACTGGCTCAGTGCAGAACCTTCCTTCGTCCCAGCTCTCCTGGTGCGTGGTAAGGACGGAGCGGGACGGAGCACCAGGTGGGGGGCGCCTGGGTGGCTCCGTGGGTTAAAGCCTCTGCCTTCGGCTCAGGTCATGATCCCGGGGTCCTGGGATCGAGCCCCGCATCGGGCTCTCTGCTCAGTGGGGAGCCTGCATCCCTCCCTCTCTCTGCCTGACTCTCTGCCTCTCGTGATCTCTCTCTCTCTGTGTCAAATAAATAAATAAAGTCTTAAAAAAATAAAAAATAAAAAAGCTCCCGTTGGAAAAGCATAGCGTGGGTCTCTTCTCATTCCGCCCGGTCGTGTGAGGACGTGGCACCAATGGACCTAGGACGGTCTCATTGCTCTGGGACTTGTTCTCAACCCTTGCCTTTCTTCTGGTTGCTCACCTTTGGGTCACTCCCAAACTTGGTACCACAGGGAGAGGAGAGCCACACCTCCTAACTGAATGATCATAGCCTCACTCTGACCCGACCCTGACCCGACCCTGACCTTGACCCCGACGGACAGCCCCTGCTGGCTGAGGGTCTCCCAGTGCTGGCGGGTCTCCGCAGCTGCCACATCAGTCAGGGCCAGCTCTGGACAGGCCAGCTCAGCGGGGGAAAGCCGCCGCCTCCGAGGAAGCAAGAGTCCGCGCTCCGGGTTGTCGCGGTGGGAGGCTGGCGGCCCCTGTGTGTTTCCGCTTTGTGTTCTGAAGTTTTACTTTATTTTACTTTAAGTTACGCCCTCTTTAAAGGTCTTTTTTACCCACAAAGAATTTCCCAGAGGCGTGAGGAGGCCAGGCACTGACGAAGGTGAGTGCAAGCCACTACGTCTCGCAGAGGCAGAGAAGGTTGGGTTTGGGTTTGGGTTTCAGTTTTGTTCTTACTCGTTTTTCGTCGTTACTGCTTTCCTTGGATCACTCTCGCTTTCTTCCTCAGGCTGGTGCTAACTGCCGGCGCTTGGTGGGATTTTTCTGGTAGGACAGGGCCCGCCTTGCGTCTGGAGAGTGGGGTACCGATGCCTAATTGTCACCGTAACGACAACCACCACCGTGACCCGAGCACGTCCTGCGGGTGTGTCCCCAGCGACCCCAGGGCAGGCGCTTCCAATTCCCCTGCACAGATGAGACACCGAGGTTCAGAAAGCTCAGGATCCGGGTGATCTCACGAGTGTGCAAGTGCAAGGTGTGGGTTTCGGACCCCAGTCGGCCTCGCCCAAAAGCACGCGTTCATAACCACTAGGCTACACCGTCCTCGCAGGAGGCTTTGCCCTGAGGCCTCTGTCCTAGCCTACAAGCCCCGCACACGAGAGGAGGAGGAGGAGGAGGAAGAGGACTAGGCTGTCACCAGGCCTGTGTCCAGGTTCTCTGCGCAGTCCCTCAGAGGACAGAGGAGCCGAGATGCACTGATTTCGTTCCGCGTGTCCCCGAGTCCCGGGAGCACCGTCGTCGTCCCAACTCAGCCACGGCTGATGTAGAACAGGCGGGACATTCTGGCCTCCTGCCTCTGACTTTTGCTCCCTTTTTATCAGCTCCAAGTTCCAACACACACACGCGCACTCTGAGAACTCACAGGAGAGGTGTAGCCAGTCCTGCCCGAAACGGTTCAGAACATCCCGAGCAGGCTAGGAAAGTAATCCGATTCTAACAAGAGCAAAAAAATTTTTTTTGTTTAATGTAATTTACAAATTAATTGATGGTGCATTAGAGAAATTAGATAATACAAGTAAGTAATAATGAGAAGAAGATAACATTAATAATCTCACCACCCAGAGAGACCTTGAAACACTGCTCATTGCGTCAGGAACATCCTTCCCCACTTCTTCCTCGCATGTAGATACCATAACTTCATATACATCGTGTGTAATGGGGTCGTAACATGATTAGCTCTGATGAGATGAGTTAAAGTTCCTGCACTTTGGTCTGAAAAGCCAGCTGTACTAATGCATGCTACGAGAGAGACGGCTTAGCAAGCATCTAGCATAAAAATGAAATGAGTTTTATTTCATGGTTGCCTCAATCTGGGCCAGCTGCAGAAGAAATCAGTGGGGTCCTGGAGCCGAAAATCCCGAAAATCCAGCGACTGTCCTGCCCCCGTGGAGTCCACTCAGTGAATGGGTGGGGAGGAGCCTGGAGATCACATCGTATCGAGGAAGAAGCCAAGTGTGTTGAACTTGGCAGTCACTGCTTGAAGGCCCAGTGGACCACCAAGGGTTGGGGGGTAGAACATCCACGGGGACAGTCTGGAGCTCTTCTTCATGACCCGGAGAGTCGGAACGCGGCCACCTGGATGGATGCCAGACTGTGGCTTTGGGCTCAGTGTAAGAATCTGCTTTCTAAACAGAGCCATCGCCCAAAGCTGGATGGGGGTCTCAGGAAGGCATGAGTGGAGCTTTCCTCTGCTGTCTTCCTCCAAAAAAACACAGAACCACAGACAGATCATGAGACAAATTCCAGTAGAGGGGCATCCTGCGAAATGGCCGATCGCAGGGATTAAAAACAAGAATGGTCTTCAAAAGTGTCACAGTCAAGGGGCGCCTGGGTGGCTCCATGGGTTAAAGCCTCTGCCTTCGGCTCAGGTCGTGATGCCAGGGTCATGGGATTGAGTCCTGCATCGGGCTCTCTGCTCAGCGGGGAGCCTGCTTCCTCCTCTCTCTCTCTCCCTACTTGTGATCTCTGTCAAATAAATAAATAAAAATCTTTAAAAAAAAAAGTGTCACAGTCAAGACAGGCCTGAGGGGACGTGAAAACCAAATGCAATGTAATGTCGTACGTGGGGTCCCGGGACAATAAAAAGGAGACAGAGTTTAAAAAGAAAAAGGGGGGGGGGGGTGCCTGGGTGGCTCAGTGGGTTAAAGCCTCTGCCTTCGGCTCAGGTGATGATCCCAGGGTCCTGGGATCGAGCCCCGCATCGGGCTCTCTGCCCGGTGGGGAGCCTGCTTCCTTCCTCTCTCTCTGCCTGCCTCTCTGCCTACTTGTGATCTCTGTGAAATAAATAAATAAAATATTTTAAAAAAAGAAATCTGAGTATATTATCAATTGTAGTTCATAATGGTATACCATGGAAACAAAAACAAGAATAAAGTATTGAGACTACATCAAAATAAGAAGCTTCTGCAAAATGGAGGAAATAATCAGCAAAACTAAAAGGCAACCTACGGAAGGGGAGGAGATATTGGCAAATGATACATCGGGTGAAAGGCTAATATCCAAAATGTCTAAGGAACTTACACAACTCAACACCCCAAACCCAAATAATCCAATTAAAAAATGGGCAGAAGACATGAACAGACGTTTCTCCAAAGAAGACATCCAGATGGCCAACAGACACATGAAAAGTTGCTCAACATCACTCATCACCAGGAAAGTACAAATCAAACCACAATGAGATATCACCTCACACCTGCCAGAATGGCTAAAATCAAAAATACAAGAAACAACAGGTGTTGGAGAAGATGTAGGAAAGAGGAACCCACGTGTGCAGTTGGTGGGAATGCACACTGGGGCAGCCACTGTGGAAAACAGCATGGAGGTTCCTCAAAAAATAGAACTACCCTACAATCCAGCAATGGCACTCCTGGGCATTGATCCAAAGAATACAAAAACACTAATTCAAAGGGATACATGTACCCTTATGTTTACAGCAGCGTTATTTACAGTAGCCAAGATATGGAAGTAGCCCAAGAGTCCACTGATTAATGAACAGATAAAGAATATGTGGTACGTGCGCACACACACACACACACACACACAGGAATACCACTCAGCCATAAAAAAGAATGAAATCTTGCCATTTGCAACAACATGGTTGGAGCTAGAGAGTATAATGCTAAGTGGAAAAAGTCAAAGACATGGGACGCCTGGGTGGCTCAGTCGGTTAAGACGCTGCCTTCGGCTCAGGTCATGATCCCAGGGTCCTGGGATCGAGTCCCGCATCGGGCTCCTTGCCCCGCAGGGAGCCTGCTTCTCTCTCTGCCTCTGCCTGCCACTCTGCCTGCTTATGTGTGCTCTCTCTCTCTCTCTCTGACAAATAAATAAATAAATAATCTTTAAAAAAAAAAAAAGGAAAAAGTCAAAGACAGACAAATACCGTATGATTTCACTCATATGTGGAATTTAAGAAACAAAGGGGGAAAAAACGAGAGGTAAATTAAGGACTCTTAACTACAGAGCACAAACTGATGGTTACCAGGGAGGAGGGGGAGGCAGAGGGGGAGGGGGGATGGGTGAACCGGGGGATGGGGATGAAGGAGGGCACTCGTCGTGAGCACTGCGTGTTGGTTTTACGGAAGTGTTGAATCACTGTATTGTACATCTGAAATTAATATAACACTATGTTAACCACACTGGAATTAAAAGGCTTAAAAAATTAAAGATTATCGATGATTGAAAAAAAATACCGATAATTGAATCATTAACTACAACAGTGCATCATACCAACGTAAGGTGTTGATAGTAAGGGAAACTGTGGGTCGAGGGATGTGTTATAAGAACTCTCTGTATTATCTGTGCAACTCTTCCGTAATCTAAAACTGTTAAAAAATAAGTCTACTGTTACTTAAAAAAAAAAAAGAAAGGGGCGCCTGGGTGGCTCAGTGGGTTAAGCCTCTGCCTTCAGCTCTGGTCATGGTCTCAGGGTCCTGGGATCGAGCCCCGCATCAGGCTCTCTGCTCGGCAGGGAGCCTGTTTCCCCCCCTCTCTCTCTCTGCCTGCCTCTCTGCCTACTTGTGATCTCTGTCTGCCAAATAAATTTAAAAAAAAAAATCTTAACAAAAAAAGAAAGAAAGAAAGAAAAAAGGTGCTCCATGGGCGTTGTCTCTCCAGTCATCTCAGCCACCAGATGCCACAGTCAGCTAGTGGCTGTCCGTCTGTCCCGGAGATCGGACAACCATTCTCTCGCACTTGGCGGTTATTAGCGGTAACAAAGGAGCCACGGCCTGGGGCCTTTCTCAGCGGGGAGCCTGAAGTAACGATAAAGACAGTTTCCTCAATACCATTAGTGGGTATTATGGAAAAGCCAGTTGGGATTTGGATCAGCGGGAATCCATGTTTCTGCTCCCTTGAGGAGTAAGAGGCTGTATGGGAAGCTGCTGTCTGTCCAGTCTCCCCCTTTTTGGCAAGAGAATTTGCTATTGCCGGATGCGGCGCGGTGCCCGGCGAGGAAGCCCCATTTCCCAGCCTCCCTGGCAGATGGGGGTGGCCACTGAGAGGTGAATAGTCGTTCCTGTGGGGATGCCCTGGAAAAGACGCCCATTCAGGGGCACCTGGGTGGCACAGTCAGTTAAAGGGTGGACTCTTGATTTCGGCTCAGGTCATGATCTCAGGGTCATGGGATCAAGGCCCGCACTGGGCTCCCTGCTCAGCACAGAGTCTGCTTGAAACTCTCTCTCCCTTGTCCTCTGCCTTACCCCTGCTCTCTCTCTGTCTCTCTCTCTCACTAAAATAAATAAATAAATCTTAAAAATAGAGGCCGATTCAGCTTGGAGACATACCCTTTGGCCCTGGACCCCGCCTTTTTTCTGATGCCTGGAACACGGACAGGATGGCTACAGCTGCGGCACCGTATTATAATTATAAGGGGACCTTGAGAACCGTGTGGCAGCAAATACAAACCCTGGGTTGTTACTTACCAATTTCTTTACATGGGAGAAAAATAAAGCAATAAATAGGCCTTTGGTTCGCACAACAGTTATTTGGGATTCTTGCCCCATGGCACTGAGCAACATCTTTATCGGTTCAGAGATAACATCTCTTCTGATTCAGCAAACCTGACTCGGGGCAGCGTAAAATGTTGCCTGCACTGGGTCAACCCTGACGGTGCAGACGTGGGGTGGTGTGGGAACTTTTTGGAGCTCATACTTTTGCGGCGGGATTGGGAATCAGTCAACCATGGCAGCACACGGTGACGTCTCCCCGAAGCACCCATCGATCGCCTGAGCACTGGCAGGCCAGTGAAGAGGAGACACCCCTGCCCAGGGCTCGGTTAGGCCACGTGAGGACGCGCGGACCTGGATGAGACGAGAAAGGCAAGAACTTCTCAGGAACAGGTCCCTGAAATGTCAGCGTCAGGACAGGGGACGCGGAGAAGAACCCAACGCCCGGCTGTCTCTGGCCTCCGCCTGCTGCCTTGCCCGTTCTGAGCTGGATGCAGACGATGGGGGGACCTTCGGGGACAGTGGTGCCACACAGCGGAAGGGTTCTCGGTCCCCGAACGACTGCGTGAGAGCCCCGCACTGACCCGAACACCTCACGCTGTTCGTGGGCCGCTGCATGCTCGGGTCTGTTTGTCACCAAGCGTCGGCCTCCCCTCGCTGACACAAGACCTTCATGCCTCGCGGTAGCTGTCCGGTGCTGCCTGACGAATGATTCCGAAGTGCAGGGACTTACATTTCTGACCTCACAGTCCCTCTGGGTCCGCTTCTGAAGCAGCGTCCCTGGGTCCTACCTCAGAGGCTCTCTCGGGCTCCAATCCAGAGGTTGGCCCTGGATGGAGTCGCTCGAAGCCGGACGAGGGGAGGATCTCCTTCCAAGATGCACGGTCACTGGGGTGATTCAGGCGGACTGAGGATTTCCGTCCTTTGTGGGCAGTTGGCCAGACGCCCGAGGCCTCGGATCTTCGCCGTGTGGCCCTCCTGTCACGGCAGCTCATCGGCGCAAGCAGCAACACCAGAGAGGAAAAGAGCAAGACGGAAATCACGACCCTGCGTGGCCTCCCCTCGGAAGTGAAATCCCACCACGGTGGCCACGTCCCCCTTTCTAGACGCTGTCACCGGGGCTGGCCCACACTCAGCGAGGGGATCCACGAGGACCCGGAGGCCGAGCGGCAGCAGTCACCGGCTGCCAGTCACGCACGCCGGAACCCCGCTGGAGCCCAGTATTGAACCTGGCTTGGTGAGGCTCATCTGCAGGAGGAGACCGGGCCCCAGAGGACTGAGGGCGCTTGGCCAGGGTCGTCAGAGCGAGATGGACAACATCTGCGAGACCCAGCCAGCACCTGCGCGGGCCTCACGGTCTCACCTGCAGGCTGCAGGTGCGCGAGTCCCGGGGGAGACTGCCTGGGGGCGCGGGGTGGGGAGGACAGTGGATTGCACGAGAGCCGGGAGGAGAGGCTCCCCACCCAGTGTGATCCCCGCGCAGGGCCCCTGCCCTCTGGTCCCCAGCCTCAAACAGCTGCCGGCAGCCTCCGGAAGGATCTGTGTGTGCGCGTGTGTATGTGCATGTGTGTGTGAGAGAGGAAGGAGAGAGGGGAGAGAGGCAGGAAGGGACAGGGACTGACGACGGAAACACCCGTAAGGAGAGAAAGAACCACGCTCAGAGGGACAGGGAGAGGAGAGCAGAAAGAAGGAGAGACGCAGATGAGAGACATTCAGAGACAGCAAGAGAGACCAAAAAAAAAAAAAAAAGAAGAAGAAGAAGAAGAAGAAGAAAAAGAAAAGAAAGAAAGAAGAAGGAGCCAGATAAGCAGACAGTGGGGAGGACAGCAAGAGAGAAACTCGCAGAAGGGGGCGGGCCGGGCATCCCAGGTCATCGCAAAGGTTTGGGGGAGACATGCCCGGGAGGGGGCCTCCTCACACCGCACACCCAGCGGCCCTGCTGGAAGTCTTCCTGCTGCCGGTTGAGAGGGGTCTGGCGGCGGGTCTGTGTGTGGCGTGGTGGCCAGGGCCGCCAAGCAGGCGACACGGTGGTGGCAGGATGCGGGGACAGCCGAGCTCCACGCGCCTTCTCCATGGTTCCCGGCGAGGTCGCTGTGCCCTGCCGTGCCTGCCCCACTGCGGGAGTAGAAACCGGGGACTGTGGCCTTTGAGTGACTCTTCAGGGCCTGGGGAGAGGGGGAAACCAGGGCTCTCCGGTCCCTTCCCCATGCTCTGGCCGCTGGCCTGACCTTGCACCTGCTGGCATCTGAGGGCCTGCCGGGCACTTGTAACCCTTCCCATGCGGGGGACGCGTTGGGCGGGCTGCGGGAGCCTAGAGACCCTTCTTAGAATAACATTCTGAAGTGTGAGAAGTGAAGGAGGTGGGACCACGGGGACACCGGGCACACAGAAATACACAAAAGGTGATACCAAAGTACGTGCGCCTCTTCACTAATACGTTCACTGGAAGAATGGATGGGTCCGGTCCCTGTAATTTCAAAGCTGGACAAGGGGGCGCCTGGGTGGCTCTGTTGGTGAACCATCCGGCTCCTGATTCCCACTCAGGTCACGATCTCAGGGTGGTGAGATCGAGCCCCAGATCCGCCTGTGCGCTGGGCGCGAAGCCTGCTGGGGATTCTGTCTCTCCCTCTGCCCCTCCCCACTAAAGAAAGTTAAAATTAAAAATAGAAATAAAAATAAAAAGTTGTGTGAGTCTACATCACGAGATTTCTGCAAGGACCAATCAGACACAAAACTATGATTTTGTGGCTGACAAAGGTGCCGGTACTTTTCACCTGCTGCGGTTTGTGGTCGGCTTTCGTGATTGAAGGAAACGCTAAATTTCTTTCAGAGGCAAAAGAAACTAAAGGTGTAATTATTTTCAGCCAAAGGCATAATTATTTCCCATCCGAGTTCGCAGACTCCCTGAGCCAGGCAGTTCACAGGAGCCCCCCGGCCCGCTCGGCAGGTAGAGTGTTCACCTCTTGATCTCAGGGTCGCGGGTTCAAGCCCCTCGTTGGGCGTGGAGCCTACAAGAAAGAAAGGAAGAAAGAAAAGAAAAGAAACTGAAGAGACAGAGTTCTTGTCCGGGTCTTACCTTACCAAGGAGGCACTGCCTGATGCCAGACAAGGTTCTTGGAGCCAAATCCCAAGGGAGCTCAAGGCATTTCGATGGATGATCCCCGAACCACTGGTAATAACGCTGACAGCAGCACACTTCAGCCAAAGAACCGTGGCCAGAGCGTCCCATGCGCCGACCCCATGCTGTATCTCATCCGACCTGTCCACCCCGACTCCCATCACCAGCCCAGATGGCCCCACGATATCCCAGAATAGTGCCGACATCCTGGGTCATCCCAGCCAGCCCCTCTGCCAGGGTCCCCGGGAAGGGAGTCCGGGAACCTGCCTCTCAGCCCGCCCTGGGGAAACCACGGCACGAGGCCATCAGCCTAGAACGTTTCCTGGTCACTAACTCTCCCTGTTACTCGGCTCCCGGCTTTCCCTGTTCCAAGTCCCCTTTGGCGACCCCCTAGGTCAAGGATGCTCGCCTGAGTCACCTGTCTGGATGACCGACTTCCAACACGTTTCTCTGGTTGCATCCCAGGCTGAGCAATCGCCCCACGGTCTCTCCGGAACTACAGAGACGAAACCCTGTGGTCCTCCTCTGGGGCCCCTGGGGACCGGGAGAGCCTTTCCCGTCAGGCCCACTTGCTGGCAGAGGGACATTAGTAGCGGCTGCTGTGGTGGCCCTCGGCCCTCCGCACTGTGGCTGGCTTCTGGTGTCTTTTTGCCTGGGGGCCTCTGATGGCCACCAAGCGGTCCCTGACGGGAGTCACACGTGCACGCCCAGCTTTCTCTCTGCTCCGGGGGGAGACTCGGAGCCGGCGCAATGGTGGGAAGGCATTCGTGCCGCTTCCCGCATCTCCCCACGGAGGTAAGCTCAGGCACCCGAGGGCCGGCTGGCTCCGTCGGCGGTGGCCTTCCTGTCCCTCCCCGCTGGGTTTCTGCTCATCTCAGATGAACTGCACGCACGTGAGTGTCTCAGCGTCCGTTTCTGAGGGAAACGGAGACAGGCGGCTGCCTCCCTACCCGGAAGGCTTGTCTCTGGGGGAAGGAATTATGGTCTGGGGGCGTGGAGCTGGCCTAGAGCCCTTTCAGGTGTGAGGAGAGTCCGTCAGATGGATCCAGGCTTGGACCCCAGCCCAGGCCCCGAAGGCGCTCGTCAGACACTTTGGAGGGGTCAGAAGCTCCTGGACGGGCGCTCTCTAAAACGTCCGTGTCTGTGCTCATCAGTCGAGGTTACCCGGGTGTATCTCCGGGACCCGAAGAGGATTCCCAGTACTTCAACCTTCTCCAAGCCTGGGGAGAAGAATCTCTGTCCTTGTCCGTGTTCTGAGAGATATTTCTCCTTCTAGATTCTCCCAGCAGGACAGCGAATGAAGGCCTCTCTGTGAGCTCAGGATTGGACAAAGGATAAAAACCACTGGCGTTGAGCACTTCAGTTAATGACCTGCTCTAATTTTCCCCCAAGGCGAAGCTGTCACTAACCCTCCAGAAAGTACGGGGAGAGGGTGGGTTATCCAGCTGTGCCAACAAGGTCCGCATCTGGGATCCCATCCCTTGAGTGCAACAAACATTTCAATACCTGGGCCGCAGAGCCAGGACCAACCCTCATGGCGACAATGACAGACCCAGGGTCACTAGGAATCCAGGACTGGTGAATTCTGCCCATCAGGGCACCCGGCCCAAGGCCCGTTACGGTGCCCACAATCTGACAGGGGGGCATGGCCAGGAACCCCTTGACCCTCACAAAGTCACGTTGAGGACCAGCGAACATGCTGGAGACAAGCTCTGAGGTTACATATGGAATTTAAGGCACCATGGACACCTTAGGGAGAGCCGTAGGGAGTGTGCCGCGGAGTAGAGGGAACCTTGGAAACTCCTGGCCTCTGCCGGTGTCTGAGCCTCGCTCACGGAGGTCTCAGGAGCAAACACAGTGCCATCTAGCGAGCGAGAGAGAAAGTGCCGTGACCCAGAGGATCCTTCCACTGAGAGCAAAAGATCTTGCTTCTCGGCTGACCGAGCTCCCCTGCACTGGGACCGGTTTCTTCCTGACTCGAGGCCCCTGACCTCCCTTTTCTAAGGGCAGCTACTCTAGAAGACGAGTCAATGAAAATCCGTTCTCTGCCCTTTGGAGATAACGTATACATCTTCTCCAGCCTCACGCTAACAGGGATGTCCTTCTCGCAGACCTGGGAGCCATCCTTATCCAGGAAGACGGCACCCTTATCCCGCAGTTTCCGGGGGTGGGGGTAGGAACCTGACTTCAGTGGGTGCCACTGAGCAAACACAGATGGCCGAATCACAGAGAAATCCATTTGCAAGCTGGGGAGTAACTCAGCTGGTACGTCCCATCCTCTGTCCTCCCCTACAGTGCTCTTTCCCTGCTCCGCTTGTCTGCTGGAATTTTCCTTTGACTTTTTTTATTAAAGATTTTATTCATTTATTTGACAGACAGAGACCACAAGTAGGCAGAGAGGCAGGCAGAGAGAGTGAGAGGGAAGCAGGCTCCCCGCCAAGCAGAGAGCCCCATGCGGGGCTCGATCCCAGGATCCCAGGGTCATGACCCAAGCCGAAGGCAGAGGCTTTAACCCACTGAGCCACCCAGGCGCCCCTTGACATTTTTTTTTTATTAACATATAATGTAGTATTTGCCCCAGGGGGTACAGGTCTGTGAATCGTCAGGCTTACACACTCCACAGCACTCACCATAGCACATACCTTCCCCAACGTCCATAACCCAACTACCTTATCCCTACCCCACCCCCCAGCAACCCTCTGTTGTTTTGTGAGATTAAGAGTCTCTTATGGTTTGGGGCGCCTGGGTGGCTCAGTGGGTTATAAGCCTCTGCCTTCGGCTTGGGTCATGACCCTGGGATCCTGGGATTGAGCCCCGCATTGGGCTTTCTGCTCAGCAGGGAGCCTGCTTCCTCCTCTCTCTCTGCCTGCCTCTCTGCCTACTTGTGGTATCTGTCTGTCAAATAAATAAATAAAAAGATATCCCAAGCCAAGAACTTTGATTATAAAAAAAAAAAAAGAGTCTCTTATGGTTTGTCTCCCTCCCAATCCCATCTTGTTTCCTTTTTTCCTTCCCTATTCCCCAAACCCCCCACCCTGCCTCTCAAATTCCTCATATCAGGGAGATCATATGATAATTGTCTTTCTCTGATTGACTGATTTCACTCATCATAATACCCTCTAGTTCCATCTACATCATTGCAAATGGCAAGATTTTACTTCTTTTCATGGCTGCATAGTATTCCATTGTGTATATATATGCCACATCTTCTTTATCCATTCATCTGTTTATGGACATCCAGGTTCTTTCCATAGTTTGGCTATTGTGGACATCGCTTCTATAAACATTCAGGTGTGTGTGCCCCTTCGGATCACTACATTTGTATCTTTTTTTTTTTTTTTAAGATTTTATTTATTTATTTGACAGACAGAGATCACAAGCAGGCAGAGAGGCAGGCAGAGAGAGAGGAGAAAGCAGGCTCCCCGCAAAGCAGAGAGCCCGATGTGGGGCTCGATCCCAGGACCCTGGGATCATGACCCGAGTCAAAGGCAGAGGTTTTAACCCACTGAGCCACCCAGGTGCCCCACTACATTTGTATCTTTAGGGTAAATACCCAGTAGCGTGATTGTTGGGTCGTAGGGTAGCTCTATTTTCAACTTTTTGAGGAACCTCCATGCTGTTTTCCAGAGTGGCTGCGCCAGCTCACATTCCCACTGGCCAGAGGTTTATCAATCTTATTAATTCTTTCAGAGAACCAGCTCCTAGTCTTGTTGATTTGTCCTACTGTTCTTTTGGTTTCTATTTCATTGATTTCTGCTCTGATCTTTATGATTTCTCGTCTCCTGCTGGGTTTAGGCTTTCTTTGTTGTTCTTTCTCCAGCTCCTTTAGGTGTAGGGTTAGGTTGTGTATTTGAGACCTTTCTTGTTTCTTGAGAAAGTTTTGAATCACTATATACTCTCCTCTCAGGACTGCCTTTGCTGTGTCCCACAGATTTTGAACAGTTGTGTTTTCGTTATTGTTTGTTCCCATGAATTTTTCCAATTCTTCTTTAATTTCCTGGTTGACCCATTCATTCTTTAGTAGGATACTCTTTAGCCTCCATATATTTGAGTTCGTTCCAACTTTCCTCTTGTGATGGAGTTCTAGCTTCAGAGCATTGTGATCTGAAAATATGCAGGGAATGACCCCAGTCTTTTGGTGCCAATTGAGACCTGATTTGTGACCCAAGATGTGATCTATTCTGGAGAATGTTCCATGGGCACTAGAGAAGAATGTGTATTGTGTTGCTTTGGGATGGAATGTTCTGAATATATCTGTGATGTCCATCTGGTCCAGTGTGTCATTTAAGGCCTTTATGTCTTAGTTTA
This sequence comes from Martes martes, assembly GCF_963455335.1. Lineage (NCBI taxonomy): Eukaryota > Metazoa > Chordata > Mammalia > Carnivora > Mustelidae > Martes > Martes martes. Next base: position 1,899,063 of record NC_137906.1, on the reverse strand, counting down.
TCTTTTGCTTGGATGATCTGTCCATTTCAGTGAGGCGAGTGTTAAAGTCCCTACTATTATTGTATTATTGTCGATGTGTTTCTTTGATTTTGTTAATTGGTTTATATAGTTCACTGCTCCTATGGTAGGGGCATAGATATTTAAAATTGTTAGATCTTGTTGGACAGACCCTTTGAGTATGATATAGTGTCCTTCCTCATCTCTTATGATAGTCTTTGGCTTAAAATCAAACTTATCTGTTATAAGGATTGCCACCCCAGCTTTCTTTTGATGTGCATTAGCATGGTAAATTGTTTTCCACCCCCTCACATTAAATCTGGAGGTGTCTTTGGGTCTAAAATGAGTTTCTCGTAGACAGTACGTCAATGGGTTTTGGTTTTTTATCCATTCTGATACCCTGTGTCTTTTGATTGGGGCATTTAGCACATGTACATTCAGGGTAACTATTGAAAGATAGGAATTTAGTGCCATTGTATTGGCTGTACAATGACTATTACTGTATAGAGTCTCTGTTCCTTTCTGGGCTACTACTTTTAGACTCTCTCTTTGCTCAGAGGACCCCTTTCGATATTTCCTGTAGGGTGGTCACTTCGGCAGCACATATACAATATTTCCTGTAGGGCTTCTTTGGTGTTTGTAAATTCTTTTAGTTTTTGTTTGTCCTGGAAGTTTTTGTGTTTTTTTTTTTTAATCTCTTCTTTTATTTTCAATGATAGCCTAGCTGGATATAGTATTCTTGGCTGCATGTTTTTCTCATTTAGTGCTCTGAATGTATCACGCCTCTTCTTTCTGGCCTGCCAGGTCTCTGTGGATAGGTCTGCTGTCAGTCTAGTATTTCTACCATTGTATGTTACAGACTTCTTGTCCTGGGCTGCTTTCAGGATTTTCTCTTTGTCACTAAGACTTGTAAGTTTTACTATTATATGACAGGGTGTGGACCTATTTTTATTGATTTTGAGGGGGCATTCTCTGTACCTCCTGAATTTTGATGCTTGTTCCCTTTGCCATATTTGGGAAATTCCCTACAATAATTCTTTCCAATATACCTTCTGCCCCTGTCTCTCTTGCTTCTTCTTCTGGAATCCCAATTATTCTAATATTGTTTCATCTTATGGTATCACTTATCTCTCGAATTCTCCCCTCGTGGTCCAGTAGTTGTTTGTCTCTCTTTTGCTCAGCTTCTTTATTCTCTGTCATTTGGTCTTCTATATTGATAATTCTCTCTTCTGCCTCATTTATCCTAGCAGTAAGAGCCTCCATTTTTGTTTGCACCTCATTAATAGCTCTTTTGATTTCAGCTTGGTTAGATTTTAGTTCTTTTATTTCTCCAGAAAGGGCTTTTATCTCTCCAGAGAGGGTTTCTCTAATATCTTCCATTCCTTTTTTGAGCCCAGCTTAGCACCTTGGACACGTCATTCTGAACTCTAGATCTGACATATTACCAATGTCCGTGTTGATTAGGTCCCTAGCCTTTGGTACGGCCTCTTGTGGTGAGTTTTTTTGCCTTGTCATTTTATCCAGATAAGAATATATGAAAGATGTGGGGCACCTGAGTGGCTCAGTGGGTGAAAGCCTCTGCCTTCAGCTCGGGTCATGGTCCCAGGGTCCTGGGATCGAGCCCTGCATCGGGCTCCCTGCTCAGTGGGGAGCCTGCCTCCTCCTCTCTCTCTGCCTGCCTTTCTGCCTACTTGTGATCTGTCTGTCAAACAAATAAAATTTAAAAAAAAAGAATATATGAAAGAGAGAATAAAAATACTAAAAGGATGACAAAGACCCCAGAAAAATGTATTGTAACCAAGTCAGAAGAGACCCCAAATCAGAGGGAGAAAAAAGGGGGTAAAAAGAATATATATACATATATATGTAAATATATATTAGACTGGTGAATAGAACAGAGCCACCCTCTTGATTTGGGGTGTATTTTGGTCTCATAGAAGAAACTACCTCCCAAAATTTTAAAGAAAGAAACACATATATATACAAAAATAGGGTAAACACAATGAAGGGATGGAATATGACTGTAAGATGAAATTTTTTTAAAAGATCGTAAAAAAGGAATTGATAAGATAAGTTGGTTGGAAAAAGAAAGAGAAAAAAATAAGTGGAGAGAATGTGCTCAGCCTAGAGACTAGAAAAAAGCCCTGTGCTAGATTTAGGGTACATTTTGATATATTAGAAGAAATTGTATCCCAAAATTTTTTTAGGAAAAAACCTCTATATGTATACAAAAAATAAGGTTAAATACAATGAAGGATAAAATATAATGATGGCTTAAAATATTTTTTTTTCAGAAAGGTATTGTTCAGATAAACTAGTTAAAAATGTTTAAAAAGGGAAAAAGGAAAAGTTAAGAAAATAGAATAAGAAAAAAATAAAATTAAAAAAAAATTTTGATTAACTTTGCAGAACTAAAGAATCACGGGGAGAAAGCCATGATTTCCATCCTTCACTTTCCCCTCCTCTGCAATTGTGCAGTTCCCCTTGATCAGTAAACTTGGTCTTGGCTGGACGTTCTTGCTGATCTCCTGGGGGAGGGGCCTCTTGCTGATTCTCAAGTGTCTTTCCCGGAGGCGGAATTGCACCGCGGGATCCAGGGGCGGGGCTAAGTCATCTGCTCGGGTTCGCGCTGGGAGCTTTTGTTCCCTGAGCGCTTTCCGTAGAGCTTGGAGGAGAATAAAAATGGCGGCCGCCGGTCTCCAGCAGGAGCCGAGAGTTCCGGTCCCCACTCCTCAGCGGGGACCTCGGAGCAAAGCCGCCGTCCCTCCCGGCTCCCCGGTCTCCGCCGCGCTCCGAGCTCCCCGGCCTGGGACCGCGCGTCTCCGTCTCCGGCGCGGCCCGTCTGGAGTCCGCAAACCCGCAGCTTCCCGCCGCGCAGTCCCGCCCGCTCCTCCCGGAGAAGGACGGTGAGTGTCCCCGGGGCCGCCGCCTGCGGGGTCCCTGCGCGGACAGCCGTGGCCCGGCCGCGCCTCGGCCCCGGGGGAAGGGGACCCCGAGCTGAGAGCCCGTCCTCGGCCCGTCTCTGCCGCCGGCGTCCCCGCTCCGGTCCCCGCGCTCCGCCGCCCTCGGACCCCCCCCACCCCCGTCCTTGTGGGACCCCCGGGACCTGGGACCGCGCTGTCCCCGCCAGGCCCCGCCCCCGCCCCGCCCCGGCAGCGACGTCCCCCCGCGGAGCGCCGCCTCCACGGCCGGATTCTGGGCTCCGGCTCCGCCGCCGGCCGGGAGCGCCCCTCCCCCGCGGCCCGTCCTCCCGCGTGGGGCGGGTCCCGCCTTCCGGACCGAGGTCGCTGCTCCGCTCCCGGCGCCGCGGCTCTTGTTCTCCTCGGTCCCCGGCGGGGTCTGTCGGGGGTCGGGACGGCGGGGTGACCGCGGGGCGGGTCTCCTGCGACCGGGTGGCGTCCGGCCGCCGCTCCTCCGCCGTCATGCTCCCCTCTTCCTTCTTAGACATTCTTAACATCCTCTTCTGAGCCCCCCTCCCCAGGGCCCAGTCAGCCCCAGGCGGCTTCTCCCTCCCCATCCATCAGGGTAAACATTGTCCATCTCTCTCGCCCATCCCCGGGCCTCTTGCCCATCCCTCTGCCCTGACTTGCAGGGCAGAAGTCTGGACCAGAGCTGGGGGAAGGTGTCACTCACTGATTTTTTTTTCCTTTGAAAGCAATCTTCTCTGTTATCCATGGGATTCTGAGTAGGAGGAGTGTAGTGGGATGTCACACTGCTTTCTTGATCCTGAGACAGATGCTGGGGCCCACAGACCCCCCTTTCCTGGGACACCTGCACTTGGGGTCCACACCCCCGCTCGTTTAAAAAATAGTCATCACCCACCATCTGCAGCTTCAGGTCTCATGGTCCCCAGTCCCAAATGTCAACCACAAGTAATGATTCTGAAAACTCAGGTTGTTGACCATTGTTCAAAGAGCCATCTGTAATTTCCTCAAATAGTCAAGAGGTTTCTTTACTTTGGTGGTCAATTTGTGACTGTGTCTTCTTAGAAGCTAGAAGAAGAGAGACCATCTCAACCCCCTTTAGAAACAGAGCAGGGAGAAATGCCGTCCTGGCCAGTGGTGGCAGCTGAGGAGGGCTGGCTGGGCCACGTCAGACTCAGGTGCCCGTGGGACTGTGTGTCATCCATTCCAAATTGTAGGAGTGAAATTACGAGTGTGTTTCTGTGTGGGTGACTTTGGCAAGGAAGAAGTTGGAGTCAGGAAAAGTGTTTATCTCTCCGTATTTCCCTGCAATCTTCTTTTCAAGACAGGATATTCTGACTGAAAGGCTTCCTGTAGCTTGTTTGTGTCTCCTGGGGTCCATGAGTGAGCTGCAATCTTGTAAAAATGGAGCAGACTTGAAATTCAGGGTCTCAGAAGGGCAGAGATGCACATTATTTCATCTCTTTGACCTCCTCTTGTTCTGGAGCTCCTCTGCCCAACATGATGGATGGGTGGGCTGGTGACAATAAACTTAACAGCTCACAGAGACATAGTTCCTTCTTTCCAAAGCAATCTTTCTAGGTAAACAGATAATTCAAAGTTCAAACTTCTTCTCATCTTTCTTTTCTTCCAGTTTCACTGAGCTCTGATTGATACTGTATTAGTCTGCCTTATTCATAACAAAATGATTCGATGTCTGTACATACTGAAAAATGATTATCACAGTTAAGTCTAGTTAATATCCATCATCACATTCAGTTACAGTTTTTTTTTTTCTTGTGATGGGAACTTTTAAGATCCGTTCTCTTAACAATTTCCAGTGCAACATGGTTTGTTAACTAGAGTCATCATGCCAAATGTTACATCTCCAGGAGTTAGTTTATCTTATAACCAGAAGTGTGTTCCTTGTGCCCACTTCACCCACGGCTCCCACCTCCCATCCCCCATCTCTGGCAAACCTCAGTTGTTCCCTGCATCTGTGAGTTGAGCTTCTGTGGGTTCCACATATAAGTGAAATCCCATGGCATCTGCGTTTCTCTGTCTACCTTATTTCACTAAGCATAATGTTCTCAAGATCCATCCACACTGTTACAAATGGCAGGGTTTTCTTTTTTGCTATGGCTGGATGATATTTCCCTGTGTATATATATATACCACATCTTACTCATCCATTCCCGGTGGACACTTAGGTTGTTTCCATGTCTTGGCTACGGCGAATAATGCTGCAGGAAACATAGGGGTGCAGACATCTTTCCAAGATCGTGATTTTGTTTTCCTCAGGGAAATACCCAACAATGAAATTGCTCAGTTGTAGGGCAGCTCTATTTTTAATTTTTTGAGGAAACTCCATACTGTTTTCCATAGTAACTGCACCAACTTGCATTCCCACCAACAGTGCACAGGAGGTCCCTTTCCTCCGCATCCTCGTCGACACTTGTTATCTCTTGTCTTTTTGCTAATGGTAATCCCAACAGGTGTGAGGCATTATCTCATTGTGGTTTTGATTTACATTTCCCTGGTGACAAGTGATGCTGACCATCTTTTCATGTACCTGTTGGCCATTTGGATGTCTTCTTTGGAAAAATGTCTATTACATTCCTCTGCCTATTTTTAAATCAGTTCATTCTTTGCGTAGATGTTCTTTAGGTATTTTGGGTATTAACTTCTAATATGACCTGCAAACGTCTTCTCTCATTCCGGAAGATGCCTTTTCATTTTGTTGATGGTTTCCTCTGCTGCACAAGAAGATTTTAGTTTGACGTCTCTCTCTCACTTCAAACACACACATCCTCACATATCGCGTGCCTCACATATATGCCCCATGTATCCTCCTGGCAGCAGGGGTGGACGTTCAGGGTAGGGTAGGTGTCTCTGGTCTGTGTGCAGTCCTTGGAGGCCCTGCAAACCTCTCTTGGGATGTCCTTCATTTTGTGGCTCGGCAAGCAACCAAGTTGTGTTGGCGTCTACGTACGATAACCAGAGGCACCTTCTGGGCACAAAGATGACATATTTTGTGGCTCCCTTAACTTGTCCCCAGGCATCTTCTATACCATTGGTCCCTTCACTGATTTCAGGTCCCCGCGGGGGTGCCTGCAGAAATGTCTGGACTCCCTATGGGCCCTGACCAGACCATAGGAGACTGAAAGGCTCATTGTCTCACTGGGCTGGACACGGTTTCTCTAGCACTCTGGCTGCCACCTGTTAGCACGGGCATCCTGTAGGCAGTCTGTTTTCCTACTAAATTCCAGAGCTCTGTCTTCTTTGGCTTCCTTCCATTGTTCCTCCCCTCTTCAGATGTCTCCCGCACACCTCCATAATGGAAAGGGGAAAGAGGATTGCCCTTCCTCCCGTGGGACAAGACCTCCTCGAACTGAAAACCACACGAAAGTCTACATTCAAACCACCCAGCTTTGCTCCTGCTCGATAAAGGAAGATTACTGGATGCTGGAAATCCTTTTCTCTGTCAACAAAGCCTGCAACTGGGGACTCCCTCTTAACTGAGAAAAGTGGAATTTGAAATATAAGACCTTTTGTCCCAGGCAGCAGCCACCGTCTCTTTGAAGCAACGAACCTTCTTGTTTAATAGGGGAAGGAGAGACCTCTTGGCATATCCAAGAGTCAGGAATTACTGGGAATGTAAATGCATTGGGTTATAATCTAAGCAAATGTGAGCCCTTGTTAAACAAGGTGTTCCACGTACGTCCACGTGGGGGGAAGAAAGCCTTCAAGGCTTTTATCAGATTCTCAAAATATCAAATTACCAAAAAAATTAAGAGCTACTATTTTAAGGCCTCTCTCTGGCTAGTCCTGACAGCATAGTTTGCCCCGTACCCTTGTAAAGCGTGTTACCATTTTGATTGATAAAAGGTCATTATGATTACCTTCCTGCACACTGGAGTCCCCCAGCACCTCTTTGTGACGTGCAGAACAATATTATTACCCTGACCTTACAGCGGAGAAAGACAAAGCACTAATTTTCTCATTCTGGCCCAGCAGCTAGTGAATGGGGCAGCTTTAGAGAAGGCACCAGAAACTAGAATGTCAGAGCAGAAAACACCCTGGGGGACATCTCGGCCAGTCTCTCTGGTTTCCAGGGAGGAGGTGAAGCTCTGAGTGAGAGGCTTGCCTCCCCCACCCCGTCACCGTCAGTACAGAAACAAGACCGGAAGGACTGACAGCCTCATAATCGGAACAGGATCAATTCTGGCCAGAGAAATAGATGATCTCCCATCCTAGGAACAGTTTCTGTACCTGAAAATGTGGTCGCCAACCCTGAGTGGCAAGGCCAGGGTGTGATAGAAAACTGAAGGTGGGGGCAGGGGGGCTAAAGTAACATGTAATACAGATTTTAAAACACAGCTAATGAAAATTCTGTAAGGAATCTCGTCTCAAAACAGATTGAATTCAGGGACGCCTGGGTGGCTCAGTGGGTTAAGCCTCTGCCTTCGGCTCAGGTCATGATCTCAGGGCCCTGGGATCGAGCCCTGCATTGGACTCTCTGCTCAGCGGGGATCCTGCTTCCCCCCTCTCTCTCTGTCTGCCGCTCTGCCTGCTTGTGATCTGTGTCTGACAAATAAATAAAAAAAAATCTTAAAAAAAAAAAAAACAGATCGAATTCCTTGGCATTTAAAACTCTGTCTTGTAAATAATCCTTTTCCTAAAACACCATCTTTAATTGTTCAGTAATTGCCAGTAGCACTGTCATCTGCTAGGGCAACTTTTCCTATAAGTTTTATGGAAGGCAAAAAAAACCTTTTTTTTTTTTCTTTTTTCCTAACACCCCCCCCCCCCCCCGCTTTAGTGTTTGTGACCGTCCGTACTGGCTTGTCAGCTGCTTTCTCCTATTTCTCCCTCCTCCCTCCCTCCCTGCCTTCCTTCCTTCCTCCCTCCAGCCCTCCCTCCCTACCCCTCCTTCCTTCCTTACTACTGATCTTCCTTCTTTCTTGCCTTCTCCTCCTCCTCCTCTCCTTCTTTTTGTTCTTTGGATTTTTTTTCCCACTGGCCGCTGCTCAGGGTGGTGAACCCGTCTGTGGCCTTTCCATAGATCCGTGCCTCTGGGCCTGGCCGCCTCCTCCTGACCCGAGCCGCCGCAGGCCTAGCACTTCCAGCAGGCACCACACGGTGGCGAGCGCGCCCGCTCCCGAGTGTCTGCTGGCGCGGGCGAAGCTGAGTTGTCTACAGGTTTTTAAAAAACCGAAGATTTTAAATACTTCGTTTTAGGCATAAAGCCGAATTCTTTAAAAAATTTGGTTGGAAAGAGGACAAACAGATAGCCAAGAGACTCACGAAAAGATCCTCAGCATCAGTCACCATTGGAAAAATACAAACCAGAACCACAGCGAGATCCCGCCTCCCGAGAGCCGAAAAGACACAAAGTAACAGGGGTCGGCGAGGACGCGGAGAAAGGGACCCTCGTGCCCTGTCGGGGGGAACGCGAGCTGGTGCGGCCGCTCAGGAAGACAGCTTGGAGGTTCCCCCAAAAGTCAAAAACAGAGCGACCATGTGATCCAATAATTCCACGACGGGTATTTACCCAAAGAAAGTGAAAACACTAACTTGAAAGGATACGTGCACGGTTATGTCCACTGCAGTACTGTCCACGGCGGCCAAGATGCGGAAGCAGCCCCGGTGTCCCTTGATGGGCGCGTGGGCGAAGAAGGTGTGAGACACACACTTAATATAATGCATCAAGGTCTCGCCGCCCGCAACCACGTGGAAGGACCTCGAGGGTGTTTTCCTGATTGAAATAAGTCAAACGGAAAGACAAACACCGTGTGATTTCACTTACACGTAGAATCTTAACAACAAAACAAACGAATGAACAGACAGAAAGAAGCAGACCTATAAATACAGAGAAAAACTGAGGGTCGTCGGAGGGGATGGCCCTGGGGGGAGGGTAGAAAGGGCTGTGGGGGCTGGGAGGTACCGGCTCCCAGTTAGGGAGCGCACAGGTCATGGCCCGAAAGGCACAGCACAGGGAGCGAAGTCAAGCGGGGGCAGTAGTGCGGCCTGGCGGCTGTCTGCCGGGAGCCTGGTGTAAGGTCCAGAGTGGCCAAACCCCTGTGCCGTCCGCCTGACACTAATGTGACATTGTGCACCAACTAGACTCGAAGAAACGTGTTGTTTTTTTTTTTTTTAATGCACATTTTAAGCAATTACAAAGAAACAAGACGACAGGTGGAAGAAGGCTTGTGCCTCCTACAGAGTCATCGTTCTTACCTCTGGGGACTAACACCGTTGTTGTTGCGTCGGAGGAGCTGCAAGAATCCAGACTCCTGGGCCCACCCCGGCCCCCCACCCCCACCCCCCGGCTGAAAGCCCTGGAGAGCGTCCTGAGCAGCCCTGATTCTGTCCAGCTCTCCAGAGGTTCCTGTGCAAACATCCAGCCCTGGCTGGCAGGAGTGAGAGGCTGGCGTGGCTCTAGCAGGTTGGGAGCGCAGTGGGCATGGGTGTGGGGGTACAGACCCAGTGGGTGGGGGGAGGGGAGCACGCATTTCCCTCCATGCTCCAGCTCCTCGCCTCTGGCGAGCAAACTCCATTCCAGGATTTGAGCTTGGTTCTCCAAACTACCCCTTGGTCTGACCACTTGGGTGGCCTAAGAGAGTACATCCCGGACACTCGGGGCCTTCATCTCTGATCAGTAGGAAGAACGGCGTCTTGCCGGTGGGCGTCAGCCCCTCTACTTGGGGCTTCCTTCGAGGCCTTCCTCACCACCGGCCCATACTTCCTCGGCGACCTCAAGACAGCTCTTCTCTCTTCGAGCGTTTGCAAAGCGATCAAGGGTGATACGGAGTAAGCGTCGTCATCCACGAGACTGCCCTGTAAGGCAGGGTGTTGGGGGGACCCCCGGATCACCCTTGGGTACAACGACTCACAAGATGGGTTCTCAGGGTCCAGAAAAACTGTTACAGTCAAAATGACGGTTAATGTCGGCGGAAAGGTACCGCTGAAAATCAGCAACAGAAAAAGGCAAGAGTCCGGGGGAGACCAGGAGAAGCTTCCGGCCGGGCACCCCCGGCAGCGCGGACCGCTTCCGGCAGTGGTGGGGGCGACGTGCGGGGAGAACCGCCGGCCAGGGAGACCCACGGGCCGGGGGTTTCGCTGGGGGTCGCGCGGCAGGAAGCTCCGCGCCGACTCTAGACGCTCAGTACCAGCCCCGCCCCGCCCCCGGGGCTCCGAAGGTAGAGCCCAGGCGGCCAGACGCAAGTGTCCCCGTGACCCCAGCGTTAGCTTGAGCAGAGGCGCTCTCCGAGGTTGTCTCTGGGAGCTGGAGCGAGCCAGTCCTGAAGACCTTTGGAAGGTCTGGGGTTTGGGGCCCCCTGGCCCGCTGAGTTAACCCTTTCCTGGCCCCCTCCCCACGCCGGCTCCGAGCCCGCGTGTCCCCCCTCCCGCAGGCGGTGGGCGGTCCTGGTGACCCCCACCCCTGGTGACCCCCACCCCTTGGTGACCCCTCCAGGATCACCGCCCCTGGAGGGCGCCCGGCGGCCACGGCTGACCCGCCCCGCCCCGCCCCTGCCCGCCTCCGGCGCTCTCTGGGCCACCCCAGCCAACCCAGCTCAGCCTCTTCCCGGGTCCCTGGCCTGCTCTGCCCCGACGCCTCCTCCGGGCCGCCCTCCGTGCTGCACTCCGCGCACGTCTTCCGGACTCGGGCTGCCCCAGAGGCTCAGTGCGGACGGCCGGCCGCCTGCCCCATCCTGTGCGCGCCGCGGGCTCCACCTCCGCAGGTGACCTGGGGACACGGGAAGCCACGCCCCGCGGGGTGGCAGGGACACGTGTGCTCCCCCGGGTCCCCACGTGCCCAGCGTGTCGGTGCGGGCAGAGGTCGGTCCCCCCCCGGAAGGAGCCCGAGGCTGCCCTCCACCCCGCGGCTGAAAACAAGCGTCACCAGGGACCCGCAGCCCCACCCCGCGCGCCCTCCTTAACTCCCAGGCAGGACCCGGAGCGGGGCTGCTGGCCCAAGAGCGCCGGGGCCGGAGCCGGGAACTGCGCCAGGCCTGCGGAGGGTCCGAGTCAGCGCGGCCAGTCTCCCGTCCTGCTGCCATTGCGAAGCCCTCCGCTTAGGGTACGGCTAGCGGGGCGGCCGGGCAAGGTCTGCGAAGGCCAGGTTACTCCACGGGGCCGTCTAGGGAAGACGCGGCAAGGGAGAGAAGACCCGTGCCCCGAACCCCGACTCTGTCCAGGACCCTGTGGACAGAATACTGAATCGGGGGGGCGGGGCTGTTCTCCTGGGTGCCAGCCTGGCACCCGGCCCCACCCCAGGAACGTCCCACCTGCCTCTCCCATCCACCCGGTGCTCCTCGCGTCCCCTGCCCCAGTTCCGTGCTGTCCGAGCTTGCAGAGGCGGCGTCCATGGAGGAGGGAACAGAGTGGCCGCGGGCACTGCTCCAGCCTTGGTCTCTGACACAGAGTCCCCAGGCCTCAGTTTCCCCATCTGCCAAACAGGCTCCCGTGATCTCTAGCTTCCTTTCTGCTGACTTCCAAGCAGTCTAATAGTCCAGGTGCTCGGCCGTCCCTGCCTCAGACGACAACTGCCTGGGGAGCTTGGAAATACCCTGGTCTGTGCGCTGGTCCCCCCCCCACCCCACCGTTCCGATGTAGTCGGTCTGCGGTGGAGCGCAGCCTGAGCATTTTCGCAGAGCTCCCCAGATAATGAGAATGTGCAGCCGAGTTGGGAACTTCTGGCATCTAATTCCTGCTAAGAGATATTCGCATTCTCAGAGGAGACTCCTGGAAACTGAAAAGTCCCCACTCAGCTTACATCTTACAGTGGAGTAACAAGTGTGGCGGCAGGCATGGGGTGATCATCGGGGCCAGCCCCCCTCGAAGTTTTAGGAGGCTGTGGAGCCCTGTCGTGGGTAACAGGCATGACAAGCAGAGGGTCTTCTTTCTCTGTCCTGCCAGTACCCCCCATCCCCCTCGTCCTCCTCTCCCCTCTTTGCCCGTCCCCAGCCAGTATCCCCCTATCGCCCTCGTCCTCCCCTCCCCTCTTTGCCCGTCCCCACCCCCTAATCCGGTGGCCTTTGTGCTAAGATCAGCTTCTGCCACCTGGAATGGCTTTCCCTTCAGCCTCCCTCCCCATCTTCCATGTTGTCTCGAGAACCTTCCTTCTTCAGGACAATGTCCCTCTTCACCCTGCACAGGAACGACCTCGTTCCTTCCGCAGGTCCACAGCCTGAGCTGGCAATCAGAATCCTCCTGCTGAGGGTTAGGAGTTGGGGCTGGAGAGCCTAAGGGAGGGGGTGATCTCTAACAGTGACATTCCCTGGGATACACTTTCAGCAAATTCGTCAGTATCTTCATTGCATGGATTCAAACCATTCTGAGAAGTGAGAGTCAGTACCTTTCCGATTGCTGGGAGAAGCTGTGAGGGAAAAGGCGGGACTGGGACTTGGGAAACCTGGTTCATGTCCCAGTTATGCCATTAACTACTTGGTACATGACCTTGAGCCTGTAAAATGAGATACTACTAAGTATTCCTCTCGATGATGCCTTTCTGTGACTTCTGTGACTCTCTGTGGCACATCCTAGATCCAGAGAGAGCAAAATGGGCTTATGACAAAAAAGAGGAACTGGTTGAAATTGATTCCATAATGATTTGGGCACCTCCTATGTTCAAGACACTGGTGGAAGTACTGGGAACGGAGCAGTAAACTCAGTAAATCCCTTCTCTCGTGGAGCTGATGGCGTGGAAGGAAGCTTGGCATTGGGTTTGGGGGTCTCCTGTGGCACCTTTTGTGTCCTGGCTGGGGCTGGAGAGCCTGAGGGGCACTGTAGGAGCCCCAGCGGCAGCGTTCTGTGGAGCCCACCAGAATAGGTAAGGGGAGGTGCCCTGTGGTCGCTTGTGGTTGTGCTGAGCTACTGGCAGGAGTTCCAAGCTGTAGACACATTGAGGAAAGAGCTTGCAGGCACAGAAGCCAGCAGGGAACCAAGAAGACTGCCACCAAAGGTGTGATTCTCCAATCTTGCTAAAATCTAGTTGCTTTTGCTGTAGCTTTTATCAGATTTTCCATGTAGATAACCATGTCTTTTGCAAATAAAGACTTCTTTTCTTTTCCTCTCTAATCTGGATGTATTTTATTTCTTTTTCTTGCCTAATTGCACTGGCTAAAGCCTCCGATACAAGACTGAATAGAAATGGTGAGAATGAACATCTTCATCTTGTTCCTGATCTTAGCGCAAAAGCATTCTGTATGATACCATCATGTCTGAATATTAGCTGTAGGGTTTTTTGGTAACTGCTTTTTATCAGTGTGAAAAAGTTCCCGTATATTTCTACTTTGCTGGAAGTCTTTATCAAGAATAAATTTGGGGTTTTGTCACATGATTTTTCTCCATCTATTAAAATAATTATATGCTTTTCTATTTTAGTTTGTGATTACGATGAGTTTTACATGGATTGATTTTCAAATGATAAATCAAACTTGCATCTCTGGGATAAACCCCTGCTGGTTATGATGTGGTTTTTTTTTAGTGTTATTGGACTTTATTTCTAGTGTTTCATTAAATTGTTTGCATATAAATTAATGAGGGATATTGGTTTGTGGTGTGTGTGTGTGTTTAATGTCCTCTTCTGGCTTGGGGTAATTCTGGCCTCATGGAAAAGGTTGGGAAATAGTCTATCCTTTTCAGTTTTCAGGAAGAGCTTGCTTAGGTTTAGTATTAATGCCTCTTTAAATGTTTGGTAAAAATTTTTTTATTGTGTTATGTTATTCACTTTACAAGACATCATTTGTTTTTCATGCAGTGTTCCAGAATTCATTGTTTATGTATAATACCCAGTGCTCCATGCAATCCGTGTCCTCCTTAATGCCCACCAACAGGCTCACCCATCCCCCTACCCCCTTCCCCTCTAAAACCCTCAGTTTGTTTCTCAGAGTCCACAGTCTCACGGTTCGTCTCCCCCTCTGATTTCCCCCAACTCACTTTTCCTTTCCTTCTCCTAATGTCCTCCGTGCTATTCCTTATGTTTGGTAAAATTTACTACTGAAGCCATTTAAGGCTGGAGTTTCCTTGTCAGGAAGACATTTAACTAAAAATTCACCCTTCTAATACCTACTAAACTCTGTAGTGATGATCACCGTTTCATTCCTGATATTGGCAATCTCTGTCTTCCTTCTTGTTTTGCTTCTTAGTCGGACTAGAAGTTTGTCAGTTTCATTAGCCTTCTCCCCAAACCAGCTTTTGGTTTCATTTATTTCCTCTTCTATTTTTGTTTTCTTTTTCATTCAGTTTCCTGCTTGATCTTTATAATTTTCTACTGCTTTAAGGATACTTTATATTTCTTATAGGGTATGTCTGCTGGTCACAGATTCATTCAGTTTGGTTTGTCTGAAAACTCTTTATGTTGTCTTTGTCTTTGAAAGATATTTTCACTGCATCAGAAATTCTAAGTGAGCAGATCTTTCCTTTCAGCATTTTAAACCTATTTCTTCAAGCATTTCTACACTGCTTGCTGATATCTGCATTATTCTTATGTTGATTCTGTGTACATAATATCTTTTTTCCTCCCTGGATGCTTAAATCTCTTTATCACTAGATTTAAGCAACATAGTAGAATACTCTGTGTTTCTTGTGCTAGGAGTTCACTGAACTTCTTGGATCAATGGTTTATTGTTTTTGTCAAATTTGGGAAATTATTACACACCATTTCTTCAAATATAATTTTCTATTGGATGATCACTATTGTAAATTTTACCTTGTTCGTTTTTGGATATTTTCATATTACTAACAAAATTTTTGAGCTTTGTTCTGGAATACACTTGAGTTAGCCTAGAAAGAGTGAACATTTTAATCTTGCTTTTTAAAGTTTTGTTAGGTGGGACCAAATCAGCATTTTAGTCGAGGGTAAACTTTTCCCCACTGGTGAGCCAAGACCCTACTTAGTACTTTTTTTGGGCTGAATAATGTCCCCACTCCCAAAATTCATGTCACCTGGAACCTCGGAATATGAAGTTATTTGGAAATAGAGCCTTGGCGGATGTAATTCACTAAGATGAGGTCACATGGATTTAGGGTGGGCCCTGACTCCAAGGACCGGTGTCTTTATAGGAAGCGGACAGACAGACACAGGAGTGATGGCCATGGGAAGACAGAGGGAGGAACTGGGGTCATGCAGCTGCAAGCCAGGTATTGCCAAGGAGCGCTGGTGACCCCAGAAGCTGGCAAGAGATAAGGGAGCATTTTCCCCTCCTGCCTTCAGAGGGAGCACGGCCCCGCGGGCATCTTCACTTGAGACTTCCGGCGGGAGCTGTGAGGGAATCATTTCTGCTGTGCGAAGCCACTGATACAAACCGTGTCGGTGTATCAAACTGTATCCGTCTGTGACAACTTGTTACAGCAGCCCCAGAAAGCAAATACAGTTCTTTAACTGACATTCATTAATGGTGAATTATGAGGTTTCTACCCTGGACGTTAGAAACAGGCATTACTGGAGAGCTGGACTCCCAGAATCTGATAGTGTCCACACGCATTTGATGGTCAGCAGCTCGACCTGCAGGAAGTGCTCTGCGGGTCCTCAGAGTCCTCTCTGTGCAGCTGTTTCCTCTTTGGTCCTCTGCCCGTGATCTGAGGCCATCCCAGAGCCCAGCTCTAGATTCAGCCTGGTTCCTTGTGGTGGCTTTTAGAAACCAAGCTCTGGTCACCAGGTGTCCTCATTGCTATAAGAATATCTTTTCTTCTCTACCCTTTCTGCGGAAAAAGCCAGAGGATATGTTTTTTTCTGTTCGTTTGTTTTGGTTTTTTGTTTGTCGTGTGTTTTTTTTTTTTTAAGATTTATTTATTTACTTGAAGGGGGAAGCCCAGAAGGGAAGGGAGAGGGAATCTTTTTTTTTTTTTTTAAGATTTTTAATTTATTTATTTGACAGAGAGAGAAATCACAAATAGGCAGAGAGAACAGGGGTACAGGGGGAAGCAGGCTCCCCGCTGAGCAGAGAGCCCAGTGCGGGGCTCGACCCCAGGACCCTGAGATGATGACCTGAGGCAAAGGCAGAGGCTTAACCCACTGAGCCACCCAGGCACCCCGGGAGAGGGAATCTTAAGTAGACTCTGCACAGCACAAGCCCCACACAGGCTTAGTCCCATAACCTAGACATCACGACCTGAGCCAAAACCAAGAATCGAGTGCACAATGGACTGTGACACCCAAGTGTCCCAAAGCCAGGGGATATGTTAAAATGAAAAATTATAAGTTCATATTGACTTGTCTGTTTCAAAATAATTATTACAGAGTTTTGGTCTACTATTACATTTTTAATTATTTTTTAATGTATATCTTTTTGAAATAAGTATTACATTTTGTTTATTATTTTTTTAAGATTTTATTTATTTATTTAACAGAGAGAGATCACAAGCAGGCAGAGAGGCAGGCAGAGAGAGAGAGGAGGAAGGGAACCAGGCTCCCTGCTGAGCAGAGAGCCCAGTGGGGGGCTTGATCCCAGGACCCAGAGATCATGACCGGAGCCTAAGGCAGATGCTTAACCCACTGAGCCACCTAGGCACCCCAAGTATTACATTTTAAAAACGTGTTCTTACATTTTTATTTCTATAATCTTAAATTAGGAATAATCTCTGAGTTCTTCTCCTTTTATATAAAACGAGGAGAAAAAGTGTCCTTTCTTAACATCTCTCCTTCCTATCTCTTCTTGGGTCTTCATTCATTTAATCTGAGTGTCACACAAAATTAGATTTAAATCAAGGATCTGTAAATTTCATAAAATTTGTGTGACCTTGAGATCAACTCTTTAAACCCCCATTGTTTTGCTGACATATCAGAATTAATAATAAAATCTGTTTCATATGGTGATTCTTAGGATTAAATGAGATAAAAAAATACCTAGCAAAGTGATTATAGTAATCATTTTTAATGTTATTACTTTATTTAATGTTATTAACATATAATGTATTATTCGCTTCAGGGCTACAGGTCTAATCATCAGTCTTACACAATTCACAGCACTCACCATAGCACATACTCTCCCTAATGTCCATAACCCAACCACCCTCTCATACCCCCTCCCCCCGGCAACCCTCAGTTTGTTTCCTGAGATTAAGAGTCTCTTATGGTTTGTCTCCCTCTGGATCTCACCTTGTTTCATTTTCCTCCTCCCTTCCCCCCATAACCCCCCACTCTGCCTCTCAACTTCCTCATCTCAGGGAGATCATATGATAATTGTCTTTCTCTGGTTGACTTATTTCCCTCAGCATAATACCCTCTAGTTCCATCCCCGTTGTTGCAAATGGCAAGATTTCATTTCTTTTGATGGCTGCATGGTATTCCATTGTATATATATATCATATCTTCTTTATCCATTCATCTGTTGATGGACGTCTGGGCTCTTTCCATAGTTTGGCTATTGTGGACATTGCTGCTATAAACATTCGGGTGCACGTGCCCCTTCGGATCACTACATTTGTATCTTTAGGGTAAATACCCAGTAGTGCAATCGCTGGGTCGTAGGGTAGCTCTATTTTCAACTTTTTGAGGAACCTCCATGCTGTTTTCCAGAGTGGCTGCACCAGCTCGTGTTCCCACCAACAGTGGAGGAGGGTTCCCCTTTCTCTGCATCCTCACCAACATCTGTCGTTTCCTGACTTGTTAATTTTAGTCATTCTGACTAGTGTGAGGTGCGATCTCATTGTGGCTTTGATTTGTATTTCCCTGATGCCGAATGATTTGAGCACTTTTTCATGGGTCTGTTGGCCATCTGGATGTCTTCATTGCAGAAATGTCTGTTAGTGTCTTCTGCCCATTTCTTAGATTATTTGATTATTTGAATTTGATAAGTTCTTTATAGATTTTGGATACTAGTCCTTTATCTGACATATCATTTGCAAATATCTTCTCCCATTCTGTCAGTTGTCTTTTGGTTTTGTTGACTCTTTCCTTAGCTGTGCAAATGCTTTTGATTTTTTTTTAAAGATTTTATTTATTTATTTGACAGAGAGAGATCACAAGCAGGCAGAGAGGCAGGCAGAGAGAGGGGAGGAGGCAGGCTCCCTGCTGAGCAGAGAGCCCGATGCAGGGTTCAATCCCAGGACCCTGTGATCATGACCTGAGCTGAAGGCAGAGGCTTTAACCCACTGAGCAACCCAGGTGCCCCCAAAAGCTTTTGATCTTGGTGAAGTCCCAAGAGTTCATTTTTGCCCTTGCTTCCCTTGCCTTTGGCGATGTTTCTAGGAAGAAGTTGCTGCGGCTGAGGTCGAAGAGGTTGCTGCCTTTGTTCTCCTCAAAGATTTTGATGGATTCCTGTCTCACACTGAGGTCCTTCATCCATTTTGAGTCTATTTTTGTGTGTGGTGTAAGGAAATGGTCCAGTTTCATTCTTCTGCATGTGGCTATCCAATTTTCCCAACACCGTTTGTTGAAGAGACTGTCTTTTTTCCATTGGACATTCTTTCCTGCTTTGTCGAAGATTAGTTGACTGTAGAGTTGAGGGTCCATTTCTGGGCTCTCTACTCTGTTCCATTGATCTGTGTGTCTGTTTTTGTGCCAGTACCATACTGTCTTGATGATTACAGCTTTACAATAGTGTTTGAGGTCTGGAATTGTGATGCTGCCAACTTTGGCTTTCTTTTTCAACATTCCTCTAGCTATTCGGGGTCTTTTCTGGTTCTGTATAAATTTTAGGATTATTTGTTCCATTTCTTTGAAAAAAAAAATTGATGGTATTTTGATAGGGATTGCATTGAATGTGTAGATTGCTCTAGATAGCATAGACATTTTCATGATGTTTGTTCTTCCAATTCTTGAGCATGGAATATTTTTCCATTTCTTGGTGTCTTCCTCAATTTCTTCCATGAGTACTTTATAGTTTTCTGAGTACAGATTCTTTCCCTCTTTGGTTGGGTTTATTCCTAGGTATCTTATGGTTTGGGGTATAATTGTAAATGGGATCAACTCCTTAATTTCTCTTTCTTCTGTCTTGCTCTTGGTGTGTAGAAATGCCACTGATTTCTGTGCATTAATTTTGTATCTTGACACTTTACTGAATTCCTATATGAGTTCTAGCAGTTTTGGAATGGAGTCTTTTGCGTTTTCCATGAACTATCATATCATCTCCAAAGAGTGAGAGTTTGACTTCTTCTTTGCCAATTTGGATGCCTTTTATTTCTTTTTGTTGTCTGATTGCTAAGGCTAGGACTTCTAGTACTATGTTGAATAGCAGTGATGACAGTGGACATCCCTTCCATGTTCCTGACCTTAGGGGAAAAGCTCTCAGTTTTTCCCCACTGAGAATGATATTCGCTGTGGGTTTTTCCTAGACAGCTTTGATGATATTGAGGTTATGTACCCTCTATCCCCACACTGTGAAGAGTTTTGATCAAGAAAGGATGCTGTACTTTGTCAAATGCTTTTTAAAGCATCTATTGGGAATATCATATGGTTCTTGTTCTTTCTTTTATTAATGTATTGTATCGCATTGATTGATTTGCAGATGTTGAACCAACCTTATAGCCCAAGAATAGATCCCACTTGGTCGTGGTGAATAATCCTTTTAATGTACTGTTGGATCCTATTGGTTAGTATTTTGGTGAGAATTTTTGCATCTGTGTTCATCAAGGATATTGGTCTGTGATTCTCCTTTTTGATGAGGTCTTTGTCTGGTTTTGGGATCAAGGTAATGCTGGCCTCATAAAATGAGTTTGGAAGTTTTCCATCCATTTCTATTTTTTGGAAAAGTTTCAGGAGATTAGGTATTAATTCTTCTTTAAATGTTTGGTAGAATTCCCCTGGGAAGCTGGCCCTGGGCTCTTGTTTGTTGGGAGATATTTGATGACGGCTTCAATCTCCTTACTGGTTATGGGTCTGTTCAAGTTTTCTATTTCTTCTTGGTTCAGTTTGGTAGTTTATACATGTCTAGGAATGCATCCATTTCTTCCAGATTGTCAAATTTGCTGACATATAGTTGCTCATAATATGTCCTTATAATTGTTTGTATTTCTTTGGTGTTGGTTGTGATCTCTCCTCTTTTATTCATGATTTTATTCATTTGGGTCCTTTCTCTTTTCTTTTTGAGAAGTCTGGCCAGGGGTTTATCAATCTTATTAATTCTTTCAAAGAACCTGCTCCTAGTTTCATTGATTTGTTCTACTGTTCTTTTGGTTTCTATTTCATTGATTTCTTCCCTGATCTTTATGATTTCTCTTCTCCTGCTGGGTTTAGGCTTTCTTTGCTGTTCTTTCTCCAGCTCCTTTAGGTGTAGGGTTAGGTTGTGTACTTGAGACCTTTCTTGTTTCTTGAGAAAGGCTTGTATTGTTATATCCTTTCCTCTCAGGACCACCTTTGCTGTGTCCCAAAGTTTTTGAACAGTTGTGTTTTCACTTTCCTTTTTTTCCATGAATTTTTCCAATTCTTCTTTAATTTCCTGGTTGACCCATTCATTCTTTAGTAGGATGCTCTTTAGCCTCCATGTGTTAGGGTTCTTTCCAACATTCCTATTGTGGTTGAGTTCTGGTTTCAAAGCACTGTGGTCTGAAAATATGCAGGGAATGATCCCAATCTTTGGTACCGTTTGAGACCCGATTTGTGACCCAGGATGTGATCTATTCTGGAGAATGTTCCATGGGCACTAGAGGGGAATGTGTATTCTGTTGCTTTGGGATGGAATGTTCTGAATATATCTGTGATGTCCATCTAGTCCAGTGTGTCATTTAAAGCCTTTATTTCCTTGTTGATCTTTTGCATAGATGATCTGTCCATTTCAGTGAGGGGGGTATTAAAGTCTCCTACTATTATTGTTTTATTGTCATTGTGTTTCTTTGATTTTTTTACTTTTTTAAGAGGTTTTGTTTTATTTGTCAGATATAGATATATATATATTTTATATATATATAATTTGTCAGATATATATATATATATATATATATATATATATATATATATATCTGCCTGCCACTCTGCCTGCTTGTGGCAGGCAGAGGCAGAGAGAGATGTAGGCTCCCTGCTGAGCAAGGAGCTCTATGTAGAACTTGATCTCAGGACCTGGGATCATGACCTGAGCTGAAGGCAGTGGCTTAACCAACGGAGCCACCCAGGCATCCCTGATTTTGTTATTAATTAGTTTATGTAGTTGGCTGCTCCCATGTTAGGGGCATAGATATTTAAAATTGTTAGATCTTCTTGTTGGACAGACCCTTTAAGTATAATACAGTGTCCTTCCTCATCTCTCTTTTTTTTTAAGATTTTATTTATTTATTTGACAGACAGAGATCACAAGTAGGCAGAGAGGCAGACAGAGAGAGAGGAGGAAGCAGGCTCCCTGCTGAGCAGAGAGCCCGACATAAGGCTCGATCCCAGGACCCTGGGATCATGACCCGAGCCGAAGGCAGAGGCTTTAACCCACTGAGCCACCCAGGCGCCCCTCCTTCGTCATCTCTTATGATAGTCTTTTTCTTAACATCTAATTGATCTGATATAAGAATTGCCACCCCAGCTTTCTTTTGGTGTCCATTAGCATGGTAGATTGTTTTCCACCCCCTCACTTTAAATCTGGAGGTGTCTTTGGGTCTAAAATGAGTTTCTTGCAGATGGCATATCAGCGGGTCTGGCTTTTTTTTTTTTTTTTTATCCATTCTGATATCCTTTGTCTTTTGATTGGGGCATTTAGCCCATTTACATTCAGGGTAACTACTGAATGATATGAACTTAGTGCCATTATATTGCCTGTAAGGCGACTGTTACTGTATATTGTCTTTGTTCCTTTCTGGTCTGTTACTTTTAGGCTCTCTCTTTGCTAGGAGGACCCCTTTCTATATTTCCTGTAGGGTTGCTTTGGTATTTGCAAATTCTTTTAGTTTTTGTTTGTCCTGGAAGCTTTTTCTCTCTCCTATTTTCAGTGACAGCCTAGCTGGATATAGTATTCTCGGATGCATATTTTTCTCATTTAGTACTCTGAAATCATGCCAGTCTGGCCTGCCAGGTCTCTGTGGATATATTTTATATCTATACCTTTCTATGTATCATTTATTTATCTAATAAAACTGTTGAATAGAACAGAGCCACACACTTGATTTTGGATATATTTTGGTCTGTTAGAAGAAACTGTGTCCCAAAATTTAAAGAAAGAAAAACTTATATATATATATATATATATATATATATACACACACACACACACAAATAAGGGTAAACACAGTGGAGGGATGGAATACGACTGTGAAGATGAACATTAAAAAAGATTTTAAAAAAGGAATTCGTAAAATAAGAAGCTGGTTGAAAAAAGGAAAAAAAAGGAGAGAATGTGATCAGGCTGGAGACTAGAACAAAACCATACAGTAGGTTTAGGGTATACTTTGATCTTTTAGAAGAAACTGTATCTCAAAATTTTAAAGAAAAATGTATATGTGTACCAAAAATAAGGTTAAATACAATGAAGGGATAGAATATGACTGTAACAATGAAAATTTAGAAAGAATTTTTAAAAAGGTATTGATAAGGTAAAATAGTTAGAAAAAGGTTAAAATAAGAAAGAGGAAAATTTTTAAAAATAGAATAAGAAAAAAATAAAATTTAAAAAATTTAACTTTGAAAGACTAAAGAATCATGGGGGGAAAGCCATGGATTCTGTGTTGCTTTCCCCATCTCTGGACTTCCGCAGTTCTCACTGATCGGTGAGGTTGGTCTTGGCTGGAGGCTCTCGCTGATCTTCTGGGGGAGGGGCCTGTGGATTCTTAAATATTTTAGCCGGAGGCGGAATTGCGCGCGTGCGCGCGTGCACCTACCCACCCACCCCGTGCCAGGGGCGGGGCTAAGTCATCTGCTCAGGTTCCGCTGGGAGCTTTTGTTCCCTGAGCGCTTTCCGTAGAGCTTGGAGGAGAATAAAAATGGCGGCCGCCGGTCTCCAGCAGGAGCCGAGAGTTCCGGTCCCCACTCCTCAGCGGGGACCTCGGAGCAAAGCCGCCGTCCCTCCCGGCTCCCCGGTCTCCGCCGCGCTCCGAGCTCCCCGGCCTGGGACCGCGCGTCTCCGTCTCCGGCGCGGCCCGTCTGGAGTCCGCAAACCCGCAGCTTCCCGCCGCGCAGTCCCGCCCGCTCCTCCCGGAGAAGGACGGTGAGTGTCCCCGGGGCCGCCGCCTGCGGGGTCCCTGCGCGGACAGCCGTGGCCCGGCCGCGCCTCGGCCCCGGGGGAAGGGGACCCCGAGCTGAGAGCCCGTCCTCGGCCCGTCTCTGCCGCCGGCGTCCCCGCTCCGGTCCCCGCGCTCCGCCGCCCTCGGACCCCCCCCCCCCCGTCCTTCTGGGACCCCCGGGACCTGGGACCGCGCTGTCCCCGCCAGGCCCCGCCCCCGCCCCGCCCCGGCAGCGACGTCCCCCCGCGGAGCGCCGCCTCCACGGCCGGATTCTGGGCTCCGGCTCCGCCGCCGGCCGGGAGCGCCCCTCCCCCGCGGCCCGTCCTCCCGCGTGGGGCGGGTCCCGCCTTCCGGACCGAGGTCGCTGCTCCGCTCCCGGCGCCGCGGCTCTGGTTCTCCTCGGTCCCCGGCGGGGTCTGTCGGGGGTCGGGACGGCGGGGTGACCGCGTGGCGGGTCTCCTGCGACCGGGTGGCGTCCGGCCGCCGCTCCTCCGCCGCCGCACCCCTCCCCCCCATGTTATTACATTTTATTGCTCTCATTTTACTCTATGAATCTCTTCTCGGTCTGGGGGTTTGGGGCCACGATTATTTAGCACGAGCAACACTGAACTCTTCTGGGCTTCGGTCCTTTTATGTGACAAGTTCCTCACGTTTGAGCGGATAAATTTGAGTTTATTCTCAGCTTGTCGATACACAACCTCGTTGTTTTGACGTGTCCGTTTTTTCTGGCGCAGTAACCACTAGCCGCGTGGGGCTGTGTAAATTTCAATTTAGAAGAATTAAAATTAAGCAAACGACGTCATCCGTTCTTCACCTGTACTAGCCACACGTCGAGGACCTGACAGCCGTGTGACAGCCACGTGTGACTTCTGGCCTCTGCGCTGGGCAGCACGGGTACGGGACATTCATCCCAGAAAGGTCTGTCGGACAGCCCGGACACAGTCACTACTGGATTGTTCTCTGATAGCTAGAGGCTCTTAGAACAGCCCGATATTTATTTTCCTTTGGTGGCAAATCCCCGCTTTCTTCTCATTTATTTGAAAACACTTAAGACTTTTACTTTATCCTTGAAATTCAAGAAAGAGACATCCTCTCACTAGTTGGACTCTTCAGTACAGCAATTTTTTCCCCACTGCTTAATTTAATAAAAGTATGCCAGTGATATATGAATGTAATCATGGTGTGCTTTTATAAAATTTTAAACAAAAGTCAATTATTTTCTAATTGAAATAAAACATGAAATGCAGGAGGGTATGGAGTTAAAAATTAAATCTCCTCCATTATTCCAACTCCTCTCCCCAGGGGGAATTACTGTTAATAACTTGGTACACATCCTTAGGCATGCTTTATATCAGTAGATTTTCACAAATTAAAAATGTATAATTGCGGCATTTTCCATGAATTGGTTGATACCGCATTTACTGTTCTACAACTTAACAATATTTACTAGAAGTCCTTTTGTGTCTGTACATAAATTATTTCTAAAGATTGAGACGAATGCCACAGAATGGGGATACCATCAAGTATTTAATAATTGTCCTACTGATGGACATTTGAATTTCAATTTTTTTGCTCTTCTAATAATGCCATGATGTACATCTTTAACGTGTACCTTTATGCCCACTGAATAAGACAGATACAAAAAGCCAGAAGAGGAAGTGCTCATTGAATAATACATATGTTTCAGTTTTTTCATAAGTACAGACAAATTGCGTTCCAAAAAAACCTTCTCCAGTTGGTAGATGTACCAACAATATAGGAAAATATCAGTGATGATTTTCCACACTGTCATGAACACTGATAGCGTGATTTAACACTTATTTTGGTAAATTATATGTAAAAATGAGCTCCCATATTTTATTAATTGGGTGGGGCTAACTTACAAAGTCATTTTGTAAATTGTCCTTTACATTCTCCGCCTGTCAACCCAGCATGCACTCTACACATGGAACTCCAGCTTAGGGTCTCTCCACCTCCATCCAGCAAAGTACATTCTCTTCCCTGTAGGTTTCTCCCCAGCCTCTGGTGCTTGGAATCCCCCTGAGTTCATCTACTCACCAGTATAACCTTCCTTCCATCTTCTGGGCACTTGTCAAAACCATAGGGTCTCTGATGGCCTTTCTCTACCTCTGATGACATTTGACTAGGATTCTGAAAGTGGAAGGGGAGGGAGATGTGGGTTCTCCATTTTTGTGATTAGTTATCAAGATTCCTGTGCATACAGGAAAAAAACATGGATATGAAAATAAAATAAAAATATACTATACACACTTTGAACGCAGTTTTTACACATTATTTTGTAAATATTTTTGTGCATTAAATATTCTACAACTTTAAGAGGGGCATTATATTCTATTGTATGGATATTTTATAGTTTATTTAATATACGCACTATTGAACATATAAATTTATTCCCAAGTTTTTGTATCAGAAATAACATTGTAATGAGTTTTCTTATAACAAGAAGTGAAGTAGTTGGGTTAAAGGGTATATATAATTTTTTTTAGATTTTATTTTTAAGTAATCTCTACACCCAATGTGGGGCTCAAACTCATGACCCCAAGACCAAGAGTTATATGCTCTACTGACTGAGCCAGACAGGCGATCCTAAAGAAGTATATATAAATTTAAGGGCAACGACAGCAAGCTTTCTCGGGATATACTGTACCAATTTATGATCTCCTTCGTTGTGTGTGAGGTCTTAAAGAATTTTCCTACATTTTCTTACTGAAGGTTTTTAATTTAATTTATTATTTAATCTTCCACAGAGAAGATTATGTATGATCCATTTCAAATTAATGTTTTTAATGGTGTGAGGTAGGATTTCTTATCCTTTTTTCTTTTAAATTTTGTAAACAGTGAGATTGAATAAGAATGCAAGAAGTTTATACAACATAAACATACAGATTTTCTACTACTGCCAAATGAACATTATGTGGTTTCTCATCTATTTAGAGAAAAAGAATATAACCAGCACCGCAGGCCTAACCCAAACCAAGGTCACAACGATTTACTCTTATGTTCTCGTCTGAGAATTTTATAGTTTTAGGTCTTATATTAAGGTCTGTGATCCATTTTGAGTTAATTTTTCTGAATAGTGTGAGGTAGGGGTACAAATTTATTATTCTACATGTGTGTATCTAGTTGTCCCAGCACCATTACTGGAAAGACTATTCTTTTTTCCATTGAATTTTATTGGCATCCTTGTTGAAAATCAGTTGACCATAAATTAGTTTATTTATGGACTTTGAATTCTATTCATTGATACCTATGTCCACCATTGTGCCAGTATTATTTATTATCATTTAATAGTTTTGAGATGTGAATGTGTGAATACTCCATTTTCCTTTTCAAGATTGTTTTACTTTTTGGGGTACTTTGTCTTTCCATATGAGTTTTAGGATCAGCTTGTCAGTTTCTGTAAGAAAGCCGGATGGGGATTTTGGTAAGGATTCTGTTGAATCTGTAGACAATTTGAGGACATTGCCATCTTTACAATAGTAAGTCTTTTTATCATTAAACATAGAATGTTTAGAGATAGTTCTACTTCTTTCTTCCTAGAGTGGGTACTTTTAATTTTTTTCTTCCCTAAAACTTCCTGTACAATATTTGTAAGTGGTAAGAATATACATCTTTGTCTCATTCCTGATGTTAGAGGGCAAGTTTTTGATCTTTCGCCATTAAGTACCCTATTAGCTCTGAGTTTTTTGGAGTTTGAGAAAGCTCCCTTCTATTCCTAATTTGTTGGGTGTCTTTAACATAAAATTGGATGTTGGATTTTATCATATATGTTTTCTGCAACTGTTGCCACGATCATGAGGATTCTGTATTTTATACTCTTGATATTGTGTATTACACTAACTGATTTCTGTGATGTTCGGGCAACCTTGCATTCTTGAGATAAAACTCACCTGGTCATGGTGTATAATCTTTTTATATGCTGTTAGATGTGATTTACCAGTGGTTTGTTGAGGGCTTTTGTGTCTGTGTATTTATAATGGATATTGGTTGGCAGTTCCCTTTTTATTGCAGACTTTCTGATGAGCTTTGGAATCAGGTTAACGCCGGTCTCATACAATGAGATGTGAAGTGTTTCTCCTTCTCTACTGGAATATTTTGAGAATGACTGGTGTTAATACTTCTTTAAAGGTATGATAGAACCAACCAGTGGGACCATTTGGTCCTGGATTTTCTTTATGAGAAGTTTTAAGATTTTTAACTCAATCTTTTTATAAGTTTATTTTATCTTCAATTTCTTCTTGATTCTGTTTTGGTACTTTGTGTTTGTCATACAATTGTTCATAGTATTTCTTTACAGTCCTTTTTATTTCTGTAAGGTTGGTAGTGATGTCTTCTCTTTCACTCCTGATTTCAGGGCTTTGAGGTTTTTCCTCTTTTCCCCTCTCTCAATTTAAAGACTTGTCAATTTTGGCTTATCTTTTCAAAAAACCAAATTTTTATTTTATTGATTTTTGCTACTGTTTGTTTTAAATTTTTTGTAATTTTTTTGGTAAGATAAAATCCACATAACATAAAACTTAACCATTTTGAATTACATAATTCAGTGGTGTTTTTGTAAATTCACAATGCTGCATGACCATCACAACTGCCTAGTAACAGAATATTTTCAACACCTCACAAGGAAACCCTATAAGCAATCATTCCTGATTCCCCACTCTTGCCACTCCTGGCAATCACTAATCTGCTTTCTGTCTTTCTGGATTTACCTTTTCCAGACATTTTATGAAGATAAACAGTATGATATCTGATCTTTTGTTACTCATGACTTATTTCATTTAGAATAATATTTACAAAGTTATTTATGTGGGAGCTTGTATCAGTACCTCATTCCTTTTTATAGCTAGATAATATTTTATTGTGTTGGTATGCCACATTTTTTTAATTCGTTGATCAGTTGATGGACATATGTATCATTTCTTTTTTGGCAATTAAAAATAATACTACTCTGAACATTCTTGTGCAAATTTTTGTTTGAACAAATGTTTTCAATTCTCTTGGACATATACATAGAAGTAGAATTACTGGGTCATATGGCAACTCTATGTTTAATGCTTTGCCAATCTGTTTTCCACAGCACCTATATCATTTTACATTCCCACCAGAATGTATAAAATTGCTGACAACTGAAATGCTGAAATTGTTCCAAATTTTCCATGTCCTCATCAAATCTTGTCATTTTCATAAAAAATTATAGCCATCCTAGTTTGTATGAAATGATATATCACCGTGGTTTGACTGTGCATTTCTTTAATGACTAATGACGTTGAGTATCTCTTCATGTTTATTGACCATATCTTGTTTGAAAAGTTAAACATTTAACTCCATTGCCTACTTTAAAAATTGGATTATTCCTCTTTTTCTTGTGAAAGAACTGTTACAATGGCTGTAGTTCCTTATACATACTGACTAAATCATTATCAGATATATGCTTTCTCAATATTTTCTGCCATTCCTTGGGTTGTCTTTTCACTCTCTTGATCGTTTTCTTCAATGTATAAAAGTTCTTATTTTTTTAAAATTTTATTTATTTATCTGACACAGAGAGGGAGAGATCACAAGTAGGCAAAGAGGCAGGCAGAGAGAGAAGGGGAAGCAGGCTCCCCACTGAGCAGAGAGCCCACTGTGGGGCTTAATCCCAGGACCCTGAGATCATGACCTGAGCTGAAAGCAGAGGCTTAACCCACTGAGCCACCCAGGTACCCCTAAAAGTTCTTATTTTTTATGAAATGTAATTTATCTGTTTTTTTCCTTTGGATGCTTGTGCTTTTGGCGTCAAATCTAAAATAATGTTGCTTCATCCAAGGTCATGAAGATCTAAACCTATTTTTTTCTTCCTAATAGTTTTATTTTAGATCTTTGATCCATTTTGAGTGAATTTTTCTATATGATGTGAAAGGACACAACTTCATTCTTCTGCATGTGGATACCCAGCTGTCCCCAAACCACTTATTGGAAAACTGTTCTTTTTCCCACTGAATAGTCAACACCTTTGTCAAAACTCATTTGGCTATAAATATATGATTTATTTATGGACTCTCAATTTTATTTCATTGGTCTAGATATTTATCCTTATGCCAGTATGACACCTTTTTGATTATCGTGATTTTGTGGCAAATTGGGAAATCTGGGTCTTCTAACTTGATTCTATTTTTTTTTTCAAGATTCTTTTGGTTGTTTAGGGTCCCTTGCATTTCCGTCTGAATTTCAGTACCAGCTTATCAATTTCTGAAAAAAATTAGTGGAATTTTGTTAGCAATTTCTCTGAACCTGTATTTGGAAAGTTTTACTTTTAAATATTCCAATGCACGAA
Organism: Martes martes; assembly: GCF_963455335.1. Classification (NCBI taxonomy): domain Eukaryota; kingdom Metazoa; phylum Chordata; class Mammalia; order Carnivora; family Mustelidae; genus Martes; species Martes martes. The sequence goes on along the minus strand of NC_137906.1, from coordinate 1,869,750 downwards.
CATAGAATAGTCTTCCCATTTAGATTACTTTTATTTTTTTAAAACAATACAATTCTCAGACCACAAGCTTTGCACTTTTTTTTTTTTAAGTATGCTTTACACCAAACATGGGACTTAAATTTTTGGTGTAAAGAATATGCTTTACACCAAACATGGGGTTTAAACTCATGACCCTGAGATTAAGAGTCACATGTTTTATTGACTGAGCCAGCCAGGTACCTCTATGCTTTGCACTTTTCTGTTTAAATTTATTTTGAAGTATTTTCTTCATTTTGATCTTATTGTAAACAGAACTGTTTTCTTGATTTCATATTTGGACTATTAATTGTAAGTGTACATAAATACAATTAATTTTTATATATTAATGCTGTATCTCGCAATTTTGCGGAACTCATTTGTTAGTTCCAATACTTTTTGTGTGTCTGGACTGTTTAAAGTTTTCTACAGATTTTTATTGCATCTGGAACGGAGATAGGTTTACTTCTTCCTTTACAATCTGAGATGACTTTTTCCCCCTTTGCCAATTCTCTTAGCCCAAACCTCCAGTGCAATATTACATAGAAGTATCAAGAGTGGACATCCTTATCTAGTTCCTGATATTAGAGAGAAAGCTTTCAATTGTTCACCATTAAGGACATTTCCAGATGTGTGTTTTCTCTAGATGTCCTTTATCAAGTTGAGAAACTCTCTTCTATTCTTAAGTTGTTGAGGTTTTTTTTAAATCATGAAAGGGTATTAGATTTTATCAATTCTGTTCCTTTTTTTAAAAGATTTTATTTATTTGACACAGAGAGTACAAACAGGGGGAGCGGCAGGGAGAGGGAGAAGCAGGCTCCCGGTGAGCAGAGAGTCTGATGTGGGGCTTCTTCCAGGAATCCTGGCATCATGACCTGAGCCAAAGGCAGAGCTTAATGACTGAGCCACGCAGGTGCCTCATTAATGCCTTTACTGTCCTTTGTTATGTTGATATGGGGCAGTACATTAATTAGTGTTTTTGGATCATAAGACAATCTTATATTCCTAAAATACATTCACTTAGTCACTGTGTATAATCTGTATTATATGCTACTGGATTTGATGTGCTAGAATTTTGCCAAGAGTTTGCATGTCATGTTCAAAAGGAATATTGATCTGTAATTTTTTCATGGGATGTTTTTGTCTAGCCTTTGGAATCAAGATAATATTGGTCTTATAAAGTGAGTTATGAAGTACTCTTTTATCTATTTCATAAAGATTTTGAGAGGGATTGTGTTAATTTTTCTTTAAACATTTAGTGGAATTCACCAGTGAAACCATCTGTTCCTGGGCTTTACTCTGTTGGGAGGTTTTTGATTACTGATGTGATGTCTTATCATAGAAAAGTTCAATTCAAAATATCAAGTTCAGGGACACCTGGGTGAGTCAGTAGGTTAAGTGTCTGCCTTCAGCTCATGTCATGATCGCGCTGTCCTGGGATCAAGCCCCGCATCAGGCTTCCTGCTCAGCAGGGAGTCTGTTTCTCCTTCCCGGTGCTTGTCCGTGTGTGCTCTCTCTCTCTCTCTCAAATAAATAGATAAAATCTTTAAAAACAAAACAAAATACCAAGTTCAGAAAAGATTTCTCTTTTTTCTTTTTTTTTTCTTTTTTTTTTTTTTTTTAAAGATTTTATTTATTTATTTGACAGACAGATCACAAGTAGGCATAGAGGCAGGCAGAGAGAGAAGGGAGGAAGCAGGCTCCTTGCTGAGCAGAGAGCCCGATGCGGGGCTCGATCCCAGGACCCTGAGATCATGATCTGAGCTGAAGGCAGTGGCTTAACCCACTGAGCCACCCAGGCGCCCCCTTTTTTTTTTTTTTTTTTTTTTAAAGATTTAGATTTCTCTTTTTTCTTGAGCCAGTTTTGGTAGTATACATATTTCTAGGAACTTGCTCATTTCATCTAGGTCTAAGTAGTTAGAAGGCAATTGTTCATAGCATTCTGCCATAATCCTCTCTATTTCTACGAAGTAGGTAAAAAAGTTCCCCCTTTTTATCTCTGATTTAGTAATCTGAGCCTTCCCTATTTTCCCTTTTGGTAACACTAACTAATGGTCGTGTGTTTTGCTGATCTTTTCAAAGAACTAAACTGATTTTTCACCTGTCTTCCTGTTGTCTGTTTACTCGGACATGCCCTCCGTCCTTGTATTTCCCTCCTTCCTCTGACTTGGGCTTACCTTCCTCTTCTTTTTCTGGCTTTTTAAGGTGGAAGGGTACATAACTGATTTGAAGCCAATATTTTTTAATGTATGCATTCCCAGCTTTAAATTCCATCCTAAACACTGCACTCACTGAATCTCAGACATTTTGGTGTGTTACCGTTCCATTTTCATTATCTCAAAGTATTTTCTAATGTCCCTTATGATTTTTCTTTGACCCATTTGTTATTTAAGAGTATGTTGTCAAATCTCCAAACTTATAAATGTTCCAAATTTCCTTCCTTCTGACTTCTAATTTCACTTCACTGTAGTCAAAGAACATAGTGTGGTTTTGACTTTTTTACATTTACTTAAGCTTGTTTTATAACCTAACAAATGGCTTTACTGGAAAATGTTCCATGTGTGTTTGATAAGAATGTATATTGTGACATTGGGTAGGGTGTTCTATGGATGCCTAACAGGTTTACTAGTGTTTTCAGGTTTTCTATTTCCTTGTGCTCTGCTATCTAGTTTTTGTTCCATTAATGAAAGTTGGTTATTGAAGTCTCCAAGTGTGGAAGGAAAATCATATATTTTCCCTTCAGTTCTGTCAGTTTTGTTTGTTCGTGTATTTGGGAGCTTCCACTTTGGAACTTAATATATTTACTTTTTTATCTTTTAGGGGAGTTGGTCCTTTTTTTACTATATCGTTTTTTGTCTGTAGTAACAACTATTGTATTCATATCTATTTTGTTTGATATTAATATAGCCACTACAATTCTCTTTTGGGTTAGTGTTCGCCTGGACTGTTTTTGTTACTTTGGTAAAAATATACGTAGCAGTTACCATTTTTAACTGTACGACTAGTGGCATGAAATTAATTCACAATGTTTTGCTTGCCATCATCCTCTATTTCCAGAATTTTCTCATCATCCCAAGCAGAAACTCTGTATTCTTTATTAAATAATAGCTCTCCATTCTTCCAGTCCACAGTAACTTGTGTCTCTATGAACGTGCCTTCTTTATACTTCACATAAGTGGATTCATACAATATTTGTCCTTTTGTGTCTGGCTTCTTCTGCTTAACATAATGTCCTCAAGGTTCGTTGTGTTGTAGCATGTATCAGAATTATATTCATTTTTATGGCTAGATAATGTCCGATACATATCATTTATCCATTCATGCACTGATGGACTCTTGGGTAATTTCCATTTTGTGGCTTTGTGAATAGTGGTGCTATGAACATTAATGCACAAATATCTGTTAGAGTCCTTGCTTTCAGTTCTTTTGGATAGAAAACTAGGAGTGGAGTTGGTGGATCACATGGTATTTAACTTTTGGGGGAATTGCCAAACTATTTTCCACAGTGGCTGTACCATTATCCATTCCCAGCTGCAGGGTATGAGGGTTCCAATTACTCTACATTCTCAGCGACACTTGTTATTTTCTGTTTAATTGATAATGGCCATCATACCGAATGCGAAGTGGGATCTCGTTGTTTTGACTCGCTTTTCCTTCATAACTCATGATGTTGAGCATCCCTCCATGTGTTTATTGGTTATTTGGGTATCTTCTTTGGGGATGTGTCTATTTATGCCTTTGCTCATTTTTAAATTGGGTTGTTTGGTATTTGGTCTTTAGTTGTAGGGTTTTTAAAAATATACATATTCTGATTATTAATCTGTTATTAGAGATAAGCTTTGCAAACACAGTCTCCCATTCTATGGGTTGTATTTTTACTTTCTTGATAAGATGCAGACAATTTTTGAATTTTGTTGAAATCTAGCTTACTTATTTTTTCTTTTGTTGTCCATGAAATTGGTGTCATATCTGAGAAGTCATTGCCAAATCCAGTAACATGAATATTTTCCCTATTTTTTCATCTAAAAGTTTGATAGTTTAACTCTTAATTTTACATCTTTGATCCATTTTGAGTTAACTTTCGTATATGATATATGGCGAGGATCCAACTCCAATCTTCCGCATGTGGATATTTACTTTTCTCTACACCGTTTGTTGAAAAGACTGTTCATTCCTTATGAATGGTGTCGGCATGCTTGCCAAAAAGTCAATTAACTGTGTATGTGAAGATTTATTTTGAGAGTTAGTTATTTTATTTCATTGGTCTATATGTTTATTTTTATGCCAGAACCATACCTTTAATAACTGTAGGTTTGTAGTAAGTTTTGAAGTAATTTTTTCTACTTGGGTTCCCTGAGGCTCCATGATTTATGAATGCTTTTCTCATTTTTGAAAAAAAAAACCCACCATTGGGATTTTGATTAGGGATTGCATTAAATTACTCATATCTTATTTAATTTCTTTCACCATTTTTGTAGCTTTTAATGTAAAAATATTTTACTGATTTCATTTCATTTATTCCTAAGTATTTTGTTCTTCTTGATGTTATTGCAAATAGAATTGTTTTCTTTCTCTTCCTCTTGAATTACTCAGTGCTAGGGTATAAAAATACAACTGGTTTTTGCATGTTCATTTTATATCATTCAACTTTGCTGAATTAAATTATTAGCTCCTACAGTTGTGTATGTCTGTATGTGTGTAATCTTCAGAGTTTTTACTTTATGTATCTTCTGTGAACAAAAATAATTTTACTTCTTTTCCAATTTGGATTCATTGTATATTTTCTTTCTTGCCTAATTCCTCTGGCTAAAACTTCCAATAGTATATTGAATAGAAGTGATGAAAGCCAATATCCTTGTCTTGTTCCTGATTTTAAAAGACAAGCTTTAGTTTTTCACCATTGAGTGTAATGTTAGCCGTGAGTTTTTCATACAAGGCCTTTTTCATGATTGAGGTAGTTCCCTTCTGTTCTTAATTTTTTTTTTTTAAATCATGAAATGGTTTTGAATTTTACCAAATGCTTTTTCTGCATTTATTGAGATGATCATGTGTTTTCTCCTTCATACTATTAATGTGGTATATTACATTGATTGGTATTCATATATTGAACCACCCTTGCATTCAAGAATAAATTATACTTAGTTATGGTGTGTAATCACTTTAATATACTGCTGAATTGGCTGAACTAGTATTTTCTTATGGGGATTTTTGCATTAGTATTCATCAACGATATTGGTCTGTAGAGTTTGTGTGTGTGCTTGCTTTGCTTGGCGTTGGTATTCAGGAAATGTTTGCTTCATAAAATGAGTTAGGAAGTATTTTGTCCTCTTCAGTTTTTTAGAACATTATGAAAAGGGTTTAGGCTAATTCTTCTTTAACTGCCTTGTAGAATTTGTAAATCCATCCGCTCTAGGTTTTTATTCGTGGAGATATTTTTGATTGCTTGTTTAATCTCCCTCCTGTAGCTTTTGGTCCATGCATATTTATATTTCTTTATGAGTCAGTCTCACAAATTATGCATTTCTAGGAATTTCTCTGCTTCTTTTAGGTTATCAAAATTGGATATTAACAATTGTTCATAGTTTGCTCTTATAACCTTTTCTATTTATGTAAAATTGGTCATAATGTTCCCATTTTAGCTTCTGATTTTAGAAATTTTAAACTTCACTCTCTTCTTTTTGTGGTCCATCTAGCTAAAAATTTGTCCATTATAAAACATCTTTTCACAGAACCAGCCTTTGGTTTCATTGTATTTCTACATTATTTCTCTACTCTCCATTTCATCTGTCTTTGTTCTAGTTGTAATTATTTCCTTCCTTCTACTTTTGGGCTTATTTTACTCTTCTCTTTTCAGTGCTTTGAGATGTAAGTTAGGTTATTGGTTGAGATCTTTTTTCTTTTTTAATGTGTGTGTTTACAGCTGTAAATTTCCCTTTTAGCACTGCTTTTGCAGCACGCCATAAATTTTGGTATGTTGGGTCTTCACATTCATTTGTCTCAGTATATTTTCTAATTTCCCTTGTGATTCGTTTCTTGAAATTGGTTGTTTAGAGTGTGACGTTTAATTTCCTCATCATCGTGAATGATCAAGTTTTCCTTCCTCTACTGATTTAGTTTTGTTCCACTGTGATTACAAAATATACTTTTTATGATTTCAAGTTTTAAAAATTTATGAAGACTTGCTTTACATCCTAACATATGTTTAAGCCTGAATAATGGTCTATGTGCACTTGTGGGAAAAGTGTATCCTGCTCCCGTTGGGTGTAATGTTCTGTATGTGTCCGTTAGGTCTACCCAGTGTGTTGTACTGCTCAAATCCTCTATTTCCTTGTTGATCTGTGTGGTTGTTGGGTGCATTATTGAAAGTGGGATACTGAATTCTCCAACTATTATTAAAGAACTGTCTATTCCTTTCTTTAATTCTGCTTTTCTCTCTCTCTCTCTCTTTTTTTGTTTTTTTTTTGTTTGTTTAATATGTTTGAGGACTCTGTTATTAGGCCTGTATATGTTTATACTTGTTATATCTTCTTGATGTATCAGACATTTTATCAATATATTATGATCTTCTTTGTTTTTGTAAACTTAAAAAATTAAATCTTACTTTTTAACTTAAAGCCTATTTAAATCCTTACATTAGTATAGTGAGCCAGCTCCCTTTTGGATACTATTTTCATAGAATATCTTTTTTCATTCTTTTGCTTCAGTCTCTTTATATCCTTTATTTATTTTATGTGTCACATATGTTTTTTTGTTCTTCACTTCCTCCGTTATTTCCTTTTTTTGTTGCTTAGTTTTTTTTATAGTGTACTGTTTTGATTCCCTTGTTTCATTTTCTTTCTTTATATATTTTTTTAGTTCTTTTCTTAAGAATTACTTCAGGGTAATAATAAATATCTTAAGCTGGTAATATCCTAGACTGAATAATAAAAAAATTGGTTTCAATAATATATACCCTGTTTTTATATATTCCCTTCCCTCTCCATATTTTTATTGTCAAAAATTATGTCTTCATATACTGCATGCCCAGTGACATGGGTTTATAATTATTATTTTATGCCTATTATTTATTGCTTATTAAATCATATAGAAGAAATAGAAGTTGCAAACCATACCAAAAGTACAATAATACTGTATTTCATATTTACCCGTGTAGCTAACATTACTAGTATTCTGTTTTTTATAGCTTCAAGTTAATATTCAGTGTTCTTTCAATTGCTCATGAAGGCCTCCTTTTAATACTTCTTACACGGCGCCCACTAGTAATAAGATTCTTCAGCTTTTGATTAACGGAAAATATCTGGGTTTCTTCATTCTTAATAGATAGTTTTGCTACATGCAGAATTCTTGATTGACAGACATTTTCCCCTTGGGTTTTAAAAGAGAATCATCTGAGTGGTCTCTATCCTTTATGGTTTCTAAGGAGAAATCAGGTGCTAATCTTATTGGCAATTCCTTGTATGTGACGAGTTCTCTCTTACTGCTTTCAAAATTCTCTTCTTGTCTTTGAATTTTGACAGTTTGGGTATGATGTTTCTTGATGTGGGTCTCCTTGATTTTGCCCTCCTTGGAGGTGGCTGAGGTTCCTGAATGTTGATATTCATGTTTTTCCTCAGATTTGGGAACTTTTGGACCATTCTTTCTTCAACTGTTTTTCCTTCTCCTGTCTCTCTCTTCTCCGTCCGCGGCTCTCACAGGGCATACATTGGCATGTTTGCTGGAGTCCTACAGGTCTCTTTGGCTCTGTTCATTTGTTGTTGTTGCTGTTCTTTTTTTCTGTTCCTCAGACTGTACAGTTTTAAAGTTTTTATCTCCAAGTTTGCCAATTCTTTCATCTGCCAGTTCTGTTGTTAAACCCCACCAGTGAGGTTTTCATTTCAGTTATTAGACTGTTCATCTCCAGACTTTGATTCCTTTTTATAATTTCTCTTTAATGATGTTCTTCTGTTGTTCATACACTGTTTTCTTGATTTCCTTCAATTTTTTGTCCATGGTTTTCTTAGCTATTGAACCTAGTTAAGTCAATTGATTTAACAATCTCAGACTAATATTTCCAATATCTGTGATTCTTCAGGGATTGTTTCTGTCAAATTCTCTTTTCCCCTCTGAATGGACCAAACTTTCCTGTTTCTTTGCATGTTTTGTAATTTTTGGTGGGAACTAGACATTTGCAGTATTATGTCATTGAAACTCCAGAGATCTAATTCTCCCCTTCCTTAGAGATTGCCAAATCTGGCTTTGTTGAGGGCCGTAGACTTCAATTTGTGACTTTTCCAAAATATATTTCCAAAGTGTGTATTTGTTGTTGTATGTGGTCACTGAAGTTTCTGCTCTGTCATCTCTATAGTCAGTGGCCTGACAAAAATTTCTTTCAATGTCAGGGTCCAAAAAGGGGAAGTAATCTCACAAGTACTATCTCTTTAAATTCCCTGGGAACCATTTTCATCTGTGAGGTTTGAAACAACAGCCAGCCTCTGTGCTGGCCCCTAGGCATCAAAAGCAAATATCAAAATCTAAAACACACAACCCTGATATTTGGAGGACAAGATTCTCACTGCCCATGTTGGCTCGAAGAAGTCACACCCAGAATGCGGATGCTCTTCCCACAGCTGCCTGCTGTGGGGCTGGGGGTAACCGCTATGCAGAAGGCTATAATTAACTAGAATTTATTGAAGTTTACTACCTTCTTTAGCAAGCACTTCTATGGACACCTCAAATGTTCAAGTAGATGTCAGGGTTCTAAACTAGTTATTTCAGACAGTTTCTGCCAGCTCAATATTTGTTTAGGTGGAAGACGGATTTCTGGATCTCCTTACTCCTCATGTTCTGTGATACCCTACATGGGATAACTTTTTACATTCTTTTACTTTTCATTTGTAACTTTGAATCTATAACAAGTCTCCTGCAGATAGCCTATAGGTGGATCATTTTTCTAAATTCATTCTGCCAATATCTACCTTTTAGAGAGTTTAATCCATTTATGTTTGATGTACTTACCAACAAGGAAGAACCTCTGTTATTTTAGTACTTACTCCTCTATGTCTTTCTTGTTCCTAAATCCTCCATTACTACCTGCCTTCTTTTGTGTTAGAGATGAGTTCCCAGGACCCCATTTTAATTCCCTTATCATTTGTTTTACTATATTTTGGGAATATTTTCTGAGTGGTTTCCCTGGGAATTGCAGTGAATGTCTTAATTTATAATAAACTAGGTCAGATTAATACTGACTTAGTTTCGATAATATATGAAAACCTTGCTCCTATAATATCTTGGTTCCCCCAGGCTATCATTTTTGCAAATTATACCTTTACACATTATGTGCCCATCAGTATAGATTTACAATATCGCCTTCATGCAGTCTTCTAAATCAGAGAGAAAAAAAGGAAACAACAAAAATGCATTTATACTGTCTAGTTTCTGTAGCTACAGAATTTGCAATTGAGGTTTTTTTCCTTTCAGCACTTTGAGTATATCGTACTGTTAGCATTTGGCCTTCATGGTTTCTGATGAGAGACAGACTGTTGGGCCCCAGTCTGTGTTCCCCAGCTGAGGTCAAGGAGAATACACCAAACGTCTCTGGGATGGAGAGTCCCCATGAAGCCAGAGTCATTCCCGTAATCAAATTGTGCTGTGAGGGGCTCATGTTCCACATCGGTTTTCACACTGAAGGTTTCTGTCCTGACCAGTGGGTGTAAACTGATTCTCCGGGCTTCAGAATGTGACATGCGGTAATATGTGCTCGCAGTGAGGACACTTGAGAAACGGCTCGGGGCTCAAACACCCTCATAAAAACTCTGAAGTTTCCAAACTTGCTGAGAGAAGTGGTCTTGCCAAAATGAGTCGACCAAATAAATTTCACTTTTTTTTTTTAACCTCTGGGAAGGGAGTTCAAAGCATATTATTTTAGAAAGTCAAGCAAAGAAAATTCGCTCCAATGATATGGCTGTTTGATTTTATCCTTCTTAAGTAAGATAAACCCTTCCTTTGTGTGGGCTGATGCTGAGCATCTGGCCAACATTCTATTTGGGCTTAATAGGACAGATGACCTCGGAGCTTCCCGGACTCGAAACAAGCAAGCGGCGGAGGTTGCTGAAGTCAGAGCAGTTCAGTCTTCCAGAAATCACAGAGGAACCTCAAGTTACAGAGGAAAACCGCAGGAGTTCAACTTGATTTCAACCTTCACATTTCCTGGAAATCATTTGTGAAAACCCGGGTTTGGCAATGCATCTGCGAAGTCATTGAGCCAAGGTCGGGATGAGCAACGTGTGTGGTGGGCCGGTGGGCTCGTGGCTGGGAGTCCGATCGGCCGCTGCTCGGGAGCGCGTGTGGTGAAGGGGGCCCAGTGGGGCAGCGATCTCGGCCCGGCGCTCTGATCCCACAGCCGCCACCGCTGCCTGTTCGGAGCCCGGGAAGTCCCCAGAGTGGCCCCCCCCCCGTGTTCTGGGAAGTTGGCGGCTACAAAGGAACACTGGTGGTCACCGGCGGAGACAGGCCGCGGCCTTCTCTCTTGCCACAAGGTGAAGGAAGACGAGCAAGGGAAAGGGTTGAAAACAAACCCGTTCCGGTGGCCGCCTTCTTCTCCAGCTGTTCCAGGGCGGACAGACCAAACCGCCACTGGCTTTTCTGCGGCACAAGCTGTTGAGCGCAGACCCCCCGCCTGCTGTCGGAAGTCTCACACCCGGTGACTCCTCCCGCGCTCCTCAAACCGGGAGCCTGGGTGTGCTTTAGCCGCTCTTCTCCATCGAGCCACGTACCCAGTCAGCCAGCAGGCGCCGTGGAACTCCTGTCCCCAGCTCTCTAGGTCCTGCCCTCCTTCTCCGTCCCCGCTCGCAGCTCCCCGGGCCGCCATCACACGTCTCCCCGGGTTAACGCGATTGCTCAACGAGTCCCTCGGCCAAGTCCACCACGCCTTGGGTCTGCACATGCTGATCCCTCTGCCCGCGGTGCACTGGCCCCCTCTGCCCGGCTGACTTCTTTGTCTTGCCTCTCGAAGAATTTCCCTCCAAAAAACATAAACAGGGGCGCCTGGGTGGCTCAGCCAGTTAAGCGTCTGCCTTTGCCTCAGGTCAGGATCCCAGGGTCCTGGGATCGAGCCCAGCTCGGGCTCCCTGCTCAGTGGGGAGTCTGCTTCCCCCTTTGCCCCTGCCTCTCCCTGTGCTCATTCTCTAAAATAAATAAGTAAATAAAATCTTGAAAAATCTTAAAATATATTTAAATATGAACGGGAACAAGCAATTTCAAGAAGGTGATCATATCAGAAGTGGGGGGAGGGAAAATGACAGACACGAACCGGTAGCCGCGGCACTTCGGGCTCTGATTCTTAAGAGAGGGAGGGAAGTGGAAGGGAGGGGAGCATAGGAGCAGGGCAGAGAAATCTCAGAGCACTGACGTCTCTTACATGCGCTGGATAGGTACACTGTTGTCTGTTTTACATGTGCTTGAAATATTTTTTTCTTTTTTTAAATTGTGTTATATTAGTCACTATAAAATACATCATTAGTTTTTGATGCAGTGTTCCAAGATTCGTTGTTTATGCACCACACCCAGTGCTCCGTGCAATCCGTGCCCACCTTAATACCCACCACCAGGCTCACCCATCCTCCCTAACCCCTCCCTTCCAAAACCCTCAAGTTTGTTTCTCGGGGTACACAGACTCTCATGGTTCATCTCCCCCTTGGATTTACCCCACTTCATTTGTCCTCTCCTTGTCCTAATGTCCTCCGTGTTATTCCTTATGTTCCACAAGTAAGTGAAACCATATGATAATGGACTTTTTCTGCTTGACTTATTTCACTCAGCATAGTCCCCTCCAGTCCCGTCCATGTTGATACAGAAGTTGGGTGTTCATCCTTTCTGATGGAGGCATCATACTCCATAGTGTACATGGACCACATCTTCTTTATCCATTCGTCTGTTGAAGGGCATCTTGGCTCTTTCCACAGTTTGCCTATTGTGGCCATTGCTGCTATGAACATTGGGGTACAGATGGCCCTTCTTTCACTATATCTGTATCTTTGGGGTAAATACCCAGTAGTGCAACTGCAGGGGCATAGGGAAGCTCTATTTTTAATCTCTTAAGGAATCTCCACACTGTTCTCCAAAGTGGCTGCATCAACTTGCATTCCCACCAACAGTGGAAGAGGGTTCCCCTTTCTCCACATCCTCTCCAACACCCGTGGTTTACTGTCTTGTTGATTTTGGCCATTCTCACTGGTGTAAGGTGGTATCTCAGTGTGGTTTTGATTTGAATTTCCCCGATGGCTAGTGATGATGAACATTTTTTCATGTGTCTGTTAGCCATTTGTATGTCTTCTTTGGAGAAGTGTCTGTTCATGTTTTCTTGCCATTTTTTGGCATGATTATCTGTTTTGTGTGTGTTGAGTTTGAGGAGTTCTTTACAGATCTTGGATATCAGCCCTTTGTCTGTAGTGTCATTTGTGAATATCTTCTCCCATTCCATGGGTTGCCTCTTTGTTTTGTTGAGTGTTTCCTTTGCTGTGCAGAAGCTTTTGATCTTGATAAAGTCCCAGAAGTTCATTTTCGCTTTTGTTTCCTTTGCCTTTGGAGACATATCTTGAAAGAAGTTGCTGTGGCCGATGTCGAAGGGGTTACTGCCTATGTTCTCCTCTAGGATTCTGATGGATTCCTGCTTCACGTTGAGGTCTTTTATCCATTTCGAGTTTATCTTTGTGTATGGTGTAAGAGAATAGCCGAGTTTCATTCTTCTATGCATAACTGTCCAATTTTCCCAGCACCATTTATTGAAGAGACTGTCTTTTTTCCGCTGGATATTTTTTCTTGCTTTGTTGAAGATTATTTGGTCAGAGTTGAGGGTTCATATCTGGGCTCTCTACTCTGTTCCACTGGTCTATGTATCTGTTTTTGTGCCAGTACCATGCTGTCTTGGTGATCACAGCTTTGTAGTAAAGCTTGAAATCAGGCAACGTGAGGCCCCCAGCCTTTTCTTTTTCAACATTTCCTTAGCGATTTGGGGTCTTTTTTGGTTCCATACAAATTTTAGGATTGTTTTGTACCAGAACTTTGAAAAATGCCACTGGTATTTTGATCGGGATGGCATTGAAAGTATAGATTGCTCTGGGCAGTATAGACATTTTAACAATGTTTATTCTTCTGATGCATGAGCATGGAATGCTTTTCCATCTTTCTGTGTCTTCTTCAATTTCTTTCATGAGTGTTCTGTAGTTCCTCGAGTACAGATCCTTTACCTCTTTGGTTAGGTTTATTCCAAGGTGTCTTACGGTTTTTGGTGCTATTATAAATGGAATCAATTCTCTAATAGCCCTTTCCACAGTTTCATTGTTAGTGTATAAGAAAGCCACTGATTTCTGTACATTGATTTCATATCCTGCCACATTACTGAATTGCTGTATGAGTTCTAGTAATCTGGGGGTGGAGTCTTTTGGGTTTTCCATATAAAGTGTCATGTCATCTGTGAAGAGGAAGAGTTTGACTTCTTTGTCATTGTGAAAACCTTTGATTTCTCTTTGTTGTCTGATTGCTGTTGCTAGGACTTCTAGTACTACGTTGAACAGTGGCGAGAGTGGGCATCCTTGTCGTGTTCCTGATCTCAGTGGGAAGGCTGTCAGTTTTTCCCCATTGAGAATGATATTCGCTGTGGGTTTTTCATCGATGGATTTTATGAGGAATGTTCCCTCTATCCCTATACTTTGAAGAGTTTTAATCAGGAACAGATGATGTGTTTTGTCAAATGCTTTTTCCGCATCAGTTGAGAGGACCATGTGGTTCTTCTCTCGTATTGATCTGTTCTTTCTCATTGACTGATCTGCGAATGTTGACCCAACCTTGCGTCCCAGGGATAAATCCCACCTGGTCATGGTGGATAATTTCACAATTTAAAAAAAATATGTTTTGACATGAGTGATGCCCCTCCTTTGTATTGCTGTGATTTTCTGCGATGAATCCTTCCACAGGGCTTTTGACCCTGGGCTATAGTCCCAGGCTGACTTGTCTGTTCCTTCTACTAGGCTACAGGCTCCCGGTGTCTTGTCTGTGTTTCTCTCTGCACCTGTTAGTGCCTGGCCGACACTTGCCAGTTACCCAAAGCGTCGCTAAAGCACAGGCCCCATGATGAAGGCTGGGGTTACACGGCGGGGTTGGCGATCGACAGGTGTTGAGGGAGACCTTGCAGAGGTAAGAGGAGGGAGCGGTGTAGGGCAGGGGCAGAACTGCCTCCGTCCCAGCCCAGGAGGGCTCTGCGTTATGCCTGTGAAGACCTCGATCCCTGGGGAGACCAAGCTCAAGGGCCGGTTGCTCTGGCTTTCGGGGAGGCTGACAGGAGAGCCAGAGGCGAGCCCCGTTCTTGGGCACCAGATGCCGGCTTCACGAAGCCGCAGCGGCTGGACCGAGCTTCTCAAAGAGGATGGAGAATTCCTACACAGGCGGGAAGGCCTAAGACACCACCAGACACGGAAACGCAGGCTTGCCCGATTTTGACAGAGGCACGGGAACCAGGGCGCAAGGATGGGGGTGGAGGGAGGTGACGGGGCGATGCCGAGCACGGGGACCTCGCGGCGCCAGCGGACTTGGACATCTGGGCAGTTTGAGGCGGTCCGGTTTATTCATCTAGCGGCTATTTGCTGAGGACTGACTATGTGCCGGGCACAACATTAGGAGCTGGAAATAAAGCGATGAGCAAGAGGAGCTGTTGTGTGGCTGAGAAGCTCGGTTCGGTTGCACGGCAGAGGTCATTTGTTCACGATTACAAACGCCCTGGAGTCTGCATAGCCCGCCCTCCCCCCGCCTGCACACAACCCCCCGGTCCCCCCTTACCTGATGGCACCGCAGACACCTCCCGGGCTTCCCCCACCCAAGTTCCCTTTTCTCCACTCGACACTTCACCCTGGGAAGAGAAGCCTGGGGGAAGGAACAGAGAGGGCTGGCGCTGCAGAGGCTCTGATCTAGAAGAAACCAGGCCGCCTGGCTCGGGGACCACGGGGGCTCGATCACGCGAAGACCAGGGCTGCTCCTCTTCGTTCCGAAAGGCTGGGAGGGGCCGAGCCCGTTCACGGCGGCGCGCTCGCGCCTGCTCTGCCCTTGCTTCTGCCGTTGCTGCCCGAGGCAGCGGGAGGAGCCGGGTGCCCCCAGTCCACCCAGGGCTCACGTCCATAGAAGAGGCCCAGAGCCGTCCCCGCCTCCGCCCCTTGCTTCTTTTTCTTGTTCAAGGGGTCTTTTGTGCTCATTTTTACCAACAGCTTCACTGAGATGTCATTCCCACGCCAGGCAATCCGTTCCCCCTCTCTGCTCCGTCTGACCCTGCCGCTCTCCCGATGAACCTCGGGGAAACGGGGAGACGGGGAATGTCGTCTGCTCGGCCAACACCACGCCCACCCCCGGGCTTCCGAGGGACAGCCTGGCGGCCATGGCTTTGGCACTGGAGAGGCGGAAGGGAAGCCCATCAAGCCCGCCCAGTTCCTAAGCCAGGGGCCCTTCCCCGGGAGGGAGAGCAGAGGTCTCTGCGGCCCTGCACACGTTCTGGGGCTGTGCACGGGCGCTGTGGGCTATAGCCGCAGCCGCGAGCCAGGAGACTCCTCCCAGGAAGTGCTCCTGAGATCAGCTCTTAGCGGCCACTCGAGGAAATGGCTCCTGATCCCCGGCCGGCCACGTCAGGCAGTGAACCCCGGAGGGTGTGAGCCAGCATCTTCGCACAGCCCCGAAGCCCTTCTGCGGGAGGCACCTGCATCTCTCCTCCTCATCCTAGGAAATCTGAGAGTGAGAGCAGGGTCCTGGCTGACCGCTGAACATCTCCCAAGCCGAAGAGCCTTCTGGCCGCATAGTGGCTGATGCTCGGGGGCCGGAGCGTGGTCCCAAGTGCGATGCTCCAGGACCTGGGGGCGCCCAGCAGGGTAGGCTGGAACACCGTGGCTTCCTGGCTCTGTGTATTGCTCAGTCATGGAAGCCTGGGCCGCTGGGTTGAAAGAAAACCAAGGTAAGACACGCCTGGGAACATGGCCTGAGGCGCACACATCAGCCCGGGTCGGCCCAAGGTTAAGCTACTTACTGAGGTGGCCCTTCGAGCATTGGCAGGAGAAGCAAGGGGACGGCTTTCTCATTGGGCACCTGGTTGGATCACAGACAAACCGAAAAAGCCTTTGACCTTCACTTATCACGGAAATTATGGAAAAATCCCAGTGGGATTCAAAGGTATGTTCATAACCGGAGGGAGCGCTTTGTTTTACCTTGGATCTTACCAAGTTCGGGCCAGTGTTCAGGCTTTGCTCTCTCCGTGGTCAGGGGTCAGAGACACAGAGTTTTGTCAGCGCCCTGCTGGGATTTTAGTCCTGCAGGACCCTCCCTGCTGGGGTAATTATCCCAGAAGAATAAATATTCATGACTGAATGTTTCTTTATAATAAAAAAAAAAAAGTCAAAAATCGGATCAGAGCGGATAAAATCCAAGTCATTATCGCTGGAATTTGCCAGAGGGCTCCTTCAGCAGAGAGAAAAACATGTGTTGTACGCCTAGAACACTCTATTTTTAGAAGTTTTAAACAATAACAAATGCTTAGCGATTTTACCTTGTTAAGTTTCCCCTGAGAAGGTGTATAAAATGCAACACTTAACAAGAGGGGCCCGTGGGAGATGCCACCCAGACGGAAACTCGGCTTCTTGGCTTAAGACAAGACACTCAGGAAGATGCGTGATAACGTTTCTGAAAAGTAAAGAAAATCTAAGATGCCCTCATGGTGTTTGGGGTCAGGAGGCCAAGGTTCTGGTCCCAGATCAAGCAAGATCTTGGTGTCCTCCATCAAGCCATTTCGCTTTTTGGTGGCGTCTGTTTCCCCCTTGGTGTAAGGGAAGGGCTGTCTCTTTTTATGCCGAAGAAGCTCAAAGAACATTGCAAACTCCAAAAGCTACAGGAATGTTCTGCCGTGCCCCCGTGATGACACCATTAGCTTGGGTGTCTGCAAAGTTTTCTTCGTTATAGTGCCCCAGCTAGATGTTGCCCGTTTCTCGCCATACGGTCCGCGGTCGGCGTCTTTCCCCTCGTGTCAGTCACTCTCTTCCGAAGCCCCAGCGCGAGACCCGGTCCCCCAGCTGCTTCCTGGAAGCAGGTGACGCGGGACTGGACCGAAACGGACCCGCGCGCCCTTCAGGGTCCCAGGAGTGAATTCTGTGACAGGTCTGCAAAGCGCGCCCCCCGTAATGAACTGAGTCTCTCTCAAAAGAAAAAAAAAAACTTTTATTTTTTTCTATTGCATAAATAATGGTAAATTAGACTCTTTTTTTATACAGATTATATATTTACAGACAAGTTTGGTTACAGAAAACATCTGGTAAATATGGCAGTCAGTTTCCCTTTATACACTAAGAGAACGTATTAATAATATATACTTCATGGGGTTAGTAAGTTGCATGCCAAGTTAATTTATATTAATATTTACATTTTATATAAAGATTTTCTTTTGACTAGTCTGCTGACTCTCTCATCACTTAATAGCAGAAATCATCGCCTAATACTGAAGGAAAAAGAAAAAAGGAACATGAATGAGGTAAACGGGAAGACTGTGACCCAGGATTTCAGTCTTGGTGGCCCATTCTGGATCCGAGAGCTGCCAGGCTCTGGGCGTACCGGTCCTCGCAGCCCTCGGCTGTGCTCCGGTTGTCACCCAGCCGCTGACTATACTGTGCTTTGAGAAACAAGTCACGTCTCAAGTCTCATGACGCCGAGGCCCACTGACACCTCCCCCCCCAACAGATGACAGTTTGCCAGCCCACTGCCTGACCAGACTTTCTGGATCTGATTTCCAACCAAGAGCGTTGTCTTTGGTTAGTCCTTGAAGAAAGAGCTTCTTCCTGGATTCAGAATTGGGGGGAAAAAATCAAACCCCACTAAGAAACCTTTCAAGGATCCCCTGAAACCAGATTTCTGGGCCAGACAGCAAGAATATGCGTTGATCTTCCTTGGAGGGAGCTGGGAGGCTCCGGCTTGTGCAAATTTCTACCAGGAGCTGAGGCCCCTTTCCTGACCAGGCTGGGTCTTTCCGGGGAAGGACAGTAGGGCTTGTAGAAACACAAGCTTGTACAAAAGCCTTAGTGCACTCTAGGAAGGGGAAAAGGGACAGAGACTTGTGTTGTGTTGTCATAGGGCAGAAGGACTGGGGACTTCCACGGGTCCAGCAGCCACTCGTCCTGCCCTCCAGCCCGCCTCAGGGTTGGGGTGCAAGTAAGCCAGGCGCCCGTGCTTGGCACCCCTGAGCCTTCGAAAGACGCTCGCAGTGGCTGGTCTCCCCCCAGCGCCCATGTTATTCCCGACGGTCAGGAGACAGGGACTGTCTTCCTTCTGCGCGTCACGAGTGATTATAAACCACAACCGCATGCACTGGAACGGCCAGAAAAAGGAGGCAAGGAAGGAGGGAGGTTAGGAGGGATGAAGGGAGGGAGGGGGAAGGGTCTGGAAGTTGTGCTGCTCATTCGGTAGCTTCCAGCAGGCGCTCTCCGATGGAGAGACACCTCTCTTCGCGGGCTCGGGCTCTGTCCCACCCCGTGCTTATCCGTGAACTGATGCACGGGATGTGCGGTAAAGTGATCGAACCCCCTTACTTTTCACACTGGCTGAGCAGGGGACACGAAGCCCATCTCTGACGTTCCCTCGAGTCAGCAAGACCTTAGGGAGTAAACAAAACCTCTCACTTGCAAGACACCACACATTGGACATAAGCCCATTCGCACGGTTTCATCCACAGACGTCGAGACCGAAAGACACTTCGTTACAAGCGCCTCCGGGGAACCGCGTTAGGGGAGAAGGTGCCGGTCCCCGGCGCCGCTCATGGGGGCAGAGGGGCCCTCCCGTAGGTCTAGGCAGCGTTTGACTCGTTTCAGACAAACAGAGTCACGGTGCGGCGGGGCCTCCTGGTTTCCCTTCGCTCTAGAGATCAGAAACCCGAGGCCAGGGACAGGAGGTCACTCCGAGTCATCAGGCTGGTGGGGGCCAGAAGCACGTGGCGTCCTCACGTGATGGGGCTCCCGCGCTTCTGACTCTAAACTCCGCTCTCCGGGCCTGATTCGGCAGGTCTGAGGCCGGACGGGAAACCCCAGGAGAGGCGCTCTGAGCTCGGCAAGTGTCCGTGTCCCCCAGGAAAGGTGAGTTACCGACCGGCTTCCTCTTGACGCCTGCCCCCCGTGCCAGGAGCATCGGGTTGGTGGGCAGCAGCCCCGTGCCAGTCGGTTCCTTGTACGTCACCAAAGTAGGCCGGATACACCGGGAACACGTCCAGAGACCAGCCTCTGCAGCCCTGCACAATTTTTCTTTTCAGAGGTCTGGGGAGGGAGCAACGGCACACTTGAATTTTTCATTCCCTGGAATATTCCTTCCTAATTAGCGCGTTCTTCTACCCCACTGGAAAATTCCAGCCTCCGCATCCCTTCCTCTGGGACGGTAGCTTCTAGCATTGTGAGAGGCCCTGTTCGGCCAGCCCGCCCCTCAAGCTCAAGGAAGAAGGGTGGGTGAGGGCTCGACCCAGCGTGGGCGTCCAGCCGACAAGCCACCCAACGTAGGGGCAGGGGAGAGTTTTCCAGTTTCAGAGGGAAACACATTGCCTTCCGTGGGACTGGCGACGCCTGTTCTTTGTGGCTGTTATTTCAAGCCCAAGGAATCTAATTAATTTTGCCACGAAGACATTCTGCGCTTTGTGATCATGTCCCTTGAGACCGTGTCAGGAGGGTCCCGAGCCAGTACAAAGCAGAAAGCACAGCCGTGCGCCCTGGCCACGCGTACTCGCAGCGAGCGCGGGATACAAAGAGAAATGTTTGGCCGGTGTGTGCATTTCACCTTATTCCTCCCCAAACCCAGTATTTCTGGCAGGGCCACACGCCCGAGGACAGTCCCCTGAGTGACTTAGTCCCAGGAAGCATGAGGGAAGCTGAACACTCCTGCCGCTCCGGTTCTCGCGGAGGCCGGGTCACCAGGGACGGCCGGAATCCTCCTCTCCCTCGCCGTCATTTGCACAATTCAAGTTGGAACCCTCCCTGTTGGATAATGTTACTTTTCTGTTTTGGATGGATTCCTCCCGCCCTCGGGGACAGGTGGGGAATGAGGGGGTGAAGATGGCTACGGCAAGGCCAGTAGGTTGTGGACCCTTAGCCCTGCGAGGATCACTGCAGAGGCCAATGGGGAATTTCTGATCTCAGGTCAAGGCAGGGAGCCGTCCTCCAGACAGTCGTCCTGGGAACACGGCCGGTATGTGCCCGAGTCTGGAAGTCTGGGCTCGGCCCAACTGTATCTTCATGGCACTATAGGAAAAGGGGGTCTCTCCTTGCAGTGGGGTCCCGGATCTCCCTGCATCTCCATGGGACGGGGTGAACAGTTCTGTCGCTATGGGCTTTCGGGGAATCGGTGCAGTAGGCGACCCAGGATGGTTTGGGACATCTGGGGGTGGGGAGGGGAGCAGAGCTCCGCAGCATCCGTGGGGGTGGAGGGTGATGGCACGGCAGGACAGGGTTTCATGACGTGCAGCCACACGTGGCCAGGCCGGCCAACCCGGGGACCTGTGCTTGGCGGTCACACCCTTACTGTTCTGTCGTGGTCCTGGGGAGGCGCTTGGCTTGGCGGTCACACCCTTACTGTTCTGTCGTGGTCCTGGGGAGGCGCTTGGCTTGGCGGTCACACCCTTACTGTTCTGTCGTGGTCCTGGGGAGGCGCTTGGCTACGAGTTAAGAGCAAAACTCTCTCTGATTTATCACCTGAGTCTGGACTTGAGCCTAGAGAAGGCCTTTGGAAGAAAAGAGAAATCCCCCCCCCCTTCTTAGATACGTCACTCTCCGATTCTGAGGAGGGGAGGCTGGGAGGGTCACTGCTGTCGGGACGAGCTTGCCATCGTTCACCGGGTTCTTCTGGCCAAACACAGGAGAGACCACTTGTGAGAAATCGGAGACAGGAACGGGTGTGGGGAAAGAACACGTCTCGTGGTACACATCTCGTTCTCGCACACCAAACCCCTAGAAAGTTCTGAGGCCTCTGGGCTTGCCTGAGACCACACGTAAGACTTCACATTTCTGGCTCGTGGGAGAGCGTCTCAACAGGCAAACAGATGCTTTTAAAGATTGAAGCTTAAAATATTTTTTGCCTTCCAAATGACATTTCTGCCTTTTTGCCCAGATGAAGGGGTCCTTGCTCCCTGGGAAGGGGGGGTGGGAGGCGGGGCGGGGAGGGTACCACCCGGCTCTCAGGTAGCGCCTGTCCTCCCGAGCAACGCAAGGGTGGTCTCACAACGCCGGGAAAGGCAGGGAAACCGCCAGATTTTGTGAGTGTCGTTTACTCCCCCGGTGGGACGTGGACGCGCGGACTCAGGTTGCAACCAGGCAGAGCCCGTGTTCTTTAAGAAAATGTTCCCTATTTTTGTGTGCCTTGGCAAACTCGGGCTGCCATGACAACGTCCCTCCCCCCACTTTCTTTTCCAGATGGGTCACGTGGGATCCACGCATGTTCTGGAAGCCACTTCTAATAGTTCCCATGCTGGGTCCTGTTTGGGGCTCTGTGCGCGTCTGGGGTGACAGCAGACCGCTCCCTGTGCGTCAGGGCCTACGTGCGTGCCTTGTCCGCCCAGCAAAACGCCTCCCCGATCATCTCCTGCGTGGTCCGGGGGGCACCCGTTCTTACAACAAGAATGAGCCACGCTTTATCCGCGAGCATCAAAGGGCTGTGGCGAGGGCCCCGGAGCCTGCCAGGAGTCAAGCTCGGACTCCTTACGAGGAATCCCAACCCCCCTGCCGGACTGTCCAGGCAAAGCAGCCACGGGGATGAGCTCTTAGTGCCCGAAGTCTCAGGAATGCAACCGGGTCTGGACTGTCACCCCACACTTCCGCTGCCGGGTGCCCTGTGTCAGGCCCCCATGGCGGGAGGTCAACTCTAGCCCTTCCGAGATCGCTCTACAGCTTCCGCGTTGTCCTGTCTCCGCACGACGGCTGCGTGCTGCTCCCGGCCCTGCGGTGTAGGACGGGCTGCTTCCTGGTCACTGGGGGGGGGGGGGTCCTCTCCAGAGAGAGGACGCTGAGGCCTTGAGCAGGTCGCCGCTGCCTCTCCAGAGCTCCTCCTCGTCCCTGCCCCTGCCTCGTGCCTCCAACCTCTACGCCTCCCGACCCCCGGGGACCCCGTTCTCTGGTGAGCGGCAGAAGCGCGTGCGGAGAGCCCGCCTCTGGGGAAGCACCGCACTCCCCTCCTGCGGGGCCGGTTCCTTTAGGAGTCGTGCCCGGGGGCCTTTATCCCACCTGCTTTGGGTCCCCGGGAGGACATGGTCTAGCGGTCCACGGGCTCCTTCCCGTCCAAGTCCAGCTGCGGGGGTCGGGGAGGTAAGCTGCTCTGGGCAAAACTAAAGAAGTGGTCTTACGTGTCGGTGCTCTGTGTTCGGACCCGTCTTCGTTCGGGAGCCGACCCTGAGGGCCGCGGTCAGTCGGGCAGGGGGAGGGAGAGAAGAGGCAGGTGTGCGGTGTGCGCCAGGGCAGGGCCGGGTGGGCGAGAGGGACAGGCAGGCTGCTGCCTTCCTTGGCCTGGCTGTGCGGGACGCCAGGCCTTCTCCCAGCGGGACCCTCGACCCCCCGGCTCTCGGGAGCTCACCCCTGCTCCCTCCCGCACACTATGGCTCAAACCCTAGTTTGACTTGTACTCGTCACTGAGTAACCGCCGTCTCCCGCAGCGGGGGGGTTTCCACGGCCGCCCCTGGCAGCCGCCTGGGGCGCTTGCAGAGGTGAACCCGAAAAAGACCCTAAAAGGACAAGTCGGAGAAGGCAGTGGGGAGAAAGCTGAGAGAGGGGCGCTGGGGGGACGGAATCGGGGGCGCCCACCACACCGCGAAACCCAGGACGACTCTGGCACCTCCGCTCTGGGGGACGGAGAGAGCGAGCGGGAAGAGCCTGTCGCCTGGGGACGCAGCGGAGAGCAAGGAGCAGGACAGTCCCGTGACGGACGTGGAGACCCGAGCTTGGCAAGTACAAAGGGAAACATCGCACGGGAAGACCACGGGCTCGGCCGGCTGCGCCTCTGGACCCCACGGCAGCGGCGGGCGGGCGTCTGGGGGAGGCCGGGCAGTGCCGGACCCGAACACGCGCCGCGGGACCCCGTCCCGTCCCCAGCAGAAGTTTGCCGCCGCCGCCAGCGGTGAGTCACCTGTCGTGCGGGCTAAGCTGATTCACACCTTTTCGTTTCCTCGTGAAAGTGAGTCGCGTGTCGAATCTGCGAGCCTTGAGGTGTCATGCAACGGTCGCTCGCTTGCTCTGTCTCTGCAGCGTGGACTGTGTCTCTCTCCGGGGAAGACTAACGAAGCAGAGTTTAAGACGAGAAGCGGGGAAGGGGCTCTCGGACCTGAACTTACGGGGTCTCGTGGCGGGAGATGGGCTCAGGCTCCGAGCCCGATGGCGCGGGGGGGGGGGGGCTGCACCACCGCCTCCACCCCGGTCTCGGTCCCGCCCCACCCCCGGACTACCCGGTCCACCCAGGAGCGGGGATGCACGTCGGAGGACACGCTTGTGGCGGGAGTTAGCGGTCAGGAAAGAGGGATGTTGCCCACGAGGAAGACCGATGTATGCGACAGTCCGCGCGTCTGGATGGAGGCCCGCGAGCAGCTTCTGGGCCCGCCGAGGGCAGCAGGGGAGGGCGCTCTGCAGGCTCCGGGGTGCTGGTGCGCGCCGGGCTCCGGGAACAGAAAGCCGAGTGCGGGTGGGAACCGAGCGCCCCCACCTCTGCCTGCAGGGGTCCTGGAGCAGAGGCAGGGGGTGCGGAGGCGACGGTGCGGCCTGCGCGGGGCCAGGCGCTGCACCCCCATCGACGGCTTCCCCTCGGGCCTTCGGGGCACTCCACGGGGTGTAGGAGGGAGGCCAGGGTGGGGTGGGCAGCCCCCCCCCCGTTCCGAAGTCAGCCTCGTGGGGCGGAGGGTCCTCCCGGCCGGGAGTCTCCCGTAGGCCCGGGGGTGGGGCTCAATGGGGCACGTGGGTGCCGCGGCCTGGCTCTCCGGGTGGCTGCCAGAAAACCCCGAGCTGAGAAGTCTGTCCGTCTGCAGAGTCCTACAGGGTGGTGTGCGCAGTTACTGGAACTCCCGGCTATTTTATTGCATTGGGAAGGAAACCCTTAAAGCGTGTAAGACAGCCCTTGTGTGTCCCTGCCAAGGAGATGGAGTGGGTAAGCGACACCTGCTGCGCCGCGGCCTCGGGTGCCGCTGGGAGCCGCGCCAGGCACGCGGGGGCCAAGTCGGCGCGGGCCATGCACGTGCAGGCTGGGCCGGGGCGCCGGCCACTACTCCATGCCGCTGCGCAGGATCTGGTTGGCGGCGATCAGCATGACGCTGATGATGAAGGCCATGGCGAAGGCGCAGATGAGGCTCTTGCGGACGCACGTCTGTCTGTTCTGCTTCTGGGAGTGCACTGGGGGGCGGGGGGGAGAGAAGAGAAAGGACACGGTGAGACAGGCTGTCGTCCCCCCCCCCCCCGCCCCCGCACAAGCCCACTTCCTGGGCTGAAGACCGGGTGCGCCCACGAGCCCATCGGGGACCGATCTCCCAGACTGGACATCGCCTCTCCTGGCAAATGGGACGAAACGGTGACACTTCTGTAACAGAAAACCCAGGAGAGCTGTGAGGTTCAGAGGGAGCTACAAACCCCCAGATACGGTAGAGTTACGGGGACTTTCTGAGTGAGGAAATAACGTAACAATTCGGGGTGTCCCAAAAGGCACCATCTGGCTTTACTTTGTTGGTTTCCACCGGACACGGGCTCCTTTCCGAGTCCCCTGCTGCAGGCAGAGCGAGGGTCAGATGCTCCTCTCCCTGTCTGCACCGGGCCGGAAGCAACTTGTCTTCCTGGAGTTGTCCTTGGGGACTGCTGGGGGACATGACTCTTCAATGGCTTGTGGTATGATTTCAGACGTGCACACCGGGGGTTCTAGAGCAGGGTCCCCAGGCAAGCAGCATCCATGCCCGGGAAGCTTGTTAAAAATGCAGGTGCTGGGGCGCCTGGGTGGCTCAGTGAGTTAAACCTCTGCCTTTGGTTCAGGTCATGGCCCCGGGGTCCTGGGATCGAGCCCCACATCGGGCTCTCTGCTCAGCAGGGAGCCTGCTTCCCCCTCTCTTTGCCTGCCTCTCTGCCTACTTGTGATCTCTCTCTCTCTGTCACATAAATAAATAAATAAAATCTTTTTTAAAAATGCAGGTGCTCGGGCCAGGCCCCATGCCCAATGTACGGAATCAGAAACTCCAGAGAGGGGGTCCGTCATCGGTGTTTAACTGGGTGACTCTGCTGAAATCTGAGAAGCGGAGACCACGTGGCCTGTGGCCAGGACCAGTGAGGAGGAGGGAGGGAGGCACAAAACCCTCTCAGACATTGCAGAGACGGGGTGTCCCTGCCCCACGTCTGCTGCACCGGGGTGTCTGACCTTGGGTCCTTGTGTCCTCTTAGTCCTTTCTGTTGGACGGGGTCTTGCGCCACTGGGTCTTGAGAAACCACCAGGAGGTCTGAACCCGTGGGAACGTCACAGGGACCGGAAACAGGGAAACGGAAATCACGAGAAGGAACTCCTTTGCTAAAGCGCGCTGAGGAAGAACAGGTCTCCTCCAGGCACGGCGTCGCCGGCCGGAACTCCTCTTCCTCCCGGTTCCTCTGGTGGCCTGCACCTCCTGCCTTTCCCATCTGTCCGTCCGTCCGGGGTCTCTGCACACAACTTACCACTGAGCGGGCGGCAGACATCTGTGCCCTGGAAGCCGGTGCGACGCCGGAGCCACGGGCCGGACCCGCCGTGTGCGTGAGGCCTTGGGTGCCGCGGCGGGATTACTGAGTCACAGCTCTGGGAGCGGAGGCGGGAATTCATCAAGTCCTCGGTTCTCCGGGTGACTGGGGAGTCGCTGGGCTGCGGCGCCAGTGTTCGACTCAGCAGGACTAAGTGGCGTTGAAGAACCTGATGGAATTTGAGTCGCTGGGGGGCCTGACGGGTGTGCATGTGTGTGCGCGTGTGCGTGCGTGTGTGTGCGCACGCGCGCGCGTTAGGGATCTAGGGCGGGGGGTGTTGGGAAAGATGGTTCTTCAGAGTCAGATGTTGAGAAACCCAATACCGGGACGGGAGAACATTCTCAGATCACCTTCCGTTTTGGAAAAGGGTCCTTCTGCCTTCGCACACCGCCAGCGGAGGGAAAGTGGTTTTTCTCCAGGTCAGATTATGGCGCGGGGCGGTGGGGGGGTGCGGCGAGAAAGAAATGCAGTTTCCCTTCATGCTCCTCACGGTCTCTCGGCAGGAAACAAGACGGGCCAAAGAGCGAGGTCACGGTAGGGTCCACGTGCCTTTACAGAACCTGAAAATGGTTCAATTTCAAGTACGTCTTCCCCTTGGCATTCAGTGGCTCCTCTGACATCCCTGGAAATAACAGGGAACAAGTAGGAAGCCCATGAGGTTTCCAAGGACAAACAGAGCTTTCCCGGAGGGAAGGGGTCTCGGGCTTGTCAAGGGTCCCTCAGCAGTCTGTCAGCCAGGAAGGTTTCTCCAGCCACGTTTCACAGAGACCCGAGGCTCCCTGGGACAGCCCTGGGCTCACACTCCCTGATTTCTGCCACCGTCTCTTCGTGCCGTCTTGTTACCTTTAACCCTCGATCCATGGGGCTTTTTGCTTTCCTTGGGTGATTGCGGAGCATTTCTGGTTCGGTTCTTGACTTGCTGATCAGGTCTGGGTCTCAGAATCTTAAAAATTCTTACCTGGAGGAAGACACTTTCCTGGGTGCAGAGCTGTGCCTCCCCCAGCCCCTCCAGGAACGGACGAAAGGTGAACCAGCGCCGGCCCGCGGGCGGGAGAGAAGACGTGGTGTTGGAGAAGGAAAAGGACCAAAGCGGAAACTAAACGGAGGCTGGGGAAGTAGCGCATCTCGCACGTTCCGCGGACTGGCTCATTTATTCTGCGCAGCTCCTCGGCATGAACACGCTCTGAAGGCAAGTCATCTACCTTTCTGTCCCGAGGGCTGGCGAAGGCCGAGAAAAATTGTGTGATAACGGGAGGGAGAAATTTGGGGCTGAAGCCGGTCTTTGTGAAGGACGCTCGGCAGACAAGGTCACAGGCAACAGGATTATCCCCCAGGAGAGCGGCTGCTCCTCCGATCGGAAAACCCTTCAAAGCAGTGGGAGGG
This sequence comes from Martes martes, assembly GCF_963455335.1. NCBI lineage: Eukaryota > Metazoa > Chordata > Mammalia > Carnivora > Mustelidae > Martes > Martes martes. Next base: position 1,842,610 of record NC_137906.1, on the reverse strand, counting down.
GGGAGAGAGAGGGAAGGAGGAAAGGCCTGGAGAACCAATAGTTCGTACTTGGGGCCACGCAAACCGGAATCCAGACCAAAGTCCTGCAAACGGAGTGGCAGAGCGGCGCGTCCGGCTCGGTCCCTGGCTCGGAAACACGTCACCCGTGAGCTCCTGATTCAGCCTCTGTGCCTCGATGAGTCCTGGGCTCTGCGGCCCTCGCAATGCCGGCGGCCTGTGCCGAGCACAAAAGGAAGACCTCAGAGCCAGGCCCGCGTCGGAATCGCGGCTTAGGTAGCGGCCGCGCGGGCGAGCGGGGTGTGTGAGCTCCGGGAAGTGAGGTCCAAGTTCATTTGGCAAGTGGTGGAGGTGGGGCTTGAGCAGGTCAGATTCTAAGACCCAGGTTCAAAACCTCTGCACAAACTCAGTCACCTTGATCTTCTGCTCAGCGATGGGAAGAGCCAAAGGGAAGGCACGTCGTCACCCGCTGCGGCTGACGGGGGACGGCCCGCCGCGCTCGCGGGTTTGCTGACGGTCACCGACGGCCCGCTTTGGCGAGCGGACGTGTGCATCGCGCTGTAGTTTTGGGGTTTGTTTCTGTGTCCAGGCTTTGCTTCCGCGATGAGACTACAGGGCAGCCGAGGGTGAACTACAAACCCGGCTTGGGGCTTCTCTTAGCCACCACTCAGGAGCAGCCCCCGGCAAGTGACTGAACTTCCCGAGCCTCAGTTTCTCTCTCTGTCCAAGGACCGAGTGGTAACAGCTCTACTGCTGCCAAGACTTATCTCAGAGATGAATGAGCTAATAAAAAACGGTGAAAGCCGCGTCCAACTGAGAATTGCTAAAGAAACGCAAGACTTCCTCCTCTGCCCTCGGGGCGGCAGGAAAGGTCCGCTCATTCTCCCCCGTCCCCGCAGGCCCGGCCCGGCATGCACGTCCGAGCGCTGCTCCCAGACCTCCGCCGCGCTCCTTCCCTCCTTAACTGGCTCCGGGCTGCCGCGAGACTCCCCTCCCTGCAGCGGCGCCCCGGACGCACCACCCAAGCCCGCGGACCTTCTGCGAGGGCTTCCTGCTGGGGGAGTGCGTCCCCCCAGCTCCGAGGCTCGGCAGGGAGGACCCCAGGCCACCTCCGGCCCCTGTCCCACCTCTGCTCCTCGACCGCTCTGCCTCCCTGCCCAGCACCCTCTGTTCCAGGCCGCCCCGCACGGACTCCGCGCTGCTGCCCGAGACTCCAGGCACCTGTGCTCGCGGCTGGGGTGCCCTGCCCTCCCCCTCCCGTCTTTGGGGCTTGCCGCGGACCTCAGGAGGCGTCTCCTGAACGTCTCGCTCTCAAAGAGCCTGGTCCTCTGACGCTTTTTGTGCCGGCCTCACTCTCAACGGTTACTCACTTCTCACGGAGATGGCATTCCCGCACTAAGCACAGGGGCATTTAGTACATCCACGGGGCTGTGAGAGTATCGCCAGTGCCTAAACCCGGACTGTGTTCACTGCCGAAAAGGGGACCCCCACGCGCACCGGAAGTCACGCTTCACTCCCGCCCCCCGGCCCCCGGCAGTGCTACTCAGCTGCGTCCGCTCTGGGCGTTGCAAATACATGACACACTGCGGAGCCTTTCGTGTCTCCTTCCACTTAGCCCGGCCCAGGCGCGGCCGCGGCGAGCGTTCCCGCTTCACTCCTGTCCGTGCCACACTCTGTCCCTTCGCCGCGGACGGACGCTGGGGCTGTGTCTGTGTTGGCGATTGTGGATAACGCTGCGAGCACACTCGGATCCACGGTTTTGCGTGGACGTGTCTTCGGCTCTCTTGGGTACAGACCTAGGAGTCAGGTTTCCGGGTCAGACGGTAACTCTTTTGGAGGAACTCGAAACCGAACGTGAAAATGGCACGAACGCATCACGCTGCTGGCGATCCTTCCTGCGTCCGTCTGTCCGTCGGGCCCGGCGCTCCCTTTCTCGCCTCGTGGCTGCCCGGGCAGGCGCCCCGAACGCACACGGGGCTGGCGTGTGAGCCGGGGGAGGCTGACGCAGGAGGACGGAGAAGCGGGGTCCGTAGTTTTCTTGAAGCTGGTTGGCAGGCCCCCAGCTCCTGCGGAGTCCCGGCTGCCACGGCAGGCCCCGGGTCTGGGACTCCGGCGGAAGACCGCTCCTTGAGCTTTCTCCTCCTCCCAGACACTCACGCTCTCCCCTCGGCCCACGACAGGCCGTGGTGGCTCCTGGATATTCTCCTGGAGACCGGAGTCTGCACGCATCGTGCCACCGACCAGCTGGGTGACCCTGGGTATCCGGGGCTCATAATCCCTCTGGCTTCGTCTCTTCGAAACGGAGCCGCACGTCTGGAGGCACCGGCTTCCCGATGAGGCAAACCGGAATCCTAACGATTCTGGCGAATTGCCCGAACACAGACCTATGTAAGTGATATTTCTGGCCGGGAGCGTGGGGCTCAGGAATGTTTAAAAACAAAACACCATAAAACCCATCTTAGGTGATTCTCGCCACGAGCCAGACCTGCCGGGTCTGGGAGCGATGACTGCTCTGTGAGCGTTCCAGGCCCGACCTTTTCTGATTTTATGAAACTGAATATTTCCAGGGCCTAAGGGGGGACTAATTAAGAGTTTCTGAAAGAGACTCCTCTGTCCATCAGAGAAGTCAGGGACGCTCAGGGACTCCAGGTGAGACCCGCAGGCGAGCGGGCCGCGGTGGCCTCTGAGGGAGTCGCAGGGAGGCTGCTGCATGATGCCCTGTAGGGGGAACAGGGGCCTCCTCTCCTGGGGTGGGAGCTGGCTCCTTCCTTACCACGAAGCAGCTCGGCTTCCGGTCATCAGCTGTGCCTTGCTTTGAGGGTTCACCGTGGACCAGGGGTTGCTCTGGCCTTTCTAACCGACCTTTCCTCTTCTTAGAACAAAACCCGTCTCTGCGTGCAGGGACCCGCACCTCCCCCCCAGGGGAGCTCCCCACGCGGCGTCTCACCGTTCCCGCTGCACCAAGCCAGACTGGCCAGGGCGAGCGAGCCGAGCTCTAGGCACACGGGCCCGGCACGACTGGCGGGAGCCGTTCTCGGAATGGAGACGAGTCTCCCAGGAGACAACCCTGTCCCTTCGGGGAGAGTGAGCCTGCCCAGGAACGAAGGTGACAGGAAAGGACAGAGAGTTCGGGAGCGAGAATGTGCGAGGCTTGGGGCTGGAGGGAGGAGGAGGTCCTTGAGCTCTTTGGATCCGGGTCAGCCAAAGTTCATTCCTCTGACTCCTTGTATTATCTGAGCCAGCGCGCCTTTTAATTTATTTATCTTTTTCAAGTTGAAGGGGGTCTGGGTTGATTTTCTGCTCCTTGAAACCAAGAGTTTTGACCAGTACTTAGGAAGTCCAGTGCTGGCAATGACGACTCTAGGAATCAACGAGTCAAGAATGTCCAAACCCTGCAAATTTGGTCCCTGTCCCGTCCTGCGAAGACGCGGCATTCTAGCGGTGGGACCTGCGATGTCTCCGGGAGGAAGCCTGAGAAGGACGGAACCGGGGCCGGGGCAGCCCCTTTTGGTTTGGCTGTTGAGTGTTTCCTACCGTGTGAAGCATCATACAAAATACTCTCCTGCGTGACCTCGCCTCGTCCTCCTGACAACCACACGAGGTCCTGATGTGACTCCCATTTCACGGATGAGGAACACGAGGCTCTGAATAGTTATTAAGCATCTCGACAAGTGGCCAACTGCCTGGGGCGGCGCGCACAGCAGGCTTTCAAGCCGGGCTCGCTCAGGAGCTCTTCACCTCCCGGTGTCTATTAGAACCGGCCCTCCGGCTCTCTGTCCGGGGTCTCAGATTCTCATCCCCCCGCACTGACGGCTCCAGAAAGCTTTCCTCCACGACTGCCCGGAAGGATTCCCGAAGAGAAGAAAAATCCCTTCCCTTCTGAGGCCACAAATCTCTTTGCAGACTGTGTCCTCTCTCCCTGCCAGCCACGGACCTCGGCTACACCGTGACTTTCTACCTCCCCAAGGAGAACGGGGTTTATTTAAGGAAAGTCGTAGCACTGGGGAAAATGGGAGCAGATGGTAGAGATGACATCTTATGCCCTTTTCGTTCGAATGGGCCTGAAATCCCCAGTGTGCGCGGCCCGGTGACGGGGCAAGGCTCCGCATCTGGGTGTGCATTTGATTCCTGCGAGGACTCCTGGGACTTCGGCAGTGATGGTGGAGCTGGAGACCTTGGGTTTGGCTGCAGATTCTTTCTGACCTTCCAGGGAGCCCAGAAATTGTTGAATCTGGATGTCACCGTCCTTGTCCAGACTTTGCATTGGACAGATGAGGAAAAGAAGGCCCAGAGAGTTTTTAAGTAACTTACCAGGGCTGGGGCGCCTGGCTGGCTCCGTTGGTTGAGCATCTGACTCTTGGTCTGGGCCCAGGTCATGATCTCGGGGTCGTGAGATCGAGCCCCACATCAGGCTCTGCACTCAGCAGGGAGTCAGTCTGCGTGAAGATTCTCTTTCTTCCTCTGCCCCTCCCCTCACTTCCTCTCTATTTCTCTCTCTCTCTAATACATCTTTAAAAAACTAGTAACTTATCCAGGGTCACGTATCTGGTCTACACAGGGCTGGAAACATACCCATGTACCCACATAGTGATGCCTTGGGGTCTGCCTGGCCCGTGTCACGTCCTTGGACATTCATTCCTCTGTCCATCATCCCATCACGGAGTGGTGCAGAGCCGCTCTGCCATGCCTTTCCCAGGAACTATTTATTCCCCCGTTGATGAATTTGCTTTACTTCCTTCTGCTGTGCGTGTTGTCAGAATGTCTAGAAAAATCTGACAGCTGGTATTCCATTTAGGGACAACATTTGGGGGACGTGTCTTGAAAGGGCTCACACACAGTCTTGCTGCACTTCTCCCCAACTTCCAAATATAATGTGATTTCTCTGGCGACAAAATGAAGAATGAGTAATGATGGCGTGCCGTTCTGCAAGGAGCCTGCGATGCCCACGTCTGGCCGAAGGACCCAGAGGACCCCATGAAGAGGTCAGGGCAGGGCTGTGTCAGAGCGCCCCAGGTTCAAGTCCTTTCCTGTGATCTGACTTTGGACAAAGGACACCACTCGGCCGAGTCTCACTTTCCCCATCTCTACCAGTCGGGCCGCAGAACTACACGTTCAGGTCAGCTGCCCAGGTTAACAAATTTCCAGCGCCTGGCCGGCAGGACGGGCAGGTCCTCCTGTCCCTTGACCTCCTGTACTGTATCATATGAGTTAAGCAGTAAATATACGGGAAGCGGCAAGTCCGACTTCATATATAGTATCATTTGTTACGGGAACCCACATGCGGATCCGGCGTCAGGCAGGGAGCGGATTCAACCACGGGACCACTCAGTTTCACATGCACCAGCAACCGGAACCAAATAACGAAACAGGAATTTGCCTCTCAGTGTCCCTGAGCTTCTGCAAATGCAAAGTGTCTGGTGATTAATCATAAGGGGCGAAATGGAAGCACAATGGCTTGAAACTCGTATGTAGCCTGGGCGGTGGGTGTGCACCGTGGGAGTCCCAGACTCTTGTATCTAATGCACTTTGGTGGACGCCGACCTGTTTATTTTTCCAAATGGTTAGAACACAAATCGGGAACACGGACACCTCGGAACACTGAGCATAATCTGTGTGAAAAAGAGAATTCAAACAGATCGCGGGGACTGGGAGTGCCTGAAAGTCATGCCAGGTCTGCTCACGGGATCGGGGCCGTACAGGCTGCGGGCTACAGGCCGTGCTGGAGAGGCCCTGACTCCCGGGTGCTTCCGTGACCTTGTGGGTGCTCCCAGAGCACCGGGCACAGGGGGTGACAGTCGGTCAGCTTCCTGACCCAATCCAGGTAACGTCTCATCCCAAAGCCAGGTGTGACGAGAGGAAAGATGGCCCCTGGAGCCCTCGAATTGGACTCTTCTGGGCCCTTCCCTGCCTTAATGAGGTTTTCTGTAGGTGCCTTCCACGTGCGGCATGAACCCCCATCTCAGAGGCTCCGGGAGAACCCGGAAGGCTGCCTTCTGTGAGCCTGGAGTCTCATGCTGTTGTCTCCTGTCCTTCCCCGGGAGAAGATGGAAAGATTCGTTCTTGCAGATGATCACGGAGCTCGTCTTCCATAAAGACAAGGCAGACCAGAACGTGTGAGGAGCTGGGGTGTGTGTGTGTGCGCGCCTGCACGCCTGTTCACGCATTTATCTGTGGTCTGCGTTGGCCTAAAACTCAAACAAATGAAGACACCAACAATCAAGCCAAAAGGAAAACGAAAGGAGAAAAAGAAACACAGAAACCTCTCCCATCATGGGGCCGCAACCCCCTGGGCTCCCGGCCCATTTCTCCTTCACGTTTGCATTCATAGGGAAGGAAGTTTGCGTCCTGACTTAGCGGACAGAAACGGAACCTCTGTACAAGTCTCCGACCCGGGATCTTTAAAGCGAAAGCAGAGTCGTGATGTGAAATGATGCTGCTGGCACGTGGAAGGTCTCCTGCTCTTGTCTCGCTGGCTCTGTGCCACACGGATTGTGCAAATCTTGGGGTCTTGACCCTAACCTTGCTGTGCTCCGAACTATTTGATGTGACCTTCTTTAAATTCCACCTCTGCCACACAGCATCTGCTGCCTTTTTTTTTTTTTTTAAGATTTTGTTTATTTATTTGACAGAGAGAGATCACAAGTAGGCAGAGAGGCAGGCGGAGAGAGAGGGGGAAGCAGGCTCCCCACTGAGCAGAGAGCCCGACACGGAACTCGATCCCAGGACCCTGAGACCATGACCTGAGCCGGAGGCAGAGGCTTAACCGACTGAGCCCCCAGGCGCCCCCAACACAACATCAGTTTCACCGACCACCTCCTTCCTTGCTCAGAGACGGGTGTGCCCTTTCATCTTTTTAAGGCAAAGACCTATACTTTAAGGTTTTTTCTTTCTGAAGGATTCCTTCCTCTGACACAAAGGAGGGCCAGACTCCCAGTCCCCACGGATCTGCCGGCGGCAATCCGAACTGACTCACATGGGTTCAGCACTTGCTGCAGCAAAGTTTTAACGAACAGGAGAGAAGCGCTCCCTGGGTGGGAAGTGAGGAGGTCAAGGTCAGCCATGGGGCCTCACATGGACTCTTCTAGTCCTAGGGCACTGGGGGGGGGGACCTCAGTGCCTGTGTGGCATCTCTTCCTGGACAACTCTGCCCATAAATACAATCAAGGAAGCCCCTTCTTGAACAAGGAGAGGGCTGTGGGCATTAAATAAATCCACCAGTGACTCTGATCCTACCCAAGACTGGAAAACACCTGACCACAAAGCAATGAGCTTGCATTTGGGGCCAAACATTAATATTTAAAATACAAAACATACACAGAAGACAACTGTCTGATGTGAACACAAGCAAAGTGGATTACGTAACCAAGGTTGCACAGGTCATTCCAAAAAACAATGTTATAAAACAATGTTTCTTTTACTAAATAAGACCACAAAGTTTAAAGCATTTAGTGCAGTGACTGGAACTTATCAATTACCACCCCCCGCCCCCTGCCCCCTGGTTTCTGAAACGGTGGCTGTTGTCAGCGCTCTACGTGCGCATCAGTTAAAGCAGATGCGGTGAGACCTCGATTTGGAAAACCCCTTTCTCAGTCGCTTCCTTTACTAACGTGTGAGCGCTTGAACAATAAAAAGACACGGCTTAGAGTTCAGATGACTTCCCCGTGCACAGTCTGACCTTTCCCAAATTACTAAGACTTGTGGCGTTTCTCTGAACAAAACAGTGATCCACAAATGAAGGCCCTTATGGAGAACGAAATGCCCAGAAAAACGCAGGAGTGTTTGCTGGAGCCCCCGGCACCTCCATTATTTGAACCGGGAAAACCCAGACGGGACCAGGGGAGGCCAGTGAAAACTTAGCCACACTTTCCTCCCCCCTCTGCCTGCCTCCCCCCACTCATGCTCCCAGTCATCACCGCCCCCAAATCCTGCCGCAAATGGCCTTGACTGACCGTCCAGCTCTCCTGTGGCTCCCACTCCAGATATGGCCACTGATGCTACAGCCCAGGGGTCGTGCACGCCAAGGCCAAGGCAGCCTCTGTACCACCACCTTTGCCATTCACAGCAGTTTTGAAAAATTGAAATTTGAATGTCTTCGGAAGGGGCATTGCTCTCAGGTTGAGGCCCTTTCCCACCCACCAGGCCCTGTTGCCCAGGCTTGAGTTAATTTCATTTATCCCGTCGGGGCACGAACCATGAACGTCTCCTCCTGTCTCCTCTTGTCACAGCCTTTAATCCTGCACATGAAGCCACCCAGACAGGACCTGGGGGGGCGCAGGGCTGAATGAGCCACTGTGGCCACCTGGACCAACCCCGCCCTGAGCAGACTCCCTGCCACAGTGCTCCGCCGCTGGACCGTGGCAGCTCCAAAACCGGACAGCCCAGTGCTATTCTGGTGGCCACGTGACAGCTCACCCACTGTGTACACTGATTTCTTTAAGCGTCAGAAAAAAGAACAGAAAATAATAGTTTGACCTCTTTAAGAAATCTCAGCACCGCACGCGTGAGAAATGGCCGGTTGCCGGATACCATGTTTTCATATAACTCAAAAACGTTCTTTTTCGATGCGTCGGCGTCGTTACAGCCGTTCCAGTCTTCAAAGTCGGAAAGAGGGATTCGATTCTCCAGCGTCCCTGGAACTTCCTACTAATTATGGGATCGGGTAAATGGGTTTTTCCTTCTTAAGTTTTCTTTCCTGAGCCCCCAAAATGGCCTCTCATGGGTCTCTACTTTGGCCCCAGGAAAACCTTGTTTCTTCGGAAACTCCGTGGTTAAGTTCACGGACAGGGATCTTTCTGAGCCGCGCCCTCGGGCAGCAGAGCACAGAGGTCAGCCGTTCCTCACGGTCCTGAGAAGTGGGGGGAATTATCCTGATGCTTCTAGACAAGGATGCACGCTCGGAGAAGGCAACCCTGGCGGCCAAGGTCGCACAGTGAGCCACCGGACTCGATCCAAGTCGCCGCCAGCCTCGGCAGGTGTGGTGGTCGTCCAGTGGACGACCGCGGGACGACCACAAAGCTGCACATTCAATCCCAGACCTCAGAGGACCCCGGGAGGGACGACACGGTCGCTAGTGACAGGGTCACCCGAGGTCCCGCAAAAATGCAGGGTTTGGGGAAAAAACAGAAAGAAAGTAAATAACCTGCGGCGTCCGTGCAGCAAAGACCCCGTAGCCTCGGTGCTGGGTTCTCGACCGAGGCGCTGCAGCCCGACAGCGAGCACTTTCCGTCTGCGGACGGCGCGACGGTGTCCGCCGAGCCCGGCCCGGGGAGGAAGCCGAAGCGGGGGCACCTACCTCCCTCGAACTCCGTCTGGCAGCTCTCCGACGTCTCCTGCAGGCTCTCCTCCTCGTTGGTGATGATGTTCTCGATGTCCTTCATCGTCAGGTGGTCCCGGAAGGCGTGGTAGAGGATGAGCTTCAGCTCCTCCAGGGTTATCCTCTGCATGTCGAACTGCGGGGACAGACAGGAGTGAGACAGTCTCGAGAGCCCAGCTCGGGCCCCAGAGCTCCTCGCCCGGGGCTTCTCCCAGCCTGGCCGGGCGGCCCATGAGCAGTTTGTCCGGCACGTGCAGCTCCGAGCACGCGCGCGGGAACTCGGCAGGGGGCCCCGCGGGGACACAGCGGGTGCGGCACCCGCCGCAGCGGGGAGTCCTGGGCAAGAAGATGCCACCCGCTCCTTTGGCCTCCCACTCGCACCGCGTCTGCTGTGCCCCCCGCACGCCCAGCGCACCTCCCGTGCTCTGGGGTTGTGTCACACGTCAGACAATGCCCGTGTGTCTAACGATGACGCACCTCCCAAGAAGCCAGCCGTTCCCGTCCTGCTTTCCAGATACGTATCTTGTCCGGGCCACCTGGGCGGCTCAGTCGCTTACGCGTCTGGCTCTGAGTTTCCGCTCAGGTCATGATCTCAGGGTCATGGGATCCAGCCCCGCTTTGGGTACACGGTCGGCTTCTCTCTCTCCCTCTGCCCTCCCCCCCCAAATAAATAGATAAATCTCAAGAAAAAGTACATACTTTGTTCTAACAAGATAAAATGCAAGTTCAAAGCCATGTTTATGAGGATGAGAAGCGAAGGGCCGGTGTAGCTTCCCCTGTCCTGAGGAGACGATTATACTCTCTCCCTCCATTTCTATCGGGTTTGGTCCTATCGCTTTCTTGGCCGATGGAATGTGAGAAGTCACGGATGCCACATCCAGGGAAAAGCTTTAAGAGCCATTATGTGGTTCGACCAGGTGCTGCCTGCCCTCCGCTGTGAGAACAGCACGTCCCACGTGGGGGCTGGTCCTTCCGCCTGGGCCCCGGAACAAGGGTCAAGTGCAGGAGACCCGCCGACACCCCACGCAGGGAGGGCGATGGGCGTAAGGAGAGCCCTCCGGCACGGTCAGCCTCAAAGACTCGGGGCTTGTTTGCTAACCTGGCTGAAGCCAATGAGACAGTAATTAATGCACGGAAGTGGGAGGCTTCCCTCACGAACTTTCTAAAATATCACGTTCCAGCGCCAAGTGGTAGGAAATGAGAAAAACGTTACTGGAGACTGGAAAGATAAAGACCCATGTACGTCATGCAGAAACTCAACATTCAGTAAGTCCTCGCCTGCGGGGGCTTGAAGGACAGATATGTGTGAAGGCAGTTTGTGGCTTTAGGTAAGAAGTTTGGGGAACAGCAACGGTTGCAACTGGTCTCCTCTGACGGGTGCCTCAAGAGAAGGTGAGCTCGGCGCACAAGTGTACAGAGAAGGACGAGGGTTATATGATTTCACTCATCTATCGCATCTGAAACCAACCAACCCACCCCAAACCCCTGAACTCACAGATACAGAGAACAGACTGCTGGGCTCCAGGTTTGGGGGTGGACAGGGGGTGACATGGGTGAAGGGGGCCCGAAGGTACACACGTCCAGCTCTAAAATAAGCGAGTTCTGGGGATCTAGCGTACAGCACAGTAACTACAGTTAAGAACGCGGTATTGCATATTTGAAACCAGAAGTGAAGGTCGTAAAAGTTCTCGTTACAAGGATGTGTGGGGAAGGATGTTAATTCAATTTATTGTGATGATCTTTTTGCAATATATATATAAATATTGAATCATACATAGGAAGCTAACATAATATTATATGTGAATTGTATCTCAATTTTTTTTAGAAAAAAATAAGGGAAAAAAAAGAGAGATGAATTCAGGAAAGAATTGGTTGGTTTGCAAGCCAGGAATAGAGAAACCCAGAAATTCCTGGTCTTACAGAACAGAAAGAAGCAATTGTTTCTCACTTTCAACTAGGAAGAGATAAAACTGAGACATGCTCTATAACAAAACCACCGTTAAGTGTTCCTTTTTAAAACCCCGGAATATGTGAAGTGACTCTCTGAAGAAACCGGTTATTAAGTTTAGAGAGAATAATTGTGGATGTTCGAGAATACTAGAGAAAATTATTAGAATATTAGAGAAAATAATTGTGGATGCGGCTATCAGCAGCAGACTACTGAAATCAAAGAGATTTTAAAAAATGACTATGTTTTTGAAACAGGGATCCTGGGCAGGAGCCAACGGCCTGGGATTAGAAGACTCTATGACTGTTCAAAACTCAAGGTGATCTTCGGGCTCCCAACCTTCTATGGGAACGAGCGCTTAGGAGAACAAACTCTGGAGGATGCAGGCAAGCCCTGGCGTCCACTGCCCTGATCAGACGCGCACTAGCCGAGCGGCGCGAAGGATGGGTGTCCCAGGTGCTGATGCCGGGAACTGGGCTTGAAATCATACAGTGAAAGCAAGAGCGGCTTCCAGGGAGCGGAACTAGGGTCCAACCAAGGAACGGTGCTCACCCCAAGGTCTGTTCAGCAGGAGTGTAGAATTTTTTCTAAAATTCTGAATGCTGTGTGTCTGCCATTTTTTTTTTCCTCCTTCCTTCTGGATGGGATTGTTTGGGGATAGTTAGCCTGAGTCTGTTCTGCCCTTATATGTCGAGTGTGGCGGTGGTGATGGTGGATTATGTATTCATTCATTCATTCATTTACAAAGTCTCCAGATCAGGAGGAGCCGCACCCAGATTTACGGTACATCGTGAGATTCTAGGTCTTGAGGCTCGGGTCTTACATGCTGTAATTGGATGGGGCTCTTGGGTGTTTCCCTGGGGGAGGGAGGAGTATATTTTGTGGCTGAAGAGAGGGAAATGAGTATTTGTGAGCAGAAGTATGGGCTGTAATATGTTTTATTATTTCCAGTTCTTTCTTTCCCCAACACGCGAGGGTTCTCTATTTCCCGGCCCACTGACGGAAGGCTTTGGCCAATTAAATGCCAGTGAAAGTCATATATGAAAACGATGGATGTCGGAGGCAAGTCTCCGAGCCATCTTGTGTGCTGCTGTTTTTTTTTTTTTTTTTTCCCCTTCTGTCACAAAACCACTCACACCCAGTAGGGGCTGCTCCTTCATTCTGGCTCCGGGAAAAAATACAACATGGGGCCAACTCACAAAGGGCATGTGATTTAAGAGAAATAAACCCTCATGCTGGCCACGAAGACTTTGGGATTTCTGCAGCATAACTCAGCCAAGAGTGAAGACAGAATAATATTTTAAGTCAGTCTGGATCGCAGTGAAAGGAAGTTCTAGACATTTTTCTCCCTCTGCTTTCTTTGTGAGCAATCCTTGCCTTGCTTTAAAAATGCCCTTATTCTAACAAACGAAACGAGGTCACTGTAATTTGCTGGAAATCTAAATGACTCCAGTTCAAAGCCATTTACAGAAGAAAGAACCAGTGCAGTGGGTGTGTGAAGTGGATTTGTTTTCTGCATCATAGTTTACTGGCCGTAGAGTGAATTATGAGACACACGTAGGGTCGACCTGCCGTCTTTTTTGTCTTACTGTCCCTCAGATTTGATGGGGGGACACGTGGTTTTAAGCCCGGGCGCTGTGAGAAGCCTGGGCAAGGGCCAGGTGAGGGTGGTGGACGTCCCAGACGAGACAATTTGGACACACTCCTGCCCAGCATGCCCCAATCAGAGACAAAGAGGGACAAAATCAAGGAGACTCTGGGAACATGAGTAAGTATTTCCTGGAAGACCACTGAAGGGACCTGGAGAAACCCGCACCAGCTGAGAATTTGCTGAAAATCAGAAATTAGGTAAAAGAATCAGCCAGAGTCTGGCAAAGTGAAGACAAGACACAGAGCTCAGAAATCTCTATTTTCCTTCGATTCAGCCATCTGGGTCATCGTTTCATAACAGGATACTAACATTTAAACAAAATTAATTAAGTAGGATTCCAAGTTTTCAATGTTGTCGGAATAGATCTCTCTTACAAGTCTGAAAGACATCACACTGTCAAACACTGTAGACAAAATGCCAACAAGCGTTCCTTCCATCATCACTCCTGTAGCTTCTTAATTTTTCTCGGGTCCGTTTTGGAATTACGCATTTTCTTTTAGAAAACCAGCCAGAAGATTAGCACGTAACCATACGCGCTCGCATCACAGTTTGAAATTTCTCTCAGTACTTCTGATATCCCATTTTGTATCGATAATCCTGCTTGTTTCCTCTAGGCTTGGGTTTTTATTTTATTCTGCTGGTGGCGGATCATGGTTAAAGAGTGCAGCGTGTACGACTGCTCGTTCCCGGGAACAGAAGTTTTCCATGACGGTGTCTCTGCAGGGTCAACCGCACGAGCATCTCCACGAGCCTCTCCTCCCTCACTAATCACGTTAGGTAGCCTCGCGTTTATACTCTGTTCCCTCCTCTAACCTCACTCGCTGGGGACTACTTGATGCGCCGGAGACCACGGGTAACACATCGAAGTCTACGGAGAGTCCTGTAGCTCTCAAATGAGGCTGTTCCTTCGTGCGCGAAGGTTGATCTCTGAACTCAATCAACAGTCATTGAGGCGGACCCCACGCCAGACCCTGACGGAGATGCAAAGGTGCGCGAGACGTGCATCCCGCTCTCCGAAGACAAGCCAAGAAGTGGTTTTAATCCAGCGTGTTACGAGCCACGACAGGGGACGCACGGGGTGGCTTGGGAACCCCTGCGAAGGCAGCAGGTGCTGAGGGCTTCCTGGAGGAGAGGCGCGCCAGCCGAGACCGAGAGGAGAAGGGTCTGCCAGGTGAGTGCAGGGGGAGGGGGCGAGGGGAGGGAGGGGAGAAGGATGCAGCGGCCACGACTCGTGACTACACCAGGCCCAGGGGGTGACAGCCAACGCGTTCCACGAACGGCTGTACGTCGCGTTCTTCCGAGGACTGGGAGCAGCAGGTGGCGGTGGGGGGTGAGGGGACGGCTGTGGGGAGGGTGTCAATCCGAACAAGCATTCAGTTCTGTGACACCAAGTGCATCCACGCTTCATGTAACCGGCTCGACCATCCGTCTCCAGAACTATCTGTTCTTCCTAAACTGAAACTCCACGGACACTCAACATTATCTCCCCCGGCCCCTCTCTGCTCGCCCAACCCCTGGCAGCCACTTCCTGTCGACGGTCTAGTTCCTATACAGTCTAACGTCAGTCTGACACGTCGTACATGGCATCGCCCGGTGTCTGTCCTCTTGTGACTGGCTGATTTCACGCGGGTTCATCCCTGTGGCCTCCGCCTTGCGGCTACTGCGAATAACGCTGCTGAGTCAGGTGGTGATTCTAGATTTAGTGGCCGGAGGGATGGAGCTTCGTCTTACCTTTTAGGTAGCCTGGGTGCCCTCAAAGGATTTTCACTGGAGAAATGGCTTGAGTTTGAACTTGAGAAAAAGTATCCTTGGTGTATAAGGGGCAAGATGACCCGAGAGGAGGGTATTGAAGCAACAGGTTTAGAAACCGTGGTGGTGGCGACCTAACGTTCTAGGTCCAAGAGGAAGCCACTGGGGTCCCACATGAGCAAACCAGAACTTAGATAAATGTTGCGTCCTTGTAAGTGCTGGTCCCTGTCACCGCAAGCAGGGCTGACGTGTGTGTCCCCGCCCAGCAGAGCCAGTTTTCCTCTGCCTTGTTCCTCATGCATTAGCCCAGTGAAGCTTCCTGTCTTCTGCCCCGTTTTGCATTCTCCGAATGCAAACTGCCTGCTTCATGAAGTGTGAAAGTTTGCTTTCGTCACCTAAATGGTCGTCTTCAATCATTTTTGACCAGTGGGCTATGGTGCCACAGAGACTGAAGAACCACGGAAGGGAGCCACGTAAGAGCGCGATCGGCAAGACTTCATGAACCGCTGGGTGCGGCGCGTGAAGGAGAATGAGCCCATCAGGATGACGCCCGCGCGGCGTCAGCTGGCTGGGAACAGAGAAAGGACAGGCCAGGGAGAAAGGTGACCCGATGAATTCTGGTTGTGTGCACATCAGGAACCTCCTGAGGGACAGCCCAACAGAACAGCCCCAGGGAGGTCTGGATCCAGGCTGACGATATGGCTTTGGAAGTCATCTGCATACAAATGACAATCAAAGTCATCAGAAAGGAAGAGGGTATGGAGTAGGAAAAAGCCCAGGAGAGGCATTGGGAGGACATCAAGATAAACAGGCTGCAGCCTCCGTTAGAGAATGGGTGTAAGTTGAACTGTGACGTACAGTAAATGCACATTCTGGTCTTCCCTTTATGGTTCCCGGTTCCTGGCTCACAGCCCCCCCCCCCCCCGCCCCCAACTCCTGGAATGGATAAGGGCAATGGGAGCGTCTTTTGTTACATATTTGGTCTCTTGTCTCAGTTCCTGCAATCACTTCTGAGCCACAAATGGGTGTCTTGTTATTCACACGCCCCTCTCAACCCCAACTGAGTTTATGCTATGGACGTGACCTTTGGAAGTCCCTGCCAAATGGAGAGTGGCCCGCCAGGG
This sequence comes from Martes martes, assembly GCF_963455335.1. Classification (NCBI taxonomy): domain Eukaryota; kingdom Metazoa; phylum Chordata; class Mammalia; order Carnivora; family Mustelidae; genus Martes; species Martes martes. The sequence goes on along the minus strand of NC_137906.1, from coordinate 1,826,828 downwards.
GAGCCAATCCTGGACAGAGGGTTGTAACCGTCAGTCTCACCCCCTGATTTCCAGGGAGGAGAGAGGGACTGGAGGGTGACTCGGTCAGGAATGGCCAGTGTTGCAAGCTAGGACACTTCCATGTGCCCAGACTCCAAGAGGACGGAAACTCCTTTGCCATCTCACCCGATATGTCTCTTTATCTGGCCATCCATTTGTGTCTGTTAGTAGCCTTTGCAATAAACCAGTAATCTAGTGATTAAACTGGTTTCTTGAGTCGTGTGAGCCACTCTAGCGAATTAACGGAACCCGAAGGAGGGCGTCCCGGGAACCTCTGACTCAAAACAGGCAGCCGGTCGGTGTGGGTAACGGTCTGGACTTGCAGCGGGCACCTGAGGTGGAGGGCCGTCTTGTGGGTCGAGCCCTCCACTTCCGGAACGATATCATCTCCAGGTAGATCAGGTCAGCATCACCCTGAACTGTAGGACACCCAGCTGATGCTGGAGAATCGCCTGGTAGTGTGGGGGGAAAACCTGCCCATGGGAACTGGGTACAGGACTGTAGTACACCTTTTATCAATATACACGGTCATTAAAACAAATATTCAAGCGCCAAAAAGAGACCAGCAGAAAACCCCAGACTCTTCAATAGAGTGGTTACCAGAGGGGAGATGGGTGGGGGTGGGGGTAGGCAAACTGCGTGAAGGGGATTAAAGGGTATAATTACGATGAGCACCAAGTAATATATAGAATTTTTGAGTCACGATACTGTACACCTGGAACTATATATAACACCATGTGTTAATTATACTGAAATTCAAAATAAATAAAAATTCAAAAACAAAGAAAAAACCTAGGAGCCTAAAGTTTTAATATATATCAAATTATTTTTCAGATCACCTGTGCTGTCAAATGATACTAAATTTATCAGGCATATATATAATCCAAAGTAATTTTTTAAAAAATTTAAGTGCCTTCTCTTTGAAAATAAATCTGTTTTTACATCAAGATGGCTATGCTTTTCTTTTTGAGTGGACGTTCTGCTAAATTTTTATCTCCCTTTTGGTTCTTAAATTTACTGTGTTGTATTAAATACATGTCTCCTTATTTTTATTTTATTGTTGAATATTTTTAGAGAAGGAGGGGGAGGGGCAGACGGAGAGGGAGGGACAGACCCTTAGGCAGGTGCCACACCCAGCATGGAGCCCTGTAGGGGGCTTGATCCCAGGACCCTGAGACCATGACCTGAGCTGAAATCAAGAGTTGGACACTTTCACCAACAGAGCCACCCAGGTGCTCCAAATACTTGTCTCTTTAAAAAGGCATGTGTCTTATAAAGAGAATGTCTCTTGTCTCTTATAAAGAGAATAAAGTTGGATTTAAAAAAAAATCTAACTGGAGATTCTTTACCTTCGAACGGTGGAGGCTAATAACATTTTATATTCCATAAACATGTTTGGCTTTACTTTTTAAATTTCATCCTCTGCTTTCTGGACTTCATCTTTCTCTATGGTTTCCTTGCCTTTTGTCTTTTGCAAAAAATAAAAAATAAAACCCCAAACCTACGGCTGTCCTAGTTTTGATTATACTGGCGGATATCTTTCCATTTATCAAGTGCATTACTTAAGCCATAATTTCTTATATTATTAAATTCAAAAAACTTAAATTGCATTTTCTCATCTTTCCTTGCAAATGATAAGAAAGTTTATAATACCTTTATTTCCAACCTCTTATCCAACACGTTATAGTCTTGGTAAGTTTAATTGGAGATTTATTATGACACGTTTCCTACCATGTGCATTTTTCCTAGAATAGTATTTGGCTTCTGCATTTAATTTTACAACAAAATTTATAACAGCTACTGACACTTCACTGTATTAAATTGATTTCAGTGCTCATTTCCCTTTCTCTGTGACTGTCCCAACCCTGATTTTCATCCAAATATCTGCTAAGAGAACTTTTAAAAATAGTTTGATAATGAAGCGTTTGTGAACACTACATTTTCTGAGTTCTTACAATCTGAGAATACTTTGTTCCCAGCATCTCCTATGACAGAAGACTTAGCTGGGTGTAAAATTCTAGAATCACACAAATCTTCCCCTCAAAGCTCTGTCGAAACTTCTCTGGATCGTCTATGGTCTGATGTGGGGGAGGAGCAAAGAAGTCGGGGGCTGCTCTAAATTTTTAGTTGGATGATCATTTCTTTTTTCTTCTGGACACCAGTAGGAATATCGCATTATCCATGAAATTTTAATAATGTTTTTCACACTGTGTTAAGTTATGTGTTTTTGCAGTGATCTCGGCTGGAGTTTCGTGAGGGAACTTTTAATTTTTACACCAATGCCATTTTCTGTTTCCGTTATTTCTGGACAACAGCTGTGATTACTGTCTTGGTCCTGTTCCGTCGGATGGGTCCCTTCCTCTGGAACACACAAGATTCTAAAATCTCTACCCATTGTTTCCACATTTCCCACCTTATCTCTGATCATTTTCTTCTCTTGGTTTTGTATTCCACATCCCTGATTTTTTCCCCCATTGTTAATTCTGCTTCTACTTCTCTCCAGTGTCGGTTTTAATCCTGCAAAGTGTTTGATTCCTTCCCCTCTCATTCTTCTAGTCCATTCCCTTTGTGCCCAGACTGTTATTGTTGCTTTTTAAAAAACATGATCTAAAATGCCTTGCATTGCTTTTAAAGATTAAAATATCAAAGAGCATCAAACAGGCATCTTCTACAATTCCTCCCTGATGCACTTTTCAGAGGCCAGTTCCTCCTCTGCATCCTACTCCTCGGGCACGCTACGTTGGAATGAGTCCAGCATTATGGTTGCTACTGATTCTGTGCGCCTCTAAGTGAATGGGAGTTTGCAGGACTTGCAGAGAGGAGACCGGGGGGCCGTCTTGGCCGTGGGTATCCCCGGGCTCCGTCTGCAATTCCTGGGGTCCCAGGCGCCACTTTGCAGATGCTGATTCTCTCTTGCTCAGGACGCTTGGCCCTTTCAAGGTTAAGATTGTTGCACAACCTTCTTTAGCCGAGCCCGGAGGTTCTAAAGTATGTTTCCTGGACCAGCAGCACCAGCAGCACCTGGAGACTGGTCACAAATGCAATTTCCCCAGGGAACTCCTGGACGCGGCTCTTCCCCGGGGAGTTCTTTGTCTGTCTGGGGGTCTCCGCCCCTGGCTAGAGGCAGAGGCATGCGCCGTGCCTTACACAGTATCTACAGTCGGTCCCATCACAGAGCCCGGCTCCGACCGAGGCAGACAGATGCTTGCTGAATGAGTAAGCCTGAATCTTCCATTTGTTCCAAGCAGTCTGTCTCACATGCCTTCCCCCTGCGCAAGGGCCCTAAACCCCAAATCTGACAGAAGACGAGGAAGAGCCCCAGTGTGATGGGACCTCCCACGTTCAGCTTCTCTCTCGTTGCAAGGTGCGCGAAGCCAAGTAACTGAATGTGTTTTCCTGCTGTGCCAGGAACCTCGGGGGTGCTCGAGTCTTCAGTGGATCCCTGAATTCTTGATGAGATGACATACCCGACAGAGTCCTCTGCTCTCTGCCGGGCGGTCTGCTCTGGAAGGACTGCAAGGGGGACCCGGCTTCTCCGACCAGATTTTACGTGGATCCAAACTCACTCATCGCAGAAGGCGTGAGGTTAACTGGATGACACAGTTCCTTCTCTGGAGAGGAGAACGGGCCGGATGATCTCTAGAACACCGCCCGCTCCTGCTCTTTTCTCTTCCCATCTGCAAAAGGCATCATCGTTCCAAGAGAGAGCTGCGCGGATCAGTGGGCTAAGAGCTCCTCAACCATGGCGGGAATGGTGTACCGTTTGCCATGGGAGCAACTCCTGTCATCTGGGACGTCTGGACAGGATCTCGGGCAGCCAGAGTTCTCCCCACATGACTGAGTGCTCTCATGCGTCTCTCTCAGAGCGTTGTAAAAACAGAGCCATTGTCAAGTGTGCGCTGAGCACCAATGCAGCAAGGACACACACGGTCGTTAGAGCTGCAGTTTCCCGCCTGTGCCTTCCCTTCCTTGCCCGGCCCCACGCTATGGTCTAATAAGCAGCCTTCCCCCCAGAAAGGGTGCATCTTGCCATCAGCCCGCCAACGGTGTCTGGAGGTGAATGACAGGAGACACCCGTGTAACCTGGGGGACTTCCAGAGTCCTTCCGGGCTCCAAGATTTTCCCACATGGAGACCTGAACAGGGAGACTGGAACGCAAGGCATTGTGCGACCCCTCCCCACTGAGAGCAAAGGGGGACGCGTCTGGATCCTGGACAAGACGAGCAGGCTGGGCCCAGGCATGGGAGGCGGCTGGAGGTCCTGAGAAGCAACAGCGGGTGCCAGGCTGTGATGGATCCATCAACTCCACACTTGACGTGGAGGGGCACGAGGACAGCGAGGAGGAGTGTACGGTGTTCTGTAGTCCTACGGAAGGTAGGATGGGGTTGGGGTTCACACGGGGATTGGGTCCTAACATGAGGCTGCAGACACACCCCAGAATGCAGTGGTGACGCAGAAAAAAGGAAGAGGAAAGAAACAGAAAGAAACGCAGAAGAAGAGGAAGCCCTAGCACCACACCAGAACTGAGATGGTGTACCCATTTACTGCCACATTCCAGAAGGAAGTTTCCACTAATTGCCAGACCTACAGAGCAGACACGTGGCTCAGTGGATGGCTGATGTGGAGAAAACTGTGCTGCGGAACAGACTCACCACTCTGAATGCAAGCGAGCGGCTTGGGGCCGGTGCCCGCTGACAGGTCCCCCGGCTGCAAATCTGAGACAAGACATCCCGTAAGACCAGACTCTTTGGATGTCCAGTGCCTCATTTCCCGTCTGACTGTGTGGGAGCAGGTAGCAGGAGAGGTTAGATGGAGGGCGAGCTTCCTCTGCGACAGGTGCACGACCCACTTGGCCTCCCTGGAGCCTCCCGTGGGCACTGCCCGGAGGAAGGCCAGGCCCTCATGCCCATGGCACAAATGAAGATGCTGGAGCCCAGAGAGGTTCAGTAACGCGGCCGGAGACGAGGAGCAGGGGAGTGAGACTGATGACTTCCGACGGAGCACATGCCTTCTGCTTCCCTCTGCTGCTTTAAGCTGAACTTGGATCTGGGGCGCGCACCTCCCTCTCCCCGGGGCGGTTGTTGAGACGTGCCAGCCAGACTCCCCTGTGACGGGGGACAGGGGAAGGTCAGATATCTGACTGTGGCTCAGGTATCTATGTTCTCTGTATGCTTCCCCCCACTTATTCAACAAATATGTATCGGGAACCCAGTGAGTGGTACGCATTATTCTAGACACTGGGGATACATCAGGGGGTGGGGGAGAGAAAATTCCCTGTCCTCAAGGAGAACTGTTGGGACAGACCGAAAGTACGGAAAGAAAGAAGTGACCGGAATGTCAGATGGTGAGGTGTGTGGTGGGTCCAGGGAAGCCAGCAGGAGGCTGGGGAGTTCTTGGTGGGGGCGGGTGGTGGTGGTGGTGATTCACTTTTAAATGAGGGCATCAGGGGAGTCCCTGTGGGATGGGGCCATTTGGGCAGAGACATAAAGGGGGTGAGGGTGGTTGGTACGGCTCTCTGTGGGGAGCACAGTCCAGGTACAGGGAAGAGCAAGTGCCAAGGCCCTGAGGCAGGCACATGCTTGGGGTTCGGGCTGGAGGGGCTGGAGGGCAGGGAGCGAGGGCACACTGTTCTGTAAGTAATACGGCTCATGGCAAGAATCAGGAAAACATTTCGCTCTTTAAAACGGACATAATCCCTGCCCCGCAGCGCCTTCCCTAGGGTAAAATGAAAGGTGAGATATCGGAGTGCGGCTCAGAGAGGAAGGACATCAACAGCTCTCTGCTCCCATTCTCCACTGCCACGGTGATCGGAGCCTTAGACTGACTAATAATTCACTCCTCTCAGGACCTTCCCACCAGCGTGGTGTGTCCCACCGGAGGGAGGGCCTGGGAGGCCTCCAGAGAGCTTTGTGGCCCTCCTAGAAGTGGGTTTTGTGGAAGGCTGAGTCGCAGCCCCAAAGAGATCTACATCCTGACCCCAGGATTTGCCAATCAGTTCCTGTATGTGGTCAAAAGGGACTCTGCAGATGTGACCAAGTTAAGGACCCTGAGATGGGGCGGTTATCCTGGACGCTCTGTGGGGCCCGAAATGTAATCACAAGGGTCCTTAGAAGATGGAGGCCGAGGGAGGTTGGACGCAGGACGACGGCTGAGGAGATACAATGAAAGAGCGATGCCTTAGAGATGCAGGAAGGGTACACGCCGGAGGACAGGCCGTCGTCGGAAGCCACAAAAGACAATGAAACGATGACCCCCCCGCCCAGAGCCGCCAGGAAGAGCTCAGCCCTGTGGACACCCTGATGTTAGCCCAGCGACACCGGTTTCGGACGCTCATCTCCAGGACGCTCAGAGAACATGTTTACGTTGCTTTAAGCCACAGAGTTTGTGGTGATTTGTTACGGGAGCAACAAAGAGGTTTATGTTTGGGTTTGGCTGGGCAAATAAAGGCGTTTTGCTAAGAGCTCCCCCACGTCTGGGAAGAGCCCGTCTCGCCTTCAGGAGTTCAGACATGGGGGCTGCTGTGGTTTGTCAAGTGGCGGGGGGCGTTTACTGGACCGTCCAGTTTGGGGGCCGAGGGTAGAGCGTGATGGCTCCCGGAAGAGCCCGGCAGAGGCCCACAGGGATCCCACTCGACGCCAGCCCTGGGAGGTGTGTGACGTCTACGGTATCTGAGGGTGATCCCGTGGGAGAATCGGAGACAAGCAGGAGGCCAGAGAAAGAGGTCTGAGTCCTCACAGCAACTCTTGAGAATAAAACACATACGCAATTCCCCTGTGCACACCCGAAGGGATGTGGTGAGGCTCCAAGGGGTCCGCGGCGTTAAAGTGAAGTAGTTCATGACGCATGTGAATGAAGGTGAAGATGTAATGAAAACCCGGTGTGAGCGTGCGTGCGTGTCTGTGTCCGCGATGGCATATGTGTGCATGTCTGCGTGTGCATGTGAGGCCCCAGTAGGACTTCTGAGAAAAGTCCCATGACCTTGGTTTCCCCCAGACACTGTCATGTAGTGGCTGCGTGACCCGGCAAAGTGTCTAAACTCCTCTGTTCCTCAGTGCTCCGTTCCCTTGCGACATACACGGTGGTATTTCTATCCTGGGTTGTTCTGCGGACACAACTCCTTCTAGTCTAAAATGCACAGCTCCTTGTTCGTCACACATTTTGCTGGCCTGTGCCCGGGTTGTGTTGTTGCAGGAGAAGGTAATTCGGTCCAATGTCACTGGTCGGGCACCACACAGGTAAGGCTCAGGTCCTGGGTCTGTTTCTCTGTTTGCCCCTCCTTCACGGCCCACTGTGGCAGCTTTAGAAAATGAGATTAATCAGCTGAGTTCTGCGAATAAATGCAGAAAGAGGTTGATAGAAATGTCCTACACGCGCAGACTCATGGAATGATAATTGAGGGATATATACATTCATATAAAATCGAGGGATTCCGGCACTCTCCAGCTGGATCCAGCAGGTCACGTACTAGCTTGGAATGTGTTTCTCTCTCCATTTAATAGATCACAATAATACTACGAATAAAATGATCAGAATAGTCAGAAGGAGATAAGAATAACAATCATCGTAAGAAGCCACCTCCTAGAGATTTGGGGAGTATCAAACAAAGTAAGAATGTTAAATCTTTTTAATGAAAAATGCCAGGTAATACAACTACACGCCATCATTGTGGTAGGCCTGTTAATGCGGAGAGACCCAGCATCATCTCTGTGTTTAGGCCCACGGAATCCATCTCCGCTCCGGGCTGCAAGCCGCTGTCGGCCGGCCCCGAATCCCGTCTGAGAGCAGGGACTGGAGCTCCTCGTGCCTGCAGCACACCTGCTTTTTTTCTCATTTAAAGACTGTCACTTAGGCTTTTAGGATTCTCTTGACAGCTTCCGTCTGGCATTCAGCAAAGCAACAGAACGAGATGTCACTGCATCACTTGTCTCGTTCTGGAGCGTTCCCTTCCCCACGCCCAGGACCCCAGACAGGTAATTCTTAGTGACTTTCTTCAGATAGGAAGAAAAGCCCTTTCTGATGGGCTGGGACTTAGGCGAGAAGAGCCGGGCGCAACCGCTTGTGAATGCAGGTAAGGACTATAGATCTGCTCGTCTGGAGCAACGGATGAGACCTGGCTGTCCTCTGATCCCGTCTGCACGGACGGGGCCTTTCTGGATACACGCGCTGATTGTGAAACAAGATCTCAGAAGCCAAGGTGACCTGATGAAAACCCTCCAAGGACTCCCGAGTGCTTTCATCACGGGGTCTAAGCTCTTCAACACAGCTCCTTAAGTCCTTCCGTGATCTGGCTTTGCCATCACATCCTGCCCCTTCCCAGCCCTACATCTGACTCCTCTGCGTGCTGACCTTCCTGGGCACCAGAGGCTGCTGATTCCGGGACCCGTGCTCTGGCCTGTGTCCTCCTCTGAACCAACCCCTCCTTTAGGCCTCACCATCTCTGACATTCTTCCCGTAAGCCTTTTGGGTCCCCTGAGGTTGGGTGTGCTTCCCCTCCCGTGAGATCCATGTTATCCCACACCCGACTTTATCAGCACATCCACGACGGTGTAGGAAAATTGCCTGCTGGCGTTTCTGTTCTGTCCAATAGACCAGAAGATCCCTGAGGCCGGAGATGTAGCCTGTTGGTGGTTTCATTCCTACAGCGCCTCGCCAAGGCTAGCCCTAGCTCAGTGTTGGCAGAACGGAAGAACGAGCACACGGTGTCTTAAGAAATGGCTGAGACAGTCAGGGCGTTGAGGAAAGTCCCCATGCACGAGAAGAAGCATGGCGAACAGAAATACTCAGAAAACGGGCCGCGACTGCATATGGAAGTTTGAGCAAAAGGATGGCTTGAATAAAATCCAGGGATGGTCACCGCAGTCAAAGAAGGGAGAACACGTGATGCACAACGGATGAAGGAAATGTGACCAGATGCAGGGTAAAGACTAAAAAGTCCTCCCCAGCGCACACACCGATCAATGCGGCAGAACAGAGAACCCGCAAATGGACCCACAACTCTATGGCCAACTAATCTTCAACAGAGCAGGAAAGAATGTCCAATGGGAAAAGGACAGTCTCTTCAACAAACGGTGCTGGGAACATAGGACAGCCACATGCAGAAGAGTGAGCCCGGACCATTTCCTTACACACAAAAATAGACTCCAAGGGGCGCCTGGGTGGCTCAGTGGGTTAAAGCCTCTGCCTTCGGCTCAGGTCATGATCTCAGGGTCCTGGATCAAGCCCTGCATTGGGCTCTCTGCTCAGCGGGGAGCCTGCTTCCTCCTCTCTCTCTGCCTGCCTCCCTGCCTATTTGTGGTCTCTGTCTGTCAGATAAATAAATAAAATCTTTAAAAAAAATAGACTCCAAATGGATAAAATACCTAAATGTGAGACAGGAAACATCAAAATCCTAGGGGAGAACACAGGCAGCAACCTCTTTGACATTGTCCAAAGCGACTTCTTATTAGATATGTCTCCTGAGGCAAGGGAAAGGAAAGTGAAAGTGAACTACTGGGACTTCATCGAGATAAAAAGCTTCTGTTCAGCAAAGGAAACAAATAACAAAACTAAAGGCAACCTTCAAAATGGGGGAAGATATCTGCAAATGACCTGAAAAAGGTTAGCATCTAAGCCTTATAAAGCATGGGTCAAACTCAACACCCCAAAACAAGCAAGTTAAAAAATGGGCAGAAGACACGGATGGACGATTTTCCAAAGAAGACACACAGATGCCCGACAGACACATGAAAAAATGCTCCACACCACTCATCATCAGGGAAACACAAATCAAAACCACAACGAGATACCACCTCACACCGGTCAGAATGGCTAAAGTTAGTAACTCAGGAAACATCAGATGCTGGCGAGGAGGCGGAGAAAGGGGAACCCGCCCACATTGCTGGTGGGAGTGTCAGCTGGTGCAGCCACTTTGGAAAATAGCGTGGAGGTCCCTCAAAAAGTCGAAAAAAGAAAAAAAAAAGTCCTACTCTACGGTCCAGCAATTGTGCTACCGGGTATTTACTCAAAGGACCAAAAAAACCACTGATTTGAAGGGATACACGCCCCCTGATGCTTACAGCAGCATTGTCAGCAACAGCTAAATTATGGAAAGACAATTATGGAAAGACAAATGTCCATCAGTTGATGAATGGAGAAAGCAGGTGTGGTATGTAAGTATGTTATGTATGTGTCAGTGTGTACGTATGTGTATATATGTGTGCATGTGGGTGCATATGTGTGCATGCATGTGTGTATATATGTGTCTGTGTGTCTCTGTGTATGTGTGTGTGTGTGTGTATGTGTTTACACACATACACACACACAGTGGAATATCAGCCATCAAAAAGAATGAAATCTTGCCATTTGCAACAATGTGGATGGAGCTAGAGGGTGTTGCGCTGAGTGAAATAAGTCAGTCAGAGAAAGACAAATACCGTATGATCTCACTCACATGTGGAATGTAAGAAACAAGAAAACTGATGAACACAGGGGAAGAAAGAGGCAAACCAAAAAACAGACTCTTAAACTCCAGAGGACAAACCAGGGCTGCCGGAGGGCGGCGGCGGCGGCGGGGCTGGGCTACGGAGGATGCGTTAACACCCAGGGCCCCGGTTAGGACCGGCGCGGGCTGCTGTATGTGAGTAATGAATCACTAAATCCTACACCAGAAACGAACAGTACACTGTATGCTAACTAACGAGTTTAAGCAAAAACCTGAAAAGAGGAACAACAATAAGAAAGAATCAAAAGACCAAAATTGAATGGGTCCAGCGGAACGGAGGACAGAAAAGAAACAGGAATGCCGAAGCCAGAGGGAAGAATGACAGTGTGAGGCCGAGTGTCCCTTCCCAGCTACAGACTATTAGCACCAGTGGCTGAAAATTAAGAGAACTAAGGTACTTTGTTCCGAGGCTGAGAATGGAAATGAAGGTGGTGTTTTTTCCCTTAGAATCCAGAATTAGTTAGAATACCCTTGACCCAATTTTAGTTACCAGAGGAAACCCCGCGCAGTTCAGAGACCTTCCTCCTCCAGGAAATTAGCCAGACAGGAGTCCAGGGTGAAGGCCACGGCTCTCTGTCCACGAACCAGATCACGAATGCTGCCTGGGTGAAGCCACATGGCCCAGCACTCTGCTTTACTAACGAATCACAAATACAACATTTCGCTGGGCTGTATGGTCCCCTGTTTAGTAACCGGATCACTAATATGGCACTGGGGTCAGTTCCGCGTCCTTCTGTTGGCCTCACCGATCACAGGTAAGGCACGAGTTAAGATTTGCAGCTGTTTTAGTAACCCGACCCCAGAGACGGCACAGTGGGGAAGGGGTCTCACTTTCCGAGTTAGGCACCAGACGACAAACTCTGACTGCAGTTAAGCTCTAGCTTCTCCCTCTTAATACCCAGGTCACACGCTCAGCAGGTGGCGCGCCCTCTCCCATCACAAACTGAGCACAGAGCTACGCCATGCAATGCTACATTTATAGGATTCAATTATATACCCCGACCTCATCTTTTAAAATTTTATTTGTTGCCTATGAAATTTTAATCAGCTAAAGATAAACAAACACTTTTATAGGAACAAGATAACTGAGGCCATAAAATCGGCGGCTTCACAGCAATACTTCAAAAGGCAGGCTGGGATCATGTCAGGAGGGAGGGAGTGGAGATGAAGGGTTCTGGAAGAAACACACCAGCCCTGCCGGATTTGGGGATGCGAGGGCATCAGAATGGCAACGGGACAGACCAAGGCCATTTCATCAGAAGCTCTTTGCCCCGGCGAACCGTCACACCGGAGAAGAACTAGGGGTTATCATGTGAATAGTGCAAAGCAAATTCTTATTTCCCCCATTTGGCCTATGACTGGGTATATTCCAGGGGTGTAGGACTTGGCCGGGTGACTTGCTTTGGGCAGTAAGACGTTAGAGGAGGGGGGAGGAGGGGGTAGAAGCAGACGCCACTGGGCGCACCTTCTTGAACCAATGACGTCTCCGTGCAAAAACCTTTCCGTGGGTTTCTGTGGACTGGGCCCAGAATGGAAGCAAGTGGCACTGACTTGAAACGCAACTCATGCCGGGTGCAGAGCCGCCCAGCTGACCCTCAGCAGGGAACCCACGAACATCACTGTAAGTGCGTATTACATTATGCCACTGAGTTTCGGGGTGATTGTGCGGCATCACTGGGCAACATTCACTGACACACTGGGAACTTCCAAGGGCAAGAGTAACCACACCACGGGGGCAGGAAGCAGCGCAAAGGAAAGGGCCACACAGCCGGATGTGGCTTCGGGCGGAGGTCGGGTCTAACAGAAAACGGAAGAAAGGATGACCCTGACTCACTAGGTTTCCCCTTCACGGAGAAGCAGCCCTACAGAGATACCTGAACTTCCCTCAAGGCGCCTGCCCGTGTTCCTGGCTCTCCCCACACTCAAAATTGTTGCCGGCTCACTGAGGCTCGTGCCAGTTTCTTGCAAATTCTAGTCCATTATTTATCTTTATGCAAAGACCGGGGCACCAGGTACACAAAGATCAGAGGAAATGAACACACAAAGTCTGCAACCTGCGAAAAAGAATTCAAGATGTACAGATCGCAGGAGAATGAAGCACTTTGGAAACTGAAGAAAACGGACTTCTGAAAAATGTGAATGACAAAAGTAAACTTTACACAGCAATTACTTTGTGCGCCCCATGGTGTTCTGCTTTACATGTGTTTGTTGATTGGATGGAAACTAGTTAATGTATAAGAAGTAATGTTTTAAAAATCTAATAATGTCATCGCAGAAATGACAACAGAAGCAATAAAGAGCAGGATTTACGGGAGAGAAAATGGACTCAGCGAATCAGACGGCAAAATAAGTATCATTAGCTCTGACGTACAGAAAGAAGGATTCAGGGATGAAAAGCATTGGAGAGAAGATGATAAAACAAAGGACACAGAACAGAGATACACAGAAAACCATTATTTCTAAGGAACCAAGAAGATGTAGAATAGAATAATAACCAAACATATAATAATATAAAAATAATTCCTAGAAGTTTAGTGCTCTAGATCTTAAGGGCTTATCATGAATCAGGTGACATAATTTGAAAGATGCCAACACCTGGACATATCTTGATGACATGTTTGAAACGCAAAAATAAAGAAAAAATTCTGCAAAACATCTAGGCATAAAGAATAGGTTGGTTAATGTCCAAGTAAGAGAACCAGGCCCTCCTGGACATGTCCTGTGCAACTCTAAACTCCAGAAGACACTAGAAAGACATCACCTAGATTTTAAGGGAAAGTGTGTTTACTTAAGAATTTGACACTTGGAAGGTTCTGATTCATCTTCAAAGAAACAGACCTTGTAACATCTCTGCAAGAGCTCGGAAAGCATAAAATCCACCAGCCTTCCTAAACAAATTATTTAAAATGCACATCAGCCCACTGAGAGAGGAATTAAATGAGGAGTTTGGTAATGGGGAAAGCAGGACATGAAGAAATGGTTTGTGAGAACAGAAACCATCCAATCTAAAATTTAATTTAAAATGTTATGAACTCGAGTACAAAGCAAAATGCAAATAAGGTGGCTGCTTCTTAAAAAGAAAAACATAATATGAAAAAACAATAGTTTAACCATAATAAATTGGATCTAAATCCCATATTGCCTAAGTAAAGATCAAAAAGTAAAAATGGGAGAGATTAGCAAGCAGGAAAAAGTACTAATTTCTCCACCCCCCTCCGTGAAATCTGGAATTGTGGTATCCCCAGCTTTGTTCTTCTTTCTCCATGGCTTTGGCTATTTGGGGTCTTTTCTGCTTCCATACACATATCAGAATTATTTGTTCTAGGTCTGTGAAAAGTGTTGCTGATATTTTGATAAGGTTTGCACTAATCTACAGATGCTTTGGTTGTACGGACATTATGGACATTTAGAACAATACTGGTTCTTCCAATATTTAACGATATTAGCTATGCATGAGCATGGGATAGCTTTCCATTGGTCTGTGTCTTCAATTTCTTGCAGCAGTGTTTTACATATTTTAGAGCCCAAGTTTCTCACCTCCTTGGGTATGTTTATTCTGAAAAAAGTACCAATTTCTATATTTAAATGGAGGCAGAGTTCTTATTTAATTGCACTGGTTAGATTAATATTAAATGATAGTGTGTTAACAGGCACATATATCATGTTTCTGATTTTAAAGGAAAGGTTGTATCTAATTATATTGGGTTTTTTCCCCCCCAAATTTTGTTCTGTAGAAGATAGTTCCAGGAAGCTAAGTGCTCTTCCAAAATAACTACATAAATAAATAGACCTTCATGGTAAATATGAATGAGAAGTAAGGCATATGATTTCCCCTACTGGAAATGACAGATCTAATTAGCATCAATGTTTCTGAGCAGTCCTGTAGTTAAAAGACCAGTTTAATTTTTTATAGTCTAGTGTTTGCCAATAATGAAACAGGAAATCTTTTCTCAGGTAGTATTGTCATAGATATCGAGGTTGTCTCTATCTCCTCCTGTCCCAGGTGGGCATGGGACTCACTTTTGACCAAAAAGACACATTCTGATGCCTGCCGGGGAAGCATTCTGTCCTTGAGAGAGCACCACGGAAGGAGATGGCCCCTCTTTAAGCTCTGGGCATTGTCAGGTCTAGATATGATGTCTGGAGCTGCTCCAGTCATCCTGTTACTGGCATGAAAGTGACATCGTTCTAGTTATCATGGTTTGCCTCTGCTCGACAATGTCTGGGGTCTATTTAGGACGACGCGACCTGACAGCTGGAGCCGAATCATCTGAAGGCTTGTTCGCTCACAAGTCGGGCAGACCCTAGGAGGATTCCAAGAGTAGGATTGCCAAGGATGGAGCCCCCCCATGGCCTCCTCATAGGGCTTCACTCCCTCACGAGAGTCACAACGTGGTGGGTAGCTGAACTTCTTATACGGCAACTCAGGGCTCCAAGTGTTAGTGTTCCAGCGAACAAGGTAGATGTTGCATGGCCTTCCCGACCTGGCCGTGGAGGGCGAACAGCATCACTTCCACTGCATGCTGCCGCTTAAAGTAAGCCACAAGCTCACCAGACTCAAGGGAGTGAGAAGATGGACCACTGACTGATGGGGGGACGGCCAAGGTCACACTGCAGAACATGTCGTGGCTATGGCTGTATTTGGCGACTACCGTCTGTACAGGTGTCAACACAAAGGAGGAGGAAGGGGGCCAAGGCTACTGATACTCAACCAACCCTGAAGCTCATTCAATTCCAGACTTCTGTTCACTGAGCTATTCCCTTACCCTTGAAGTCCGTCCAAATTGGCGTTTTTGCTACTTGCAACAAAAGCACTCTACAGAAATAAACAGATATTAATATCCTGCAGAGCCAAGTGCGTGGAGAAAATTGTCCAGAGAACGCTTGTGTACTGGCAAGGAGTACAGACATTCTTGGAAGGGAGACCTGAGATTTAATTGCTGGGTCTTCTTGGGCATTTACTGAACCTCTGAGAGCCAAGCTGCAGTGCCCTTATCTGTAAATGGGAATAATAATGCTAACAGAGTTGCAGGGACGATGAGATGAACCTGCATCTCTAAAATGCCTTATTGTTGTGCCCGGCACGGAGGAAACAGCAGTGACAGCCTCACTAGCACTGTTCTGCCATTAAGCATGTGGCAGTATTTTGGGGGAAAACCGCAATGAGGATGTATTCTTTCTACCTTTTACAGGGTGTGTGTGTGTTTTAGGTATTTATTGAAGCAATCTTCCTTCCCCTTCCCCTGAAAGGATGCCCTTTAAAAGAAAAAAAAAAAATCATGGAAGCCTGTATCACAAAGTGATAGCCAAGGGATCTTCATTGTCTCAGTGGAAGAATTCTGCAAAAAGCAGAAATCCATCCAAACTGAGTTAGGCAACAAACAGGGGCCATTTTGGAAGGATACAAGGGTAGGGGATGACGTCGAATCCTGGGAGAGGACGTGAAGGACAGGGCAGTATGTTCTCAGGATCCAAGGGCAACAAGGGCTGCTCCCTTGGGCCACTAACAGCAGAGCATGGAGACCATCCACCTTTCCCCAGAAGGCAGCTCCTGCTCCCTGCCCCTCCCTGGAGTCTAAGACCCTCAATTCTTTCTGTCTTTCTGTACATAGGAAGGGGTGTGAATGACCCCTCGGTTCACACCAACAAGGACCGAACATAATGGTGGACGGCCAAGTGCAACAAGACCAACGTCTCCCAGCCCATCCTGGTCTAAGGCTCACCCTGGGTTCTGGATGTCACCTAAGGGAGAGGTGTTTGGCTCACACCTCAGGTAGAGAGACTGGGGGTAGGCTGGACACATCAGGCCACGTGTCCGCCTTGGAAGGGCAGGACTTACTGGGTATGGCATTTGGGGAATCACAGCTTGAGCACGGGAATTTAGATGATTCCAGAAAGAAACGCCAGGCTGCCTGCTGGGCTGCTTGTGGTTCCCCCAAGGGAGCACACAGGTGGGGGCTCTGTGCTGTCCCGGGAGCCGACGGCGACACGCCGGGCGTCCCTTTCACATTTCTCCTCAGATGTTGACAGCTGCCATTTTGTGCGGGTTCCCAGAGACACAGACGCTATCCCCACGGGACTCAATGCTTGTTTCGGAAAATCTGGGGAGCAGTCAGGGCTTTGGGTATGTAGCCCCTGTGGGTTAGCTCATTCCCTCCCGGGATGCTGGCAGCACGGCTGGTGGCCCAAGAGCAAGACATCCAAGTTTACAGTCAGTTCTAAATTAAGAAAACCTCTGTGCATCCTGGCCTCCAGCCAGAGAAATGTGCCGGTGCATTAGCTTCTCTGCTTCCATTTGCAGGCTTTACGAATGCCAGCAAGCTGTGCCTGTCACGGGGAGCTTGGATGACACGCTAATACACTTAGCAAGGTAAAAATAAATAATAGGGCCTCTTGGAGCTCTCCTGGCTTTGAACCCCATAACTATGAGTCCTTCTGTAAGTAATTATCCCGAACAGCCTACAGGTCCTTCCTTATACCCCCAGCGTCACCTGACATCGGAGTTCTGTCTACTTGGAAACACGTTTAAATTATAACGCAACTTCATGAGAATGGAATACCGCACTGTAGCCTAACCGAAATCTGTTTAGGTTGTATCTGCTTTGCAGTGTTTCTTGGAAAATCAGTGAAGGAAGAATCCTGGACACCTAGAATTCCAGGGTGGGGAGAGGGTGTTTAATCTGTTCTCTGCTAGGCCTGAGCTAATAAAGGCAGAGAAGTGAGAATGGGCTTGAAGTAGGAAGGTGAGTAAAAAAGCATGATTTATAGCAACCTGATTCTCCCTGACTCCTGTATTTTATTCTTATTCTCCACCCCTCGACTAACAAGGAGGCAGCTACTTTCCCCCACTTTAAATATTTCCTTTCTGTGGCTCCTGAAGCTCTCTCAGACGCCGGGGCGGCCGGCGGGTGCACTGGGCCGCCAGCCTGACCCACCAACACAGAGATCAGCAGCCAGCCGCACCCGCACATCAATCATGAGTAAGAGTAAAATTAAAAAAAAAAAAAAATCAGTCCTTTCTCTGTTTAAAAACAAATGTTTTAGAAATACAGATTGTCTTCATTTTGTTCTTTCAGTCTGAATCATGCTGGTCTCTGAGAGTCCTGGAAGGTTGGTCCAAGTAGCCAGGATGCTGAAGCAGCCCATGTGCCCAGGGCTTCTCCAGGGGCAGCAGAGACTCGGAGATCTGAGATGTTGGAGGCAAGGACAACCCGGTTCTAGGTCAACAGGACTCTGCAGCAGAGACTGCTCGTTGCCTGACCACCATCGACTCTCCCGTTCATCCTGTATTGCTGGGGTGCCCAGCCTTTCAGACATGCAAAAGCAGTAAGTAGCATTTGGGGGGAGCTCTTGAATAGGAAGTTACGTAGTTGGGCACTCTTTTCTGTCCTTCCTCCCTCTTCCTTCCTGCCTAATCCCGATGGCTGGAGCTGGAGCTGCAGCAGCCCTCTTTAGACAATGAGGGAAAGAGCAGGTGAATTGCAGAGACCTCCAGCCCTGACAACCTTGCGCTGCTGAACCAACAGCAAATGTTGCCTCCTCTGACCCCTCCCTCAGGTGACACAAATAGACCTTCATCTGCTTACGTCGTTGAAGTCGCCCTCTTCACAGAGTCTCACACACACTCTGTCTTCCTTCCATTAAGAGGCCAAAAACCGGGGTTGGATGAGTCCAGCCCTGGCTGCCATTTTCCTACGCAGGATCAAGTGGGCTTTCCAGTGTCACAGCTGTGGTCTGGGAGCAAAACCTCGCAGTCCCTATCTCTGTTGCTGATGATGTTGCCAGTGAGTAGTGACCACAGGTCTAGCTCGCTCCAGAAAAATTTGCAGGGGAAAGGAAAGGAAACACCAAACTGATTCTGACAAGACTCTTCTGGGTGGGGTGAGAATTAACTCACTGTTGGACTCACTAGGGGATTTGGCATTTCTAAATCCAGAGGGTTTTCTTTTTTAATTATTTGATTATTTATTTTGGGAGAGAGAGAGAGAGAGAGAGAGAGAGACAGAGAGACACAGACTGCGGTGGGGGAGGGGCAGAAAGCGAGGAAGAGAATCTCAAGCAGACCCAGCACTGAGCACGGAGCCCGCCGTGGGGATCGATCTCACAACCCTGAGACCACGACCTGAGCTGAAGAGTCAGACACCTAACCAGCTGAGCCACCGAGGCGCCCTCCCCCAAAGAATCTTTATTAACTGACTCCTGCAGGGATTCGGAGAGAACTGGGGAGGCGCACGGTCGTCATCAACTAAAATCTGAAGACCGCCAAACCAAATCCCCCGTCTATAACAAGTCCACTTCTCGAGGGCCCAGGCCTTCCTGAATTTTGACTTTCTCCAGCTCTTAACTATCTGATGCAGTGGGAGGACACGAATGAGACCAATTTCCGGCTCCGACGTGTACTAGTGCGTGGGCTTTGTTCTAGGAAACAGCGCATCTTTGTCACTAGAAACACTCCGGTGTTGTGCAGCGGACGAGACTGCAGACTTTCAGCCGGAATTCCTGGATTCAAAGCTTAACTCTACTTTCCCTGGCCCTGGGGGACTTCGGGCAAGTTCCCTAAACTCCCTGCTCCTCAGTGCTGGCGGCTGTACCGTAGGGACGATGACAGTGCCATACAATGGCGATGGGGTTACGTGAACAGTGCCCGACACCCCGGTGTCACGCGTGCCGTAAGTAGGGTGTCATTTTGGTTTATGAGAACTCAGCCAAGCTCTTCACGGTGAGGCTGAGCCCCGCTTTGCTCGTTTGTAAAATGGGGACACGCTGGAGCTAACCCACTGCACTTGCCTCAGGGCTGCTGGGACACGAGGGGTGTTAAATGCCTGGCCCACCACCTCCGTGTTCCCTTCTTCCCCTGCCTCCCCCTTCTGCTCATGCTGCGGCAGAAGCCTGCATGACAGATGGCCGGGGTGAGCGTGCTCGGCGGGCCTCGGTTTGTGGACTGGTAACTTCCGGGGTGGGGGCGGGGAGGAAGGGGCAAGGGCAGCAGCTGAGACCCTGGTACGGAGGTTCCTCAGGCACTGAGCTCAGCCGCTCTGTCGCTGTAGTCTACGGCAAGCTCGACTTTCTGGTGTTGACAGAGATGGCCGTGAAGAGGGAGAGTTCTGGCACCTTTGCACAAGGAGCACATGGGGATATGTCTTTTCCTTCTTTGTCAGGCAGACTAAAAGAAAGGATGCCTGATTTTCCTGGGGTGGCAAAGTTCTTTTCTGAAGGTCCAGGCTTGGGCTGGATTCCTCATGACGGACTCTACGTCCTCCCCTGCCCGATGTCCCTCGATCCCTGACATTTGCCCTTTGCAGGGAAAAGGTCTGAAGTCACACCCAGCTTCTTCTCAGTCAGTCCTACCTGACTCCTCTACAGTGACTCAAGAATGTTTTGTTATAGGACACAACTCGGGTTCCAAGTTTATGCTCTGCTCATCCCAGAAAAGCTGGCTCACGGATAGCCAGCTTCTCGGGTGTAAATGTGGTATCAGGCATTAGAATATCCACAGGCAGCTAAATAACAAATGAAGAAATAATCTAGTCATTTAAATTGGAACAAATTCCCAAAATACCTTCTTGTTATCATTTTGATGAATCAGATTCCAGAGTTCTTAGGGGATATATCAAAATAGCTAATTAAAGTTTTTAAGATGCTGGGGAGGGATTAATATGAAATGGATTGGAGCAACAGAGGGAACCACAGCACTCAACAAGGAGGGCAGAAGGCGAGAGAAGGAAGGGAACCTAAACTAAGAAACAGTGGTAACACGGATTCATTGTCAGTCAATATGAAATAGCATCGTATAGTAAATTCTGCCTTAACGTAAGGATCTATGACTCACTGGAAACCTCACATGTTATGAACAGTAGGCAACACCCTCTCCCCCATCTGAGCTCTGTAATGTGCCTTATTAATTTAGTTTCGCTATGTTCCTATCTCCTGATAAAGCAAGCCGAGTCCAAAAATCTAAGTCAACTGAACATTTGGTTTCGGACCCCCGTACCGGCAGACTCTGCCACTCTTCCCATTTGGCACACACGCGACCTGCCGTAAGGAAGGGACTCAAGAGGGGGCCTGGGCAGGGTTTCCTTCCACTTGTGTTTTTCTCTTGGTGCGGCCCAGCCCTGTGTGTTTCTACAGCCCACGCTGTCTCCACTTCTAGAGGATGGCGTCCAGTGAAAACAAACTCTTATCTTGGCGCTGTCCATGCCTGAGTCCTGGTCTTCCTTCAACCTTGCCCTCTGCTTCCTGACTTTGGTGCAAGCCTCCTGACTGTTTCCTTAATGCTGTATTTTCTCTAGCCCTTTCTCTCTAGTCCTGAACCCTAATGCAGGAGAGATTCATTAGCACTGCTGGGGAAATTGTTAGAAATGGAGAGACCCTGGTGGTGGGACCCAGCACTCAGAATCCAGGCAATTCTGACTTGTTACTTCTGGGGCTGCCCTGGGTTTTCCTGCGAGGTTTTCCTGCTGGATTTAGATGGCACCTCCTGGATCCCACCTGCCTCTGATCACTGTGAGCAGCCCCACAGGAGAGCAGATCTCCAGCAATGACTGGGCATTTAGGATACACCAACCAAGAATCACCCTGAGGAGAAAAATACCGTTCTCCTTGGGTATACACTTATGTCAAGGGCTAGGGAAGTTGCAACCCCTCGAATGGTGTACTTTTTGCAATTCTGATTCTCTTATCTTGCAGGGATTAGAGGACCCGTGGGAGATGCTAGGCTGGGGTCAGAGCCGGGAGCAGGCCCTGTCCGTGGTCCTGAACGTAACAAGGATGCTCCGTTGTTTGCTGAACAGGAAAGGCACCAAGCGCTGCTCCTTGGGAAGCTATGTTAGTGACGGCTCTCCAGACAAACAGAGAGGAGATACATATGTATCTCCTATTTATTAGGAACTGGCCACACAATTCAATGCAGGAACTGGTTCATGTAATTCTGGAGGTGGCTGACCAGACTCAAGATCTACAAGGTGATTCAGCAAACTGGAGATCCCAAGACAACAGATCGTATGCCAATCTGAGGGCTCAAGATCTAGGAAGAGCTCGTATTTCAAGTCATGTCTGAAGGGAGACAAAAAGTGATGGCCCACTTAGAAAGCTGTCAGGCAGGAGGAATTCTTTTACTGAGCTTTTATGTTCTATTCAGTCTTTTCTCCGAATGGGTGAGGTCCACCCACATTAGGGAGGACAGCCTGCTTGACTCAGTCTACTGAATTCAAGTGTTCATCTCATCCAAAAACACCCTCACAGACACACACAGAATTAATATTAGACCAAATCTCTGAGCACACTGTGGCCTAGTCAAGTTGGCATATAAAATTAACCATCAGAGAAGTGAAGTCAGTTTCAAGAATGATGGGAAGAACAGATGCCCTAGGAGGGATACTTCAGAAATTTCACTTCCTCTATATTGTTCTTGTTAAGACAATCGGACTGTGTCAGATTAGTCAGAAGTAGCATACTTCCATAATCAGAAGAAAGGGGGATGGATTCTCCTCCCCAAGACTGCACCAAATTTACGCTTTGCTGATCAAATTTGCCACTGGCAGCCATCTTGAAACTGAGTGGTCTCTTGAGGTCAAGAACCGATTTTGGAATTCTACTGACACCCAGAAGGTCAAAGACAAAGACGAAGCATCCATTCATTCTGTGACCTGAGATCACCCACCAAGGCTAGATCTTTCCTCTTTGAAGGGTAAAGAGAAATAAAAGAAAAACACCAAAGAATATTGCAAAAACAACTTCTTACATAGTAAAAAGAGAGGTAGCCACAGAGGTAGAGAAAAGATTTAGCACTTGGGAGGTTCCTTACAGGAAAAATCTCACAAAGCATTTACTTTGTGTTCTCAGTGAAACACACACACACACAAACCCCATAAAATTTTATTTATGAAGCAAAAGCTATGATTTAAGACTGGGATAAAAAAAATTAAGTTAAGAACAAATGGGAATTCACCAAGAGAAGTAAAAGAAACTCGAGGATTCTGAAAACATAATAGAAAAAAACAGCAGGAGAGGTAATAAAGAGCTAGGCCAATGATGTGTAAACTCCAACTCAGGTTATAGAAAATGAACTTGGAAAGCTTACCAGAAATGCAGACCTAAAGAACAGAGGTGAACATTACGATAATCTGGCCCTAAGCTGCTTATCAGTAAATAGTGTGGCTGAAGAAGAAACCGGAAGAGAAGCCGTCATCAGGAGCATAACAAAACACGTGTCGGCAGATTCACAGAAATTTTAATGAATAAGAAAGAACTCCAAGATGGCCAGATAAAGGGTCAGTGCTCAAATTCAACACTTTCTCATCATCGATGGTAACTCATTCATAATCACAGTGGTAAAAACAAATGTCATTTATTACAGAAAAAATTTCAAGTACCTAGGAATGAATCTAAGGGAAAAAAAAAAAACTATTAAAATAGCTACCCAGAAATTGGAAGGGAGGTGAACCATGAGAGACTATGGACTCTGAAAAACAACCTGAGTGTTTTGAAGAGGCGGGGGGGTGGTGGGAGGTTGGGGGAACCAGGTGGTGGGTATTAGGGAGGACACATATTGCATGAAGCACTGGGTGTGGTGCAAAAACAATGAATACTGTTACACTGAATAGAAATAAAAAAAAAATAGCTACCCAGGCCATAAAAATCTTTAATAAAGCAAGAGAAATAGTGTATCCATTGATGAAAAGACTTGCTATTCTAAATACACCCATTATGAAATTAATGAACTATTCAATTCAATCCCAATCAGAATCCGAGCTGGATTTGTCAGGGAAGTATTACATCGATCCTAAAATGTATATGACAAAGAAAATAAGCAGGAAGCATCCAAGATAAAAAGCAAAAGAACAGAGACTTGCACTACCAGATGTCGAGATGTACCATGAACCTACATAGTACTGTACATAAATAGAACAGAGTCCGGATCAGTGGAACATTATGGAGTTCAGAAATACACAGACTATACGGAAGAATTTAGCATGAAGGTGGCGGTTCAGATCACTTAGGTCCAGGATTCAGAGGAGTTGGGACCACTGCCTATCTACGTAAAAAAAGTCACATGTTTATGATATCTATAAAAATAAGCTGCAGGCAGATGAAATACACAAATTCTAAAACAGAAGCAAATATAATACATACATAACTATATAAAATAATTTATTATTAATCTATTAACATACATTAACATGTAAATATAAATTATAAATATATGTTGAGATAAACACCTCAAACAAGACAAAAACAATAGCCAGGAGGAAAAGATAAAGAGCTTTACCTAAGTGAAAATTTAAAACCCCTGCATGGTGAAAAGAGGTTTGCAACACAATCAGCAAGAGATTCGCCCCCAGACTATATGAAGGGAGTATAAATAGAAGAGGACGGGTAAATCAAGAGGAAAATGAACACCTGAGGAGGAAATATGAGTGACCACTGCATACATGAAAAATTGTTTAACCTTATTAGAAATCAAAGCAGTCGAAGCAATGAAAGTTAAAAATATAAGATGTTATTTTTAACCCATCGAGTTGGTAACAAATTTAACATTTGATGGTATCGCAGCTTGGGGAGATTGTGGTGAGCAGAATGTTGGAACGGCAACCGCTAAAGGTGATTTGACAGTACCTATCAAAGTTGAAAATGTGCATATAACATACCACTTTGACTTCCCTGGATCTCCCCTAGAGAAACTCTCCCTGGTGTGTGCACATGGAGGCAAGAACAGGCATGTTTCCTGCAGGATTTTTGTAAAAGGAAAAAACAAAACAAAACAAAACAAAACACTGGAAGCCAGCGTCCATCAGCAGGAAAAAGGCCAAGTAAAATACATGACATCCTTAATATGGAAACTTCACAGTAGTTTAAAAGGTATGATTGCTCAGTACAGTGACAAACTGTTGAGTGAACTAAAACCAAGAATGTTGGGGGGGTGCCTGTGTGGCTCAGCTGGTTAAGCATCTGACTCTTGGTTTTGGCTCAGGTCATGATCTCAGGGTCCTGGGATCAATCCCTGCATCAGGCTCTGCACTAAGCATGAAGCCTGCTTGAGATTCTCTCTCTCTTCTTTCTGCCCCTTCCCCCTGCTTGCACACTCACTTGGCCTCTCTCAAAAATAAATAAGTAAATTAAATTAAATTTAAAACATGCTACACGAGTATGGTATTTATGGAAAAAGAAAAAAATTTTTTGACAAATAGTATTTTCCCTGGGATTAAGCGGAGAAGAAATTCTAAAAGGATCCATACTTAAAAGAGTATCCAGCCCCAGAGACTCTGGAATTAGCAAGTACGCAGCGGGAGGGAGGTGGGTGCACACAGAGATGGCTAATTCTTAAAAGCAGAGTTTAAAGGGACTGAACGAAATAGGTTTTGTCCGTTTTGACTATCCCTGTGCCTAGAAGAGCACCTGGCATATACTGGGAATGTTCAGTAAGCATTTGATAAATGAATGAAAAAATAATACCATTTATGTCCGTGAGAAGAACATGCACTCAAAATACAAATACAAACTTTACCCTAAGAGATGCACAATAAAAAGGGATGGAGGCAAAACAGGGGTGGGGAAAGGAAATACATAAATAAATAAGAGGGAGGTTTTTTGTAAGGATGTGAGGTGATGCTGTACCATATACTGAGAAATAAGATTGAGTCCACTCTGTACCCAAGGAACAAAACCAACAGAAGTATCTGAACTGGCAGGAAAGTCAGGGTTCTTCAAACTCTAAGTGCAGGCAAGAATCCAGAGAATTAAAGAGAGCTCTGAGCTGGCTCTCTTCCTAAGAGGTTTTGCCAATCCTCGTGGCCATAAGCCATGGCTTTGATGAGCCTGCACAAACCGGGGACAGAAGGCAATGCTCGTGGACCATATAAGACAAGGGTCTATTAAGAGGTTCTATATAAATCTTGTAGAATCCTATGGGGCAGACACGATCATTGTAGGAGTCATTCACAGTGATCGTTCATGATTCATTCACTCCATTTTATCCCCAAACAGAACTTCATGGTACATATTTGCTACAGTTTTATTTATTCAATTTCCTGCTGATGGACACTAGGTTGTTTCTGGTTGGCCGCCATGTGATTAAGGCTGCTAGGACCAATCTGGTACATAACACTTCACAGACCCAGATTTTCCTTTCTCTTGGGAAATTACTTGGGAGAGAAAAGCTTGGGCCATTGGGTAAGTGTACGTTTAATTCTATAAAAGACAGCTGAACGGTTTTCCAGATTGGTTGTACCATTCTTCTTTGTTATCAGCAATGGACTAGAACCATATTTACTCTAAATCCTTGCCAATGTTTGGTATTGCCAGTCTTTTAAACTTAAGCCTCTTTTGTGAGAAGAGGTAGGTTATTCA
Organism: Martes martes; assembly: GCF_963455335.1. NCBI lineage: Eukaryota > Metazoa > Chordata > Mammalia > Carnivora > Mustelidae > Martes > Martes martes. The sequence continues at coordinate 1,800,964 of NC_137906.1, read as the reverse complement.
TGGCTGTTTTAACTTGCAGTTTTTCTGAGACAAACGATTTTGCACATCTTTACATTTATTGTGCTTACTGGCCCTTCGCGTATTTTATTTGGTGAAGTGGTCAGGTACCGTGCACATTCTTTATTGGGTTGTCTTTTTATTGCTCAGTTTGAACATTTAGAAAAAATCTATCCTGCATACAGGTCTTTTCTCAGATAGATGAACTGAAAATATTTTTTCCTGATCTGTGGCTTGCCATTTCCTATCCTCAGTGGTTCTTACTAAAGACCAGAACTTCCTACATTTTGTTAAGTTCAATGTATCAATTTTTTTTGGTGGGTGATTTTGTTTTCTGTCTGGAAACCCTCTCCCTATCTCTAGATTGTAAAGATGTTCTCCTATTTCTCCTCTGGGCTCTTAATAGTTCTGGACTTTTGGGTATATAAATCACCCTGAATTGATGTGTGTGTGTGTGTGTGTGTGTGTGTGTGTGTGTGTGTTTAGGGTCTGGAATAGGAACCAAGCAGATGGTGGAACTTTAAATTTGGGTCCTTGATTTTTGCTTAAAAAATGATCTCCAGGGGTGCCTGGGTGGCTCAGTGGGTTAAAGCCTCTGCCTTCGGCTCCGGTCATGATTCCAGGGTCCTGGGATCGAGCCCCACATCGGGCTCTCTGCTCAGCAGGGAGCCTGCTTCCCTTCCTCTCTCTCTCTCTCTGCCTACTTGTGATCTCTGTCAAATAAATAAACAAAATCTTTAAAAAAAAAAAAATGATCTCCAGGAAATACCCCAAACTCATGACAATGGTTCCCTCTGAAAACGTCAGCAGGGGAGAGGTACTGAAATGGCACACAAAAGGGGGATCAACTAGATCACTACCATGTTACTTATTTTAAGAGGAAAGGAAAAGTCAGAAGCAAAGGCAGGAAGTTGGTGATGTTTGTTACTTCTGCAGATGCCTACACTGGTGTTTGTGGAAAAGGTCTTCTTCTTTTTCCCCACTTAAAAATTTTTTTCATAATTAAAAAAAGTACACAATTGTGTAGCAATTAAAAAGTTACTTTGAACAATGAAGACTGGCAGTTTCCTGTAGACAACATAATTAAGGAAGCAGACAGTGCCAAATTAGTCTCAAAAGATCACAGGAATTTTCGAACTTGGAGATACTACATGGCTGATTCTTTTGTTGTGCATGTCTATCACTCAGGGAGTGATACCTGTCAGGGTATCAAAAGAAACTATTTAATGTGAAGCTAAACAGAATTTAATAAAGAGAGAAAAAGAAATTAGGGCTTCACTACATACGAACAGCACAAAATCTCGAGTTCTTTGATACATCTCAACATTATGCTGTAATTCAGAACAATGCTAAAGCTGTCATGAGAAGGGGTATATATTGTAAGAAACTGTGTGCTGTTCGGAGGTTCTGTATAAAGACCTGCCAATCGCGGGAAGTGATGCAGAACATTCTTCATACCAAATGGGAATATGGTTTAAGCTCAAACTTTGTACTAATAAGAAGAAAGTGATACACAGTTGTGTGCATCGATGTATGCCATGGGCAGTTAAAAATAAAGACGTGCATTAAAGTGGTGCTTAAAATGTGGCCCGAGCTCTTACTACAAAAGCAGGTGTGCTGGTCTCCCACCAGACCCTCGCCATCTCAAGAGGTAGAGCTTTATGAAGAGCCCATGCCTTATGAAGTTCTTCGGGGGATGCTTGGAGAATTACCACTCTAGTAGAAATCCAGTGATCTCTTTTCAGATGCACAGTATCCGGGATGATACAACTTAGGTGTCAAGTTGATGGCTCTCTGGGGCATTTCAAAGGACTGAGCCCTTTGAAAATCATCAGGGGGCGTTTGCCCCCATCCATTCTTTCATTTCCGTCTCCAGCCAACCGGGCGTCTCACCAACTCCTTTTCTCTCATCTGTCCTGCTCTCCTGGCCGGTGGAGGTGCCCTCACTCACTTCGCCAGGCCAGCGGCTGAAGCGGGAGGTGGCTGTGAGTGATCACGTGGGCAAGGGCTCTGCACTTTAATGCTAATGTAAATCGTGTGATTACATCTCCCATCGGAGAGGGGCTAAGGACCAAGGTATTTTTACCCAAGATGTTTGATGAAAACATAAAACAATAATTAGAGAAGAAAATAATAAATAATAAGTAGTAGCTGAGTTCCTCATGGTTCAGAGGCTCCAAAGAGCACACAGTGTTCACAGGAACATTGCTCATTCTGTATTTCTGTTATCAAGAAAGCAGGCCAGAGAGTTGCAGAATCCTGGTGCATAAGAAATAAGGCGATGATTTTTAAAAAAATGTTACAGAAGATTTAAACTGAACGAGACTCCCTGAGCTCCAAGTAGGAGGGGCCCCTCTCCTTGGGAACAGTTTTTCCTTTGTCTGTTTACCTAAGGACACTCCATCAACCCTCAGCCCACTCTCCCTATCGCTCAATGCTGTCTTTGAAAGGAAGGCTGAGGGCTGTTCCAGAGGCTCCTGTGAACTTGGATTTCCACTTCAACCTTGGATTCCCAATTCATAGCATGACCCTTGCCTATCTGAATTTAAGACTGAACAGTGATTCTCATACCTGGGTGTGCCCTCAATTCATCTGATCTGGTTTCTCCTCCCACTTAACACTTGAAAGTTTCTGCACCAGTGGAGGATATCAGACCAGAACCCAATCCAGTATTGCCCTTCTTGGCCACCTGGCACTGCCCCATCAGTGCACTTGGCTGAGTGTGGGAAGGAACAACCACTGCTGGTAGTTCACCCTAATTGAGCCCAGGGTGACACAGACCCATGGCATGGCATAAGCCATAAAACACGGCATGACTTTGATCACCCCGTCAACATCATGCTGCAACAGTAAGGCCACCCACCACTGCCAGGAGAGGCAGTCGGAAGTGAAGGAATATAGGCAGTGAGGAAGGCTTCAGAGCAACGGGTGCACATAGAAGGACGCTTCCAGGAAGCCCTCACTTAGTGCCTGAGCTGCAGTGCTCTCCTCGTTGAATATAAAGGGAGCATTTGCTGCGGGGGTATTTACAGCAGGGGAAGACTCCACAGAGTCCAAGTGACTGATATACCAACAGGGATCATGGAAAACACCTAATTCAAGGCAGCCTACATTATTAGATTAATGCCCGGTCTTATGTGGATCTTCAAAGGGGACCATTTTCATCAGATACACAGAGACAGAACAAGGAAGGAAAGTCAGACAGAACAGATACTCCCTACCCATATCTCCACAAGGTCTTCTCCAATTCCTGATGCATGGAGACGTGTGGTTAACCCTGGATCCCAGAATGGATGAAGCAAATTGGTGTGTGTGTGAGTGTGTGTGTGTGCGCGCACGTGTGCTGTATTTGCAAGAACAAGTCAGTCCCTCTATGAAAATTTCTTGGGTTTCTACTTGTGGTGGCACCAACTCTTCCCTCACTTCAAGGTACCCATAATCACTGCCCATGATTTGGTTGAAGCTCTGCTCACTTAAATTTCTTCTTATAAAATCTGCTATTTAATCCCCTCAGCTATTATTTAACAGAGTCAGGTGACAGATCTGGGCCCCACTCTCAGAAGAATTCTGTAAGCTATCAAATCTGTGTTCCAAGATAATGTCCCAAAATGCTGAGTGGGCTTCCTGCCTTAGGGATTTCACTTGAACCTGATATGGACCTTTCCAGGTCCTTAAGGGCACCAAGGGCAGTTTCGTCAGACGTTTCAGGAGCTGCTGGTCTACTAGGCGCAAATCCTTGGCCATCCAAGAGATCCAAATGGGCAGGAATGGGGTTGGTGGGGGGGGGGAGTTTTGCCTGGAATCGTCTGGTGTGCGAATAATGCCTGATTTCCCAGAGGGTAGCACTAACTTTGTGTGGTCATCTCATCTTTCACCTTCCTGTGCTGGACAGAAATCATGTGCCTAATTTTCCGGAGCACCTAGCATCTTGTGATCAGTGAAGTTACTGGTTATGAGCAGCTCTAGATGTGAGGGTTATTCCTCCTTGAACAATCAAGGGTAGATTGGGTAAAGATCAACTCATGCTGGAGACTAACATGCTGTTAGGTCTGAGCACCTTGCACTAGGATAGACAGATCAATCTATTCCAGATTGTAGATCTGTAATTGCCAGAAAGGTTCAAGCAATTGTGACAAGCTCACGTTTGGATATGTTTTCTTGACCAGTACTCAAATACCCACATTTTGCTCGGTGTTTTTTCTAAGTAAGGCACTCTGGTTACTTTTAATTCCATTGGTTCAGCCTATCAAAGAACCCAGCCATGGCAAGCACATTAGAGCTGCCCACGATGAGAAACTACTAAAAACTAGAAATTCAGGTAGGACGTTTGATCAAATGGACAGAAAAGAAGCCCCATCCAATGACAAGAACTCAATGTGTAGGCAAGAATTCTCTGTTGAGGCAAGAATTTGCCTCAACAGAGAATCTATAAAGAAAAAAAAAAACAACAAAACCCTGCTAAGTTGATGCCATAGAAAACAGACTGCAAAGCAATGGGGTCACTTCTAGGAAGCCTCTGGGGAGGAGTCTGTTGATGTGCCTGACTGTAAGACCAAGAAATATAATCAAAGAAACTGTGGCATCCGCAGGGATCTGCTGGCCTCTCTCCATCTTCCCTCCTGGTCTCTTGTCAAGCGTCTGGAGCTGACTTTCTACTCTAGCTGATAATTTCTCAGTCCCATTTCCAGTTCTGATCTCTCCCTTGAGCTCCACATACGCCCATCAACTGTGAACTCTGTTGGATGCCTAACTAGAGCAGGAATCTAGAATGTAGTCCATGCCAACTCGAGCTCTACAATTCCACTTCCCTATCCTTCTTGACCTCCGAAAATGGTACCACTGTTTCCTAATGATTGAAGCCAAAATCTGATCACTCCTCCACAGAGCACCCAGTGAGCTTTGTCCTTTATGGAGCCTCTACTGATCTTCGTGTTCTTCAACATGTATGTCAGACCTCCTATCCCATGATTAGGATCCTTCAAGTAGCCTCTCATGGCAAACAGAAAAATATAGATATTTCTCTCTGTTATGTAATAGGTAGAATTTTAAGATTATCCTCAATGACCCACAGTCTTCTATGATCCCCTTCCCTCTGGGGGTGGAATATCACTCCCATGATTAATTTCAGTTCACTTTGAGTTCATCAAAATGGAAATTACATTGGGAGGACCTGAGTGAATCACAGGACCCCTTAAAATGTGAAACCAAAGGCACCTGTGTGGTTTAGTCGGTTAAACATCTGATTCTTCCTCCCAGCTCAGGTCTTGGTCTCAGAGTTGTAAGTTCAAGCCCTAGATTGGGCTCCATGCTGGGTGTGGAGACTAAATGAATGGATGGATGGATAGAAGGATGGATAGATGGATGGATGGATGGAAGGTAAAACCAGTGAGATATACTTTTCTTCCTGGTCTGGGAAAAGCAAATATGCACGTTGCGACCTGTGGTCCCCATGACAAGAAACTGTGGGCAGCCTCTAGGAGCCGAGAGTGACCCTGGCCCGCAGCTAGTAACTAAACAGGAAGATCAGACCTGTAGCTCACAAGAAACTCAGTTTTGACAACAAACCAGAATGAGCCTGGACAAGCCTGAACTCCAAATGAGCACCACAGTGCAGCTGCCACCTGCCAAAGCCTGGAGCGGAGGACCCAGCCGAGCCATCCCTAGACTCCTGACTGAAGGGAACTGGGAGATTGCAAGTTTGTGCTATTTGCAACCACTTAGTCTGTGACAATCTGTCATGCACGTAATAGAAAACTAATCCACTGGGGTTCTCAGAGCCCTACTTTATCTGACTTCTCCTTGCCTCATTGGCTTCCCCATGCAGCCATTAAAACATACTTTTGTCACATGGTTAACCTTGGCACTGCGTGACTAAGAGGGCCACTTCTAGGGCATTTGGAGTGCTGGTGATACTTCATTCTGTGCTCTGGGTGCTGTTTGGTAAGGTGTGAGGTTGATGAAAATTCATTGAGCTCTATGTTAGGATTCGTGCACTTTTATTTTTATATGTTAGATTCCATAGAAAGTTAACTTAAAATTACTTTTGTAGAATAATATTTAGTGATGTGACATGATGCTCATTTTATGTAAGTGAAAAGTCCCAAGAAAAATTACCAATCTGGAAAGAGTAGCAAATAAAACTTAAAAGTATATTAATAGAAGTTTTCTGGGGAATGCAAAAATTATTTAATATTAGGCAGGTTTTAAAATATTTATTGCATATATATGTGTTATGCAATACACATGCTAGTTTGTATTATCTTTGTAATATATACTACTGTATTATACATATTTAATAGCACACTGCAGAGGTTTCCCTCTTTTTGCTATTTATTTTAATTAAGTTTATTAACACAAAATGATATAGGTTAAAATGTGTTTAATTGATAGATGCTGGAAAGAGATTTGATCAAAAGCAGTATTTGTTTAAAAATTTTTAAACCTTTTAGCAAGTTAACAAGGAATGAACAGAATCCTTAACATGATTGAGAATATCTAATTGAAACTATCTGTCAGTATTCTACTGGATGGTAAAGCCTAGAGATGATCCAGTTAAAAATTAGGGATAATAATGGATGCCTTTCAGCTTCAAAGTAATTTAATGTTACACTGGAATTTCAAGCAAATATAGGATAAGCATAAAATAGAAAAAATCATGTTAAGAAAAGAAAAAATACATTATCTGCAGATAATTTTTCTACTAGAAAAATCTAAGAGCATGTAAGGTGACATTGTGTGAACTAACAGAATGTGATCTGAAATGGAAGTAAACATCCAAAATCGATAGCTAGCCTATATATCAGAAGAAGTCTATCAGAAAATACGAGGAGAAAAATTTCACTTAAAACAACAGAAAACCACAAAATGTATCGAAATACCATTATAAACATAAAAAGGGACTTTAGACCACGTGTGGATTTGCATCTGTTTGATGGTGGGTCGTGGGAAAGATGGGAACCACCTTGCCTAGTATTTTCTTCCTTTTCTTTTATTTTCCTCTTCTTCTCCTTCTTCCTCTCCCTCCCCGCTTCCCTTTCTATTTCTTTTGTGTGTTGTTCTTTCACCCATCAAAGATCTACATTATTTTTGGACAGCTCTATCGGGACTGCAAGAGCAAACAGAGCCATGCTAAATCATGCTTACAGATTTGCAGATACATGAACTCTTTTCTGACTCAGCTGTTGTTGGTTTATGAGATCTATTTACATGTTATAAATATATGATAGACATTTCTTGTTTTTCACGTATAAAAGTCTCAATTTTTTGTTTTCAAATCTATTACCTTTTTTTTTTCTTTACTTTTGCTTTCAAAACATTTATGCTGGGAGGATTCTGGGAACATGGTGGATTAGGAAGCACCTGGAATCTGTCTCCCCACCTAAACAAAAGGCGAAATCTGTCTGACACAACTATATTGGAACTCTGAAGTCTGTTAGAGGCTGCGGCTTCTAGAGGAAGACGTAGATGGTAAATCATGGTTAACTGTAGTCAATTTTAGCTCTTAGCAGAACAGCAGCTACTCATCCCAATCCATGCCCCCAGCTCCACGGCAGGCAGCTGTGCACGCGTTCCTGAAGAAGCTGGCTCATAAACTTGCTGGAGCCAGCTGGGCAAAAAGGACTCTGTCCTCCAAATATCTGGGATCTGTGCTCTGATCCCTGATTGCTGCTTCTGATCATAATGGTGTAGACAAAGAGGCAGGTGGTCATTGTCTTTGTACTTCCCCCTTTTGCTGCAAAACCCTCCTCCTCTGGCTGAAGTAATTTTTAGGAGATTTAAATAGCCTGATGCTCTCCCCACTCCCCCCTGCATTTTTCTCTTTTTCTCCTTTGGAAGCCAGACATTAAAGACTAGGACATTAAAAAAATAATGACATATACAGGGAAAATTAGAAAGTGACTGTCCATGTCCAGGGAAAGGCACAGGCTCAGGAAAGACCTGAGAAGACCTTAAATTTACACTTGAGGTTGACCCATGGCACAGAGTGAGCCTACAACAATCAAAACAAAAACAAAACAATTAAAAAGCCTAAAAGACCAGCAAACCACGAAGAAAGAGAAGACTTATTTCCAGAGTAATTAGAATAATCTGATTTATCATTTCAAATGTCCAGTTTTCAACAACAAAAAAGTCACAACGCATACAAAGAAACAAGAAAGTATGAGACATTCAAAGGAAAAATTAAGGCAACAGAAACTGTCCCTGAACGAAGACGTTATGGTAGATATAGTAGCCAAAGACCTTTTAAAACCACCTTAAAGATGCTCAAAGAACTAACAGAAGATGTGGAGAAAGTAAACAAAGTATGAAAAAAATGAAAATATCAACAAGGAGAATGAAAACTTAGAAACCAATAAGAAATTCTGCCTATGAGAATTAGAGTAACTGAGCTGAAAATTCACTAGAGAGATTCAAAGGCAGATTTGAGCAGGCAGAAGACTCAGTGAACTTGTAAAGAGGGCAATGTAAATGACTGGCACTGAGAAAGAGAAAGAAAAAAGACTGAAGAAACAATGAGCAGAGCCGATATGACCTGTAGGACACCACCAAAAGGACCAAACTATGCATTGTGGGTGTCCCAGAAGGAAGAAGGAGAAAAGACTAGAAAGAATACTTGGAGAAATATTGGCTGAAAACACCCCAAATTTGATGAAAGACATGAATATAAACAACCAAGAGCTCAGTAAACTCTCATAAGATAAACTCAAAAAGACCCACACCCAGACACATTATAAGCAAACTTTTGAAAGCAAAAGAAAAAAGAGAATCTTTCAAGCAGCGAAAGGAAAGTGAATCATTACATGCAAGGAATCCTCCATAAGATTACGAGTAGATTTCTCATCAGAAATGTCTGAGGCCAGAGACAGTGGGCTGATACAATTGAAGTGCTAGACAAAAACAACCATGAACCAAGAATCCTGTACCTGGAAAAACTGTCCTTCAAAAGTAAGGGAGACATTAAGACATTTTCAGGTGTAGAAAACCTGAGGAATTTGTTACCGCTAGTCCTACCCTGGAAGAAATGCTCAATCAAATCCTGCAAGTTGAAATGAAAAGATGCTAGATGGTAATTAACTCAAAGCTGTACGGACAAATAAAGGCTGAAATAAAGGTAAACACACGAGCAATTTCAAAAGCTGGTTTTACTCTAACAATGGTCTGTATCTGTATTTTCTATTTTTTACAGTTTAAGAAAATTGTTAAAAATTGTTAGTCTAAAAGCTGTATTATTATTTAATTTGTGACTCCAAATCTTGTTTTCTATATAATTTAAGACACTTGAGAATTTGAAAGAATTATTAGTTGATGTTTTGAGGCACACAATATATAAAGATGTAATTTTTGTGACATCAACACCTAGAAGGGATGGGGATGGAGCTGTAAAGGAGTAGAGCTTTTATTTATTATTGAGGTTAAGCTGCTATACATCCAAATTAGATTATTATAAATTTAGGATGGTAATTGTAATCCCCTTGGTTACCACAAAGAAAATAGCTATAGAATGTACAATAACAACAAAAAAGTGAGAAAGGAATTTAAACATTTCCCTGTTTAAAAAAAATCACTAAACACAATGGAAGGCAGTAATGCAGGAAATGAGATAAAAAAAGAAAGCTGTAATGCATATAGAAAACAAACAGCAAAATGACAGAAGACTCTCCTTATCAGTAATAACTTTAAATATAAAAGGATTAATCCTTCAATCAAAAGACAGATTGGCATAATGGATTAAAACATATCATCAACTATGTGCTATCCATAAGAGAATAACTTTAGATCCAAGGACACAAATAAATTAAAAGTGAAAATCTGGAAAAAAAATATTCCATGGAAATAATAACCAAAGGATAACAGAGGCGGCTTCCTAATATCAGACAAAATTGACTTTATAATAATAGCTCTGTAAGACTTCACATGAAATATCTCTATAATAATTGTTGGAGATTTTAATACTCTATTTCAGCAATGGATAGAACAATCAAACAGAAATAAGTAAGGAAATAGAGGACTTAACACAATAGAACAACTAAATCTGATACAGAGAGAACATTCTACCTAACAATAGCATATACATTTTTCTCAAGTGCATGAGACATTTTCTAAGATATACAATATGTTAGACCACAAATTAAGTTTTATAGATATTATACAAGGTGTCTTTTCTGACCACAATAGGATGAAGTTAGAAATGAATAACAAAAGGAAAATTGGAAAATATAAAAAATTGTGGCAAACACACTTTTATTATTTTTTTAAGATTTTATTTATTTATTTGACAGATGGAGATCACAAGTAGGCAGAGAGGCAGGCAGAGAGAGAGGAGGAAGCAGGCTCCCTGCAGAGCAGAGAGCCCGATGTGGGGTTTGATCCCAGGACCCCGAGATAATGACCTGAGCCAAAGGAAGAGGCTTTAATCCACTGAGCCACCCAGGCACCCCGCAAACACACTTTTAAACTACCAATGGGTAAAGAAGAAATCACAAGAAATGTCAGAAAAAAAAATCCTGGAGGTGAGTGAAAACAAAAATGCAACATACCACTTAGGGGACACAGCAAAAATGGTATTAATGGGGTGTTCATAGCTATAAACACTCACATTAAAGAATAAGAAGGATTCCAAACCAACAACCTAATCTTACAACTTAAGGAATTCAAAAAGAACAAGCCAATCCACAGTTAGCAGAAGGAAGGAAATAATATAGATTAGAACAGAGATAAATGAGATAGAGAATAGAAAAACAATAGAGAAAATTACTAAAGCCAAAAGTTAGTTCTGTGTAAGGATCAGCAAAATTGCCAAACTGTTAGCTAGATGAAGTATGAAAAGAAAGAAAACCCAGGTTACTAAAATCAGAATGAAGGCAAGAACACTGCTACCGATTCTATAAAATAAAAACGTTTATGAGAGAGCGATCAACAACTATATGCTGACAGACTGGATAACCTAGAAGAGATGGGCAAAAATCTAGAAACACAGAATCTACCAAGACTAAATCACAAAGAAGTGTAAAATCTGAAAAGACCCTCTCTCTGTGTCTGAAAAGAGTGTCTGAAAAGACACTCTCTCAAGTGAAAAGATAAATGAAATCTTTTTTAAAAATCCAACAAAACGAAAGACCTGGACTTGATGGCTTCATGAGAGAATTCTACCATTTAAAGAAGAACTAATACCAATTCTTTTCACACTTTTCAAAAAAAAAAAAAACCCAAAAAACTGAAGAGGGGACCCTTCCTAACTAATTTTATGGGTCCAGCCTTACTCTGATTACAAACAAACACAATATAAGAAAACTACAGACCAATACCCTTATGAACACTGATGCAAAAATCCTCAAGAAAATACTAGCAAACTGAATATTAGCAAGCTGCATATTTAAAAGATTATGCAGCATGATCAGGTGGGATGTATTCCCGGAATGCAAGAACAGCTCAATGTACGAAAATGGAACAATGGAATACACTATTAAGAGAATGAAGGGAAAAAAACACATGTTCAACTCAGTTGATGCAGAAAAAAGACGCAGAAAAATCATTTGACAAAATTCAACATTTTCATGATTAAAAACCCTAAAAAAAAAAAAACAAAAAAAAAAAACTAGGAACAGAAGGAAATAATCTCAACATAACAAAACCACATATGAAAAACCTACAGCAAACTCAATGGTGAAAGACTGAAAACTTTTCCTTTCACGTCAGGAACAAGGCAAGATGTCCACTCTCACTATTTCTATTCAGTATAATCCTAGAAGTTCCAGGCAGAGAAATTAGGGGGAAAAAAAAAAGACATCCAAGTGGAAAGGAATAAATAAAATGCTTTGTTTGCAAATGATATGATCTTATACATAGAAAACCCTACAGACTTCACGCAAAAAAATTTGCTAGAACTATTAGGTGAATGCAGCAAAGTAGCAGCATACAAATTTAACATGCAAAAATCAGTTACATTTCTATACACAAACAATGAGCAATCTGAAAAGGAAATTATAAAAATAATTCCATTTACAATAGCACCAAAAAGAACAAAATACTTTGAAATTAAGTTAACTGAGGTGAAAGATTTGTATGATAAAAACTACAAAACATCGCTGAAATCAAGAAGACATGGGTAACTGTTAGTACATCCCATATTCATGGACTATAAGTCTTTGATATTGTTAAAATGTCAATATTACCCACTGATCTACAGGTTCAGGATAATCCCTATCAAAATTCCAATGGAATTTTTTTTCCAGAAAGAAAAACTCATCACAAAATTCATATGGCATCTCAAGAGACCCAGAATAGCCAAAACAAACTTGATAATGAATAGAACTAGAAGATTCACACTTCTTGATTGCAAAACTTACTACAAAGCTACAGTAATCAGAACAGTGTGGTACTAGAGTAAGACAGCTGTAGAGACCAATGCAGTAGAATACAGAGCCCAGAAATAAACCCTTTCACATATGGTCCAATCATTTTTGACAAGTGTGCCCTGATCACCCAATAGGAAGAGACAATCTTTTCAACAAATGGTGATGGGAAAACTGGATATTCACATGCAAAAAAGTAAAGTTGGAATTGTACCTAGCACTATCTACAAAAATTAACCCAAACTGGATCAAAGATTTAGATGAAGACCTAAAACAATATCATTCTTAGAAGAAAACAGGACAGTATCTTCATACATTTGGATTTGGCAATGATTTCTTGAATAACACCCCAAAGGCCCATATAACAAGAGGAAAAAGTGGCAAATTGGGTTTCATAAAAATTTTAAAATTCTGTATGTTAAAAGCCACTGTCAACAGAGAAAAAGGCAACCCACAGAATGGGTGGAAATATTCACAAATTACACATCTGCTAAGGGATTAACATCTAGAATTTATAGAGAACCCCTAAGACTCGACAACAACAAAAAAAACACACAACCCGATTCAAAAATGGGCGAAGGGTTTGAATAGACATTTCTCCTAAAAAGATACACAAATGGCTAATTAGCACATGAAAATACGCTTAACATTAAGTAAATGCAAACCAAAACTACAGTGAGATGATACATCAAACCTGATAGGATGGGTGCCATCCAAAAATATCGGGAAACAATAACTGTTCACAAGGATGTGAAGAAATTGGAACCCTTGGACACTGCTGGTGAGACTGTGAAGTGATTCGTCCTTAAAAAGGAAGGAAATCCTGACACCTGCTACAACCTGGATACACCTTGAGGACACTCTGCTAAGGGAAATAAGCGAGTCAGAAAAAGACATAGGGTATGACTCGAAGTAGAATGGTGGGTCCTGGGGCTGGGAGGTAGGGAGAATGGGGAGTTAGTGTTTTATGGGCCTAGGGTTTCCATTTTACAAGAAGAAAAAGAGTTCTGGGGGTAGATGGTGGTGATGGGTGCAAACAGTATGACTTACTTAACGGCACTTGGCTATAATGGTAAAGATGGTATATTTTATATCTATGTGTGTTTTACCACAATGAAAATACTGGAAAAAAAATTTTAAATTACATTTACAAAGTCTATCCCCATCCTATAGTCAGAATTAGTGGTGGGGGAGGAAGAAGAATTTATTGTATTAATAGCAAAAGAAGATACAAAATGATAATATTTTCTTTTAAGATTTTATTTGACACAGAGAGAGAGAGAGAGACAGCGAGAGAGGGAACACAAGTAGGCAGAGGGAGAGGGAGAAGCAGGCTGCCCGCTGACCAGGGAGCCCAATGCGGGGCTGGACCCTGGGATCATGGCCCAAGCCAAAGGCAGACGTTTAACCGACTGAGCCACCCAAGTGCCCTGTAAAGTGATAATATTCTGAACAATGTGTTTATGGCCCAAGAATAGATTAACCTTTGCAATAGAAACTGACTCTAGAAAATAAATGGCCACAAAATTAATTAAAGAAGCTATGCCTACAACTTTTAAGGAGTAGGGGGAAAAAACCAAAACCATCCAAGCTAATAATAATAGAAGTAAGAAGCTACCTTTAAAAACTTCTAGCAACTAGAATTAGCAATTTCTTTGTTTTAATTTGAGAGTACCTAAAGCATATATGCTTAAATGCCCAGAAACAAATCTTTAAATAAAACTGAATTTTTTTCTGGAAATATGCTGCCAACTGTATGTTTTCTTCACTGAGCCCACTTCCTCCTGTTCTGCCAGTGGGGAGGGGGATGGTGGTGGTGTATCTTCTTTTTCTTTTAGAAGGACTGCGGCCCCACCCGTAGAGCTAGCTAGTGTTTAATGGGATCAGGAGAAAACCCTGACTATGCCAAGGTCACAGTTTGGTCAGGAAGAGCTGTGGCTTTCAGAGCTCACTTCTCAGAGGTTCCCGTTTTGGGAAATGGGAACTCAGTTCTACAGTGACCCGTTGCGCCATTATCCTGCCCCTCTGGGCTTCGGTCACACTGCATCACACATGAGACTGGCAGGGTGACAGTTTCTGAGGCCACTCTGAACTTCTCTCTCTCTCATCCAGTTCTATAGATGCTGCTTCTGGAAAGTCATAAACATCTTCCACGCCTAGTCCCCCGAATCCCTCTACGAGTTAGGCAAACAGTCTTGGCTAATCTTGTGCATCCTGATAAGTATTTGCTTATTCAATCATTTCTTTAGTGTGTTTTTATCTAAAAGTGTCCCTCTGTGCTATTTTGCCAATTCTCCAACAGCAGCCATGACCCCAATCCAGTTAGCATGCCTGTCTCCTCCCCTCTCCTCTCCTTTCCTCCCCCTCCCTTCCCTTCCCTTCCTTTTTTTCCCCCTTTCCACTCTTTATTTGTATTTGAGTCCATCTTTTAAAAAAAGTTTCACTGAGGATAATCGACACACACTAAATGATATATATTAAAAGCGCACAGTTTGGTAAGTGTTAAGATATGTATATACTCACGCACCGTGATTACGTTCAGTATAGTGAACATATCAGTCACCTCCCCGAAGTTTCCTTGTGTCTCTTGGTAATCCCTCCGTACGTCCCCTCCCTGCCCCTTCTCCATCCCCAGGTGGTCCCTGACCTGCTTTCTATCAACATAAAGTAGTTGGAATTTTCTAAAACTGTATACAAATGGAATCATACATTATGCTTAGTTTCTTACGTCTGGCTTCTTTCACAGAGCATAACTGAGGTTCATTCCTGTTGCTACATTATCAATGGCTCCTTGTCTATTGCCGCGCAGGGCTCTACTGCATGGCTACGCCTCAATTTGCTTCTCCTTTCCCCTGCCCGTGGATGTTTGGGTGGTTTCCCGTCTTCGGCTACTACAAACACAGCTGCACTGCATGGTCACATTCATGCATATATGCTTTCATTTCTCTTGGGGAAACACCTGGGAGCAGCACGGATGGGTCCTATCGCAGGTGTATATTTCATATTCTAAGACGCTGCCAAACTATTTTCCAAAGTGGTCATACCGTCTTACAACCCCCACCTGCTGCACCCGAGTTCCAGCCCTCGACATCGTGGCCCACACCTGTCATTATCGTTTTATCACTGTTATGTGAAGAGGTGTACAGTGGTATCTCATTGTGATAGTAGTCTGCACTCATACTGTCCATATTTCCTTTTTTTAAAAAGATTTTTTATTTTTATTTATTTGACAGAGGGAGAGATCACAAGTAGGCAGAGAGGCAGGCAGAGGCGGGGGGGAAGCAGGCTCCCCGCTGAGCAGAGAGCCGGATGTGGGGCTCGATCCCAGGACCCTGAGATCATGACCTGAGCCGAAGGCAGAGGCTTCACCCACGGAGCCCCCCAGGCGCCCCGTGCATATCTCCTTTATGGTGAAATGTCTGTTCCAATTTTTTGCCATTTTCAAAAACAGAACTGTTTTCTTACTATTGAGTTCTGAGAGTTCCTCACGTACTTCACATACAAGTCCTTGAAGAAGGCTTAGAGGCAAGTATTTTTCCCCCAAGTCTGTGGCTAACATTTTCTTTCTCTTAACAGTGTCTCTGGCAGAGCCAAAGTTACTAATTTCAATGAAATCTGATGCATCAGGTTTCTGTTTTTCTCCCTTGGATCAGGCTTTTGATGTCCTAAGGAGCTGCTGCCTAACCCAAGATCACGGCAACTTGCTCCTGCAATGTCTTCGAGGGGTTTCATAGTTTCTGGTCTCACATTTGGGGGTGATCCATTTGGGGGTGATTTTTTTTTTTTTTTTACATAGCATAAGGTACAGATCCAAATTGTGTCCATGTGTGGGGATATCTCATTACCCCAGTACCGTTTGTTGACAAGACTGACCTTGGTCCACAGCAGTGAACCTTTGTCCACCTTTGTGAGGATCACCTGTTTTTCCCCAGGCCCACCAGACACAGTACCACCTACTTCCTTCACGCTGGTAATGACCGTGACAGAGGCAGAGGGCTGACTGCCAGCCACATGAAGGACGCGTCCCCATTTAGCAGGAACTGCTTCTGGAAGTTCCGGAAAAAACTTCCTTGACATTACGGGGTCGCGTTGGTTGGGCCGCCCAGATCAATAAGCCACAGGCCTGGCAAGACCCACACCTGGCCCCTCCCCTCCTGCATTTGCAGGTGGCTGTTCAGCCCCGGCAGGGGAGCAGAGGAGGACAAGCAGCTCAGCTGACCAAACTGTCATTCTGAACCCCTTCCTCTTCGTTTGGACAGTCTCCTTTTCAAAGACAGGTGGGTGAGGGATGTCTGTGCACTTTCAGCAACCTCAGGGAGTGAGCCCCACGATGGCAGGGAGGGCAGAGTGAGTCTCCCTTTCTCCTACAGTGGGAGAAACAAAACATTCCCAGGACCTGACGAACCATTGCCAGGACAGCAGCGCTGCATACGAGCGAGTTCACGAGACTTTTTTTTGAGACCTGGAAAAAATACTCCTTAAATAGCGAAGCATGGCCAGTCTCTGGCCTTGGGTTCTAAAGCTGTTGTAGGCTTCCTTGGTGTCTCTCCCTATCTAGGCCCTCAGTTTCTCTCTCAGTGGGAATCTGAAGTCAAGAGAGCAAATCGGACTGCTTTACCGTTTGAACCTGGGAGTGATGTCCTTCCTGTAACGTGCTGCATATATTTGAATATTTGCATGAGGTGGTCCCTTTTACCCTCTATGCTTTGGGAGAAGGAGAAAATGAAACCTTGTAACATAGTTGCCATGGGCTGGGCAAAAGCTCTACCCACAAAACCCTCGGGGTTTCCTCAATTGTCAAAACTGGGACCCCCAAACCTAGAAAGCCACTGATGAGTGAACTGTAGGCAATAGCCAAGGCAGCAGTTACCTCTGGGGAGAGAAAGAGGGTGAGAAGGAGACATGGGCTTTACCTTGATCTATATTCTATTTCTTAAAAAAACAAAAAAGCAAATATAGCAAAATGTTAACCTCTGTTAATCTGGATTGCCTGCGAATTATTTTCTGTGCTTGTCTGAATGTTGGAAACGATTCATACTTAGAGATTGATTTTTCAGAAAAACAAGGCTAAAAAGAGAGACACAATACTATTAGTGGCTGCCTTTGACTAGGGGGCTCCTTCCCCCTCCTTTCAACTTCCGTGTATTCTTTGAAATTTTTACATGGAGTCTTTGTTCCTTTTATAAATAGGAAGAAATAATCCCATTTTAAAGCCACAGAACTAATCAGGTGAGATAAATAGGGATGGACTGAGAAAGAAGAGTGGACCAAGGGTGATGCTGATAAAAAGGCAAATGAAAATGATAAAATGTGGTTGAACCTCATTAATTGCTACTTCAGTTATTCTAATTAATTAGTGGACAATTTGGCTGAGCCCTTGCACAATTGGTCAAGAAAGACTGGCCTATTACTAGCAGGTGGTACTCTCTCCTCAATTCTTAAGTCCTGGAGCCCAACCCCACGTGTCGGGTCACTGGGGGACCTTTTGCCCGCATGCCTGACTTCTGCCTTCCAGGGAATCTCCATCCCAGTGCCTTCTGGGCCCTGACCGGCTGAACACCCACCCCTGGAAGCAGTGACTCAGCGGAAAAGGTAAGCAAAACTGCAGGGAGATTTTCAATCTACTTAAGAGAACAAACCCTTTTAATAGCTGTTCGCTCATTAAGTGGTGAAATGTAAATATTGTAGCTAATTAAATACAGCTTTATTTATTTGTTTTAGCAGATCCAGCCGAACATCAATTACAGAATAAATTTTTAATGAATAAAAGGGCTTTTTCAAAAAAAAAATGCATCTGCTAGCACAGACTGACCTTTTTTCTTTTTTTCTTTTTTTCCAATTAACGTGAATTATCATAAAGCCTCATTTCCCTGCTCTCCGCAGCCTGCAGGACTTTGTCAAACAAATACTGGGCACATCCAGCTCTCCGCCTCTCCAGGCCCGCACCCACACAGCTAAACGTAGCTGGAGAAAAACACCTGCCAGGTGGCCTGGTCTCAGTGGAAATTCACCAGCCCGGCCTCGAGGGGATGCTGCCGCCCAGCCGCCATACCGTTTCCCTGTCCATGCTCTCCTGCCCCCCTAGACAAGGGGCTGCACCTTCTCCTCTGCCCTCACTCCCCTCCCGGCACACCTACGCCTCCATCCTTCCTCTCAACAGATGACCTGGGCTTTCTACCTTACTGAAAAGCATTTAATCGGGTATAAGAGAACATCCGCCAGATCCCGAACCTCCCCCTCCCACTGCTCGAGCCAGTACACCCGTCCTTCTCTTCTGTGCCCCTGTGAGGGCCCCCCTCTTAATTGTGTACCGTAGCTCAGCCCCACTCATTTCTCTAGATGTCTTCTCTCTACCCTGGATCATCAATTTTCCTCTCTACTGGATCTTCCCCATCAGCATACAAATGAGCTGTTATTTTTCGTATATTAGAAGAACAAAAGCTAAAACTAAAACCTGTCTTGACCCCATTTCTCTTCCAGCCACCACTCTATTTCTTGTCATGGCAAAACTCCGCCAAAGAACTGACAATGCTGACTGTCTCCCAAACCTCCCCGCCCCTGTTCTCTCAGGAACCCGTTCTACCACGCCACTCCAACCCCCTTGTCAAGGTCACCAGTGACCTCTGTGGGGTTAAATCCAATGGTTCATTTCTCACTTGACAGATTAGGAGGGTGACAGTCTATTCTAATTTATTATGATGTGGATGTTGACAATGAAAAGAGACATCATTAATGCTTGTGACAGGATAACAGGTGGGACTCCAAAACCGTATCCAGCAAATCAGGAAGGAGGCATGACTCTCTGACCTGTCAACATTTTGGACACCCTGAAATCTCTTGTCTTCTGGGACACCACACCCCCAGATCCCTTCCTTCTCTGCCTCCTGTGTTAATTCCTCCTCATCACAGAGACCTTATAATGGTCTAGTCCACAGACGGTTGCTAGGAACTCTTCTCAACCTAGCCTTAACCTGCCACATGACCTCATTCAGTCTCATGGCCAAGATACTGGTGATTTTCAGAGATATAGCTCTGGCCTGGACCTCCCCTCTGAACTCCAGACCACGTATCCCTTTGTCTCTTCGACTTCTCCACTCTCATGTCCAAAAGGCATTCCAATCTTAACATCCCCTATCTTGGACTTTTGATTGTTGCCATCAAATCTGCTTTTTTCATGGTCTTGTACATCTCAGTGAACACAAGTCAGTCCTGCCAACTGCTCAGGCCCAAATCCTTCACTCTGGCTGGCTCATCCTTGACTCTTCTCCCTTACACCTGAAATCCAGAAAATCTTATCTCTACTTTCACAGCATATCCAGAATCTGACCATTGCTTCCCACCCCACTGCTACCATGTTGGTCCGAGTCACCATGAACTCTTATTAAGACTACGGCTGACCTGTGGACAACACAAGTTGAAACATCATGAGGCCACTTCCAGAATATCTTTCAATAAACATAGTACAAGACTGTAAATGCATTTTCTCTAATGATTTTCTTAATATTTTCTTTCTTCTAGCTTAATTGTTAAGGAAATGGTATATAATACATAGAACATAAAGATATGTGTTGATTGAGTGTCATATTAATGGTAAGGTTTCTAATCAACAATAGGCTATTGGTAGTTAAAGTTTAGGGGGAGTCAAGAGTTACACACATACTTTTGCTTGCGTGGGGTGGCCACACCTGCAACCCCCTGCACTGTTCAAGGGTCAGCTCTAGTGTTAAAGTCTCCTACCTGGTCCCTGTTTCGACCCCTGTATTCTGTCTATGCACCACACAACAATGTGGTGGCTCTCTAAACAGGAAGGGACGTCCTCACTGGAAGTTAAGGCGGCACTCCCCACCTTACGTCTTTAACATCCCCTCCATCTGCCCCATGGCACATGATTTCCCTATTATTCTTGGGCTGCCCCAGACTTGGCTCCTCAGTGCATTTGTGCTTTCTGTTCCCTCTCCTGGAATGCTCTTCCCTCCGATGTCGATGGCTTGCCCTCCTCTCTTCTCTGCCCTGCTTCAAATGTCACCTTCTAAGAGATAGTCTCAGATCTATTTAAATGACAACTCCTTTGTTACCAACATGATCTGTCATCCTGTTCTGCTTGACTTTCCACCGCAGTGTATCTTATCTTCTACCATATTCTAGATCAACACTGTCTACTAGAACTTTCTGTGATAATGGAAATATCGACTCTATATCATCCCAATACGGTAGCCACTAGCTACATGTGGCTGTTGAACACTTCAAAGTGGCTGGTGCAACTGAAGAACTGATCTTTTAGTGATATTTAATTTTAACCAATTTAAGTTTAGACAGCCACATAGAACTTGTGGCTGCTGTATTGTACTTTACCATCTTACTTCTTCTCCCACTCATTGTTCCCAAAGGTTGGTTGACTCTAAATATGATCTTCATGACAATAAAATCCATAATACACTTATCCCCTCCACTAGGACACAAACTCCACGGAGGCAGATGTCTTCTGTGCTTGGCACATAATAGATGTTCAATAAATATTGGCTGGGTAAATGACCTTCACCTCAAGTTTATCATTTTAAGTGTCAAACTTAGCTTTTATTTTAAACATTTTTAGAAATTCTTCAAAGATCTATCTATGTCATTTTCTTAATTTAGTACCAGAATACATTGATTCCTTGCAATTTCGATGTCACTATTCTGTACATAAATTGTTATGTTGCCATAAATTATGTCCTCAGAGACCATTCATGTCATCCCTTCATTAGCTCCACCAGATTGCTAGGTTTTTATAGACTATCTACTAACTGACTCTCTACCATTACGCTCTTCTTACTGCCTTCTTTAATATGTGTCTCACTTTTCAACAGAGGTAACTGAATAAGGCTCGATGGTACTTCTATTGTCCCAGAGTTAAGTTGATAGGATTTGTGATGACTTCTGTTGTGGATACATTCACAGTCTGTGGGAAGAGGTTGCCTGTACATGCAGTCTGCATGAAAATTCGATGTGATAAGAGGGGACTGCTAGTCACCTCTTATAGACTGGAAATGAAAATTCAAGATTTGAAACCTAAGGTCATCATTGAGCTGGAACTAAACTTTCAGAGTCCAAAGTTCTCTCATCTAATAAAGGGCTTCTCAAAGATTGGTTCAAAACCATTTACTAAAAATCACCTGCTCTGGTCTCTCCACTAACCCTACCCACTAGCTCAGAACCTTGGAGGCTGGGCTTTGAGACTCCCTGTGCTAAGTTCACTTTCTGATTAGAAGTATAACGCTACCTCGAGGTTTTATTCATGGGGGAAGGAAAATGATCTTGTCATCAGGTCCCTGTGCCTGAGCTTGTAGCAACTGCTCTGTTGCAAACCAAATGAGGATTTTAAGCCCTGATACATACGTTCAACTGATCAGACTGCACTGTACTGTAAAGAAGAGATGTGATCAATAAAAAATGTGTTCCAGTAACAGATTACAGGTCAAGAAACACTTCCAGATTCTTTCACCGCCTCCCGGAGAGCAGAGAGATCCATTTGTCAAGTATGAAGACCCAAGAGGATATTGTTACCATTAAGATTAATAACAGGAAGCTGAAAGGTGATTATTCCTTGAGGTAAGCAAGGTCACCGGCAGCAAAGGGTTGTGCGCGGCGGCCGCCAGGCTCACCTGCTGTAGCGTGCGGTCCAGCGCACACAGCCCGGGTCGGCAGCCTCAGCTGGTAAGGGGACTGGCACAACCGTGCGTTTGGTGTTTTCGCACAACTGACAATGGCCAGTCATTGTAGCAACCAGGTCTGGAGGGACAGATGACGATTTCTTCTGCGACCACCCCGGGGCCACTTCTAGCAGGAAGAGATCCGCGAAAGCTTTTGGTTTTTAATGGGATTTCTGAGACTTGGAGTGGTAAAAGGCGGGTCTAGAGGAGACCGGGGTTCAGCAGGAGGCGCGAGAACACCAAGGCTCAGAGTGGGACACGGGAGCCCAAGCAAGAAAGGGGGAGCACGCAGTCAGGAGAGTTGTGTGTATCTGCGGGTCGGGGAGGGGACTGGTAATCTGAGGTCCCCAGTGGCTGGCAGCACCAGCTGGATTAGCAGATGGGCAAATGCAGGGAGCAAGGCGAGAGTTTGGAGTCCCTCCGCCAACAAACCACCCCAAAGTGGGGGCCACGTCAGTCTCTGTCCGTGGGTCTCCAGGATTGGTTTACTGGGAAGACTGGATTCCTGAGCAAGAACGGGGGCAATCAACGGAGGCTCTGGGTGCAGAGCGGTAAATCACTCACAGACTGGGAGACACAGTGGGGTACTGGGTGAGGGAGTGCCGGGTTGTGGTCTAACGAAGCCAGTCAGGTAGGGTCTGGGTCGCAGGGCATAGCCCCCAGTTACGAGCCAATGGTGGGAGGTCGTGGTCAGAAGCCAAACACTGCGACCCTGACACCAGGAAGAGAGGCAGGTAACGTGTCCCGAATTCTCTGCTTCAGCCATCGAGAGGACAGCGGCCATCGGGGGCACAGGGAGAATGGGTTAGTAAGGAGCCGCCATTCTCACCTTGGAAGGTGAGAAAGGGTTGGCGGCAATGCTAGGGGAGCCCCGCTAGGCTCTTACTCCACACACTGGTCAAGCTCAAATTCCAGACACCCCAGGAGTGTCGTCCCTGGGAGAGCGCACGAGGACCTGATCAGTCCACTGTGATGAGGAACAGGCAGTGCCCACAGACCATGGTCAGTAGGGACATTGTGTCTGCACGTCTGCCAGGCTAAAGGCCAGCAGTCAAAAGGAAACCTCCACCTCCACTTCCACTTCCACGGGAAGCTGTTAATCAGAGGAGAGACTTGGTGTTTGGCCAGAAACACAAGGGACTCCCTGTGCTTCATGGCAGGTGAATTTTTGGCAAGTTAAAAAGGAGAAAGAAGGGGTGCCTGGGTGGCTTAGTGGGTTAAAGCCTCTGCCTTCAGCTCGGGTCATGATCTCTGGGTCCTGGGATTGAGCCCTCCATTGGGCTCTCTGCTCAGCAGGGAGCCTGCTTCCCTTCTTCTCGCTCTCTGCCTACTTGTGATCTCTGTCTGTCCAATAAATAAATAAAATCTTTTTTAAAAAAAGGATAAAGAAAAGTCTTCTTATGAAAAAAGAACCCTTAGCAGAGATCAGAGAGCTAGCTTTTTGGAATTTCTTGCAATGGATATTACAACACTTTGAAGCGAGCGTTTAGAGCAAGGGGGAAGGATGCGATTTACCAAAGTTAAGCAAGTAAAACCAGAATGGATCCACATAAAATGCTTAGAAAAACAGGGTAAGAAGTTGATACATTTGAGGCATTTTTTATTACATGAAGTCCAGTTTGCAAGGGTTAGGATCACGATCCGAACCCAGACCCCATCTGACATGGAAACTTGGTCTCTGACCTCCTACAGAATTACTGTCCTGATTATTAATTTTTACTTGCAATTTTGTTTGTCTTCCTGGTCGAAGACGAAGTAGCCCCCAGAGTCACGTGGCCTGCACTGGCGTGAAGCGGTCAGACTCACATTGTCTCCCCCAGCCTCTTTGCTTCAGGTAACTGATCCAACCAGCAATCAGAACTCTTGTTTTGCTGATGAATTGTTGAGGACTACGTCTGGAAATAATGATGTATGATGTGTTGGGTAATTGAACTTAACTAAAAAAGAAAAAGAATCCTTGTTCTTTTTCTTTTTTAAAATAAAATTAATGAGACAGAAAAATTGATTGAAATAATAATTAGTGTTTCCTTCATGCTGCAGAATGACGCCCCCCAAAATGAGAACAATGCATTAAAAGAGACAAACAAGGGCGCCTGGGTGGCTCAGTGGGTTAAGCCTCTGCCTTCAGCTCAGGTAATGATCCCAGGGTCTTGGGATCGAGTCCCGCATCGGGCTCTCTGCTCAGCGGGGAGCCTGCTTCCTCCTCTCTCTCTGCCTGCCTCTCTGCCCACTTGTGATCTCTCTCTGTCAAATAAATAAATAAAAATCTTAAAAAAAAAAGAATCAAGCATAGAACACATCAACAGATGCTGAGAAGACATCTGATAAAAATCAACAGCCATTCCTAACAAAAATTCTCATTAAAGAAAACTAGAAGGAAACCCCTTACATGTATTAACAACCACCAAAGTCGGACAGTAAATGTTATTCCAAATGGTGAAGCAGGAAAGCCATTTCAAACTAAACAGGAACCAGACAGGTGCATTTGCTTCCCCTACGGTCTTTTTCAGCATTGCTTTGTTAAGTTCTAGTGAATGCAGCAAAGTGGAGGAGTGTATATACATAGGAAAAAAAGAAATAGTCATATTTGTGCTGGAAATGTCATTGTTGAAAATTCCAAACTACTGGAATTAACAGGAGCATTTAATAAAGTGACTGCAAGCCAGATCCTTACTTATGGTTCTCTCTCAATTCTAGAAATGAGAATCTAGAAATAGAAGAAATGAAGAACTGTTTAACCAAATATAGAGCTCACAAACCATAATTATTTAGGAATAAATCTGACAAGAAAGAGAATTTTTATGAAAAGAAACCAATACAATCTAATTTACGGAAGAACTGTTTAACCCAATATAGTGCTCACAAACTATAATTATTTAGGAATAAATCTGACAAGAAAGTCAGAGAGTTTTCATGAAAAGAAACCAATACAGTCTAATTTATGACAAATGAGAAGACATTTTATATTCTCAAATATAAACACTTAATGTTACAAAAATGCCAATTATCTCAACATGAATATATAATTTACTGCAATTTCCCATTGGAAGCACAAGGGTTTTTTTTTTTCTTTTTTTAATTGGTTGAAATTATCTCAGTGTTCATTTGCAAGAACAAATGCTCAAGAAGAGCCAAGAAAGTCTGGAATAAAAAAGCTAATTAGGGGGAATTTGCTCAATGACACAGAGGATCGCATAAGCATGCACGGGAAACAATTCGAAAGCATCAGTAGCATGCATCCGAATCTCCTGGGAGTACTTGTTCAAACAGTTGAGACAGATCGCGGGACTCCCCCACCACACCCCTGCCTCCCCTCCCCCCACCCCGAGTTTCTGATCTACCAGGTCTGGGTGAGGCTCGTAATCAGCACTGCCAACAAGCTCCCAGGTGATGCTGATGTGGCGGGGTTACAGAATATTCCTTGAGACTAATACTGTAAAACAAGTCAGCATAATATTGGCCAAAAAAATAAAGGACAAATAAACCAGTGGAATAGACAAGAAGCCAGTAACTAGCCTCATGTGTAGGAGCACATAATAAAAGACAAAGGACATCCATAAGGTGGAACCAAGAAAAATGCAATGGGTGAAAGTCTGTATAATGCGGTCTCAAGGAAAATACAATAGTGCGTGTGTGTGCGTGTGTGTGCATGTCTGTGTATTTTGTATATATGTACATGATGAAGAAGGATTGAGGGAAATGAAAATGGGAGAGAAGAGGAGGGACAGGAAGGTCAGTGAGAAGAAAAAGAAGACAGCAGCAGCAAAAAGTCTTCAGGGGGCGCCCGGGTGGCTCAGTGGGTTAAGCCTCTGCCTTCGGCTCAGGTCATGATCTCAGGGTCCTGGGATCAAGCCCCGCATCAGGCTCTCTGCTCCACGGGGAGCCTGCTTCCTCCTCTCTCTGTCTGCCTCTCTGCCTACTGGTGATCTCTCTCTGTCAAATAAATAAATAAAAATCTTTAAAATTTAAAAAAAAAGTCTCCAGAATGTACGATATTATCACTGGTGCATCTACATAACGTTACACGCAGCCGTGATTAATGGTGTGCCCAAATGGGGTTTGAGCTATGACCCAAAGACAGTAGAAACTACTTTCCAAAGTGAGATGCCAGACGTTCCCATTCATCTTTCTCTGCACAAATAAATATGAACCAGCTACTGTGTCTGAAGCTCGGATCTGGAGGGGGAAGGAAATTTATTTCCCTCTCATGTAAGTCACATTCTAGTGGATCTGCGCTGTGGAACCTTTCTCAAAAACAAGGTGAGAGAAGCTTGTTACTGGGCTCTCGATGCTCATCTGCATCACAGGCTTGGCCCCATTTCGGGGAGAGGACAGTCAGAGAGAACCCCCAGCAGGCCGTGAGTGAGTCTTCCTTCCCGAACATGGGAGTGGGGACACCAGCCCCTCCTCTCAAGCTTGGAGATGGGTCCCCAGCGGGATTCCCGCCGCTCAAGCCCAGAGCGGACTGTGGTCTCGTGTCTGCCTGGGGAATCTAAAAGGCTTGTTAAGTGGTAGAGGACCGGACGGGAGAAGGAAGAAGGCTGGTGGTGTTGGGTATTCTCTGCTCCCAGAATTTGCAGAAATGGGTGGAGAGACACATGGCTTTGTCATCCCGAACGGGACGTTTCTGAGCACGAAAGCATTATGCTGGGCAAACAGGCATACACAGAACCGTCCTGGGCAAACAAGACGAGTTTCTCACAGGTCAGAGGGGCCACAGGAGACAGAGCGGGTGTGGGGCTGTCAGGGGCCCCTGTGAAATAATAGGAAACAGTTATGTTGGCTCCTGGCACTGAGCTTCTAGAACCTCGTAAATAAGGACAACTGGAGAGGTTTTCCTGGTTGCTGTTGTTCCAGTATCTGGACTTTCAACCCCGTTGCTGACACAGAACTTATAAATCCTTTGTCATTTCCTGGGAGATGGGAATGTCTTTTGTTCTAAGGAGGTGACTCTTGGGATCTCCTGGGCGGCTTCAGAAGGGGGGGCTCGTTACCAGGAGGATGAAGCCATCAAAACCCCAGTGAAGGAGGCACGTATCGTAACGAGCACTGGGTGTTCTACCAAACGATGAAGCATGGAACACAACCTCAAAAACTCATGATGTACTGTATGGTGACGACGTAACATATGAGAAACCAACCAACCAACCAACCAAAACCCCGTGCGGTAACACCTTACCCCTGTCAGGGTGTCTGTTTTGAGACAGACCAGAGATGACACGTACTGGGTAGGTTGTGGAGAAAGGGGGACGCTTGGACCTCGCTGGTGGGAATGTAGCCTGGAATGATGGGCTCTCAGGAGAGCGGCACGGAGGCTCCCTGAGAACATAAAAGCAGAACTACGGTGCGGTCCCGCAGTCCCATCTCCGGGCGCGTATCCAAGGGAAATGAGATCGCAGTCCTGAAGGGATACCTGCTTTCTCAAGTTCGGGGCTGCATTGTTTCCAGTGGCCAAACAGAGAAGCCACCTCCCTGCCCCTAACGCGGCATACACATGTAAGCGGACATATTATTCAACCTTTGAAAAGAAGGCAATCCTGGGGCGTCTGGGTGCCTCAGTCAGCCGAGCAGCGGACTCTTGGTTTCACCCCCTGTCCTGATCTCGGGGTCCTGGGATCAAGCCCTGCGTCAGGCTCTGTGCTCAGCAGGGAGCCTGCTTGAGATTCCCCCTCTCTCCCGCTGCCCCTCCTCCCCTCTTCTGGGCTTCACCCCCTCCCTAAAAGTAAATAAATAAATCTTAAAAAAAAAAAAAAAGGGAAGGAAATCCTGCCATTCGTGACAACAGGACTGAACTTGGAGGGCACTAAACTGAGTAAATTAAGCCAGAGAAAGACAGAACTGTAGGATATCACCTATATACGGGATCTAAAACAACAAAAATGTCAAATTCATAGAAACAGAGAGCCGGGTGGTGGCTGCTAGGGGCTGGGGGTGGGGGGGTGGAGGGAACAGGGAGCCTGGGGTAAGCGGGTACAACGAATAAGATGCATATGGTCTGAGGCTCAAATACATAACACAGTGACTAAAGCTGACAATGCTGTATTGTAGGACTGAAATTTTCTTTTTGTTTTTTTAAAGATTTTATTTATTTATTTGACAGAGACCACAAGTAGGCAGAGAGGCAGATGGTGGGGGGGGGCGGGGCGGGGAAGCAGACTCCCTGCTGAGCAGAGAGCCCGATGCGGGGCTCGATCCCAGGACCCTGAGATCATGACCGGAGCCAAAGGCAGAGGCTTTACCCCACTGAGCCACCCAGGCACCCCAAACTGAAATTTTCTAAAGGGTAAACCTTAAGTGTCCACACACACACACGCACACACACATGAGGCAATGGACTTGACCGTTGACACCTGTTAAGAGTCCTTTCACCATGTACACATACACATACACCAAATCATCATGTGAACACGCTTTAAATATATTTTGATTTTATTGTCACACACATCTCAATGAAGCTGAGAAAAGAGAGAGCAATGAAGAAAATGTTGGTAACAAACAACCAAGCCATGAGTAGAAGCTCGGAGCGGTCAGCTCCCCGGGGAGGAAAGAGAGGCTGGAAACTGAGATCAGGGTCCATCACACCTACGCGCTAAGGCCTCCCTTAGTCCCCGAAGCTCGGGGTTTGGTGACCACGTGTCCGTGCTGGGAGGGCGGCACAGCCCAGCTCCGTGATAACAGCTGTTCCTGCGCGGCGGACCTTTCTGGACCTCGACCGGGCTGTCTCCTCATGGGGTGTTATCTGTATCCTTCCCATTATCCTTCCTAATAGACGCAGTAGTCAGCGAACTGTTCTGGATCCCGAGAGCCGTGTGAGCAAATCACCAGACCCGAGGAGAGGGTCACGGGAACCCCAACTCACAGCTGCCCAGAAACACCGGAGACAGACGACCTGAGCTTACGACTGGCATCGGAGAGGCGGGGGGAGCCACGTGGGGCTGAACCCTTAACCTGTGGGATCTGAGGCTCTGCCCGGACGGTTAAGAGAAGAAATGCTGCCGCGGAAAACCCACACACCTGGTACCAGAAGTGTTGCGTGAGAGGAGAAGAGAAACGGGAGCTTTCTCCCAGACAGCCTCTGAGAGCGGACGAGACTCGGGGCAGAGAAGCGAGAGGTCCCACCCAAGTCCCCAGGGCTCAGGCAGAAGGAAGTGGCAGCGAGAATGGCGACAGATTAGCCTTGCCTGGGCAACTGCAGGGGAGCGTCCTGAGTGATGGAGGGCGGGGGGAGGAGTGTTCTGGAAAACATGGAAATGCCCACGTGAGAAAGACGAGGCTTTAAGCAGATGCCGAGTGTGGGGAGCTGCTGGGAACGACCCTCTCTTCTTCACTGTACCCCAGCCCGGAACATTTTTACTAAAGGTGACCAGAAAAATCCCGCCATGTTTCCCCCGTGATGATGGAAGAATAAAGTCCAGGGACATTGGGAGACGGAAACCAGAGTTTGCCTTATTTCAAGACTGCATTTGCTCAGTTTAAGAGTTACATAAAATCACAAAATACCGAAATGAATTGCTATAGAAAAAGGTGAGATGCATTTTTCTCTCCCCATCAGCAGAACATTTCCTCTGTGCTCTGAGTCGGGGACACCGTATCGTGGGGGCTGTTCATGGCTGTAGCGTTTCGGCCCCCGACATGGGAGGGGTCGGGCATCCACAAGATAGCCCCACCCACGTGGCCCCGTGAAGCCCGTGGGAGAGGAGAAGTCCCTTGCCGGGGAAGCCAGAGACATTCTCGCCCGCCGTGGAGGGCAGAAGTGGTCTCCCCTGGGTACCAGCTTCCCTTCCAGAAGCGGAGAAAGGGCAGGACCGGTGGGGTCTGTTCAGGCTGCGGAGACACGGCCCTTCTTGCGGCTGCTCTCCCGTATGGCATGATTTCGGGATGGCCACTGGCTCGTCTTTTCTCAAGTTTAGAGAGTGAGAGCCGAAGGCAAAGGACATCCCGAAGAACCCTTCTCCTCGGAGCCCGAGAGATGCGAGAAGGAGCGGCCGAGCACCGTCCCACAGCCCCAGGGAGGAAGGTGACTGTGGTGACCTCCACAGAAGGGCTCCAGGTGCTACTCGGCTTCTCGGGCTTCTGGGGACCCGAAGGCTCCGCGACACCACCGAGAGCCGACTTCCTGCCGCTCCCATGAGCGAGGCGTAGACTCGAGGATTACAGCCACTTGGGGAGACACCGTACTGGGCCGTACCCGCCTCTGCTCGGAACACCGAGGGTAGGGGGAAGCCACACCAAGCAGAGGGAGAGATTTTCAGTTTTCAACAATGGCTCAGGGTTGATTACTTTGATCCTTAACCGGAGCTCGTCAACAGAAGGGGAGGCTGGGAGAGCAGTTCTTGGGGCGTCGTGCTAACTCCACATTCTACGGCGTCTGCTGGGGCTGAGTTCTAGCTCCTCCACCGGCTTCTACTCTGGCTCTGAAGGAACATAACTGCTTCGTCCTTACTGGGGAGCTCGCCCGGTTCTCCCTTCCTGTGGCCGCGTGGCGCCGGCCTCTAAATTCAGGAACAGCGCAAGGGCGGGTGCCCTCGCACGCCCCTTTCCACCCCTTCTCTTCCTTTCCTTTCCTTCCCCTCTGGCTGTTAAGGACCCTTGTATTTACTTCTCTGATCCGACCCTGACGAGTTGGAAAGACCCACCCCTTTGGTGTTTCCCCTTTACTCACCCTACCACTACACGCTCAGCACTCCGACCCCAAGTGTGTGGGTTTTCTCCCACACCATGTGATTCTCCGTGACACCGGCTGGTTGTCCTGTAATTCAATTCAATTCTGACACTAACCAGCATTAGCACAGAGCCCACACTTCAAGGGTTCAGCCCCACAAGACTCCCCCACCCCAACTTCAGATGCCAAGTAGTAGCCCCAGGTTACCCAAGACTTTTGTCCAACTTGGCCACAAACTGGAGGTTCCCACGAGCTCCCCATGTTGCACATAATTATCTGCTAGAACAGCTCACAGAACTCAGGGAAATACTCATAACACTTACCAGGTCCTTATATAATAAAGATATGATAAAGGATACGGAGAAACCCCAGATAAAGAGAGATAAAGGGAGGGTCCTGAGCACAGACGTCTCTGTCCCCACAGACATGCCTTCCTGGCAAGTGAAGGTGTTCACCAACCTGGAAGTTCTCTGAACCCCGTACTTTTGGGATTTTTATAACAGCTTCATCGATCATTAACTGATTGATGAACATGATCAATCATTAACTCCATTTCCAGCCCCTCTCCCTTCCCTAGAGGGCGGCATTGGGGCGGAAAGTTTCAAGCTCCTATGCATGGCTTGGTCTTTCTAGCAACCAGCCACCATCCGGGACCCCAGCAAGAGTCGCTCAGTAGAACAAAAGATGTTTCTACCACCCAGAAAATTCCAAGAAATTTTGGAATTCCAAGAATTCCAAAATTCCTCTGTGTCAGGAAGCTGGGTCAAAGACTAGATATTAAAAGATACTCCAAGTTCTCTTATCACTTAGGAAAATGACAAGGATTTTAGGAGTTCTGTGCCAGGAACTAAGGGCAGATATGAATTATATATATGTATACATACACACACACATTCATATATATTTATAATTCATATATCTTATTTTCATATATATACATATATATATATTCTATCATTTCACATCTGAGTTCTAGACTTGCATATAAAAGCTGGTTACTAAACTTCTCACCTGGGCATCTAAGACAATCTCAAAATTACATCCCAAACAATTCTTAAGCACTCCCATCCTCTAAAAATAACAAAAAACAGTTTAAGTAAACAATCAACAACAGGGTTCCAGCAGACTCTTTCCTCCCAGTCTTCTGCAGCTGCTCTACCCGTTCGCTGGGAATGACCATCCCCCCTTCTCCCCCTTACACTCCAGTCCAGTTCATCAAGTCTCGCTGTGTGCCTTCGGAACAGCCCCGACCTGGCTCCTTCTCACCCCCACCCCTACGACCCCAACACCACTTCTCTCTCTCCGGTCCCCAGACTTCAACTTCTCCCTCTTGGAGTCTTCCACTCATGAGCCACAATGGCTCTGGAAACACCAGGCTGGGTCACGGCTCTCCTTTGCGTGGAACATTTCATGGGTTTGAGTCACATTCAGATTAAAGGCCAGTATTCTACCTGGAAGAATACAAGGTCCTACATAATCGGACCCTGAACGGTTTCCTTTCCTATTGTAACAAATTGCCCACATACTCAGTGCTTGAATAACACAAATTTATTCTCTTAGGACTTTGGAAGCTACAAGTCTAAGATGAGAATCGAGGAGGGCCGTGTTCCCCCTGGAGGACGAGGATGAAGGGCAGAATTGGTTTCCTTGCCTTTTCCAACTTCTCCAGGTTCCAGCCCCTTCCTCCAAGTTCAAAAACAAGAACCCAGCACCTTCTCTCATCTTTGACTTCTGCTTCCTTCTACCTTGTCTCTATCTAACTAACTGTCTCCTGCTTTCTTCTTATAAAGACTCTGGTCATCCCACGGGGCCCACCTGGAATATCCAGGATAATATCCCATATCAAGGCTTTAACTTAATGACAGCTGCAAAGCCCCCTTTACCATGTAAGGTAATACAGCAGCAGGTTCCCGGGATGAGGACACAGACATTTTTGATGGACCATTATTCAGCCTAATGTCCACTTAACTCCAGCTGTGTCTCCTAATCCCCACCTCAACACTGTGGCTTCAGTCTTATTAGCCATCTTGCCAATCCTGATACATTAAACTTGTTCTGGGTTGCTGCTAACGTCTCAGAGAGGTCTTCTCTTCCCACCCAGTTGGGAACAGGACCCCCTCCATACTTTATTCCCTCATTTGACTCATTTTTCATAGCACTCATCAATGATCTCTTATACATTTGATCACTTTCTTTTTCTTCCAGCATACTAAGTTCTATGAGAACAGCGGTACATGCACACACACGTGAGCGCGCGCGCACACACACACACACTTTGTCCACTGTTGTATCTAGAAGAGTGTGTGACACGAAATAGTTCTCAAAAGTCATGGACACTGTAGGAACAAATGCATGAACCCGTTTATCACCATCAGAGAAGGGCAGCAGGAATGAGAAGCTACCGTCAGCTGTTTCAGAACTCGGACGTCCCTAAACTGTAAATCTCTCTGTCTCCCTCCTCCTATTTCTTGGAATATGATGAGCTAGAGGATAGGCAAGCATTTCCTACGTCTCTAAAGGTGTGGCTCCCTGCTTCCCTTCTCTCCCAGGCACTGAAGGAGGCTGAAGCAGTACCCTTCCCTGTCACACAAGGCCACACACATCACTGGAATAAAAAAAGTGAACAAAGACCCAGATCGTGGGGCTGGGGAAGGTGGGCACTGGGGCCATGGAGTCAACACGCCCCTAACTTGGGCCAGACCCGTTCCTTGGTGACGGAGGGTACAGTGGGGCTTTGACAAAAGATAACATTGTCCTTGTCTTAGGAAGTGACTTGGGTCAGCGTCGAGTGAGCTGACTTGGGGAAGTGCTGAGCTCAGCACGTAAACCATAAACCAAACAAACAGGACCGAGATGCGTTGACCCGGAGCAGAGATTTGCCGCATGTTTCCAACTAGTACAAATCCCCGGCTCTCTGTCCCTGCGATTCTATTTTCATCCTTTCCTCTCTTTGGGGAGAAAGTCACAGGAGCATTGCAAATGTTGCCGCACAGCCTGGAAATCGGGAAGGAACCACAGAAGTAAAAAATTCATTTCCATAGTAACAGGCTCAGAACCATCCCAGCTGCCAGTAGAAGGAGTTGATTTGATTCATTCCAGCAAACAGAGCCACGATTTTAAAATGTGAATGGCACAAAGAAGTCGATCTGAGGGTCCAGAGAAATCGCTAGGTCAGGCGTCCGGGGTGGGTTCTGACGACCAGCAAATAACCCAACGCAATTTTCACACACATCTCAAAGACAGCTGCAAGTTTTCTCTGCTTTGAAGGCAGTGATTCATCATCTCACGGTGACCTACAAAGTCCTTGCCCCCTGGGGCAGACGTCCCCTTTGAAAGCTTCATTATTAAATCAGCTGGGTCCTCACGACAACTCAAAGTCATGGCCGCGAAATCGAGTGTGGCTGGCCTCAAGCGCCCCAGGAGGGATTTGACAGACCCGGCTTTTCCTCTCCACGCCCAGCATTGCAGCCATTCCTGTCCCCCCGAGCAAGTCATACCCTTGTGTTGGAAAGGTTTGTTGGCTCGTTCATTCATTCATTCATTCACCCAACTGATGGTTATAGCCTGCCTTTGTCTCACGGGTGTACTGAGGGTCCCAGAGGACTGAGAGGTAGCCCAGGGGTACTTGTTCTCAAAGAATTCATGTTCTTCTGGGGCACAGGACCATGTAACAGGATCACAAAAACGGGGAAACATCACAAGAGCATTAGGGTACAAGGCAGTACCCTTATGTGGGCACTAAGGGGGCGAGTATCTACTCAACCTACATGGTAGAGAATGACAGAGATCCTGCTAAGGGAAATTTTTTTTAAAAGATCTTATTTATTTATTCGACAGAGAGAGAAAGATCACGAGTGGGGGAGTGGCAGGCCGAGGGAGAGGGAAAAGCAAGTTCCCTGCTGAGTGGGGCGTCCAACGTGGAACTCGATCCCAGGACCCCGGGCTCACCACCTGAGCCGGAGGCAGACGCTTAATCAACTGAGCCCCCAGGCGCCCCTTACCAGAGAAGATTCAAAATGGTTTCGAGTACGTGAGGCTTCCAAAGGACGGCGTGTATGGAGACCATCAGGCATGTGGGATGGGTGTGGAGGGATGGATGACCAGATAGATCGGGGGCGGGGGTCTGAGCAAGAGCCAAACAAGGGGGGATAACGTGCGATCTACGACCGCGGCGGTGCGGGTAGAGGGCGGGGACGCAGACAGAACAGGCCGAGGGATCTACACTCACCAGAGCATGGTGACAGGCTGGACGTGGAAGGGAGGGCGAGGGAGGAACACGGAGTAACGAGGCTTCCCTCGAGTGACAGACGACGTTACCGATGTGTGCGTGTGACATGTGTTGCGCCAGAGGAAGAGTATGTCTGGTGGCCGAGTCGCTGAGTGGGCCTGAAGGGCAAGACACGTTTAATCAGGGAGCCACAGAATTTGAAATGTCTGTAGGACAACGGGGTGGACACGCGCATTAGGAAGGTGTGACGAGAAGACTGAAGCGGAGAACTTGAGGTGTGGGGTTAGAGGCAGAGCGACGAGAGTCCTGGAACTGTCAGGCTACGATTCCAGGCCTGAGTACGAAGACCTCCTCGGGTGGGAGAATGAGACAATACGAGGGTAGGTGGGTGAGGGGATGGGGTGACTGGGTGCTGGGCAGGAAGGAGGGCACCTGTTGGAATGAGCCCTGGGTGTTACAGGCAACGGACGAATCACTGAGCTCTACCTCTGAAACGAATGACACACTCTGCGTTAAATGAACTGAATTTAAATAAAATAAGTTTAAAAAAAAGAATAATATGAAGAGGACTGAGGAGGGGGGACAGTGGAAGAAGAGAAGACCAGGCAAAAGAATGTCAAACCAGGGAACAGCACACAGAACGGAAGAATTGTAGGTTATGTGAATCATAACCCTACAAAGCTGTTAGGTTCTTAAAAAGGAGGAAGGAGTTTCAAGAAAGACAACAGGGAGTGTCTGTGTCATATACAGCCAAAGGTCAGGAAAGAGGAGGGTTGTAAAGTCATCTTTGAGTTTCCCAGTTAGGATGCTGGTGACATGATGAGATGCCTTCCAAGCGGAGGAGACGGAAGCCATGCGGCGATGTGCTGGAAGAGAAGGAAGTTACCTGACTCAGTGACCCGTCAGTCCTTGGCGAGTTTATGGGCCAAGAGCTGGGAGTATGGAGGTGAGAAGTTGCAGGGGAGTGGCAGAGAGGGGGGAACTGATGTGACATAGTCCTAGAGGGGAAAGGATCTGTGCCCCCAGGGGTGGAGTGTTTGGGGGCAGAAGTGGGCACGGTGATGCCACTGAGTTTGGCAAAATAGGCAAAGGGAGTAGAGGATGCCCACCTGTGACGCCTCTCCGTTGTTCTTGAAGTAGGATGGAGGCCCCGGCCGTGTGATATGGTTGGGGACTAAGAATGGCCGCAGACTCTTGGAGTCACGATGGCCAGAGCAGTGAAGGGCGGGGTGTGGGCAGCAGACAAGGGCAAAAGATGCACCACGGAGACGGCGACCGGGGGAGACTGCACAGAGGGACCCCTGCTGCCTTGGAAAGAACCAAACCACTTTAGGGTCTACACTCTGGGGAAGATACAACAGTGCCTGACTTAGAGGGGATCGGAAG
The DNA here is from genome assembly GCF_963455335.1 of Martes martes. Classification (NCBI taxonomy): domain Eukaryota; kingdom Metazoa; phylum Chordata; class Mammalia; order Carnivora; family Mustelidae; genus Martes; species Martes martes. Next base: position 1,764,649 of record NC_137906.1, on the reverse strand, counting down.
GGGCATCTCCTCTCTTCTCCCTGGACAAGGGAAGAGGGTAAGAAGGAGAACAGAACTTTCAGGAACAGAATCCAAGCAGGGTACCTCTGCTGGGATCCAAGGAGCCAAGGTGGTCACTGTGTGTGGTGGGTCATTCCTGCCAGTGAGGCCCGGGTCGAGTCCCTGCTCTGGCTCCCTCACCAGACTCGACTTCCTTCCCTCCTTTCCATAGGCCTTGGGCTGCTGACGCCCTCTGTCTCCATGCTGTGCCTCTCCTGGAGTCTATCAATATTTTGTTTAAAACCTTGTATTATGGTAGCAACACATGCTTATTATGTAAAATAGGGGAAATTATCAAGAAGAACACTAACCACCCAGAATATTTCATCCAGGCTCATCCACTAATAGCACTTGGCGTATTTCTTTCCGTCTTTCTATGCACCTGCACATTTTAACATTAACACCAAATGTGCCATTCTGTTTCCAGCCCTTCATGTGAATTTCTATTCTAAATGCTTCCCTGAAGTATTTCAATAAATCTTAGTGCAAACATAATTTTAATGGCTGCCTAATACTCCACTGATGGGATGTACCATCACCGAGCAATGTTCTTCCACTCTTTGGTTGCTTCTGTTTTAATTTTATTAAAAATGGGGCTAAACCAAACAACTGTTCACTTTTTTGTCATGTGACTCGAGTCTCCCAGAAGTGGAATTACTGACAAGACACCCTGGATATTTCAAAGACCCTCCCCTAACATGTGCTGCCCAGTCGCTTTCCAGCAGGCTCATCCCACTTACCCTCCCACCCTCAGTGTCTGAGAGAACCCCTTCCTCTGTGCGTTTCCCCATTCTCAGTCAAAATTCCAGGGAAACTTTTCATGAAGTGACACATGTATTCTAATTCCATCTGGAGAAATAAAAACTTGAGACTATGAAGAAGAAGAAGAAATTTGGGTGAGTGATGCTGGAAGGAGTAATTAAGACTTGTCCAACTGGGTATTAAAACATATTTATAAAGCTGCCATATTTAAATCAGCAAAATCTGCCGAGCAATAGGTTTGTCCAGAAATAAACCCCCGTAGAAGTAAGAACGCAGGCTATGCTGCAGGGATGCTCTAGGTCAGTAAGGGGAAATTCACACGCAGGACCTGGGAATCTGGGTGGGTAGCTGGTACCAGGACCCACTTCCAGTAGCTGTGGGGTTTCAGATCCTGGGGAAACGTGACAGAACACCGGAGACCAATCTTCCCAAGCTCGATAAATCCTGGGAGATTTGATCGACATTATGAAGTTGTAGCCCAAACCCGATTTGCAGGGGAAACATTCACAAATCCTTCAAAGGTGACCTCTGGCCCAATCGTATTTCCTGAGCCTTTCCTCAACTCTGCCCTTCCCTTCCCACAAAAGGGTCAGATCTCAAAGGAGAAGAACAAAAGAGGCTCAGAGGGAACCCTCAGGGCTCCTGTCATGGTATTTTCTTTTTGACATTCCAAACATAGCCTCAGATTTCCCAGAAACATCCTCCTGTTTTAGCTAGATTGCATTCTTCGGGTTAAAGCAGGGTTTCTCAACCTCAACATTATAGACACGTGGGGCCAGATAATTCTTCGTGGGGGGGGGAGGGGTGTCCCGGGCTTCGGAGGATGCTCGGCAGCGTCCTTGGCCCCTGCTCGCTACGTGCCAGGAGCGCCCCTCCCACCCCTCCTGAGCTGTGACCATCAAAACTGTCTCCAGATGTTACCAAATATCCCTTGCGTGGGGGTTGTGTGCGTGCGGGTACACACACAACATGTTCCCGGCTGAAAGCCACTGGGTTAAAGTTGTTTGTGGGGGAAATGTGGGCTGTAAGAGAAGGATTCCGGAGTAATTAACTGGAACCCCCCCCCCCAAAAAAGGGAATTATTCAATGGAGCGTGTGTTGGCTTTTTGGAGAGACCATGTCAGGTTGACCCATCACATCCCATTATCATGTTAACTTTCCTAAAACCTAGGTATTTGGGGACAAAGGGGATAATTTTAATCCTCACCTGACACACCAAGAGAAGTACGGGTGGATTGGAGAATTAATAGTTTTAAAACCCAGGCCATATGAAGAATAAAAGGGAACAGAAGTCAGGGTTTTTCAGAGGTCTGCAGAGGAGCGCTTTCTGAGTCTCTCCAGGTCAACCCTCTGCTGTCAAAGACCAGTCTCGATGGAGTTAAATGCCGAACTGCAAAACGGGAGGAGTATGACCCTTACAACAGGGTGTTTTGGGTCTTTATTTTACGAGATAAATCCTAGGACCTCAAGAGTTAACTAAGGAAAAGGCAAAAACCAGGCACAGAAATGAGTGAAAGCAGAAAAACTGGTGGCTAATGATATTTTGGAAAAAAAAAAAAAAATCTATCCACCTCACTAAGAATCAAAGACATAGACACCGAAGCAAAAATACAATATCTATCAGCAAAATTAAACAGCAGTGAAAGAACCCAACGTAGACCGGTTCCTGTGCCTTTCGGGGAATACGGATTGACGGAGCCCCCCTGTGTCAGGCTCCAAGTAGGGATCTCCGGAAACCAGGGTCGGAAAGAGGTAGTCTTGGCCACAAGCTTCTGGTCTGCGTTAGTCAATTAAATTTAACAAATACATACTACACGCCAGAAAGGCACTGTACAAATATTGACACTGTCACTTCTCCTGAAAACCTTACATAAGAGCTACTCTTATTCTCTTCCCATTTTACTGATGGGGAAACGGAGGCACGGAGAGGCCAAGAAGTTTGCCTGGCCACACGGCAGTGGCAGAGGTGGGCGTCCACTGTGAGCAGTTTTGCTAGCGAGTGTCGTCCAGCACTGCGCTAAGCGGCTCCAGAGACCGAGTGATGATGAGACAGCATTAACACGGGCAGTACCCCGGAGGAACGAACCCGTGCCTTTACTCCATTTATTTTGCTTTCTGAGGGCATGATGGGCTTCCTCCTTTTAGTTCTTAGCAGCTTGGTGGAATTCCGTGTGTTTCTTATTAGGTTTATTCCTGTGTGCTTTGTGTTTCTGTTTTTCTTAGGAATGAACTCTTTCCCCCCATTTCTGACTGCCTTCGCTATGTACGAAGAATTAGCTTTGCGATTTTTTTTTAAAGATTTTTTTAATTTATTTGACAGAGCGATAGTAAGAGAGGGCATGAGAGGGGAGAAGGTCAGAGGGAGAAGCAGACTCCCCCTGGAGCTGGGAGCCTGATGCGGGACTTGATCCCGGGACTCTGGGATCATGACCTGAGCTGAAGGCAGTCGCCCAACTAACTGAGCCACCCGGGTGCCCCGAGCTTTGTAATACTTACGCTATACTTGCCTACTTGCCGGTTTTCATTTAATTCTAGTGTTACTTCTAGTAATTGTCTTGTCCATTTTATCTCATTTTAACTGTTCCCCTTGTTTTTACTTCTTTGAATCGTCTAGAACCTTCAGGAGAACGTCAAATAGTTGTGACGATCCTGATCTTTTATTCAGTCGACAAATGACCTGTTTGGTTTCTGGGCTTCGCGGGAACCCTTCCCAGGCATCATCTTTGGCATGCTGCAGTGAAAATCCAATTTTCTCTCACGGGGACTGAGTTCTGATATAAATATTACACTCATGCCGTGTGGCCACCAGAACAGCCTCTAAGAGCTGTGGTCAAATAACACAACAATATGAAGGAGAACAAAATTACCTTAATAGACCTGAAAAGAAGGATTAGGCCTTCCAGAAGCTTACCCACTGAGGCTGGGGTTGGGTCCAGACAGACGACGAGTCCACAACCGTTCCAGCCAAGGACGAAGCTATATGTGAGTGGTTTCTACAACATCGTTAACAGAGATTCTAAACTTCTGGACGGATGCTACAGATTCTGATTGTTATTAAGCTTGGAACCATGCTGGCCCAAGAACTATCTTAAAATGTTTATTTCCTGAAAATAATGATCTCTGTAAGCTGTCTGAAATAGGGGGAGAATGCCTATAGCATGCCTGCTGTGTCTCAGAAGTCAATTGAATTCTACAAAGGGCACCAATTATTATGAAAATAACACATGCCACGTCTTTCAATTTCAATAATATATGCTTAGATTTTTTTTTTTTAACCGTCCGTTCACTGGGAGTCATTGCCCAGATGCGAGAAAGGACGTGACTTGATTGGTAACGTCCTACTTCCTTGTAAGAAACCGAACTTCGTAGACAATACGGATATTAGAAAATCTGTGACTCTATAAACTTGGCAATTGAGGGCTGATGTGTCACCAACTATCATCTCTCTTTATTAATTCTGCACGTCCCCAGAGAATTTGTTTCTCTCTTGCAAGCTCAGCACTTGCTAATGTTGAATAAAAGATTAGGTTTCCAAAAAAAAAATAGCTGAGCTGGTTCAGATGGAATTAGCTTACCAGTCCTGATGCAACAGTTCCCAAATTCTCACTAAAATACTTGTGAAAGAACCAAAAAACAAAACAAAACAAAACAAAACAAAATAACAAACTGGGACCAGAATCTCGAAGGAATTCACAACCGAAGGCCTGTGGTGCTGGATTAGCAAACACAACGGGATGTGTTGTGTAGGTCCACTAAGCCTGCTCCTTTTAAGCACTCAAGGAAGGAGGAAAAAGGCTTTGGAAACCCTCAGCCCAGCCCTCAGACCCTGAGGACCACAGACTGAACCAAAGCAACAGCTGGGCCAACACCTCTGTGTGGGGCTGCGGGCGGGCAGGGAGAGCTGTAGCTCCCCCGCTCCGTTACTCCCCTTCTTAGCCTCTTTCTCTGTCCACGCAGAGCCTGCAACCCCCAGATGACACTGTTTCCAAGCAGAGGAGGACTGGCCCTCTTCCTGAGAGAAGAGTTCTCACCCGCAGAGCACGTGTGCCTGACAGGAGAACAGAATGGGCCGGGGCTGCGTTCCCATCTCGGACCTTCCCCATGCTTCTGGGAACCAGTAACTAAGGCCATGAGTAGACCCTATCCATCTCCGTCTTACAGAACCTTAGTGGATGAAGATCTGCTTAAACAAAACAAAACATAAACAAAACCCTGGAGATTTGCAAGCAGCTCTGAACTGAATGCATCCTTCAGACGTGGAGATACCAGAATGTTGTACCAGTGCCCAGAGGTCCAAGGAGCAGAACCAGGGATTTGCCACCTGAGCCGTCCATTGTAAACACGTGCACCGCATACACTTCTTCCTGTACAAGGGCGAAAAGCTCAGAAAGAAAAATCCTGCCTTGAATCTGTGGAAGATGACCCTACCACGAGGTAAAGGGAACATAACTGTGAGCATTCAGACTAAGTATATAACTTTGAAATTTATTTCCTAAAGAAAACCAAGGGATGGAAATTGAGCATTGGTTCAGTATCCACGGGAGGCAAGAAGACCATATTCTGGAAAATAAAAAGAGGGGCCAGAGAAAGAGAATATCATTCCAGACCTCAACACTAGATGTCGTGTTCGATTCCAGTGTCCAGCAAACAACAGAAAATCACGCGGCACGTGGAGAGACAACACACTGTGAGCCAGAACCAGCAGGAACAACAGAACAGAAGGAACAGAAACAGACCGGCAGGGACTTCAATACTGAGGTTAGAGACAAAGACTGCAAAACAACGGGGTTGATAATGCCCGTGGCGAAATAAACCACGCGTGACAATTTTGGCAATGAATTCGAAACTATAAATAACACAGATGCTGCAAATCAAAAGAAACAAAGAAAGAGTAGAACTGAAAAACAGACTAACCCGAAGTGAAGAACTTGGTTAGAGCTCAGTTAGAGCAGATTAGACACAGCTGAGGAAAGGATTGATGAACTGAAATACAGTGAGAAGAGATACTCCGGAATGAAGCCAGCAGAGCGGGGAGAGTCCATGGAACACAGAGTGAGGAGATCTGACAGAAGGTTAATTCCAGAGTTCCAGAAGGAGAAGAGAGAACGGGGCACAGGCAACAGGTGCGCTGAGATACTCAACCCGTGGTCTGAGGAAGCCCGGCCAAGTCCAAGGAAGACACATGAAAAGAAATCCACAGCTAGACTAGTCAAGAGTTAAATGGCAAAGTGCAAAGACAAAGCAAACTCCTCAAAGCATCCAGAGAAAAAATGAGATTATCCTCAGAGAAGCAACTGACAGCTGAGACATTACCTGCGAAGAAATCACGGGCAGCGAGCAGCTGTCTCAGTCACAGCAGAAGCAAGAAGATGATGGAACACGGCGGCACAGTGGGGATGGGAAAGGGACCGTTTGCCTAGAATTTTATTCTAGAAGGAGGGGCATGACTATCAGAAATGAGGAGACCAAATTATAATTACTGAACTCTGTCTAATCATAGATAGCCACAAAATTAAGAGACTCTGGTTCAGCTGGATTAGTAAAATTCCGCAAAATCCAATGGCTTTTCCGTAGCCAATACTAAAACATAAGGAAAAAAAATTCTACTCCCAACACACACACACGTTTCTTCTCTCGCTTCCCCCCATCCTCCCCCCACTTTTCATAAAATGTCAAGGAATAATGCTAACAAGAAACGTATGGGACTTGGATGGAAAATGGTGAGAAATCTCTACTGAAATTTGTAAAGGGAAAACAAATATTTAGAGAACCATTCCACATTTCTGAATGGCAGGAGCCTATATCTTAAAGGTGTCAGACCTTAAAGTAATGTAATAAACACCCCAATGATATTTATTTTGGAATTAGAAAGAACGTTTTAAAGTTCATGTGCAAAATAGACGGAAAGAATAATGTTGGGAGGATGGTATCTCCAGATATTAAAGCGTGTAATATGGTTCGGAGGAACTGACACAATATGGTAATGGTAAAGCAATCAACGTATGGGTCCATGGCATAGAGTCTGTCTAGACAGAGAAAGACCCATTAGGATATTTGGTTCTCCAGGGGGGAAAAAAAAATCAAGTGAAATCCTCATGTAAATGAAGCTAAGCCCTAGAAAGACTGAAGAATTTCACGTTTCTCACCAAATCAAACGATAAGCCATAAAAAGGAGAAGGAGAGGTTCGCTCTTTAACTGAGCATGAGAGAGGAACGGCTTTTTAAAAATCAGAAAAGCAACACAATGAAAGAAATCACTTCTAGACTTGTCAACTTTACATCTGTAAAACTCTACCGTGTCAAAGACAAGAGAAGCAAAACTAGAACAGAAAAGGAAACTTATAACATATTTCCCGTGACTGTGACAGACAAACATTTAACGTCCCGAGCACCAGAGTCTTCTAGATCAATAAGTAAAACAGTTGCTTTTTATAGATCAATAAGTAACACTGTTAAGGTCACAGAAAAGAAAATACAAAGATGTGTGGTTTTTCTTTTAAAATGGCAAATTTAAATGAGAAACTTCTAACAAATTTTCCGACGGGCAGAACTTAAAAAAAGAGATCTACTCTATGATGCTGCGAGGTGGGCACTCGCTCCCACTGCTGGGGGGCCGCGTCCTTGGTGCAAATGTTCTGGCATGTTCTGTGGCTCGTTAACATAAACACTTTACGCTGGGGAGTCTGGCAGCAGGTAAGCATAACTTTCCGCTTTCCAGGCTCTGGAAAGAGCCGTTCAGATAGATGTAGACGATGTATTTCCGGGGCCGGGAGCCAGCCGGCAGTGAGGGGGAGAGCTCAGACGCTGATCCAGAGACTTGGAATGTGTGGGGAGCTGTTAAGGGGTGCAGAATTCAGGGAGAAATTCGGGAGTCTCGCTGGAGTTCCCAAGCGCAGGACAGCAGGCGCCGGTGAAAGGCAGGAGAAGAGCGGTGGGACAGGGACTCAGTGGAGCAAGGTGAGCTCCAGAGAGCTCCGGCACACGGCGCTGGGGCTGATGTCAACAACGCTGCCATGCACTTACAGATCTGTTAAGGGTATAGATCTCAAGTGAAGTGTTCTTAGCACAATGAACAAAGAAAAGAACAGACATGCTGGCCCAGATCCGGGAGGACAGCCCGTGTTAAAGCACAATGGAAGACTGATTCACTGACTTGACAAATGACACGGAGCAGGAGTTAGAGACGGGGCACCGCGTCCACACTGGGAGCACGATGGACATAAGACAGGTGCACTGAGCACCAAGGAGCCCATGGGGCATCTTGGAAGCAAGATGAACACACATACACACACACGGGCAAACAGACAAAATAATGCAACTCCTGAGCATGATGACGCAGGAAATAAGCAGGTGTCAGACAGCGTTAGGGTGCAGAGGCTGACTTGCCCAGTAAACCAGAAAGCAGGGAGGGGAGACTGACCCAGGTGATGGCTGGGTGCCTCAGGCGGCCAACAGGTAACAGTGTCTCTTTTTGCAGAAGGAAATGGCTGTGCATGTGTTGAGGCCTGCAGCTCTGTTCAAGGGCTGGCCTTTGTGCATCTGGGATGGGGAGGGGTCCTGGCATGGTTCTGGTGATGGAGGTGGAGGGCCGGCCACCGTGTCCTGCCTCGGCCGGGGTGGTCCTGCCTCTCACAGGGTGTTTTCACCCCCGGCCAGGGCCAGCGGCGGGTGGAGAGGGAGCCCTGGCATGGGCGTGGTTTGCATGCATGCTTCCTCCGGCCTTTTCTGCTCAGGATAATTGAACACTTAAGTGATTGTTCCACTTCATAAAGTATGGTCCAGGGAGGCACTGTGCAAATTGCTAAATCAATTTATTTTTAAACAGAAATGAGGTTTTAAAAAAAAACAACGAAGGCTCGATGCGTCTCATAGCGAGGGTCCATGGAACACAGTCTCTCCCTCCCTGTGAAGCCATTACACGCATTCCATGCGGCCAGCCCGGATGACCGACTGGGGGCCAGTGTGAGGGGCAGCCTTCTGTGTGCTCGCTCGCAAAGGCCAGTGACTCTCCATGCATGAGCTGCAAAGACCACCACGCGGGGATTCCACAGCAGCAAACGATGAACGGAGAGTAAGAACCGTGCTGGGACTCAGAGAAACACCCAGAGTCCCACTTCAGTTCTACTGTGTGACTCTGGGGCAGACCACTCCACTTTGAGGCCTCAGTTTGCTGCTGGTTAGTGATCAGACCTACTTTCTCATTCCGCACTCTGGAAGGGAACCGAGACGGGGGCTCGTCCCACGGTCAGTCCCACCTGCCTGAGCCGAAGATGCTAAGTCCCGTGTGTCCGCCCCAGCCCACCTCCCAGGAAATGAACTGAGCCTTCTGACGGGTGGTAAAGTGGGGGGGGGTTTAACCAACCCTATAAAGTAAATGTAGTAGCTGGGAGAGCCCTTGATGAACCAATGAGTTCTAATTCATTAATTCAGTAATTCATTATTCATTGATTCAGTGAGTCTAATAGTTCGCTGTTCATGAATCTAATTCATTTATCTATACCTATATACCTGTATCTGTCCCAATCTTCTTCAGGGAATCCAGAAACTACCACTTGAGTATCTTTATGCTCCTCTGTGTTTCATTTCTGCACACCTAATCTTCTGACTTCTCTACGATATTTCATTTTCACGTTCCCAAAGCATCAAAGCAGCTTTTCCGGTCAGAGAGAACCTCCTTGAGATAAAATTATGTGTGTGGGGATGGGCAGATGTCTCTTACACAAACCCACCACCGATTCCTCCTTTATACCAACACTTGCTGGTTAAAACAAAACAGAACAAAACAAAACAAAACAATAAAACAAAAAACCAAGCATGCTGTTAACGGAGGCATCTCGTGCCTGCCATCCTAACACGTGGCTTTCTAGCCGAGGATCGTCCTGTGACTCCGTGCGTGTCACACTGATGGGGTGGGATCAGGCAGATGCTCATTGGAACAGGACTGGAGTAAGCAGAGAGGCTACCCCTGCATTTTTGTCGTAGTTATGATGCGTCACGTCGCAAGCCGGGTTTCTCGTCGTGTGCTGGGCTATTTTGCATCCCTGCCTGCCCTTCACGTCCACGCCCTGGGGGGCATTTTGTCAGTGGGTGCCCTGATTTCGAGAGTCTAGGATATGCTGTTGTGACAACCCCCGAGGACCCTGCTGACGATCGTAGGTGACGGAGGCTCCATTAGCTTCCGATGCCGCCATGTTGACGTGAGGCCCAAGGCTTGGACATGGTGAGGGGAGGACAGGCAACGTCACACACCAGCTCTTAAATGCTTCCCTTCTGGAAGCGACCCAGAGCACTTGTGCTCATTTCATAACTGAATTGAGCCACAGGGTCATGTCTGACTCCCAGGCCACGGGAAGGGAGATCTGGAAGTGTCGATGAACACAGTGATGTCTGCATACAGGACGCGTGCTAGTTCTCGCTAGGCAGCCTCCACTCCTAACAGGTCAGGTCGTCCAAGCTGGGCCGCCCGGACTCCGTCTCTAGGGTCTCTGATCCACCGAATGCTAGAGCTGGACGGCCCCGACCAGTATTTGTTTAGCTTGGAGTATCAGTGAGCTCACCGGCGATCCAGGTCTCCCTTCAGTGGAGTCATGAGCGAGCAGGAGAAAGGATCCCTTCCTTCCAGCAGCCTCCCCCTGCAAGTCATAGCCTGAAATCCGGTGCCCCCGAAACTAGGCTTACTGTCTGCCCCTCGCGGTCAGCCTGCTTCTCCGGCACGCCTGTGGATGTGGAGGCCTACCCGTACTCTGCCGACATACTCCCTTCCTGCCTCCCGAGAGTCGGGTTTCATGACTCGCTCCCCAAATCTTCCCAAACAGAAACCAAATACCCTGCTGATGTGACCCACCAGGTGCCCTAAGGTTGATCTCCGGGGCCGTACTTGCAGGAGGACAAGCGGAAGCGCCCCTTGGCCCGAAGCCACGAAGAGCAGGTTCCTACCTCAGCTCTGCCCCTCGTTTTGCTGCGTGAACTTGAGTAAACCCGGAAGCTCATCTGTAAAATGAAGGTCTGGGACAAGTTCATCCTCAAAGTCCCTCTGGCTCCAGTGGACCGTGACCGTGTCATCTGGGGACTGCTGAAACAAGCACAAACCCTGTATTTTGGTCCCCGATTGGAACCAAAACCAGGCCCCACACTTTGATAAATAACCTGTCAGCTCTGCTTGTTCCCCAGGAACAGCGTCAGCCTGGGAAGTCATGGGCTGCTTGCATTTTACATTTCAAATCACAGCGGTCCCGGCGTCTCTCTGAGGACAGGCCGTCCATCCGGGGACTTGGCCTCTGCTGCAGGGTGGACTCCAGTGTCTGGGGACGAGTCCTGTCACTCGTCTGACTGCTGTTCATCAAGCCCCACCTCCTTCAGCTTTTCGAGATGGGCCGGGTGCCTTCACGTCTGTCAGCTTAGCACCCGCGAGGCAGAAGAGCCTGACATTTCCAGAACATTGTGATATATTAATATCAATAAAAGTGATGATTGCGAACCCCTCCGCTGTCTGTCTCTGATTAGAGGAGCCCCAGGAGCTGAGCGGAGGAAGATCCTCCGCACTTGTCAGCAGGTGGGTGCACGGAGGAAACACGGGACGACTTCGCCTGTGAATACGATTCACCTCTGATTAAAATTCTGCTTGGGATAAAAGGGTGATGCATGGAGGGTATGAATGAGTCGCTAAATCAGAAGGGCCTCTCTGTATGCATTAGTCTCCCTGCCTTGAGCCAAAGTCAGCTCTCTTGCACTCTTACATTAGGAAAAAAAAAAAGGGATTTTTCGGGACACCCCGCCCAGGCAACGTGAGGGTGAAGATCGGGAGATGATGGTGACATTCTGTCTCTCACGCACGGGAAGGGGCTTCACCAAATCACAGGAGACCACGGTCAAGGGAACCTTGGGGGTCTTTGGTTCTACAAGCTGTTGTCAGAGGGTAACCTCTGGTTGCTGGTTTTTGTTTTTGTTTTTTTCGTTCCCCTCTGCAAGCTACCTGAGTGCAAAGGGTTTAATCTAAGATCTTGTCCTCTTCACTGCAGGACTGGACGAGTAGTCATCTTAACGTGGATTTCAGCGCATGTTAGCCTTCCGGATGAAGCGGGGGTGGGGGTTGCAGAAAAAAGGCTTGAGTAGTGGAGCAGAAGACAGACTGGTGGCTCAGAGATTCCAGAAGGTCCCGACCGGCCAGGGCCCCTTCCTGTGAATACTGAGACTTTCTGCCACCACTAAGGCCCCGTGGAACGTGGCCAGCAAGTGCTCTTGGGAACCGGTCTCGGCCGAGGACAGCAGACAGCGTGCCCTGTCGCACCAAAGCCCCTGGCAATGTGAGGGTACAGTCGCTCTCACGCCGGGCTCTCGAGTGTTTCCAGTGCGTTGGCCTTTTTACTAAAGTTATAACTTTTCCACTTGCAGCAGCTTAAAAGCCCAGAGACCAGCTGCGTGGAAATAGGTGCCCGTTGGCGACTGACGTCGGAAATGCGGCTTGATACGTTTCCCTCCTTCATGCAAGGTAGCGAGTTTTGCAAAACAAATTACTTCTCCCCAGTTTTGGCTGTTTCTCAGCTAGGGCTCACCCAGCAGAGTGAGTGAGTTCCTGCTGACCTTGGCAGGAGAGCGCGAACCCAGGAATTTGGCAGAATGGAAGCTATGTCCCCGCAACCTGAGAAGCGGCACGTCCGACTCGGGGCGCAGTGGGTTTGGGGTGGGGGTTATCGTCTGGGTCCAGGAACCCAGCATCCCATGGTTCCAGCAGGGCTGTAACTCTGCATCTGGCAGCGCTGAGCTGTGTTTTTCAGGGCTGGGCTCCAGGACATCACCTTGTAGAAACAACCGGCACGGGCCATTCTCACAGACTCAGCAGTCCCGGCTCAGACCGGCCCGAGGAGCTGAGCCAATGCCGGGACTGAGCCAGAACTCCTTGGGGCGAAGGCTCGGGGTGCTGAGCTGGGGACGAGCCAGGCAGGCCGGGAGGAGCATCCGGCACAAACATGTGCGGATGAACTAAGGAATATTTCCCATTACAAGCTGATGCAGAAACCAGATGTGCTCACTCCCGCAGGGCTCCCCCCTCCCCCGTGGCTGCTGCTGACGGCTGCCCACCAGGAGGAGGGAGAGGTGAAGGGAGAGGTGGAAGGAGCTGCGGGAAGTCTGCAGGCCCCGCTCGGAGGCTGGCTTCTATCCATCCCGAGTATTCCAGCACTAAGTCGCTTGCCCCTGCGTCAGGGGAGCTCGCGCTGCCTCGCCAGGCAAAGCCCCACGGCAGCCCGTGGATCTGCAGCGTCTGGGAGAGGCAGGGAATTATTCAGGAGGCTGGAGGGGCCTCGCCCTCTGGGGACAGCGTGTCAGCTGAGCTCAACAGTGCTCACTGCCCACGGACGAGTCACCGAAGTCAGGGCTGGCTTCTCCCTCTTCCAAGAGGGGAGGCGGATGGTGGCAGTCACTCCTGTCCCTGCCACACCACACCAGCTGCACGCGGTTTCAACACACGCTGCCCATTCGGTCCTCATCACAAGCCTGTGAGGGGACATGCCAGGAGTCGCGGTCTCTGGTTCAGATGACAGAACGGGGCAGCCAAGGCGAGGGACCGGGGGAGCAAGGGGCAAACTGGAATTAAGTCCCTGCGCCGTTTCTGTAAAATTTTCATAAAACGCCTCCAGCCCCGACTGAGGATATACACTTGACCTACGGAGCATGGCGGCAGCGGGACGTGGGTCCCTGATCACTTCTGTGTGTTGTTTAAGACAAAATCATGGAGGGATTAGAGTCTCCACAGGCCAACTTTCAAGAAAGCCTGTTTCCTCCTCTTTGTAACCTTAAATCTCCATTATAGGCCCGAATCTCACCCTCTGATAGGTTCAAGCTCCTCAGAGCAAGAGATCTAGCCGTGATGAGCTCTAACCGACATTTATACCTCCTTCCTTCAGAGACGAGAACGAACCACCTCAACAGCCCTGCCTTTTGAAGAGAGGTGAGCCAATTAGGCCTGTGGCAGTTTCTATCTCCCTGTTCACTGCTTCCTCTCAAAATAATCACATAAGGCTTTGAAAGCAAACGTCTAGGAACAGGGACACAGCCTGGCGGATGTCAAGCAGCTATTTAAAAAAAAGGATAGATAAGGAGCACCAAGGGGACCCAGAGGAGGAGCAGGGCCCTGAAGCCAAGATACTACCTTTAGGAGACGGTGCTGGAGATTTCCAGGGCGGCGCCCATTTCCAGACCCCATCCTTCCAACCCCCACTGACCCTGCACATCTGCACCAACGAGCACCTGGTGGCTAAAAAGACCTGACCCAAGTTCTGCCGATTCTGGGGATGAATTAAAGCAACAGGACGACGACACCTTCCCTCCTTGCCTTTCTCTCCACCCGACCCTCGGCGCAGCAGATCTCAAGGTCGTCCCCACGGTGAACTTCCCCGGAAAGCAAAGCTAAGGAAGTGTTATTTTCTTAACATGGGCTATGACAGCTGAGTGAGGACTGGAGATGGACTTCAGGAGCCCAGAGGTTGTGCTCGTTAAGGTGGCCCAGCACGGCCCGCTGAGAGAGAGCCTCCCGAGTCTATCCCAGGGATGTAAATTAGCTGGTCAAGCATTCTCAGTCCAGGAAAGGAGAGATGGCCTGGGAGGCACAGATCCCTTCTCAGAGGAGACGGTGAGGCACCTGCTGCCAAGCAGAGGATGTGGTTGGAGCACACAGGCATTTTCTTAAGCATCAGAGAGAGGACTCAGACACAGAGCAGGTAGAGGAGGAAAGAAAGGCTGGGGTGGGGGACGGGAACAGCAGTACGGGTGTTGAATAACCACAGAGGTTCTCTTCCTGCGCCATGGGCAACCTCCTAAAGTGGTGACATCCTGGTATTTGAGGACAGCTGAGCTCCTTACCCAGGGAGTTGGGGATAAAAGGTCCTCCTTCCCGCCTTCTACCCAGCAGAGAAATCAAAATCCAACACATTCACTCTAGAGAAGACGGACATCACAGCCTACAAGAGACACCCGCGATGTCACAGCCTATAAGAGACACGCGAGACATCACAACCTACAAGAGACAACCGCTAAGAAGATGCTTCCCAGAGATTTGGAGACCTAGAACCCAAAGCAGCCGAAGCACTGGGATGGTCTCAGGACCCAAGCAGCATAGCTGGGACTGGGATAGAGAGCTGGCGAACTTGAAGCACCCCCGGATTGGCAAATCCAGATTTATGGGGAATGCTTTTAAGGCTGACAGCACACATTTGTGAAATAATGCTCTTTGGTTCCTGATTTCGCTCTAGAGTCCTCACCTACATGATGTGGACTATACTCTCTGACTTACCTGGAAGATAGGGATAAGGAAGGATCAGACCAAACAGTGGACAGACAAGTGTTCTGTGACATACACAAACGTAGGCTCTCTCCACGATCCTCACCAATGCTACAACACTGGGGATGCCCCCGTGGGCTGCCCGGGTGAATCACTTTTACGAGGACCTGCGAAAAAAGCATCTCTTGCCATCTTTGTCCAACTGAAGACTTTCAAAGACTGACCCACCATAAGGCAGGTTATTAGTAAATGAGGTATCAAAGGACTTGTCGAAATTGAGCTGATCCAAGACTGGAACCGAGCAAATAAGTAACATCCTGAGCCTCAAGTTTCCTCATCTGCAAAAGGGCAACTATAAGTCAGGGCTCCAATGGGAGTTTGCAGTGATTAAAAGGGATGGTGGTGAAGGTCAACGTAGACTGCTTTCTCACCAGAAAAACTCAAGCATGTCAAGGCTTTTGTTCCTTTGTTTTGTATTCAAGCACGGAAATGGAAAAACCCGGCAAAATATGCCTGAGATTCTTGAAGAGGGTATGGGGGACGAAGACCTCCTCACCTCTCCAGGCAGAACATGCATGCTCCCCAAAGGGAGAGGGCCCAGCTGGTCCGGCTCAGCCAAGGACACTGGCTGAGGATCATCACTCACGGCTCTTGATGTCCACTCGATTCTCAGCCCAGACCCTAACCCCTTGGAACGCCATCCATCTCCTAAGGCCGAGTCCTCCCTCCTCAGTGAGATAGTCTCAGACCTCCCCAATTGGAATTTCCGTGGCTTCTCTAGTTCTTCTCTAGTTCTCTCTTCTTTTTCTGTTCCACTAACATACTTAGAGTTTGTCACAGTTTATTTTTGTGTGTATGCAATTTGGATCGATCTTGATCAGTCTACGAGATTCTGGAGAACAAGGAATATGTATTTTCATCTTTGTATCCCTTACACTGCTCCATAATGATAGCTGCTTTTTGAATAAAATAACTTCCAGCTCTTACCTCATCATGCATCTCAAGCCAATCCTATAAATAAGCAACAAGAGCTGTCGTTGCCATCAGGCTTGGATGCTGCCACACTTAACAGACCTCTCGTCTGCAAACTGGCCTCCCCAGTTCATCTTCTTGAAATGCCATTTTAAAACACCGTATTCGAATTTCCCGTTCAATCTTTTAAAGGCTTTGCAATGCTTGCACGGTGAGGTAAAAATCTCGAAAGCCTCGAAGGTAAGGCTCTGCACCACCTGCCTCCAACCCAGCTACTTAAACTCTTTTAACCCACGCATTCCCAAACCAGTGAGGCTGACTCATTCATTCATTCATTCAATCATTTTCTCTTCCATTCATCAAGCACGGGTTGAGTGCCTACTATGTGCTAGCCGTTGCATTAGGTGGTGGGGATCTGTATACGAAGACATGATCCCTGATCTCAATGAAGTTCTCATCTACTGGGTTGGCAGAAAGGAAAAGGCCTATTACAATTCTAAGTGATAAGACATACTGGGGGTACAGAGGACCAGTGACTAGATTGGCCTGAGGGAATCAGGGGAGTGTTGGCAGAAAAGGCACCAAAGCAGAGACCCCACACACTGGGTAAAGAGAGAGCCTCTGAGACAGAGAGAAAAGAATATGCAGAAACATTAAGGACGTCATGAGAATCTGGCTCAGGAATATCTAGCCAAAGCTGAACTCAAACGAAAAGGGCCGTCCAAGGTGTGTGATGTGGCATTTGGTACCTATGTCAGTATTTCTCAACTTGTGTTCTTGACCTGGTTCTGAAAGACATCAAGCAGACCACTATAGGACAGAAAAATTTCAGGTGTTCTGTGGTTGACAAAGTTTGCCAAGTAAGTACATGCTTTCCCCTGCCTTGGAAAATTATCATGTTTGTAAGCATATTGGAGGTTCTGCTAAGCCTTGCAAAAAAGACAAGCTTTTGAAAGGGTCTCAAATCTATTTATCCAAGGAGAACGACACAGCCATGTGCTTCCTGCAGGATGGAACCCAAGGACGACGGACCGTTATGGAAACACTGGTCTATACCCCTACCCCACTCATGAGACACACCTGCTGTACTGGCCCCTAAAATGAAGGCACTGGCTTCAGCTGTGAACCCACATGGTTTTGAATCTAGTTCTCATCACTGCCTTCCTATATGGCCTTGGCCAAGTCACTTAATGCCTTTGATGGACCATTTCCTCGTCTGTAAAATGGACATAAAATATGCCTTCTCCACCGTGTGGGTTCATCGAGGACACCTGCCTGACATATAACAGCTGCTTCAAGAATTTCCTTTTGCTGACTACTGGTTGACAGTTATGAACCTCATCCATCAGCTGAAACAACTCCATGAACTTTCTGGGGTACAGAGCTTTGTTCTCCCTTTCGCATTTTGGCACAACTTCTTTGCAGAGTCTCAAAATTTCTCTCTTTTTTTTTTTAAATACCCTGAGATCATGACCTGATCTGAAGGCAGACGCCTAACCGACTGAGCCACCCAGGCGCCCTCAAAAGATTCTTATTTACTGATACTCAAACCTCAGTACAAAAGGATTCTCTGAAATACCGCAATTAGAAAAACTGCAATAGAGAGAAGAGAAAACAACCAGATACACACATTATTACGAATGGACTGGTTTTGTTACGTGACATACTGTAATGTTCAGAGAAACTCAATGCCTTATCGTGACTGAAACATAAGCCACATAAAATATAGTCCTAAAAAGAGAAGTATTTGCTGTGTTAGGATTAAGATGATGGCATTTTAGAGTTGGTACGAATTTTAATACCAGGTTTTTAAAAGCAGACGAGGAAACGCTCTTCCGTGTGTGGCCTGGGACACATGCTCTATCCCTGGCCTTCAGAACTCTTCTTTACTTCGGCCCCTTGGAAACCCTCGCACATCCTTGAAGAGTCAATGCAAGCATGGCTTCCTTTGTCAGGACATCACGGACTCCCCAGCTTGGGTTTGGTGAGCCTCCCTTGGATCCTGGAGCACTGCGTGAACTCTCCCATTACGTAGCATTTATTGCCATCCTGCTGCTCAGACCACGGCGCTGCCAATGTCATTGGTGGCCCAACCATCGCGGCCCTGCCCTCATGGAGCTTATGATCTGACAGGACAGCAGACACCCAATAGGTCAACAGACAAGACTGGGACTGCAAACTGGGCGAGCACTATGAGGCAAAAGAAGCTGTAAGACGAGCATCAAGGGTTCCATTTTAATGACTTTCCTTGCTCTCTGCTCTGAGGGCTGTGACGTTAGAGTGGAATGTCTGGTTCACATGTGTGCAACTCGGCACACCCCAGTGACACGGTACATAGAACTTAACACACGTCACCTACTGAATGAGTGCGTGGCCGAAGGAATTCAAGGAGTTAACGCTGAGACACACAGGTTGGCCTAAACTGGCAACCCATCAGTTACATGTTTGCGTACTTTGTTCACTGTGGGAGCGTACTTGTAAGCACGTACATTTATACGTACACATATATATTTTTGTACAACTTTTGCCACTTGAATTCCAGGCCTAAGCCACGAGTAATAGCTGGGAGCCCTTTCTTGATTTCTGGCCCAAGCTCTGGCCGCTGTTGTCTGTGGATAAACGAGCAGGTAGCCTCACGGCAGGCTTGATGGGCTGCCTGATACAGAGATGACGCTCTCTGTGCATATCTGTTCTCTAGGACGGAAAAAGCCCACAGCCAAGCTCAGAACAATGACTCCTGTGTTCTCCTGATACCGGGTTTTATGTGGCTCTTTGGTTCTCCCAGGCCCTGTAAAATTGCAAACCTAATCAATGGCTTCGAACTAGAGCTAGCTGGAAGGAAGAATGCATTTTATTTGGGACATGGGGGCTCCCCGTGCACTTGTGATTAAAACAGGAAGGAAGCCGAGCACGATTCATCCAATTAACCTCCACAGTGTGTCATTCAAGTGAGGTCCGGACGGAAGACTCACTCCATTATGCCAAACCCTTCATTAAACCAATTCCATCTGTAGCCCACACTTGTCTGCCTTCCTTGTGATTCTGTGGGACAGACAGAGTGATTACCTAATTTAAATAGAGAGCTAGCTCATTGCTTTTTTTTTTTTCCCCTGGATGCCAAGAAGATTTAGAGCAATAACCTGGCTCGGGGATAATATTCTCATATACTTTTCAGATTCGATGAAAAATTAGGAAGTGCTCAATAAGGATGCTCACATCCCTCCTGGAGAGAGCCCAACAGAGACGCATGCATTTTTTTAAAGCATCACAAAAGACACCACCACTGCAGCCCCCATGGGTCCTTGATTTTTCAAAGTCACAATGAATCTGTAACCAGAAGTTTGCAGCCTGAGCCGGGGAATTCAGGTTTGGGGGGTTTCTTTCTTTCCTTCCTTCCTTCTTTTCTTTTTTTCTGTAGCAGCAGATAGAATGCACCACTCAGCTCAGAACCTACTTTTCCAGATATAGGCTACATTTCCTTTCTTTCTTTTCTTTTCTTTTCTTTTCTTTTCTTTCTTTCTTTCTTTCTTTCTTTCTCTCTCTCTCTCTTTCTCTCTTTCTCTCTTTCTTTCTCTCTTTCTTTCTTTCTTTATTGTTTATGCACCACACCCAGTGCTCCATGCAATACGTGCCCTCCTTAGTACCCACCACCAGGCTCACCCAACCCGTCACTCCCTGCCCCTCCAAAACCCACAGATTGTTTCTCAGAGTCCAGAGTCTCTCGTGGTTCATCTCCCCCTCCGATTTCCCCCAACTCCCTTCTCCTCTCCATCTCCCCACGTCCTCCGTGTTATTCCTTATGCTCCACAAGTAAGTGAAACCGTATGATAACTGACTCTCTCTGCTTGACTTATTTCACTCAGCATAATCTCCTCCAGTCCCGTCCATGTTGATACAAAAGTTGGGTGTTCATCCTTTCTGATGGAGGCATCATACTCCATTGTATGTACGTAAATCATTTCAAAACTCTTAATAGAATGTTTAATAATGCAAAGAATGTATGTAGGTTTCTTGCAAAGCTATGAAGTAGAGTGCACCAAACACTGTGCACCAATGTCTATGACGTCACGATCCATCTCCAGAACCAAAATGAGACCAATACTGGTGAGTTTTTCTATGGGGTCTTCGTGATCCCACCTACACAGATACAACTACATATGAAGTTCGTGCTTCTAATTTCTTGCTTCTAAATAGCTTTATCTTATTTTGTTTCTACATACTGTTTCCTTTTTTCTGTCTGCCTTCATGACTTCTCTTTACCTTGGATTTTCAGCAATTTGTCTAAGATGTATTTACCTTCAAATAACACCATGAAACATTACATGTAACAAGCTGAAGACAGTATTCTCCCCACTGTTCTCTCATACACTCTGTTCTATTGTTGTCATACATTTAACTTCGCATGTGCTACAAACACAATACCTTAGAACTCTATGTACCCTCAAAGGTAAATTTTTTAAAAGCGATTAAATATTCAATTTGTATTGCCCTGCCTTTCAACTATTCCCAGAAATCTTCATTCCTTCATGTAAACCCAAACTTCTCTCATCATCTTATTTGTTCCGCTTCAAGACTGTCCTTGGCCATTTTTTATAGTACGGGTCTGCTGGTAATCAAACCTCAAGGCCATTTTTTGTCTGAAAAAGTCATTATTTTGCCTTTAATTTCAAAAGCTATTTTCACAGGACATAGAATTCTGGATTGAAAATTTATTTTCTGTGGTCATTTGAAAGATGTCACTTCTTGTTTTCTGATCTACACAGTTTCTGATAAGAGGACTGTTGTGATTCTTATCTTTTTTTAAACTGTTTTTTAAGTATTGGTTTATCCAGTGTCAGTAACCTACCACATTTTATTAATTTCAGGTGTATAATGCAGTGATTCAACACTTCCATACAACACCCGCTGCTCACGACAAGTGCCCTTCTTCATCCCCATCACCTGGTTCACCCATCCCCCCTCCGTCCACCTCCTCTCCAGTAGCCATCTGCTTTTCTCTACAGTTAAGAGTCTGTTTTTTGATTTGTCTCTCTTTTTCTTCCCCTTGTTTGCTTTTTTTGTTTCTTTGTTTCTTAAATTCCACTTGAGTGAAATCGTATGATATTTGTCTTTCTCTGACTGGTCTACTTTTCAGCGTTATATGTTATACTTTCTAGATCCATCCACATTGTTGCAAATGGCAAGATCTCATTTTTGGCTGAGTCACGTCCGTTTTATATACATATACCACATCTTCTTTATCCATTCATCTGTTGATGGACACTTGAGCTGCTTCCATATGATGCTGCGAAACACGTAGGGGTGCATATGTCTTTTTGAATTAGTGTTTTTGTATTCTTTAGGTAAATACCCAATGGAATTTCTGGACCATAGGGTAATTCTATTTTTAATTTTTTGAGGAACCTCCATATTGTTTTCCACAGTGACTGCACCAGTTTGCATTCCCTGCCAAGCGTGCTCGAGGGTTCCTTTTTCTCTACATCCTTGCCAACACTTGTTGTTTCTTGTGTGTTTGATTTTAGCCATTCTGATTGGTATCAGATGATCTCTCCTTGTGATTCTGATTTGCAGTTCCCTGTTGATGAGTGATGTTGAGCATCTTGTCATGTGTCCATTGGCCATCTGTATGTCTACCACGGAGAAATGTCTGTTCATGTCTTCTGTGCACTTGCTCACTTTTTAATTGGATTATTTGTGGTTTTTTGGTGTTGAGTTATACACATTCTTTATATATATTGGATACTAGCCCTTTATTGAATGTCATTTGCAAATATCTTCTTCCATTCAGTAGTGTGATTCTTACCTGTAGAAGGTATATTTAGGTGTGTATATGTGTGTATGAGTGTTACTCTGTGTGTATTTTTCCTGCTTGGGTTGTCAAGGTTCATTCATCTCATAGCGTGGATTGCATTTCATTTCTTTTAATTGCTCAATAATACTCATTGTATGGACATCCCACATTGTTCATCCATTCATCCATTGATGGATATTTGGGTTGCTTCCAATTTTGGGCTGTTTATGAATAGTGGTACTATGGCCACCCCTTGTATATGTTTTTGTGTGGGAGCGTGTTTTGATTCCTACTGGATAGTACCTAGGAGTGGAATTGCTGGATTATAGAGTCCAAATATGTTTACCTGGTAGGGGAACTGCCAGACTGTTCTCCAGGCCGGTGGCACGATTTGCATTCATGCGACAGTGTCTGGGAGTTCCAATTTCTCCTGCTCCTTGCCAGCACTCATTATTATGTATTTGCTTAAAACTGTTATCACAGCCATCCTAGGGAGCATGGAGTGGTCTCATTGATACTTTGATGTACATTTCCCTAATGACACGATGCTTAACACTTTTTCACGTGATCATTGGCCTGTACACGTCTTCTTTGGAAAACTGTCTTTTCAGATACTTTGCCCCATTTTTTCATTGTGTTGTTTCTTATTTTTGAGTTGAGAGAGTTCTTTACATATTCTAGATACAAGTCCTTTATAGGCTGTATGACTTATGACTTACCATTTCGTTTGGAGGGCTGTCTTTTCCCTTTCTGGACAGTGTCATCTTCTGACATTTTTTAAATGGAGTTTTTAATTTTAATGAAGTCCAATTTGTCTATCTTTTGTCACCTGTGCCTTTGGTGGCACATCTAAGAAGGCCTCACTTAACCCAGATTATGAAGATTTTGCTACTTAATTTTCTTCTAAGTGTTTTATATTTTCAGCTCTTGCACTTAGGTCTATGATGCGTCTTGAGATCACTGCTGTGTTTGGTATAATGAAGGAGTTCCACCTGCATTCTTTGGCACGTGTATAATCCTGCTGTCTCAGCTCCGTACAATAGTGTGCTTCTCACACGCTTCTTCCCGTGCCCTTAAGTCCTTCCCTTCCCTTCTCCATCTTTAAAATTCTTACTTGCATTCCAGGTTAAGCGTAACCTAAGCCAGAGAATTCTTTGACTTCCCCGTCTAATTTAGGTGTCCCTTTTTGGTGCTTCTATAACATCATGCATTCTTCTTCTTTTTTTTTTTTTTTTTTTTTAAAGATTTTTTTTTATTTTTTATTTTTTATTTTTTTGACAGACAGAGATCACAAGTAGGCAGAGAGGCAGGCAGAGAGAGAGGAGGAAGCAGGCTCCCTGCTGAGCAGAGAGCCCGATGCGGGGCTTGATCCCAGGATGCTGGGATCATGACCTGAGCCAAAGGCAGAGGCTTTAACCCATGGAGCCACCCAGGTGCCCCTCATGCATTCTTCTTAACCTGGGGTCTGCACACTTCTTTGGTAAAGGGCCAGACAGTAAATATTTTAAGCTTTTTGAGCAGAGGGGCAAAAATCTAGGAAATTATGTAAGTACTTCCAGGAGAAAACAAATGACCAAAAACAACATTAAATAATGAAATTGAAATTGTAGTAATAACAGACTGGTTTTTTTTGGTAATACAGATCTACAGATGAGAAAAATCAAACTCTTTTTTGAGAGGATATAACATCTCGCTGATTTGGTTTTCAAATGTAGTATTTCCTATCATTAAATTCATGGCACAGGCTCATCCGTGGAAACCATTCTTAGTTTTGGGCCATACAAAAACAGGTGGAATGCTGGATTTGGCCAGTAGACCATAATTTCCTGGCTTTGTTAGAAACCAAAAGTTCCAGCGGCTTTTCAGACCTGACATACCTGATGGATGGAGTGCATCCTTAATTGCAGCCTTAATTGTGGATGGCTAGACAGGCATTCTCCTTGGAGAGCATGAGGAGGGGAGGTTTGTAATGGCAGGTGGTGAAGACCGGCTCAATCGGTAGCCTCACCAATGCTCTCCTGCTATGTCTTCCCATATTGTAGACTACATAGAGTCTGGGGAGCTACAACTAGCTAACCTAATGTACTTCTGCGACCTGCTGATTGAGAAGTGAGACAGATGCAGGGGAAGAGGAGGAGGGCAGGAGGCAGGCTACCTGCCGGTGTGGAGTATGAACCTGGTAGTAAGACTCTCATCTGGAAGTTGTGGTGGGAGCCTGAGTCGGCAAATGGCTTTTTGAATCACCAGCCTCCCTGTCATGTCAAAGGCAGTAGGTTCCTTGGAGGCTCACGTCTGGAGGCTCACTTCCTGGATACAGGAAGGGGTTCTTGGAAGCTGAACCTTTCCAACAATCCCAAGAGCTCTCTACATCCCCTGATAAGACTTTTAAAACTACATAAGGTAGAATCTTCTGTCCACACCTGGACCACAACAGGTGCACAGAATACAAAGAGGCATGGAAAGTTATTCTTACAAGCGTCTCCCCTTTCACAGTCCCTACTTTTCATAATTCCAGATAACGCACTTATGATATTATAAAGAAATGGATGGTTTTCTGATGTATTTTCTCCATTAGATTGCAAGAATTTTGTGGGCAAGCCCTTTGTCTCGTTCAATTCTGAATCACTGGTGCCTGGCAGTCAGTAAGAGCTCAGTGAAACACCTAAAACATAAGCAAAAAAATAAAAAATAAACAATCTAAGAAGGTTTTGCACAGAACAAGAAACAACCAACAAGATGAAAAGATGACGACCTATGGGAAAAATATTTGCAAACCTATATTTGATAAGAGTCAATCTCCAAAATATATAAAGAACTCATAGCTTTCAAAGAATCCAATAGCACAAAGCCCACAGATAGCCCAATAAAAAAAGAATAGTCCGGTGCGCCTGGGTGGCTCAGTGGGTTAAAGCCTCTGCCTTCGGCTCAGGTCATGGTCTCGAGGTCCTGGGATCGAGCCCTGCATCGGGCTCTCTGCTCAGCAGGGAGCCTGCTTCCCCCTCTCTCTCTGCCTGCCTCTCTGCCTACTTGTCATCTCTGCCTGGCAAATAAATAAATAAATTCTTAAAAAAAAAGAATAGTCAGAAAAAGACAAATATCATATCACTCATATGTGGAATTTAGGGGGAAAAAACAGATGAACACAGGGGAAGGGAAGGAAAAATAAAATAAGATGAAA
This sequence comes from Martes martes, assembly GCF_963455335.1. NCBI lineage: Eukaryota > Metazoa > Chordata > Mammalia > Carnivora > Mustelidae > Martes > Martes martes. The sequence continues at coordinate 1,739,632 of NC_137906.1, read as the reverse complement.
ACAGAGAGGGAAGCAAATCATAAGAGACTCCTAACTCTAGGAAACAAACTGGGTTGCTTGAGGAGGGAAGGGTGGGGCATGGGGTAACTGGGTGACGGGCATTAAGGAGGGCACCTGATGTAATGAGCACTGGGTGTTCTATGCAACTGATGAATAACTAAATTCTACCCCTGAAACTAGTAATATATGTTAATTAAACTGAATGTAAATTAAAAAAAAAATGAAGAAAGGACCTAAATAGATGTCCCCCTCCCCACCAAAAAAAGAAATACGGATGGCTGACAGATACGGGTGAAGGTGTTTCACGTCAGTACTCACTGGGGAAATGCAGAAAAACAAGAACAGAACAAGGTGCAACCACAGCTGAAAATAGCATGGAACGCCCTACTGTTCCACTCAGGAGCTCCACTTCTGAAAATGTATTTTCCCCAAAATAAAAAGTATTTTGAAGAGGTACCTGCCTTGCCATGTTCACAACAGCGTTATTCACAATAGCCAAGACATGGAAATGACCAAAGTGTCCACCAGTGGATGAACAGATAAAGAAGTTGTGTGTGTCTACGTCATGGAAAATCATTCAGCTACAAGAAAACAAGAAGGCCCCCCCCGCCACTTGTGACAGCACTGATCCCCCCTGCCACTTGTGACAGCACTGACCCCCCCTGCCACTTGTGACACTTGTGACTGACGGACCTTCAGGGCATTACACTAGGTGAGAGACGTCAGACAGAGAAAGAAAAATACTGTAGAGTCGATTTTTTTAATTCTTTGAAAAGCTTTTGTTTATTTACTTAGAGAGCACGTGAGCAGAGGGGGAGGACTAGGGGGCGAGGGGAAGAGAGCCTCCAGCAGACTCCCTGCCCAGCGCAGAGTTCGACACGGAGCTTGAGCTCACGACCCCGAGATCATGACCGGAGCCCAAACCGAGAGTCAGACGTTCAACCCAACTGAGGCACCCAGGCGCCCCCAATATTGTATGATCTTAAATGAGATTTTTCCACTTATATGTGGGATAAAACAAAATAAAACAAAAAACAAATTAAAACTAACTTCATAAAAAACGAGATCAGATTTCTGGTTACCAGAAATAGGGGACAGGGAGAGTGGGCTTTGCTGGAATATGGTCAAAAGGTACAAATGTTCAGTTAAAGATGCACAAGTACTAGGGATTTAATGTGCAACACGGTCGCTCTGGTTAACACTGTTACTGTACTGGAACGTTAAGAGAGTAAACAAATTCCTCGATCTGCAATGGTTCTCATGACACCCTCCCTGCCCAAAATAAACCCTTGAATGATCGAAGAAAGATCATACTCAGTGAGAACCCTGCGTGCATCTGATATCTGACAAGGTTCTACTGAGCAGAACAGAGGGACGCCCTGGGGAGGGTCGTCGTACTCATGGGATATGCCAAGCTGAGGTCCCCAGCGTGGATGTCGTCGTCTCGGGGCCTGTAGACGCAAAGGCTTGTGTGGTCCCAGCCAAGGGGAATTTCCTGGAGAACAAGCGGACAGAGGGCTGGCAAAGGAGTTGTTTCAGCTACTCCTAGATGGGAGAGGGCTGTCACGACGAACAGAGCAGGGAGCGGAAGAGAAATGACTCACAGGAGTGAAAGACAGACAAGGACGTCGTGGCGCTGGTGAGGAACGGGGACGCAGCGCACCGGGAGCTAGGCCGTCTGGAGGGCGGACCAGCGGCTGTGCCGGAAACGGGGGAAGACGTAGCCCTCCCGTCGCAGCACAAGGCCACTGCTTCCCCCTTCTCCCTCCTTCGGCTGTGAGGGACGTGAAGCTCCCCCTCTGCCCAGTGGTCATGGAGGTCTGGGGACACCCAGCAGAACGCAGGCTACAAGTTACATGTGCCTTCCGGAGTCTCTGGTCTTCACGGAACCTGCCCCGTCACCTCACATTGACCGTGCAGGCAAGTGGGGGTGTGATGTGTCAGTGCGGTAGACTCCCAGGTGTGCTGGGCGAGGCTGTGCAGAGGACTGGGGTGCTCCTAAAATACTGCCCTGGAAGTTCTTCTCTGCAGGACTAGAAACCATGCCAGGCCTCTAATGGCATAGCCTGCTGAGTCAGAAAAAGGCTTCCAGAAACCACAGATCTGATGTAACAATAAACAGGGCCCAGGGCCACCGAGGCACGGCTGCATAAATCTGACCGCTTAGAAAGAGACGTGCGTGAGACTTTGCTTCACTCCCCCGGCACTGAACGCCAAGCCGGAAGGGCCAGTGACGCTACTTCTGAGTCCTCTGGGTCTTCCAGGAAGTTCTGGTGGGAGGTCAACACGGACCCCGGCCTCCGGGGCACCAGGGCTCTCCATGGCAGAGGCGGACTCCGACAAAGGCTCAGTGTGCATGTCCACGTCTTTTTTGCTGAGCTCTTGTCCCCACGGTGTCCTGCACCTGTGGTCCACCCGAAAGCATTCGCCGATTTTGTTCCCCCATTCCAAAATCGACTGGGCAGCTCTTTAAAGATCTGAAAGCTGCATTGTGCCTTCTTATCTGGACGTCATCAGGAAAATAAAATCCAGGCCCCATCACCCACTACTCAAGTGAAAGAGAGCCTATGCTTCCAACAACCTGGTTGTCCTTCCCCCAGAACTACCCTTATTTTATCCATGTCTGTATTTTTCAACATAGACTCATGTAGACAGAAGAGGTTGGACATTTTAGACAATATCTGAGTTGAGGTTTGCACATCAAGAGAGAGGTAAGCAGACAAAAAATGAGTAATGTGCCCAAGGGATAAAACCAGAGTGAGTCTCAGGAATGGGGGGTGCATCCTTTCCTGGTCCCACAAGCCACGCAGGCTTCCTGCTTACCCTCCACCAGGAACGCTGGACCCGCACTCTGCATCCACAGTCTCCAGAGTAAGCAGCTGTCCCTCCCCTGCTGAGAAAGACGCACAAGGACTGGAGTATCGGTTGCTCGTTCGGGGATATAACCTCGGTGCCTCGAGCAAAGAAGGTGCTCAGTAAACACCTGGTAAATGAGTGAAGTGAGGTCGGGGATGGAGAGAGCAGGAATCAGGGCAAGAGCTCATTTACTGGTGCTTTCGAGAGTTTCCCGTTAGGGAGCATGACAGCCATCCCTGTGTGTGTCTAGAGGAGAGTGTGCGGGAGGGAAACAGTACCAGGAGACCTGGCACCCAGATCCATCGAGAACTGAGGGAGGCACGGCGGCAGCCCACCAGGACGGCCCACGGCTTCCAGGAGCGAGAGACGCCGCGAACTGTAGTTAGTCCACGCTGTCAGCACGGAAGAGTGACTGAAGGATTAAACCTAAAGTGCAGTGCTGGAAGGAAGCAAAGAATACGGAAGAAAAAAAAGGATTTTCTGCAAAGTTCTTTCTTTTTTTTCTTTAAAGATTTATGTATTTATATGGGGGGGGGGAGAGAGGAGATGAGCAGGGGGAGGGGCAGAGGGAGAGAGAGAGAATCTCAAGGAGAACCCCACTGAGCACGGAGCCTGACACAGGGTTTGATCCCATGACCCTAGATCATGACCCGAGCTGAAATCAGGAGCCAGACCCTTAACCGACCGAGCCACCCAGGAGCCCCACAAAGTTCTCAGAAAAGAGTAAGTGGGCTGAGTAGAGGCAGGTGAAAATGTTATACTTCCTGCTACACGAACGACAGACAAGGGCAAGTCACGTCAGGGAGTCCTAACATCAGGTCGTATGTTTCGTGATGCTTGGTGTGATGTACCCTGTGCTTGCCATAGGCCAGATGCGGTGCAAGGTGCCGGCACTCCAGTCACGACCACGGGCTTACAGGTGGTAGGTGCAGCAGTCAGGATAACTCCCCGTTTCATACATAAGGAAGCAGAGGCAGGAGAAGGAAGGAACTCGCCCGGGTCACACTACTTAGAAGTGCTGGAGCTGGGACTGGGGTTCGCCTCCACACGTCTAGGTCCCCAGGTGCGGGATCTCACCCTGTGTGCTACAAACCTCTAGAGAACACCACACTGAGATCGAAGGGTGGGGTTCTGACTGCTGCTAACGTGGAAATCCAAACGGGCCATCGGCTTCCTTCCTGAGTCGTATCCTGGAGCTTTCCCAGCAGCAGGGATGGCACTGGCATGTACGACTGTGACTATGGCTATGACTACGGCTATGACTATGACTATGGCTATGATTACTTCTTCTCCTGCTCCTTCTTCCTCCTCTTCTTCTTCCCCTCCTCCTCCTTCACCTTTCTTCTTCTTCCTCCCCGTCTTCTTCTTCTTCTTGAGTACAGTTGAGACACAATGTGTCCCAATGCATCACTAAGACAATGCCATTGCAGTGTCTTTTATTCCTGGGACTTACTCCATAACTGGAAGCCTATACCTTTCACTGCATCATACTTCATTAGGGCAACACTGGGTTTATTTATTAATTTATTTTTAAGATTTTATTTATTTATTTGACAGACATAATGAGATGGCGAGAGAGAGCGAGCACAAGCAGGGGGAGCAGCAGGCAGAGGGGAGAAGGAGAAGCAGGCTCCCCACCGAGCAGGGAGCCCGAAACAGGGCTTCATCCCAGGACCCTGGGATCACGACCTGAGCTGAAGGTAGAGGCTTAACCCACTGAGCCACCTGGTCACCCCAGCAACACTGGATTTTAATGGTATTTTTAAATCCTCTCACCCAGCAAATCCACCTCAGTAAATATACCCCCGAGTTTTGCTTGTACATACATAGTTTTCAAAATGACAAGTCTGTAACAGCAAAATCCTGGAAACCATTTTTATGACCATCAATAGGTGAATGGTAATGGCATATAGAAGGGTTATCTAGAGAAAAAGTACTGAACCCACATCTCACACCATATGCTAGCTTCAATTCCAAATGGATGCATATTTAAATGTAGAAAAAAAAGGGGGGGGTGCCTGGGTGGCTCAGTGGGTTAAGCCTCTGCCTTCGGCTCAGGTCATGATCTCAGGGTCCTGGGATCAAGCCCCGCATCAGGCTCTCTGCTCAGCGTGGAGCCTGCTTCCCCCTCTCTCTGCCTACTTGTGATCTCTGTCTGTCAAATAAATAAATAAATAATAATAATAATAATAGATGTAAAAAAAATATGTAAGAGTACTAGAAGAACATGGAGTGGGGACAGATTTCCTAACTATGACACGAAATCCATAAGTCATGAAAGAAAGCTTTACAAATCTGATTACACAAGAATTTTTAACAGAAATTTTGTTGTGTACTTAAAAAGGCAAAAGCCAACTGACATACAAAAAACCCTGAAACTTAAATTACGTCAAAAACACTAATTTATTATATTAAAATCTCCTACAAATTCATAAGACCAATGACCAACAGAAAGAGATAAATAAACTCACAGTCCACAGAACAAGAAATACAGATGTCCCTTCGGTGTATGGATTCCACACAATCATTCTATCATAGCTTCTTTTTGGCTTTTTTGGGGAATGTATTGAAGATAGTTAATTTTCTTTTAGCTACCATATTCTAGCTGAATTCCACTGTGATCAAAGACCATACTTCGTTATTTCACTTTTGAAACTTGTTGAGACTCGGCTTAAACGGCCCCACGTGGTCTGTATCGGGGACCGTTCCTCATGTACTTGAAGCCACCATACGATGTGCCGTTGCTGGGTGAATTGTTTTATTACCAATTGAGACACATTTGTTGTTCATGATGTTCAAATCTCTCACATGCTCACTGAGGAACTGCCTGCTCGCTCCAGCAGTTACTAAAAAGTTTACTGAGGTTGAGAAACACAACGGTGGACCTGTTTCTCCTTCTAGTTGAGCCAGGGTTTATTTTATATAAATTTCGAAACAATGCTATTCGGTGCACAGAAATCTTAGGCTTGCTACATATTCCTGTTGACTTGACCTTTTCATCTCTAGTTATGCTTCCTGTCTTAAATTCCACTTTGATACTGACATAATCATGCCACTTTCGTTTTGTTTTGTTTTTTAGGCTCCTGTCTGCTAGGTACCTATTCTTTGCCTTTATATTTACAGTGTTTCTGCATCTTTTTTTTTTTTTTTTTTTTTTTTTTTTTTTTTAAAGATTCCATTTATTTATTTGACAGAGAGAGATCACAAGTAGGCAGAGAGGCAGGCAGAGAGGCAGGCAGAGAGGCAGGCAGAGAGGCAGGCAGAGAGGCAGGCTCCCCGCTGAGCAGAGAGCCCGACGCGGGACTCGATCCCAGGACCCTGAGACCATGACCTGAGCCGAAGGCAGCGGCTCAACCCACTGAGCCACCCAGGCGCCCCCAGTGTTTCTGCATCTTTATAGTCAGTGTGTGTCTTTTGTGAACTACAGGCTCTTGGATTTTTCAGTTTGAAAAATCTGCCTTTTATTAGAATATTTAGTCCGTTCGAAAGCTAATGTCATCACTGATAGATCTGGGCTTAAATACACCGAGTTCATTGCATCCTTGAGCTATAAAGCATGGTCTTGAATTAGCATACTCAGCACTTCTAAGAAAATGCACAGACCCTGTAAGACTATAGCCCAATCTGCTTCCTTCCCTTTTCATGCTATTGTTACCACCTTTTAATTATGCATATTTAAAACCCCACATATATTATTTTATCAATAGTTTAATACCCTCAGTATTCATTAGTTTTACCCACATACGTACATTTTTTTTTATCTTTTCTAGTTCTCTTTATTCCTTCTTGAATCATCACATGTCATCTGGGATCATTCTTCTCCTACATGAAGAATTCTCCTTAGCAGTTCCTTTAAGTTCAGATCTGCTGGCAACACATTCTCCTCATTTTCGTGTGTCTGTAAATGTCTTTATTTCGGTTTCACTTCTGAAGGGTATTTTTTATGGGTATAGGTTTTTGCAATAGTGGTTTTTTTTCCTTTTAGCACTTTACAGATTCCATTTATTGGCTTCTGACTTTTATCATTTCTATGGAAAAGTCAGCTGTCAGTGCTGTCACTCCTTAGAAGAGAATGTCTTTTTCTCTGCTTTTAAGATTCCTCTGTCCACATTTTTCATGAGTTTTACTGTGATGTACGTAAATGCAATAGTCTTTGTATTTATCTTGATCAAGGTTCATAGAGCTCCTTAGACAAAAAAAGACTATATGAATTTTACCTCAAGGCATTGGCCAACTCCTAAGCTGTAAAACACACAAGTGGCTTGATATTTTTTCATCAGTTTCGGAAAATTTTCAGTTGGTAGTTCTTCAGATACTGTGTCTGCCCAGTCCTCTTTCGATTCTCCTTTGGATACCCCAATTACACATATGTTACAGACTTTAATTACATCTTTCCATATTTATCATCATTTTTCTTTTGCTTTAATCTGGATATGTTCTCTCATTTGTCTTCCAGTTCATTTATCCTATGCTCTGCTGTGTCTAATTTAAATCTGCTATTAACTTCAGTAATTATGTTTCTCATTTCCAAAATTTTAATCTGAACATTTCTTTAAAAACAAACAAATACCATGATTCCAGGCCTCTGGTAAGTTTTTGTATCTTTTTGTCTATTTCCTTCAATATACTAATAATAGTTATTTTGAAGCCATGTGTGATAATTCAGATGTAGCTGACTTTTGGGTCTGTTGCCACCATATATATTCGCTACCGATTTTGGTCACATGGCTCCATTTCTTGGCATGTCTAGTTATCCTTGATGCACAGAGGATTCAATTTCATTCTGTCAGGTAGAGCACAGACACATGTCTTAAGCCAGTCAAGATGAGTTTCATGCTTTTCTCCAATTTTTCCCTTACTTCTAGGGCAGGTCCCTTTGAGGGTCCATCTGGAAGCCTGGGATGTTCACTGGGTCTTCTTCTTTGCAGACCCTGAACTCCTGTTTTTCTCTCCCCAGCACCATGAGACTGACAAAATCTCTGATTAACATTTATCCTCGTAGAACTTAGAAAGATAACTTGAGCTGGCATATTTACAACTTAGAAGTTGGCAAATGCCCTGAAGTAAAATTTCATGCAGTCCTTTTTCCTGGGAGTGTGGCCCTTCAAGTGCAGGCTGACTTAGTGGTCCTCAACTCCAACTTTGTATACTCATCCCTGTGGGAATACCACAAGCTTAAAGCCATTGTTTTCCATTCTACCTTTATACTGTTATAGAAAATTCCCTAGAGATAAAATGTTATGGCAAACGTCAGGCTCATTTCAGTGTTCCACCCTACTTTTCTGAGTTTCTGAACCCTCAGATCTTAAGTTGTCTTGGTTACTTTCCAGTGTTTTCAAACATCTGATTTTTTTTTTATCTTTATCCAGCTTGTACAGTAATTCATGATAGAAGCTTTACCTAAAATGGATGAGTTTGTTTGTTTGTTTTGCTGTTAGTTAGGTTTTAATAGGCTGTTTCCTCTCCATCTGTTTCTCAAGATCTCAGTTACATCAGTATGAGAAGTGTAAACAGGTACAAAATACACAGTACATAGAAATAATTTTCTTAACTAGTCTATTGCCTGATAAAAATATGCACAAGGGGGCTGAATGAATGGAAGCCATGGTCTCTCCCTCACAGGGGAAATAAGTCACTCATTTTGAATTAGAGATGTTTTTGATACATAATTTTATACAAAATCACTCTGTTATATCCAGAAGTAGATGTCTACAGGAGTTTTGTTTTGTTTTGTTTTGTTTTTTCATTTCATTTCATTTCATTTCATTTATTTGTCAAAGAGAGAAAGAGAACACAAGCAGGGGGAGCAGCAGAGGGAGAAGCAGAAGCAGGCTCCGCACTGGGCAAGGAGCCCGATGTGGGACTCGATCCCAAGACCTTGGGATCCTGACCTGAACCGAAGGCAGACACGTAACTAACTGAGCCACCCAGGTGTCCCTAGAGGAGTTATTTTAAAAACAAAACTGCAAATTCAAATCATGGAAACAAAAAGTCAGCGGATATAATGATACCCACATTGGAAATTTATTCAACAAAGGACACCACAAAGCTGACCGAAGGGTGGAAGGCACCGGCGATACCTGCAACCTCCAACACTGACCGACAGCTGGTCTCTAAGACATAACGAGACAGGGGATCCAGAATAGAAAACGGGCAAAAGTCATGAATAAGCAATTCACTGAAAGGTAAACCAAACCACAGGTTTATGACAAACTGCTCAATGTCATGAAAGGAAAATGAGAACAACATACTACTACTTTATAATAATCAAATGGGTACAAATTGGAAAGTCAGAGAAGTGTTCATGAGAATTGGGGGAAGAGAGAATCTTTTACCCTGCCTGTGGGCGAGCTGGTGTCACTATACCAGAAATTAAGCTGCCAGGCTATAGGTATTTTACAGCTCAGCAATCCTGGTCCAAATGACAGAGTCTAAGGAAATTCACACAGGTTTACTGGGGGACAAGTGTGAGGATGTTTATGTCAACAATATTTGGGAATTAGGAACAAGGAGACATTGTGTGTGTCCATCACCAAGAAAATAAGAGTTAACTGGGGTGGATGTGTACAACGGAATGCTCTATGGCAATCAATGAACTAAGGGTATATTTAGCAATCGTTTAAATCTTAACAGGTTGAAAAGCAAGGTGTGGATGAAGATTCATAGTAGCATGATGAGATTCAAACACATTTTTAAAACATAAATGTACAAAACCAACACACTAAATGTTTAGATATATGTTAAATACAGTCCTGCAGAACATACACAGATGACGCTTTCTACGTAGCGAGCCTGGGTGAGTCCTCTCCCCGCCACTGAATGGGGATCTTGGGAAAGTCACTGAATGTAATCTGTGCCTTGGTTCCTCACACCTTAGGTGAGAACAACGAAAGAACTTTTCTCATAGTATGGTTGGTAGGATTAAAAATCATAAAGCACAGAAAAGTGCTCACAACGACGGGGCCTTGGTAAACCAAGTTAGAGCTGGCAATAATCATTATTACTTTCAAAGGCACTTAGCCAAACCCCCAGAGTAGGTATACACAGTCAGGATGGAAGTGGGGGAGGATACAGATGAAAACATCATGCAAGTAAGGACAGTGGGGGGAGCCCCTCATCCCCCAGTACCTATACCCATTATTTATTTATTTATTTATTTATTTATTTATTTATTTTTATACCCATTATTTAATTAGGACCTTTCCAGGATCATGACCTTTTCATGGTCACGGTGGGCCCAGAACTGATAAGGATAATTAATTCAACATTCTGAGCTTGAGACTCCCACACCTGAAAGCGTTACACTCAAAACAAACCAACCAAAGCTCTAGGTATGAATGTAGTCATTCCTGAGTAGTAAAATTTTACTGCCTTGCTCCTAGGAGTAGCTCAGTGACCTAAACGAGTATCTTGTTTATAACATGTCCATGGTGTTGAATAAGCCGGCCGAGGAAATTTATGTAATAATTTGCCTATTGCGTCTAATTAAGTTCTTCCTTTTTTAAAAAAAAGATTTTGGGGGCACCTGGGTGGCTCAGTGGGTTAAAGCCTCTGCCTTCCGCTCAGGTCATGATCCCAGAGTCCTGGGATCGAGCCCTGCATCGGGTTCTCTGCTCAGCGGGTAGCCTGCTTCCCCCTCTCTCTCTGCCTGCCTCTCTGCCTACTTGTGATCTCTGTCTGTCAAATAAATAAATAAAAGCTTTTTTAAAAAAGATTTTATTTATTTTAGAGAGAGAGAGAAAGAGTGTGTGTGAGTGTGGGGAGGGGCAGAGGGAGAGGGAGAGAACCTCAAGCAGACTCCACGCTGAGCACAAAGCCAGACACAGGGCCCTAACCCAGGACCCTGGGATGCCCTGAGCCGCAACCAAGAACTGGATGCTTAGCTGACTGAACCACCCAGTCGCTTCTACATTATTTTTAAAACAGCAATTTCTGTTTAGTTATTAATTAATTATGAGCCAGTCAATTACTGAAAACGTCCCAGGTTGACCATCTGTTGTGTTTACAAACACTGGCCACCCTCCCTCTGATCTCCGACCTGTGTTGATGAAGAAACTGGGCGCCAATCTGGTACCTGCCTCCCAGCATCCTTGGAAAAGAGGAGCGGGAAGAAAACCCCACATGAATGGCGTCTCTTTGAAGGGATCACACTGAAATCTAGCAAAGTAAACAAGATGCACAAATGACACACTTAAGTACTGTGACAAGACAGAATACAGGATGAAAACAAGGGCAGACCCGAGATGCTCCAGGAGGTCAGATGAGGTAACACAGTGGAGCTTCCGGGGGGCCCTGTCCCCTTTGTGGGGTTCTGCTGAGGACAGGCACGGGGTATGGGCCGCAGTGGGGATCGCCCCTGGCAGAAGCCTGAGTGCCTACTCTGCAGATCAGTTAGGCAGTTTGGGTCCCAAAGCATTTCTGGAAATAGCAGACCCTTGGGAAATGGCAGGCTCTGGGTTCATTTCCTTTTAATTAGCTGAATAACATCATGACGAAAAATTCCCTCCAACGGGAGGGAAATCAGGGTATCTTCACACATTTCTATTTTTGTCTGTTTCCAAAGACCTTGAGTAACAAGATCCAAATCATATAAAAATAGTGGTGGTGATAAAGGTGGTCTGAATTCATATATTGTCTTACATGCAGAGGACTCCAAGAACTTTTTATATGACACATAATTCTTCTACACTTGTCTTAGTGAGGGGAGCCCTGCAAGGCCCTTTTCTTCCTTCCTTCCTTCCTTCTTTCCTTCCTTCCTCCCTCCTCCCCTCCCTCCCTCTCTCTTTGTTCTCTCTCTCTCTCTCCTTCCTTCCTTCCTTCTTATCCCTGACGTGGAAAATAGGCTTTAGGCATATGCCAGTACCTGACACAGACTAGAACCAGGCCTCCTGCTTTTGACTCCAGGGCAGGTGTGTGATGGCAAGGAAGGAATTTTGTAACATCTGAAACCCGAGGGAAGTGGCCGCCATTACAAATGATAACCACCGCCCCTGAGTATCCAGCAGGTACCAGCTCTCGCCAGGAGTTTTCTGCTCCTGACCTCAGGCAATGTGACCGCACCGTGAGCTACGGCGACTTTACAGACTAGGCCTGAGCAACATGTTTAAGCTACAATACCTACGATAAAAGTGAGAGCAGGAATTTAACCGCCAAATCACCACGCAGTTTCCCTGTACCACTGCCTGTTTCGGAATTTCTGAAAATATTATTGGACTTAAAAATAAAAAAAAAAAATTGTACGGAAGCTCTTTTTTCCCTAAAAAAAAAAAAAAAAAAAATCCACATAAATCCTGCTGCTTTGTAATACCGTTCCCAGAATCAACAGGAGTAAAGGGCCCTTAATTATTCAAACTGACCTCTTCCTTGGTATTACTAAACCCTCACTGTTGACATGTGACTTGTTCTAAGGACTACTATTTGAACAGATTAAGCGAGCTTTTCTCCACGATTCCTGGCAGCTTCTAAAACCCACTGCTGTAGCTCACGGAGCACGTGTCCTCGTTATCCAGCCCCCGTCCCCCCTCCCCCCGCGGTACGTCTGAATCTATCCATCCTCGGGGTTGGGCTCAAGTCTTCCAGGGAAGCCTCCAGGCCAGCCACAGGACTGATTCTTGCCTTTCCCTCTAGTTAGGACTAATTTAGAACGAAGACGGAAACGGGTAGGTGTATGGATGAATTCAAGATCTCTGGTCCCAAAGCAAGACGCCGGACTGGTAAGAGGAAAGCCAAAGGAGTCATTAGCAACGGAGACGGAGACGTCACAAAAAAAGGCATCTCTTAGGGTGCGGGCGTGCTTTCCTGTTCCCCATTCCAGGGAGGTAGAGATAAGGGCAGATCCGTGATGGTGGGTATAGTCACGGAGGGGACTGACTCCCAGATTTTGCTCAGGGGATCCCCTGTCCTCCTGGCCCACAAAAGATAGGGCCGTGGAGCATGACAGGAGGGCCCGGCCAAGGCGGGAAGGTCCGCAGAGAAGGCGCTGCTCTCCTTCACGGACTCGGCTCTGGGCAGGCGGAAGCGGGCAGTCTCTTCTCCTGGCCGCTAGCCAGGCTCCTCCATGGGGCACACGGCAGGCAAGAGCTGACCTGACAGGCCTTCAAAATGCTCGGCGTCACTCCCGTGACGCCAGGGAGCCACGACTGTCTGAGGAGGGCCTCCCTGGCGCTTCTCAGGGATGCACTAGAATTTGCTTTCTAGGCGGTCTGGACCGGAGGGCTGGCCAGGAGTAGGATGGACATTCAGAGGAAGGACGCTGTTCCCTGACCGTCTGGAAAAGAACTCCGTTCGGACAATTGCTCACACCTGTTTCATCTCGCCATTCAGGCCTGGGCAAGTGAAAAGGACCCCGTGGGGGACCCGCTCCAACTCCATCATTTTACACATTGGGGACGCTGAGGCAGAGGGGCTGGTCCAAGGTCACGCCTGGACAGAAACAAGGGTTGAGACAAGGATCTAGGTTTCTGACCCCCACTACCATGGGTTTTTTTTGATATTCCAGACTACTTCTTGCTTGAAGAACCTACTTCCTACTCTCTCTCGCTCTGTCCTCACCCTCTGACAGGCACAGACACCGGAGTCAGCTTTTGGAAAACCATGATTCCAATCAGGATATGCCTGTTCAAACTGGCAACGGCTTCCCCACTCCTTAGACGGGCCGTGTGCTCCCAGGAGTCTGCCCCGGCCCACCTTCCTGCCTCTCTGTACTCGAACCAGACCAGCTGTCTTGCTGTGCTGGACACATGCCAAGTTTTCCCACCTTAGGGCTTTGAACTTGTTATTCCTCCTACAAAGAGCCAGTCCCTCAGTTCTTGATAAAGCCAGCTCCATCCTCATTCCTTTCCAAGCCACGTCACCTCCTCCAGGAAGCCTGCCCTCACCAGCCAGGCCGAGTGAGGCCCCAGTCTCTAGGGAGGACAGCCACAGCTGCCCCTAGAGCACCACACAGCTTTTTTGGATCCCCACGGGAATTCCATCAAAGCACTCTGGCACCAGAAAGCCTCGGGAAAATACTTCATTTCCAGCGAAGAAGTAAAGAGCAGAAACAAGCCCCCTCCCCCGCCAGCTTCTGCGGGAACTCAGCGAGCAGTCTGGCTTGTTACAGCATCTCAGAATACCCTCTCCGGACGTGCAGGTGTCACCTTCCACACTAAGACCACACAGATACCAACCAGAAAAGCCAGCAGCTTCGGCTCACCCTGAGCCAAAGCCCTTGACTTCACCGCACTCACGGACCCGGACGACGGTGGATCTTCCTTCTTCCCCAGCTTTTCTGTGTTCTAGTTTCTCACGAGGCTGCAGCCGCCCCCCCCCCCCCCCCCCCACTGGGAGGCAGGCTCAACCCATCAATCACTTGCCCAAGCTAACAGCTGCAGCTGCTGATTGCAGAGTGGGAAGCAGGGCAGGACCACCCCAGAACGGAGCCCGCTTTCTGGGGCATCTCAGAGGGAAACAATGGCTCGCCGAGGCATGAACAATGCACTAGCCTAGCCATCCCAACAGCCTCCTCCCTGTGTCTCCATCAAGTCACTGATGTGTTGAATGGGGTGCACCGACTGCAATTGCTAAATTGAAGAAATCAGAAGCAAGCCGGGGGCACACCCTCCTGATCAGTGCCCTCGCAGTCCTGGCTCCACCCTCCCTGCCCCCACGTCCTCCCGTGACCTCCCATGGAAATCATTTCCTCCTCTAGGGCATCTGTGCTTTTCACCCCTTGCCCTCCATCTACGTGAGACCCCTCAGCCCTCACCTGGATGACCTCAGGAGCATCCTTATTCCGCTCCAGGCTCCGGACTTGCCCACCTTGTCCCACCAGCTAGATTATCCTTTCTAAAACCAAGGTCCCACCATGCTTTCGTCAGCTCAGTGCTGCGTGTTTCCTGCGTCCTCCCCTCCATACACAAAGTCCACCAGAACCTGCCCATCTTCTATCCACTCCTCAAATCTTCACCATAAAATCTTTGACTTCTCTAGTGGTAGATGCGTGACCCCTCATGAATTTTCATAAATGCCTGTGTGCTTCTTTGTGTCTCATTTAAGATTATATTTATTTATAAGAGAGCGAGTGTGCATGCACAAGCAGGAGATGCAGAGTGGGAGGGAGAGAGAATCTGAAGCAGATTCCACGCCAAACACAGAGCCCCACGGGGGGCTCAAACCCATGACCATGAGATCACAATCTGAGGCAAAAGCAAGAGTCAGATGCTTAACCGACTGCACCACCCAGGCACTCCAGTCTTCTGTACTTTCTGCTTTGACTTATCAGTACCTATGGCTTACCTCCTACACCTCGTTGTTCATCTCTGTGTTCCCCAAAGCCTGGCACCCTGCACTGTTTAAATTCACGCTATCTACACACACTTCTGTTGAGAGAGTAGGATTTATTATTTGAAAGAGATTAATTGATCACTCCAGGTTAATAAAGTAGCTGTATCCTTGGCAGGATGAAAGATGCATTACCTCTTTTGTCTTCTCTACATCACCAAACTTTTTCTGAAAGACCTGTCTCGTTTTTAATATATATTCTTTTATAGTGCTTTTAGCTTTCTATGGTGTTATGGCACTTTACCTGCATACTAAGTCTTCCAAAAATGTGTGTAAAAGAACACTGAATAATTGTAAATAAAATCTTCCGAGGAAGAACTATATACTGAGTGCTGTTTGTGTGCTAGGCACTGTGCTGGGTACCAGGGGCCAAATGCTTGCGGGGCTTGCAAGCTTATGAGAGAGAGTTATTTCCATTTCATGTGGTAAGTGCTTTGATGGCAGTGGGTACAGGTTTCTAGAGAGGCACAGAGAAAGGACCCCTCCCCCAGAGGAAGTGAAAGCTAGGGATGGTCTTGAAAGGCAAGCTGGGGGTTAAGGTTGGCAGTGTGGAAAAAAGCTTAGGCTCAGAGTTGAGAGAGAACCTAGCTTACTGGAACAACTGCCATTAATTCATTACTGCTAGAGAATCCAGGGTAGGATGGGAATGGAGAGTGACTGCCATATTTTCGGGGCAGTTATTAATACTCTCAAATTTGCAATGCGGAAACTCAGACTCAAAGAAGGGAAGTCACTTATAAAGATCTAATGCACACCTCAGATCCTCTTGGGAAGACCCCTGTGGAATCTACAATTCTAATCACAGTCTGGGGGCAAACCAAGCTCATGCTGACCCAACCTTCCTATTATCTCTTACTTTTACATCAGAGAGTTCTTGAATCTTCTGATTTCTGCCACGTGTTCTTCCCTAAGAGGGTTATCAAAGGACATCAAAAGAATTCTGAAAGACTGAGAGGGGAGCATATATATATATATGTGTGTGTGTGTGTGTGTGTGTGTGTATATATATATGTAACTTTGACTTTGGTCATTAGTTAAACATCTCTTTAAGATGCTTTTACTGGGTAGCTATGGTTCCATAGATGTGTATCAGTGAGATGCCCTAATTTTTTCACCACTTCTCATTGGCCCCAGCTAAAAAGAACACATGGTAAGGCAAAAAAAAATTTTTTGTATGGAACTTCATACTCTACAAATAACAACACAATAATAATAAAGATAGGCAACGTTTATTAGAACCTCCAGGTAACTGTTCTAAGTGCTTTGCAGTTAACCACATTTCAACCCCAAGAGATGGGTTCTGTTAGCACCCTTCTGTACACTTGGAGGAAAGAGAGGCACAGGGGAGTAAAATAACTCACCAAGGTCATAGGGTATGCATGTATGAAGGTGTTGGCATCAGCAATCTGTACCTCGTCACCTTGCTAGATCTACTGCGTAGACCAAACATTTGCCTATTGGTTTTTTTTTTTCTGATCTTATCAACTCTGAGAGTCATGGCAGAGAAATATCACGAATACTTCATTTTTGCTATTTTGGAAACTGAGGTTCTGACACACACTGCAGTTTGCCCACAGCCACTCATTCTGTTTCCTGGCCTCCATCAGCAGCCCCATCTAGCCTGTCTGTTGGTCTATGAGGAGACATGCCAGCTTTTCCCCTAGTTGTAAGAAGAAGAGAAGACTTCCTATAGGCGGGTACAAGGAGGGTGGAAGGAGGAATGCCCTGGAATCTTCATTAATAATGGTGATGACAGAATTAATGCCTTACCCCCAGATAGCACTTTTAATTATTTTCAGTACATTTCTATATGTGTTACCATGTTTACTCCTCACAATGTCCTTGGGAGGTGACTAAAAAATTTGAATTTTGGAACCATTTGGTTAGACGATGAAACCGGAACAGAGCATCGTTGAACGAGTTTGTTCAATGAGCTTACTTCTTAATGAGGGAGGACAATAAACTAATAAAAGGTGATATTTTATGACAGATTGTGAAAAGCATCATGGGGAAAATTAAGGTGCAACAAGAGGGATGAGGAGAGCCAGGAGAGGGTAAGGAGGAAAGGAGTGGTTACTTAACACGGTGTGCCCAACAAAACTTCTCTAACACGTGGGCAGGGATCTAAAGAGAACAAGGAAATGAGTCCTGAGGTGTCTGGGGGACAGGTTTCCCACTAGAAGAAATCACAAGTGCAAAGGCCCTGAGGCAGGTACCTGGCTGTTTGTGTTTGAGGAGCAGCCAAGAGGCCAGGGCAGTTACAGCAGAGTGAGAACAGAAGCAAAGGCAGCAGAGGCACACCACGGAGGAGTTCAACTTTCCAAAAAGACAAAGGGGGAGCAAAAGAGTGACATGAGCTGTCTCACATTGTAACTTAAGTCTAATTGTGTTAGTAAAGGGACGACAGGCAAGGACAGAAACAGGAAGATCAGTGAAGAGGCTACTGCTCTGATCCAAGCAAAAGACAATGGCTTGGACCAGGAGATGGGGAGAAGTAGCAGTCTGGAGTTCAGAGGAAATGTCTGAATGTATGAGTTTGGGCATGGGTGAGGCCGACAATGAAATGAGTCCAAGGACAGTCTGGATCCTCTGAGGTTTAGTGCCAAGGGATGAGGAGACTCAGTAGAGGAGCTGGAGAAGCAGATGAGAGGGAGGAAAGAAGCATGCACCGTTCTGGAAACCTAGTGGAAGGAGTGTTTCAAGGAAGGGGGCATGACGAACCATGCAGGTCTGCCGGAAGGCCCAGAAGAGACGGACTGAAATGGACCATTGGGTTTAGCAACATGGAGGTTAGTTAGCAACTTCAAGGGACCTTGACTGGAGTTTTTTATGGAGTAGCAGGGATGGAAATCTGGCCGATCAGATCGAATTCAGGAGTCAATGTGAGGACAGACGGACGGCAGTGAGGGAGTGCAGACTACTCTTCAGAAGGGTTATCCACGGAGGGGAGAAGAGAGATGAGTTACAAGCTGGGGCGGCAAGGGTGTGAACAGAGTTTCATTTGCTGTTTTTAGGGTGAGAGTTGTCTTAGGAGGTTTGTATCCTCATAGGATGTTACAGTGGAGAGAGAGAAGCTGAAGAACTTTTGATACATGTTCTCTCCCTAAGCCTCATAATGGTCAGGGAGGTGGCCACAATTCCTACTTTATAAGGGAGGGTTGTAAGTTATCGAATTTAGAGATTACATAGTAAATGGTACAGTTGGGTTCAAAGCCAGGTCTGTTAAGACCACAACATGAGTGCTTTTCCCACTGCTCTGTGTGGGACATGGAACATGGCACACTGGTTTCTTTAGATTCAAAAACCGGTTAATATTGAGTCAGCATAGGGGCACCTGGGTGGCTCCGTGGGTTAAAGCCTCTACCTTCGGCTCAGGTCATGATCCCAAGGTCCTGGGATCGAGCCCCGCATTGGGCTCTCTGCTCAGCAGGGAGCCTGCTTCCCTTCCTCTCTCTCTGCCTGCCTCTCTGCCTACTTGTGATCTCTGTCTGTCAAATAAATAAATAAATAAAAATCTTAAAAAAAAATTTGAGTCAGCATACAGGATGGACCTAAGGGCTTTAGGGTGCCCGGGCTCCATGGGCTCAGGGTGCTTTGGGACTCCGAAGAGCACCCAGACAGATGCTAGCATGACCTGACTACGATGTACATAATGGCAAATGGGTGGACGGATGGCACCCCTGGAAGAAGGGTTAGAAATATGACGTATTTCAGGGGGGCCTGGGGGCTCAAGACGGAAAGCCACCATGCGATCTGGCAGCCAGGGGCAGGTGCTTTCGCCCAAAGCCCCCAGCCCAGGGAGTGCAGACTGAGCAGTCCCCATCTCTGGAATTCCAACAGCAGGAAAGAACTCCTGTGATAGACGGGCTGATCGGAGCATGCGCGGATGCAGCAGGGGAGGGACAGCAACCAGAAAGACTGCAGATCCGGGTGTCTGAAAATCCTGTGCTTCTGTGTTATTCCTACGCAAAGTCCTGATTGAACTTAGCCATGCAGATACGGGGAGCCGGAGCATTTTTATTTTATTTGTGATCGTTTGTCCCTTCACCTCCCTTCACAGGGAGCCCCTTGAACTGGCTGAGGGTGAGGACAGCTAAAGGAGACACTGGAAGGGAATCTGCAATTAATCATCTTGTTTCCATCTTATCGAAAGTCATGGTTAGGACTTCGAAATAACCTAGCCGCCTCTTGGCTCGGATTGACAATCCTCTTTTCATTTTCTGTGAAAGAATTTTGATTGACTCTCTTTGGTGAGGTTGATAGGAGGTAGGCGGGACGGTGACTCTTTGATTCATGGTTAAAGCTGAAATTTTCCTTGACGGCAAGAGATTTATCATTATTGATTCTGGAACGATGAAAACATGAGGCAATCTGAGATAAAAGCATAAACGTGAAAGCAAAAAGGGTTGAAAAAGAAAACAAAGTCTTCGGCGGGACGGAACTTGAGAATGAAATACTTTACCCTCCCCCCACCCCGCCCAAGACACCACTCCCAGTCCTTGACACTCCCCCTCCACCGCCGCAAGGCTCTCGGCTTACTATCACCTGCTCTGATCACAGAAAACCCCAGATGCTTTCCTCAGCTCACCAATCACAAGCCCCTAAGATCAAGTAACTTCAGCTCTCGGACTGGTGAATGCAATTTCCAGGGGGTGACTTAGATAGAAATGAGCTGGTTGAGTCTTTGGAATTTTTGTTGTTGTTGCTGTGGTCACTTATTTGAATGGGGGAGGGAACGTAGAAGTGTTTTCATTTTCAGATTGAAAATTTGGGGTGTACCTGGGTGTCTCAGTTGGTTAAGTGTTGGACTCTTGATTTAGGCAGATGCTTAATGGCGGAGCCACCCAGGAGCCTGTGCTCTTTTTTAAGTTTAAAGATTTTATTTATTTTTTTTATTTGAGAGAGAGAAAGAGAGAGTAGGAGAAGGGGGAAGGGAAAAGGGAGAGGGACAAGCAGGTTCTCTGCTGAGCAGGAAGCCTGATGTGGGGTTTGATCCCAGGAACCTGAGATCATGACCCGAGTTGAAGGCAGAGGCTTAACCCACTGAGCCACCCAGGCACCCCAATATATATCGTTTTTTAAGATGAGCTTTTTTCACTCATCCTAAAGGCCTTTGAGATTCACTTACATTCCTACATATATTAATAGTTTACTCAGTTTTTGTTGCTGAGCAATACTCCATTACAAAAATACCACAGTTGGTCTGTTTACCAGCTGATAGAAAATGTAGGTCATTTCCAGTTTTTGGCAACTGTGAAAAGAGCTGCCATTCACGTTCAGGTGCAAGTCGATGCATGTGTGTGCACAGGTTTCTAACTCAACTAGAATAAATACTTAGTGGGGTGTTGGGTCCTGTGTTAATCATGTGTTCAACTGTGTAAGAAACTGCCACATTGTTTTCTAAAGTGGTTGTACCACTTTGCATTCCATGAACAATGTCTCAGCGTTCCGGTGGCTCTGTATCCTCACCCACATTTAGTGCTATCAGAGTTTTTGTTGGTTTCACTTGTTTGCTTGTTTTATTTTAGGCAATCTGGACAGGTGTACCCGCCTGTGGTTTTAACTGCATTGCCCTCTAATGACTAATGATGTTTAGTGTCTTTTCATGTGTTTATTCTTCTCTGTGCTTTCAAGTATCTTCTCTGGTGAAGTGTCTGTTCATATATTTTGCCCATTTTTTCACTGAGCTGTTTATTTACACTCTGTTAATTTTTGAGAGTTCTTTGTATATTCTGAATACGAGTCCTTTTTTAATATGTAATTTACAAATATTTTCTCCCACTCTGGTTCTCCTTTCATTCTCTTGTCAGGGTTATTATTCTTTTTTACAAAGCAAGAACTTTTGATTATTTATTTTCATTATTTTTTGCCCATTGAACTATAATTGGCACATAATTTTCTATTAGTTTCAGGTGTACATCATACTGATTTGATAATTTAATATATATATAATTTTTTTTAAAGATTTCATTTATTTATTTGACAGAGAGACAGAGATCACAAGTAGGCAGAGAGGCAGGCAGAGAGAGGAGGGGGAAACAGGCTCCCTGCCGAGCAGAGAGCCCAATGCGGGACTCGATCCCAGGACCCTGAGATCATGACCTGAGCCAAAGGCAAAGGCTTAACCTACAGAGCCACCCAGGCGTCCCATGATTTGATAATTTAATATATTATGAAATGATCCCCATAAAGAGTCTAATTACCACGTGTTGCTTATATACAAAGTTATTGCAATTTTATTGACAATATTTCCCCATGCTGTATTTTACATCTTGGAGACTAATTCATTTTATAATGACAAGTTTGTACCTCTCAATTCTCTTCACCTATTTCAACCATATTCTGCCAACCCCCTTTCCTCTGCTAGCCCCCACATTATTCTCTGTACCTATGAGTCCATTTCTGTTTTGTTTTGTTCATTTGTTTTGTTTTTGAAATTCCATGTATGAGTGAAATCATATGGTACTTGTCTTTCTGTGTCTGACTCATTTCACTTAGCATTATCCCCTCTAGGTCCATCCATGGTGTCACAAGTGTCAGGATTACATTCTTTTAATGGCTTAATAATATTCGTGTGTGTGTGTGTGTGCACATCTTTATCCATCTGGCCACTGATGGACACTCAGGCAGCTTCCATATCTTGGCTGTTGTAAATAATACTGCAATGAACATAGGAGTGCGTATATTTCTTTGAACTGCTGTTTTTTGTTTTTCTCAGGTAAATACCCAGAAGTGGAACTGCTTTTTTTATGGCTCTATTTTTAATTTTGTGAGGAACCTGTGTACTGTTCTCCACTTCATCCCCGTCAACAGTGCACACAGGCTCCTTTTCTCCCCAGCAGCTATTTTCGTCTTTTTGAAAACAGCCGATCCAACTGGTGTGAGTTGATATCTCATCAATCTGCCTTAAAAGTTTTATTTTTGGTGAGGTCCAATTCATTTGTTTCCCTTCATGGGTTGTGCTTTGGTGTCATACCTAAGAACTCTGCTCAACACAAGGTCATGAAGGTCTTCGCCCAGTACCAAGGCTACGAGTTCTGATTTACCCCCTGTGCTTTCAAGATCAGCTCAGTTTACAAACCTCTGCAGTGCTCTTCAGATTGTCCTGGGCGTGTGCGACCCACTGGCGGGTCTACAACCTGGGACGTTGCCTACACTACAAACCAGTCCTCAAAACCTTTATGATGCTGGTCAGAATCAGATCCGTGCTTGCGCGACCTGGGAGTGAGCCCAGAAGTTCATATGACTTTATGCTGTTGCTTTTTCAAGGCCCCCTCCTCTGTGTGGGCTCAGTGCCTCCCTCCCTGGCCTTCTGGCTAGCAAGTGGAGCTTTAACTTCCTCACTCTACTGTATACTTTCCACAGCTGCGTCTGCAAGGGAGCACAGAGGAGATACAGAGAGGAGGGGAGAAGGCAACCAGCTGGACGGTAGAGGAAGTGGGAAAAATAACGATTCCTCCCAGGGTCCTGGCACAAAGACCTACCACGATGCTGGTGCCATCACAGTCCCCTCTGCTGCAGGGCCAGAAGACAATGGAAAACAAACACACAAAGAGCAGGGCATCCCCCATTCTCTCCATCTTATAGGGGTCTGCTTCCGATCCCACAGACCCAAAACAAGTGTCCTCCAGAGGTCTCTCCTTCTGTACCTTGTGTGCACTTTGGGAGCTTGGGGCTGTCTTTGAGTCTGGATCAGAGAATAAAAATGGCAGACACGTGACTGTCCGTTCGGTGGTACTCCGAGTTCCCCAAACCACCTGCTGGTGTTCACTTCTTGGCGATCACAGACAGTTGCGCCAGACATATTCTTCAGTGACACTCTGTGAGTGCTTGCTCCGTACTCAGGATTAGAGCCTCTCACTGTGAAATTAACTCACATTTACTTAGTGACTGGTAATCTTCCTGTAAGTTTGTTGGTCATTCCAATCCATTCCTTTGTGAGGAGCTTATTCTAGTCTTTGCCTAGTTCTCTATCAGGCTGCCTGTATTTGTCTCTTGGTTTCTTGGTTATTCTTCATATATTTTGGAGCTATCCCTTTATATATGTACGTATGCACGTGTATGTGTGTGATGCATGTATGTATGTCTTCCCAACCTGCGACTGGTTTTTTTGACTTGCCTTACTAGTGTCTTTGCATGAACTGACTTGATTTTCTTTTTTAAGCAGGCTCCACACCCAGCATGGAGCCCAGTGTGGACCTTGAACTCACAAGGCTGAGATCAAGACTGAGCGGATATCAGGAGCCAGACGCTTAACTGACAGCCCCACCCAGGCGCCCCCAACAGAGTTTATTTTAAATATAGTCTTCACCGTCAATCTTTTCCTTTATGATGGATGCTCTTTGTATCCGGTTTCAAAACTCTTTTCCTCTCCAAGGTCATAAAGATCTCTCCCATATTCTTTTTTAAAAGGCTTATTATTTTTCAATTAGCAATAACTGTGCATTGGATAAACCTCATTGGCTACAATAATGTCACTGCACAAAGCTGTAGAAGCCTTATTATTTTTAGTTTTTGCACCGAGGTTTACAATGTGCTTGGAGTTGATACTTGCTCACAGTATAAGATAGGGGTCCAAACTTCACACCTTTGGAAAAGCCGTATTTCCTTCACCACACTACGGGTTTACCATTGCTGTAAATGAACTCATTGTAGACCTCACGTCAGTCTGTTTCTGCAACTTCCATTTTGTGCCATAGGCTTCATTTTCTACTTGCCCTGGAAACCACGCCCGGCCATGAGATAGACGTGCTGGAGAAGCCACACCACACACAAGGGTCCATGAAGGCATCTTACTCCTTGATCAACTGGTGCCCCATCCCAGTTCCTTCCTCTCTGCCCCACTATCTCTTCCATGGGGACTTACTTAAAAACACCTAGTCAGGGCTCCTGGGTGGCTCAATCGGTTAAGCATCGGCCTTCGGCTCAGGTCATGATCCCGGGGTCCTGGGATCGAGCCCCACATCACACTCTCTACTCAGCGAGGAGCCTGCTTCTCTCTCTCCCTCTCTCCGCCATGCCCCCTCCTTGTGCTCTCTCTCTCTCTGTCAAATAAATAAATAAATAAAATCTTTTTTAAAAATAAAAAACCCCAGTCTTTGTGACATGGAAAATACACAGGTTAATTCTCCCCTTGGCAAGAACTATCCTTTCCATGCTGAGGACACTTAAATCCACCAGAACAGTATGGCTTTTCATATCAGGCCTCTCATGGGGAGTCACTTATTCTATCGTCTGGTTTCTAATGCATGAATCCCTGAATTGGGGGCAGTCTATTCTCAGGGGCCACTGGCCAGCAGCAGACAGTGGGAATGAGACCAGTAGAGAAGAGTCCTATACCTCCCAATGCGCTTAGAGGACTGGGAGTTGGGCTTCTCCCAGTGCTCTCATACTGGCCTGTCTAAAAACAACTCAGCAAGGCCCCTGTAGACAGTTTTCTCATTTGTCAGGGGCCTTATTAGTTAAGCCCAGCAATACTGGAATATACAATCCTGGAGAGAAAGGGAGACCTTTTTACTTCTCGGGAGGACTTGGTTCTCCCACCCCTCCTAGCAGTGTTGTCCGGATCCATGAAAACAAGTCTGGATTCCCCAAGCCTATGTCTACGGTCCCCTAGAAAGGGCAGAACACACTTCAGGACAACCTGCTCAACCTTTAGAACTGATCGTAATGGTAACAGCCTCATGACAAGAGTCCCTTTCATTAGACTTCATGTTAGCTTATCTGTGAAATGTAGCAAAAGGGAACTTCTTCCCCGGTAGGAGACCTGACCCATCACCATGTACCTTGACAGGTTCTATCTCCCACCCAACCTCAAAACAGATATTGCTCACAGCATTTCTTGACTGAGAGATCAGATCCTCAGATCAGTTCCCTACACATTGCCTGACCTCTCAGACTGGTTTTCCCTACGATGGGTGACCTGGAGTGTTAAGGCCTCAGATGCTGCTTCTTTGGGGTCCTTGTAAGTCAGAAAAGATGAGTACAGGCTGCCCAGCCTGAAGTAACTCATGCTACAGGAAGCTGTGGCCTTATCAGATGTTAGGACAAACAGCAACCCGAATGATTTGCCCTCCTCCTTTGTAATCAGGTTTAGTAGCGTCCTTAGAATGTCCATTAAAATGACTAAGAATCTTCTCCCAAAACATGAAGAATATGAGCATCCAGCCGTTACAGTAAGTTTTAATTGTATATGTAGAAAAGAGATTTGGAGTTTAGGGCATCTCTGTATATTCTAGGCTTTTGACTTTTTACATTTCTGATTGTTTGCGGGGGAAGGGTATGTGCCGTGAATACTTACAGCAAAGACAAAAGACAAATGCCACTCCACCCCCATCTCTACCAGCATGAAGAGGACCATGGTCAAATTCCATGGCTCATAGGACCAGAACCCATTTCTAATCCTGATTCTCTTCCATCCCTTGGCAAACTGAACATGATGTATCTTAGTTATAACCCTCCACTTTACCATCAAGGTGCAAACACCTACAAGGCTATCTGGCCCCAATATTATTTGTTTTCTTTTTAAATTATGTTCAATTAGCCAACACATAATAAATCATTAGTTACTGATGGAGCGTTCCACGATTCATTGATTGTGTTTAACACCCAGTGCTCATCACCGCACGTGCTGCCCTTAATACCCATCACCCTATAAGATCATTTGTTTTCAAAGAATTTCACATATCTGCAAAGTCATGAGCATATTCTCCAAACTGGGTGTGGATCCAATGAACCCATACTTGGGCTATTGAAGGTGTATGAAGATCACTTCCCATTCATTCACTCTCAATGCCAGGAGGCACTGTGGGAGACACTGGGTAAACAATGGCAAAGAAAAGAAAGAATTGGAAATGGAGCTCCATTCCCTGGGGACCTCTCTTCTAAAAACAGGTATTTAAACCTTAATAGAAATTTGCCTACCAAATGTATTTATAAATAGAAATGACTTGTGCTCAATGATAGCATATGAGATATACATGAGGAAAACATCACCTATAGTTCTACCCTGGGAATCAGCCTCAAAGACCAGTAATTTGCAATCTCTTTCTTGCCATAAAATGCTTCACAGATTATGTTCACATTTGTACCACACTCCCATGGGTACTGTTAAATAAAATTCCCAAACGCCTCTCTCTGTTAAAAAAAAGAAAGACAGATAGAAATGTATGCTGACAATTCTCCATTTTCCATCCCCCAATCTGTTCTCTGCCCCCACTCTGTTCTGAGCCCTGGGAAGTTAATACTTGGGGGTTGCATCTCCTAGACAGCTTACACTTGGCTTCCAGTTGGGTGAGGCCAATGGGAGACAATGGCAGGAAATCTGAGGGCACGTGAAGAGAGAGATCAGGGTGTTTCTCCCCGTTCACCTTCGGAAAGGGCTCTCCCGCTCTGACATTGGGAACTGCCCCTGGGTGGCTCCTCTTCCAGCTCCAGTGGGTTCCAGGAACCCCTTCCTTCTAGGGCTCGGTAAGTGGGAACATTTTCCATCTGGGTGAGTCTCAGGGAACCTCACAATCTCGCTTCTCCCTTAACCTGCCTACACCATGTAGACAGTCTCTCCATTAACGCCTCCTCATCTGTACCCGGGCGCATTCTGTTTCTTCATGAAATTCTGATACAAAGTGCAAATGAGAGGGACGTTCTTATAGGAATAACCTGAATCCACTCACACAGGCACAAAAAACCTAATGTTAGTAGAAGCAAATTACTTGTAACAAACGTCTCTACCAACACCGCCTCCACGCTGGGGAATGGCTGACCAGACCAAGTTGTATCTGGTCCCTCCATGCTTGTGACCATCACATGGAAGGATGTCCCGGACTATTTAAAGACTGAACATGTCCCCTCATTTAACCCTTTACAGTGATGATTTTAGGGGTTCAACACAATGAGACTCATTAGAAAGAGTTCAAATTCCACAAGGAATATTTCATTCTCTAGAGACGTTCAAAATTCCATCTTGGCTGCCTTGAGGAAAAGACTTTTCTCCCACATCTTCTCTACGAATTGCTGAGCACGCAAAACCAGTTTTATCGGCAGCTGCCACAGCAGATGGGGGGGGTCTCTCCCTTCTTGTGCCTGACCTGCCAGAGACTGCCAAACCCCCAAAACAAAATAAACAAATAAGGCAAATCCTGGTGAGAACAACAAAGTGATAAGGAAAAATGAAATCAGAACATCAGAGCTTTCATCAAGGCAACGCTTACTCAAAATGCTAGTAACCTTGAAAGATTCAGGTACAATCCATTCTTACACAAGGATCTAAGTTTGGCTTTCAAATGCTGTAGCGAGGACAGGTCTAGACATCGGTATCTGAGACTTGAAAGTGGTTTTGAAGTTTTGGAATCTCAGACCCCAGGGGACCCTGGAAAGTTTACTCTCCTCGGTGTCACAAATTAAGGTCCCCTGTCCCAACAGGAAGCTCTAAGTAACTTTCTTTTCCTCTTTTTTCTCCTCTTCTGCTCTTCATTTCCAAATCCTGCTCCTTTTCCCTTACCCGCTTGGTCACCCCCTCTCATGTGTTTGATGTATGTCTTTAGGCGTATTCTTCTATAATTTTAGTTATGACAGATAATCCTCTCGGGGCACTTACTATGTGTTCCCAGTGGTTCACGTACATTAACTCACCTAATCCGGATAACAATGCAATGAGGTTTCACCGTTTTACCAATGAGAAAACTGAGGCACAAAGAAACTAAGTAGCTCACCTACGACAAGCACTAAGTGTGGAACTGGGATTCGGACCCATGCATTCTGGCTCCAGATTCCATGTTCTTATCCCCTCTGAGGCACAGCCTCCAAGTTTGTGTCATTTCAAATGTCCATGTGTTTTAAACTACATAAATATATCGTGCTATGACTCTCACTGATTCTTACTTTTTGACTAAAGAATTCATTTTCATGATTTACCCACATTCCCGTGCATGCACATCTAGACTGTTGCAAAGTATTTCATATTATTCATACCTACCCATTCCCCTAGGGATGGACACCGAGGCCACCTCCCACCCACAAAGAGATCATAATCAGCATCCTGCTACATATGCTGTTTTACAGTCCTGTGTGAGAACGTCTCCCAGAAGAATACCCAGCCTAGGATTTGGGGGCACAAGCCCACTTGATATCATCAAATACTTACAGATCGCCCAAGCAGCTTTTCAACTGAGTCCAGGAAATATTCATTCATTCATTCATTCTTTGCATACTCTGTGACAGGCCCTGAGATAGAAACTGAGGATATAAGCATGAACAAGGACGATATGGACACTATTCGCACCAAGCTCAGGGTCTAGCTCCTTGTGAACTTAAAGTGTTTCCATCAGACAGAAAAAGACAAATACTATATGATCTCACTTATATGTGGAATCAAAAAAAAAACAACAACCTTGAATGGATAGATACACAGAACAGATTGGTGGTTGTCAGAGGTGGGGTCAGTGGGTGACTGAAATGGGTAAAAAGTGGTTAAAATGTTAAAAAAAAAAAAAAAGGGGGGGTTTCCCAGCAACTCCATGGGTATGACCCTATCTAGTTTTATCCCGTGACCATTAAATCACTTTCAAAAAACAACTCTTCATTCCCTTCCGAAGTATAGATATATTTACTTTGTGGAACATTTCATTCAAAGTGTATGCCTGTCTTCCTCTGTATAAATCACAAGTCTGAACTCAGACAGATTCTAAATGAGGTGGTCCTTAGATATAGCTCTTGCAATACTGGCCAATGCAACCTTCTACGACCTAGGGGGTGATCTGTAGAGGATAATAGGGTTTTATTGACTTGGGATGAACTCAAAATCAGCACCTTAAAAATATCACAGTGGTATAGGTTGGTAGAAACAGCTTTTGAGGATTCAAGGAAAAACAGAAATGCCTACTGGCTCACATTGTTTAAAAGGGTGTCTTTAATTACTTAGATACAACTTTTGGAAAAGCTCGATCCTCTGTATGTGCTCTTTCCTTCAACCTATAAAACAACACTAAAAACTACCTCCCGTTTGCAGACAACATGATTTTACTGTCGTGAGTCAGGAGTATATTTACCAGATGTCTAATTCATTCAAGAAAGAAGAGCTTCTGAGTTAATATTAAGAAACAATAAACTAATAAAGAAAAGAAAAGCAACACACAAAAAACAGACTCTTAAGTACAGAGAACAAACTGGTGGTTTCGAGAGGGGAGGCGGGTGAGGGGCCGGCTGACATAGGTGAAGGGGATTAAGACTACACTCATCATGATGAGCCCTGAGTGCTGAGTGGAGTTGCTGAGTCATTATACTGTACCCCTAAAACTCCTGTGGCACTGCCCATTAAGTATACTTGAATTTTAAAAAATAAGTAAAAATCTGAAAAAGAAAAAATAACAATTAACAAAAAATACTAAGTGCATATGATCTACCACTGATTTATGTCAGAACAGCAGAGAGATATGTCCTTGGTTCAGCTTCCTTAATGGACGTTGTTTCTGGAGTATTCTTTGACACAATGTCATTAACTTTTATTAAGAACTGTTTAAGAATAGGGGCGCCTGGGTGGCTCAGTTGATTAAGAGTCTGACTCCTGGTTTCAGCTCAGATCATGATCTCAGGATCATGAAAGTGAGCCCCACATAGGGCTCTGTGCTCAGCACAGAATCTGCTTAAGATTCTCTCCTTCCCAGCTGAGATGCCCTTCAACAGATGAATGGATAGAGAAGATGTGGTCCACATATATAATGGAATATTACTCAGCCATCAGAAAGGATGAACACCCCCCATTTGCATCAACATGGATGGGACTGGAGGGGATTATGCTGAGTGACATTAGTCAAGCAGAGAAAGACAATTATATGGTTTCACTCATATGTGGAACATAAAGAATAGTGCAGTGGACCACAGGGGAAGGGAGGGAAAATTGAATGGGAAGAAACCAGAGAGGGAGACAAACCATGAGAGACTCTGGACTCTGGGAACCAAACTGAGGATTACAGAAGGGAGGTGGGTGGGGGGAGGGGGTAACAGAGTGACAGGTACTAAGGAGGGTACATGTGGTGATGAGCAGTGGGTGTTATACACAACTAATGAATCACTGAACACTACATCAAGAACTACTGATGTACTACATGTTGAATAATTGAACATTAAAAAAAAAAAGATTCTCTCTTTCTCCCTGTGCCCCTCACCCTGCTTGTGCATGGGCACATGTGCTTTCTCTCTCTCTCAAGTAAATAGATAATCTTTAAGTACAGTTTAAGAACAGTATCTTTGAAACTTATTCACATGTTATTCCAATAATGAAATGGACAAACTGTTCAAAACTGACACAACCCAAATAGTAAAGCTAAAATGATAAAACACACAGAAGAAAACATAGGAGGCCCTGCCTGAGTTAGGCAAAGATCTCCAGATAGGACACAGAAAACATGAATCACCAAAGAAAAATACGACGAACAGGACTTCACAAAAATTAAAGACGTCTTTTTTCAAAAAGTACTGTTAAGACAATGAAAACACAAGCCATCATCTGTCATAAATATTTGCAAAAGAAACACCGGTTAAAAAATCTGTGTGTAGAATACCTAAAACCCCTCAAACTCAATAAGGAAAAAGTCAATACAGTAAAATATGGGCAACAGATTTAAACATTTATATCACTAAAGAACATTGAGCAAATGTAAATGATGGTATCAAGTGCTGGCAAGGATGGAGAGTAAGCAGAATATTTACCTGTGACCAGTAGGAATTAGAAAGGGCACAGACACTTTGGAAAACATTTTAGCAGTTTCTCATCAAATTAAACACATACTGAGCATATGATACAGCATTCCATCTAGGTATCTACTCAAGAGAAATGAAAATATACATCCACATAAAGACCTGTATGTGAATGTTAATAGCAACTGTACTTATAATCACTCTGCACTGAATGTGTGTGTGTGTCCCCAAAATCCCTATGTTGAAATCCTAACCCTCAAAGTGGTGGCATGAGGAGGTAGGGCCTCTGGGAGATTATTAGGTCATGAGGAATGGAGTCCTTATGAAAGGGACTAGTGCGTCATAAAAGAGACCTCAGGGAGCTCCCTTGTCCCTTCCACCATGTGAGAACACGTAAATAGGGCTGTCTATGAACCAGGAGGCAGGCCCTACCAGAATAAAATCTGCAGGTGCCTGGTCTTGGACTTCTCAGCCTCCAAAACGGTGAGCAACAAATTCCTGTTGTTTTAAGCTGCTACTGGGCTATGGTATTTTTGTTATAGCAGCCCAACTGGGCTAAGACACACTGCAAACTGGGAACAGCACAGATGTCCACTAACTAGAGAGGGGATAAACAGTGTGTGCAAGCTAGAGTAGGGCTCTGGGGTACTACGAAGCAATCAACAGGAAGGGACTACGGATAGACACAATACTGATGAACCTCAGAAGCATGATGCCAAACGAGAAAAGACAAAATGATGACATATTGTATGACCATTTATGGGACAGAAACAGCAAAACTGTGGACAGTAGATCAGATCAGTAGCCGCCAGGTGCTGGGGCTGGAGGAAATGAGTCCAAAGGGGCGTGAGGAAATTTTGGGAGTGATAGAAATATTTCCTATCTTTCTTGGGGTGGTGGTCACACACACGTGTAGGCTTATCAAAATCCATAGAACTGTACATCTAAAAGGCATCTTGGAATTTAGATCTCTAAATATTCCAACCAGCATCCTTTCTACATGGAACCACAGAAGAAATGTCTCAATACCAAAAATGGTTGTATTTCTCTTGGGTATTGGGGTTGCTGTTATCTTTTGGAGACTATAAATCATATAACGGGTCAGAGTTACCTTCCTGCTTCAGCTGTGAAAGCAAGGAGCTGGGTGTCCGACACGTACTGGGTATTACCTTTGACATCATTTTATTTCTCCTACTATCATTTGACTTTTGACCTGATTTCTTCCTAACAAATTCTTTTATCTCAATGTGATTCATGTACCTTTCTGAGACTAAATATCTTCTTTATCGTGGTACAGTCTACACAACTAAGCAAATAAATACACCATGGGATAGTTGATAGATCATAGAAGTGTTTCCTCCTGACAGGTGCCATTAAAGTGCATGCCATAAAATCCCAACTCATGGAAGTAATACCTAACTTGTTTTATTCAGTTGTGGATGCTTCCCTTTACAAGGAACGAGGATCAAACACCGCATTATCGGGACAAAGTCAACAGGATGGTATATAGGAAAGAGAGGCCTAAGGACGTTTATCTTGGAGAAGAGAAAAGACAGGGCAAATACAAAAAAGCTGCCTTACATGGAGGACATGGGGAGCTGGAGAGGAGAAGGGAGTTGAGGGAAATTGGAAGGGGAGGTGAACCATGAGAGACTATGGACTCTGAAAAACAACCTGAGGGTTTTGAAGGGGCGGGGGGTGGGAGGTTGGGGGAACCAGGTGGTGGGTATTAGGGAGGGCACGGAATGCATGGAGCACTGGGTGTGGTGCAAAAACAATGAATATTGTTATGCTGAAAAAAAAAAAAGCTGCCTTCAAATACTTTATAGCTTGTCAGGGAAGGGAGAGGTGAATTAATTCTGATTTATTCTATTAGCTTGGGAGTGGGATCAATGGGTGAAGGCTATACCAGGACCAACTGGGCACAAGATGCAAAACATATGTCTATGGCGCACAGCGAAGATATGATGTATTATCCAAGGAAAGAGTTTCTGGCAGTAGATAAAACCAAACATGGGTTAGATGATCACTTGGTTGGGATCTCATACAAAGATTCATTTAGATAAATGGTCGCTCCCTTCAGATCCCAAGATTTAATAGTTATTTAATTCTATCAGGAAACAGTATCCTTCCAATATGAGACAAATTTATTTTGACCATGCAAACACCATTATTTTTTAACTTATCATTTGCTTTATAATATTAAGTTGTATCATAATCCCAATAGGTTAGAACAAGTAAAATGTTTGTAGCAAGCAAACAGTCTTAGAGCTATTCTGGGATCAGGCCCTTAAAAAAAGAGACACAGAATCCTAACTAGGGTTTTAGGGACACTTACTTGCAAAATACACCCTTTCCTTGCACGGCCAACTGCCCTTTTGTGCCCTCTGGAAATAGGCAGGCAATATAGCACTCTGAATGGAAGTTAAAGTCATTTCCCATTTTGTCCTTGTGCTTGAACACTTAGGCAATAAAGCTCGTGACATTTTCAATAAAAAGCAGAGAAGGAGAAGTGCTCCTTAGTCACGGAAGAGCTCAAGCCAGCATCACCCAGGCATTCTCCCATCTGACAGAGCCCCGTCTTTGTGAAGTAGCTAGACCTACGATTTAAAACTCACTTCCATCAGCACAAGAGACCTGAGTATACTTGGTTCTGCAAAACCGCAAGCTCGTTTCAAGCTGGCTTGAATGCCAGCGTTCCAAGGCTAGGTCAGTTCACCCCAAATTCCCAACAGACACAAGTAACTGGTGAGAAATACCCAGAAGGCATTTCAGGCCTCACAAGCAAACCAGGAACTGAGCAAAGGTGAGTAAAAACGATACAATAGTATGACTGGGAATCACAGACATGTAGCTACAGGAGACGACTGAAAAGGGGGGAGAATGAGTGTGTTTACCAGAAGGTACAGTCTGAGAGAGATCAAAAACCAAGGACCTGAAGAGACATTTTTTTTCCCCCAAAGAAGACATCTGAATGGCCAATGGGTCCATACAAAGATACTCAACATCACTTCTCCTTGGGAAATGCAAGTCAAAACCACCGTGAGATACCACTCACACATGTTATAATCGCTATTACCAAAAAGACAAGTCATCACAAGAGTTGGAGAGGACACAGAGAAAAGGGAACCCTACTGGTGGGAATGAAAACTGGTACCACCACTGTGGAATACAGTGTGGAGGGTCCTTAAAGAACTAAAATTAGAAATACCATTAAAAATTCTACTTATGAGTTTCTACCCAAAGGAAATAAAATCATGTCTCGAAGAATTACCGGAACCCCCATGTTCACTGCAGCTTTGTCCACCACAGCCAAGAAACAATGTAAGCATCTCTCAATGGATGTATGGATGGAGAAAACGTGACATATAATGGAATACTTTTTGGTCATAAAATAGAAGGAATCTGGGGCGCCTGGGTGGCTCGGTGGGTTGGGCCTCTGCCTTCGGCTCGGGTCATGATTTCGGGGTTCTGGGATCGAGTCCGGCATCGGGCTCTCTGCTCAGTGGGGAGCCTGCTTCCTCCTCTCTCTCTCTGCCTGCCTCTCTGCCTACTTGCGATCTCTCTCTGTCAAATAAATAAATAAAATCTTAAAAAAAAAATAGAAGGAATCTTGCCATTTTCAACATGGATGAAACTGAAGGGCATTATGTGAAAAGAAGCCAGATTGAGAAAGACAAACATTGTATGATGTCACATATATGGAAACTAAGAAAGCTTAACTCGTAGAGTAGATTGGAGGTTGCCAAGGGCTGGGGGTGAGAGAAATGAGAGAAGTGGTCAAAAGGTACAAATTTAGTTAGGAAATGAGTAAGTCCTGGGGATCCAATGCACGCTAAGGTTCGCGATACTGTACTGTGTACTTTAAAGTTGCAAAGAGAGTATTCCTTCAATGTTCTCAACAACAAGAAAAAATGTTAACTCTGTGAGGTGACGGAGTGTTAGCTAACCTTATTGTGGTCATCATTTTGCAACGTATACATGTATCAAATCATCACTCTGTACATCTAAAACTTAGGCCGTGTTCCATGTCAATTATATCTCAGTAAAGCTGGCGGGGGGGAGTCACCAACAAGAGGAGACAGATGATGTCAGAGCACACTAGCGTCATCAGACTAACATTCTCCCCAAACCGCAAAGACACTTCTCCACGGCAAAGACGGTTCATGTCAGTAATTTCACAGACCTTAAAAGTTTCCACTACAGGATTAGTATTTTCAAGTAACTGGAAGAAATCAAAACAGCAAATATTTATTGAGCACCTACTAGGTGCTAAGTACCAAAGTAGGTATTTTACATACATTTTGCACGATCCACACGACGCAGCAAGCAGCAGCGTCATATTCTGACCCCCCAGGACAGGGCAGAAACAGGTTCTGATGCTTCAGCTGCCTACGGTCAGTCTAAATAAAAATCGGTGATCGGAGGTTTCCTACCCACAAGGGGACCCAACAAATGGACACGAATGGCCTCCAGATACCTGAACGCTGATATATTGGAATTTTCATCTGTCTCTCTGGAACCTTCAAGCCTTCCACGGAGACACAGCTCAACCCTTAACACTGACATTCTGCCCGTTATGAACCTCCCAGAGAGTAGTGGGTATTTGCATTTTATTGCACACCTGGAGGAAAACCAGCTTCGTGCATATCTGACTTCAAAGGGGTTTGCCCAACAGACTTCAAGTTACATGGCCTTTAGGGAGAATCATCATATGAAAGGCTTTTTTTTTTTAATTGTTTGCGTTGATATCTGAAAGGAGACCATTTTCGCCTTCTCATCTGCTTATGTCTGCTGGGAGAAAGTTCAGGCACTTCTACGCATGCAGAGAAAAACAGCCGGGGTGTGATAATTTGGTCAAAGGTGCGTCCACTTCTCTGCTGGCTTTGTGTCACTAGTGACAGATGATGCCAGACAATGCTGTCAGATGAGATCAAGAAGGTTCGTGGGGAGGGAGCCATCAATTTCCAACTTCGGAATGTAACAGATTTTAATCAGCTCCTCTCCCTTGATCACCAGGCAGTTTTTGATTTTGAGCTTCAGTGAAGGCTGCATGGGCTTGGCAGTGATCGACAGGCCTTTCCACACCCCTAATTTGGTTCGGTAAAGCAATCAAGCGTCATTGGCTGTCTCAGCTGCAGCCAGGAGAGGCTCATTTGCAGACCAGCAAAGCACATGGCCAGAGTGTGGTCTCTTGAGATCTCGTTTGCTCCCCAGATTTTGGGGCTCAGAAGCCATCGCGTGTTAGCTCACGAAAGGACCAACCATGCCGTCAGCACTGAGCCCCAAGAGATGCCCAGCAGGTCACAGCCATGCTCGCCCTTCAAACCCCTCCAGCCAGCCCCAAACTGGGTGGCCCAAGCCTAGGCTTGGTGGTCCCATAGCACCCAGCACAAGTAGGTACTCAATGCATTTTTTTAAAAAACTACTCTGCGCTACTTAACAGGTGCATTTCCTGAAAATTGAATTCTCCTTCAAGTGTTTCCTGTTTCTGATGTTTGCACCGAAGGAAAAAAAAATGGATAAACTAGTAGATACGGGTCCGTGACCCAGAATCCAGCAAACTCAGCATGTGGTTTGAGCAGAAATGTGTCCTTTCCTGGTTCAAGATGTAGGCTTTTGAAACCAAAGATGCATTTGTAAACTGTAAACCCTCATTAAGAATTTCGGACTTGGCAGGTTTTTAGAATTTATGATGATTTGATGTGAGTACGGCCTAAGTCCTCCCCTTCATTATTACTGCAGTGCTGCGGGAGCAAACAAATCGGGTAAATAAAATTACAGAGCTATATTTAAGTAACTCAAGAAGAAAGAAAAGTGCTAGGGACTTTGGCAGTTTAATTGAGGGTATAAAAGGATGCTAATTATCAATGTGTCTCAGAGCTTCCATTTAAAAACACTTCTTAAAAGTAGCAGTTAATTCCAATTACCTAGATACACAAAAATGTGGTGAAACACTGTGAAAAAAACCTCATTTCTTGAGAATGCTTATGTAATGAGAGCTCTCCAACTAACTCAGGCTGACCTTGCCCATGTCGTCTGAAGGGACACAGTTCAACCAAACGTACAGTAAACATAGTGATCGTCTTTATGGATCGGCTCTCCTCGCAGAAAGGACACGAGTCCTGCTTTCTTGGCTCCTGGGGAGGAACGAATGGCCGGCTCTCCGAGGCTGGGGGGCACCTGTTCCACTGCTTTCTTGGGGTGTTTCCTTCTGCTCTTATTCAAACTGACCACTCCATCCCTAAAGACTCTAGGACAGGATTTAGTGGACAAGAGTGACACGGGATACCCTGTGACCTGATCTGTTGGCAAGAATAAGGGGGCACATACCAGCAAGTTCTGAGGAAGCAGCCATCCGCAGAGACAGCTGTGACTTGGGAAATGTAGGAGCACATGTTCTTTCCCCAGCCCTGCTGCCAGCTGGAAGAACTGGAAGAAACATGCCCAGCACCGGGGAGAGGGGAGAAGAGCGGGTCACAACTGTGTCCCTGCTCTGCAGCCCCGGCCTGGACGGGGGGGTTCTGCCTAGATGAGCAATTAGGTGGGAAGCCAGCAGAGTCTCCGGGGGCGGCAGTTCTGGGAGCTGAGACCAAGGCTCCCAAGATACACTGTTTCCTGTTCCCATTAACCTTCTGTTTGGGGGAGGAAGGGCCTGTCCTCCAGCCAGGACCCCACAGTGGGCTTCACACCAGCTGGGCCTTCCGGTGAA
This sequence comes from Martes martes, assembly GCF_963455335.1. Taxonomy (NCBI): domain Eukaryota; kingdom Metazoa; phylum Chordata; class Mammalia; order Carnivora; family Mustelidae; genus Martes; species Martes martes. The sequence continues at coordinate 1,702,050 of NC_137906.1, read as the reverse complement.
TCCAGTCAGTCTCTGGCTCGGCCTCCTCTCATCAGAAAGACGGATGTTGAGCATCGAGAGATGTGCATTTCTGGGCAGACCCACCCCCAAGAAGCAGGCCCAGGGAGAGCGCCACAGCGGAGGCACACGCCTAGAAGGGGATTTGAGCCATGTTCCAGACTCCTGCCGCCCATCCAACCTTGACTCCTCTGGTTGGCGACATCTGGGTTCCAGGTCATTAAGAAGAATGAAGTTTAAATGGTAACCAGAAGAGACCTCTGCACCCCCACGTTCACCGCACTGTTATTTACCACCAAACAGGCAAGCAGCCCACGTGTCCACTGACAGACGAGGGGGCACAGAAAACGTGTGTGGGTACGTATATATGTGTGTTATTCTGCCATAAAAAAGAATGAAATCTTGCCATTTGCAACAACATGGATGGAGCTGGAGGGCATTATAACTAATTAGGGAAAGGCAAATACTGCATGATCTCACTTAAATGGGGAACCCAAGATCAAACAAAAACCCAAACTCGTAAATACAGAAAACAGATCGGGGGTTGCCAGAGGTGGGGGGTGGGTGGGGGCACAGCAGCTCAAAAGGTGTGAACTTGCAGTTGTAAGATAAACAAGTCGTGGGGATGTAATGTGCTGGGTGGCGATGCTAGTTAATGATACTGTCTTGTATGAGAGAAAGTTGTTACGAGGAGAGATCGTCAAAGTTCTCACCAGAAGAAAATAAGGTTATAACTACATGTGGCGATGGATATTAACTAGACGTATGGTGGTGATCACTTTGCAATACAGACAAACGTTGAATCACTATGTTGTTCACCTGAAACTAATAAAATGTCATGTCAGCTATGTCTCAATTTTAAAAATCCCCCCCCCAAAAAAGAATGAAGTGTAAGTCCAACATCAGAGCCAATATTTGCATTCTCTCTCCTGCCCATCATCCCTTGTAGATCTCCCTGACATGACCAACACCCACCACGTGCTTCATGAGGACACCTGTGCTCTTGACGACCCCGTGTTTCTCGGCCCCCTTCTCTGCGTGAGCTTTCACGTCCTCTCCTTCCCCCATCTTCCCTTCTGATACCAACTCCAGTATGAGACACAGGAGCACTAGTTACGTGAGGCGTCTCTGTTGGAAATCCCGAGTGCGCTCCAGTTATGCCAGACTTAGGGTTCCACGAGAGACCATTTCCAACTAGACACAACTGATTTAGAGGATTCTCGAGATAAACCTTTTTTAGGGGGCGGCAGTATTTGGGGCTAGGTCAACCGGTGACTTTGGACGGTGATTTCAGTCAAGAACAACATCATCATCATCATAGGACAAAATGCTGTGAAAGGTATAAGGTATAAGGTATAAGGCTGCCCGCCCGGTCATGGTGAGCACGAAAAGGTCACGGATACCACAGTGTCTCTGAGTAGGGCTGACCAAGGAAGCAGAGGAAAAGGCAAATCTGGCAGCTGGACGGGTCCTCCGGGAAGCCCTTACTTCGGAGAAGTAGGTGAAGGGCGTGGTCTGGGACCACACACTCCCGGTGCTGGCTCTGTTCCTTTTCCCAAAGCTGCCCCCTCTCCAGATGCAGAAACACCAGAAGGATTTTGTCTTTGAGCGATGGTCGCCTCTACCAGTTCCTACGTGGAAACTGGCCCAGGTTCACATCAGTTGGGAAAAGAGGGCTGGGGTGTGCCCAGAAATGGGAGGTGAAGTAGGTCCTGCCCTTGACACTTATCCTATTTGAAAATACGTGTGCTTGATGAAGGAGGACTCACAACCCGGTCAAACTGCTTCCTCCCACCAGATATTGTAGTCAGAGGGGCTGGTATATGGCACTCAGCATGACAGGCCTGTCACGTGGGTGGCAGACACCTGCAGGGTCTTACCGCATGGATGCGTGTGACACAGTGCTCGCAGAAAGCAAGGCAACTTGCAAATTGCGAAAAGAAAACAAAATCATCTGTCTTCATGCCTATCGCAGCAAAGCCAGCCAACCCATATGTTACCTGCTACCAAAGATGTGTCTGAAAGCAAAGTTCAGGCTCAGAATCTGAATTTCCTTCTTGCGCCTGGAAACTTCCCCAGATCCCTGGTGGGAGTCTGAGCCCACTTCTCTGTCCAGCTGGATGTACTCACCCAGGACCTTGACTCTTGTTGCAAAGAATCAGGGACTCTAGAGAGTTCTTAGGGAGTTGGCCGAGGAGCAGCCGTGGCCTGAGTTCTGAGAGCTGGAGGGAGCACAAGCTACGCCTCCAGAGATAAGCATCAGAGGTTGTGGGGTCCTCTGGGCCCCATCCTTGACAGGCCTTTGCCAACCAGCCTATCGTCCCAATGCACAAAAATGGAGACTGAATTCTCCCTGCATTCGTTGCTGTTGGCTCCTGGAGCCGCAGGCAACACAACAGACCCACCAGCATTTCTGTGACTGCTCTGTTTCACCAGCAGCATCATGACACGTCCCACACTTAGCGGCCTCGCGGCGAAGACTTCGTTGGGCGGCCTCTGACTCCCTCGGTTTCGGCTCAGGGCATGACCTCGGGGTCCTGAGGTTGAGCCCTGTGTCAGGCTCTGTGCTCAGCATGGAGTCTGCTTGGGAGTCTCTCTCTCTTTCTGCCCCTCCCACTATGCTGTCCCTCTCTCTCCCTCTCAAATAAATCAATAAATAAAATCTTAAAAAAAAAAAAAAAAGGAATGAAGTTGTTCTTAACCTCAGGAAGCTAAAAACCGAGCAGGAGTGCACCAGTCAGGCTGGCACTGGCAGGGCAGACCGTGAGCACCATTCCCGACCCCACTCCCGTCTAAGGGAATGAAAAGGGAAGGCAGAGTCCCGTTAAAGAACAAAGTCGCCAAAAACTGAGCCAAAATTTAAGGCAGAGAATTGCACGGAATGTGAGAGCCTGCTGGCTTCAGGTATGGTGACAGAGAGAGGCAGCAGGGGGCTCCTGTCCTGCTGGGAAAAGAAGACTGAACCCGCCCCACATACAATGGGAAACCTGAGGGGGGTCTCCCTGCTGAGACCCAGCACTGACACCAGCCCCCCTACTCAGGAAAGGCCATCAGGTCCTGGCAACCCTCTGGGCAGACACAGAGCTAATCCCAGGGAGACCAGAGGAGGCAAACAAAACTCATTCCAGGGCACGGTCCAGATGCCCTGGGGGTCATACTGTGTCTCTGATAGTATCAGGGTCACCCGAATTCCAGATAATGAATTCCAGATAATAATCAGCGAGGACATGGAAGTGGCAGTCACAGTCTTACTTAGGGGATCACAGAGACACCGGATAATTCTGAACTTTGTAGAAGAATGCTAAAACATCTATTTTAAAATGTAAAATAACAGAAATCGAGAGCTTCCAGCTCAAGGAAGAAAAAAGGTGTGTATGTGTTGGGGGCACGCAGTGCGCTCAACAGGTAAAGAATGCAACCCGCCCGACGGAAACGGACAACCCGAGAGGAGGACGGAGGAGGGAACACAAGGTTCCAAAGCTGACTCTAATCTCTAATTAGAATTCTAAATACCAGGTCCGCCCTGGAGATACTAAGGCACAGACTCACGGTGGTTGCGACAGCAGCACAAAGACTTGCCGATGATCGTGAATGACCAACAGCAAGTCATCGAGTCTATCAGTGACAGTACAACGGACTACTCTTCAGCATTTAACATAATCTTAACCGACCCATAGCAACATGGATAAATCACAAAAAGCCTCCTGAGTAAAAATAAACACCCAGCTACTTGTGGTGTTCCTCCATCCGGATGGGACTTCAAGAGGAGAAGCTGTCGTAGACACACAGCATGTGAGAATCCGATGGCCTGGAAAGGAAGTCTTGATTCCAAGGCCACATCAGTTTAAGGGGACTGCAGGTGTCACTTCGTTGATGCCTTTTTTTAAAGGTTTTTTGTTGCTGTTGTTTCTCTAGAAGTCTCTGCACGTAACGTGGGGCTCAAACTCACGACCCTGAGATCAAGCGTTGCACGCGCCACTAACTGAGCTGGCTAGGTGTCCCCTCCCGTTGGTACCTTTTATTAAAAGCTGCAAAACCAGAATATTGTTTACAGAACATATGCACGTAGCAAAAGTGCAAAAGTGCAAAAATATGGGAAGATAAAAAGCCACTTTGACATAAATAAGAGAAGCCAAGTCTATAATATTTAATGTCTTAAATTCTGAAGCAAATATTACTGTTTTTTCAATATGGGTGACTTGTTACACAACACCCTGGTATGTTTGCTCTGTCCTTTCCTGTATGAGTGAAATATTTAATACTTGTGGACAAAAAAAAAAGTCACGGGACCACCAGGGTTTTCTTCTAGGAGCAGAGGGACATGGCTGTCACCGGATATGTTTTCAAGGGGCAAAAGGAGACAAAAATAAAGTGGTACTTTGTTGATGTCACGAGTGGTGCTTATTCAGCATCCTGTTACCACAAAAAACCGCTGGTTTCAGGCAGGGTGGCCCGTGGGCTGTTACGTAAGTGACACAGGCCACTGTAAGGACATGGGGGTGGGGTGCTGGGGGCAGGAACACAGATGCGCTTCCTCCGTGAGGACTGACTGATGCAGAGGCTGTGCCACAGGGCCGGGGGCACAAGGGTTTCCTGGGGTCTCAAGAGGAGGGCGGGGGGGGGGGGCTGTCCTGGCAAAGGTGTGTGCCAGTGGGAAGGTGTGGAGGTGCGTGGAGGTGTGGTGTGGTCAGGACCGTGGGTAATTTTGGAGGCTTGCTGGGAAGGCTGGTGAGGGGGTGCCGGGGACCGGGCTGACGAGGCAAGCAGGGCAGATGGAACAGCGTCTGGAATTCAGACTCTGTCCCGAGGGAGAAGAGGAGTCTTTGAAAGACTCTGAACAGAAGCACGACCTTGAAGGCTCAGCCAGTTCAGTTTCCTGCCTTTAGACAGATAAATGTCTCAACGCGCCTGGACGGTGGGCTTGTCTCTCATTCAATGTCTCCAAAGACAGGGACTCTGCAGTCTCCATCCTTCATCTGCCACAGTGCTGGGTGAACATAGCTGGGCGCGGAGAAGGTGACTGCCGTAAGGAGGGACAGACGGGAGGGGAATCAGACCCAAACCCTGGAGCCCGACAGGCACAGGGGACAGGGGAGGGGTGGCGGTGGAAGGCTGCATCAGGCTGGCAGGACACAGTGTGCCCAGATGTGGCAGTCCACACCACATGGGTCTAATGACGACGGCCGCCGTCATCATTGCCATCAGGGTCACCATCGCCATCATCATGACCGTCGCCATCATCATGACCGTCGCCATCATCATGAGCATGACCACGGCAAACACTCATACGGTGCCTTCCGTGTGCTGGAAGCTATTCTACGGGGTTTACACAGTTCCGTTAACCCCGTGAGGCAGGTAAATCATGACCCTCATTTTAAAGACGAGGCAAAGGAAGCAGAGAGAGGGAGAGGGAGTCGGACCGTGGTCTGACAGGTCACAAGGAGCACATGTGGAAATTACGACAGCCTGGGACCCTACCTTCCCACTAGGCTGACCTCTCAAGAAAGAACATCGATGGGAGTGTCCTGCCAGGCAGAGAAGAGGTGGCGGGGGTGGGGGGATGGGAGGGCACAGAGCATCCCAAGGCTCCAGGCCTTGTGGAAACTCTAACTATGAAGTATGCCCTGGCTGTGAGAGCAGGGTCCAGCACGAGCAGAACCTGGGTCATGCGAGCAGATCTGGTTGACCAGAAGTTCGACCCACTGCTTGCTATTTCTATGGAGAACGTTGGGGAACAAGAGAGAGGGGCTGAACACACAGCCAGTGTGACAGTGTGTCATGCACCTCAGATGCAGCATCCCATTCTATCTTCTCAGAGACCTCGTCACGTGGCTGTTCCTGCCGGCCAAGGAAGCTCTGAGGGCTACAGTGATGCGCTGACGGCCACACGGCACGCGGGAGGCAGAGCTGCGAGTGAGACTCCTGGCTCGGAAGCCCTGTGCTTTTCCGTAGGAGCGCACACTGCCTCTTGGGAGGACGCACCAGCTGAATATGAGCACTGGCCCAGAGTCAGACTAGATTTTCTTGCTAATTTCCCCAAAGAATACATGCAGAAATAAATAAAAAGGAAAGACGGTCAGTACCAACTGTGAAATGAAGATAAGAGAAGAACACAGGCCAAAATCTGGAAGGAACTTCCACTAAGGGCCATGTTCCTGGGAACTGATATAGAAAGAAACCACCAACCATTCCCTCTGAGCCACAGGAGGAAAAACCACACTCAGAGAAGCTGGAAAATCACATTAAATTACCTCCGTGCTCTGTGACAAATCCCAGGATGCTGGGGTAATGTGGATTAGGAAAAAAAAAAAAATGTTAGCATAATGCTTTCAGAAAGATAACAAAATACAAAGGAAAATAAACATTACCCTGATTAAGGGGGGGAAAGATCACTGAAAAAAATCACTGTTCACAAAAAAATAATGGTATTTTAAAATAGAGTCTTCAAAACATCCAAGAAGATTTGGTCACAATGGAACAGAAGTAGGAAGGCCCAGGAGGAGAAAAAAGTTGAAATAAAGAAACAGGAAAGGATTTCAATAAGAGAAAAGAGAATGTTAAGAAACTCAAAAGCCAAGAGCAAAATTAAAATTACACTGAAGGTCATACACAGCAGGACATATGTGCCGCAAGTCAGAAGTCCTATGCAGCAGAATGGTGTGAAAAGTTCTCGGAACTTGGATGGAAAATAAATGAAAAGAGAAGTTGACAAATAATAAGGAAGACAAGAAAAAACAACAAAGTTCAACCTAAGGATTTTGTCTGTTGCACAGGAGAAAAACAAAACGACAAGAGCAAAAGCAATAATTAAAAAGAGAATGCTAGAAAGCTGGGCTGGGTGGAAAGGAGGCCTGAGTTGACATACCAGAAAAGCTTCCTGAGATCCAGGCAGAGTAATAATAATCATCATCACCATCATCACAATAATAAAAGACCCATCCTGCCCAATATATGATTTTTAAGTCAATCAAAATTATAAATATCGGGCAGAACAAAACGGGTTCTCTACAAGGAACATAGTGAAGATGTCTTCCAACGTCTCTACGGACTACACAAATCGATGAACACACATCTGAAGGATTTCCGATGATCTGTTCCGCCCGCCATTTTCCTCAAAGGAGGACTGTGGTTCCACCTGCCATTCTCCTTAGAGGAGGACTGGGACGGCCACCACTTGGGACACACCCAGCAACCACTCCCCTGCCATTTTCCTTTCTTAAAGAAACCTGATTTGATTTGGAAGACCAAGGAGTCAAGCTTCAAGGGTCGATCAGAAGAGAACTAAGCGGGCAAGCGATCCCATCTCTCCTTGCCGGGTACCTATCTTCTCACATTCCCCTGCTTCTGGGGACAAACATGTGGCTCTCTTTGGGCCAATGACCTTTAAAAGGAACACCAACCCGGAGCCTACTGAGAAAGGTTTCCCTTGTAAGAAAGAGAACGATTAGCACCAAGAAGGCCTTTCGCAGCGTGTCACCCCACCGCAAACGCAGTTCTGATGCCTGAAGCTGCAGAGGCCATCCTTCAGCCAGAGGGAAACGTGGATGCGGGTGAGGCCCCCACAGGCTGAAGACGGTGGCACGGAAGACCATGCTGCAGGATGACGTCAGCGAGCCTCTGTCCCCACGGCCTGCTCGGGACACCACACTAAGGTAGATCTCTGTCCTCTAACCCATGGGGAGGTTTTTCTGTTTTTCGTTTGTTTTCACTTCTAACTGAGAGTACTGAGAATATAAATATTAATAGGCAGAAAGAAATTCCCTCTTCATCACCGCATCCTTTGAGAAACCACAGGCCCAACGAAATTGAACACGTTTGCCAAAAGAAGGCTGCATCGGACTTTTCATGAAGTTGCTCTATTTTCTGGAACTCCAAGAGATGACCGGTGTGAAGGAGGAACGTTTCTACAACTGACTTGATGGCGGAACTTTCATTTCCCCTTGCGGGAGCGTGTGGAAGAGTAAGGTTCCACGTCAGATACTGTGAGAAACGAGGACCGGGCACCGAGGTTAACAGTTCGTGATCCAAGAACTACATATTCAACCGTATTCTTATTGTGTGAGCAAAGTGACAGAAGGATCTTCTCAAATCTGCAAAGGGCTTGAAAAACATGTCTCTTGAGAAATCCCCTGATCCCTAATATGAAACATTACAAAAACGTTCTCCAGACAACTGAGAGAACAATAACTAACAATTCAAATATAAGAAATTTAGAGTGTAGGGGTGGGTGGGTGGCTCCCTTGGGAAACGACCGACTCTTGGTTTCAGTTCGGGTCATGATCTCATTCATGGTCAGGAGATGAAGCCCCAAGTCGCCCCGTGCTCAGCAAGGAGTGTGCTTAAGAGTCTCTGTCTCTGCCCCTCCCCCCACTGGCATGCTCTCTTTTCCCCCCACCGCCTCTCAAATAAATCAATAAAACCTTTAAAAAAAGAAACTCAGAGTATAAAGAAATGACAATGTAAATAAAAACTTTTTAGAGAGAAGTAAAATGAGCCATTGTAAATACGGATGCAAAACCACCAAACACAAACACTAAAAATATTCTGGAAAAAGAACATTCCGTGATTACAAGGAGATGTTTAATAATAATGGACTTCTGGCTGGGACAACATGGTATAGACCCACTTCTCCCTGCTTGTCTGCCAATACCCCTACCACCCATGGAAGCAAGATAGGAGATAACCAGAGAACTCTCAAAGGTGCTAGGAGGAAAGTGAACTACCAGTTCGAGACTCAGCACCGGAGAATGACACAGTGGCAGATCATCTTACATTCTCTCACCCAATGGAAGGAGACAATCCAGATCTGATGCTTTCTGTCCCTTAAAAATAGCAACAGAAGGCTGCAGGCGTAGGCTCATTCCTCCCCCATATTGAATGAGAGAGAGCTCCTCAGACAACACGGGCAAACCCACAATGTGTAATGGGGATCTCCTGGAAGCCCATTAATGATAAACAGCTAAGGGAAGTGCTCTCCTTCCCTGGCAACCTGAAATTCCCACAGGAATATAACAGGATGGCCCCAGCAAGAGGGAGCTCAACCCAAACAAATGGTCCAGCCCTGTCCCTGTGGGCTTGAGACTCTCCAGCTCCGCTCAGAGAAATGTATCTCATTGTGGATCCATTGGAGTAAGTGGATTCAATAAACATCGGAGCTGGGAAGCATCCTTTGTCCCTCTCAGTTAGGGAAGAACCCTTCACAAGATGCACCTGGCTTAGAAAGCCTCTTGCCTGAGGATCTCCGCCTCCAGAGAGACACCCATCATTCTGGCCCAAGAAAACCCTTTCCATACCTCAAGCAGCATGAGGAGGAGTGAGTGGGACACCCTGCAGCCCCAGAGAAACCAAACAGACAAAAATATGATCATGAAGGCTATAAAATGAAGCCATCATTTGGAACCACGGCCCAAAAAAGTAAGCCAGGACCTGGAATGTTAATCCTAAACACGATGGCTGCCCCTAAAAATAAAAGATTTAAATAGAACACAGCATCCACTAATACATTAGGTGAAATGTCTCGGATACAATAGGAAATCGCCCATCATCTGAAGAAGTAAGGAAATCGCAACTTGAATGAGAAAAAACACTTAATGGACACCAGTATGTATGTGAATCAGACACTGGATTATCTGACAAGGATTTTAAAACTCCTTCAACAACCCATCCCATGTTCTCTTGAAACAAGTGGAAAATGAGAAAATCTTAATGAGGAAGTAGACATTATTGAAAAGAACCAAATGGAAGTTACAGAACTAAAAAACACAATTGCAGAAATAAAAAAGTTGCTGGCTGAGATGGTAGAGATGAGAGGTTAGAAAAAATGAACTTGAGGACAGATCATGAGTTCACTCAATATGAACAACAGAAAGTCTATATAAAACATACTACATGTCTACATATATATGTCTATATGTATATACAAATTAGTATAAATCACAGACTTAATATGTAAAATTTAAAACTACATAACTTTCAGGGGTTAAAAAAAAAACCCAAAACCACGGAAAACCTTTGTGATCTAGGCTTGGGCCAAGAGTTCTTAGACTTGACACCAAAAGCACAATCCATAATGAGAAAAGTCGCTGGGTTGGACTTTATCAAAATTAAAATCTTTTGTTCTGCCAAAGCCCATGCACAGAGGATGGAAAGATAAATTGTAAGCAACCTATCTCACAAAGGAGTAGCACCTAGAATACACAAAGAACTCTCAAATCTCAACAGTAAAAGCCAACCAAACAAAAACAGCTATCTAATGCGCATATGGGCAAAAGACATAATGAGCCGTGAACAGAAGGGGGCATATAGATGGTAAATAAGCACTGGAAAAGAGGAGCCATCATGGGAACGCATATTATGCAATGGGATAGCACTACACACCTGCCAGAATGGCTAAAATGGAAACAGCAACCCTACTGAAGCTGGTGGGGATATGGAGGAACTGAATCACTCACACACTGCTGGTAAGACGTAAAATATGGTGGTCACACTGGGAAACCATTCATCAGTGTTGTATAAAACCAAACACACAATTACTCTATGACCCAGCAACTGTACTCGAGGGCATTTATCCTAGGGAAATGAGAACTTCTGCTTACCCAAAAATCTTCCCACCAATGCTAACAGCAGCTTTGTTCGTAATAGCCAAGAACCTCAAACAGCGAGATGTCCCGCACAGGTAAATGGTTAAATAAACTATGGTACATCCATACGGCACTGGAGTGTTCCAGGTAGAAAGGAGCAAAGTCCTGACAAACACAAGCTGAATGAATCTCAAGGACATCAGACCACGTTAAAAAAAAAAAAAAAAAAAAAAGCCAATACCAAAAGGTTACATACTGTACGATTCCATTTACAAAAAGTATTTACAGTGACCAAATGTTAGAAGCAAAAAACAGATTAGTGGTTGGCAGCAGGTAGGGACAGCACAGGGCGGGGGGGTGTGGGTTGTGAGGGAACTGTTCACTGCCTTGACTGTGGAGGTAGATACACAAACCTACACATATGACAAAACTGTGTAGCAGTAAACATGTACACACACACACACACACACACACGTATAGGTACAAGTAAAACTAGGGAAAGCCAAAGAAGATTGGTGAGTTTTCAGTGCCAATATCCCATTTATGACATTGTGCTATGACTATGAAAAGTGTTACCATTTAGGGGGAAAACGAGGAAGTGTACTTGGCATCTTTCTAAATCATTTCTGAAAACCACATGTGGATCTATAACCATTTCAGTAGAAATTCTAAATGGACAGAATGTACAATGCCAGATTAACAGAGGTGGAAAAGTGAAAGCAGAGAATAAATACAAGCCAAATTGTGTGTTCAGGAAAAGTCAGTATTATTTACTCTTTTGACTCTAATATTCAGACAAGTATCATTTTAGCTACACACTTCATGAAAGTAAAAATCTGTAAAAGGATTATAACATTATTTAATTTAAAAGATAAAGTATAGAAAATAATCAGTATAGCAAAAGAGAAAACAAAGGACACAGCTTAGAATCAAAAATAATAATACAGGACCACTGAACTGTGAACAAACACTAGTTGTAAAAGGATTGCCAGGGGATTAGAGACAAATTCTATTCAATTTGTCTACTAAAAGACAAATTCTCTGCAACTGGCTTACAGAAACCAATCTGACACTACGATTCTTTTGAAAGAGAAGGGTACCTAAAAAGTAGAATTTTTTAAAGGAAAACGATGGACAAGGATATACCCAGTAGCAACTTTTTAAAGAGATTCCTTTTAAAGAGAAGGGTACCTAAAAAGTAGAATTTTTTAAAGGAAAAGGATGGATAAGGATATACCCAGTAGCAACAATAAGATGAAAATGAGAAGAACACAGTATTAATATCAGAAAAGGAGCATTTAAGGGGCGCCTGGGTGGCTCAGTGTGTTAAAGCCTCTGCCTTCGGCTCAGGTCATGATCTCAGGGTCCTGGGATCAAGCCCCGCATCAGGCTCTCTACTCAGCAGGGAGCCTGCTTCCCTTCCTCTCTCTCTGCCTGCCTCTCTGCCTACTTGTGATCTCTGTCAAATAAATAAAATCTTAAAAAAAAAAAAAAAAGAAAAGAAAAGGAGCATTTAAGACAAAAATGGTGGATGGGCCAAGAAGGCTGTCTGTAGGTATTCATGGTAATAATGGATCCGTAATGAAAATGCCACAATCTGATTTGGTGAGTCGCTCTACCTACAAAACAACACCTGGGCCTGGCCCCTTCTCACTACCTCGGCCCTTCCCGCCCTCGCACAAGCCACGGCATGTCTCCCCGACTCCTGAAATAACCTCCCACTTCCCATCTCCACGCCAGCCCCCTGCACTCTTCCAGAGCAGCAGTGAAACTGTTGGCATGGAAACCAAATCATGCCACTATATCGCTTAAAACACTCCAACGAATACTATTTCTACAGAAAATTATATCCACTCCTCATCTAGCTGGGACCTGAGACAGAGAGTTCCTCCCTAAGCATCAATTCATGCTTTCTTAGTAGCAACAGTGCCCTCGATTTCAACGTCTGGGAACATGGCTGTCCAGAGGAAAGACCACATTTCCCGACATCCGTTGATGCTGGGTGTGGCAACAGGACCAGCTCCTGACCAGCCACGTCACTCACTTCTGGCCAATGGGACTGAAGTAGAGGGGGTGCCCGCAACTCCTTCAAAGACGTGTGCTTCCCCTTTCCTGCCCTTTCTGATGGCGCGAAGGCACATGGGGACATACGCCACGTGGATAGGGCAACACTCTGGAGCTTCAGAGCACTGAACCAGCTGGGGCCTGGGGGGTACGGCGCCAAACCCGAGCACTTTGTGGGACAGGGGTACATAGCAACAGAGACGTAGTGGGAGGGCTGGCGTCACCGTTAAACCCTCTCAGCCACTTTCCACTGCACCTGTGTCCCAACACAAGCCTGTGATGTCCCACAGAGCTGGTCTCTGCTGACATCTTCAGCTTCATCTCCTACCACGCTCCCCGCGCTTCCCAGCTCTAGTCAAGCGTGTCTCCAATCGGGGCCCTAGAACTGGCCGCTGCCTCCCCGGCGAGCGCTGCACCCAGAGCTTGCACAGTGAGAACGGTCTCATGATCGAGGGGTGAGCCCGAATGTCACTTCCTCTCCTTCTTCTCTTCACTCTCTGTTTAAAGGTGTCTAGCACCCACCCTGACTGCCCTCTGTTGTTGTATTCTGTTTTATGTATGTCATGGAACTAAATACATTGGCTGAGATGATCTGAGATTAGGATCTTTGTATTTAATGTCTCTCTTTCCCCTATGCCCTGCACGAGAATATAAATTCTGTGAGAGCAAGACACTTAACCTGTTATTCACAGCTATATCCACGCTGGCCCAACAGGAGACTTCCAACAAGCATTTGCTGAATGGGTCAATCAATTGACTTAAGAATGAATGACAGTATCAAAGACACACACACACACACAGTCCACAGACAAAATGAAAGAAACAGAATTGAGGCATTCACCACTCTCAATCCAAGTCAGACTAAGAAGATACAAAATAAACCAGGACATTCAAGACTTTAATGCAACTATTAGTGGAAAGGGGTCATATAGTTCTATTTCCTACCAATTGTGAAGGTACTTTACCTTATTACCAAATGGCATTTGCGGAAAGTGAACACACCCTGAGACCCATTCGATGGGCACAGTAAGCAGCATGAAAAGATTACGTAAGTGGCATTCTATGACCACACTGTAATAATAAAATGAGAAATCAATAACATTTATTTTGTCAGTGTTCCAAGATTCATTGTTTAGGCCCCACATCCAGTGCTCCATGCAATAGTGCCCTCTTTAATACCCATTACCCATTGTTAAGAGAGTAGATTCTGAACATTTCCAGAGGAGGGAAAAAAATTTTTCTTTTCTTGTATCTATATGAGATGACAGGTGTCAAACTTCCTTTAACAATCAATTCATAATATACATAAGCCAGATCATCATGACGTATGCCTGAAATTGATACGGTGCTGTAGGTCAATTATTTCTCAATAAAACTAGAAAATAAGAAAACTAAGATGTAGTAATGGTAAAAAGACACTTGTAAAGAAATTTTTAGACAGTTCTGTGTACAATTACATGTTCGTAAATTAAGTAACTTTGAGGAATTGGAAACTTCCAGAAGATAATATAAATTGTCAAAACAGACTAAAGAAGGGGCGCCTGGGTATCTCAGCTGGTTAAGTGTCTGCCCTCGGCTCAGGTCATGATCCCAGGGTCCTGGGATCTTGATCTCAGGGTTGTGAGTTCAAGCCTTGCACTGGGCTCCAAATTACAATTAAGAGGCGCTCTAACACTACACTTGGGGTGAGCACAGCCCAAGACATACAGAGATGTGGACTCACCATGCGGTACACCTCAAAAACCCGCAACAACAGGTTTAACAGGTGTTAAAACAAACAAACTCGGCAAGATTCTATTTGGACATAAGGATGAAGCCACTGGTGCCAGCTCTTTCCTGAGAACGTGACCGGTGACCTTCTCCTCTTCCTGGCTGAGCTCACTTGTCAGCCCACCCCAGCCACAGACTCAAGAACCAGTCATGAATTTATTTAGAAAGGGTTTTAAAAATTATTTTCAATTTTTTTCCTGATTATAAATTCAATTTAGACATTCTTCTAAAGAGTGAGTTTTCAGCATAATCATTGGATATAAGGTGACTGACATGCTAGACGGGGTGGGGGGCAACAGCGGGCCTTGAACTTTCGGTACCTTCCACAGCAGAGGACCACGTGGGAGATCTGGGTGGGCGTGAGCCCTTCAGAGGCCTCCATGAGTTTTTCCTCCCGACGGCTGATGGCTGCAATTTTGATCATATGCCTTCATTCTCCCATCCCAACTCTGTGCTTTGTTTACGACAATGGGCCTGTGTATTAGAAACTCCACTTCTTTTTTTAACCACTGAAAATGGTTGTTTTATAATACAATTTTGTTAATTTGAGGTTTTTTAATTTCATTGACTAATAACAGACTAGATCATACTGTCTAATGTAGAAATTTCAGGAAACAGAAATAGGGATCAAGAAAAAATGACATTCACCTTTATTCCAATCCATAATTATTAACATTGTCAGAATTATTGCATTTTCTCCAGTGTTTGTCTATGCATCTAAATGGATTGATAACAGATGTAGAACAGCAATGTAATTAGGCCGTGCATTCAATCTCTACAGACCGTAGAGTGAAAACATTATTTTAAATACTTGTACAATATTCCATCTCTGTAAGTGCCTTTTCTACATCTCTAATTTCATATGACAGAGTCTTAGACATGGAATTATTTTTAATTATAGGATTTAACATTGGAAAAATTGTAGCTAAGCATCACCAGATAGCTTTTAGGAAAGTTATACAATTCACATTTCTACCAGCAGTATGCGTTTGTCTTCTAACCCACTCTTGATGGCACTGAGTATTACCCTACTTTTATCCTTCTCCAGTCTGATAGGTGAAAACCGTTACCCAATCACTATTTTAACTTACATTTCTTAGATTTCTAGTGAGCTTGAACCGTCTTGGTATGTTTGTTGAAATACGGACCAACTGACGATTATTCCTCATTCCACCTGTCTACTGTCCTGTTAGGAGGTTTCCATGTTGCTTTAGCAATGGTTTTCACATACGTTTTCTTCTGTCAACTGCCATATTTGCCCTATTTACTTTGAAATATTCTTTAAATTTAATAGCTTAATACTTTTCTTTTAAGATTTTATTTATTTGACAGAGAGAGAAAGAGAGTATGAGTGGGGGAAGGGGCAGAGGGAGAGGGAATGTCACGCAGACTCTCCACTGGGGCCAATCTCACGACCTTGGGATCATGACCTGAGCCAAAATCAAGGGTTGCACGCTTAACTGACAGAGCCACCCAGGTGCCCCTGTTTAAAACTTTTATGTATTACTGGGTATTTACCCCAAAGAAACAGATGTAGTGAACAGAAGGGCCACCTGTACCCCAGTGTTCATAGCAGCCATGGCCACGGTCACCAAACTGTGGAAAGAACCAAGATGCCCTTCAACGGACAAGTGGATAAGGAAGATGTGGTCCATGTACACTATATAGTATGATGCCTCCATCGGAAAGGACGAACACCCAACTTCTGTATCAACATGGATGGGACTGGAGGAGATGATGCTGAGTGAAATAAGTCAAGCAGAGACAGTCAATTGTCATATGGTTTCGCTTACTTGTGGAGCATAAGGAATAACACGGAGGACGTGGGGAGATGGAGAGGAGAAGGGAGTTGGGGGAAACTGGAAGGGGAGACGAACCATGAGAGACTGTGGACTCTGAGGAACCAGCTGAGGGTTTTGGAGGGGCGGGGGGTGGGAAGTTGGGCGAGTCTGGTGGTGGGTATTAAGGAGCACACGTATCACATGGAGCACTGGGTGTGGTACATAAACAATGAATTCTGGAACACTGAGAAAAATTAAATTAAAAGAAAAACTTGTATGTATGGTTCTTCCACTGCTTTAATGCTTAGAAAGGCATTTCCTGCTTCGAAAACTTGCTACCTATTGACATGTGGTTTCCCCACCTTATAAAAACAGTTAAAACTTACAGACTAACAGCCAATAACACCCAAGAATAAGGATAAATAAAAGAAAACCCCCACTACCAAGGTCTAGGTCAGACCAGTAAGCGGGACCAGATGCCCATCCCACATGCCAGGCTCCCTAAAATCTCAGTAGCTCTCGGGCGTTCAACCTGGAGCGGGCGTCAGAGTCACCCAAGGAGCTTGCTGTAATGCAGGCTGCTGGCCCCCCAGCCCTGGGTTTCTGATTCAGTGTTCCTGGGGTGGGGCGCCGACATCTGCATTTCTAACAAGTTCCAGGTGATGCTGGTGCTGCCCGTTCAGGAACCACACTTCAAGACCCACGGCTGAGGCTAATGGTTTCCATACTCCATGTTTCACAGGTAAAATCGCTTTGGGGATTCAAGCAGTTGCTGTCAATCTAACAGGCCTTGTGATGGGCCCCGCTTCTGAAAGCTATTTAGGTTCTGTTCGATGATGAAGATCTGGGGCACAGCAGTTTGGGATCCAAAACTCAGACAAAATACTGGGGGGAGAACGATCCTGCTATTGCAAGATTTGATGCGAGGAGAGACTCAGCCTCCTGGGATGCAATTTATTCTTAACACTCAAACAGGAAAGGTCTTGGGTGTTTTCTAGATCTCGGCCCCATGCAACAAATGCCCCACAGGACTATGATGTCTTCTGTTTCTTCGTTTGCTTGTCCTGCAAGTTTAACCAACAGTCAGCCTCGTGGGCCAGGTAATCTTTGGTCTCACAGATGAAAAAACCGCAGATATTAAGATTCTTGACTGAGCCGCATTTCCTCTCCTTTCGTTTTCTTTTTCTGGTGATAGAATCAATGCATGCCCACTGCTGAGATTCCGGAAAACACAGGAAGATGGGATTACTCATTGTCCGATCGCACACGGCAAATCACTGTTAATGTTCTGATACATTTCTTTCCCGTACTTTTGTGCGTAACAGATCTGGGTCATAATGCGGCTTTGTGTAGTGCCCCGTTCATAGGGCCCAAGCATGGAATGTCAAGTACTCTCAGTTGCCCCTGAGTCAAGAACTTTAAGCACAGCTCCCTGCTCGTCTCGGCCACGGCCCGGGGGCGGGCACATGAATGTCCCAAGCAAAAGCCTGGAACCTGGGCTGGGAAGGACTGGTCTTCACATCAGAGCACAGGTCAGCGACCAGGAGTCTGGGACCAGAGCAGAGATGGAAAAGCAGGGAAGGCATGAGACCAGAGCAAGGGTCTGGGGTGGAGGGACAGAGGCCAAGGCTGGCGAGCTTCGTGTGGAACAGCTGCAGGTGCTTCACTACATCTGCTGTGTTTTCTCCCACCAGATGGGGAGGAGTGGACAGCCGGAAAGGAAGCCGAGCAGGCCTGGCGTTGGAGAAGTCAGCGTAGCAGCCCTTGATCTGGACTAAATCTGGGGATGGGCGTCCCACACATGCTTATGTGAGGACAACTTACAGTGTCTTGGACATTGCACGTGGCCGTGAGATTAGCGAGCTATGACAGTGACCCGCTCGCATATGCATAGGCAAGTGAGGCTCAGGATGGTCAGACAATACTCTGGGGCATGCTTGGAACCCAGGGAGCCCCTATAAGTTTCCTGTTTCCTGACCCCCAGCTTCAGACGCGTTCCCGTACACCCGGTGGCATCCAGCGAACGGACCCGTTTGCTCATATATTTATGTGTTTAAGACAGAAAGTCTAAACCAGTGAAGTCTCGACACATCAGCATTGTTGTGGTATCTAAAAATCCGGTGGTGAAGGAGCCTTAGGTGTTTTACCTGCACTCCCAGGAAGACAGACAAATCTCAGCTTTCCTCGCTAAGACGGACTCATCTCTCTTTCTTCAGAGGGAGAAAAGTTTAACAGAAATGTTGGCTGGACCCCGGGGCTGGGAGAGCTGTTCGATATGCCTGGATCCCTGCCACCATTCTTGCCCTCGCTGCCCTCGCATGCTGTCTGCAAACTCGGTGCGCATCAGCTCTGCACAGGGCTGGAGGTCAAGGAGAAGAAGAGTGAGGTGTTGCCCCAGCGACTCAGGTAAGCCTGTGACGCAGGAGCAGGGCTCTGTCCCCTGCCACCAGGGAGCATCTCCTGTATTCACGACTCTGTTTTTCGGCTACAGGTGGCGTCACCGTGCACAGCATGAACGAATGGCAGAACAGCAGTGACTCTGAGGACCCCACCCCCTTGCAGGCGCCATCAACCCAAAACACCGAGCATTCAAACCACCCTGTCCTGAGTCCCAGCCCCTTTCAGCCTTCCCTGGCCTCCTCTCCACTGTCAACACAAGTCCCAAGACTGACTTCAAACACCGTTCCACATTTCCTCCCCAAGCAGATCACTGCAGTGACGGCAAACACACAGAAACTTGATGAATGAAGGGCGAGAATACAATAAAAATTTCCAGCAATTATTATTTGCTACATAAGAGAGAGGCTCTGCACCGGCTGCCAAGAAATCTAGGAGCCTCAACCTCAGAGGGCTGTGTACCCTGGGAGGCCAGAGACCCTGGGGTACGGCCCTCGGACCATCCTCTTTGGGAAGGAGTCTGTGTTCGTAGCCAATTACATCCCACCTTCACTGATAACCAATTTCCTGCACAGAGCCAGCGGCTCATAACTTCTGGGATGAGCACCAGCTGATAAAAAGCTGTTGAGCAGAATCCCAGTTGATTTTATTTTCCTCTTGGCACTGTGGGCTGGAACGCCAGTGAGGAGGGAGCACGGGGAAATGGTTTCAATTAGCAAGATGAGCCTCGTGCCTGCTAGGATCACTTCTCAGAACACAGAGAAGAGCCACAGTCACAGGTTTCCTCTGAGGTAGGAAGAAACCAAAGGCTGGGGAAAACCAAAGGCTGTGTGGCAATGTCAGACCAGAAGCTGAAGCCAATCACAGAGTCTTCACCCTCTGCGGTGGCCAGTCTCCAAGATGGCCCCGACGACTGACGGCTCTGGGTATTTACCAGGAGGTGTTCCTCTCCCTCGCCGAACAGGAATGGCTGTATGCCCGAGAGGATGTTCCAGAAACGATGGAGTTTGACCTCCAAGACGAGGCCGTACACAGTACCATCGCCTCTGCCTGTGCTCTCTTGCACCATTTGTTTTGAGGGAAGCCAGCTGCCGTGTCATAAAGATACTCAAGCAGCACTATGGAGGGATCCATGTGGCAAGGACCCGAGGCCTCCTGCCAACAGCCCATGTCACCTTGCCAGCCACATGGGTAAGCCACCTTGAAGCACTTCCTCCAGCCCCAGTCAAGCCTTCAAATGATCACAGCTCCAGCCACCACCTTTACTGCCACCTCACAACACCGCGCCAGAACCACTCAGCTAGCTGCTTTCACATTCCTGACCCACAGAAACCATGATATTGGACACATTTATTGTTGTTTTATATCACAACCTATGGTGTAATATATTTTGCAGCAAACAGATCAGTCATGCACCCTACCAAGTATACCATCCTACCTACCTATATCTACAAGAAACCAACGTCATATTAAAAAGTATTCATCATCATTAATCATCAGGGAAATTCATATCAAAACCACATTGAGATACCAATTCTGACACCTGTGAGAATGGCCAAAATTAACAGGACAGGGAATGACAATTCTTAGAGAGGATGTGGAGAAAGGGGAACCCTCTTACACTGTTGGTGAGAATGCAAGTTGGTGCAGCCACTTTGGAAAACAGTGTGGAGATTCCTCAAAAGGTAAAAATAGAGCTACCCTATGACCCTGTAATTGCACTACTGGGTATTTACCCCAAAGATACAGATGTAGTGAACAGAAGGGCCATCTGTACCCCAATGTTCATAGCAGCCATGGCCACAGTCACCAAACGGTGGAAAGAACCAAGATGCCCTTCAACAGAAGAACTGATAAAGAAGATGTGGTCCATGTATACAATGGAGTATGATGCCTCCATCAGAAAGGATGAATACCCAACTTTTGTAGCAACATGGACGGGACTGGAGGAGATTATGCTGAGTGAAATAAGTCAATTATCATATGGTTTCACTTACTTGTGGAGCATAAGGAATAACACGGAGGACATGGGGAGATGGAGAGGAGAAGGGAGTTGGGGGAAATTGGAAGGGGAGACGAACCATGAGAGACTGTGGACTCTGAGAAACAAACTGAGAGTTTGGGAGAGGGTCTGGGGGGATGGGTGAGCCTGGTGGTGGGTATGAAGGAGGGCACGTATTGCATGGAGCACTGGGTGTGGGGCATAAACAATGAATCTTGGAACACTGGAAAAATAAAATTAAAATTAAAATTAAAAAAACTGACTTCATCCCTGGAACCCTTGCCAGAGTCTCTTAAGTAAACAGTCTTCTCCTTGCTTTAGCATCAGTACCTCCTGATATCAGTATCCCCTGCCTGGATGTTCAGAGGCAGAAAGCTGCCGTGCCCCTGTTCCTCTATATCATCTTCAACCACTGTAGCAAGGTAAACACACGCATACGCGTGCATATACAAACATTCACATGCACAGAGCTTTCTCTTAAACCTGAAAAATCACTCAAGCACTAGGAAGATGCACTTTTTTCCCAGGAAGGACTGGATGCGCGGGATGTTTTAGAGTACCATTTATTCACGCTGTCTCCGGATAGACAGATGGAGGGGGCAGTGTGGGAGGGTACAGCTGACTACTGAGAATTGATAGCTGTCTCTGTTCTCCTCTGTCTCTGTTCTGCTAGTCATAAAATTCTGAGCTGTGTGAGGACCAGCAGGAGAGGAAAGCCAATGCCATGGTGTCCATGCATTCCCGCATTCATTTAAATATTTCAGGATACATTTTTCCCCCTTACTCACTTTTCCCCGTCCTGTTTGTGTCCCCAGATGAGGAAGAGGGTCCTTAATATAAGGCAAAAACAGAGAACTTGCAAGCATCATAGTATGTCCAAATTATGCTAGAGGCAGTCAAGATAGAGAAATATTTCCTTGCTGTGTAGGTGTTCAACTACGAAGAACCTGGAAGATGTGAGGTCTCTACTTTAGGGGTAGATTAAATACTGGGAGCTCCTTGCCCTCCAGGATGGGGTCGGGAAGAATGCTCAGAGACTAGAAGGCAGGTAGCATTCTTCCAGGCTACAGGCGGCCACGAAGGCAGAGGCAAAGGGAGGAAAGAGCACTCAGAGTGGGGAATAAAGCATGGCCCAGAAGAAAGAAATCAGGCAGAGAAGGAACTCCGGAATGTTCACCAGAGTGGATCTGTATGGGCTGAAACCTGGCCTGGTGAGAAAAATGTTTCCCCATCTTTCTAACTATGTGTTCGTTTTTTTAAAAAATTTCTTCCCAAGGCCTCTACCTGTCTGTCCTTCCAAGTGTTGAGTCACACCTGAAGGGTTACATAAGCAGTGAGATATTCTTGTCACTTGGCAGGTAGGACCATGGAGGTCCTGGGGAGAGTCAGGGCTGATCACAACCTCAGTCTGGGGAGGCAGTTTGGGGACATGTTCTCGTGTCTCGCTCTCCCCTGTCCCTGGACGTCTTCCAGAACCAGGTCCTGCCTCTCTGCTCATCTTCATTTATGCAACTTCTCTTGATGAGCTCCTCCTCGCCCATGATTTCACCCACCAGCTCTGATGGATAATAAATCTGGACGTCCAGCCCCAGCCTCTTGTCCACGATGTGCCCCTGCATGTAGCTGGGCAAAGACTTGCCTCCCTCTCTTAGTTGTCTGACCCTCACCTTACACTCAACGTGCCCAACTCAGAATTCAACTCCACACAAAGACTTCTTTTCTCCATGACCTTATCCCTGTCACTCGGGAACCCTGGGATCATCTCAAGTCTTCTCTTCGCTCAGGTCCTAAAACCATTCTGCCAGTGAGGTCTGAGGTCTCTCCCTTCAACCCAATGTCTAATGACAGCCATGCGCACTGCCTCTACTCCATTCAAACCCATCGTGACAAGCCTGGAACACCCCTTTTGATCCTTTGTCACTTCTGGCCGTATTTCAAAGTTTGAAGCAAGTATCTCCATTTCCCCAAGTCTTATCCGACCCCTCAAGATCACGTCTGTCTCCTTTCTGGGACTGCTATTCATTCTCCTCAAAAAATAGTTATGGACGATCCATTGCGTACACCGTGTGAGGAGCTGAGGATGCCCACAAATGATTAGTCTAGGAACCATCACACCAAGAATCTCTTCTGTGTTTTTTCTCTCCTCAGAGTGTTTCCCCACCCAAATTCTTAAATAGCCAGGGCTGTGTCTTCAATGTCTTTTGTGAAACCCACAGTGACAGACTGCAGGGCCCATAACGTGCTCTTACCGAGTGTTTATTGGTTATATGCAAGATGGCAGCAGAGTAAGACCAGAAATACATGTCAACTGCAATGTTTACCTAGATTAGAGAATTATCTTTGCTAAGAAAAAAAAAAAAAAAACACATCAAGAAATTAAAGAAACCGCACTGTACTGGAGTGGTGTTTTACATGCATAACCAACAATTCAATTTAACGTGACAAAATATTCCACTCAAATTTTTAAAACAGTGGTTGATAACCCGTTTCCCAAATTCCATAGTCATGAACTGAGAGTCACATATTAAGACCAAAGAACTAATATAAAATTGATTCATAGCACCTTAATAATTTGAACGTAAATATTTGAAATGTCCCAAGAGATTTTACAAGACAGAAACAGGAGGAAATCGAGAAACATCAAACACAAATTCTTAGGTAAAACCATTCTGTTCTATTAAGGACTAGGGTATCGATAGGATCTAAACACATGAGACAAACCGGCCATCCTCTCAGCAAAAGGATGTCTTGGAATCAGGGATAGAACAGGGCTCAGGAGATACCAATGGCATACTTTCTAAGGATCCCCAAGAAAGAAATATTTGTGACTCAGAAGTGGAGGAATATCATTTCCCCCAAATGTAAAACTATTTCTGGTATAAAGAAAAATTAGGGAGACAGTCTGCTCATCCAAACCTCAAATGAGTATAGTTTTGATACTTTGTTCAGAGAATCTAGTACGGACCTCTACTTAGACTTCCGGTTCAAGGAACGTATGTCACTCTAGCCCAGAAGAGATCGTCACATGCTGAACAGAAGCTCAAGAATTCAGAGTCAAAAGTTAGTCCCAGGCACATGTCTACTGCCAAATTTAATTTAAAAAAAAATTTGTACTCACCTGCCAGAATATGCTATCTATTGTGTTTCCAAGAAAACCATCGCGACCTTCTGAAGACACCAGTTTAGGGCCAAGAATTGTCATGAATTCATCAAAGTCCACCTGGCCATCCCCTGGAAGAAGAAAATACCAATGTGAGTTGAAATGTTGTTGAAATTGACCTGCTGCGCCCGATGAAATAAACACCACGGCGCTTTTCTTTTTCCCATGACCTCAATGGGTGAAGAGCTGGTGGCATCAGAGAAAACTGCCCCACGTTCTTAAATACCATGGGGAACTCAAGATACAGGCAATATCAGTGTGTGGAATACCACACATTCCGAGTTATTTGCCAGTATTTCCATATCTAAATGCCCAATCAGCACTCCCCACCCCCCCCCACTTAAATGGCCACCCCTCACACCTGCTGTACCTTTTGGACGCAAACCGCCTAGCAGTACACGTGACAGAAAGTGCAGTTTCCCCCCGCTCTTCCTTCCTCCTGTCACTCACACATACACTGAGACACCAAGTCCTTCACCTCTTCCACGCCTGTGCCTGCTCTAGCCCCCTGGTCAATTCAATCTCCAGTCCCTTCTCGAAGACTGTGGTGGGAAAACGTCTGCAAGGATTAATGTACCTAGTGATAACTACAACATTACTAGCGCAGTGGCTGCCTGCTCTCACGCTCTCACCTCCACACTCTCTCCCATGCAGAAGTTTGCCTCCCCAAAAGCATAGCTGATGATGTTTTATAAATTTCCATGGCGTCTTTGACCAAAAATAAGGAAACCACTTCAAGATGGCGTTTGAGTCCCACTATGTCCTTCGCTGTCTTTTGCTCCCCACCTCTGAACAAAATGCCCTGCTTTTGCCAAACCTCATGCCCCTGTACATGCTGTTCCCTCCATCCAGGATGCCTTTCCCCACTTGTCTACCTGATGAACACCATCTCGTTCTCTAAGATGGAACTTCAATACCGTGCTCTCTTTTCGGTTTTTCTTTCTGACCCTCATCTCACTAGCCAGCGTTGTCTCTTCCTCTACCCTCACGTGCATCTGTCATAGACTTATCAGCCTGTATCTCAGCCACAGGTCCACATGCCTTTTCCACACCTGCATTGTGAGCTCTGCAAAGTCAGGGACCCAGTCTGAAACTTCTTTGTACATCGCCCACAACAGCGGGCACTCAACACGTACTTACAGAATGAATGAATGATACCCCTTGCTTGTTTTCCCTTTGCCCAGCTCTGCATCTTTCATCTGACACTAGATGAAAGTCTAGTGTCGGATCTATCTTAGATCTGACACTAAAAGGTGAACTTGAGCCAACTCGGATGAAAACAGACCTTCAGGGTACTGTCCAAGCCTCCATGACTCACCAGTGTGGCATTCCGCGCCCTTAGAACTGCTCAAGAGGGCGTCTCCACCAAGAGCACACCACATGTTGGCCCAGCTGGTGCAGACAGCTCAGGTGTCTGCACACAGGTTTGCCAAAGTGCGCACACATCAATCAACTCCCAGAGGGCAACCGCCTTCAAACAGCCCTCGTTCAAAACCTACTTCAAACACCTAAGCAGATGTCATCATCAAGATGCCAAATAATTTAGAAAAAGAAGTCCAGAAACATATTGCAGTATAGATTAAAAAAACCTAAGGGGGTAAGGGAGGAGTGACAAATCAGTGGGAAAGGAAAGGTTTAGCACCAAATGGGTTGGGTCATCACTGGGCTACTGAAGGGCACTGGTTTACCCCTCACTGTTCAACAGGAGAGAGGATCTAAAAGTTCACCCTCAAAATAAATAAATTAACGAATTAAATTCCACCTTCAAATATTAATTTATTAAATCCCATCCTCACTGGTCATCATGAGAAAGCTAATCAAGCGAAAGTGAGGTACCATCCTTCCTCTCAAATTAACAAATACTTCTAGAAAGAACGCTGCTCAATGTTCATAGAGATACAGGGAAGAAATGGGCTCTCTTATGCCTTCCCGGTACACTCGTCCCAGATACCGACAGACAGTATTTAAGATGCTGTAACGTGCTGATTCCTTTTGACCTTATAACTTCACTTTTTTAAGAAAAATACAAGGCAAGGGAACTATCTTACATTTGCCCCCAACAGTCGTCCAATCTCGGTAAAAGTGGGAAATTGGAAGCTGTAGG
Organism: Martes martes; assembly: GCF_963455335.1. Lineage (NCBI taxonomy): Eukaryota > Metazoa > Chordata > Mammalia > Carnivora > Mustelidae > Martes > Martes martes. Next base: position 1,676,195 of record NC_137906.1, on the reverse strand, counting down.
AAAAGGAGAGGGGCCACGTCCTCCTGGCGTTCACACTGAGCTAGCTCCATGGGGCTCCGAGTCTCAGACAGATACACGCTTGATAAACATTGGCACTGACCCTCAGCTCACCCCTAATCAGCCCGGCTCATCTGGAGCTAGACGGCCAGCACTCTCAGCCTAGAATACACATTCTCCATAGAAACAGTATCACCCTCAATGAGGTGAAAATGGATTCCTGGGAGACAAACAATCTGAGATATTACAATCGTTTGTGGCTCTCCTTTGGCCACAGGACATAAACAGATGAACAGGATATCTGAGCCATTAAAATTTCACAGGGCAAGGCAACTAGGGAAACCAATGTCTTAAAAGGCTCCTGGTGGTGACGTAGCTCTGAAAAAGGAGGAGGACGACGGAGCTCCAGAAACAGTGGGCAAGAACATGCCCCAAGTACTGCGGACGCCCTTCTTTAGCCCTCCCCCTGGAATGCTGTCCTATAAAGCAGAGGGCATCATCCCAAATGTCTGTTACCCATGGCGACATCTAACAGTTCACAAAGGCAAGGAAGCTCAAGGGCATGGACCGCTTCCCGTGAAGTCCTGATGAGACCCTAACTAAAATCTATCCACCAAGCTGCGTCACTTAAGCTCCCGGCTATAGAGCAGTGAGTAATCCTTTCTCTCATTTGGGAGTCTAAGGGGGGATGGTCAAAGCCAGGAGAACAGGACTATCTTTGAACAGTCCACCTTCCAGGTAGGAGGAGAGAGGCCACCCACCTCTCTGAAACCTCCCCCAGGGTGCTGGGAGCGCAGTGGTCTAGAACTGGTGTATTTCAAGGGTCCACATGGAGCTGCTGTCAAAGTCACTGGGGACCGTTCACAGATGGGCCCTTGGCTGAGAACACCAAACCGAAAGCTGACATGCAGAAATGATGGCCCCCGTGAGGGGAGCAGCCCGCTCACTCCTCAAATGCTTGGCCCGAGAGAAAGTTCTGGTCAAGGAGTGCTCAGGGCCCTATCAGAAATGCAAACTACAGTCACTGCAGAGTACCGGGGTCTCACCACAGACTGAGCTGATGGGAGAACTTGCTTCTTACTATTTCATAGAGCACACCGGGAACTTCAGATGTTTTTGCGACCAAAATATGATCCCCCTAAAAGGCAGGAGGGGCAAGACGGCGGAGGAGTGGCAGACGAAGACAACACCAGGTCGCAGGAGTTCAGCTAGACAGTTATCAAACCATCCCGAACTCCGACAGACCCAGCCGGAGACGGAGGAGAACCAGAGCCGCGGCGCCGGGAGCGGAGCAGCGACCTCGGTCCGGAAGGCGGGACCCGCCCCACGCGGGAGGACGGGCCGCGGGGGAGGGGCGCTCCCGGCCGGCGGCGGAGCCGGAGCCCAGAATCCGGCCGTGGAGGCGGCGCTCCGCGGGGGGACGTCGCTGCAGGGGCGGGGCGGGGGCGGGGGCGGGGCCTGGCGGGGACAGCGCGGTCCCAGGTCCCGGGGGTCCCAGAAGGACGGGGGGGGGGGGGGGGTCCGAGGGCGGCGGAGCGCGGGGACCGGAGCGGGGACGCCGGCGGCAGAGACGGGCCGAGGACGGGCTCTCAGCTCGGGGTCCCCTTCCCCCGGGGCCGAGGCGCGGCCGGGCCACGGCTGTCCGCGCAGGGACCCCGCAGGCGGCGGCCCCGGGGACACTCACCGTCCTTCTCCGGGAGGAGCGGGCGGGACTGCGCGGCGGGAAGCTGCGGGTTTGCGGACTCCAGACGGGCCGCGCCGGAGACGGAGACGCGCGGTCCCAGGCCGGGGAGCTCGGAGCGCGGCGGAGACCGGGGAGCCGGGAGGGACGGCGGCTTTGCTCCGGGCGCACTGAGGAGTGGGGACCCGGACTCTCGGCTCCTGTGGCCAGAGACTCGGCAGCCGCCATTTTTATTCTCCTCCAAGCGCTACGGAAAGCGCTCAGGGAACAAAAGCTCCGAGCGCGAACCCGAGCAGATGACCTAGCCCCGCCCCTGGCACGGGCGGTGCAATTCTGCCTCCCGCGAGTATTTTTGACAATCACTGCAACGGCCCCTCCCCAAGAAGATCAGCAAGAACTGGGGGAATCCAGAGCTAGGGGAAAACATCACATAGAATTCATGGCTTTTCCCCCATGATTCTTGAGTCTTTCTAAGCTAAATATTTTAAAAAAATTTTCTTATTCTATTTTTTAAAATTTCTCTTCTTTCCTATTTTTTTTTTTTTTAAATTTCTAAGTTTTTTTTTTTTTTTTAAAGATTTTATTTATTTATTTGACAGAGACAGAGATCACAAGTAGGCAGAGAGGCAGGCAGAGAGAGAGGAGGAAGCAGGCTCCCTGCTGAGCAGAGAGCCCGATGTGGGGCTCGATCCCAGGACCCTGGAATCATGACCTGAGCCGAAGGCAGAGGCTTTAACCCACTGAGCCACCCAGGCGCCCCTCTTCTTTCCTATTTTAACCTTTTTCCATTTTATCTTTTTAAAAATCTTTTTAAGTTTTCATAGTTATAGTTATATTCTATCCCTTCATTGTATTTAACCTTATTTTTGTATACATATAAGTTTGTTTTTCTTTTTTTTAATTTTGGGATACAATTTCTTCTAATAGATCAAAATATACCCTAAATCTAGTGCATGGTTTTGTTCAAGTCTCCAGCTTGATCACATTCTTTTTTTTTCCTTTTTTCAACCAACTTATCTTATCAATTCCTTTTTTAGAATCTTTTTTCATTTTCATCTTTATAGTCATATTCCATCCCTTCATCGTATTTATCCTTATTTTTGTGTATTTATATAAGTTTTTCTTTCTTTAAAATTTTCAGAGGTAGTTTCTTCTAACAGACTAAAATACTCCCCAAATTAAGTCTGTGGCCCTGATCTATTCACCAGTCTAATATTTTCTTCTCCTTCCCCCCCCCCCCCCGTTCTTCTCCCCCTGGTTTTGCGTCTCTTCTGATTTGATTAGTGTACATTTTTCTGGGATGGTTGCTACCTTTTAAGTATTTTATTCTCTCACTCATCTATTTTTATCTGGATAAAATGAAAAGGCAGAAAAAGTCATCTCAAAAAAAACACAAAAAACAAAAAACCAAGAGGCAGTACCGAAGGCTAGGGACCTAATCAATACAGACACTGGTAATATGTCAGAACCAGAGTTCAGAATGATGATTATCAAGGTGCGAGCTGGGCTTGAAAAAAGCATGGAAGATACGAGAATCCTTTTCTGGAGAAATAAAAGCCCTTTCTGGAGAAATAAAAGAACTAAAATCTAACCAAGTTGAAATTAAAAGAGCTATTAATGAGGTGCAATCAAAAACGGAGGCTCTTACTGCTAGGATAAATAAGACAGAAGAGAGAATTAGTGATATAGAAGACCAAATGTGAAGAACAAAGGAGCTGAGCAAAAGAGAGACAAACAACTACTGGACCACGAGGGGAATTCGAGAGGTAAGTGATACCATAAGATGAAATAATATTAGAATAATTGGGATCCCAAAAGAAGAAGAAAGAGAAAGAGGGGCAGAAGGTATAATAGAGCAAATTACAGTAGAAAATTTCCCTAATTTGGTGAATGAAACAAATATCAAAATCTAGGAAGCACAGAGAACCTCCATCAAAATCAATAAAAATAGGTCCACACCCTGTCATCTAATAGTAAAACGTACAAGTCTTAGTGACAAAGAGAAAATCCTGAAAGCAGCTGGGAACAAGAGGTCTGTAATCTACAATGGTAGAAATATTAGAATGCCAGTAAACCTATCCACAGAGACCTGGCAGACCAGAAAGGACTGACATGATATATTCAGAGCACTAAACGAGAAAAATATGCATCCAAGAATACTATATCCAGCTAGGCTGTCACTGAAAATAGAAGGGAAAGAAAAAAAAGGTTCCAGGACAAACAAAAACTAAAAGAGTTTGCAAACATCAAACTAACCCTACAGGAAATACTGAAAGGGGTCCTCTAAGCAAAGAGAGAGCCTAAATGTAACATAGACTAGAAAGGAATGGAGACAATATAAGTAACAGTCCCCTTATAGGCAATACAATGGCACTAAATTCCTATCTTTCAATAGTTACCCTGAATGTACATGGGCTAAATGCCCCAATCATAAGACACAGGGTATCAGAATGGATTAAAAAAACAAGACGCATCGATATGCCATCTGCAAGAAACTCATTTTAGACCCAAAGACACCTCCAGATTAAAGGTGAGGGGGTGGAAAACAGTCTACCATGCTAATGGACATCAAAAGAAAGCTGGGGTGGCAATCCTTATATCAGATCAATTAGATTTTAAGCCAAAGACTCTCATAACAGATGAGGAAGGACACTATATCATACTCAAAGGGTCTGTCCAACAAGAAGATTTAACAATTTTAAATATCTATGCCCCTAACATGGGAGCAGCCAACTATATAAACCAATTAATAACAAAATCAAAGAAACACATCAACAGTAATACAATAATAGTAGGGGACTTTAGCACCCCCCCCTCACTGAAATAGATCATATGAGCAAAAGATCAACAAGGAAATAAAGGCTTTAAATGACATACTGGGCCAGATGGACATCACAGATATATTCAGAACATTCCATCCCAAAGGAACAGAATACACAGTCTTCTCTAGTGCACATGCGACATTCTCCAGAATAGATCACATCCTGGGTCACAAATCAGGTCTCAACTGGCACCAAAATACTGGGATCATTCCCTGCATATTTTCAGACCACGATGCTCTGAAGCTAGAACTCAATCACAAGAGGAAAGTTGGAACCCAAATACATGGAGGCTAAAGAGTCTACTAAAGAATGAAAGGGTCTACCAAGAAATTGAAGAAAAATTTTAAAAATTCATGGAAATAAATGAAAATGAAAACACAACTGTTCAAAATATATAAGACACAGCAAATGTGGTCCTGAAAGGAAAGTACATAGCAGTACAAGCCTTTCTCAAGAAACAAGAAAGGTCTCAAGTACGCAACCTAACCCTACACCCAAAGTAGCTAGAGAAAGAACAACGAAGAAAGCCTAAACCCAGCAGGAGAAGAGAAATCATAAAGATCAGAGCAGAAATCAATGAAATAGAAACCAAAAGAACAGTAGGAGAAATCAACGAAACTGGGAGCTGGTTCTTTGAAAGAATTAATAAGATTGATAAACCCCTGGCCAGACTTCTCAAAAAGAAAAGCGAAAGGACCTAAATAAATAAAATCACAAATGAAAGAGGAACAATCACAACCAACACCAAAGAAATACAAACAATTACAAGAGCATATTATGAGCAATTATACGCCAGCAAATTTGACAATCTGGAAGAAATGGATGCATTCCTAGCGACGTATAAATGACCACAACTGAACCAGGAAGAAATAGAAAACCTGAACAGACCCATAACCAGTAAGGAGACTGAAGCAATCATCAAAAATCTGCCAACAAACAAGAGCCCAGGGCCAGACGGCTTCCCAGGGGAATTCTACCAAATATTTAAAGAAGAATTAATACCTGTTCTCCTGAAACTGTTCCAAAAAATAGAAATGGAAGGAAAACTTCCAAACTCATTTTATGAGGCCAGCATTACCTTTATCCCAAAGCCAGACAAAGACCTCATCAAAAAGGAGAACTACAGACCAAAATCCTTGATGAACACAGATGCGAAAATTCTCACTGAAATACTAGCCAATAGGATGCAACAGTACATTAAAAGGATTATTCACCACGACCAAGTGGGATTTATTCCTGGGCTGCAAGGATGGTTCAACATCCGCAAATCAATGTGATACAATACATTAATGAAAGAAAGAACAAGAACCATATGATACTTTCAATAGATGCTAAAAAAGCATTTGACAAAGTACAGCATCCTTTCCTGATCAAAACTCTTCAAAGTGTAGGGATAGAGGGCACATACCTCAATATCATCAAACCCATCTATGAAAAACCCACCGCAACTATCATTCTCAATGGAGAAAAACTGAGTGCTCTCCCCCTAAGGTCAGGAACAGGACAGGGCTGTCCAATATCACCACTGCTATCCAACATAGTACTAGAAGTCCTAGCCTCAGCAATCAGACAACAAAAAGAAATAAAAGGCATCTGAATTGGCAAAGAAGTCAAACTCTAACTCTTTGCAGATGATATGATACTTTATGTGGAAAACCCAAAAGACTCCACTCCAAAACTGCTAGAACTCACAGAGGGATTCAGTAAAGTGGCAGGATATAAAATCAATGCACAGAAATCAGTTGCATTTCTATACACCAAGAGCAAGATAGAAGAAAGAGAAATTCAGGAGTCGATCCCATTTACAATTGCACCTAAAACCATAATATACTGAGCAATAAACCTAACCAAAGAGGCTAAGAATCTGTACTCAGAAAACTATAAAGTACTCATAAAGAAATTGAGGAAGACACAGAGAAGTGGGAAAATGTTCCATGCTCATGGATTGGAAGAATAAATATCGTGAAAATGCCAATGCTACCTAAAGCAATCTACATATTTAACACAATCCCTATTATAATACCACCCTTTTTTTTTTCAAAGAAATGGAATAAATAATCCAAATAATTTATATGGAAGCAGAAAAGACCCCGAATAGCCAGAGGAATGTCGAAAAGGAAAACCAAAGATGGCGGCATCACAATTCCAGACTTCAAGCTCTATTACAAAGCTCTATTACAAAGCTGTAATCATCAAGGCAGTATGGTATTGGCACAAAAACAGACACATGGATCAATGGAACAGAATAGAGAGCCCAGAAATGGACCCTTAACTGTATGGTCAAATAATCTTCGACAAAGCAGGAAAGAATGTCCAATGGAAAAAAGACAGTCTCTTCAACAAATGGTATTGGGTAAATTGGACAGCCACATGCAGAAAAATGAATCTGGACCATTTGCTTACACCACACAGAACAAAGGATCAAAATGGATGAAAGACCTCACTGTGAGGCAGGAATCCATCAAAATCCTTGAGAAGACTGGCAGCAACCTCTTTGACCTCAGCCACAGCAACTTCTTCGTAGAAATATACCAAAGGCAAGGGAAGCAAGGGAAAAAATGAACTACTGAAACTTCATCCAGATCAAAAGGTTTTGCACTGCAAAGGAAACAGTCAACAAAACGAAAAGACACCAACAGAATGGGAGAAGAAATTTACAAATGACATAGGAGATAAAGGGCTAGTTAGCCAAAATCTATAAAGAGCTTACCAAACTCAACACCCTAAGAACAAATAATCCAATCAAGAAATGGGCAGAGGACATGAACAGACATTTCTGCAAAGAAGACATCCAGATGGCCAACAGACACATGAGAAAGTGCTCCACATCACTCGGCATCAAGGAAATACAAATCAAAACCACAGTGAGATACCACCTTACACCAATCAGAATGGCTAAAATTAATAATTCAGGAAACGACAGGTGTTGGCGAGGATCCAGACAAAGGGGAACCCTCCTACACTATTGGTAGGAACACAAGCTGATGCAGCCACTCTGGAAAACAGCATGGGCATTCCTCAAAAAGTTGAAAATAGAGCTACCCTATGACCCAGCAATCGCACTATTGGGTATTTACCCTAAAGATACAAATATAGTGTTCTGAAGGGGCACATGCACTCGAATGTTTATAGCAGCAATGTCCACAATAGCCAAACTATGGAAAGAACCTAGATGTCCATCAACAGATGAATGGATAAAGAAGATATAGTATATATATACAATGGAATACTATGCAGTCAACAAGAGAAATGAAATCTTGCCATTTGCAATGACATGGATAGAACTAGAGGGTATTACGCTGAGTGAAATAAGTCAACCAGAGAAAGACAATTATCATATGATCTCTGTGATATGAGGAATTTGAGAGGCAGGGTAGGGGGTTGGGAGGGAAAAAATGGAACAAGATGGGATCGGGAGGGAGATAAACCATAAGAGACTCTTAATCTCACAAAACAAACTGAGGGTTGCTGGGGGGAGGGGGATAGGGAGAGACTGGGCTATGGACATTGGGGAGGGTATGTGATATGATGAGTGCTGTGAAGTGTGTAAACCTGGGGATTCACAGACCTGTACCCCTGGGGCAAATAATACATTATATGTTAATTTTAAAAAAAGATCCCCCTGCCTTGTTTTTCCCCCCTACTATTACAGAGCAAAGGGAGATACATTCCTATAGGCCCACAGTTGCAGAAATAGTCCAAGGGGTCCCCCACACCTCTCTTAGGATTTTCTCAGCTCTGGCTTCTGCATATGTGGGTACATAGAACATTTTCTGCAGACCTTCTATAAATACAGACTCTTCATCCTGATGAAAAGCTCAACCCCAGTCCAACCAGTACTACAAGTTTCTATTCAGATTTAGACGAGAAAACAGATCCTAGTTTAATGGACAAAGAGAACTGGGAACACCCCATAGGCTATCTACACTGCTCCCAGAAGTGTGGCCCCCATGTCCCCACCCCCCTCACTCTATCCATCCCAGAGAAATGAGACAAATAGAATCTCAGAGGGGGGTTTTTCATTAAGTCCCTGGTATGAAAACCAGCCCCAGGCAGAAGCAAGGTCTTAAAAGTCAGATGATGTTCAAAATACCTACCTTTGACTGAGCACTCCCAATGTGGTGGGCATTGTTTACAGAAACATCCGTACACCAGTTCACTGAAGCCTTCCAGCACCCCATTTTCCCAATGGGAAAATAGGCCCAGAGAGGTTCTGTAGATTGCAGAAACTCACACAGGGAACAGAGCTGGGATTCCACCCCAGGAGTGGATTTCTATGTGTGCACTTGGACACACTGTGGGCAGACACCTAGGCCTCCTCTGGGAGAGCAGGGCCACAATTGGGCTCTGTGTAGTACACTCTTTCCCCTGACCCCAGCATTGCCTGGCCTGGAGTGTTTCAGCTGCCTGGGATATGGGGGCAAAGTGAAATCCAAATTCCTCCCTCCGGTCTAGCTGGTGGGCCACAGGTTAATCCTTAGAGGTCTTTCTTAACCATTTAAAAGAGTCATTGTACGTAAGCAGGATTTCTTTAACACATGCGATATACCAGACTCTGACCTCAGGGCTTTGTACTTCTCATCTTGTCTGATTCTGTGCCAGCATTATGAACAGATTCTCCTCTTCCACACTTTCCCCATGAGAAAATGCAGGCAGGAAGAGGTTAAAAGTAACTAGATCGTGTCCACATAGCTAAGATATGCCAGTCAAGAGAGTCAGCTTGGGACCTCTGAGACTAGCCTCTGAGCTTTCCCAGCTCTCATATGCATCAGAGATGCCGGCGTTAAGTCCCAGCGTCGCCTCGCATCTGTCCGCAAACTTCGAGAGGACCATATGTCTTCCTATCTGGCTACTTAGGAAGGAATTTAGTGGGAAATTGGGTGAGATGGCCTTCAGAGGCTTTAATACAAATGACCCTTGCCTAAAAGCCATTTCTTCCCCCAAATTGCTATTCTGCTTGCGTTTTCAGGGTCTTGGTGATTCTCCTTGGATGGTCAATTCCCAGAGGACCGAGGCCTCTCACATACAGCCCTCCGGGCCTCCAAAATCCCATCCACTAAAAAGAATTACTGTAATAAACAAGGTCTGTCCAGGCCTGGCACAGTGACATCAGACTGCCATTCTGGATCCTCATGCTCCCAGGGACAAGGGTAGGCAGCTTCCCAGACCCGCCGCGTTTCACATCTGTAGCAGACTCTGAATGCAAAACTCTCTTGGTTAAGTTGCTTCTGGAATCTCGAGCAAGCAGACAAGTGCAGCATGGAAGGGTGCCGTTCACTCCTACCTGGCCTCATTCTCCCTCCTCAAGCTTCCAAACACCAAGATCCACTTATCAGGAAGAGCAGGAAGCTAACCTGCTAGGGACTGTGTGTTGTTGCTTCCCACTGCCATGTAAGTCAAAGGAATGCACTTGAACTAGGGCAGGAAGCTGGCGGGGGGGCAGAGTCAGAACTACATAACATGCATTAGGGACAACCAGCTGACTCACAATGGGGTGAAATAATAAGAAAAAAATAAATAAATAAAGACCCCTGGCTTTCTGGTGGTCTCTCTCTCCACTAGGATGCTCTTGGCTCTCATTGGTCATCAAGGTAACCCCAAACCGAATGCCGCTTTGCCCCTGCGTTGGGCCCTCTTTCCAATGCCCCCCAGCTGTCTCTGCTTGGCTGCCCAAATCAGGCAGCAGCTCCAGCTCCAGTCCCGGCCTGGAGGTCTTTCATACGTGGCACAAACACCAGCCCCTATATTCTTTAAACTCCAGCAAACACAAGTCCATCTCCAGAAATAGCTCTCTGGAAACATCTTTTGCTGAAACTGAATGAGAAACACCTCCTCCCACTCCAGGAAGGTTCATGAATGCTCGGAACCCACCATCAGCTCTCTCCAATGAAATTCTTTTGCCTAATACTTCAAACCCAACCCCTTATAAGGGGTTAGGGACTGAACTGTACCCCCCTCAAAACTCGTGTGTGCAGACCTGACCCCCAACAGGACTGTATTTGGAGACACGGCCTTTAAGGAGGTAACTAAGGTTAAATGAGGTCCTAAAGGTGGGCCCTGATCCAATGGGACGGGCATCCTTACAAGAAGAGGAAGAGGCAGCAGGAGAGCATGCGCAGGGGGAAGGCCACGGGAAGACACAGCAGGCAGGCAGTCGACTATCTACAAGCCAAGGACGGGGTTCCCACCAGAAACCCATCCCTCCAACCACCTTGAACTCGATCATCCTAGAACTGAGAGAAATCAGCTTCTATTCTTTAAGCCCCCTGGTCTGTGGTACTTTGTTCCAGCAGCCTGAGCTAACGCATAAAGAACAGTGGGCTCTTAGGAAACTTGGCGCTTAGAGTATTGTTCCTGTGTTTGGGAGCTTAAATTGGAAACCTAAGAGTAGGTTCTTGATATCTTACACTCTACATAAGAGGGAGGAGGAGAAGGGAACTGGAAAGGAAGAGTCTAAGAGCAGAACCAAGAAAGAGGGAGAGGGGACCTAGAAATCAAGGGAGATGTTCAATAGGGGGCATGAAGTTAGTCTCCAGTGACGTGAAATGCCACAGAGGGCCAGGTAGGGTGACTGGTGAGAAAGGGACATCGTATGGCTCATTACTGAACCCAGGGTTGTGGCAGCAAAACCTGACAACAGCATCTGAAGTTTTACACAGAAGGGATTCAAGAGCAGGAACCTGTTTGGAAGGGGGGACATATACTGGAGATCTCAAGACCTGCCCCCAAGTTCTTGTTAAGAGGACTCCCAGGACAGCATATAGTTTTACTCATGACTGTGATTTTTTTACTGCAAAAGAATATAAAGCACAATCATCAGGAAGGAAATATGCACGGGGTGAGGTCTGGAGGAGACCAGGAAGAAGCTTCCAGAATCCTCTCCCAGCAAAGTCAACACGACATGTTTATTAACCCCCCCAGCATTGAGTAGCGGCAACATGTGTGAAATCCTGTCTACTGGGAAACTTTTAGAGTCCCAGTGTTCAAGGTTTCTACTGGGGACTGGTCATGTAGGTCCTCTGTGCCTGCCATGTACTAACATTCCAGACTCCCAGAAGGAAAGCAGGTGTTGGCCATAAACTATATCATATATATGAACAGTATGACCATGGCGAGCCACTCTTGACCCATTCTAGGTATGATGGAATCCCTCCCTGGATCCAATTTCGTGGATACTATTCAAGGGTTAATTAACCTTGCAAGGAAAGTCCGCCACGTTAGCCCCTTTCTATACTCATAAGTTCTTGAGCCATTGAGCCAAAGTCACAGAAATTTATCAAAATCAACGTTTCCACCTTGAGTAAGAAAAGATGCTGGGTTCTTGTGATTCAGAGTTTCTAATATAGATACTGCATCTGCTGGTGACACAGGGAGCTCTTCCTAGATCTGAGATGCTTAACTCTGTGCAGTACCATGGCTCGGCCATCATTTTGACGGGACTAGCACTGTCCCTTCATTCCCTGCTTCTATTCATGGAATTTTACAGCCATCAAGCTCCTTTTCTTAAAGATTCATTTATTTGAGAGAGAAAGAGGCTGAGCAGAGGGAAGGAGCAGAGGGAGAGGGAGAAGCAGACTCCCCACTGAGTGGGGCTCGATCCCAGGTCCCAGGTAGACGCTTAACAAAATGAGCCGCCCCGGCACCCCTCCTAGTTCATGAATCATCCCACCCTCACCCCATTGGTAAAAGCAGAACCGAGGCCCAGACAACCCAGAGCAGTGTGCCTACTTCCAGCAACCCAGCATCTGGAAAGCCAGTTTCCCATGGGAGCTGAACACCAACCACAAAGTTTTTACATATATTAGATAATACAGGAAAATGAAGACAGAAAAAGATGCTTTTATTGACACTTTACATTAGAATGAAAAATATCAACTGATCACAGGAGAATAAGGAAGTCAAGGGTGTGAACTTGGAGGACCTCACCACTGTCCTCCTGGAAATGTGTGTTCAGGTGGGAAAAGAGACAAGGAATCACACGTGTGTGTCTGGCATTGAAAAGGAAATTCTGCAGTAGTAAAAAGAAGAGCAATTTGATAAGATCTAGGACAGTGGTCTCCACGGTGATAACAAAGCAAAGGATGTTCAAGAGCATTTGTGGGGCCTGAAAAAATGTTACATGCTCCATTCATATCTACTTGTGTTCTTTCTTTTTAACTACCAGGTTTTTGGGGTGTGTGTTATAAAGTCTAAAATACATTAGTGGAAAATACATTAGTGGAATAGTGCCTATACATAGTGTGATAAACAAACAAGAAAGGGCAGGGTGCACACATGAGAAAGGGCAGACAAGAGAGGTCACTGTGTACTGGGAAAGGCAAAACCTGCACATTTTCAACTTTCTACTTAATGTACTACTAATTAGTACACTACTCTGTGTTACTTAAAGATAAAATACTAATGTATTCATTTTATGTAGGCAAACATAAATGCTATTTGGAAAATATATTATGGGGGGGAGCAATTGCAGAGACAACTGTACAAATAATGTACAGACCTAACTTACTCTAAAAAAAGACAGAGGGAGCTGAGTTTGAGAAGTTCTTTATGGATCTTGGATATGGAACATAAGGAATAGCATGGAGGGCATTAGGAGAAGGAAGGGAAAATGAAGGAGGGGAGATGGAGGGGGAGATGAACCATGAAAGACTATGGATGCCGGGAAACAAACTGAGGGTTTGGAAGGGAGGGGGTGGATGGGTCAGCCCAGTGATGGGTATTAAGGAGGGCACATATTGCATGGAGCACTGAGTATTCTACAAACAATGAATCATGGAATAGTACATCAAAAACTCATGATGTACTGTATGGTGACTAACATAATAAAAAAGGAGAGAACAAAAAAAAAGAGGGAAATAAGAGAGAAATGAAATGATGAAAGAGAAAATGACAGAGATGAATGACAGAAATTGGAGACTTGAATTTCATAAGAAAGAAAAGCAGGAGAATACTCAAAAGTATCATAACAAGACATTTTCCTGAGCTGAGAGAACTAAGACTACCTGATAGCCCAGCAGTTAAGAGTTAGATGAAACTTAATAACAGTTGCCATATATTCTGACCAAATGCAGGCCAGGCACATTGCTAAGGGATTTGACTCACTTGTTTCTCTCAACAACACTGAAAGGTAGAGATAGGTGTCACCATTCACCAAGGCAGGAAGGAGGTCCAGATAATGTCACCCATACAAGATTGCTCCACTGACTGTAACAAAACCCAGGCTTGAACCCTGGTTGACCTTGACTCCACAACATCTGCTCTTTGCTTTAGGCTATGCGGAGTTTCAAAATGATAATTTCAGGGGCACCTGGGTGGCTCAGTGGGTTAAAGCCTCTGCCTTCGGCTCAGGTCATGATCCCAGGGTCCTGGGATCAAGCCCCGCGTCAGGCTCTCTGCTCAGCGGGGAGCCTGCTTCCTCCTCTCTCTGCCTGCCTCTGCCTGCTTGTGATTTCTGTCAAACAAATAAATAAAATCTTTTAAAAAAAAAAGATAATTTCAGCAATACAATTGCCATAACTAAGTCATCAGCTGTATACTGAATGCTGCAGTAAACAAACACTACACCTCTCAAATAGTTGTGAAACATTTATAAATACAGGAGTATATGCAAGATTACAGAGAGAACATCAACTAACTCTCTACAGCTGATACTAGGAGGCCATATTTTCCCACCCAAACTCAAAGAAACAAGGACTTAATAGTATTTAATATTTAATCAGGAATCCCTAAATGTCTCTGCAGTTGAAAAACACTCTTCCTGATCAAAAAAGAATATAAATCCAAAGAAAAAAAGAATACAAATTCAAGATAAATTTTAAAGGAAATATCAAGAACATTATGTATCTCAAACATGTAGGGATTAATCAAAGCTTTCCTCAGAGGTAAATTCAAAGCATTAAAAATAATTTCAGTATTTTAAAAGATTGCAGAAAAATAGGAAAGAAAATATTCAAAGAAAAATTTAGAAATGAAATTAGACATAAAGATAATGGGGTAAGATATAGTAAAGTTAGAGTGAGGGCAGAATTAATTGGAAAATACACATATACATACATATGGTAACCAGTGTACAAAAAAGAAAAGAGCAAATTTCTTGGGAAAAAAATATAAAACACATATATTACTGGCATATTGAATCTAGAAAAATTCTCATAAAATTACAACTGAGAAAAGATATGGAGCAACAAATATAGAAGAAATAAAAATCATGAAACACTTTGTATAAAGCTAATACATTTGTAAAAGAAACTTTATCAGGAAACTAGTGCTTTTTAAAAGATTTTTGTTGTTTTTATCTGAATTTCAGTTAATTAACATGCAGTATACTATTAATTTCAGGTATACAATATAGTGATTCAACACTTCCATACAATGTCTGGTGCTCACCACAGCAAATGTGCTCCTTAACCCTCATCACCTAATTTCACCCATCCGACCACCCTCCTCCCCCCTTGTAGCCACACTCTCTATACTCAAGAGTCTGTTTCCTCAACAGACTCTGGTGAGGATGCGGAGAAAGGGGAACCCTCCTCCACTGTTGGTGGGAATGCAAGCTGGTGCAGCCACTCTGGAAAACAGCATGGAGGTTCCTCAAAAAGTTGAAAACAGAGCTACCCTATGACCCAGCAATTGCACTACTGGGTATTTACCCTAAAGATACAAACATAGTGATCCAAAGGGGCACATGCACCCGAATGTTTATAGCAGCAACGTCCACAATAGCCAAATTATGGAAAGAACCTAGATGTCCAGCCACAGATGAATGGATAAAGAAGATGTGGTGTATATATACAATGGAATACAATGCAGCCATCAAAAGAAACGAAACCTTGCCATTTGCAACAACGTGGATGGAACTAGAGGGTATTATGCTGAGTGAAATAAGTCAATTATCATAAGATAATTATCATAAGATCTCCCTGATATGAGAAATTTGAGAGGCAGAGTCGGGGGCTTGGGGGATGGAGAAGGAAAAAATGAAACAAGATGGATGAGGAGGGAGACAAATAATAAGAGACTCTTAATCTCACAAAACAAACTGAGGGTTGCCAGAGGTGGGGCAGTAGGGAGAGGGTGGTTGGGTTATGGACATTGGGGAGCGTAAGTGATATGGTGAGTGCTGTGAAATGTGTAAACCTGTCAATTCACAGACTTGTACCCCTGGGGCTAATAATACATTATATGTTAATAATAAAAAAAAGAGTCTGTTTCCTGATTTGTCTCTCTCTCTCTCGTTTTCCCTTTGCTCATTTGTTTTGTTTCTTTAATTCCACATGAGTGAAATCATATGGTATTTGTCTTTTTCTGACTGATTTCTTTTGCTTAATATAATATTCTCCAGCAAGATTCCATTCTTTTTTATGGCTGAGTAATATTCCATTGTGTGTGTGTGTATGTATATGTACGTATCTCCCACATCTTCCTTATCCATTCATTAGTTGAGGGACACTTGAGATGTTCCCATAGTTTGGCTGTTGTAGATAATGCTCTATGAGCATCAGAGCACATGTACCCCTCTGAATTAGTGGTTTTGGTTTTTTTGGGTAAATAACTAGAACTTCGATTGCTGGATCACAAGGGTAGTTCTAGTTTTAAATTTTTGAGGACCCTCCATACTGTTTTCCCGAGTGGCTGCGCCAGTTTCTGTTCCCACCAACAGTGCAAGAGGGTCTCCCCTTTCTCTGCATCCTCGCCGGCACCTGCTGTTCTTCGCCCTGTTGACTTCAGCATTCTAATCGGGGCGACACGACATCTCACTATAGTTTCGATTTGCATTTCCCTGAGCGTCAGTGATGTCGAGCATCTTTTTATGTGTCTACTGGCCATCCGTGTGTCTTCTTTAGAAAAATATCTATTCATGTTTTCTGCTCATTTTCTAATTGGATTATTCATTATTTTGGGTGTTGAGTTGTGTATTCTGGATACTAACCCCTTATCAGACATGTCATTTGCAGATATCTTCTCCCATTCTGGAGGTTGCCTTTTACTTTTGTTGACTGTTTCCTATGCTGTGCAGAACTTTTTATTTTGAAGATGTCCCAATAGTTTATTTTTGCTTTTGTTTCCCTTCCCTCAGGAGATTATCTAGAGTTGCTAAGGTTGATGTCAAAGAAGTTACTGCCTGTGCTCTCCTCTAGGATTTTGATGGTTTCCTGTCTCACATTTAGGTTTTTATCCATTTTGAATTTATGTTTATGTGTGGTGTAAAGAAGTGCTCCAGTTTCGTACTTCTGAATCTTACTGTCCAGTTTTCCCAATAGCATCTTTTTAAAGATTTTATTTATTTGAGAGAGGAAGAGAGAGAGAAGTCGCAGGGGGGGCTGGGGAGGTGGAGAGAGAGACTCTCCAGCAGACTCCATGTTGGGCACAGATGCAGGGCTTGATCTCACAACCTCAAGATCATGAACTGAGCCAAAACCAAGGGTTAGAGGCTTAAGCAGCTGAGCCACTCACATGCCCCCCTCCACACACACACACCCCATTTTTTTTTTCAACGAGACAGTCTTTTCCCCATAGGATATTCTTTCCTGCTTTGTGGAAAATTAATTGACCATATAGTTGTGGGCTTATTTCTGGGTTTTCTATTCTATTCTACCCATTTTTGTGTCCATTTTTGGGCCAGTACCATGCTGTCTTGATCACTATAGATTTATAATATAACTTGGACTCTTGAATTGTGATGCCTCCAGCTTTGCTTTTCTTTTTCAAGGTTGCTTTGGCTACTTGGGGTCTTTTGTGGTTCAATACAGATTTTAGGATTATGCGCTCTAGCTCTGTGAAAAATGCTGGTGGTGTTTTGACAGGGACTGCATTAAATCTGTAGATGCTCTGGGTAGGATAGACATTGTAACGATACTTGTTCTTCTAATCCATGAACATGGAATGTCTTTCCATTTCTTATGTCATCTTTAATTTCTTGCTTTATAGTTTTCACAGTACAGGTCTTTCATTTCCTTGGTTAGGTTTATTCCTAGGTACCTTATTGTTTTTGGTGCAACTGTAAATGGACCTGATTCTTTAATTTCTCTTTCTGCTGCTTCATTATTGGTGTATAAAAACGCAACAGATTTCATGGCGCCTGTGGCTCAGTCAATTCAGCATCTGACTTTGAATCAGGTCATGATCTCAGTGTGCAGGGATGGGCCCCATTTAGGCTCCTCACTCAGTGGGGAGTCTGCTTGTGTTCCTCTCCCTTGCCCCTCGCTCATGCACATCTTCTCTCTCTCAAAAAACAAAAATCTTTTTAAAACAGAAATGCAACAGATTTCTGTACATTGACTTCAAAACCTGCAACTTTCCTGAATTCATTGATTAGTTCTAGCAGTTTTCTGATGGAGTCTTTTAAGTATGGAGCTAGTGTTTCTATTCAAAGGGGGTAATTCTCAGCACTGATTTAGGTAAAGATTGAAAAGAAATAGAAAAAGATTTGAGAAATTTTAAAGCAATCCTAATAAAATACCTGAAATCTTCTCAAATAGGAATAATTGCATTCGTTTTTTCATGCTGTTGAGAAATAATATTCCTCGCGTCACATAAACTGTTCCAGGATAAAGCAGAAGCGGAAAAGTCTGATGCCAAAATACACAAAAGGAAAACAACCGACCAACTTCCCTTATGGGTACGTATAAAAATCCTGAAGCCTGAACTAGAAAATCTCATTTAAAATATACCAAAGCCCAGCTTACCATAATAGCCAGATGTAGATTATTCCAGACTTGAGTACAATTTAATATTAGGGAAATCAATTAATATGACCAATCACGTTAATAGATACAACTTTCAAAAGTGCTGATCTCTACAGATCTGAGTAAAATACCAAATCCATTCAGGACTTTTTACACTGGGCAGAGAATAATACTTCCTTAAAAAACTAAGAGTGAGCTACCTCAAGACAACAGCAGACATGGAAGGGATCCCCATTCAGAGAAGCAGGGGCCTGGTGCTCGCTCTCATTTTTATTCTAACCGTTCTCAATACGCTGGCCAACAATACAGTGTGCAATGGAAGTAAAAAAAAAAAAAAAAAAAAAAAAAAAAAAAAAAAAAAAAAACCAGTACCACAGGAATGGGGAAAACAAGATGATCACCACTTGGAGGGCAGTGTGATTGTCTAGGGGAAAAAAAAAAGCACACAACTCTTGTTGTGGGGAGTGTGGTAACAGTGGCAAGGTACAAACATTTAGAAAATCAATAGCTTTCCTGTGTGGCAGCAATAACCATTTAGATCTTCTAGCAGAACAGAAGAGCCAAGGGACTTCTGGAGAAGCCAACCGCACGGGCTCCTAAGTCATTGTCCCCCCAACCTCCTGGCAAGTCTTCTCTGCTGTGGGCACAGGCTTGGGCAGGTGGGGCACCCAGAGGGGAGTGGAGGGAAGGTGGAGGCAGGGTGGAGAGGGTCTGCTTGCCTGCCCTGGAGGCCCCTGGGGAAAGGGCCACACTTGTTCACTGCAGCAAGTTGATGGGTGGTTCCTGACCCCACTGACTCCCAAACGCATGAGGGGGCCGGGAGCTCGCCCGGAGAGATGGGCTTCTACCTGGAGCTTCAGTGGAAGAAAGGCACCTATTCTCTGCTCAGCCGTAAGACAGAAATCAGGGGCCCCCCTCTTCCTGTGTGTTTCCCATTGCCCAAGAGGCCCTTGGTAGAGGAGGGCAGAAAACTACAGGCAAAGAAACTGCAGCTCATTTCAGGCAGGTGTGATGACAAGAGGGAGGGGACCCAAAGAGCCTCTGGGGCCCTTGGCTCCCCCTGAACTACAATGGGAGGAGGAAGAATTGAAGAGGAGAAAGGAAACAGAAAGGAAGGAAATGTGAGCTCTCGGAGAGTAAAATCAGGAGACACACGGGCTCTCCGGGACGCAGAGCTCAATTT
This sequence comes from Martes martes, assembly GCF_963455335.1. Taxonomy (NCBI): domain Eukaryota; kingdom Metazoa; phylum Chordata; class Mammalia; order Carnivora; family Mustelidae; genus Martes; species Martes martes. The sequence goes on along the minus strand of NC_137906.1, from coordinate 1,656,827 downwards.
CCACAGACGCAAATTCAGACACACTGGAATCGGGTGGTCAGTGTGGAGTGCTGGGGGCGGCCTGGGACAGGGCGTATCTAGAAGGACAGGGATCCCAGAGAGAGAGCAGAGCAGATGAAAGCCTGGCAGTCCGTGAAGGAACTCGCGTAACTGCCAAGGCACACTTAGGAGATGGGCCTTGGGATTTCAGAACTTACGTCCGTAAGCAGAAAGCAGGAGAGGTGACGCCCTGGGGGCCCCTGGCTGGGCTCTGAAGCCTGGCCCTCGGCCTCCAGGTTCCTCGATTTTAATCACAGAGCCAGTCGTGGTCAACCAGCAGTGATTCAGCAAATAATCAAGCAAATGACCATTACCCAAGAGAAAAACCTCTCTAATCACACGGAAAGGACGAAATGACCAGGAATCAACGTAAAAGTGATATTTAGGACTCCTATGAAGAAACCTATACAACTTTAGTGAGATATTTAAAAAGCCTTTCGGGAGCACCTGGGGGGCTCCGTCGGAAGGGCTTGCAACTCTTGATCTCAGTGTTGTGGGTTCAAGCCCTACACTGGCTGTAGAGATGGATTACATAAATATATATAACAAACAAACATTAAAAAAAAAGCCTTTAAAGAAAATGGCATACAATACTATCCTTCTTGACGGAAAGATTGCTGTAAGAATATTAATTCTTCCCAAATTAATTTAGATGTTTAAAGCAATTTCAATAAAAATCCCTGTGGAATTTTTTAGGGAAGTTTCCCAATGACGCTTAAGGTCATCCGGAAGAAGAACAGGCCAAGAAAAGCTTTAAAAATAATTAAGAACAGTATGTCCTATCGAGGAAGAAAATATATTAGAGAAAGAAAGTACTGATTTAAGAATGCACAGGAGATAAAACAGGACTGTCCAGAATTAAGTCCTGGTAAATACAAACAATAAGTCGGAACAACTGAGTAGGAAAAAGGCTTCCTTGTCAAATGGTATTGGAAAGAAGCTTTTGCAAAGAAAACCAGTTTTGCTCCTCACTTCGTATTTTACTGAAAACACTAAAGACATACATTAGAATACATAGGTAAAATGAGAAACTTTTCTAAGCTGAAAATCAATAAAAGAAAAGCAGAAGAGTAAGGGCACCTGGGTGGCTCAGTGGGTTAAGCCTCTGCCTTTGGCTCAGGTCATGATCTCAGGGTCCTGGGATCGAGCCCCGCATTGGGGAAGGGGGGGTGGTCTCTGCTCAGCGGGAAGCCTGCTTCCCCCCGCCACCCACTCCCGCTGCTCTGCTTACTTATGATCTCTCTGTCAAGTAAATAAGTAAAATCTTTAAAGATTCATCTGTGTTAGAAAAAAAAAAAGCGGAAAAGTAAAGATGTGTCGAATTGCCAACATACTCTGTGTGTTAAAGACATCAGAGACTAAATTAAATATTTAGCAATAAGCTAGGAAAACGGTACACAGCGAAAAGGGAACGGGGTACTACTCTTCAAACACAGAGGAACTCATTAAGGCATAAATGCTAGAGGATGCGAACACATAATTCACAAAGGAAAAATACAAATGTTACACAGGTGGAAAACGTTCAACTTCAACAGTATGAAAATAAATGCAAATTAAAGCAATAATGAGATAGCGTTTCCCACATCCCCAGGATGCAAACACTGTATTTTTAAGTGCGAAGATGGAGTTTGCTGAGACTTGACGTTCACATTGACGGGAACAGGCATTGGCACGGACTTTCTGGATACTAATTTGGCAATACCATTGAGATAAAAGGTTCCTTTTTAATACCATTTTCCTTTGATTCTGTAATTTCTTTCTTGGACTCTGTCCTAAGGACTTCATCAGAAATTTGGAGAGAAAACCCTGCCCCATGCTATTTGTCACAGCATTATTTATAATGGGGAAGAAATGGAAAAGAATACAGAATATAAATACGCAATTAAAAATCAACATACCACCCAGAGATTACACTGCAGTCTTTTCTTCTAAGCAAATAAATAAAATCATTGAAGTCGTATTTTCTGGTCCTTTCGACTGGACATTCTCTGGTGGACGTTTCCCAGGTTGTTAAAAATCTTTAAAACATAATTAACCCCCAACACTCTACAGAAAACTACCATTTTCTCATCAGTCCCCTATTCTTGGAAGATCTGATGGTTTCTGTAGCAGCATGTCATACGGCTGTAATAAAGCTGTAAGTTATTTCTTTTTTTTTTTTTAATGCGGCGAATGTCCATAGGAAATATAGGAAACAGTTTTTCAGGGTTCATGGCTCTGCGGGACCGCTGAATCTGGAGGACATCCTCTGCGAACATAGACTCCAACCTTCCCACTTGTACAGAAGTCAGAGGCTGCCTGGCACCAACCCATCTCGGACACAATGTTTTACAACCACCACACATATCATTTCACGCGAAATTAGAACTGTATAGAAAATTGCCCTTCCGAGGCCCTACTGCCATAACACTTAGGAAAAAAAAAAATAATCACAACACATTGAATATCTCTATATGCTCCACATCTCATCCCAGTGAGTCCCTGGGTGATGCGAAGTTCGGCGGTTCTTCCTCCAGTAATTATTAGCTCGCTCGAGTGCAGAATTGGAGTAAATACTGTGGGCGGCTGCTGCGACCCTCCGAAATCTGGCAGCACACACACGGTCACGTCTGTAACACTGTGTCCACTCACGGGCCAGAAGGCCGGGGCGGGGGGCGGGGGGTGTTAGGACTTTGAAAGATGACTTTTGTGCTGAGATTGCTGAAAATCACCAAATTCCCTACAGGAAACAAAATGAATTGTCCCAGGTAGATGACAGGCACTGGGCATCCTGAGAAACACTGGGACACAAGGGCCAGGGAGGCACAGGGGCTCTGCCATTCCACGTGAAACAAACAGAGGTTGAAAACAAGCCACCCCCGGCACCATCTGGCTTTAAAACCCAGCTGCCAACAGGGGCAAATAACAACCACTTTTCCGTGTTTCCGTTTCATTGAAGACTCAAGGTTTTCAATGAGGACTTTGGCCTCAATGCTATGCTTCCTGGATTGTGAATATCCAAATTCATTTAAACTTTTAAAATGGAGACTTTAGGAGTGTATGAGATAGCTTAAAGAAAAAAGAAAAAAAAAGAAAGAAAAATTCTAGGATATACAAGACATACAGAATTTCTTTCTTTTAAATGATCTCTTAAGAAAATCTCTATAGGGTGCCCAGGTGGCTCAGTGGGTTGGGCAACAGCCTCCAGCTCAGGTCATGATCCTGGAATCCCGGGATCGAGTCCCACATCGGCCTCCCTGCTTGGCGGGGAGCCTGCTTCTCCCTCTGACCCGCCCCCTTTTCATGTTCTCATTTTCTCTCTCTCAAATAAGTAGATAAGGTCTCTTACAAAAAATCTTTATCAAGGGAAATGAAGGAACCAGTTAGGAATGCCATCCAGTCTGTGATCTGCAGGGTCTTTCTCTGTTCCTTCCTTCCCATGAACTAACCTCCCGCCCTGGGTCAGGAGGGGGTACTTCCTTCTGACACTAACCCTGTCTCCTCCTTAGCAATGCCACTGCAGGGATGATGTATTAGAGCAACGCCAAGGAAACACATACAGACTGAACCAAAAATCCTGATGTGACTAGTACGTAGGGAGCTCCCTGAGGACACTGGCATTGACAGAAGCGTCTAGAAAGGAAAAATCCAGTAAAATCAGGATGTTGAGTTAAATTTAAAGGAAACAAACTGGAAATTAGTTAACTTTGAAATATTATTCTAAGAAAACAAATTGAATTGTAATAGATTGGAGAGCTTAGGTGTCAAGACTGAGAAGGCTGTCAATCACGGCCCCAGGTGCTCATAGGGTACAGGCCGTGAACACTCCTAACAGCTGCTATCCCTATTTCTGGGTAGGGGGGTCCTATGGCATTTGCTCAGTATTTTATTTTATTTTTTTAAAGATTTTATTTATTTATTTGACAGACAGAGATCACAAGTAGGCAGAGAGGCAGGCAGAGAGGTGGTGGGGGAGCAGGTTCCCCATTGAGCAGAGAGCCTGATGCGGGGCTCGATCCCAGGACCCTGGGATCATGACCTGAGCCGAAGGCAGAGGCTTAACCCATTGAGCCACCCAGGTGTCCCTCGCTCAGTATTTTAGTGACACCCAATTTCTCCGTAGCTCAGGTATAGTGACTTAATTTATGATATGACATTCTATTAACCGCTTAGGCTGAAGAAAATTTTTGTGCATTTTTTTTCTGGTTATGGGTAGAAGGAACAACATTACACCCTGTGTCTTGTACCAAATGTGGCTATGAAACTACAGTGTGGAGGAAGTATTTAAGATTCTGAGAAGAAACATTAGCAGGGGAATTGGGGAGGAAGACCTGAATTTGAAGTATGACCAAAACAGCAAAGGGTTTCCTGTATTTTCCTTCTGTTATTCCTAAGCTAGAAGCAATGGAGTGTGCAGCCTGGAGGCGGGCATTCGTGCAGACAGCAGGAGCTGCAGGAAACCCTCCAAACTCTGACTTCTGGGTGGGAAAGGGGTCTGCTGATGCTCAGAGACAGTGGGGGAAATACTCGGGCCCGATCCATAGTAACCTGTGGGCACCGAGAAGCTCTGAGGAAGAAGAACCTTACGTCTGATCAGAGGAGCCTTTGTCTCAGGAAAGGGGGGTGGGGGTGATGCTTTTTTTCTCCTTCTTTTCTCCTGTCATTTGGACCAAGAAGCTGGCACAGCCATGGAAACTGTGTAGCAGAATGGGACAAAGAGAGCCCTGTATTTCCGGCTATAGGATAAAAAAGACAAGAACTGGAAAGGATCAGGGAGATCTGGGAGAGTGAAGAGCTCGGCAAAGCTACCCCATCATCTTGTTTATGAAATCCTGGGCTCGCCCACAAGCTGCTCATGCTACTGACCCCAGAGCAGCCCGTAGACTTTGAACCGGGAAATAGGACTGACCGCTACTCAGGTCCCAGGATGGCCAGTGGGTGGTACATGATCAGAACAGACCTGAACTGCAATGCAAAGCATTTGAAAACTGAACAGATGTTGGCACCACAACCCAGAGAAAGCTGGTCAGAATGTGTGGCTTATGCCCAACCCAATTAACTGCCTAGTCAAACAAGATTATCAACATTCTGCCCAGGATTTTTGAAAGGCCAGGAGTCTCGTGACACAATATTCAAAATGTCCAGTGTACATACAAAATTGTTCAGCATAGGAAGAACCAGGGAAGCCTCAACCTGCATTAGAAAACACAGTGTACAAAGGCCAATGACACATGTGTTAGAATTATCAGGGAAGTGAGTGGGTCGGGAGAAGCTCTAGCAAAACATTCCTGCAGTGTGTGAATGTTCTTGAGAGCAGTGTAGAGACAAATGTTTCAACAAAGAAGTAGATGATATAAAGAAGACTCTAACTAAGACTTTGAAACTTTAAAAAAAAAAAAGAGCCAATGACAACAAGATCTCTAGAGATAAGCTCAATTACAAAATGGGAATGATAGAAGAGTTAATGAACTTGTTCACAGATCAGTAAAAATTATGAGTCCTTCCCCTCTCCCATAATGTGATTAATGTCCATTTTATCAGGGATTATCAGAGTCCCACAAGGAGATGAGAAAGGCTACAGAGAGGGTGCGTGGGGGGCTCCGTTGGTTAAGTGTCCAACTCTTGGTTTCCACCCGGGTCATGGTCTGAGTCCCACAACAACTCTGGGCTCAGTGCAGAGTCTGCTTGAGGTATTTCCCCCCTCCCTCTGCTCTCCCCCACCACACTCTGTGTGCATGCTTTCTTTCTCTAAAATAAATAAATAAAATCTTTTTTTTTTAAAGGCTACAGAGAAGAAAAAATACGTAAGGGAATAATGACTCAAAATTTCCCAACTTTGTTGATGGAAATAAACAACCAGGTTCAAGAACTTCAGTGAATCCCAAATAGAAAAAAATTCTAAAAAAAAAAAAAATAATAATACATGCCCAGATAGACCATAATCAAATTTCTGATGAGTAAAGATGAAGAACAAAAAATCCAGAAAGCAGCCAAAGAAAAAGGAAGCATTATCAGTACAGAAGCAATGACTCACATGACCACAGATTTCCCATCATGAAACACGAAGGCTTAGGTGGAAATGGAACGGCAGACTTAACAGGCTAAGAAAAGAACAGTCAACCCAATTCTAGATCCAGTGAAAACATCCCTCAGGAATGGAGGTATAATGAAGACATTTTCAGATGAAGAAAAGCAAAGAAATTTGTTGTCAGAAGACCTACTGTAACATAATTGTTAAAGGAACTTCCTCAGAGAGAAAAAGATTCCACCGGGAAACTCAGAACATCAGAACATCGGGAATGAAGGAATCTGGGTAAATACGATAGCCTGTTCTTATCCCGTTTTGTCTTTAAGAATGCGTGGTGACTGAAAACAAACATTATAACATGTCGGAGGGGCTTGTGAATGCAGGGAGAGATATACCAACTCTGAACACGCATCATAAAGGAAATGTACGGGTTCCTCAACACGAAACTCACCTAAGGTGAAAGACATAATCATAAAAACTAAATCGTCCTATTGAAGAAATTATATTCATAATTTAAAACTTGTTGAAAGAGAAATCTTGAGGCCCAGATGGCTTCACTGGCAAATTCTACCAAACATCTGAAGAAGAAATAATACAAATTCTACACAATCTCTTCCAGAAAATAAAAGAGGAGGAACACTTCTTATTTTGAGGCTGATATTACCCTAATACCAAAAACAGTCAAAGACATGATGAGGAAAAAAACAAAAAACAAACCAGAGCCTGATACCTGTCATGAATTTAGACACAGAGAGACAGCATGAGGAAATGTTTTGGCGTGATCAAGCTGTTCTATATGTATTAGTAGAAGCTCCTGCGTATTACATGAATCCACACATGTGTTAAAACTCAGAGGTATATGTTAATTACAAATCTGTACTGTATGTTAACTTAAAATCAAAATTAAAAAAATAAACCTAGAGCAATAGCTCTCAGACGGCAGGAATTGGAAGGCTTCAACATCGGCAAAACCACCTCATAATCTTTCAAAATGGCATGACACGAGACACAGTGTAAAGGAAGAGAGTTGGGGGGGGTCTCTTGGAAAAAGCTGTCCTCTCTTAAAAGTGGACACACCCTGCCTTGCCTGTTGTGCTGTGAAGACGGGATATGGGGCGGATGTTGCATCCATGAGGAGACGCCAAGAGAAATGCAGAGTTGTAACTTAAAATTCTTACATCTTTTTTTTTTAAGATTTTATTTATTTCTGAGAAAGACAAAGAGAGAGAGACAGAGCATGAGCAGGATGGAGGGACAGAAGGAGAGGGAGAGGCGAACCTTCCGCCGAGCAGGGAGCCCAACGTGGGGCTCGATCCCAGGACCCCAAGACCATGATCAGAGCCACAGGCAGACACTCTACTGACTGAGCCACCCAGGCCCCCCTAAAATTCTGACATCTTGAGTGGCTGAATTAGCCAGCCAGGAACTCAGCCTACCTCCAGAGTTAACACAAGAGTCAATAAGGCTACATCATTTTATATAGATACGCCTGAAAAAGTCTACCTTGGAGAGTCTACCTGAACCCCAGCTTTTATAGAACAACCAGATCTACACCTTCTTAATGGCAAATTAAAAAAAAAAAAAAGACGTTTTACTCTGTGAAGATTCTATGAACTGTCGAGGTACAACTGAACCTTGTACTGAGAAAACCATGCAGGATCAGCCAGGGTAATGTGAAACTAATGACTCTGGCGGGCGCTTTCGTTTGCCAGATGGGCAGCGCCAAAAACCTCTATTAGACGGGCTAACGCAGCCAGCTAGGTGGGGAAGGGTTTGTGGCCAGCTCATCCTGACAAGGTACGGTGATGTAATCCCCATGAAAACAGTGCATTTTGCACTAACTACATTATTTTAACACAGGAAGGGGCGTTTGCAAACCCTGGCATCAAACCTTGCAACACAAGCTCATCTCCTTCACGCTCCGTGATGCAGGACTCCTGGCCGTCTAGTGAGCACCTACCCAGGCATTTGGCTGATCCCAAGTTCATTTCTGGGGAGGAGAAAAAAATCCTGACCCTGTTTTTATTTTTATGTGGTTCTGGGGCCACATAGGGCTATTACGTTTTAATGATCTTTGTCACCTAACCATTTGGATTTTTGGAAAAAAGCAAAAACCATAACCACCTCGAAATCAACAGCACAGCCTACCCTTAAATGGGACTGTCAGTTGCAGCTCGTAACCACCAGCGCTGGGGCACCGTCCCACGCAGTCCAGTCACCTGCCGGAAGTACCGGCGGCTAAGGTACTCCTTGCGTCACATCGAACTCTGCCTCCGCAGAAGTGGCTCCCCCCCATCCGCCCCTGCTCTAGTCCCGGGGCCCCCCAGAACACTGGACTCTCCTTCAGCATGACAGCCCTTCAGATGTCAAGGGACAACCCGCGTGTTGGAAGGCAACGCCGTCTTCACAGTCTTCTCTCCGGAGCAAGGTTCCTGGTGCCACGTGTGACTCCTCACAGAACATGACCCAGAGCGTTCCTGGGGTCCCGGTTCCCTCCTGCACATGTTCTCTGGGATCTTCAGGTCCAGAGGCCAGAACGGAACCCCACACTCCATCCGTGGTCTGAGCAGCCAGGACGGAGGGAAGAATGATTTCCCGAGTCACGACGCCGCATCGGCGGCAGCACAGTTAGAAGTAAAACCCTGTTGCTGACGGCCGCCCACCTCCTGTCACGCTTCTCATCTCCCACTCTTGGCGAGCTGGTTGTTTCGATGCCAGGGCAAGACCTAACAATTGTTCCTGATAAGTCTCAGCTTGTTGGATTCGGCCTAATTGTTCCGACCTGTCAAGATCTTTCTGGATCCTGCTTCCATCACGCACTTGCTGCAGCAAATCAGCGCCGAAACCGGGAAGTGGACGAAAGCCGGAGACAAAGCCCTGCGGCATGTTTCTGGGAGCCCTCCCCGGAGCACAGTTATTCCCGGTTATGACTCTACCTAATTCAGGAGTACCCGGTCTCCGCTCTGCCATCTCGTCCTCCGGCACCTTCTATAGACTCAGAGTAAACGGCTCAAATGCTTTGGTGAAAACCAAGTACTCCCCAACTAGGGTCCCAGTTTCCCCCACTTTTCGGTACATACATCTTCTTTTTCAAGAAAAGCAAAGGTTTCCAGAGACCAACTGTCCTTTTCTGCTCACTGCTGTATTACAGATACAACACACCTCAGTTGCTCTGCCCTGGGTACAATCACTCTGTGAATTTCAACAGGGATTCACATCTTCGATAGAAATCACACAATTATGAAGGAGTTCTGTGATTTGACTGCTGCAAAGGCCAGGGGGTGCCAGGAGTCAGGAAGGACCAACCTTTGGGAAGCCCCCTTCTAGGGCACTGGTTTGTCCTGGGGAGCTGAAGACACCTAGAAACTTCTTAAGGAATCCTAAGGGTCATTACAGATGTCACAGTAGTGGAAAGGGGGTGCGGTCTCGGTATTCAAGGGGCTCAGGTTCAGGGAACTCCAGGAGCCTATTTCCAAATGGCTCCCACCAGAGGGAAAGCGTTAGACCCCTGTCGGCATTGGGTCCACACCTTTATTGGTCACTTTGATAACACCAGAGATATTACAACTTACCCCTTCTGACCATCCATGGGACAGGCACCTGTTCTAAAACATTCAAATACCCATTTTACTTAATCCTCATGACAACCCCATGAAATAGGTACTGTTTTTATCCCCTCATGTCACAGATAATAAAATGAGGCAGAGAAGTTAAGAGCCCCTAAAGAAGGAACTATTTAAGAGGCGCCTGGGTGGCTCAGTGGGTTGAGCCTCTGCCTTCGGCTCAGGTCATGATCCCAGGGTCCTGGGATCGAGCCCCGCATCAGGCTCTCTGCTCAGCGGGGAGCCTGCTTCCTCCTCTCTCTCTGCCTGCCTCTCTGCCTACTTGTGATCTCTCTCTCTCTCAAATAAAATAAAAAAAAGGGGGGGGAACTATTTAAGTACTTACTCCCGCAAGGAAGACCGGTCTGAGACAGAACGACAGGGGCTCCTGGGTGGCTCAGTCGATTAAGCATCAGCCTTTGGCTCAGGTCGTGATCCCAGGGTGCTGGGATCGAGCCCCACATCGGGCTCCCTGCTCAGCAGGGAGTCTGCTTCTCCCTCTCCTTCTGCCCCTCCCCCTGCTCGTGCTCTTTCTCCAATCAATCAATCAATCGGTCAGTCTGAAACGGAAGGACAGGCGACTTCTATGTTTTGGCATGGCGATGGGGATAGGAAAATACAGGCAGAAATCCAAGCCGAGCCTGCCAGCTACAGAGACGAAATGGATCCCTCACTCCCCTTCCCAAGGCTCTCCTAAGCCTCCAGCAAAAAGTGAAAAACTGTATCAGGTCTCTCTGCCCCCCAAAAGTATAAGGGAATTGGCTAATAAGGTGCTTTGCTAAGGCAGAGTCAGCATGAGATGCCCAGTGGTCCACTGAAGGGCCTGCCTCTGCCAGGTGTCCATGACAGCATGCCATCCACACGGGCCCTGGTCCAGCCAGCGTGACCTCAAGCCACCTTCTGCTACCTCCCTAATCTGCATAAAGTGGCAAATAAACACCAGGGGTCAAGGGCAAGGAAAAGCAGCTGACTCTATTCCATCCCACAAACTGTGGCGTAATCTTAGTTTTTCGAAATTCAAAACTGCAAAAATTTTCTGATTTTCCCATCTCTCCCTGCTTCTTTGTGCCCTGTACAGTAGTCGCTGTTTATATACCTGGTTCCCCTACTAGACGGTGAGCTAAACCAGACTAATTTAGTAATCTCTTCATCACCCGCCAATCTGTGTCCACACGTTCATGCAAAAAATACCATTCTGAATCAAATCTCAAATCATCGGTTTTGGCTAAAAAAGGAGAACAGTAGGGAAGAACAGTGGTCTCTCTACTTTTCTAGAAGCATACACTTTTGTATGCGTATCAGTAGAAGATTCTAAAACATCCACGACATTCACTTATTCATTAATTCTATGCATGTACTATTTACTCGCCAAATATTAGCAAAGCTCGGCTTTCTTCCTCATTTTACATTTAAAAAGATACAAATACGTTCTAGTATTTTCTTTTCAAGCCTCACTGGATTTTTTCCATAGTCCCTGGACTATACCGCTTTGGATGCCTGTGGTAGAGACCATGATGAAGTCGAAGGGATATTGAATTATAATCATGGATTCAACATTAATCACTTGATCTGGGCCAAATCATCCTTCCTCTTTGTGTCTCATTGTCCACATTTCCCTTTTGGACTAATAACACTCACTGAGCTACCTTGCACAGATGGTAATAAAACCTCCAAAAAGGTTAAACCATATGTCGACACAGAACACTGCTATTTTTAACATCACAGATATCATATTGATGATGGTGAAAAAGCTGGGGACAGACACACCGAGGGCTCTCAGAAGTAGACAGACTCGAAGTTCTGGTAGGGCTCGGCACCATTTTCAAGGAGAGTGAAAATCACATCCCTATCAAGGACAATTCAGTGAGTCAACCAGAGGAGCAGAGGTCAAACACGGCGGGACGGCGGGGGACTCCGAGGAGGGGCTGAGGCCATATGTGTTGAATCAGAGACTTCGTAAGAACCATCCCCACCATCAGAACTCCGGATCGTGGACTGGGCTGCCACAGAATGTACTGGGTGCGGGAGGGGCTTCCTCAGGCAGACCCCCAGCAAGGCCTCCCTAGGTAGGTGCCTATGAGAAGTGATACTCTGTATTAGCTTCTTGTGGCTGCTGTAACACGTGAGCACATACTTGGTGGCTTCAATATATGAAAACTGATTGTCTCTCAGATCTGGAGGCCAGGAATCTGAAATCCACATTCCTGGGTCAGAATCAAGAGCCTCCCCTCTGCGTGCTCGAGGGAAGAATTTACTCCTTCTGCCTCGTTCAGCCTCCAGGGCTGCTGAGTTCCTTGGCCAGAAGCTGCATCACCCCAGTCTCCACTTCCGTCTGCACATGGCCTTCTCCGCGCGGCCAAATGACCCTCTGCCTCCATGTGATTGTACATATGGCTCACCCTGATAATACACGATCATTTCCCCAGCTCAAGACCTTTAACTCAGTGGGCTGCCTGGGTGGCTCAGTGGGTTAAGTGTCTGCCTTCCCCTCAGGTCATGATCTCAGGGTCCCGGGATCGAGCCCCACATCGGGCTCTCTGCTCCGCGGGAAGCCTGCTTCCCTCTCACTCTCTCTGCCTGCCTCTCTGCCTACTTGTGATCTCTGTCTGTCAAATAAATAAATAAATAAAATCTTTAAAAAAAGAAAAAAGAGTCTGGCTCATAGAGCTTTGCTGGGAAATTAAACAGAGGCAATCCCGGCCCTGGTGCCTGACGGAGCCCGCCCCGAAGGCTGAAGCAGGAGCAGGTGGGGAACCGCCGATGAGTTCTGCTTTGTTTCTTCTTCCCGGTGGCGTTAAGAAGAGAAGTGTAGGTGCTGACCTTCACCAGGGGACACCAGAGTGTCTCTAGAGTGCTTCTCTAGGAACACAAGAGGGGTTTCAAGTTGTATTCAGTGTCTCTTTCCACACATATCTGCAGAACACCTACGAGGGGAAAGGAGTCAACTAAGAACCACGGGAATCAAATTCTAACAGGACAGGGCCCTGCCCTTAAAAAGCTGGCCATTCTGAATGCATCAACAGCACACGTGTGTGTGTGTGTATGGTGTATACACAGACACACATGGAGTGAAGTATTATTCAGCAATAAAAAAGGGAACGTTGCTCTTTGTGACGACACGGAGGACATTATGGTAAGTGAAATAAGCCGGACAGAGAAAGACAAATCCCAGATGATCTCACTTGTGTGTGGAATCTCACTGAAAAATCTTAAAAAAGCAAAATACCGGGAACAGACTGGAAGTTACCAAAGGTGAGGGACATTAGGGAGAAGGGGAATGGAGGAAGGCAGAGCTAAAGGTACAAATTTACAGTTAAACAAGATAAATTAAGTCCCGGGGATGTCATCCGCCACACGGTGTCAAGAACACTGCATTGGGGATTTGACAGTTGCTAAGAGAGTAAGTCGTGAAAGTTCTCATTATCAGAAAAAAGAGGAAAAATTAACTGTGTCGTGATGGATGTTAAACGAACTTGTAGCGATCATTTCGCAGTGCACACATATGTATATTACTACGCTGCTGACCTAACCCTAGTACATGTCACTTACATGTCACAGACAGACAGACACAGATAAAGGAGCTGAGGTTCCCGCAGGGAGCACAAGACGTGAATGTAACTGCCAACCACATCCGCCAACCACATGGGTCTTTCTGGATGAGGCAGTCAAACCAGCCCTTGGTTGTCAAGAACATGAAGCAGAGAGGAGATACCAAAATCCCATTAGACACTGAGCAAAGGAAAAGATCACATGTGGACGCCTAACCAAATCTGTTCCCAGAGGGACCATACAGTCGAAGCTGGACCTCAGAGACGGGGTGGGCCCTCGTCATGGAGGCAGGACCCCCAGGGCCCACATCACTCTGTGTGGCCTGTTCCCCTACCCCTGACAATGGATCGGCACAACTGCCCGTTTTATGGCCAACCTGGCCTCAGATTCGGTTCCCTGACACCCTGCGTGCCCAGTCCGTGGATTTTCATCTACTCTGTTAATCAACACATACTTTCAGAATCTCTACCACGTGTAGGGCACTGTGCTGGGAGCCGGGGCCGGGTGGGTGCAAATGTGCTGGAGGAGACCACACCTGGAAGGAGGTTGTAGTCTCATGAGATAAAATCTATAAACAAACAGGTGCATGAGAGTTATCAATTAAACGCTATGAAAACTGAAGGAAGAAGACATTACTTCCAGCTAAGTGGGGAGGATTGATGGGGTGGGGTTAGGAAGCCTCTGAAAATCAGAGATACATACAACCAAAAGTGTCCTAACCTCTCCCCAGAAGAGGAGATACGCCCCTGAATGATGTCTACTCTTCTTGATGTCCAAAAACTAAAAGTCTACAATAGAACACTAACAACACTCAAGTACTATGAAATAAGATCCATAAAGCTTGTGTTACATGATGAGAGGATAAGAAAGGAGAGAAACAAAGATAACTTATTATATGCATACATGACACACACACAAATATGTCCACAACAAAATAAGGAGGAAATCCTCATGACAATTACAGTCCTCATTTCCGTGGCTGGTCACGTGGTCACAGCCGGTAACCTTCTCTTCCTACCCATTCTGCACCCCCTTTGCCTTCAGCAAGCACCCCCGTCAGCTGTGATTCTGTGCATGGTAGGGTGACCCAAACCTTCATTCCTAAAGGTTTGGGACCAGTACTACCTCCACCTGGATTGTGTGGTTATGGTTGTCCACGGACTCTAACCACGGGGCATGGTAACACCAAGAAAGCCCTCAGGGACCTCCTGTATTCCAACATACTCTTCCTTACCCCCGCTACAGAACAGCCGTCCGGTCATTTCCCACGGTAGCCAGGGTTAAACACCCATGTCTGTCTGTTCATTAAGAGGCACGAGGAACCCAAAGTGGCTGGTGACGGCCGTAACTCCCCGTTCCATGGAATCATTGCCGTGTCTCCTGGTTGAAGCTCTCCTCCAACTGTAACTAAGGCCTCCGGGCCCACAGAGCATAAGACCGTGGGGACAGGAAGCAAAACTTTTGCCAGAGTCACAGGAAAAATAGTGGATTATATTACTCCTATTTTCACCCCCTTGATCCCCGCACCCATGCATCCTGGTTATAGGAGAAACAAGAGTGGAATATTGGACGCCTCCTGATTGAAGTACACACTGCCTTCCGGACAGCCCCGCCTTAGCCCTGAAAGGCGATGCCCCCCAGCTGGCAGCGTAACGGACTCTTCAGAAGGTGAATCCACTGCTCCATTAAAGCAGCTGCCTCAGGATGGTGGGAAATTCCTTGGGCATGGGCCCACTGCCCACCACATTCGCTGCAAAGTGAGTTCCTGATGAGAAGCGGCACTGTGTGGATACTGTGACAGTAGGTAAGGCACCGTCTAAGTCCACGAGAGCAGTTGGGGCAGAAGCACTGCATGTAGGGAAGGGAAATGTGTATCCAGTGTCTACTGAACAGTAAAGACAAAACACCGCCCCTTCTGTGATGGAAACCATCCAGTAGAATCAACCCATCACCGGGTAGCTGGCCGGTCTCCCAGGGAGTGCGGCCGTTATCAAGGGCTCGGCACTGGTCTCTGCTACCCAGGGGTGGCTATGGTCAGGTCAGCCTTGGTGAGGGGAGGGTCACATTGCTGAGGCCATGAACACCTCCATCCCTGCCACTGGGACCACTTTTTTCATGAACTCACTGGGTGATGCCAGGGATGACCGGGGGAAAGGCTGCCTGATATGCATAGAATGGGTCATCCTAGCCACTTGGTTATTAAAATCCTCCTCTGCTGAGGGTAGTCTGAGCATTCACGTAAGACACAAATATTTTCATGTTTTCTACCCGTTCACAGAGGTCTACACACAGACCTCCTCCCCAGATTGCCCTGTCACCCATTTCCCAACCATGTTCCTTCCAAGTCCCGGACCGTCCAGCCAAACCACTGGCAAAGGCCTGCGAATTGGTGCATAATCATATGTCTGGTCATTTTTCTTCCTGAGCAAAGTCAACAAGCAGGTTCACTTCATCACTATCCGTCAGGGATGACCCGGAGAGGGGCTACCGAGCGGCAGCCGTCCATTTTCAGATGGCGTGTGCCTACCGTGCAGAGCCATCTGCAAACCAAGTCTGCTCTTCCTCTGTCAACTGACCAGAGGGGGCTCCCCATGAGGCCCCAGAGGCAGGCGGGGAGAGAGAAGTCAGTGTAGCACAACTGGGGACCACGGGCATCTGGGCCACTGATGCACGTAACTTACACTCATCCTCAGGAATTGTCTCGGCCCAGGCACATACATACCACTTCCATCTGATGGTGGGATGCTGCTGTCCCCTCCCAACTCTATGGCTTTGTGGGTCAGATAACACCCAGTCCCTGGTGGGCAGCTCAGGTTGCATGGTAATATGGTGGCCCAGAGGGAAGGATTCGGTCTCTACTAAGGCCCGTATCAGGCCAAGTGCTGTTTCTCAAAGGGATAGCAGTTCCCTGTAGAAGACGGCAGGGCTTTGCTCCAAAATCCTAAGGGCCCGTGCCGTGATTTACCTTTCAGGGCCTACCAAGGACTCCGAACAGACACTCCAAGAACCACTGGACCTGCTGGATCATTTGGCCCAAGAGAGCACAGCACAGCAGCCTGGACCTACCAGAGAGCCTTTTCTCGTTCTTGGCTTTACTCAAAATTAGCAGCTTTCTAGGTCATTCAGCAAAGAGGTTGGAGTAGTAACACACCCAAATGAGGACAATGTTGCCTCAAAATCCAAAGTAGGCCCCTAAACACTATACCCCTTTTTTTGGTCATAGGAAGGGCCAGATGCAACAACGTACCCTTCACCTTAGATGGACGCCTCATGTCCTGCGCCACCGGACCCCTAGAAATTTCACTGAGGTAGAGGGCCACTGAAATTCTCAGATTTATATCCCATATTTCTACTCTGACATGCAAATGTCTAACCAATAAGTCTAGACCAGTTCCTATTTCTTGCTCCCAAGGTCCAATCAGCACAGAGACATCAATACAATGAACCAATGGGCTACACCTTGCAGAAGCGAAAGATGAGCGTGATTCCCACAAACTAAATTATGACACAGAGGGGCACCTGGATGGCTCAGTGGGTTAAAGCCTCTGCCTTCAGCTCAGGTCATGATCCCAGGGTCCTGGGATCGAGCCCCGCATCGGGCTCTCTGCTCAGCGGGGAGCCTGCTTCCTCCTCTCTCTCTGCCTGCTTCTCTGCCTACTTGTGATTTCTCTGTCAAATAAATAAAATCTTAAAAATAAATAAATAAATAAATAAACAAATTATGACACAGAGCTGAAGAGTTAGTATTCCCTGAGCTAGGACAGTGAAGACGCATTGATGGCACTGCCAGCTGAAAGCAGTGCTTCTGGTGGTCCTTCTATACAGGGATGGAGAAAAAGGCATTGCCCAGGTATACACCAAGTACTGGGGGATGTGTTAAGTTGCTCAGATAATGAAACCACATTTGGTACAGTGGCTGAAATTGTTGCCACCACCTGGTTAAGCTTATTGAAATCCACTGTCATGCTCCAAGATCCATTTGTCTTCTTCATAAGCCAAATCGGTGAGTTGATTGGGCACGGGGTGGGTGGGAGTTGTCACCTCTCCATCTTTCAAGACCTTGATGGTGGCACTCACCTTCCAGGAATCGAGTACTGCTTTTGCTTCACTATTTTCCTAGGTAGAGGCAGTTCTAGAGGCTTCCACTTTTTTTCCCCCCATAATAACCCTCACTCCACAGTCAGGGAAAAAAGTGGGGATGTGGCCACCAGCTAAGTATGTCTATTCCAATTATGCATTCCAAAATGGGGGAAATAACCCCAGGATAGGTTCAGAGATCCACTGAGCCACTGTGAGACAGACCTGACCCCCCTCAATCCCTACTGTAACTGGGGGACCCCATGCCATTTTGGTTCTCCCAGAGCCAGTGCTCCCTGTCTCTAAAAGGACTGATTATTTCCTTTTCCCTAGTACAAGGTTTCCCTGGTAAAAAGCTGTGGGTCCCCTTAGAGAAGGCTGGGAGAAGCATCAACAGGACAAAACTGGTCAGTGTACCGAGGTCTTTCCTCAAGAGGGCCCAGCCGCCCCTTCATTTAAAGGCTCTAGGTCTGGAAACTGGCTCACATCTGGGAATTGATGGAGGGACCATAACTTTGTGTTTATGATTCAGGTTAGACTTTTGTTCACTTGATCTAGAACTTTCCTGCTTACACAGATCAAGTAGGACTTTAGTAGGCTTCCCATCTAGCTCACTTTTATGATCAATAAGCTGTGTAAGCCAGACTATTCTGATTCTTCTTTGACTTTGTTGTCTCTTACAGCAACCACGCCCACCTTGCCTTGGCACTTAAGTGCCACCCTCTGGCCCCACCATCCTGGGTTTTCCCAATTCACTGACTGCAGTTCCCACTGTAAGGTTTGGCCCACCAAGAAGAGCGATCACAGAGATCTTCAGGGATGCCTGCGATCCCCGCATAAACGTATTCCTCACAATACGGGTGAAAGGTAGGTCTTCTGGACCGTCCCAGTGCTGGTGAGTAGGTCTTAAATGACAGATGCCCTGTAGCATTCCAAATCCCTAAGCCCTTCAGTGCTTTCCTCTACATTAAATCAAGGGAGGACCAGCCTCTCATCTCGCCCACGGTAAGCCATCTTCTGGTCCTTATTCCATGCAGGAAACCAATTTGCTAGAGCATTTTCTAACTCCCCAAGTGCAACATTAAATGCAGAATCTCTGCTTAGTGGGCCTAATCCAATTTTATGTTCCTTCCACCATTTTTCCACACCCTTAATTTCCATTCCATGACATGTTCCCCAGGATTCTGTCTATAAATTAGAAAATTCAAGAAGTTCTTTTGGATTTCAGCACATTTCCTCGTGGGTCACATTTTGTACCTTGTCTTTAGGATGCTGTTAGGACTCAAGTCGAATTATATATAGGTCCAGAAGCAAAGACGGGGGGTGGGGCCGGTTCCTGAGGAGATGACATCATTTTGCATGACAGCTGCTTCAAGGGAAGGCATTACTGTTTCCTCAGACAATTTAGGATTAATCCCCTGGGGGAAATACTGCTCCCACTGGGGATGGGGAGGCCTCTTCCACTGGCAAAAAAAGCTCATCAGAATTTTGGGGCCATGTCTCCAGCTTCATCAGGATCTTCCCATACATCCCCATTCCAACTCTGAGGGCCCCATGCCTTCCCAGTCAATGCCCTTACTTCAATAGCAGGCGTTCTATGAAGCCAGAAATGCAACTTGCAATATAATTCAGCCAATTACGTGATGAGATCCTGGGTTTCATTTTCAGCAATCTCAGCCCTTCAACTACAAGAGATAAGAGATAAGAGATAAGGTTCTCCGTCAGGGCACACACGGAAGGTCTCAGATCACTTATGTGGCTCTTGAGCTGAGAACTGGAATCCCTGAGCTCATCCTTCGCTCTCCCTGCTTTGTCTAGCAACATTAGGAACAAGCAGCCAATCTCACTATACTCATTAGTTTGCCAAAAAGGTTTTGAAAGTTTCACATATACTATCAGTCACGCCCTTGCTTCTTACAAGTGGTTCATTAGGAGGATTCAATGGTGATATTTTACAAATCCCCATTACCAGATCACACCACGGACCATCAGTGCTCTGTTTATCATTGGAAATCGTCATCAGCGTCTTTACATCTAATCAGATTAGAGAGTTGATTCAAACTCCAGAACCAATTCAGGAAACTCATCTTTAAAATTCCATTTCTCTAGGACCATCTTTGGTATCTGCATAGTCAGGGTTCTCCAGAGAAACGAAAGCAATAGGATGGTTATATAGAAAATACATGTGTGATATGAGAGAGACTTATTATATTTTTATATCTAGCTATAGAGATGTAAAGGCTCAAAAACCAGAAAAACCAATGGCATAGCTTCTGACCAAAAGCCAGCAGGCTCAAGATCCAAAAGGAGCTGTGATTTCAGCTGGAGTCTGAAGTTGGAATGTATCGATGTTCCAGCTCCTGCAGCAAGCTGGAGGAGTTCCCCCTTCACAAGGAGAGGATCAGCCTTTTTGTTCTTTTTCAGGCCTTCAGCTGATTAGACAAGGCCCACCCACATTGGGACAGGCAGTTTGCGTTACTGAGTCTACTGATTCAAATGACAATCTCATCTGAAAACACCCTCACAGACACACCTCAAAATATCTGGTCACCCTGTGGCCCAGACAAGTTGACATATAAAATTAACCATGAGAAGCAGGAATAAAGTCAATCAGGCTGGAAGGTCAAGCCATTCAGGGGAAACATTCCACACTTGAGTTCAGCTGAAGCAGTTTCCGTATCTTTAGAAAACCATGAAGCTTTACTATTTTATTATAGATTTTTGTCTACTTGTTGAACCTGTGCCATAACAGTCTATAGCCCACCTTGAAAGGGAATGGCCCAGAGAGAGCCCTTAGTGAACACTGGGTGGGGAATGAGTGCCCCTCCCCCAGGTCCATCCCCAGCCCCTGACGAGCTCTGTCCCTGCACCGATTCATCCAGACTCCCTGGGACACTGACAGAGTGTCCCTCTATTGGATGGTTTGATCAAATAGTTCTCTTGGGTCTTCCTGCCCTGCATCCCAGGCTCCCCTGCCATGTCCCTAAAGGCCCCTGAGCCAGCACTGATGCCTCCAGCCATCAGAGATGAGATTTCAACAGAGAAATCTAAAAGCAGAAGCTAAGGTCAGCAGAGAGAACGAACACAAGAACGTGGAAGGCCGACGAGGTACTCAAGGATCAGAGGGCAGCAGTCTCTCCAGAGCACCGGGATGAGCCCTTAAGGCCAAAAGTGATTACCGTGCTTGGTGCAGTGTCAGAGGAGAGAAAAGAAAATGCCCACTGTGGATAAGGCCAATTCATTCATTCCAGAATTTCTGAGCGCCTACGAACACAGCCAGACTCTGGCAGGCTAACCTGTAATCAAGCTCAGTGAAAGTTTTCAGGGGTGGAAAGTCTGAGGTGGCTGACAACCTCACTTCCCAGGGCAAAACTGTAGCAACTTTGGCATCCAACTAATGCAAGGACACTGGTTCAGCTTGAGCTGTGTCTCTCCAGCTGTCACGCTCCTCTCCAAGAGGACCGGAAAGACAGCGTCAGGCAGCTGCCCCGTAAAAGCTGTTCGCTATGCCTTGGAAAGTTCTTACATGCTGGGTCAAACCATTTCCAGAATGAGTGAAGGAGGCTCAGAGGCCACTGGATTGGGCCAGGACCCTGACCAGCCAGGGGTGGGGAGAAGTTTAGGGCACAGTTCCAAAGTCTCCAGACCCGCCCCCTCACTCTCTCCCTACCCCCAGTCCTCTTTCCCCGCAAAGGAATCTCCTCTTCCCTGGAAAATCTGTAGAGATGTGTGTACGTGTGTGTGTCGCAGATCTCACACAGATGGGAAAGACAACAGCAGCGAAGTAAGACTGTACGCACTGTGGCGGCATCGGGCTACCCCGCAGCGAGGACAGGCAGGCAAGGAACCCAAGCCATGGTTTTGCACGCCATTTTCTAGCAAGATGCCATCCTTCCTGTGTCCACTTGCAGACTACTGGTAATTCTCACTTGCAGACCTTTGAAACCTCTAGGCTCTTGTCCCCTAAAATTCTCTCCAGTCATCAAGTGCTACAGGAGTAGTTCTGCCTTCCAAACTGTTTCCCAAACGAAGGTGTGCCGGGCCCACAGGTCTGTGTGTGGAAGGCACGGTTGCCATGGCAATCCTAGCTAATGTCTAGATATGCAAATGAGGGAGGAATCCAGTCATCACTTGCCAGTCGGGCGAAGTGTGTGCCCTTTCCTGAGGCTTCAGGGAGCGAGGGCCAGGGTGTCAGAAAAGCATACGTGCAGTAAAATTTGGGTGAAATGTTTGTTTTCAGAGCTCAGCCTAAGAAATGATGCTCTGGGGTGGCAGCCAGAACAGAGAAGGAAGGCGCCGCCCAGAGGTGGGCCCTCTGGGCAAGAAGCTTCCAGGGGGACCACGGGGTGGGGGTGGGGGGCTGGGCAGGAAAAAGCCCCTCCTTGCAGTACCTCTGGGGGGACCCCAGGCAATTTACCGAATTCTTCTGTGCTCCCGTTTTCTCCTCTGGCAAATGAAAACCATCCAGGAACCTGCTTCATAAGGTGGTTGTGAGGGTTAGAGGAACCCAGGGAGGTCAAATGAGGATTTTACCCCTGGGGTCCAGCTCGGCACAGGCCGTGATTTTGTTTCTGTCCTTCACAGATCAGATCCATACCAAGGGCCCAGGACAGTACTGGGCGCACAGAGGGTGCTCGGCAGCTGTCTGTGGAATGGACGGAGTGGCTATGAGCTCTGAATGTGGAGCGCAGGGGAGTGAGGGGAGTGGGGAGCGTCCCTGGGCCATGTGGCCCAGGAGAGGGGTCAGCGGAGGGGTGAGGAAGCGCCTCCTGGGGGTACCCTAGGGCAGGCACCACGAACGTGGTTGGCTCTCACTGGGACAGAAAGCAGGGCAGGGGTACCTGGAACGGGAAAGCTGTCCGCTGGAGGAGTTCTGGCTCATCTGGGGATGAGAGGAGAGCCTTGCCGAGTAGATCTGAGACATGATCTCAGATCCTGCGGGCTAAGGGCAATCCGGTACCCTCTCATTTGCCAAATGAGCCTTCGTTGCTCACTGGAGGACCAATTTATGGCAGTGGTACTGTTTGTTATATCTGTAGGATGTAAGAGAGCATTTTTCATTGAAAAAGCAACCCGTGGGGAGCAGCATACTCAGGAAACAAATTTTACACCGGAAAGCACAAGAAAGGTTTAGAATGAATCCACTTCATATTCTCAGAAACTCCTAGAAAATACTGGCTCTGAAAGACAAGTGAAAAGAAGCTGGGAGATTGCCATTATGGCTGGGATGCAGAAAGTCACAAGAGACCATCTTCCTCCCCTAATCACGAGAACAGTGGGATACGTCACAAACCAACTTTCTTCCTTCCATCCTCCCTCCCTCCCTCCGTCCCTTCCAACAGAGAGCTAAGGAATCAAAGACACATAAATGAACTAAATTCCAGAAAGTGATGAGCCCTTCCTAGGAGAGAAGAGACTCCCAGCTATCTTCATTCACGGCAGATGTGGGATGAAGGAGGAATCTGCCTCACTTTTAACACACTCGGGACATCGCATATGGGCTCCTGGGACAGATTCGCTGCCACAACGCCATCCCATGGACCTCTGCTGAGTGGAAGCAGTGAGCAGGCCAAAGGCTGGGGGAAGGGCAAGAGGCCTGAGAAAAAACCCCTCTGAGGCCAGCCAGGCTTCATGGAGCATCTGCACCTGTTCTCCAAGGACCCGGAACAGGTGGCGGAAGGGGGAGAGAGCTCCGAAATAATCAGGAAAAAAACTCGGGGTGGAACTGGAGTGCAGAGACAAGTGCCCAGTGTCCAAAGAGCTGGCAGCCTTCAGAAGCCTCGGCAGCCCAGCTACGAAGCCTCAAGAGATCTTGGCAGTGCCCAGATCACAAGCCCTGGTGAATAGAGTCCTGCACCTCTCTTGAAATCTTTGAAGTCCCCATGAACCGAATCGAAGCCACGCTGTACCAAAGTTCTGTCCAGCTCCACTGCAGGTTAGGTGAACTAAGTCCCCGACAGTAATCGCCGGCAGAAGGAGAGTCCCGCCATTCCCTGAGGGCAAATTTTCAGCCTTACAGGTGTTTTGTTTGTCTGTTTGTTTGTTTTTACACGGAGTATCTGGCATTCAATAAAAATTATGAGAAAAAGCAAGAAACTATGACAGTCCAGACAGGAAAGTTCAAGACGCACCCCAAAGAGGTGGCCCAGGTGTTCTCATGATCAGCCTTTATAATAACTATGCCAGGTACGGGAAAAGATCTAGTGGCAAAGAGAGAAAATATGTGAACAAATGGGGAATTTCAGCAGAAATGTGGGAACCACAAAAAAGAAGTGAAAGAAATGCTAAAAATAGGAGCACTGGGGTGGCTCAGTGGGTTAGGCGACTGAATCCTGATTTCCACTCAAGTTGTGATCTCAGGGTTGTAGGATCAAGCCCTGTGTTGGGCTCCACATTGAGCACGGACCCCGCCTAAGATTCTCTCTCTCCCTCTCCATCTACCCCTCTCCCCAGTGTGTACACACACACCCCCACCAAAAAAAGAAAGAAATAAAATTCTAAAAAACGAATAGAATGAAGAACCCATTAAATGGGCTTAAAAGCAGTTCTAGATACAGCAAATAAAAAGACCCATTAATAAAAAGTGTCTACTGAAACACACATACATTAAAAATGGGAGTGGAAAAAAAAAAAAGAACACAGCATTGAAGATCTGAGGAACAGTATCAAGTAGCCTAACAAGTGTATCATTGGGAATGCCAGAAGAAAAGATAGGGAATAAAAAAAGAAGAAACATTCTAAGAGATAATGGCTGTGTGTGCACCAGAATTAATGAAAGAAATCAACCCACAGATCCAAGCAGTTTGACAGACATCAAGCATATTGAGTGCAAAGAAAACCATATTCAGGCATAGCACAAACAGCCAAAAACTTGCAAAAAATCTTCAAAAAAGCCAAAGGAGAAGACACAACAGATAACAAAAGGTAGCAACAGAAACAACTGTGGATGTTTCATCGAGAACAATGGAGGCCAGAAGCTACTAGAATGATATGTTCCAAACACCCAAAGAAACACAAAACCGGTAACCGAGAATGGTCCACCTTTTACCCATCATCTAAATATGAAGATAGAATAAAGACATTTTCGTCAAACAGAGACTGATGTCAGCACATTCATTCCAGCACATTCATAGTACCCAAAGGTAGATATAACCCAAATGTCCATCAAGAGACAAATGGGTTAAAAAAATAGGCTACAGACATACAACAGAGTATTACTCAGATATAATAAGAAATGAAGTTCTGATGCCCACTACAAGGTCCAACACACGATGGACCTTGATAAACCTTAAGTAACTCAAACAGGTTGACCACAAAAGGGCAAAGACTGATGATTCCACATGTATCTAGAACAGGCAAATTCATACAGACAGCAGACTCCAGAGTACCAGCAGTGAGGGTGATGGAGAATTACTGCTCAATAGTTACAGAGTTTCTGTTTAAGGTGACAGAAAAGTTTTGGAAAAAGACAGCAGTGATGGTTGTATAATTCCATAAATGGACTTTGTGCCAGTGCGTTATACACTTTAAAGTGCTTAAAATGGTGAATTTTATGTTACATGTGTTTTATCACCATAAAAAATTAAAAAAAAGAAAATTGGTCAGTGAAATACTCAAAGTGTTCTTCTCCAAATGAAATGCAGCAAAAGAAACACTAACAGAATACCGCGGCGTTGAAAGGAAATAAAGCCAAAGGCAAGCTCAGATATGCAAGAAGGAAGAAAGAGCACCAGAAAAGGTAAAACGGTGATACATGTAATACAGAATACGGAGGAGCAAAATACATAAACATACATCTATATGTCATAAGGTTCTTAAGTTGTTCATGAAGTCGCCTAAGATTATTTGAAGAAAAATGTGCTAAGTTATTGCATGTTGTAATCTCTCGAGTGACCACTCAATACACATATATGAAGGAAAATAATGAAAAAATAGAATGACTTAAACACTCTCCTTTCAAGCAAAAATGGAAAGAAAGGAGAAAGAGAACACAGAGTATGCATTTCTAACAGGAAACATGCATCAATATGACAGACTTACACGGAACCTTCCCAATAATTACATTAAGCATAAATAGACACTAATTTTAAAAATTAGCTGACTGGATAAAAGAAGACCCAATTTTTGCAGCTTATAATAAATACAAAGGAAGTAACAAGTGGAAAGTAAAACAGCTGAGAAAGTAGGCCACACACTACAGCTGTAGACTTCGAGACGAACAGTAGAATCAAACACTCCACTATGATAAAGATTTACAAAGAAATGGATGAAGGAAACAATTTATAAAGAAGGCATCACAATTTCTAATGTGCGCACATCTCATAAAAGTGCATCAAAATACACCACACAAAAGGTGCAGGACTAAAAGGAGAAATAGATGAACTCAAGTAGAGAAATTTATTTTTTAAGATTTACTTATTCATTTGAGAGAAAAAGAGAGAGAGGGAGAGAGAGAGGTAGGGGGTGGGCAGAGGAAGAGGAAGTCTTCTGTAGCAGACTCCCCATGAGCACGGACAGGGATGTGGGGCTCGATCCTAGAATTCCCAGACCTGAGCCGAAATCAAGAGTCAGCCACTCAACAGACTAAACCATGCAGGCACCCCAATAACTGGGGAATTTAACACCTCCTGACAGTAACTGATAAAAGAAAAATCTCCAATAAAGATACAGATCTGAACTACCAGCCAGTTTAAAGTAAGTGACGTTTATAGACTACCACACCTAGCAATACAAAATACATATTCAAGCACACAAGGAACCAAAGGCTGGGCCACAAAATAAAACATGGTAAATTTCAAAGGATCCAATTCATGCAAGCAATGTCTTCTGATGGCAATGAAACCCATAATACATTTGATATTTAATGATGATAAGATTCCTATAAAATCTCTATCATTTAGAAACTAAGCATGATATTTCTAACCATCCCAGGATGTTAAAAGTAAAGAAAAATGCAAAAATGCGAGAAAGAGAGAGAGGAAGGAAGGAAGGAAGGAGGGAAGAAAGGCACACAAGGGCATTAGAAAGTACTACACACTGACAATGAGAAAAGCAACACATCCTGATTTGTGGAATGAGAAACACCTTGAAAGCCAGGAGACAACGTAGCAGCGTTCTTTATGCAACTTGGAAAAGCAGGTGTGGCCTCCTCTCTCTCTCTAGTCCCCTTTCCTCCCAAGACACAATCCAACGAGGCAGCCCCACACCCACCCATACTGGTCATTACAAGAATTCTGGAAAAGCCAATGAGAGGAAAGAGGTGTGAGGACACTTTCCGAACTTTAAAATACCCTGTAGAAGCAAGTAATTGTTAGCGTTGTTGTCATTCACGTTATTACAACAATCCAGGATCTGTCTTTTCTGGGAAGTCAGAAAGGCTAGAGATGAAATCCCATTATTTACCAGCTCCGGGATTTCTTGGACAAGACATGAACTAATACACTCTTGGTTTTTTCATCCGTAAAATGGGTATATGCTTCCTTACCACATGAAGGGAGTCCGCCATCAATGCTAGTTTGTCTCACTTCTACAGACCCCGCCGGGGACCGAGGAGAACAAGAGCCGCGGCGCCGGGAGCGGAGCAGCGACCTCGGTCCGGAAGGCGGGACCCGCCCCACGCGGGAGGACGGGCCGCGGGGGAGGGGCGCTCCCGGCCGGCGGCGGAGCCGGAGCCCAGAATCCGGCCGTGGAGGCGGCGCTCCGCGGGGGGACGTCGCTGCAGGGGCGGGGGCGGGGCCTGGCGGGGACAGCGCGGTCCCAGGTCCCGGGGGTCCCAGAAGGACGGGGGGGGGGGGGGGTCCGAGGGCGGCGGAGCGCGGGGACCGGAGCGGGGACGCCGGCGGCAGAGACGGGCCGAGGACGGGCTCTCAGCTCGGGGTCCCCTTCCCCCGGGGCCGAGGCGCGGCCGGGCCACGGCTGTCCGCGCAGGGACCCCGCAGGCGGCGGCCCCGGGGACACTCACCGTCCTTCTCCGGGAGGAGCGGGCGGGACTGCGCGGCGGGAAGCTGCGGGTTTGCGGACTCCAGACGGGCCGCGCCGGAGACGGAGACGCGCGGTCCCAGGCCGGGGAGCTCGGAGCGCGGCGGAGACCGGGGAGCCGGGAGGGACGGCGGCTTTGCTCCGGGCGCACTGAGGAGCGGCCCCAACTCTCTGCTCCTCCTGCTGGAGACCGGGCGGCCGCCATTTTTATTCTCCTCCAAGCTCTACGGAAAGCGCTCAGGGAACAAAAGCTCCGAGAGCGAACCTGAGCAGATGATTTAGCCCCGCCCCTGGCACAGGCGGTGCAATTCCGCCTCCCGCAAAGACACTTAAGCATCAGCAGACCCGTCCTGCAAAAGATCAGGAGAGCATCCAGCCAAGACCAAGTTCACTGATCAAGGAGAACAGGGGAATTCCAAAGGAGGGGAAAGCAAACCATGGGATTCATGGCTTTCTCCCCATGATTCTTTACTCTTGCAAAGTTAATTAAATTTTTGAAATTTTATTTCTTTTTCTAATTTTTTTAACTTCTCCTCTTTCCTCTTTTAACGTTTTTTAACTGGTTTATCTTAACAATACCTTTCTTTAAGAAAATCTTTTTAAATCTTCATTGCTATACTCATATTTTATCCTTTGTTGTATCTAACTTTATTTTCTGTACACGTATAGGGTTTTTTCTTATAAAAAAGTTTTGGGATACAACTTCTTCTAATAGATCAAAATATACCATAAATCTAGCACAGGGCTATGTACTAGTCTCTAGCCTAAGCAAATTCTCTCCACTTTCTATTTCTTTCTTTTTCCAACCAACTTATCTTATCAATTCCTTTTTTAGAATTTTTTTAAAATTTTCATCTTCACAGTCATATTCCATCCTTTCATGTTTACCCTTATTTTTGTGTGTATATGTGTGTGTGTGCGTGTGTGTGTGTGTGTGTCCAACCAACTTATCAATTCCTTTTTTAGAATTTTTTTAAAATTTTCATCTTTACAGTCATATTCCATCCTTTCATCATGTTTACCCTTATTTTTCTGTCTGTATGGGTGTGTGTGTATGTTTCTTTCTTTAAAATTTTGGGAGGTAGTTTCCTCTAGGAGACCAAAATACACCCAAAATCAAGTGGGTGGCTCTGTTCTATTCATTAGTTATATATATATTTTTTAATTTTCAAAAAAAAATTTTAAGCTTCTTTTTCCTCCCTTTCTTCTCCCCGATTTGAGGTCTCTTCTGATTCAGTTAGCATACATTTTTCAGGGGTCTCTCCACCCTTTTAGTATTTTATTCTGTTGTTCATATATTTTTATCTGGATAAAATGACAATGGGGAAAACTCACCACAAAAAAAAAAAAAAAAAAAAAAAAGAACAAGAGGCAGTACCAAAGTCTAGGGACCTAATCTATATGGACATTGGTAATATGTCAGATCTAGAGTTCAGAATGACAATTCTCAAGGTGCTAGCTGGGCTCAAAAAAGGCGTGGAAGATATCAGAGAATCCCTTTCTGGAGAAATAAAAGAACTAAAATCTAACCAAGCTGAAATCAAAAAAGCTATTAATGAGGTGCAAACAAAAATGGAGGCTCTTACTGCTCGGATAAATGAGGCATAAGAGACAATTAGTGATATAGAAGACCAAATGACGGAGAGTGAAGAATGTGAGCAAAGAGACACAAACAACTACTGAAACATGAGGGGAGAATTCAATAGATAAGTGATACCATAAGATGAAACAATATTAGAATAATTGGGATTCCAGAAGAAGAAGAAAGAGAGATGGGGGCAGAAGGTATATTGGAGCAAATTACAATAGAGAATTTCCCTAATATGGAGAAGGGTACGAGCATCAAAATCCAGCAGGTGCAGAGAATCCCCCTCAAAATCAATAAGAATAGGTCCACACCCTGTCACCTAATAGTAAAATTTACAAGTCTTAGTGACAAAGAGAAAACCCTGAAAGCAACTCAGGACAAGAAGTCTGTAACGTACAACAGTAGAAATATTAGATTGGCAGCAGACTTATCCACAGAGACCCAGCAGGCCAGAAAGGACTGGCATGATATATTCAGAGCACTAAATGAGAAAAACATGCAGCCAAGAATACTATATCCAGCTAGGCTGTCATTGAAAATAGAAGGAGAGAAAAAAAGCTTCCAGGACAAACAAAAACTAAAAGAATTTGCAAACACCAAACCAACCCTACAGGAAATATTGAAAGGGGTCCTCTAAGCAAAGAGAGAGCCTAAAAGTAACAGACAAGAAAGGAACAGAGACACTATACAGTAACAGTCACCTTACAGGCAATACAATGGCACTAAATTCTTATCTTTCAATAGTTACCCTGAATGCCAATGGGCTAAATGCCCCCAATCAAAAGCCATAGGGTATCAGAATGTATAAAAAACCAAAACCCATCTATATGCTGTCTACAAGAAACTCATTTTAGACCCAAAGACACCACCAAATTTAAAGTGAGGGGGTGGGAAACAATTTACCATGCTAATGGACATCAAAAGAAAGCTGGGGTGGCAATCCTTATCTCAGATAAATTAGATTTTAAACCAAAGACTATAATAAGAGATGAGGAAGGACATTATATCATACTTAAAGGATCTGTCCAACAAGAAGATCTAACAATTAAAAATATCTATGTCCCAACATGGGAACAGCCAATTATATAAACCAATTAATAACAAAATCAAAGAAACACATCAACAATAATATAATAATAGTAGGGGACTTTAACACCTCCCTCACTGAAATGGACAGATCATCTAAACAAAAGATCAACAAGGAAATAAAGGCCTTAAATGACACACTGGACCAGATGGACATCACAGATATATTCAGAACATTCCATCCCAAAGGAACAGAATACACATTCTCTCATGCACACGGAACGTTCTCCAGAACAGATCACATGCTGGGTCACAAATCAGGTCTCAGCCGGTACCAAAAAATTGGGATCATTCCCTGCATATTTTCAGATCACAATGCTCTGAAACTAGAATGCAATCACAAGAGAAAAGTTGGAAAGAACTGAAATACATGGAGACTAAGAGCATCCTAATAAAGAATGAATGGGTCAACCCAAAACCATAAGATACCCAGGAATAAACCTAACCAAAGAGGCAAAGAACCTATACTCAGAAAACTATAAAGTACTCATGAAAGAAATTGAGGAAGACACAAAGAAATGGAAAAACATTCCATGCTCATGGATTGGAAGAGCAAATATTGTGAAATGTCTATGCTACCTAAAGCAATCTACACATTTAATGCAATCCCTATCAAAATACCACCCATTTTTTTTCAAAGAAATGGAACAAATAATCCTAAAATTTATATGAAACCAGAAAAGGCCCTGAATAGCCAGAGGAATACTGAAAAAGAAAGCCAAAGTTGGTGGCATCACAATTCCAGACTTCAAGCTCTATTACAAAGTTGTCATCATCAAGACAGTATGGTACAGGCACAAAAACAGACACACAGAGATCAGTGGAACAAAATAGAGAGCCCAGAAACAGACCCTCAACTCTATGGTCAACTATTCTTTGACAAAGCAGGAAAGAATGTCCAATGGAAAAAGTCTCTTCAACAAATGGTGTTGGGAAAATTGGACAGCCACATGCAGAAGAATGAAACTGGACCATTTCCTTACACCACACACAAAAATAGACTCAAAATGGATGAAGGACCTCAATGTGAGACAGGAATCCATCAAAATCCTTGAGGAGAACACAGGCAGCAACCTCTTCAACCTCACCGCAGCAACTTTTTCCTAGGAAAATCGCCAAAGGCAAGGAAAGCAAGGGCAAAAATGAACTATTGGGACTTCATCAAGATCAAAAGCTTTCGCACAGCAAAGGAAACAGTTAACAAAACCGAAAGACAACTGAGAGAATGGGAGAAGATATTTGCAAACGACATATCAGATAAAGGGCTAGTACCCAAAATCTACAAAGAACTTATCAAACTCAACACCCAAAGAACAAATAATCCAATCAAGAAATGGGCAGAGGACATGAACAGACATTTCTGCAAAGAAGACATCCAGATGGCCAATAGACACATGAGAAAGTGCTCAAATCATTCGGCATCAGGGAAATACAAATCAAAGCCACAATGAGATACCACCTCACACCAGTCAGAATGGCTAAAATTAACAAGTCAGGGAATGACAAATGCAGAGAAAGGGGAACCCTCCTACACTGTTGGTGGGAATGCAAGGTGGTGCAGCCACTCTGGAAAACAGCATGGAGGTTCCTCGAAAAGTTGAAAATAGAGCTACCCTACAACCCAGCAATTGTACTACTGGGTATTTACCCTGAAGATACAAACGTAGTGATCCGAAGGGGCATGTGCACCCAAATGTTTATAGCAGCAATGTCCACGATAGCCAAACTATGGAAAGAGCCTAGATGTCCATCAACAGATGAATGGATAAAGAAGAGGTGGTATATATATATATATATATATATATATATATATATATACAATGGAATACTATGCAGCCATCAAAAGAAATGAAATCTTGCCATTTGCGATGATGTTGATGGAACTAGAGGGTATTATGCTGAGTGAAATAAGTCAATCAGAGAAAGACAATTATCATATGATCTCCCTGAGATGAGGAAGTTGAGAGGCAGGGCAGGGGGTCGTTGGGGGAAGGGAAGGAGAAAATGAAACAACGTGGGATCAGGACGGAGACAAACCATGAGAGACTCTTAACCTCAGGAAACAAACTGAGGGTGGCCGGGGGGATGGGGGTAGGAGAGGGTGGTTGGGTTATGGACATTGGGGAAGGTATGTGCTATGGTGAGTGCTGTGAAATGTGTAAGCTTGACGATTCACAGACCTGTACCCTGGGGCTAATAATACATTGTATGCTAATTTTAAAAAAAGAAATGAATATATACGTCACAGGAGTGGGAAAAACTATTTGTCAAGGAATTTTTTTGTTCCAATCTTACACTGGGGTGTGCATTACACTGTTGTAGATAACTGTGAAAACTCATCAACCTGAACACTCAAGAATTGTGCATTGTATAGTGTCTGAATTATGCATCAGTTAAAAAATAGAAATCTGATGGCACAGGCCAAGATTGAAAAGGAAACTAGGGGAAATGAGTAAAAACTACAACAAAACTAAAAACCATTAACAGAATTAAAATCCCCAATGTAAACCTCCCAACTAAAAACTGAACTAAATCTAATCAAGACCAGTGATGTGTGGCCTCGGCTCAGTAAGTTAAGGGACGGACTCTTGATTTCGGTTCAGATCGTGGTCTCAGGGTTGTGAGATCAAGCCCCGCATCAGGCACCACACTCAGTTCAATGTCTGCTTGATAGTCACTCTCTCCCTCTGCCTCTCCACCTTGCTCTCATGTGCTCTCTCTCTCAAAAGGAAAAAAAAAAAAAAAAATATATATATATATATATATAATTGGTCCATTGTTATATATGTATATATAGAGATAGATATAAAAGACAGTGACAAAAAAGAATTTTGGGGGAAAAAATATATTTGCAAGGAGAATCACCTGGAAATCAAATTAAGAAATAAGAGAAGCATATATAAAATTAGACATCACAAGATGATATATTTACAGAATTAAAGGATAGTAAAATATTAAGAATGAAAGCGGAAGTTTATATTAACGCATTTGAAATCCAAAAAAATTGCGCAATTTTTTTGGGGGAAATTGGGGAAAAAAATCAAATTGACTAAAGGAAAGGGATCATTTGGATAGGTTAGTACATATGATAGAAACTAACTACTGGAAAAAGAACCACCCCGTACTGTTTTATGTTTACATGATTTTGCAGGAATGTGTTCAAATATTTAAAACTGATTATTGTATCATCTCTTCTACCGCATAAAAAGATGGAAACCCCCCAAATACCTTTATAAGTTCAGCAAAACCCTGATATTAAAACCTGCCAGCTGGAAAGAAAAGGCAATGGACCAATTTTTTTTATAGGTGTATAAGCAAAACTTAAATAAAAAATAAAACACAGCTAGACAAACACAACAGGATACTGAGAGAGAATCTCATTTTAAGTAAGGAGGACTCATCCCTGAACTACAGGGGTTTTCTTAATTTTAGTAAAGCCAATTAAATAATGTATATCACCAACAGGCAAAATAATAAAAACTATATGATGACCTCAGTAGATGCCAAAAAGTTACTTAATAGCCACTAGAGATTTAAGGAAAAAAAGGAACACCAAGAATAGGATATCACCTTACCGTATGAACTCATATCCGCCTCAAACAGCAATCGAGGTCATTTGCAAGTTTAAGTTCACGCTCTGGGGACGTTTCCATTAAAAACAGACACAAGGAAGAAAAATGTCTGAGGTTACCAGCATTATTTGATCTAACAGCTATGCCCACTGAAATAAGGGAAAACGACAACAAAAAACACGGACCCCACAGAGTACAGATCAGGAAATTGCAGGGAACATTTCTTTTAGGGACCTCAAGCGTAGTGGGAGCAAAAGAGACACCTACAGAGCTTTCCCTTCCGTGTCCTAGGTTCCTAAATATAAGTCCCTGCCGTCACCCCATTCTCTGCTTGGCGCTGAAAGGAGACCAGCTGCCATCCCGAGCTCATCTCTGCAGGAGCCCAGTCCAGCCTGACCCTGAGTCAGCCCTGGCCGAGCTGGATCGGCCTCTACTCAGAGAACCAGGAGACCCGTGAGCGAGTGCGGTGGTTCCAGAGTCACCAGCAATTGTCCCCAAACTCCGCGACCCCCGCAGGGTCCAACAGATTTGCCAGAGAAAGTTTGGGAGGTGTCCGGTTTGCTTCCTCCACAAGGACGGTAGGATGGGACCCCATCCACACTAGAAGCGCGAGAGGAAAGACTGCACCGAGGGAGAGCGCATGGGTGCCGAGAGGAAATCGGTGATCACTGGAGAGCCTTGAGGCAGTGAAGAAAGAGAGAGAGAGAAGGAGGGAGGGAGGGAGGGAGAGGGAGAGAAGGAGGGAGAGAGGTGGAGAACAGACACGTATTGAGGGAACATGTGCAGACCACGGCCCAGGACCAAACCTGCCCACGAGGCTAGAAGAGAGATGAACATCTATGGAGCCAAAAGAGAAAACACAAGGGTCCAAAAAGACGTTTCTTAGGAAAAAAACTCAGTCTGAACATGGAGAGCGAGAGTCCCATGACAAGGCTCCGAGGAACCGGGACCAGCATCGCTCCAGCCACCGCAAACAGCGACCACCCAGGAAGGCAACGGACGGTGAGAAGTTCCCACGTCAGTGATGACAGTGGCATCGCCCCGGAGTGGGCTGTTGGCCAGGAACGAACAGGAGGGTGGCCGCAAGCTTCCTGACAGTAAAACCCCCAAATAATGGGGCAGAAATCCCTGGGCTTGAAAAGGTCAAAATTCAAGAACTCTGTACCGAAATCAAGCTGTCCTTGGTGTCGAGAGAAATGTTCTCAGAGTTAACATCCGCGGATGCAGGGCTGAGGTGAACTTTCTGAAGAAAAAATAAGTAAATAAAGAGATTTTGGAAAGTGTATGTCAGAACAGATGTATATTAATTTTAAAAAAGAAATAGAGGAGGTAAATATGATGGGGGTAAGGCCTGAAATCAGCTGAGTGTACAGGCAAAATAATTGTTTCAAAATGGTTGTAAAATGGATAATACTCTTTAAAAGTGAAAATAATGGAAATTGTAAAACTAAGAGGGGGAGTACATGTATAGTAAGCATATGTTGAAATGAACAAAGACTAGAAAAGAGAAAGGGGGTAAACATTGAATTTCTCATCCCCCATAAAAATCTTATTAATTTGTAACTGATGTTAGACATAATGGGAGAAAATATTTGCAAATCGTAAATCTGATAAGGGGTTAGTATCCAAAATATAGAAAAGAACTCATGCACCTCAACAGCAAAAACCCAATGCACAGGGAGGCAGGCCTCGCCCCTGCTAGCAGAGCTATTATCAACAAGACAACAGTGTTGCTGGAGGTACTGAGGATAGGGACCTTCCTACCCTGTGAGCTGGCTTGTAAATGGGGCAGCCACTATGGGAAACAGTATGGGGTTTCCTCGAAAAATTTAAAGAATGAATGAATGAATGAATGAATGAGTTTATTTGAGAGTGAGAGTGGGAGAGCCGAAGCAGGGAGAGCACAGGCAGAGAGAGAAGCAGGCTCCCCACCGAGCAGGGAGCACAACATAGTGCTCCATCCCAGGACCCCGGGATCATGATCTGAGCCGAAGGCAGACGCTTAACGGACTGAGTCACCCAGGCGCCTCTCCTTGAAAAATTTTAAATAGGGCTCCCATATGATTTACCAATCCCACATCTGGGTATTTATCTGAAGAAAATGAAAACAGTAACTTGAAGAGATACATTCTCTTTGTTCACTGCAGCCTTATGGACAATAGTCAAGACACGGAAACAACCCAAATGCCCACCCAATGGGTGAATGGATAAAGAAAATGTGGTGTGTATGTGTGGATGGATGGATGGACACACAGACAGATAGACAGATAGACAGATAGATGGATGGATAGATAGACAGACGGACGGGTGGATGGATGGATGGATGGATGGACAGACAGATGGATGGATGGATGGATGGATGGATGGATGGATAGATGGATGGATGGATGGATGGATGGACGGACTGATGGACAGTCGGATAGATAGATAGATGGATGGATGGATGATGGATGGACAGACGGATAGATAAATAGATACATAGACAGATCAATCTATCCAGCTAACAGACTGGTGGTTGCCAAAGGTGGGGATGGGAGCTGGGTGAAATGGGTGAAGGGGGTTAAAGGTACCCAGTTTCAGTTATAAAATAAATAAGTCATGGGGATACAATACACAGCATGATAACAATAGTTAGTAATACTGCATTACATAGCTTAAAGTTTCTTTTTCTTAAAAGATTTTATTTATTTATTTGACAGACAGAGATCCCAAGCAGGCAGAGAGGCAGGCAGAGAGAGAGGGTGAAGCAGGCTCCCCACCTGAGCAGGAAGGCCGATGCGGGGCTCGATCCCAGGACCCTGAGATCATGACCTGAGCTGAAGGCAGAGGCTTTAACCCACTGAGCCACACAGGCGCCCCCATAGTTTAAAGTTTCCAAGAGAGTAGATTTTAAAAGTTCTGATCACCAGAAAATAAAACTTTAACTCTGTATGGCGATGGACATTAACTAGATCTTCACAGTGATCATTTCACAATACATACAAATATCGATGTACATGCGAAACTAGTATAATGTTGTACATCAGTTACACTTCAATTTAAAAAATTAAAAATTAAAAAACCCATTGCAGTTAAAAAAGACAAATTAAATAGGACGTATAACACAGAATGACAGAATTAAGACCCAACGTAAAAGTTTAGAAATAAAGGATGGGTTGTTTCTTACAAGGTTAAGCTTGCCCATAAAAAGGCTCTCGGAATAATTAAGAAATTAAAACAGCACGGCATATGCTGTGTGAAAACTTCACGCCGAAAGTGCACTGGGCTGTGTTTCTGGAAGAAGCTGCCTGACAGCGAAAGTCCCCTTAGGACACACTTGACCGTAAATGTCACCCGAACATGGACAAAACGTCACATGGCAAAAATCAACAGAAAGCAGACGTCTAAGTCAGAAGCATTTGAAGAACATTTACATGGATAAAAGATAAAAACTACTCTGAGGGCAGACAGAGCACAGAAAATAAAAAAACTGTTGGGGGGTGCCTGGGTGGCTCAGTGGGTTGAGCCTCTGCCTTCGGCTCAGGTCATGATCTCAGGGTCCTGGGATCGAGCCCTGCATCGGGCTCTCTGCTCAGCAGGGAGCCTGCTTCCTCCTCTCTCTCTGCCTGCCTCTCTGCCTACTTGTGATCTCTCTCTGTCAAATAAATAAATAAAATCTTTAAAAAACTGTTGGAAGTAAACCAAGGAAGCAAGGTAACAGCAGTGGGAGAATTGAACACATCAAACTTATCGCAGATAAAAGAACCAAGACACAGGTGAGGCGGTACCAGTGGCAGGAAGACAGCTGCTGTGCGGACACGAAAGCCTTATACCACAGCGGCGACACGGGCCCGAAAGCACGCATTCTCGGTTACAGGGAAAGTCCTCCCAAATGGCAGGTCATACTTACTTTCCACAATGCAATAAAAACAGAAAATTTCAACGTAAACTTAAAATTCCAGCGTCCTGGAAATTATAAAACACTTGCTTAAAAAATCCACAGAGAAACCGATGGGATGCAAATGCGCGAGAAAATATCGTAAAGCAAACCGCGGAACAAGAAAACAACCAAAACATGAGACACGTCCCCAAAGCTCTTCTCAGTGGCAAACTTCCTGCCTTAGCTGCCTTAATTATTAAATAACAAAGAACTAAAATAATCTTCTGAAGTTGCTGGAAATGACAACAAATAAGCAAAACAGGAAAAAAGCACAGAAAGACAAAACAAACCCAAAAACACGGAATTAAAACTAAAGGAAAGGATGGGGCGCCTGGGTGGCTCAGTCATTAAGCCTCTGCCTTCCGCTCAGGTCATGCTCTCAGGGTCCTGGGATCAAGCCCCGTGTCGGGATCCCTGCTCAGCAGGGAATCTGCTGGGTTCCCTCTCCTTCTGCCACTCTTGCTGCTTGTACACTCTCTCTCTTTCAAATAAATAACTTAAAACCTTAAAAAAAAAAAAAAACTGAAGGAAAGGAAGAATGAATCACCATAGCAGTGGAAAATCCCCCCATCACTCCCTGGTCTGAAATTCAGGCAGAGCGCCACCCTGCAAAGTCCACAGGGACCAAGCTAGTCCATCACAAGGCAGCAGGCACGTGTAAGACAGTAAGGAACGGCGGAGACTGTGGCATCTGCCTGCCTGGAGGAGACAGCTCCTCCAGTCCACCCCATTACTGTAGCGAAGGAGTTCAGGTCTAGTCTTGTTGAACGCTCCAAGATTCTAAGAGGAGAGAGAAGTGCGTATTTTTCATAGGAGATTTTTCTGCTTTATAAAATGATGTGCGAGCCCAATAAAACAGGGCTGTAAGCTGTATTTGGCTGGGAAGGCTACAAGTATGCAACTCCTGATTTAGACTACTTACCTGGGTTTGAATCCATTTCCCGAATGTATATTTCCCAGAAAAACCTCCATTTCATGTAGATGTTCCAATGTATTTTTACAAAACTCTATCAAGTATTTTTTTTAAGATTTTATTTATTGGACAGAGACAGAGATAGAACAAACAAGGGGGGTGGCAGGCAGAGAAAGAGAGGGAAGCAGGCTCCCCGATGAGCAGGGAGCCTGATGTGGGACTCGATCCCAGGACCCCGGCAGCACCACCCGAGCTGAAGACAGCTGCTTAACCCAATGAGCCACTCCGATGCCCCTCAAGTATTCTTTTCTAAAGCTCCCATATTTTTTTCACTTCCTGTTTATTTTAGTGACAGCTCTATTTAATTCTCCATTAAACATGCCATATTTGTCAACTTATTGCATTTTTCCCCCCAAGAGTCCACTCTTGGATTATTCATTAAACTGAAAGTGTTTTGGTTTTTAATTTTTAGATGCCAAGCAGGTGGCATCCTTATTCAAAATTTTACTGATTTCTGATTTATTGGATTATAGCCAAAGGATGTGCATAATGTCTGTCCTTTGGAATTTAGTTTGGTTGTCTTCGGTCTAACATGTAGCCAAATTTTGTTAAGGTTCAAGAATGGCTCAAGAAAGTAGGATATTCTCTTTTTTGGAGCACAAAATTTGAATTACACGGGCACACCAAACCTACTTGTATTCACATATATTCAGTGTCATTCAAGCTGTTACTTGGTTTTATCTACTTGATCATTCTGGAAGGAATGTGTAAAAATCTCCATGACAATTGTTTCTGCCCCTATTTATAGAATCTCTAAAAGTTTTTTCCCCTCCGAGATAAAAATTTCGCAATAAATGTAACATTCTGATAAAGAAGAAAAGGAAAGAAAAAAAACCCCAAGTCCTTAGGTCACTGGGAGTGTCGTTCAGCAAAATATTTCCAGTTCATTCCCTTCTGGGCATGTAGTTGGGCTCTACGTCCTCAAACCCTTGGTATCGGGCACAGCCATGCGACACTTTAGTTAATGAGAAAGTGACCAGAAGGGACCCAGAACTTCAGGACCCACTGCGTGGTCCACTTGGTCTCTTTCCCTGGCGACAGCTCTCATGGAAGCAGACAGAAGCCTCACTCGGCCAGGACTCCTGATGGAGGACAAAGAGGACACACTCAGCCAGCCCACAGTGGACATGTCATACCCCAGGAGTGACAACTTCTACGCTGTGACATGAAGCCTTCGGTATTTGGGGGAATTATCATGGCAGCATGAATTAACCTCTCCTTTCCCGAAACAGATCCCACCCACCCCCGAAAATGAGGCAATCCACCAAAGGAAAAACCCAGTCAACCCATGGAAAATACGTCCTCTCACTAAGGAGATAAAACGAGAAGAGGAAAAGGAACCACTCCTATTAGTAATCAATCCTATTAGTGACGCCTTGTTGAATCACACTCAGTACCGGTCAGGGTGTTCTGAGACTCCCACGTGTTCCTTTGGGTAAACCTTGCCTGAGAGAAATGTTATTTGTGTGTGAAGGGCTGGGGAGGCAGGTTCTTGTGCGCCACAAGATGCTCTTGTTTCTAGGAAACATGGCTTCTCTTTCCATGACACAGTGTGGGGTACCAGGAGCGAACGATGTTCCTAAGTGGTTTGCTTATCTCTGTTCTTTGAGAACAGAAGTGCTGACCTTCCTGCCAGTGAAAAATCAGATGCTAGTCCCCGTGGCATGACTGGCATCATAATTAACTGTCTCCTGTGGTTTCTTCTGGATAAAATAATTATCAAGGGGCACCTGGGTGGCTCAGTGGGTTAAAGCCTCTGCCTTCGGCTCAGGTCATGATCTCAGGGATCTCAGGGTCCTGGGATCGAGCCCCGCATCGGGCTCTCTGCTCAACGGGGAGCCTGCTTCCCCCCCCAATCTCTGCCTGCCTCTCTGCCTGCTTGTGATCTCTGTCTGTCAAATAAATAAAAATCTTTAAGAAAATTTTTTAAAAAATTTCAAAAGCAAGGTTTTGGAAGACCCGTGTAGCTCCGAAGTTTGACCTTTACAGTAGCAACGATGACTACAAGGACTGGGGGGTCGAGAGCTGCTTCTGAGCGCCCTTGAAAGAAAAAACAAGGAGCGCCCGGGTGGCTCAGTGGGTTAAACATCTGCCTTCGGCTCAGGTCATGATCCCAGGGTCCTGGGACAGAGCCCAGTTTGGGGCTCCCTGCTCAGCGGAGAACCTGCAACTCCCTCTCCCTTTTCCTCCAACTCCTGCTCGTTCTTTCTCTCTCTCATAAATAAATAAAATCTTTTAAAAAGAAAGAAGGAAATAGAGAGAAAAGGGAAGAAAAGAAATGAAAGAAAAGAAAGGAAGAGACAAGACAAATAACAAGAGAAACAATGAGAGACGCTCTCAGCTCTGGCCACAGTCCGAGGACAAGGGTGCTTTCAGGTTGGCCCCAAATTATCACTCCCTTTCTACAACTGCAGGGAGGACCCCGAGTTTAACTGTGGGGTCTGCAGAGTCGTAAGTCGAGGTCACAGACTTCCCAGGTCTCTGATGTAAAATTCAGCACACTGATTGGAAAGGAGTGGGGCCTGCGCCTTGGAAGGGAGACCTCCGGGTGGATTCAGAACATAGAATGTTCGAGTCTCCCCCACGTCCTCTCTGGTATCTCCCTGAGCTCAGCCAAGACCCACTGGAAGGCCTGGAAGAGACAGCTGAGGCGGCTTTCTTGAAAGGGGCTGCTTCTTCTCAGGACCTACTCCCACCACGTTTTCCTGGCTTTACACACCCGTG
Source organism: Martes martes (assembly GCF_963455335.1). Taxonomy (NCBI): domain Eukaryota; kingdom Metazoa; phylum Chordata; class Mammalia; order Carnivora; family Mustelidae; genus Martes; species Martes martes. Next base: position 1,615,713 of record NC_137906.1, on the reverse strand, counting down.
AGTACGGTCCGATCAGCACATCCCAGGAGTTTCAAGTCTGCTATGGGAGCCCAGAGAGGTGACAGCGTAACCCCAGGGGACAGGTGCAGCCTGTGGGTTCCAGGGAGAAAGAATATAAAATGGCTGGGGCGGCTTTTGCTGAAATGTGGACTCGTACCAGCAATTGCTTTTATTATAAATGCTGGCTCGAGTAGCTAGAAGTGGTACAAACGGTTCGGTCTTAGCTGAAACCTGAATTCACTGTGGCCAGCGGTCGGTAAGGCCGAGACGGTAGACTTATCCTGAGTCAACGCGGGAGCAGGAATTTCTGAAGGAGACGGGAACGTTGCAGTAGGTTTTTCCATGAACATCCATCACCACTGTATATCCCAAGAGGACCTGAAAAGGATTCCCCTCCTTAATGCAACAGGAAACCCAAAGACACCATCTTTAATTCACAGACTCTGTTCTAGGTCAGGCCTGACTTCTACAAGGGTGACCTAAGGAGTGGCTGGCGATTGTCATCCAGCCAAAGGTGACAGCAGGAGACGATTCGGAGCGGGAAGTGGCAACCAAAATATTCACGTACAGGTTTAAAATACTTGGGTATTTTATCTGGAGTATGTGCGTGTATGTGTGTGCTCCAATGTCCTGTTGTCACCCCAAGTGACCTGTGCCTGCTAAAATCACGAAAAGGGAATGTATCTATTAGATACGTGGTTAAGGGTGCGCCTGGGTGGCTCAGTGGGTTAAAGCCTCTGCCTTCGGCTCAGGTCATGATCTCAGGGTCCCAGAAATGAGTCCCGAGTCGGGCTCCCTGCTCAGCGGGGAGCCTGCTTCCCCCCTTCCTCTGCCTGCCTCTCTGCCTACTTGGGCTCTCTCTCTGTCAAATAAACAAATAAAATCTTTAACAAATAAAAATAAAAAAAGAGATGTGGTTACGATCTTAGGTTCGTCGGGTCGTCCTAGCAGCGTGAACTGGGCGAGTAACATGAAACCTCTGTTGTTCATTTTTCTCACCTACAAAAGGAGCGTGAGACTGCTCAGTACTCGGGGCTGACATGAGGACAAGTCAGTCAGTAAACAAAGTGCCTACAGCAGAGTGGGGCCCACGGGGGAGATTCTGCATGCATTAGCGAGCTGTCCTGCCCTTCTGCTGTTACTGGGGTTTGCCAACGCTGGTGAGCGTGGCACAGATGCGGGTCATTATTATCATCGCCCCGTGAAGACGTAGCACCGCAAGATCAAAGCACATTCAGCAGTAATTTACTAACTCGGACTGAAATCTATAATAGTGTGATGCTACTTTGCCTATTCACAAATGCAAATATTTGGGTACATCTCTGGAACTGACCTCCGACTAGACCTCCGCGTTGTGAATGTCAATCCCCTGGCAGGACCCTGGGGAGGGGCGGCACTCCACGAAGGGATCCTCCAACAAGGAAACACGGTGGGGTCGGCTTCCTCCTCCCCAAAGTGTGCCCGAGACTAGCACCCCTCAAGCTTCCCTGTGTCTGTGAACCCCCTGGGGCTTTTGTTAAAATGCAGGCTCAGAACTGGCTCAGGTCATGATCCCGGGATCCTGGGGTGGAGTCCAGCATCGGGCTCCCTGCGCACCAGGGAGCCTGCTTCTCCCTCTCCCTGCCGCTGCCCTCCTTGTGCGCGCGCGCGCGCTCTCTCTCTCTGACAAATAAAATCCTAAAAAAAAAAAAAAAAAAAATGCGGGCTCAGAATCCGCAGGGGCAGACCCGGGATGGACCTGTGATCGCACATTTTAAGCAAACTCCGAGGCAACGCCTATTCCGCAGGTCCCAGAGCTGGAGGAGGGAGAAGGTCGGAGCCCCCGTGGGCCGGAGCTCTGTCTGGGACGGCCTCCTGGCTTTCGGGCAGGGCGGACTGACCACAGACGGTCCTCTTCCTCCAACAAATTCCCAAAGGAAAAAGCTCCTTTTCTGCCTTCCAGGCACTTACCTTGCACCCAGACCTTCTTGCTCACACAAATATCCACAGGCTTCACGATTTCTCACAAGCTCTGGATTTTTCTTTCCGCCAAAGGTCCCCCGGTCACGTCCCTGGACACACTGCTGTCCGCAGCATGGTCAGAGTGTCGCAGTGGGTCCCAGCCTCTGGGTCCCACCCTGTGGTCTCTGATTCTACTGCCTGTGTTGCTTGTTTTAAACACGCCCCCAGGTGTGTTTCGAAGTGCACCAGGTTTAGAACGCTCTGCTTTTGGCGAGAAAGCTCCAACCGCTGCCACCTCACGCCCGCAGCCCGTGGGCAAGCATCTCCTCTCACACGGGAAAGAAGGCGGCTGTCCCGCTCGCTGAACAGACGGACACAGTCCCAGAGCCTCCCAGTGAGGGCACGGACGTGGGTGATGCAAGCGCTCCTCTGAGTTAAGGGGGTACTTTCCGTCTTCTGGGAGGTCACGAGTGACAACAGAGAGGTCCCGATCATGACAAGTCAGCAAAGAACATGCCTGTAAGGAACAGGAGGGTGGCTGCGAGCAGGGACATTGCTAACCGTCCCGTGTGACTCCGGTCCCAGTTTTGTTCTTGGCGGATCAGCGGCTTGTCGCAAAACCACCCAGTGGGTTAAAGCCTCTGCCTTCGGCTCAGGTCATGATCCCGGGGTCCTGGGATCGAGCCCCGCATCGGGCTCTCTGCTTGGCAGAGAGCCTGCTTCCCCCCCCCCCCATCTGCCTCTCTGCCTGCTTGTGATCTCTGTCTGTCAAATAAATAAATAAAATCTTTAAAAAAATAAATAAATAACCACCCAGAACTGAATCTTGCCAACCACAGTGGCCGCCAGATAAATCCCTTTAAGATCAAACTAAACGGAGTCCAGTTCACCGTCGGGACAGAGATGGTCCTGAAATCAAGCCGCAAACCTGTTCCGAGACAGGAAGTCATCTCGAAACCCCACCGCTGCCGGACTTCCACGAGACTCTGCAGCCTGGAGGGGCAGAAAGGGATTCGAGGAGGAAGAGGGCCGCGTCTGCCTTTGTTCCAAAGCGGGACTCGTGCTGGGTGAGCGCGGGAGCCCTGAGGGGAGCCGGTGCGGGGAGAGGGCGGCACGACCACCTGCCAGTGGGGCCCTCGCAGAGGCCACGAGCTGCTGAGGTCTCCCAGTTTGACCGTTTCAGGAAACTATGTGCAAAGCTGGCAAGATTCATTGCAGAGGGCCACAGTGGGGTGGTCGGGGACACTCTCCAAAGCTGGAGAGCGTTCACAAAGAGCCGTTGGGTCTTGGAGACCCCGAGGCCATATTCCCCGGGGGAAGGAGGCAGCTCGAGGGGACCCGGGGCTGCTAAGGGAAACACAGAGGAGAGGGGACGCCGCAGAGCCCACAGTCCTTTGCAAGCAGCCTTTCCCACCCCTTCCTCTGGCAGAGGTCAGCCTCGCAGATAGTTGTACCGTGACTGTCTTACCAATCCGCCAAGGACGGCACGAAACTAGGACCGAGATGCATCGGAGCGAAGTCGATCCCCCATGAGCCTGATGGAGGGGGCTGCGGGCTCCCAGGTTCTGGGCTGGAGGGGAGATCCCGGCGAAAGGCACCAGGAAAGGGGCACCCCAGCTCCCACCTGGTGCTGGGACCAAAGTCACCTCAGCTGCAGAGGCTGGAAAGGGGAGAAGGACCGCGAGGACCGGGGGCGGGTGTGCAACCGAGTTTAAAGTTACAGGAAAGAACATCGGCCGTCAAAGGCCAAAGAGGAAGCAGTGGGCATTGGGCACAAATTCTGGTTTTCTGTTTATTTAACTGTGAGCAGATCTGTCCACACGGCGTACGTGCGTGTGTACACACACACACACACACACACAGAGTTCCAACACTTATGGCAAACTGGCCAGAGGCCAACAGAGCGGCCCCAGGCCCTACAGCCTGACTTCCATCCTGTCCTCCGGAAAACAGACTGGGACCGTCTGACTCCTGCAGGCTCCGTGTCCGGAAATCCCGCCGCGCTCCCTCCTCCGAGGGGCTACCATGACACGCCCAGCCGGCAAGGCCTCCCACTCCCAAGGAACCACCTAATGAAAGCCTCATGTGTCAACCTGGTTCGCACCGACATGCCCCGGCTCCGCCAGCTGCGCCTCGTGCCGAAGGGATGACCTCACCGTCGGGCAAGCCGGCAGGGACCCCAGAAAGAGAAGGTCGGTGTGTGGGCCAGACCTGCTCCTAATCACAGACAGCTGGGGGGAGGGGAGACCCTGCCCCCGCTTCTGCCCCCAGCCTCGAGACAACAGGCTCTGGGGGCCCGGAGGCCCCACCAGCCCACAGCTAAGAATCCAAGCTGCAGACCGAACACCCCATTTTCTTGGCAGTATCCCCACAAAAATTTCTGCCATTCCGCAAGTTTCACGCCAAAGAACGGCTTCATTCAGTAAGGCTGGACGTGTGCAGAGAACCCCCCGTTACACAAGCTAGAAAGGAAGGATATAATTAGGACCTTATTTTTTTTTTTTAACAGAAGCTCAAAAAGCCCATTAAGCAAAAGCCACAGAGACACGGTCGGTCCACGTTTGAGCGCAGCATCCCGGAAATCCCACTTAGCAGCTCCAGTCACGGAACTCGTAAAGACACACGTTTCAGCCTCAGAACGGGCATCTGTCCCTGAGCTCTTGACGCTCTCAGGCCATCAGTAAACCAGCAGCGCAATTCGTCCGACGTCCATCGCTGCTCTGTGTTCACGTGCTCCGTATTAAACCTTTTGTAGGACTCACATAACATCGTAAAAAAAATTGTAATAAATATATAATTGTAATAAATCAATCTTTGGTAGGCAACAACCACAAAAAAACCCGGAAGAAGCTACGTTTCCAAAGAAATGTGTTTTACCTGATGGCATCACCGTCACAGTGAAGCCGCTGATGACCTCAGCTTTTTTTTTTTTAAGCTGAGCTTTGGTTAAGGAAATGAATAGAAGCCCTCTACAGGAGAATTGCCGAGTCCTTTTAAGGTCTGGTACCTTCTGTCTTCCGCTTGGGTCGTGAGGATGGTGAGTTGTAAATCAATGGGTAGAACTTTGGAAGCTCTTGAACAAAATCCGCCCCCCCCGCCCCCCATGGAGCTCTGCTCAAGTCCTGGTGGGTCCCGTGCACACCGGAGACACACGAGATGCCCCTGGGCCTCTGAGACCTCACGGGAGGTCAGGGAGGATTTGCAACATGTAAAAACTCCCTGCGAGCTGAGCTCCACTGAGGGAATCCACAGAGACACACCATGGACTTGGAGGAGACCCTTCAACTTCAGAGGAGTCACACCCGCAGCCGGGCGGGCCTCTTTCTATTAAACGTTGCTAACCCCATTCCACGAGGTTTTCTTACCAGAGTTGTGCGCAGAGAATCAAAAGCAGAGAGTCCTCGTTCCGTAAACGGAAGTTTAGATTACGACTTCTATTATTTTAAGGAGGAACCTTTTTCTGGAAATGTATCTCCAGAATGATGATGGGGGTCAGCGGAGCACAGATTTGCTCTCTGATGTGTGCTCTGCTGCCGCTTTCCGGAACTATCTAAAGCAAGCCGCCAAACGTAAGGCAAGGTCACATCAGGCCTGCAGAGACACGGTGAGTCACAATCGCTCCGAGTTGTAAGGACAGGCTGGGGCTGCTCGTGCCACTGAACACCCCTGATGAGACACCCCTTTCCCGGACCAGAAAATAAGTGTCCACAGCTGCACTTGGAGGCCGGCACGGGACAGCGCACACCATACGGTCGCCCTGATTGGCATCCATCCAGCGGTTCCAGACAACACCAGAGAGCTCCTCCAGTCGCCCCCGGCCAAGCAAACATCTCCCAACCACGGTCTTTCCGTCCAAGGGACTTCCCGACCCCCTACTCTGCGTCCTGTTTTTTCCTTGTGTAATTCGTGCTCTACCTGAGAGGCCCAGTGCCCACCACTCTGCACCCCTTAGGCCTGGGATCAAGCTGCTTTTCAGAGCGGGAGAGAGTGCGTTAGAAAAACAAAAAAAACAACAACAACAAAGTAAGAAAGCTTTTTCTTGGACCTTCTGCCAAGGTCAAATCTAAATGTCGGGCAGGTCTCAACTGGTTTGGGATGCCTTGGTGTTTTGCAACAGGGAAGAACCTTAAAGATGTCCTCGGTCCCTTTTTAGAACATTTAAAATACAGGGAAGCCCTTTTCCCAGTGAGGTTGTATATAGAAACCCAGCAAGTAAAATGGAGAGAAAAGAAGCTGTTTTTATACGCACACAAAGGCATATGATTTGGCCCTAAAAAAAAACGACGCACAAGTAAATACATGCTATAATATGGATAAACCTTGCAAACATGATGCTAAGTCCAAGCAGCCCGTCACAAAGGACTCCTGTCGTAGGATTCTGTTTATATGAAATGTCCAGAGAGGAGACAGAAAGTAGGTGAGTGGTTGCCTAGGGCTTGGGGGAGAGAGGGATGAGAGGTGGCAGCTAAGAGACAGTTTCTTTTTGCAGCAGTGACACTGTTCTGTAATTGATTAGGGTGTTGGTTTCCCAAGTCAGTGAAAACACTAAAAGCCACTGAGTCACACGGAGTCAACGGGGGAGTGTCAAGGCATGGCTCGCGCATCCCATCCCCAGGAAGCTGTGTGCGAGAGGGGGAGGGGAGCTGGAAGGATCCCTGGTGGCCTTCACCAGCCAGGCCACCTCCAGTGTAAACCAAGACAGGAACCCAAGCCTGTTGACTGCAAGGGCAAGGCCCTTTAACGCCAAGGCCCCGCTGAGGAGCCGGGGCTCGTCTGGGGGACGCGCCGCGCTCCCGGGCTCACCGTCCATGTCCAGGCGCTGCATGATGATGGCCAGCTCCACCTCGCTCGGCATGTAGCCCAGCGAGCGCATGGCCATGCCCAGCTCCTGCTTGGAGATGAAGCCGTTCCCGTCGCGGTCCAGAACCCGAAAGGCCTCTCGGATCTCTGCAAAGAGAAAGCAAAGAAAGTTGGACGGTCACACGGCTTGGTCCACTGCCCTGAAGTCACCGGCGGTCCTCTACCGACGCGCCCAACGCTTCCTTACAGACACGAGTACGGCAGAACCCTTTAATCGGACAGAAGAGCGGCCGAAGAGGGACAAAGGAAAGAAAGGGGAGAAAGGGGAATGACAGGGGAGGGAGGGAGGAGGGGGGGAAAGTGTGAAAGTAAACCAGCCCCGAGCATCCCTAAAACACCAGAGGGGCACACGATTAGAGGGCCGTCCCGGTGGAGACCCGTGCTCGCTGAGGACCCTTCCTGGGCAGGAGTGAGCACGTTAGGTTTCGGCTGTGGGGACAGGGCTGCCCCATAACCTGGGCGCTTCGTTTACAGGAAAGGAGGACGAGATTCCCCTCCGCAACCCCGAAGGAGGACGGGAGTTACGGGCTTACTGCTTTTATTTCGTCCTCTAATTTACAGCTACTTCATAGCTATAAACAACCTCAGATCGATCAGAGTGTCATAAAAGCCCAAAAGGCATCTTTAATCACATTTTCTCCAGCCGGCAGAGGACTCCGCTATCAATAAGGCCAGTCCCACTCGGCAGGTGATCGCCCATCCTCCGACCCCAACCTGAGCTGTCCTGCCTCCCGCCAGGACTCCCCCTCAGAGCCCCCTCGGCCTCCTGGTGCTGGGTTGGCTGAGCACTTCCTAACCCATCACACGAGGCACGGCGAGGGGAATTCGAGGTCAGAGTCTGAAGGTGACAGGTGTCTGAGCACCGGACCCGGCTGGCTCTAACTTCATCCGCGAACCTGGTGCGGGCAGGTATGGCCGCCGCAAGCATTCACCATGTGTTCAACAAGGATCGGCGTCCACACCTGAGGCACACGAAGCGAGTATCCCAGAGAACCAACCAGCCTGCCGGTCTTCCCTCACAGCCCGGCGGGGCAGGAGAGACCCACGCGGAAACTAACCCAAGACCCGGGCCCTCACCCACTTCCTGCTGCTTCTCGAAATAGCCCCGGTGCTCCTAGTAAACACCTGGAAACAAGCTTTGGTCCCTTCTCATTTGCACGAATTTCCCGGGGCTGCTGTCACAAATCACAAATGTTGTGGCTCAAACAGCAGAAATTCCTTCTCTCACGATCTGGAAGCAGAAGTACCAAATCAGGACCATGAGCACAGTGGGGACAGGGCTGGGCTCTCCTAAGGCAAGAATCTGTCCCTTGCCTCTTCCAGCTTTGGGGGGCAGCTGGCACGCCTTGGCGCATGGCCAGGTCCCCCCAGTCTCTGCCTCTGTGGCCACGTCGCCTTCTTCTCCTCTGCCTGTGGCCCTCCTCTGCCTCCCACTTGTGAGGACACTTGTGGTGGCACTTAGGACCGACCCAGATAACCCAGGATAAGCTCCCTCAACCTAACATCTGCAAAAGCCTTTTTTTTCCCCCAAGGAGATACTTGCAGGTTCCAAGGTTGAGGGTCTGATACCTCGGGGGCCCGATTTTCAGACGGCCGCACGACCCCATCCAGGACTGCCCCTGAAATACCCCGCCTTCCTCTTTAGCCGCCCAAACTCTGTCTGCCCTTCAAGGCTGAGTCAGGGACGGCGGGTCCGACAGGGATGCCTTTGCCCACCACGGCCAGCGTTCCCCCCTCCTGCTCCCTTTCTGCTCCTGTCATTCCTTTCTCATGACACCAGCCCGTCCCATCGGAAAATTCGATGCTGGTGCAGACATCACGGCTTCTCTTCGTCCGCTTCCTTCTTCTTCGTAGGAGGCGACGCAGACAGCTGTTGAAAGGGTCACGTCCTCCGTAAGCAAGGACGGTGCATCAGTAGCAAATCCACCATCGACACCGACTCTGCACGCGGAGCGCTTTCTGAGAACCGGTGTGGGCTCCGCCGGCAGAAGACCAGCCTGTGAGCCGCGACCCTAGGCTCCCCGCCAGGCGCATGAGCTCATTAGGGCCGCGGCCAAACCCCGAGGCCTCGGATTGTTCATGTGTAAAACGAGCTGGGTTGGCCGCAAGGATCCCTAAGGTCCTTCCAGACTTTTTCTGGGGATCTGTGGACATTGTTAACGTGTTTAAGAGAAGGACAGGAAGCCTGTGTTCTCTTTCACGCCCTATTAATCTACTGTGCAAACACCCCTCTTTTTTCCATAGAGGATAAAGGAAACATTTCAGTCTGGTCCTAATTCTGATTCTAGGGGGCTGTCTGCACTTTTAAGCTTTTCTCACCAATGAAACGTGCCCACGACTCCCTGGGGCAGCCATATGTTTTCCTACCGAGTCCCAGGTGTCCCGGAAAGAGCTCAGAGCCACTGCCCAGCGTGAGGTCACAGCACACAACACACAAGGACAGCAGGGCAGAGACCACGGCCTCACCTGGCCTGAGCCCAGGGACCCACGCAGGGGGGTGCAGAAGCAGGGGCTCCCGAGGTGGGCGTCAGCGCACAGGGAGGTCCGTCTGGCCCCGCCCAGCGATCAGAGCAGACTTCTCCCTGAGCCTCTGTTGCCCCATTCGAAAATGGGTAGGGTTGGATCTCCTTCTGGCCTAATACAGCTCTACTTCAGAGCGGGCAGCGGTAGAAAATTTCAGATAACAACAGGGGCCCAGCCTGGAGTCAAAGAAGAGGCCAGGCTCCTAGCGGGCCACCTGGATGGCTGGCTGCGCGCTGAGCTCGGGCCCCTTGTGCTCCTTTCCCAAGGCACATCTCCACTCGCCATCCCTCCAACTCAGTCCTGAGCTCCCTGGCTGTTATGATCGCTCCAACAGGGCGACCCCCTTCTGCTGACAGGGTGACAGGGTCTGGCCTCCTTCCTGTGGTCCCCTTGAATGTGCCCTAGATCTCACAAACGAGCGAGCCCGTATCCTTACACTGGACAGCCCAGAAAGGCCTCATCAAGGATGTGTGTGAACTTGGCCTGGAAATAAAGGCCTTGATGGCTGTGCCTCCCACCCCCCCATCTCACTGCTCGGGCTACTTCTAGTCACCTCACCCTGGGGCTGCTGGAGTCAGACAGAGGCCACTCCGGAACTGGACTGCAGGAAGTAGGCAGGCCAGCCTGCTCCGGCCCAGCCCAGTGGAAACCAGCTCAGAGTTCTGTTTTCTGTGCCCCCCGCCCCAGGTAAGTGGGACAAAGCTGCACTTCTCTGTCGGCCCAGAATTTCTGCTCCTGGGTCCCACGTAGAGAGAGTGTGTGTGTGTGTGTGTGTGTGTGCGTGCGCGTGCGTGTGCGCGTAGAGGCAGAAAAAGCTCCCTAACTTCATTTTCTTTCAAAATAACGAGGGGGGGGGGGTGGTTGTTGAAACTAGAAATCCATAATGCAGGTCTCTGGAGGTTGAATCTTTCCAAGGCAGGGAAAGCCCAGGCAAACGAGAAGCTTATTAGAAGGAAATGGGTCTTGCAGCCGGAGACATGCGATGTGCGCCTCGTTTTATTTTTATTTTTAATAGCAGAACAGGGTGTGAGAAATATGCCCATAAAACCAGCGGAGAGAGGGAAGCAGGCCGGATCCCCTGGCCCATGGCTACAGGCCGCACGGAGGGGCCCTGGCCACGCTCCACATCCTCGGGGAGTGGGGACCACAGATCAGGCTTCAGGAACACCCCCGTGATGCGGTGTGCTTTTCACTGGAATATATCCCCTCCCTGGGCTACAGCCCCCGGTGCTCCCGCGTCACATAAGCGGGCTGCGCTTTTGGTCTCTGCGTCCGTCTCATGCCCTTGTCAGACAGCGGCGTGGCAATTCGCCCACCAGCAAGAGGCCTTTGCAGGTACAGAAGGAGCCCCGGTGACGGTGACAAGGGCCTGGCCAACCATCATTTTGTGAGTCGGAGAGGAAGCGTCCTAAGACACAGACCCTGGCCAAAGGAATCCGGTCTTTGCGTGCGGAATCTCCCAGAACCGAAGTCTGCATCCCTGCCGGGGTCTGTGCCTCGCCTCCCCGATGTTCTGGAGGCCAGCAAAGCTGGACTAGAAATCAACCTGGTGTAGAGCCCAAGGGATTCACTTCTCACTACACCAGCAGGTCAGAGCCATCACCGGTACCACCAGCAACCCAACCCAGTACCCCCTAAGAACAAGGCTTCAGTTCCACAACGCTCCCCAGGGACACAGGCAATTCAACGGCAGAGGCACAGCCACCACACAGAACAGACTCGTCAGGCAGGCCGCCCCAGTGAAGTTTGCATCAGATGAAAACCAGACACCAGAAACCAGCCAGAGTCAATATTCGCTGGCCAAGGCTCTGGCCTCAAAGAATCAGCTGAAATTCACGGCGCTAATTTGCAAACTCCAATCGATAATGAAGAACAACGGGTTTCCTATCCCAACCCCTGCTAGATGCAAAATCTGTTCAGTCTCCACCACAGTGTTTGGTCTGGGCGAGGCCGCTCTTTGCCGATCTAAACAGCTCTCCCAAGATCTCGGGACACTGGCTGCTGCGGTGGCCGGGCTCTTGGCTAGCGGTGGTGGTCATCGTGCGCACCTCAAGAAGAGAGGGGACACCTGCCCCTGCCTCGCCGAGGCCTCTCGGCACAGGCAGTGGTACCAGCCGTGTAACGGCCCCTGGAGTCAGCGAAGCCTACCTTGCCTGCCACACAGGCTCCGTCACCTGCTGGCTCTGCGCAGTGAATGACCGAACCTGGCAGCTGACACCCAACCGTTAGCTGGAAGGACGGACTCTGCAGAGAACCGACTCATAGAAAGGCGCACCTCCAACTACACCTGGACTTCATTTCTCTCATCTCCCCTCTGCCTGACGAGTAGCATGATTCCCCTATCACTCAGAGTATATTATTTCTTTACTGGGTGATTAGGAGACATTATCCTGTATGCTACTGGCTTATGAAATATTATTATTACGGATTATAATTCCCACAGTGAACCTGATTAAATAAGTGATTGGCAAAGGTGATCTCAGCCTCTGCGCATAATTTGAGAATTACAGTCAAGGCAACAAAGACGGCTTTCCAGCAGGGACGTGGCACGAGCAAGGAGGCAGAAGGGACGCACTCTTTGGGTCCAGATCCTTGCAGGCAAGGACCGCGGTTGGGAGGCACCTGCAAAAGGATATAACTGGCAGGACGCCTGGGTGGCTCGGTTGGTTAAGCATCGGCCTTCGGCTCAGGTCTTGATCCCAGGGTCCCTGGATTGAGCCCCATATCAGGCTCCCTGCCCAGCAGGGAGTCTGTCCTCCCTGCCCCTCCCCCGGCTCTTGTTCTCTCTCTTACAAAAATAAATAAATTTTTAAAAAAGGACATGGCTGGCAAGAGTCACCACCCCTCCCAGACAGCACCACTGCCTCTGTGATCTGATGCTAGAATCCAGAGTTGAGCAGGGCTCTTGGACGTTCCTTGGCCTCAGACTTGCCCTGAGTCACTGGTAGCCCTAGGAGCAGACACGAGGCTGTGCTGAAAAACATCGAAGGCGCCGCACTCAAGACATCAGGCTGCACATCTCAGGTATCCCCATGCTCCTGGCCGCTCTCGTCGCCTCGTGACCCAAATGGCACCTTGAATTTAAAAGCAAAGCCAACTCCTTCCCCAGCCGGCATCTCAGAAAGAAAAGCGTCTCAGTAACTTGCTAAGCAGTGAAATCTGCCAAAGGCTCAGTAGTCCGGGTCATGAAAAATAATCATTTCTCTCCTAAAATTGAGTGGCACAAGGCAGTCGGGAAGTTAGGGGCATTTCTAAGGACTGAAGAGGTAGGACAGAATTTATCTGTCCCCACACGTTATGCCTACACAGATAAAGCGGAATTGATTTCGGCATGCCGGGTTGCTTAAGCGGATGGAAACTTCCCCAGCAGTACCAGACAAAGAAAATTAGACCAGACATTAACAATGAAAGCCCATCCCAGCCAGGGGCACACCCTGTGTTGGACAGAATGTTCCAGGCTGAAAGGAAAATCATTAAAATTAGATGTGAATATGTATGAGGTGAGAACGGCCGGAGGGTCTTTAGACGAAAAGACATGCTGATGTGTGGAGAGAGAGAGAGAGAGAAAGGGCAGTTTTCTGTCTTGAAGGTTCAGGACCTGACCTCTGGGGTCAGAAGACCAGAGCCGGACCTACCCAGGAATGCCACATCTCCCAGGTTACACGTTAATGTACGCTTCTTACGAAGAATGCCCCCAAAATGCATGAGAAAAAAAAGGATCTAATTCATCAGCCAGCAATAACCACGGTTAATGGATTAGGGCATTTAATTCCAAACTCTGGACATACAAATATTCTTTTTTTTTAATAATTCTTTTAATAAACATATAATGTATCATTAGCCCCAGGGGTACAGGTCTGTGAATCGCCAGGTTTACACACTTCACGGCACTCACCATAGCACACACCCTCCCCAATGTCCATAACCCAGCCACCCTCTCTATACCCCCCTCCCCCCGGCAACCCTCCGTTTGTCTCCTGAGATTAAGAGTCTCTTACGGTTTGTGATGCCCAAATATTCTTAATTAAATTTGGATCCTGCACTCTCCGAAGCTTTGTCTTTTTCCCCACTTAACACACAACCATTTGAGCGTCCATGTTCCTAACCTTCGCAATGTCGTTTCTGGCGGCGGCGGCGTAGTGTCCATAACATGCCACGGCCCTGGTGAGCTCCCCGAACTTCCAGTGTGGGTCGATCGCATCATCCCCACCTTTAGAAAATGCCCTGGAAATCTCTGTAGGGAGATTTTCGTGGGTTTGGATGATCCTTTCCTTGAGATGATATCCCAGGGATGGGACTCCCGGGTCAAAGGGCAGGAACATGTTAAGGTACTTGAGCCACTCGGCCAAGGTGCCCACCAGGATCCACTTCTACTCACTTCTGACGCCAACAGGGCGAGAGGAGGGAGGGGTCCCCCGCCAGGGAAATCTCCAGCTCTCTGGACACCAATCCAGCGGCCGGCGATCTCGTCCCCCGTGACACTTGCCATTCACAGAACGTGCCGACCCCGCGGGTCAGGCCCCACACACCTCTCCTCACCTCCGACGCCAGTCAAAACGCAGGCCACCCCTGCCCGCCTCAGTGACCAGCGGCCATCAGGTCCGGGGCTGCCACGAACCCGCCCGGGACCGGGTCGTCTGCTAGAATGGTTCGCAGCACTCAGGAGAGCTCCTCGCTCCCACTTGCTGGGTTATGATAAGGGACACGACTCAGGAACAGCCGAGTGCACGAGATGCCCAGGACGAGGTGCTGCCTTGGGGCCGAGGGGGCGTGCAGCCCCCTTACCCTTTCTGGGCACACAACCCGCCCGGCCCCTCAGCGCGTTCCCTGGCCCGGGAGCGCTCTGAACCCCGCCGTCCGGGGTTTTTACGGGGTTTCCACAACATGAGCGGCTGCTGACGTCACAGGCCACTGGGGACGGAACTCAGTTCTCCCGGCCTCTCCCCTCCCCGGAGGCCGGGTGTGGGGCTAAAAGCTCCAACCCCCTAATCACACCTCGGCCCCTGCGGCAGCCAGCCCCGGCCTGAAACCCTCCCAGGACTCCAGCCACCAGGCATCTCACTCGCAGACAAAGGACACTGACCGTTCCAGAGGTCCCCAGGGTTTTAAGAGCTCCCAGAACCAGGGAAGATCAAATATTTGTTTCCTATTTTATCACAATATCACACTCTCCAAAAGGCAGGACCACGGACCGCCATTCCCCATGTCAGGCCACGTCTACGCACAGAACCCAATCTCCTGTGAACTGCAACCCCTTCCAGCCAGCGGTCACCCACAGGCTTTGGTTGCTGAAGTCCAAGATCCAGAGGACTGCAAGGGGGACTTCCAGGGGAGGACGGCGATTCAGGTATCATCTGAAAAGACCTGCAGGTGGCCACAGACTTTTGAGTAAACCTCACCCTCAGCACAGGCCCAAAGGGGGTGTCTAGCTAGGGACACGGCGTGCACACGTGCACACACACACATGCACACGCACTGACACAACAGAGCCGAGCTCGGAGGGGAAGAGGGATCCCCTGACACGGGAAGAGGATTGGGGAGTGTGGGGAGAGCCGTGCTCCAGACCCTAGCCTGGGGCTGCTCCCGGGGCGGGATGCTGGGCAGTCTGTCCCAGGAGGACGCGGGCCGTCGCCACGGCCCGGCAGACGGACCGGCCTCACGGGGACAAGTGTGGTGCCTCCACACGGAACAAGCCACTTCCCACACGGCCACGAGCACCTTCTCAGCAAGAGAGGCAAGTCGCCCGAGACAGGAAGGAGGCACCAGATCACTTGGTGTGGAAGGGATCCCGCAAGCAGCATCTATCTGTGAACGAGACGGTCATCACTGACACAATTAATTTTTCATTAAGACGTGTGGTTCCTGCGCTATAAACCTTAGTATCCTGAGACCAGAGAATAATTAATGTCCGAGAAAACACCACCATTTTGTGGATTTAGTGCCAGCGTGGAGGCCGGGGGAACAAGATCCAAGGTCCGGAAATGAACCAGAGGCAAAGGGCGTGACCCTGTCGGGGGCGGCTCGGGAATTCTCTTGAGAAGGAAAACCTCCCTTTGCATTTCTCAGCTCAGCTCAACCCCACAAATGTTTCTTGGGCACCTACTGTGTCAGGAACCATTCGTGGCGCTGGGGGCCCATCCCAGGAAACCAAGGCAGGGCAGCAAACAGGACGCCCGACTGGGAAGAGGCGGGTTCCGCACGGAACCCGCGGTGGGAAAGGCACGTGGAGGACGGCTCAGCGGCTGGAAATCGGACTCTCCCCCGGCCCTGGCAGGGTGTCCTTCTGGAGACCAAGTCTTTCCCCCTGACCAGGCGGGAAGCAGAAAATAACTTTGTAACCGAAGACCAACAACTAAGCCCGAGCAAACACGAGGGGCTTGGATCGTTGGTTTGGTTTTTAATAAGGAGAAGGTGCCTGTGCGAGGCGGTCAGCCCCGTCCAGGTCTGGTGGGTTCACGTGGAGGGAGACGCTCCGCGCGGGCAGCACGCGGGGTTCGAGAATAGTCGGGGGGGAGGACCGGGGCTGAGCATGAGGGGGGCCCTTCGGCGAGACCCAGTCCTCAGTGAGGGGAGCCCCGAGGGAGCCCGGCGCGTCACCCGTCCTTCGATGACGAGGGAGGGAAGAGCGACAGACAAGGACAGCCACAGAGCAGGTCACGCCGAAGCGGCGTCCTCCGTCATGAAAACGGTGCCGCATCTCCTCTCCCCTGCAGGGAGAGCCGGAAGGAAGGCGCTCGGCCTCTGACTGCGACCCACGGCGCAAAGGCCACCGGACGCCGCGACAGACACGTGAGGCGGCCACCCTGCCCGTGGAAGGCGCGCGCGTCTGTGTGTGTTTCAGGCAGAACCACGCGAAATCGCTTGTGTAGCCGGCAGATGGCCCGATTCCAGCAACTTCTCCAGGTCCCGACCGCCGCGAGAGGCCCACACGGACGACGTGCCTCATCTATACCAGCCACTGCTCTAAGCACTCATGGGGTCTGAGCTCGTTTCGTCCTCACAGGCCGCCTCGTGAGGCGCTTCTGTCGTTACCCTTCACCAGGCCACGTGGTCAGCTCAAGACAGCGATCGGAGCCCAGGCCTGCAGGCCCAGCCTCTGCCCCCTGAACCCCGCGTTTCTAGCTCCGCACACACGCGGTGCGCACCCCTTTCTAGGCGGGACGCGCTCTGGTATCTCCGATTCCGTCTCTCTCCCTGTTTGGGACGCACATCCCAGTTCGCTAAACTGGGGGGATCGGCTCAGGACCCACACGGGGGAGAACCCCTGACCCGGGCCATGTCTCTGCGGCGTGCTTGCTCCCTACGCATCACGTCCCCACATCGGACCCCCCGGCAGCCTCCCAGCTTGTCCGAGGGTCTCTCTGCCGGCGCGGAACCGAGGCCCTCCTCCATCACGGCCCTGCTGGCGGGCTGCGCTGGCTTCCTGCCTCTCCCCCGGGCAGTTAGCTCCCTTCAGCCTCCGTGTCACTGCCCTCAGTGACCACCCTCCTGGGGCCTCCGAGGGACGTCATATTCCAGAAGAACAAAGTCTTTGTGTAAACCCTACGGGCCTACCAATCTTAACACATGACACCTGCAGGATGATAGCTTTGGTCCTTATAGGCCTAGGGACACCCCCCCCCCGCAGCTGCACCCCCAGCCCCAGGCCACCACCTGCCCCCGCCACCTGCCCCATCGGGAACAACAGACGGGAGGAGGCAGAAGCAGGCGGGCTCCGCCGGCCATGGGCATCCGCCAGTCTTCCGGGCTGACCCCAGCAAAGCACGGGTCAGCAACGGTCCCCTATGTTTACCTTAACTTCTCCAGCCCTCACCCACCCATTCTGCAGCGTCTTCAACCAAGGCAGGTCCCGGGCCTAAAACGGGGTCCAAAAGACCCCCAGCTGCCCCTGGCGGGCAGCACACTCTGCCCGGGCAGCTCAGGCCCCGAAACAGAAATTCTCGTAAAGTTCTCTTCCAAATCACCCACGGTACAGGGACTCCAGGCAAAAGGACACGTGGTGGGCGCTGGAGAGGTTGGCTCTACTCCGGAGAATGATTCCCCTTCGGTTGTGTAATTTTTCAATTCGAACTCATCAAACCCGTCCTTCCTTCGCCCACATGCAAGGACCCACGGAAACGGGGCCCAAGTCTCATTCCTGCTGCCTGAGGAAAGGCAGCCCCATGAGATGTTAAGGCAGCGGGACCCAAGCCTCCCTGGGAAACGGGACGGCGGCCGAGGCTCTCCGCCTCCGCTCGCCGAGCTGCCCCAGAGCAGCCCTCCCAGCAGCTCCCCGCCACATTACGCCCTACTCCACTGGGCGTCCTGATCACTGATAAAGGCCTGGATGCGGAAGAAATTGTCCTCCGCTGCAGGCTGCACAAATATCCCATTATCAGTAGGAAGCAATTTATTTGCTTAAAATCGCCAACTCTCTCATTTTGTCTTGACGCGCTGGTTCTCCATCAACATGAGTCTGCACCTTTGAAAAGGCTGTTTTCAAAGCCTCACAATGGCTCCAGCGAGAGAAGTAACAGTGAGAGGCAGACGGACCCCAGGCTGGCCCTTCACAATGAAAAGAGCAGCTCGGAAAAGGAGGAAAATTGCTTTAGGAATTCTACCCAGAAACGTAAGCCTAAGTGAGTCACCAGGGAGTAAGCCAATGGTTCCAGAACACACAGGTGCACGCTTGTGTATGCGCCCCTGTGTGCATGCACGTACACACACACACACACACACACACCATTCCTGATTTCTGCTGTAGAGCGGGCGAGTTTGCCGGAAAGGAAGCTAAGGGGCCAGGCCTGTGCTTGTGGACTTGCGGGTCATGAAAGTAAACGGCATGAGGAAGGTTCCATTTCAACCCATGGAGAGAGAGATGCGTTACTTAGTACACGGGGCTGCAGCCATCAGTTGAGAACTCAGAAAATAGTAAGTTCTGATTGTACATCACTCATCTACCCAAATCTACTTCCGGAAAATTTTTTTAAAAAGGGGGCGCCTGGGTGACCCAGAGGGTTAAAGCCTCTGCCTTCAGCTCGGGTCATGATCTCAGGGTCCTGGGATCGAGCCCCGCATCGGGCTCTCTCCTTGGCAAGAAGCCTGCTTCCTCCTCTCTCTCTCTCTCTCTCTCTCTCTGCTTGCCTCTCTGCCTACTTGTGATCTCTCTCTGTTAAATAAATCAATAAAATCTATTTAAAAACATTTTTTAAATGTTTTTAAAAAGGGAAATAAAACAATACATTTGACAACAAAAGAAAGTCTAAAGACTTAAAGGCAGATTGATACATCCAAAAAAAAAAAAAAAAAAGCCAGTCAAGGCAAAGAAACAACCTGGAAAACTAATTAATTAATTAATTAATTGACATATGGCAGACAAAGGGATCATCTATGTCAAAAGTTTCACGAGAACGCCCCAACAGAAGAATGGACAAAGGCACAGATTTTCCCCAAGAGGAAAAATACAGATAGCCAAAAATCACATCCAATAGAGTTACTATTTTTTCCCATTAATTTTCTAGTGCAAATGGCTAGAACATATTCCGGGTTTTGTCGATCAGATTCAGTGACATGGTGGGTAGGAACGTGGCAGGTGCCAGGAAAAGACAAAACAGGAGCAGAGCGGCCAGCGTTGTGGAACCGGAGAGGGGCGGGCGGGGGTCGTGATGCAGGTGCGGAGGTCAGGGCAGTTGAGCGGCAACGAGAAGATATTTGGGCTCAAAGAAGGCTGGTAGCTGCAGGTTCCCTGGGCAAGAAATTTCCAGACCAGGGGCCAGTCCGTGCTAATCCTCGGGTGGCCTTGTGCCCGGTGTGCGGCAGCAATGGTGAGGAGGCCAACGGACCAGCACGGGATGGAGGGCATGAGGCGGGAAGAAGTCGGCGGTGATATCGGACAGACCAGGGTGAGAGGGCAGATCGTGTAGGGCCTTGTAGGCCACTGTCAACACTCTGGGTTTTGCTTTGAGTGAGGCGGGAGTCAGAGCAGGTTGCTAAGTAAAGGAGTGAGGTGGCGTGTCTTGTGTTAATGTGGTTAAAAAAAAGCTTCTGCCCAAGGAAGACATACAGGTGGCCAATATGCACATAAAAACAGGCTTCACATTACCAGTCACCAGGGAAAGGCGTTCAGTACCACAATGAGATACCCCCTCCACCGGTCAGAATGGCTGTCATCACCACGGCAAGGAAGGACTCGTGTTGGCAAGGCTACAGAGCAAAGGGGGCCTTTGCGTACTGCGGGGGGCAGAGCCCGTTGGTGCGGGCACGGTGGAAAACAGCGGAGGTTCCCCCAAAAATCAAAACTAAAATGACCCTATGATCCAGCAATCCCACTTCTGGGTATTTATCCAGAGAAAATGGAAACACTTGACTCAAAAAGATACAGTCCCTCATGTACAAAAGCCAAGATTCGGAAACAACGCAAGTGTCCCTCTGTGAACCAGTGGACAGAGACGACGGGGGTGTGTGTCTACCACGGAGCACGACTCAGCCGTCCAAAAGAACGGAATCCTGCCATCGCAGTGACGCGGATGGACCTCGAGGGCCTCATGCTACTTGAAGTAAGTCATACAGAGAAAGGCAACTACCACACAATCCCACTTTGTTTAGGAATTCAAAAACAAAACTGAACTCACAGAGACAGAGAACAGACCGGTGGTCACCAGAGGCAGGAAGGGTTGGGGGGTGAACGAGATGAGTGAAGGGAGTCGAGAGCTACGGACTTCCAGGGGCGCCCGGCGGCTCAGTCAGTTAAGCTGCCGACTTTTGATTTTAGCTTCGGTCAGGATTTCAGGGTCCTGTGTCTGAGCGTCACACGGGCCCTGTGCCCAGTGGGAGTCTGCTTGAGGATTTTCTCTCTCCTCGGCCCCTCCCCCTGCTCCCACTTTCTTTCTCAAATAAATAAATCTTAAGGAAAATTTAAGGGCGCCTGGGTGGCTCAGTGGGTTGAGCCTCT